>NW_027411614.1:37462500-38712500 GCF_049639745.1 Rhodnius prolixus | reverse complement strand
TTTAAATCAATCAAAGCATTTGCAACAATTGGATACATACATGCACACAGAGTCACTCGTTCAAACTACCAGGTTGCACACTTTAATGGCCTCCAATGTTTAAGACAAACGCTTACTCTTAAAGAAGCCACAAAAGATTTTTTTTGTTTATTTACGCCGCAGTGAATTAGTCTGAAGGGCCAGTAAGAAGAAGATAAATATGAATAAACAAGAGCCGCTAGAAAGATTTATACAAGAAGAGGTAAATCTAAGAAGCAAAACAAGAAGAAGATAAGGCAGGCAGTGGTGGACTAAAGGTGGGTACAAGTTATGGTTTGGGAACACCTGGGTACGATGTACAACAGGAACCAAACATCCCGTTCTTGTAAAGTGGATACTACCCTCTAAATCTCTAGCAACCACGCCAAATCCAATATGGGATGGCCAGATCTTTTGGGTCTACAAAACGTGCCTTACCATTGACCATCAGCCACGTCATAACAAGCAGAGAGTTGTCAATCTAATAGTTGTTTCTAACTTTGCCTAATGATGCGATAGTTTCGTAAATGGGGATCCAGCGGAGGTATTGGCCGAAAACATTTGGCCAAAGTGAGGAATATAGTGCTGAGTCCGAGTTAGAGTGTGTTGGTGTGTGAATACATAAACAGTGTGAGAGAGTATTGGTGGGGGTGTTTAACATTAAGTTCTAGGACATAAATCGCAACGCCACAGTCAGACATAACACCAACACAAATCGCTTGGTAACATCAACATAGCGAGCGTCTGTATGTGTCTCTACACATAAGCCACTGAACACAGCTTTATCTCTGCCTACACCCGCCAATACTACAACATTTCCCGCCGCCAGTACTCACACTACCAACCGCCACAACTACGAGTATACTATACCCATTGCTGCATAGATCAATGAAAGCACCACTGAGAACCATTTGTCAAACAACAATGATTTAAACCTTTCACAACGACATCAACAATCGCCATCGAATACTTGAAAATTTTGTTTACAAATCATCTCTAATTATAGAAGACAGTAGGACAATAGCAAGCCGACTAGCCCTAAGCGCGAATAAGCCAAAATATTCCAATTTCACTCAACATTGTCGCTAGTTGTTCTTGAAAAACAAAAAGTGTTTTTTAGGGATCAATTGAAAATAAAATAATAATTTTTAATAAATGACCGGGATTTTCAAACAAAAAGGTGTCCCATTACCGCTTCAAGTGGTCTAGCGGTCGCAACTTTACCCGAGCGTTGCCGATGCTCTCATCCCTTAACCATCATCATAATTCCTAACCAATACGAGTAACTCTACTCCTGCATTTCTGTTACGTGAGTTTTACTAGACATGGTTAAGTATTGATATCACATCATATTTCCTATTTCAAAGTTTTTATCTATTTTGTGTGTAAAGTGGACATTTTGTATCGGAAAAAAAATCTCAAAACCTCAAAATTAACGGAAGCTGAAATTTCAATTTTAGATTGAGCCCTTCTTACCAGGCAGGAAACTGACTGCCACGTATTGTTCAAAATCTCCCGGAAGTACTAACTTAATGAATGGATTTTTCCCTTTTTTTATATTTTCAAAATAGCTCTTACATTTTTCTTTAATATTATTCATCGTTGTTTGCCAAGATTATTTCCAATATAAGACTTTTTTTTTTTTGCCCAGCTATCGACCTAGGGTTATTAGTAACAATTATATTTGTTACCATTTTTAACATCGAAGGTTGGCGTGCCTTTGTCCTGACTGCTTAGATAGTATCTATAGGGGATAGTATAGGAGCATCTAAACAATCAGAACAGAAGACAAGCCAACCTTTGGTGTTACAAATGTAAATAACATTATAATTGTTCGCAAAAGCCTAAGCCCTGAAAATGACCAAGTCCCTAGTCGACAGCTTACCAAAACAAAAGAAATACAAAAAATTATGACTGAAATTAGCAAATAATCTTCCTTTATTTTGAATTAATAAATCAGTCACCAAAAAACTATGAACAACCGGTGTTTTAGTTTTTTGAATTGCTTCTTAAATTTAACAAGAACAAAGTATTAACTAAAGAAATAAAACATAATGTTTTCATTGTTTGTCGCTGTCTTAAAATAGCGTAGTTCGACGCAAAAGGCTAGATTATTTTACATTTATTTTCAAATTATTGTTTTAGAGTAGAGGTGTCAAACTCAATTTAAACACGGGCCGATTGGTGCCACAGGCAAGATTCACGCGGGACACATCACATTTACAATTTTGTTAAATTTATATTCTAAAGTGAGGATACAGCAATACTGGATAGGATAATTAAAATACTATATAATTGTGTTTATAAAACGACTATTATTCTTTTTTACCCAAAACTTGGCCAGCGCTTTCCTCGTACAAGTTTTGCTGGATCAGGATTCAAAGACTGAGAACGTAAGAATATATATTTTGGGAATTCCTACTTCTTTTTTGTCTTTTAAAACCTGAATCATTCTGGAATTCCATTTAGAGTGGCAGATATATCGCTTCCAAACGTCGCCGGAACTGAGTCAGCGTGTTTATACACGCCCGCAGGCCCCTTCAGGTAAGACACTGGGCCACGTGTATACTCGTCTTCAGTAGCTAAAGGGTTAATGAGGGGAGGAATTGTGTGTTACGATAGTGTCCCGGCTCCCCTAAGCGATATTTTCTTCATTACAATTTTTTTCTATCCGCCAGTTTGACACCCCTGTCTTAGAGCTTTTGTTGAGGCCATTTTTAATAAAAATAAAGGGTTGGATGAATCGAAAGAAACTTCATATGAAGGGCAACAATTGTAACCAAAAATTAAAACAATGCAAAAATTAGCCACCAAAATAGCCTTTTTCTGACCATCGCTGATAAAGGGCTTCTCATTATTTTTAAAATATATTTAGAGTGGTAGAAAGTGGTGATAAATGGTTCTCCACTTTTTATTTTTAAATTGTGTAACTAGATGAGCATTAAGCGGCGTAAAGGTAGTCAATAGAAGGTGTACTCATCTATCAAGAGATATATACCAACCAGCCAACCACCTTCACAGCTACCAGCATGGGTATAAACAGAGTAATTACACGATGGCTATCATTAAGAAAAACTGGCCCATCTAACCACGGCCACTGTAATTTCCGTTTCACTAGCTACATAATACAACCATTTACTTCACTCTTTAACTAACCGCGCGCGCGCACTCCCTGGACTGCCAGCACATGTGGTCACCTCTTTGTATACACCCAGCCGTTGAATTTCCACTTTAGGAAGTGGACTAATCAAGTTCGAGTTGTAGTTAATTATAGGGGAAATGTTCTAAGTCATTAGATATTTAATAACATCAATGTGGAATCAACATCAATGTGGAATCAATAAACGTGGCCAAAAATACTTAGTGGATTGAAAGAGAACTTTACTTTTGAGAATGGAATAATATGACTACTTTTTCTTCAACTTACTGATAACAAAAAATATTGTGTCAACGTTTTATTTTGTGTTTTGAACTGAAAAACTTAGTTTTACTGCGTGCTTTTTGTGTACTTCTTGCAATGCTACGTTCTCTAAAAACGATTTTTCTTAAACAAGAATACATTCAAAATGTATTTCTATAGAAAAGTAAAACCTTTAATACAGGGGAAACAGTAAGTCAAAATAAAGAAGTCTTGCAACAGCAGAAACCGCAGAACCTCGTTTAGAAAAAGAGAAATCCACATATGGAAAACTCCTCCCAAGTTCCAGTTAACCTCCAAAGGACTCCAGGACCTTAGTGGAGGTAAGAAACGTGATAGAAACTGGACTACATTTGGTGGAAATGAAAACTGCATAGGAGAACTGAAAGGAGGCCCAGGTGCTGGCCTTATTGTGCTAGAATAGAAGATGTTATATACGATATATCTATAGTTACCATACAATACAGCATCCACTTCGCTTACCTGCAAAATAAATAAAAATATTGTTAAAAAATAATTTATGTAAAGTATAAAAAATAAATAAACATTTGGTGTAATTTAGACATAATAAATACATTAGTGCACAGTACCATAACCTTTTCCCACCCGCAGACTACCAAAGTTTTTCGTTATAATGGATGTTACCTAACCTAAACTTTTAAGATATGATTCTATACTCGGGTATCGGTACTGAAATAGGACAGGAGATGCAGCAATTCGAAATATGAAGGAAAAGCAAAACACCCAAACTTTATCAATATATATATCCTTGAAAAATACGGCTAGAAGGTTGGTATTTTGAACAACTGTAGAGGTAGATAAGTACTATGATTGTCTGTCTATATTTACACAGAGATTACACCAATAGAACAGGACATACAGCAATTCGAAATATGAAGGAAATGCAAAACTCCCTAACTTTATCACCTTATATCTCCTTGATAAATACGGCTAGAAGGTTGGTATTTTGAACAACTAGAGAGGTAGATGAGCACTATGATTGTCTACATTTACACAGAGATTACACCAATAGGACAGGACATACAGCAATTCGAAATATGAAGGAAATGCAAAACTCCCGAACTTTATCACCTTATATCTCTTTCATAAATACAGCCAGAAGGCTGGAATTGGGCACAATTGTAGGGGTAAACGGGTACTAAGATTGCCCGTATTTACGCAGAGATCGCACCAGTAGAACAGGAGATACAGCAATTCGAAATATGAAGGAAATGCAAAACTCCCTAACTTTATCACCTTATATCTCTTTCATAAATACAGCCAGAAGGCTGGAATTGGGCACAATTGTAGAGGTAAACGAGTACTAAGATTTCCCGTATTTACGCAGAGATCGCACCAGTAGAACAGAAGATACAGCAATTCGAAATATGAAGGAATTGCAAAAGTCCCTAACCTTATCAGTTATCACCTTATAACTCCTTAATAAATACAGCTAGAAAGCTATAACTTAATTATTTATTCACTAATAATGTCATATTGGATTTCAGATAACTAACACTCACTTGCTCCCCTCTTGTCGTAAATTACTTGGTATAATTTTTTAACCGAAAAGCCCTAAAATAATGAGCCAATAATGTGAAACTTCTACATATTTCCCCAAAAATGTTTTTGAAGCTACTTTTTGATAAGAAGTTTGATACTATCACTATCTTCTAATAACTAACAATCGACAACAATATTAATATTGATTGCTCAATTATTACATCGAACATTTAAATTGCACTATTTATTGTGTTAAGCATAAAACTAGTATCAAATTTAATATTTATTCCCCCGAACCATATTAAAACAAAAACAAATACATCAGGAAAAGAAGAAAATTAAAATTGTTTCAAAGAAAAAAATAGTTATATAACTTTTCCTTTTTTCACAAACTATAAGTTTCTGAAAGTATTTCAGCAAATCTTCCAGCTGTTTTCCTTTTTATTACATTTTCTTTTATTTTATTTTTAAAGTTTTCAAAAACTTTCAGCCACAATAACCTCTAAGAATGTCTTTAGTTGCAATTGCAACCGCTCTCGTTGGAGGAATGTCTATGAGAACTTTTTATAGTTAAAAGGTTTTATTGTGTAAGTGGTTGCAGGTAATAAAACGCGAAATGTCTTTTAAACATTTAATTAAAATATTTTAATATTTTTTTTCGGAAAGGCGATTAAGGGGGAATGGTCATCAAATTGAGTGATTCATTATTTTGAGGACAATGATTGGGATGTTGTTTTAAAAATGTAGGAATCGTCAACGCTACGCTCATCTTTTTTCGAAATAAGAGAGGTGAGATATTTGCTCGTTTTCTATAATGGGTTAAGGAAATAGAGGAAAGAAAGAGGTAATCAGACAGAATTTAAAGATATACACAATAAATAAAGCGAAGAACATAACTAAAGAATATAACTAATATAACATAACTATAGATACGTCTGTCTCTCTCTACGGTCATTTGTGCGACTAAAACCAGGACAAAACAGAGTAGTGAGAAAGCGAAGCTCCACAGTTCTGGAGCGCGCTCCAGGCCCATTACAACACACCCAGCAATATAACATTAATCAACTTTGTTAAAGTTGCCCACGGGAAATATAGGGAATGTATAATTTTTCATTTCCGGCAGCACATTTTCCAGTGAAGCTGATGGTTACACAGTAGGGCACAAGTATATGGCAAAGAGAAGGAATGATGGCAGGACTGTGAAGGAAGTGCCTGGTACAACCGAACTGGACAAAAACTAGAAATTGTAGAAGAATGCAGGAAATGTGACCACGATTCCCTCCTCCTGTTCCCGCTGTAGTATAAAGAATTAATGTTTGCAATGATTAATTACAGGAAACCAGGGAATAAAATGGCCACTAAATCGGTGTAAAATATCGCGATATATAAACTAGCCTCATTGAACATCACTGAACATTATGATCATAAAAATTGCAAAAATATTAAATATATTTCTTCTTAGAATGCCAAAAACAAACTACGGCGTGAACTCCACTTCCTCTTACCGCAGTTCACGTAACCCAATTTTCATGAATTAGAACGAGAAAGCTGGTGGACTTTGCACAAGATCACTTTAACACAGAATACTTTATATTATCTTAAAATTTGGAATTTGGAAATATGTTTAATCATTATTACCATTTAAATATGTGATGAACGCTTACATTTGACTAAAATAGAACTGTAGAGGGATGCTCTACTACTGTCTCTATCCACAAGTGTCCTCAATCATTTTTTAATTATTCATCAAGCAGGTAATAAATGCTGCTGATCCTTACAGGAACCTGTGGCTTCAACCAGCTAATCAAGAAAGCAAAGTAAATATTATATAAAACCATATTAACCAGTTAAGCGTGGAATTTAGTTTTAAAAACCCCCCCACAGTGTGCGGAATTAAAATCAGGCAATGACGTGCAAACACGTCGAACGCAGGGCAAAACAACCAAAAGGTTTCAACGACGTAATAGTCACTTTTTCTGCAATCTCTGGGGCTTGAGATTACCAGGGCATTCTGTGCTCTTTCAAAATCTTGCACCGCTTCACGTATGTATTTCCTAGTTAAGAGCGTTTACAAGGAAGAAAAGAGCTTTGAATTCTGTACAAAATGAATTCATGATCGTACTGAGGTCTGAACCTCTATCTAAGGTAAAAACGGCATTGCATAAGGATTAAGAGCTTCTATTTGTGTGCGTAATTCCCAATCTCTAATGCGGAGACCAAACATGTACCAACCACTTATCATTTGGCTGACTCCCACCACCTCCCTCCGTATAAAATACTTGGCAGTTCTGTTGGTTATCAAAGGAAACATCCCACCGAATAATATTCTTATTGTATTTTATTAAAATTTGGAGTTTTTATAGTTAATGGCAATTTTATATTTTTCACAACGAGTATACACGTCGATCGCACCGTAACAAAGATTTGGTTTTACTTGTATACACGTCAAACACGCTTAACTGGTTAAGGACTGTTGTCATCTATGGTAACCAAGGAAATGAGCGACTTCTCAGTGTTTTTGGGAAAGAAAGATCAAGATGAAAATCTTTAGAGCGGTAAGATAGGGTGGAATATGGGGGGGGGAATCAGGGACAAATCAAGAATTAAAATTACTATATTAGGACTAGGACTAGGACTAGTGGAAGTGGTTCCAGTTGGTTGGGCTACCGGGAAAGAATGGAGCAGCACAGGATACCGAGGACGTTGTTCACTGCCAGCGGAGAAAGAAGTACACTGGTGAAGCATAAGAATGATGGTCCAATTTCAAGTTTCAGCTTCTTGCTTACTGGGATATTCGTTTTAAAAATGAACCTTTAGAAACCATTTTCCCAAAAATCACTTGTTTGGACTTCGGAGACCTCGAAACGGATGAAAACTCGAAATTTAAAATCACAATAGTCTCGAAGTAAAAACCGAAAATAGAATTCTGTAATTTGCATGTCTATAGATGCGAATCCAAAAATTGAGTATCCCAAAAAACAACAAAGTCGCAAATACATAAAACATGAAAGAAATAATTAAAAGTAAAATAGGTTGACTAGAAGAGGTAGGTACGCATAAGTTGAAAGTATTTTTCCATGTAGAGAGCGCGCTTGGTGATTTTGAAAAGAGAAAAGCGAGTTATTTCTTTTTTCAAACTGGTGATGAGCACGGCTATTAGTTGGAAATATGAGGCTAAGAATTCTAAGCAACAACACTGGAACTAGAAATGGTAAAAAACAAAAAACAAGTTTCAAAGCGAACTGGTCATTTATTAAAACTACTACGTGCGCTGGTCGACATGCGTTCAGCGAGGCAACTGTAACCAGCTCGCTGGCTGTCCCAGACGGTGCCTATACTGACCTACCTCCATACAGGTCTGCACGGCTAATTTACTCAACTCCATGTTGGGGTAACTACATATATTATTACAAATAAATGAACTAAATATTATTCTCAATAATCACATCTATGACTAACTTTGCTGCACAATTTATTATTTGTTTTCATAATGAATATATCTCGGTACTTATTGTAGAATAATTGGTTTCTTTAGGCATATTTATTTTCGCTTAACTAGTCAAGGAAATGATTGCAGTTGGCCGAAAGAATTTCGACTATTCATTGGTTTATTGATGATGGGAAATAAAAACTAGATAAAAAAATGAAATATCCTAAAACCAACCAGAGATTTCTATTACACCCCTTTTAGGAAAGAATTACCTCTACGAATAATTAGGCTACAGGATACCTGAATGGCGAAGCTGCAATAGAAGCAGTTTATATTTAAATAGATCAGACACCGTACTCTCAAATGGAAAAGTTGTTAACTGGGGAAACCTCGTTGAATACTTTTATTTCGGTAATGCAACAACAAGAGAAAGAGAACAAGGTGTCGCGTGCTAGAATGGGACAATTTCATAAACTGTATCCCAGACTGCTATACGAGGTAGATTATGTCCGAAACAGGACATTTTCTGAGGCACAACTTCTCATGCAGGCCAGATCTGAATCGCTGTACCTTAACTACAGGCCTCTTAGTACAGAGCCTGGGCAAGAGTGTACCCTGTGCAATCTATCTGAGATTGAAGACATTTTCCACTTTATTGGGATATGCCCCATCCTGGTTCCTTATAGATTGCAATATCTGGGAGGGAAAAAGTTAGCACAGGAAGACGTCATTCTTTTTCTTAATGGGAAAAATTGGGGCTACTTAACTAAATATTTAAAGGCAGCTTTACTATATAGAAGACTGATTATGGAGGAATTCCAATGAATTGTTAATTTATTTTTTGGTTATGTTTATAAAATATTTTGCTGTAACTTAGTACCGAGGATGAATTATTTTGTTGTAGCAACTCGGCAGACGGATTATTATCCATGCTGAAAAGTGTTATTTCTTTTTATTTTTTTCACTTTTATTTTAATCTTTGTATCATTTGAAGTAAATAAAACCCTATTATTATTATTATTTAAATAGATCACGCATCTCCATGGCTCTGCTCATGGTGACGTCTTCAGCTCAGCGGGATTTTCTATAGTTCTTAAAGAAGTAGTTAATTTTTCGTTGGCGTAGACGCCAAAGGCAAATTACTATATTTTAAGGTTCATATTTTTATGGCTGAACTTTATGAAGTGAAATATACGTGTGTACTCTTTCAAAATGATTAAATAGAGCACTCTGAAAGGCAAAAATAGGCTGCCAGATAAACGGTATGTCTGCTACACACGCTAACCGATTTTCCCATTAAAAACACTTGTCACTGTCAGTTACACATCTACAGCTAATCTAACAGCATTTTTCACAGATTCATTTTAAAGGATTACTTTTAAAGAATGGGAATAATACATGTATATATCTATGATCAGTGGAGCTGGCCACAGACTACCCAACTCAATCCTCGCAAAATAGTCGAAAGGAGTCGATTAAACTGCAGTAACTGCCCACGGTAGTCGAAGTCCGGAAAGTTAAGAAGCCTTGTGTTGCTTTCCATTCCCGGTATATCCTCAGATTTTATTTAATGGTTAAAACGAAAAATTTACAGTAAAATGTGATTGCTAATCGCCTTCGTCAAGTAAAGTTGAACTTTACTTTACTTTAAATTGCAATAACTATGCAAAATGTTCGTTACAACAAAACAAAAAATGATTGTGCTCACAGTCATTTCGTCTCACTGTTATATTTCCATAAAAGGTTCTCAAAAAAGAGGGTACAGTAAGGAAACCCTCCGAGGGAATTTTTGAAGGTACTAAAAGGGCAGAGAGTGCTAGAGAGAATTTACATAATAGCTGAGGTTATCGTCGTCCCCAATGTGAAATGCGACCCCTATTTGTTATTCACTTTTTTTTCTAACAACCTTTTTTTTTGAAAAATTAATGAAAAAATAGTTGAATTTCATTTCAAATATGACATTTACTAAGAAGATCTTAATAACCTTAATTCTAAGTGGCTCGTAAACCTGTGTGAAAGAAAACTGTCCCAAAGGACAGTTGTGTACGGGTTGATCGTCAAAAACTGCACGAAAAAGCGTAACGTTGAAAAACACCCCAACTTTGACAATTTTTCTATAAAAGATAAACTTCCCAAATTTTCTTTAAAATATAGGGCAAATCCTCCTTTATAACTGTGACTTTTTGCAACAACACAGATCTTAAATACATTTCGAGAAAAAATTTGCTGAAAATGAGCAAAAACGGCATTTTCAAAAATTGTTCTTGTTCTTCTAGGTGTTGTTATTTGTAAACTGTGTAGCGCCTAAACGCGCGAACCGATTTTCATGAATGAGATATCCAGTAGAGTTGATGTTTCACTAAAAGTGTCGTAAGCCTTTTCAAAGTCTTCTCTAAACGGAACTAACGAACTACCAGATCATGTCAAAAATAAGTTGTAAGATCAGAAAGTTTCCAGCAACGAAGGACCCAGGAATTGTGCTGCATATCCGAAAAAATGAATAATATTATAAGGTAAGTTTTCAATACGGACGACTTCCAAAAGTTCTTTAATGAACGATTAAAAATTAAACCGCAGCCGATTGGAAAATATGTTCAAGTATGGTGAACATACAACTCCGTAAGAAGAGTCACAGCTCGAAATTAGATTAAATGAAATTGTATAGTTCTACCAAATTTGTTTTGTTACTTAAATAAAATCTGGATTAATAAATTTTGAATTTGCTATTCCCTAGAATGCCAAGCCTATGTGTTACAACATGGTGGACATAAGTTTAGAATTTACTTACAAAATAAAAGAGGATTGGCTTACAAGAAATCTGGCAACTCTTTGCTTCTAAGCCTAGAAACGAACTTGCATTAGCTTTTAGTGGCCGTAAAAATTGTATATTAAGGATTCAATTAGCAAGGAATCGGTCCCAAAATAAAGTTTTCTTTAACTCAACCAACCCGCACGCCCTGAAGAAGGCAATAAATCTGTCGAAACGTTGGCAAAAGAAGGAGTTGATTTTTTAATTTTGGACCGATTCCTCGCTAACTGAATCCTTAACCTAGAAAGGAACCTGTAGTTCTTCTTAGATTAGGGGTACCGATCCAGGTGGCTATTTCATACAACTGCATATAAGACCAATGGGTCTATTGTACTTCCCAGACATTCAATCACACAACCCCTTCTATCCTTAATACAGATTCAAGTCCATGTTGTTTTCGACTTCAAAATTCGGCAATAGATGGGCGTTTAATTTCCAAGAGCTGACCTAAAATCCAGAGACTATGGCAGAATCGATGGTGAATCATTAAAAGAGGGAACTCTACACATTCTGATATTTTGATAACAAAAATTTTTAACAAAAAATATACTATTATACTTCCTCTGCAAACTTCTAACATTAGGATGATCTTCAGTTCTGAATATTCCTTTTTTCAGAATAAGGAATAATGACTCTAACAGCTCGAAGATCAAAGAAAACAAAAACTGCTCCCAGAAAACACACATTCTATCCAAAAGTATTTCAAGATTTTTTTTTTTTTTTTTTGTAACTACAACAAGTACTTCATGAAGTGAAAGCATTCTATGGAGGTTCTGCAAATGTAGATACAAGAATTAAAAATCTGTTATTAGTTACGACTATGCGCAGATGATTAAGCAGGTTTCATACTGATTGGCCCGATCCTAAACAAGCAGCCATAGCTAATTTTTGGAATGTCATTGTGAGTAAAAAATCATGCAGCCCAAGATACACTAACTAAACTTCCAAGAACATATGCGAGAAAACCGGAACTTGGAGTAACAATAGCATGACACAATCCCTAATAAAAGAGCACATTGCAATGCTAGGTAGGTAGATATAATGTGCTCATCTAAGCGCAAAGAAATCCCAGAGTTTTAATCTTCTCTTTTTCTTAGGACACAATTAAAGATATGCAATTCTATTTGCAAATATGTTAATTACAAAGTGATGATGCAAACAAAACTAGAGATATAGTTGCATACTGCACACTGTATGAGTGCAGAGATAGTTAACCAACATCTCATTACTATTAATTATACTAGTTGATAATGATAAATACTTGCATACATAACTAAACGCACTTATTACTTTCTTTAATGCATAACTTCATAAAATAGAAAATAGATAATTGATGAACTATTTTAACCAGTGTAAATATTAATTTTGAATTTAAACCTAACAAATTTAAATTAATTTCTTTTTAATTTTTATTATTTTTTTAAAGTAGAAAAGCTGCTCAAAATGCCAAGAATGTAAAAAAAAAGAGGCGAGCATATATTTCTAAGTTCTTAAAGAACTTACATAACCCACACATAACAAATCGTTCAATTAAGGCAATAAAGAAAATGTCAAAGGTGAAAGTAGCAACATAGCCCGTTCAGAACTTAGATTGCTCTCTATGAACATTCTAGTGAGTGATATCATCCGATCTGTCTAGTTTAACTAGAACTAGTCTAATATCATCAACTCTCTTCTTTCTCACAATGATAAGTTGTAATGAAAATGAATTGATTTCAAATATATGGAGTAAATATGAATATATAGTTTTCGTGACCGCAAATTGTTAAACTTAGGATGGAAGATTTGCGAGGAATCGGTCAAATAAGACAACTCGTCTCTTTGCCAACGTTTCGACAAATATATTGTCCTCTTCAGGGCCTGGATATTACAAATACAAAACAATTTACAGAGTCAGTAACATAGAAAATCAGTAAAAATCAGTAATACAAAAATAAACAGTAAAATACAATAAATTCTTTATAATTATTGAAACTTACGAGGCTATGCGGGTTGGTTGAGTTACAGAAACTAAGAGCCAGAAATGGAGAAGCAGGTATATATATACAGATATAGCGGGACTTACACGGGAATTTTGGTAATTACAATTGAACAGATACAATAGACTAGTTACAACAAAAGAGTAAATACAATAAATATTGGGAAATTTCTTCAAACAACAAAAACCGTTAAACACAAAACACAGGAGAAACCAAATAACCCTTATGCACTAAATAACAAATGACCAAAAGATTTGAAGTAAATTTTAAAAAAAACCAGCAATAATTAATTATGTACAAAATTTGGATATCTATTTATTTTTTAATGATAAAATTGTAGCAGTTGGCTAAATTCGAGTCCTAAAGTTAACTGTGTTGTTCTGTTTTACTGTGGCACATTTCAAGAAAATTTCGCTTGTACTGGCTTTTTCCCCTATCGAAATTTGTAAATTGTTTTGTATTTGTAATATCCAGGCGCTGAAGAAGACAATATATTTTTCGAAACGTTGGCAAAGAGACGAGTTGTCTTATTTGACCGATTCCTCGCAAATCTTCCATCCTAAATATGGAGTAAATTTAGAAAAAAAATTATTTATAAAACTGCGATTGAATTAGTTGCAGCCGAGTGCATCAAAAAACTCTTTTCCGATTACCAAATTTTCTTTAAATTTGCTTCATTTTTTAGTAGAAGATTGTTTGTGTACTTTTCACAATGAACATCAGATTCTCTGATTATTTCTTTCGGTAGACTGTGAATGGCAGATAAATGCAAAAAGATATTTGTGCAAGGCAAACCAATCTTTGGCCTACTCCCGGGTTGAACAAGCTATAGAATTGGCAATTATTGTCCGATTTCAATTAATTTTAGATCACTGTTAATGTTTTATCAAGAACTATTACTATCTAGATACTTGATCTGCGTTGTAGCAAAAAAAAAAAAAATGTAGGAATTTCATCTTTTATTGAAAAAATGGAAAAAATTGTCAAAGTTAGGTAACAAGTCGCTTTTTCGTGCAGATTTCAACAATCATCTCTTAATGGTTTGAATTACTATTTCGTATTATAATTCACGATGCGAACCGCTGAGGTAGTATAAACTATACTACATGCAAACATGTTTCTGCAGATTACAAATTTAAGTGCAGCAGGTGGTAAACCCAACCAGAGAAGTTTTATGAAATGCCAAAAAATAAATAAATGTTTGGTGTGCTTTGCTCTCTAATTGGCCGAACAAAAAGAAAAAATTGGCGTTGCTAACAGTGAGTGAGGAAAGCAAAAATGAAATGGTTCCCAACTAGAGTATTTCAACTGATTTTAAAATATACCAATTACTAACCGGGGCAGGCAGTACTAAGAATCCTTTAAGTAGCGATAATAGTACACTAGACCTAACCTATTAACCAGATGAAAGACCAGGCAGAGGAGAGCGTTTTACGATCACTTTCTTTGGGTAAGAGGACATATTGGTGTTAAAGGGAATGAAGTAGTGGATACACTCGCTAAAAATGCCACTGGAAATGGAGGATTTGAAGAGTACAAAGTTCCAATGTCGGATTTAAGAGGAAGAATAACCAAAACGGCATTACAAATGTGGCAAACAGTCTACAGCAATAGTACGAAAGGTCAATTTTACAAGCGTATGGTGAACCAACTGCCTAAAAGACCTTGGTTTAAAAGGTACAGGCATGAGCAAAAGATTGGTTACTACAATTAGCAGATTGAAAGCGAACCATGCTGTCTTCGGGGTCGTACCTACATCGAATCGGTAAACGAGCTACTCCGTTGTGCGAAAAGTGTAAGGAGGAAGAAGATTTTAAATATGTCGTCATGGAATGCCCACTTTATAAGAAAGAAAGAGATAAGCTGTTCATCTCGCTGTACTAAAATTTGAGTGCGCCATTTAGATACGAAGACGTCATCTTTTCTAATAATGTCTACGCCCTGAAACCTGTTGAAGATTTGATTAACAAATGTACTTGTGGATAGGAAGTTACATAGATAAGACCAAATATCCTGGGAAGGAATCAGCTTTGAAGTTGGCTGTATGGTGAAGAGCCAATGCCAAAAAAAAAAAAAAAAAAAGACCAGGCGGATCATATACCATCAATGATGATATAATTTATACACAAGAGTCCACCTCAGGGAAGATGATTCAGCTGGCATTAAAAAAGTTGATGAACCATACATTCAAAAATCCAGGTTAAACATGACAGCGAAAAATGCATCCACGTTAAAAAAGTTCACAGAGTCAATAATTTCTGCAAAAACTGTCCAGGAAAACCTGGTTAATGCTTGGGTACGTTTTAATGAGGCTCATCTTAACGCGTTTCGTCCTATTTCTACTTATTTTGTTCGCTTACAATAAAAAAAGAAGTAAATATGTCTTCTGTTTGGATATTTCCAAGCAGCAAAATTGATTTTTAAAACCAATCTTTCCATGTTCAACGCGATAATCTTATAAAGATGGATGGTAGATCTGTACATGATACCATCGTGGCACAACATTCTGTTCAACACCACATTCCCCAAAACTATGGAACAATGATTCAAACAAAAAAAAAACCGTAGTTTCGGAGGAAAAAGGTAATTGAACAAAATCTTAAGAACTACGAAATAGAACACTCAAATCATTGTTAGCGGTATTGACCTAATTTTAATTCAATGAGGACTTTTAGCCGTTCCGATATTTTATAGATTCAAGTATACAAGGAGGAAGTGGCACTTGCGATATTTCACATTTCACAGCACACGTCCTGGAGCCGCCCGCCATTTACTTTCAGTAGAGAGCAAGTCAGTTATAATTAAGATCCATGTCTGGACAGTAACTCTAAATTTAGAATTAGAAAGGATTGTTGGGGTTCATCAGATCTGCTCTTGTAAAAACTGCGAGGGATACTTTTAAAGCCCTGATTATATTTTTATGACCGCTTGGAATCGTCGACGAGTTACTCTTTGAGCAGAATGATTAGTGTTTAATGTCAAAGAAAGTGGATGAGTAACGATTTACATTTTACGAGACGCGTCTTCTTCATGAGGGACAGAAAAGATTGAAAGTGGGAGACAGGGAGGGAGCCATTTCTAGAAACCCCCTTTTTTTTGTGGACTCAACAAGCAAGGATTACTTAACTTAATATGCACTTTTAAAGTTTTGTCGAGAAAGTTAGAGCGACGCTTTACTCTCCCTTGAAATACTATAAACTTTTAAATAAAGCAAATTAAATCTTAACGAAGTTTCTAACTAGCAATACAAAACGAGAATATTACATTTATTTTGAAATTCCTGACGCCATTCTGAGACATTTACTTCCCAAAACTGTTGGGAAATCGCTAACAACATCTAGTTAATACAAAGTTATGGGACAGAACCTCTTTAAAATAATCATAAAAGACTTTCTATTTCAATGTTGACCATAAATATTTTATTTATAGTAGGAAATAAAGCAGACTGGCCAGCCAAACTGTCTGAAAATATAGTGCCAGTAGTATTTCAACGGATGGGACCAAAGATTACAGAACTAAATGGTGTGTAAAATCTTCCATTCTCTTCGGCTGCGACCAATCTGATTTATTCTTTTTCCACTTATTAGCCACTGTACCGGAACTTCATCGCAGTTTTCAATGCAACAACTAGAAATTCATTCCTCTTTATATTCATCTTTTGAGATTATAATTGAATCAATATAAAATAGTAATTTTTTTAACTTTAAATAAATTATTCACTCTTAAGAAAGGAAATGGGTATTCTTCCCCCCTTATTTCAGTTTAATTTACGACTCTGCTTATTATTCATATTATAAATGAAACCCAAAACGTACCGGAAGTTTCATTTTACTGAACCTATCGGGTTAGAAGTTCAAGATGTCACAACGCGCTTTTTTTCAACTTATAATAACACTACAAATTGGGTAAACGGGGCAAGGATTATAAAATTACTATAAAATCCAAAAGTTGACGAAAAGGTTCGAGTTTCATTCAGAAAAAAAAAAAAAAAAAAAAAGCAACGAACGATTTGTGCCGTTCATTTTGAAAGTGGGGCCAGTCCATTTTTTGTTATTTCGAGATATTTAAGGTTTTTGCGTTTCAATAAATTTAAAAATATTGGTAAATATTAATAGACATATTTTTTGCATTTTGTGGTGTTAGATAATGTAAGTTTATAATCCAACAGTGTTTATAGCGCTGGCTAAGAAAAATAAAGGTTTATTATAACTAAATGGACTTGCCTCACTTTCAAAATTAATGAATTATTGTAATCGTTGATTTAAATGGATAATATTTCAGTCGTATCAGTCTTTTTTTAACTATAAAAACAAAATACTAATCAATAGTTCAACTATTCTTCTTCTTTTTTGAATCATTTTGGTCCGAATTGCCTTCGTATTCAGATTATGATTCCAAGATTCTTCTTTTATTACCGATTCTCATGGGTCTTATTTCTACACACATAATAAATATAATAAAATTACTTGCAAATGAGGATTTAATTGAAATGGCGTTATTACCCAGAAAAGTATTTTTATTTCATTTTTGTTACCTACCAAATTCACTTTCAGATGCATCAGAGTTATAATTACCGTTGTAATCGGTTTCAACCATTTTTCAGCTACTGCCAAAACCACAATCCGTTATTAATTTTCAAAAAATGAAACTTTTATCGTACACCGAGCACAAAACAACACAACTTACTCGGATAGCCGATAATATAAGTCGAATGTTATACAATTTACAGTTTTTCAGAGCCGATAGTACTAAAATTTCCGGATGTTGGTGTTATTATCGAAACACAAAATTAAGATGTACTTATTCTTATGAAATATTGTAGAATCACCGATTGCCAATACCAAAGACAGATAGATAAGACATGATGTTAAACCATCACATTTGCTTCACCATACAACAACCGGAGTTAAATTTTGCTGTACGGTTAAATAATTTCAACCTAAGATGGACTTGCACCATTTTCAAATTAAACATATTTACAATATTGTTAAGAGCTAAAACTTCAATCTCCCAAATATTAGGATTCTGAATTTTTTTGACTCTAAATTGTTTACAGGTAAAAAGTTCATACTAAGTTTTATCTTCAATTTTTTCAAAAATGTACTTGCCCAACTTTCAAAATAAACGGCTCAATTGTTAAATTATGTTTCGCATGTTTAATGTGAACAGCTCCCTTTGGATGAGATCAATTTCTATGCGTAAAACCCACTTTTAGTTCAATTTAGTACCTGAAGGGGGTTAAATATTCGCTTTAAATTACTCCTAAAGAATCATGGGATGATTACAATTAGTTCTATTCAGATAAACTGAAGGAAATTTTGTTAAATACAAGTTTAGACACTTTATAGAGTGGCCAGCATTGATTTCTGTGCTCTATAATTTGAAGTGGAGCCACACATCTCCACTATAAGTCTCAATCAAAACTACTGGATATAGTTTTTCACTCTAGATTTAAATAGATAGTGAAAGAGTATTTAACTGAACTATCAATTACAATCAAATGCCCCTGTGACGACCCATTTCCTATCTCCACGGTATTAGTTTATGTAGTGTGCAGCACTTGATAACTTAATTACATTTCACAGGCTTCTATCCTCATCTTCCCATCTAACTTTCGCTTCAATTCCCTTTTTTTTTTTATATAAAAACAACCATTCCTATATAAGTTAGAAATTGAAGTTATTTCCAATTCGTTCAATTCGAGGGTCGTTTGAAAAGTCCGTGCAAAAATAAAAACTACTTAATTTTTTGGGGTAAACCTTTTTTATTTTTCAACATAGTCTCCTTTTAGGCTTCTACACTTCGTCCAACGCTGCTCTAGTTTGTTCATCCCTTCCGAATAATAGGATTTGTCCAAGTCTGAAAAATAGCCATTCGTTTCTGCAATCACCTCTTCGTTTGAATAAAATCTTTTTCCCGCCAGCCATTTCTTCATATTGGGGAACAAATAGTAGTCCGAGGGAGCCAAGTCTGGAGAATAGGGGGGATGTGAAACGAGCTGGAACCCTATTTCCATTAATTTTGCCACCACAACTGCTGAGGTGTGAGCTGGTGCGTTGTCGTGATGGAAAAGGACTTTTTTGTGGGCCAATCGTGGGCGTTTTTCTTGCAGCTCGGTTTTCAAACGGTCCAATAACGATGAATAATATGCACCTGTAATAGTTTTACCCTTTTCCAGATAGTCGATGAGGATTATTCCTTGCGAATCCCAAAAGACAGTCGCCATAATCTTTCCGGCCGAAGGAACGGTCTTCGCCCATTTTTTGGCGCAGATTCCCCTTGGTAACCCATTGTTTAGATTGTTCTTTGGTCTCAGGAGTGTAGTGATGTATCCATGTTTCATCCACAGTGACGAAACGACGCTTAAAGTCCTGCGGATTCTTCTGGAACAGCTGCAAACCGTCCTTACAACACTTCACACGAGTTCGTTTTTGGTCAAGCGTGAGCAATCACGGCACCCATCTTGCGGATAGCTTTGTCATGTCCAAATGTTGATGCAAAATATTATGTACCCGTTCATTCGAGATGACCACAGCACTAGCAATCTCACGCACCTTCACTCTTCTGTCATCCATCACCATATCATGGATTTTAACAATGATTTCTGGAGTAGTAACCTCAACAGGGCGTCCAGAACGTTCAGCGTCACTTGTGCCCATATGGCCACTCCGAAAATTTTGAAACCACTTATAAACTGTTATAATCGAAGGTGCAGAGTCACCATAATGTTTATCAAGCTTCTCTTTAGTCTCCTGAGGCGTTTTACCTTTCATAAAGTAGTGTTTAATCAACACACGAAATTCTTTTTCGTCCATTTTTTGAAAATCATTCGACTTCCTCGATTCAAACGAATGCCAAACACAAAGAAATAGACCGATCTGGCTGAAACTTGGTGTGTGTTCTTCCAAGAGATGCTACTAACTAAACATAACCTCGATACGCGCCAGTGGTGCTATCTCTCTGACTTTGCACGGACTTTTCAAACGACCCTCGTATGTCTAAATTAACCTGTAAATAATATTCCAATTCAACAAGAGATGAATCTTTCTAAGATAACAAAAAAATTTAATTTTTGTTTTAAAGTAATAACTCAGGTTTAAAATTTTCAAACCTCCTTCTGGTTACTGCGATGAAGATTTAAATTGACCGTTACAGATATTGGGAAGATATGCTGTTCGGTTCTGAATAAAAAGTTAAAAAAAAAACGGAACTCCTAGAGCTCTAACCAGGTTAAGTACAAACCTTCTTCAAATGCTCCACGAAACTCTGTAGGACATGGGATGAACTACAACAATTTTTAACAAAGATTCCAAGTTAAGAGGTTATTAAAAAAAATAACAATTTTGGGGGCAGTTAAGAGCTAGAACTCTACCCAGACAAGAAGAAATTTACTAGTTAGAATTTAAAACCAAACATCGATAAGGCCGTTTATAAGGAATCGCAAAATTTAACAATACACCAAAACTTATAGACACAGATTCTTTTCTAAACTCAATATTTTTATAAATTTTAAATAAATTTATTCCAATAAATTTTATTCTTATTATTTTACAGTTGAAAATTTAGACGAAAACCTGACATTTCAAAAAATAAACATTTCGAGCTAAAAATTCCGATTAATAATTGCAGAACAGCATGAAGTGCTCTACATTCGAAAAGTAAGAATTCAATGGAGCCCTATAATCGTAAAATATTGGATAATCGATTCAATACAGTAATACTTCCGTTATAGCAGAGACATTTTCCTTATCTTAATTCTGCTGATAAAGGAACACAACACCAGAAGATGTTATTATTATTGTCTCAGAAGTAACTTATTTATCTAATTTGAGACTATCACGAGCTAAGATCAATGATATTATGGGTATTTTCAG
Organism: Rhodnius prolixus; assembly: GCF_049639745.1. NCBI lineage: Eukaryota > Metazoa > Arthropoda > Insecta > Hemiptera > Reduviidae > Rhodnius > Rhodnius prolixus. Next base: position 38,691,469 of record NW_027411614.1, on the reverse strand, counting down.
CTACTGCCAACCTACGAACAGGAAAAGAATATCTAAGGACACCTAACTGGTCTCCACAAGAGGGATCTAGGTCCTTGATACTCTTAGTCAGCAAAACAGTTCCCGCAGAAATGGAAGAAATAGAGGAAGAAAAGGTTTTTCAACTAAAAAAACTATTAATACTCTCTCATGAGAAATGCTACGGAGTCTGCAAAAGTTCTTTAATAGAAGATGTAAGGCGAGATATAACAGAGAACTTCTCCCATGAGAGTTTAACAACTAGAAGAAGCAGATACTGCTCAGGTTAATTCAGAAATTAAGAGTTTATGTTGACGCTAGAATTTATAATTACCAGAGAAAGAAAAATCATTTGATTACACACGGTCTGATGTGACACATTATCAAATCAAGACCATTTAATAAAAAAAAAACAATTCGATGGTAAAATTAGTGAAGGGCATTAATGAATTATTAATTAATGGATTGGGCGAACAAAAAGAGAACATTGGCGATGCTAACAGTGAGTGAGGAAAGCAAGTTCCCAACTAGAGTATTTCAAATTATTTTAAAAATATACCAAATACTAACCGGGTTTTAAAAATTTCCACAAAAAACTGAAATAACGTTAGCCATATCCAATCGGCCATCAGTTTACCATTCCCTCCATCAAACCAACATCAATTAAAACTTTCCTAACAGCGAAGTTTGTAAAAGATAAACTTTGAAAAAGGTTTAAACTAAATTCAATCATTTTTTTTTCTTTTTTAATAAAGTGGAAAAGTCTATAAGAAAATTTAAACAATTTTCAAAAGAGAACTTACAATTGAAAAATACAATTTGGCATGGCTACAGGCACGACTTCCTCTAAAATTGCAATTTATGTAATTAAATTCTCTTGAATCTGATGCATATTGCTACTACTTCCTTCCGTTTGAGATTTACTTCTAGCTAAAAGCTTTTGATGAATTCTCACGGAGAATGGTTGATGGCCTTTTATTGAACCTCTGACAAAGATAACTGGACGCAGAGATTTCCAGGAGTACCACCCAAAGATAGATCACCTTCACTATGATTTCCATTTACCTCGACTCTGTTAGCATACACTACCACCAACTTAGAACCTAAGATAACCACAAAGAAAATAGAGATCATAAAGAATAAACATTGAATTCACTTCGCTTTCTTAGCAAATGCCGCTGAATTCTTGGCGGATGAAATTCAATTCAGAGGAAAAACTCTGCTAATCACGGAAATGGAATTCTAGTGGTGAAGCTGTAAAGTCCAATTTAAAACGCAGGGTGTACGGAGTCGTTTTAGAGAAATACTTTCACGGTTTATGACGTTAAAATTCAACTATTTTATCTAGAAAGCAACATCAAATTCGAAAAGCCCTTCAAATTATATATTGTAATAAATTCATTATTAACATAAATTTTAGAACCAACAACACATTCTGAAACGAAATTTGAGTGGGGCGCCTAACTTCACTCATATCTCAAGTGTCTTATGAAAACAATGTTCTAAATAATAACAGAAAACAGAACTCTCTGCATGAAATATTCATCGACAATACATACCTTTTGGGTATAGAATCGTCCAATGCCTTCGCCAACAAATCCCCTAGCTGAAACAAAAAGATAATTATAAAATTATTCATTTAATTCATATCTTAGAGACACTTATAGATATAAAGATACAGATCTTTATTTAGTAATAAATTATTATTTATAAAAAATACATTAAAAATTAAATGGTTCTAGTCAAAAAAATGTTTGCAAACAAACAGGAGCTCACAGATTAAAGAAACCCAATTTTTGACGTTACCAGGCACCACCATTGGTGGTCGATTTCACCGGTAGTCAAATGTTACTTAACTGTGACGAGTATAGATGTTCATCAAGAAACCATAGATTTATTCATAATTTTCAGTGTAGTCGGAGTGATGCTAAGTATCTATCAGGAAATACATTTACTGATTATTAAGGCAATGAATTTATTAGTGTAGTTTATATTTATTTGGAAATTGAAAACTTCTGCTTAGATAGCGGAACCATCAGCAAGGTAACGACAACGATGGAGGACCACACATTATTTCATTGAACTCAAGTCGAACAGTTCATTGTTTCACTGTTGGTCACATCATAAGAGATGGCGTAGCTACTGACATAGCTTTCTTTCAAAGAATGGCGCTTTTTATAAGGTCAGAAATTTCAGAATTAACTGCCTTCTAGATATGCAAGAAGAGCCCTAATTTATTTTTAAAGAAGCATTATTTAGCCACTCCTAACATAGTTAACATGTTCGTGTCACTTCCTTGATCACAGAGATGAAGGAAACAATGAAAAAGACCGAGTAGGATCTTCAGGAAAAGGATGTGAGAAAAGTTGTCGTATAAAGGATTGTGATGTACGTGAAGAGAATGGAATTAGCGATAAAGGTTTCGATTTAGATAATAGATAAATAAGATCCGTAGATCAGAATGAATTGTGATATTAGATACGTAAAAAGGAACATTCATTATAAATCGGAGTATTTTTTATTGAAAGACTTGGAGGCAGAGGATATTGGAAAGGATAGATTGAAATTTCGGAAATATGAAAGACCAAGGATACTTTCTAATAAGGGGCCAGCAACTAAAGGATAGTACGAGGAGTTAACAATACACTCAAATAAGGTAACATATCTGAGGAAGATTGCTTATAAGCTTTCATACAAGTCCCAGGTGTCCTAACTTATGAAATGCGCAATATCTAAGAAGACTCAGAAATAAAATTGTTTTCGCTCAATAAAGAATACGATGACGCAATGCTATTGGTGGTCGGTGGAATATAAACTCTTCGAATTTTAAAGTGATGGTTTTATGTTGAAGCTGACTGCAAATTCTCTTGACGATGAGTTTTTTTCCCCCAAGAATCTTGCGCATCACAGGCAAGAGGAGATGAGAAGATGATGGGAGTTAATTGGGTTTGGATTTCATTTTTATTACGAAGTGTTCTATTCCAAAAAGAAGTAAGAGAACTGATTTGTTCACGGTTCTAAGAATACCAAAGCTTTCTTTCAAAGAATGGGCAGTATAATGACGGGTAACTTTAAAGCCTGGCGCTTTTTATAAGGTCAGAAATTTCAGAATTAACTGCCTTCTAGATATGCAAGAAGAGCCCCCATTTATTTTTAAAGAAGCATTATTTAGCCACTCCTAACATAGTTAACATGTTCGTGTCACTTCCTTGATCACAGAGATGAAGAAGGAAACAATGAAAAAAAAAAATTCAGTGTAGGCAACCTTTACGTAAAAAGATTTATTGGGCAAAACTCAATTTTAAAAAATCTGATAAAGATAAGAAAGTGGAGAGAAGATAAAAAATTAGGTCATATTGCTACAATGTTTAGACTTGTAAGGCAAAAACAATATCAGCTGATTAGATCGGAAACTCCGAATTTAAACTAGGAAAGCAACATGTGCCCACTATGGGTTAGACGTGAAAGCGAGTGGTTACATAACTGCGAGCAGTGGCACAAGTTCAACCTTCTCAAACTGGAACTCTTAGACCTGCTATTTACACCCAACAATAATTATTAACTCCAGACTAAATATAACTTTTAAATATTATTATTATTTCTGTATTTTCTGGCATAGAGGCTGCACTGTTCATTTTAATTATTATTATTTTTATATTTATAAGGTGATGAGATGCGTAGCTAGTAATTACGATGATTTCTCTCAAAATAACTTTCAAAAACTACCAGTCATTTCAAAATCCCTGAATAACATTAGATAAAATCGAACTACCAATCAAATCATATTGTTCCAAGGAAGTATTCGGGCACTTTACTTCTTATAAATCTTAAATAAGGTATAACAAAACGTAGTTTTTACTGAATTAACAATTTAAAAAGGGCTGCTAAACATAGCTGGAGCCCCAAATATCAATTTTTCCTGGAAAAAGGCTTCATTGAAAGATAATAGATCCACTGGTATTTAGAGTAAGTGACGTAGGCAACTGGTTATACAGGAAACTAGATGTGGTACAGGTAAAGAGGATCTTAATCCATGGATATTATGAGGTTAATTGGATTTCATGTTTTTTTTTTTAAACTTAATTACACTTTATTTCAATACTTCACTTTATGTTCAATAACTTGTATTCTCTACCGTTATCGAGAGATGATCCTACTTATATACAAGCTGTTGTAACCTCCTTTACATTTAATACAGTAGCGACAAATAAACGGCTTTAGAAATAAAGTTTTCTTGTCTTCTGACTTAATTCAAGTGTTATTCTGCGCAATGACTAAATAAATGCGACGCACTTAAGTATCATTTCCACTCTCCGTTCGTAGTATAACGATGAACATGTAACCTTGAAATCTCTTGTGCTTCCTTACTAATGAAATTCAACAATAACTCCTTCATTTCAAGATATCTGAGAAATCTCAGAATCTGAGACGAATCTAGGGATAATTACATTCCTCCAGCACTTGGTTACTTCCCCTCCAGCGATTGGCTTCTGATAAATCTTCTTTGAATAGTGGCATCACGATAAGAAAAAGAGATTACTCCATGTTCCTGTAGAACCTGTATGGGTTATTTTGCTGCAGGCCTAACTACTTCAGGAGGTCACTAAGTTGACAATGTCCTGTGAGGGGAAACTCGTTACCGATAAAGAAATTTATTTTTTATTTTCACTCCGAAGCACGCCTCGAATCTGTTCCGGTAATGACTGCCCTGACAGATTTTCGCTTGCCTTTTACCCGGGCGCTTGTCCCGAAGAGAACAATTATCATAAAAAAAAAGTCTGATTAAGACAGGAGTTCTGGATCTATGAACATTTCAATTTTATTGCTCCTCTAGCTCGCTTAGTTCAACATTTAATCTTCAACTTAACCCTGAACCTTTCATGTGACACTTAAAATACCGCCAAAATAATGTTTTGGTACTAGTGCGCAGCTATCTAAATAGAATAAATCAGCTAGAATTGGAATTTTATTCTACTAGCCAGAAATACCGGAAAATATACTAAGTTGAACATAAAAAGTTTGGGTAAACAAGCTTTTATAGACAAGGTGCTCCCAAAATTGACTTAGAACTAACTTCTAGCATTGGTAGTCGCGAGTTTCCTAAAATAATCACTTCTTTATCATTCCTATTCAATTTAAAATCAATAAAAGTAAATTGAAGGTTCAATCTTAAATAAATTTAAAAAAATGTTAAAGTGAAATATTCTACAGAAACTGCTCGAAATATCTGATTGTAAATTGGAAGGGGGAAATGACGTTGAACTGAGCTGCATAGGTACTGACACCAAGCCACATGGTAGTGATACTTGTCTGGAGGCTGCATGCTTGCTGGTATATCCTTGACCATTACTCAAAGGTCACCAACAACGTACTATCTAGTCTCCTGCAGCTTCATGCAACTTTATACCAAGTACTGTACCAGCATTCTCTCTAATTACAACTATAAATATTTGTACCAAGACAAACGCTAAATATGCATAAGATTTTACTTCTATGCAGATAATGCACCCAATAAATTCATTAAAATTTCTTTAAAGAGCTAAATATATCGCAGCAGCAGATTATAAATTAAAACTGAAGTCAACTATAATTTAGTTACCTATTTAAGGCAAGGTAAAAATAAATTAAAAATATAAATAAATTCATTAAAAAGTTTCGAAGTAAAATGAACTTAAGTAGATTGTCAGAGGCAGACCGGAAATCTTTGTAATGAGATGTGACAAAAAGAAGGAGACATCTTTTGCATTATCTACCAACTTTAAATGAAAAAAAAAAGCTAGTATAAAATATGAAATTATAAGCTGGACTAAACTGTTCATCTGGGCTGTTGAACTGAGCAATTCTTATTTCTCTGAAAAGAAATACTGATTCTTCAAAATTAAAAGAAGACATTAAAATTACCGGTTTCAAGTTTAATAAAGTTGGGTAGAAGGTTTTAGGGATATTGCAGAGGGCAGAGACAAGGAGGTGCACGAAACAGAGACAAGGAGGTGCACGAAACAGAGACCTCTCTTAATGATAAATTTTAATATTGTTTTTCATTATTAAAAGTGGCTCAAGAAAGTACCAGTGAATCTCTAAACTCCGAAGTTAGGATGAAGGTAGGGAGGCAGCTTAAGTCTTCCAATAAAATACGCAACTATCCGAAAGAAAGAAGGAAATAGATCAGACTTAGGAGACGATAGATGAAAGATGTGGAACATAGAATGGCAAAAAGAGGTTTTTTGGAAGGGGAGCTAAAGGATAGAAGCATGGCTGTTGCGTATAGGTGGAATTACCTCTTACTCACTATCCTCTTAGATTCTGAAAGTAAGTATATTTAAACATAGTTTGACGAGATAATTTGGTTATTGAAAAATGTTCTCTCAACTTCCCTTACAACTTTTGAAGCACCGTAAAATTAAACCAAACACTTTTTTTAGGAAAAACTGACGGACCCAGGAGTCTCTGTTTAGTTTTGAACTTTAAACTCCTTTTTTCAGGTCCTAGAAAGGGAAGCAATCATAGATAGACAGACATGACCAGGAAGTTATAACACCAAGTAGGGTAAATGTACCCAAGAATTTTTTGTACGAAACGTACCATTGTGACAAGTTCTTAGATTTCCAAAAACTAACATTTCTCTATATAAAGGAGAGCTGTGTTCTTAGGACACTTCTTCCAACTATTTTAACATATATTGATCAGTCCAGATGGAGGCGATATTGAACATCTGTTCAAGAGCTAAGATAATAAACAGAGCGTCTGCGGTAGACGGAGTACTGACACTATCTGGGTAATAAGCAACGGAAGTTTGGCCTTTAAGTAGACGGATGGTGTTTTTTAAAGAGGGGAGGAAACTGAGTGTACTGCGACCTTTCATGGATCTATTGTTCCTCCAGCTGTTGCCTGGCGACTGTAGCACACGTCTCATTCACTCCATTACTACAGTAGCTCCTCTAAATTAAGATAATCTGAGAAATTTCAGCATCTAAGAGGGTTCTGGAGAGAACAAGTTCCCCCTACAACACCAGTTTAATGAAAAGCATCTAAATCTCCTTGGAACGACGGCACCGTGAATCCTTCAACGAGGTGTACTTTAGTATCTCCATCTTCCGCCAAAGAGTTGCTACAAATTGGAACCTAACCCTGGCTTCTATATTCAGATGTTAACTTCACTAGTTTATAGTTAATAAATGTGTGCTTACCCTAGCCTAGTTAAAGATCCTTTGAAACCTATTCATCAAACAAAAAAGAACCACATTCAGGATTTTCTTTCTGAAGTACGAACAAAACCAGGTTAGAAACTAGTCGAACATGTGTAGCGACAGACTGTTCAGCGGCCACAGCTGACTAATAAATAGAAAGAAAAAGGAAATGCTACAACCAGCATACAACAGATGGTACGACAACAGAAGTTACAGAGCACACAATGTACTGTAATTATCAACACAAAAGAGGAAGGAGAAAATGAAAACCTGGCATGACTTTCCTCACTGGTACAATGTACTTACATCAGTACAATTTTTTTCCAAACCTTGAATTAACTCTCGATGTTTTTTGGGTCCTCCGTATTATTGACTCAAAAGCTGAGGGGGAGCCCACAGACTTTTTTGAGGGGTTTGGGAAGTTAATTTTTTATTTAGGATACAATACAGTAATTTTACTAATGAGATTGCAGGAAAATGTTTGGAAATTAATTTTGGCATGAAATAAACAGTAATTGTCTGTCAATTACGTAATTACTTTTAGATTATGGCTCTTTGGGATTCTCGGACGGCTCTTGGACAGTAGAAAGGCGGAGGCGCTAAACCATGACAAGAAAACTGCCTACAGCCTTTTTTAAGGCACCGCTAATTGCAATATTTTTGTGCTATTATTATATGAGAAGGTTAATCAATCCCAATCAGCCCCATTTTCCCAGACATCAAGGTGGCTTTACTAGTTTACTAGTACAAAGAAGTTAATTAAAGACAATATGAGACTGGCTGGTTGGACCATGGTAATGAGACTTAGCACATATTGTCTGGATGCCCTGAAAAAAAAGCGTGCTCCCAAAGTATCCTCAATTGGCCTTGAGCAGCCAAAAAAAACGTGGACACAGAAATAGTCCCAGCAAAGTGGGGCAAATATCAAGCCAGAGGCAGTCGAAAAAGTGCATTATTAATTTCACTTCAGTTTAACTGCAAGAACTTGTTGAGCACATTTGCTCTATTATTTCCTTAACAGTCACTTTTATTTTACATTCCAAGCTAAAATATATTTATTAAATTGAAATTTTCTATATTACAAAATTTCAACCGAATTTCAAAACGGCTCGTATAAGAGCAAGGCTTTCTAAGGTGCGGAGTAAGAGGCGTTATGCTGCAGAGGACAGTCAAAGTTAGCTGCTCATACTACAATATTGTAATATAGCAACGCTTCTAGTGCTTTGTGAATGTTACATTTCGGTCTGTCTAAGAGTCCAACCTTCAAATACAAACCTAAATGTCCCTTATTGTATAATAATTACAACTAATATTCTCTCTGCAATAAATAGTAACACACAGACCTCACAAGATGTCTTTGGAGAATTCTTCAGTAATGTGGACAGATAAGGATATAAAATTAATTCTTTTTAATATTACATTAGAATATTAATTAAAAAAAAAATCATAAATCCTGGAAAGAACTAAGAAACCAAGGACTGATTGTGATCTTTAAAACATTGTACGAACTTACAATAGTTTCATGAAGACAATAAACTAAATGAACTTAAACCTGCCCCTAAATAAGGAAGACAGACTCCCACTGCAGTATACAATCTGGTCCATAACACAGAAATCAGGTGGGCCGTAAAAAAAGCAAATAAAGATTTAATATTAAAAGAAGATGTAGAAGAAGAGTAAAGAGAAACATGGCTACCGGATAGTAAGTTTATTCTACAATAAATTGACTAGTTTAAAAGCCTCTTTCACAACGGGAACAGTTGGACACGCTCATTCTTGCAGATATATACCAAGTTTATTTCCTACCAAGTTTTCATTTCTATTTCAATAAAATAAAGACTATTTCCCAGGTAATAAATCTGTAATGAAATTTAAAAAAAAAAAAAAAAACGCGTAAAAAAAGACACTTCTTTGAGTAAAAGAGGCAAACAATATGGCCATTCTCAAGTCACAATAAGATTGAAGTAATCGCCTATTTTTTTTCGTCTGGTGCAGTTTAACCTAATGTTAAGTTTTAGAGTTTCTTTGTCGTTTTTAGTAAATTAATTGAAAATAAAAAAAATTGCGGGTGAATTTCTTTACAATTAAATAGAATTGTAAATAAAATATAAACAATTGTAAACTAATTTTTTAACACAATGTCAGTGCGGGAAGGAAGTTCATAACGTAAAGAAGTAATTACGCACTAGTAAACCATATTGTAAAGATCTATTTTCTGCTTCACCTTAGAGATAGTAATAAACTGCAGATTTTTAATTACAAATGTTCTCGGAGCATAAACCAAAATAATCAAAAAAAGGTTTAGATCGCTATACGAGGTGTGGCTATCAAATAACGAGACTGACGCTGCTACAGAAGAACTATGCATGCGCCAAATCCTAACGACCGACAGCTGTGCAGCGTAAAGCCTTCTCTTTCGATTGCAGCGTCTCACGTGTTTGTAGAGAAATCTGTCGTTTGTGTAAGAGGTGTTAGTTTCGTTTTGCCGAAAACATGATACTAAACATGTAGTAGATCAACGAATTATCGTGAAATTTCACATGAAACTGGGTAAAACCGCTACTGAAACTTATCTTTTATTAAAAGAAGTTTAAGACGATGAATGTTTATCACTTGCGCAAGTTTTTGAGTGGTTCTAGCGTTTCCATGATGGCCAAGAAGACGTCGGAGATGATGACCGCCCAGGTTGCCCTTCCAAGTCCAAAACGGATGAAAATATCGATTATATTTAATCAACATTACTACCGTGAGGTGCTTGCTCAACTCCATGAAAGAGTAAGGAAAAAACGACCCGATTTGTGGAAGAACAAATCATGGGTTCTCCATCAAGACAACGCGCCGGCTCACACTGCATTGTCTGTCAAGACGTTTCTAGCCAAGTACAACATCCCAGTTTTAGGCCATCCGCCATAATCGCCTGAGCTGGCCCCATGTGACTTTTATCTGTTCCCCAAAGTCGAATCTGCATTAAAAGGAACACGATTTCAGTCCATTGAAGCTGTGAAAGAAAAAGACTTCCAGCACTGTTTCGAACAATGGTAAATTCGCATGGAGCATTGTAGGGATAGGGGAGAGGTGTATATTGAAGGTGATAAATAACTAAATATGCATAAATTTAAAATAAAATGTTTTATAGCAATAGTCTCGTTATTTAATAGCCACACCTCGTATAGCAGCTGTAGAGGTAGCAAATCTCAACAGACAACATAAAATACAATTAATTAAAAATAAAACGCGACCAAAAAGTTGGCGGCTAACGCTGCTCCAAAGCACCAGACTGTTCACAGACAGAGAGAATTATTTGCCAAATAAATTTATTTTCCAGCGAAGACAAATCTTATTACATTTTTAACTAAATAGGAATTTTGACGGTGAATACAAACAGTTTGTGAACATTTTATACTCAGCATTCCCCAGCGGAAATTATGCACTACCAATTCCTGTTTGTATTAAACATATTTTCTGAATTATTTAACTTCCAGAGTGATACATTCCTTAGGGAAATGAATGATTAGCGAGAAATTTTCATTTCTTTAAAAAGCAACCATCGTTAAAAAAAGGAAATAGTAAACATTTCATTACAGCCAAACTATTTCTGAAATTTTGAAAGATATAAATAAATGAAGTTCTAGTAAATAAGTATTTCCGTGAAATATCTGTTGTAAAGTAAAGTAATGCCTATTTTTTCAGGCAGACTTTACGTCTAACTTGGTAGTTGGTGTCGTGGGCGGAAGCGACTAGCAAACATACTTTACTGTAAAATTCGTTTTAAATGAAGGAACAGATAGATATGTGCAATTGTATGCGATTTTCGGAAATACATTCATCATAACAGGGAAACAAAAAAAAATCTTTAACCACTGCGCTTGCGGTTAGCGTGCTTTTCGTGCTGTTTGCGGCTTCAAAATTGGGCAACGATGAGCTGTTCTCAACGTTTTATCTGTCCTAAAGGACCTACAAACGCTTCACCACAGATACGAGGGGGTACCCAAAAATAACCGGAATTGCGTTGCCGCGCATGGAGCTTATGTAGTACGCATTTCTGCCGCTAGACGTGTATAGCGCAATTCCTTGCCAGTTCAGTCCTGCCTGTGTTGTCTGCCTGGCTTGTACTGTTCATCTGCAGTGATTGTTTTTACCAGCGCTGTTTTGTTCTTTTTTCGTTTTTTATGATGGCAACTTTAAGTGAACAACGTGCAGCTCTGAAATTTTGTTTTCTACTCGGCAAAAATGCTGCTGAAAGTGTTTTAATGTTGAAAACAGCTTACAAAGATGACGCTATGGGAAAAACCTCGTTCTGGACGTCCATCAACTGCCCGAATCGACGAAAATGTTGAAAAAATTCGAGAGCTGGTGTTCACAGACCGTCGACAGACAATTGATCAACTGTCAAAGAGTAGTGGGTTATCTTGGAGCTCGGTTCAGCGAATTTTAACGGAAGATTTGGGGATGAAAAGGGTTGCTGCCAAGTTTGTTCCTCGAGTTCTGACTGACAATCAAAAAGAACATCGAGTTGAAACATGTCGTGCTTTGAAACAACAGCTTGAAACTGATCCAGACTTTCTGTCAAAAGTCATTACTGGTGATGAGTCATGGTGCTATGGTTATGACCCAGAAACAAAGCAACAGTCGAGCCAATGGAAGACGTCATCTTCACCCCGACCAAAAAAATGTCGTCAAGTCAAGTCAAACATCAAAACAATGCTGATTTGCTTTTTTGATGCCAAAGGCGTAGTCCATTCAGAGTTTGTCCCCCCAGGTCAGACCGTCAATCAAACCTTGTATTTGGAAGTTTTGAAAAGATTGCGCAATAGTGTTCGCCAAAATAGACCCGATTTGTGGCAAACAGGAGACTGGTTCTTCCACCACGACAATGCACCTGCACACACAGCCATCTCTGTTACACAGTTTTTGGCTAAAAATGGCATGGTTCCGCTGCCCCACGCACCTTACTCGCCTGACCTGGCTCCGTGCGACTTTTTCTTATTTCCACGCATGAAAAAGGGCATGAAAGGTCACCGATTTGACAACATTGAAGAGGTCAAGAAAAAAACGAAGAAGGAGCTGTCAGCCATTTCTAAAGATGACTACAAAAAATGTTTCGAACAGTGGAAGCACCGTTGGGACAAATGTATTAGTTGTAATGGAGAGTATTTTGAAGGGGATAAGGTTGTTCTGTAAAAAATTTGTAAATAAATAGCTTTTAAAAAATAATTCCGGTTTTTTTTGGGTACCCCCTCGTACATTATGTTGTACATGCTTTTATCATACTCGAATTATTATTGGTGAACAGTCAATTATTTATCAATCGTACTGCTTAAATTACATTACGATCAGTAAAATATAATGCCTACTAATCTATGTGGTAAAATTAGAATGAATCTGTGAGATGGAGGAGAGTTAGGGTTTTAAATCGAGGTAAGATAGGAGCCTATCTATGCCTTAGGCTACCCGCCTCAAAATCAGAAAAACTTAAACATGGAGATTATTTTTGAAGTTGTGCTTTACATAATTTTTACAAACTCTTTTCTCCCAAAAGAGTAAAAATTGAATGCAAGAATGCATAAGTTTTGGATTAAAGCTCAAAAATGAAAAAACTTATGGCCAAAATTTAGCCATTAAAATGCCAATCTCCATGGAATTATTATGGCTTATGAACGGTCGGTCATAAGCATCACATAAAGTCACAAAGCTAAGATGTTTTGTGTGGTACTGGGTCCGATTCCCGTTCTGGGCCTTGTATTTTATTAAATGGTTTATAAGATAAATTTATAGCAAAGGACATTTTCTTAGACGACTTCATCCACGACACCTAATTTGGTAGTTGGACGTAAAGCCTGCCGGATAAAATAGGTATTACTTTACTTTACTTTGCTTATTGAATACAAAATTTAAAAAAAGAACTACTACATAAAGTTATTAAGAATGAATAAAGCCTTAATTAATTTATTTATCAGGACGAAATTATTATTTTTACTATTTTTTTTAAATTGTTTCCTTAAAATGAAAAGAACTTTGACAAATTACAAGAAATCAGCTGATTTGCCTTACGAGTAAAATCTTCATGAATTCACACTCTGAGTTTCGTAAAGTAGTAAGAATGTACATGACACTGAAATAGCACATTAGAGAACAGAAGCTTAGACTCCTCCTCTCACGCAGAACTTCCCCAAAATGAATAAAAGCTAGTTATCTAAATGAAATTCTCCTAAAATTGATTAAATTCATTCATTAAAGAGGCCATTTTCTTTTTCTTTTATCCTGTTCCTTGATCGGTCAAAATATTAAATTTGAAGTTTCCCGATTTTCAAGTATTTTCTTGCTTGGAGGGCTTCAAACCGTGTATTTACGGTGAAAGCTAAAAATTGAAAGATCTTGTACGATTGCAAGACTTCTTCACGGTTAAAATCCAAAAGAGGAGGGATAAAAGAAGCAAAAGTAAATTAAATGGCTTTCATTTTTTTTTTTTAATTATCATTTAAGCTCCATAAATAAGAATATAATAAAAACTGTATAATATTCGTCTAGAAGTTAATAAAACACATTTTAAATTAAAATATATACTTTTATAATAAAACTTTAACCAAGTATAACTAGAGTTCTAAGTGGGGCGTAAGTGAAACAAGGACTTAACTGCAACACTTGATTTCTTGCACTCAGAGAAACCAGTTCGCCCAGCAGAAATTCCAACCACGCAAAGACCTAAGAGAGTTTACAAATCGTCCAAGTAAACAGCACCACAGATTATTTGCAAAGCATAGAACTAGTTTATGCTATTTCATTTTCTATAATATACTCTTATATTTAGATTCAATTAGTTCAAGCTCATTCAACTTAAATGATCCATTAAGTATCCGATTTTGATCCTTCTCTTACAATCGAAAGAAGAAGTGTGCGTATATCTGTGCAGAAATGTGCTAGTAAAAGAATTGGTGTCGACCTCACGCATTCAATTCTAGAAGAATAACCAACGATGTTTAATTGGGCTACGGTAAAAACTCTTGCAGTTTGAAATATAATGCGAGGTAGATTAAAATTAACATTCGTATTTTGTTTCATGGAATAAAATCTTCCTAACAGAAAACCAGAATGCACTTTTGAACGTGTTAATCTTAGGGAAGCGAGAGTCAAGTTGGGGAATAACTTTTAAAGCACAGCGGAAATGGAACTTGAACTTGAAGAGAAGTTGGAGTTCAGCAGAGGATTCCAGATAGGAAATACAAAGAAACACTTCAGATCCAACACCCACGCTCAAGGCTATCCTCAGACTTAACACAGTACTGAACAACTGACGGAAGGCAATAATCTACTACGATTATAATCGCACTACTACGATGAGTTGAAGTGGTTTTTTTCCTGCATATCGCCGCCAGTATTTTTTGGCTTCATTCTTTTTCCAAGTCATCCACAATCTCAAATGCCATCTTATATTTTCCAACTCTTTAAGTTCAAATCCTCGGTCCTTTTCCATAATACTAGATCTTGTTTCTCCGATCTCTATATTCCCTCACACCGTACTTCATCCTTCGACAAATCCTTCCTAATAAGCGCTACCTCTTTCTGGAACACTTTATCTTCATCTGTCCATCATGCTCCTACCCTTTCCATCTTTAAATCCCTCGAGTTCAATTCTAATCAACTTGCTCCGAAATAATTGTATTCTTTTAATTTTTTATTTTTGTAAATACTTATTTTTATATAAAAAATATTTAAAAGTTAGGCCAAACTAATAGGGCTGTACATGTATTTATTCTTGGGGGGTCAACAATCCCAGAGTAATAAATTTATTTTCTTCTTCATACTCTAATAATTAAAATTTGCAGGTAGAGGAATTAAATTTTGAAAAATGAAATTGTCAGAGATTCCACTAGATCCTGAAGCCTGCAGTTTAAGCTGTTCCATCAAACCAACAGCGAACATTATCGTGAAGTTAGCTGAGAATCACCATTACAAAAAAATCCATCCTGACCCAAGTCATCCTCCTTTCGAAACTCCTTAATCTTAGGTTTGAATCACACTTGGAATCTACAATATTACTGCTAGGAACGCTGAGCAAGAAGTATTTTAAGGGAAATAAGGTATTATTTTGAAGGATATCTTGGTAATTTTTGACTGTGTCCAGATTATCTCTTGCAACACTCTTGAATACTGATGACAATAAATTATGTGGGACTACTAGCCGGATATTTAATACTGCGGACTTCCCCACTCACTCGAGAGACTCGCTAAATACAACATCCGCCCACGTCTCCGGTTTGAGAAGAGGAGGAGCACGGTCTGGCAGCTCTTTCTACTGGCCAATACTTTGTCTCCAGCTACAGGGAATATTCTTGACAATGTAGTCCTGCTCGGCGGTGGTTAGCTACTCATATTGGGCTTGCTTGTTGTTGGTGTTAAGCCGCGTCTGTTAGAGGATCCATTAACTACACTTATTCTTCACCAAACTCCATCCCATTTCTAACAAGGCCAATCTAATAATGTGGGCAAACTGACTGGAAATGAGATAAATTCAGATAAACAAAGCCAATTTATTTAATTGCCTGAATTCGGCAGACCACCATTCATTATTCATAACGATATGGCTTCATAAATAATTCCTGTTTTAATCATCCATTTCTAACGAGATATATTACATACTTAGAGAGGGCATCCAATTCAGAATTGCATTTCTTTGTAATACCAAGTAATAATAAACGAATTTAGGATATCGATCTCAAGTTTGAAGGTGAATTCAACCATTTGATTTAATAAAAAAAAAAAATAGTTTAAATTTAATGGCAGAATGTGTGTTTACAATATGAATGGTCTAATTTTATACTTGAGTATTTATATAAGCTTTGTCAGATAATAATCTGATGTCACCATCCACATCATCTCTTTCTCTTCATCTTTTAGCTTTATATTTCTCAGACTGTCTTCCTAAGTTCGTCTAGGTCTTCAGCTTCTTGTCATTTTGTGAAAATATAAAAGGCTCGCAGATATCCAGACAGAGGGAGGCTTTTAAACTCATTGCTTGTCGTTGGTGTTACATGAGAGTGCAATCTTTGAAAAATCACTCTCAAAACAGGAAATCTGTGCGCGATTGCAGTACTTCCTTAAACGAGGAGTATGAAGAATGAAATATTTATAAAGTTACGTTAATAATACAGTGGAGACGGCAGATAAGCACCGGAAAGGTTCTAAAACGTGTAACAATAAAATTACCAAACGGAAGTGAAGTGAATAGAGTTTAGTAGCCGGCAGCTCTGTTTGAAGGTTCGGTCTGGATTTACACTCCCAGCCTCTTAATGGTGGATTTCTTCTCCTAGCTCCCCTCCGAGCCCAGTAACATCTCCACTAGAGTGCCCACAAAATGCCGCACTATAACCCGTAGGGGGAATTACTTGTCCAAGCACCCCAAGTAAGCTCTAACGTGTTCCAACTAAACACCCACATTAACCTCTTAAGTGGAGAAAAAGGCTGGGATTCCAACAGTAAAATGAGAAAAGTATCAGCAAATCGTATTTCATTCATAAAGTCGGTTGTTAAACCATTCATAAAAAGAGTCACTTCCTCCAGACATAGAAAGAAAACTATGGGAAAATTATTGCTATGAATGAGGCAATCTTAGAACTTTCTTTTGTTATTATATTTCTGAACTAAGCAAATCGTGAGTTAGTGACGTAGTTTCCTGTTTGGTTCCAAGACTAAGCCAAAAATATTTTTAGAAAATAAAAAACTCTTACTTTCAATAGTCCATTATTTCGACTACCGACATTTCAGGTACAAAACCTGTTTATTGCTGTATAATAATAACAATAATCATCCCAGCCAAAGGTGTACAACACAAGAGCATCGCAGAAGAAGGTTTAATGTCGCAAATCTACGGAATAACGTCAAAACCAAGTTTATCCAGAGAAAAAGAAAAACTCTTCAATTTTGTTTGTACATTAAATTAACAAGTTTGAAAAAAGAAGTAACTTTTAAAAGAACCGATTTTAATTGAAACGTTATCAGTTCCACTAATGATGCCCAAAAGGAATATCAAATTAGGGACTTTTAACAGTTTTTCTGAATTAAATTGCGCTTACAAAGGGGAAAAGAGACGGAAATAGAAGAAGAGAGAGAGGACCTATTTCTAAGGACAGAATTTTTTTTTTTATTAAAACAATACTTCTAGCTGTAATTACTGTTTGAAATATAACTTTCTTGGCAATATTTCTTTGTTTTATAAAACCTAGCGTGAAGATAAAACCCATTTTTGTCGGAATATCCCATTAAATAGTAAATCAATAGTTAAGAAGTACTTTCGGTTGGGGTAGCATGAAAGAATTTTTTTTTTGCGTTCATTTATGCTACAATCAGCGCGTTAGTGCTATAAGTAACAGTGATAACCGAGTAACAAATGATAAGTAACGAGTGGAGAAGTTACCCAGTGGTAACACTCCAAAACAATAGACTGTTAGTCCACTCTCTTCACTTGAGAGGAGATCACGAGGCCACTGTCTTTTAAGACGTCTTGTCCGGGTTGTCAGGAAGAGTTCTAGAAGAAAGATTTTGAGCTAGAGGATTTATATGAGATTGCAGGCTGAAGTGGCGTTTTCTGTATCTTGTTTTAGCAACTTGGGTGACAAAAGGAATGTTAAGGTCAGTGTGTATAGTCAGGTTGGAGACATAAAAAGTCGTGCACAATAGTTCGAAGTATTTTAGATTGTAGAGATTGAATCCTTTGGAGATTGGAGCGTTTGGTTGAACTATTCCATAGCTCTATTCCAGATGGGTTTCAAAATAGAAGTATAAATTAGTCTTTTGTTGTCCAGAGAGAGTTTTGATCTGTCGTCTAAGAGTCTTTTAAGTAGTCGATAGCGTCTGTTCAGTTCTGTTCTTTTAAGTCTAGTGTGGGGGTTCCAAGAAAGTCTTCTGTCTAAGAATAAATTTAAAACAAAAAGAAAATACATACGTATTACTAAAAGACACTAAGGAAAGAAGTGTGACATCACATCCTTACTAAAATCCATTTTTCTTTAAAAACTGGTTTAAAAACCAAAATGTCCTCCTACCACCTTTAAATATATTTATTTATTTAGAAATTTACACTTTATACAAACAAAATACAATAAATAAATAATATATGAAAGAGTAAGGTGTGAAGGAACACTGGCTGGTCTGTCCCGAAGGAAATCTTGGGGCGACTGGCAGTTTAGTCGTCGTTGTAGGTTTCCAAGAATGGTAGGAGATCCGTTGGAAGTCTACATTTTGTTCTAGGCAAGCTGTGGGGTACGTAAAGGGATGTTGAGGTCTAGTCCAAGAGTAAGATTTGTGACGTAGAAAGGAATATCGAACTATCTGAGGGATAACTTAAGATTGGAATGTCTGGGTAGTTCCTATAAGTTTGTCGGTCTGGTTTTGATTATTGTATTGTTGATTAGTCTCTTCAGTTCCGTTGGTAATTTAATAAAATGTCTGCCGACAAGACAGTAGAGAAGTTCGGTAAGTTTAGTCATTTAATTATTGTGGACAACTTATTTAATAAAGGGAACGCACGAGGTTTTTGAGGACAACAATTGCTACAAAAAAAAATCCCATTTTGGGATCCATAGTTTTGCTATTAAGTATCAATTTTGAAACTTTGGCACGCTTGCAAAACTTCCATTTAAACCCATCAAGAGAAGATAACAAAAATATATTTTATTCTTTCAAATTTAAAGAAAAATAGAATTTAATTTCTCATTTAGCGCTACTGCATCTTAAAACATTCCCAAAATTTAATTTTTAATATATAAAAAACAATATAATAAGGATTTATTGGAAGAAAAATAAATTCAGTTAGAGTCCTAGTTCCCCAAAGAGGAGCAGCAAAAGTGGTAAAACTTTATCCAAGAAAGAAAGAGGCAATAAGTTGGTGCACATTAAGACTAACCTCCTCTACCAACTGTAATTATTAAACGAGTTGTACATCGTTACCAATTCATTAGATCTACAATTAGTTAGATAGTTAAAGATGATGCTAACTGGCCAGTTATTTACAATCAGACCAACGCACTAACAAGTGAGTAACTATCTATTTGAGTAGTAATGTAAACAGAATAACTCAAAAACTAAATACAGCGGAAAACTCAAAATTAGCGTTCCATTTGAGGTTTAAGTTTCTTGAAAAAGTCCTATTTTCTTTCATATGAAGATCTAAACTATTTCTTTTGATTTTCTACCGAGATTTAGTGCTACTGTACAGTCTGGAGCCACAGTATTGGTCAATTGCATTGCACTTCGTCTAATACAAAGAGAACTGGTAAGCACGCCAAAATGTGCTGTGTGCATACGATTTAGAAATATTTCGCAGTTAAACTATTGAATTTGGTAAATTATTTAAAGCTTTAAATCAACGTTATCTAAATGCCATAAAGAAGATTCAATTGGCACAAAAACACTGGCCAGGTTTCTTGAATGAGATTTCATTTAATCTAAAAAAGAGTTAAAAGTCTAAAGTTCTAACTGAAAATAAAACTTGATGCAGCAACTTGAGCTAAAAGTTCATTCGAGGAGGACAAATTAGATTAGGGGGAAGACATCTATTATGAAGCAAGAGCAAGATGGCTCAGGATCCCACTTTAGTGAGAAAAGATTGCCCACCAAAACTTCTACAAAGAGGACGACCCTTAAATTCAATTATCTCAAAGAAATGTAGCAAATAAAGAAAATTAAAAGGCCTTCAAAAAAATTAGTTAACGTGGAAATCGAGAAAAACAAGTAAATCGTTTTTAAGACGAAAACATTAGGCCACAGCTCTTTGTTACGTACAAACATAACTTTTACGTAATTTTAAAGGGACCAATGTTTTGTAGTAGTAAGTAGTAATTGCCTATTTTTTAAGGCGGGGCTTAACGTCCAACTACCAATTAGGTGTCGTGGACGGAGGTGACTAGCAAAGTAAATTTCTTTTATTAACTATTAAATAAAATTCAAGGCCTAAGGCCGGGAATCGAATCCAGTACCACAATGCATATTAGCTTTGCAGGTGCCAATGTTTTGTATTAATATAATATATTGGACTTCGAATTTTTAGTGATCATCAACAAGGATAATCTCTTAAAATGCTTGAAAATCCAAAACCGGTCAGAAAAAATATAAATATTAGGATGAACTCTTCGGTGTACAGGAAGAATGGAATAAACTTGCTAAGATGAGAGTGCCCAAAAGTGGAAACCATACTTCTGCAATCGTCCTAAACTTATTGCTGCTGCCACTTATGGCGAACCTATGGTACGCAAACTCATTATTATAGGTGACAGTTATTGTTTACGGAAGGCTTATGTTTGAGATATTCTGCGGGGTAATGGGCTTCGCTTCTACTGAATTACTAGACAACATTTGGGCTCAAATTTTAGTCCACTCTTGAGATGCTGAATAAATTATTCGTACAACTTATTAGAATATAGCGTTATAACCAAGGAACTACCTTCCCACTTATTATGTGCACTGAGAGAGATCATAAAGAGGGGGTAAAAATTTATTCATCTGAAGGGGAAGAAGTGTTTTTGGTCACTAAATTCTTTTACAGCAACCACTGGCATTTATCGATAGTTGATAAGGTGCCCTAAGGTATTACTTATTCAAACAAGATAATCACTATGTGGAGGGAAGAAATAAAATTTCTATTTAGAAAAGCCAATTAAGCCAATTTAGGTGGCACAGGATGGGCTGCTTTCCTCCACCCGTACAGAAACCAATCTATCTGCCTCCAACTCATTCCTCACTTCGGATAAACGGCCACCACCAAACCAAGCTTTCCTATCTCCATCCTCTCTGAGATAACAGGTTTTGTTCTTTTTAGTCAACAAGCTAATCATTTCTGAGGGGTTATCATTAAAGGAGCCTTGGCACATAACCCCTAGGCCCAAAGTGCTGCCTCTTTATCACACACAAAATAATACCAAACACTTTAAACCTAAACCAACCAACAGCCTATATTTACTCAAACTCACAGCCGGCCCACATAAAGTTTCTTTTTAAGTCAATAAGAAACTTCAGAAAGTATGAAGCTTCAAATGCGTTATTAAAGCACTGAATAGAATATCTTTTTTATAACATCAACAAAAATAATTAAATAAATTCGCTTGTATTATTATTATTATTATTATTACTATTATTATTATTGGCGTCCGAAGTTTTTTTCTGTGCATTAACGTCCTTCGCACTCGCTGTCTCCGAAGTTTGCGACAATAAGCAGGCTGAGAGCGAACCACGCGGTGTGTGCAGATCGTATCTTCACAGGATCAACAAAAGGTCCTCTCCTCTTTGCGTAGATTGTAATGAGGAGGAGGATTTCAAACATATAATAATGGATATGTCCACGTTATGTAGAAGAAAGAAAACGAATGTTTGACGACATATACAGGTATTTAGGTGCACCATTTCGCTACCAAGACATAACTTTTCTCCACCAACTGTGCTTAAGACTATAGCAGAGCTAGCAATGAAATATGAATGTCTTTATGTATAAGGGTTGACCATCAAAAACTGCACGAAAAAGCGTAACGTTGAAAAACACCCAACTTTGACAATTTTTTTCTCTTTTTCTATAAAAGATAAAATTCCCAAATTTTCTTTAAATCTTACTCCAAACCCTCCTTTATAACTGTAATTTTTTTGCAACCACCCAGATCTAATAGGTTTCGAGAAAAAAGTTGCCGAAAATGAGCAAAAACGGCTTTTTCAAAAAATGTTCTTGTTCTTGTTCTTCTTGTTCTTCTTGTTCTTGTTACCTTTTTTGTAAACAACGTAGCGCCTAAACGCGTGAACCGATTTTCATGAATGAGGTGTCATTCGATTCGGAATTTTATGTAGATGTGCCTTTTGGGGGTCTCGATCCTATACATGGAATGGGAGAGGAGTTAGCCCCCTTTATGCAAGGCCCCCTCCAAAATTATTATTACTAATTACTCTGTAAACCTTGGCCCGATTTTGATAAAATTTGGTAGGATGATAGGGTTAGGGCTCCCCTACGTAACATTAAAGCGGCGATCAGCTCTTACACTTGTTAAGGGGAAGTATAGCAATCGTTTCAAATTATCGACACGTGAACCGACCGAAGTGTCATTCGAATCGAAATTTTGTACAGATTTGCACTTTAAAAGTCTCGACGCCGTGCCTCATAAGGAGGGGAGTTCGCCCCACCCAAATAAGGCCCTTTCTAAAACTATTATTACCAATATTTCTATAACGCTTAGTACGATTTTGATAAAATTCAGCTCGAATAAGTGGTTAAAGCTCCTCTACGTTGCTGATGCTCTTGCACCTACTAAGAGGAAGTACTGCAATCGTTTAAATTATCAATGATTGAACCGATTTAAATCAATGAATTGTCGTTCAATTAAAAAATCTTTGCCTCTTTGCCTTTTAGGGAGAAGTACTGCAATCGTAGTTTATTTTTCTTACTCCTCTTAAAAGGAAGTACTGAAATCGCAGTTTAATTTTGCTATTTACGTACAAATACCTTCCTATGTTATTCAAAACGCTTTTTCAAAAACATTGTTATTGGGGATGGTTTGGGGGACCGCAACTATAATCATTCTTTAAAAAGATCTCTCCAGTGGTAGTTACGGTTCCGACTTAACACCTTATCAGGTTATAATTATAGAATTGCTTATTCCAAATTTTAAAAAAATCTGTAAAGCAGATATGTAACTTTGTAAAATAGACAAAAAGGAAAATCTATCCAAAAGGTACAAAAATCTCCTTAACAAAAACTTACAGTTTAAAATGTTAAGTATAAGGGTTGATTAAACGCCAAAAGGTACACAAATCAGCAAGTACCCAACATTTCATTAATACTTCATTAATATTTAAGTAATTCTACTGCATTAATTTTCATTAATAAGTTATTTTTTAGAATTTATTAGATATCACAGACCCTTATGCTGGCCACTTCATTTATATTATTTTTTTTGTTATAATTATGATAAATCATATATACGTACATGCATGTTAAAGTAAAGATAAAGTTAGAGTAGGCTACTGTCTTGAATTCGTCTTACCGAAATATTCGTGAGCACAATTAACACACAGTTAATAACAAGTAGATTATTAAACAATAATTATTCATTTCTCTATTGTAATTTAATTTAGTACCCCTAATTTTACTTATAATAAAATACTGGAATAATTAGCTGTCCTAAATATATGCATATCTTATTTACTTTATATTACATATATACAACATTGTGGGAAGAACACCTAGATGGAGAATGTAATTGAAGAAAACTATGTTATTTGCGATAAAGCCAGATAATTATTACCTATTATTATAAACGTTTGACTACTTCATACAATAACAATTACTTTAATCGAAGAATGAACTTAAACCGACGATTTTTATTTAAGAAATAAAAATAAATAAATAAAATAAACAAAATCATTGATGTAAGTTGGTATAAGCATTTTTTTAAACAAGGTTTTGAATTTTTTAGCCTCATACTTTTATTTTATTTTTTATAACGTTTTTCTTTTTAACCTGTAATTAATAGTTTGATTATTATAAATAATTAGATATTACAGTCAATCTACAGTGCTACTTGAACATATATTTTGTAGACGAAAATGGCCAGCATAAGGGTCTGTGATATCTAATAAATTCTAAAAAATAACTTATTAATGAAAATTAATGCAGTAGAATTACTTAAATATTAATGAAGTATTAATGAAATGTTGGGTACTTGCTGATTTGTGTACCTTTTGGCGTTTAATCAACCCTTATACTTAACATTTTAAACTGTAAGTTTTTGTTAAGGAGTATGAATGTCTTTAAAAGTAATAGCCGATTAGAATGAATGGAAGAAAATGATTACAGAAGGATTACATGATTTTAATTTCGGTTAAGCTATAAGGATGGCAGAAATATAGAGTACTGATCCATCCATTAGCTGTAAGGTTTATGTGAATAGTTGTATATAGTAGAGGGATGAATGAGTGAAGCGAATGTATTTATAAGTAAGAATGGAGAGAGAGTGATATTCTAGTGATAAGCACCTAGACGATGCTGGCTGTATGGCGAAAGTCAATGCCAAAAAGAAAGCAAAAAATAGTGCGCTTTGATAAATTGAAAATATAATTATTAAAACAGGGGCATCCAATCAGGAAAATTGACAGGTGTGCTCTACTACAAAGAATTAATTAAACTTTACAAGGCAAATGATTTTTTTTTCTTTTTTGTAAAAGTGTAATAACTGAATATCAAGTGTAGATGAAAAGTGGTAAATATTGGAAAGTTGGGCAACATGGTAATGAGTGAAGTTCATAACAGCAGATAGTATAGAGAACCCATTGAATACGACACACCAACTAAATAATGCAAACAGTACTGTGGGGTGAAATTAGGTCAAATTTAGCCAAGTCACATACTTACCATCCCTCCTCCTTCAAATTGATGCAAATTTTCTAATATCAATTTGCGTCATTCCTTACATACTACATAAGTAAGGTTTTACCTTACACCTGGATCTCACAAACTTCTCGAGTAGGCTTTCTTGTATCATTAAGAGGTACCCCGGCCATTCGTTCCTATTATCATATTTTAAGCAACAACCCCTTGTTTTGGTGCAGTTGTTTTAGAGAAAATGACTGTTATCATTTAAGTAGGTAAACTAGGAAATAGGAACATTAGAAAAGTCTATCAAACCATTCAAAAAGAGGTTTCCGGTTGCATAGGAATGCACCTTTCAAAATTGGATAAAAATAGAATATTATTGATTTTATCCTAAACCTAACGACCAAATAAAATACAAGTACAATCAAGAAACTGCATGTAGCGGTGTCCTACATGTTATTACGCTAGCAGAGATGGATTTTAAAGAAGTCGATAAATCAAGGAAGCCTGAGTTCAGAATAAATGACAGGAACATAAAAAAGGTCAGAACAGACTTTTTTTGGGCCTTTTTTTGGCATTGGCTTTCGATGGCGAAAGCCCAAAGCCCCCCAAAAAAAGCCCAAAGGCTGTATGGACAGCCAGCATCGTCTAGGTGCTTATCACTATAATATCACTCACTCTCCATTCTTACTTATAAATACATTCGCCTCACACATTCATCCCTCTACTATATACGACTATTTACATATACTACAACTATTGTACGGATCAGTGCTCTATATTTCTGCCATCCTTATAGCTTAACCTATATTAAAATCACGTAATCCTTCTCTAATCATTTTCTTCCATTCATTCTAATCGCCTATAACTTTTAAATACATTCATATTTCATTACTAGCTCTGCTATAGTCTTAAGCACAGTTGGTGGAGAATATTATGTCTTCGTAGCGAAATGGTGCATCTAAATACCTGTATAAGTCGTCAAACATTCGTTTCTTTTCTACCACATAACGTGGACATATCATTATTATATGTTTGAAATCCTCCTCCTCATTGCAATCTACGCAAAGAGGAGAGGGATCTTTTGTTGATCCTGTAAAGATACGATCCGCACACCGCGTAGTTCGCTCTCAGCCTGCTTATTGTCGCAAACAACCCATTTATTTAGTGACAGTTCCCCTTAAACCATGGTTGTCTAGGTAACTGATCTCACACGACTTTACTTTGATAATTCCCAAAATTTTAGCCTTTACATTTTATTCAAACTAATGAATTTAAAAATATACAAACAAGTTATCACACATTATACTAGTTTGCAAAACCGTAAATTTTCACAAATCTCACGAGGACTGCAATCCATTTTCTGAATTCTAATGACAAATTATTCAAAAAGAAGTTTCAAAAATCTATGTGCATAAAATGGTAATACGAAAAACGCCATTTTCTTTATTTATAAAAAAATTACAAAAAAAAAAATAGAAAACTTTACACAGTTAAGTGGTAGAGTCCCGTTTGGGGATTTCCTTCAATTTACTCGCATACATATCTTAACCCTCACAAATATTTTATGGGTTTAAAGATGTATTGAAATGGCCTTTTATAAGGAATTCCCCTATTTCCTTAATATTACGAATTTATACACGACCAGGGAAATGTAGGTATCCATTAAAAGTTACAACAATTTGATATTAAAATCAAATCGTAGGCCCAACATTTTTCGACAGAGGAGAACTAAAAAAATTTATTCAGAAAAGCGGCTGATATTTTTTAAAAGTTTATTGTTGGATAGCAACTGAATAAAAGTTGAACTTACACACATGAGACACACTAGAGAGAGAGAGAGAAATTTTGTAAAAAACCAGCTTTTTGGACTAAAAGGAACGTTCAGGTATTTCCGGTACAGTCATTTGACAAGCTCGTAATACTGCCTCCAATCTTTAACAGCAAGACAGGGTGTAACTGTGTAAGAAAAGATTCAATTGCACAAATGCAGCATTCAGAGCAAAGATTATTATTTATTTTTTGTTTTTCTTTTAAGAAAAATGTTACGTTATTATTATAGAGATTCGTTAGATGATGTTTCCGGAAACGCAGCCTCTGTTTTTTCTGAATTACTCTCTTTTTATGTGCATTTTAGGTCATAATTGCAACTAAAACGCTACCATGAATGTAACAGAGAGATTATAATCCAGTTATAATCCCCATATAATCCGGTTGCATGCAGCTGAGAGGTTCCCCCAGCTATAATACCCGCTAAGAATAATTTGTTTATTTAAAAAAAGAAAATAAATTAATAAAAAAGTAGCAATAAAGTACTAGACGCTTTGTGGCATCTAATTGGACGTAAAACCTTCCAGAAAAAGGCGTTTATGAGGTCACAGCCAACTTTTTTATTCTTTTCTCTCAGCAAAATGGTACTAAATTGGTTCTAGCCTTAACACGAATTATCTGGACCACTTTTCCTTAGTAAATATACCAATGCAGTGTGGACTCCCACAACGCGCTTGCACTATTTATTACTTCAATACCAAATACATTTATCCCTATCTCATGTACATCTAAGCCAATTAATGAAAGCAAACCTTTTTTTAAAAAAAACTAAACTCTAAAAAAAACTAATGATTGAAAATAAAAAGATTCTGTGAGATTTTTATTAGATAATAATTGCAATAACTATTTTACTATTTATTCAAGTTAAATAACCTGCGCTAATAATCAAACACGACTTCTAAAAAACGTGCTTCTAAGTTCGCCTTGGGACTTTTGTCTGTCTAGGTCAAGATAAGGGCTGAGGGTCAAATGATGGTCGATAAGGGACACACCTCTAGACTAAACTTTCAACAATGCTATTTTGAATTAAAAAAAAAAATGCTATTTCAGCAAGTTTTATCTAGTAAAGTATTTACAATCGTTCTTTATTAAATTTTCTCATTTTAAATTGAATTCAAAAGGCCTAGAACAAGTATCGAACTCAATTCCACGATACTTCTCAACTTTGCAGGCCTCACCTCTAATCGCTCATATCTGTTGAATCATGTGAATATTTTTCAACGCTAAAAACACCTGGGTAAGATGCGCATAATTGTCATTGAAAATTTATTGGCATAAATTTACCTCTCTGCCAACAAATATTCCTAAACTTTGAAAATGACGCAGGGCTAAAAAAAAATTTAAAAAATTTTCAAAGGGGGTTACATAAAAAAAAAAAAAAAAAAAAAGACCTGCACCTTTGATCTAACGTGTCTTAAGAATAACAACCAATAAAACGTCTGTCAGTATTTTAGAAGCGATTAACTAACACAAGTAAGGAACAAATATCTCAAAGAATGTAATCGATTGCATGTCCGAGAATGATAATAGTTATTACAAGAATATTTAGTGAAATTGTGGCCAATCGAACTAACTTTCCCCACAAATCCTTTATAGATAGACGACCCTAACAATACTATTTCCAATATTGTCATCAGGTCAATTCGGCTATTTATATCTTAAAGTTACGTTCAATCTAATATTTAATTAAACCGAATATAGGAATTGATTTTTTCCCCCAATTTTTGATATTGACTGGCATGAATAGTTGCCTAGAAATACGTAGGTCATGATAGTTACCTAATACACGAAGTTCTTCATTTTAAATTCACTGAATGATGTGATGATTCAAGACCTGATTTCTGCTGATCTTTAAAAAAAGCAGTGGTTATGCACAAAATGCATTAAATTCAAGCTGACAGCTGCATCAAAAATCAACAATTCCAGAAAATATAAGTTAATGGGAACAGGGCACTGTGTGATATGAAACTATGTTGTTTTATTTTATAAATTCAATCGTCTATTTTCTAACTTCAACTATAACGATCGCATAGAATGTGGTTTTTGCCTAGTCAAAATAAAAAACACAATCCACAATTACATCGGCTCCTAAATTGAAAAACGTTTCACCAAAACTAATGCTTAATTAAACCGAATAATCGGGATTGATCTAACCAACTCAAGAACTATGAAGAGAAACTACTTCCGGAAAGAATCTAAAAAATTTTCCATTAATAATGTTCAAAAAATCATTTCGAAATTAGCAATTAAATTAGAATAATTTCTATTATTTTTAATAATAGCTAAAAGTATTATTTTTAAAATGAATTTAAAAAAAAAACTAATAAAGACGTACAATTTATATTTACTGTAGCAGCAATTAATCCAATTCTGTATAATTCAAGTACATATGTATATAAAAGAGGTTGAAAATGATGTAACGTTTATTTACACACTTAGATCTACATGTATATATGTAAACACAAGGGAGTTCACTGTACTCGAAATGTAGTATATATAGAAGTTAAAGGAGGTTATACTCTCTCTCTTTTTTTTAAAAAAAAGAAAAAGAAAAAAGAAAAAGATAACCGCGCCGACTGACTGACACACACAGTTCTGGCGAACTTAGCGAGGCCTGTAAAGCCGTACTGGTGGTTTTGTCCTGATACCAGACGGCAGGACTTGAGCGCGCTACATACTGCTGGTTAAAATTCCGAACTTTACCGAACTAATAACGACATACACCGACTAATATAATTATTTCTTTTTTATCACTTTTATCTTTTTTTTTATTTTTTATTGAAACGTACGTTTAAATTTATAAATTGAATGGTTGAAAAGAAAAATTAAATATTTCAATTATTAAAAAATAAAAGTTACAAAAATCCAAATTTGAAATAATCAAACGACTATCTTCTTTAAAATTTACTTCCAACATTAATGCAAAATGGCTTGTAACTTCGCAGGAGACAGCACGTCTCTTTCACACCAAGAATTACGGTAGAAAATGTCAAAGCTAAAAAACCTCTAAAAAGGTCGGGTACATCCATAAAGCTCTTTCCTGGTTCCACTATCGCATCGATTCGAAAACTTTAATTTAAACGTTCTATTTTCCACACATAGATAGTGGTATAAGAAAGTCGTGTGAGTGTGTTCATTAGATTTATTCTAAAATAGTTCCATTAGAATGTATTGTGCAATTTAAGGTTACCACTATTCGGTAAACATTCTAGTTTACAAGAAAACCCAAATACATAGGTAGAGATAAGAGAAAGTCGTGTAAGTGTGCTCATTAGATTTATTCTAAAATAGTTCCATTAGAACGTATTGTGCAATTTAAGGTTACCACTATTCGGTAAAAATTATAGTTTACAAGAAAACCCAACTACATAGGTAGAGATAAGAGAAAGTCGTGTGAGTGTGCTCATTAGATTTATTCTAAAATAGTTCCATTAGAACGTATTGTGCAATTTAAGGTTACCAATATTCGGTAAACATTCTAGTTTACAAGAAAACCCAACTACATAGGTAGAGATAAGAGAAAGTCGTGTGAGTGTGCTCATTAGATTTATTCTAAAATAGTTCCATTAGAACGTATTGTGCAATTTAAGGTTACCACTATTCGGTAAACATTCTAGTTTACAAGAAAACCCAACTACATAGGTAGTGGTAAGAGAAAGTCGTGTGAGTGTGCTCATTATATTTATTCTAAAATAGTTCCACTAGAATGTATTGTGTAATATAAGGCAACCACTATTCGGTAAAAATGATAGTTTACAAGAAAACCCAACTACATAGGTAGAGATAAGAGAAAGTCGTGTGAGTGTGCTCATTAGATTTATTCTAAAATAGTTCCATTAGAACGTATTGTGCAATTTAAGGTTACCACTATTCGGTAAACATTCTAGTTTACAAGAAAACCCAACTACATAGGTAGTGGTAAGAGAAAGTCGTGTGAGTGTGCTCATTAGATTTATTCTAAAATAGTTCCATTAGAACGTATTGTGCAATTTAAGGTTACCACTATTCGGTAAACATTCTAGTTTACAAGAAAACCCAACTACATAGGTAGTGGTAAGAGAAAGTCGTGTGAGTGTGCTCATTATATTTATTCTAAAATAGTTCCATTAGAATGTATTGTGTAATATAAGGCAACCACTATTCGGTAAAAATTATAGTTTACAAGAAAACCCAACTACATAGGTAGAGATAAGAGAAAGTCGTGTGAGTGTGCTCATTAGATTTATTCTAAAATAGTTCCATTAGAACGTATTGTGCAATTTAAGGTTACCACTATTCGGTAAACATTCTAGTTTACAAGAAAACCCAACTACATGGGTAGAGATAAGAGAAAGTCGTGTGAGTGTGCTCATTAGATTTATTCTAAAATAGTTCCATTAGAACGTATTGTGCAATTTAAGGTTACCACTATTCGGTAAACATTCTAGTTTACAAGAAAACCCAACTACATAGGTAGTGGTAAGAGAAAGTCGTGTGAGTGTGCTCATTATATTTATTCTAAAATAGTTCCATTAGAATGTATTGTGTAATATAAGGTAACCACTATTCGGTAAAAATTATAGTTTACAAGAAAACCCAACTACATAGGTAGAGATAAGAGAAAGTCGTGTGAGTGTGCTCATTAGATTTATTCTAAAATAGTTCCATTAGAACGTATTGTGCAATTTAAGGTTACCACTATTCGGTAAAAATTATAGTTTACAAGAAAACCCAACTACATAGGTAGAGATAAGAGAAAGTCGTGTGAGTGTGCTCATTATATTTATTCTATAATAGTTCCATTAGAACGTATTGTGCAATTTAAGGTAACCACTATTCGGTAAAAATTATAGTTTACAAGAAAACCTAACTGCGTAGGTAGAGATAAGAGAAAGTCGTGTGAGTGTGCTCATTAGATTTATTCTAAAATAGTTCCATTAGAACGTATTGTGCAATTTAAGGTTACCACTAATCGGTAAAAATTATAGTTTACAAGAAAACCCAACTACATAGGTAGAGATAAGAGAAAGTCGTGTAAGTGTGCTCATTAGATTTATTCTAAAATAGTTCCATTAGAACGTATTGTGCAATTTAAGGTTACCACTATTCGGTAAACATTCTAGTTTACAAGAAAACCCAACTACATGGGTAGAGATAAGAGAAAGTCGTGTGAGTGTGCTCATTAGATTTATTCTAAAATAGTTCCATTAGAACGTATTGTGCAATTTAAGGTTACCACTATTCGGTAAACATTCTAGTTTACAAGAAAACCCAACTACATAGGTAGTGGTAAGAGAAAGTCGTGTGAGTGTGCTCATTAGATTTATTCTAAAATAGTTCCATTAGAACGTATTGTGCAATTTAAGGTTACCACTATTCGGTAAACATTCTAGTTTACAAGAAAACCCAACTACATAGGTAGTGCTAAGAAAAAGTCGTGTGAGTGTGCTCATTAGATTTATTCTAAAATAGTTCCATTAGAATGTATTGTGTAATATAAGGCAACCACTATTCGGTAAAAATTATAGTTTACAAGAAAACCCAACTACATAGGTAGAGATAAGAGAAAGTCGTGTGAGTGTGCTCATTAGATTTATTCTAAAATAGTTCCATTAGAACGTATTGTGCAATTTAAGGTTACCACTATTCGGTAAACATTCTAGTTTACAAGAAAACCCAACTACATGGGTAGAGATAAGAGAAAGTCGTGTGAGTGTGCTCATTATATTTATTCTATAATAGTTCCATTAGAACGTATTGTGCAATTTAAGGTAACCACTATTCGGTAAAAATTATAGTTTACAAGAAAACCTAACTGCGTAGGTAGAGATAAGAGAAAGTCGTGTGAGTGTGCTCATTAGATTTATTCTAAAATAGTTCCATTAGAACGTATTGTGCAATTTAAGGTTACTACTAATCGGTAAAAATTATAGTTTACAAGAAAACCCAACTACATAGGTAGAGATAAGAGAAAGTCGTGTGAGTGTGCTCATTAGATTTATTCTAAAATAGTTCCATTAGAACGTATTGTGCAATTTAAGGTTACCACTATTCGGTAAACATTCTAGTTTACAAGAAAACCCAACTACATGGGTAGAGATAAGAGAAAGTCGTGTGAGTGTGCTCATTAGATTTATTCTAAAATAGTTCCATTAGAACGTATTGTGCAATTTAAGGTTACCACTATTCGGTAAAAATTATAGTTTACAAGAAAACCCAACTACATAGGTAGTGCTAAGAAAAAGTCGTGTGAGTGTGCTCATTAGATTTATTCTAAAATAGTTCCATTAGAATGTATTGTGTAATATAAGGCAACCACTATTCGGTAAAAATTATAGTTTACAAGAAAACCCAACTACATAGGTAGAGATAAGAGAAAGTCGTGTGAGTGTGCTCCTTATATTTATTCTAAAATAGTTCCATTAGAACGTATTGTGCAATTTAAGGTAACCACTATTCGGTAAAAATTATAGTTTACAAGAAAACCCAACTACATAGGTAGTGCTAAGAAAAAGTCGTGTGAGTGTGCTCATTAGATTTATTCTAAAATAGTTCCATTAGAACGTATTGTGCAATTTAAGGTTACCACTATTCGGTAAAAATTATAGTTTACAAGAAAACCCAACTACATAGGTAGAGATAAGAGAAAGTCGTGTGAGTGTGCTCATTAGATTTATTCTAAAATAGTTCCATTAGAATGTATTGTGTAATATAAGGCAACCACTATTCGGTAAAAATTATAGTTTACAAGAAAACCCAACTACATAGGTAGAGATAAGAGAAAGTCGTGTGAGTGTGCTCATTAGATTTATTCTAAAATAGTTCCATTAGAACGTATTGTGTAATATAAGGCAACCACTATTCGGTAAAAATTATAGTTTACAAGAAAACCCAACTACATAGGTAGAGATAAGAGAAAGTCGTGTGAGTGTGCTCATTAGATTTATTCTAAAATAGTTCCATTAGAACGTATTGTGCAATTTAAGGCAACCACTATTCGGTAAAAATTATAGTTTACAAGAAAACCCAACTACATAGGTAGAGATAAGAGAAAGTCGTGTGAGTGTGCTCATTAGATTTATTCTAAAATAGTTCCATTAGAATGTATTGTGTAATATAAGGCAACCACTATTCGGTAAAAATTATAGTTTACAAGAAAACCCAACTACCTAGGTAGTGCTAAGAAAAAGTCGTGTGAGTGTGCTCATTAGATTTATTCTAAAATAGTTCCATTAGAATGTATTGTGCAATTTAAGGCAACCACTATTCGGTAAAAATTATAGTTTACAAGAAAACCTAACTGCACACTACATATTAGTAAATGAAAGTCGTGTGAGTGTGCATATCAGATGTTAAATATTAAATAGGAAATTAAATAAGTTCTTAATAAATAATAATCAACTAAGCCGAAAGTTACCGATAAAAACCGATCGCATTCGGCTAGTTAAAGAGAAAAGAGAGAGAATAGTGATAAAAAAATCCCGGCTAAGGCAGGTTGGGTTACAGATCCAGTAATTCCTAGAATCGCGGTTCTCTAACCCATCGTGCCTTGATGACATAGGTTTGGCCTGACTTTACATATCTATAGTGAGTTTATCCACTATATCTCAGGAACGGAAAGTCGCAGACGTTTCAAATTTGATATTTAGTTCAAGTGTCACCACCGGAAGCGACAATCAATTTTTGGTCGAAATAGCTCCACCGGAAGTACCACTTTACTGAATAGATTTTTCAATTTTTCAACTTTTTCTCAAAAACCGCTTCTTGGATTTTCTCCAAACTTGGTATAATTATAGCTCTCAAATAGTTCTACAACTTTTATAGGAAACATTTTTCTGTAATACTTCGATTAAGGGCACTTTTGGGGGAGGGGGTAGTGGATCAGACCGGTAGAATGCCGGTTCACTGTGATATATGGACTTACTCTTTATGGTAGGCTACTCTTTATTGAACAAATGTTTTGTGTATGAAAATGGCTAGCAAAAGGTGACATTTGGATTGTTCTATGTATAGTTTCATAGTCCCATTACGATGAAGAAATATATTAGATGTGTATTAGTAATGTGTTTGTAATTAGTGCGAAACTGGCGCTTTTAGCTTAATATGGCTTTAATAGAAATAATTAAATAAAATTAGCTAGGGCTGACTTGATTAAATATTTTTCATTTTAAAAGTGAGATTGTCGGAAAAAAATTGTTATAATTTCATGAAACAAATGGTTGTAACGGTGAAAAATTATATAGGAAAATAATATGTAGTACAGTTACAAACATATAAAGCCCTGGTTAGTAATGAAGAGAAGCGGAATTGTAGCTGGTACGGTCTATCAAACAAGAGAAAACTGTGTTGCTGAAAACAAGAGGAATAATTTATATGCTCTTCCGGTAAGGGATTAGCCCAGCTTAAAACGAGCTGCCCAACTAATAAGTTATTTAAGTAATGGCAGAGGGGCCAAAAGTAACCTTCTTTTTTTTAATGGTTTCAAAATTTTTCAATTACTATTTTCTTTCGCTAAATAATATGAAAATGAATTGTTTTTAAAAAATTTAAAGGAAACAACGAAAAAAGAATTTCAAAAAGTCTCTATAAAAAAAAAAGTGTTCTTTTTAGAGAAATTGGGTCTTATTTATAAGTTTAAGCTCATTGTAGGAATACTGTATACGAAGGCCAGAAGTACTCTCAGATGTTGATGCATTTAAAATTAAAAAAGACTCAATATGCTTACAGAAAATGACGTACTTTCTTTAAGCTTAATATAAGAGCGTAAAGGTAAGCTCCAGGATGCAGTGGACTGCTTTCCTCATAATGAAACACCAATTGAACTTCACGAACATAGGAAAATAAAATAATAATAAGAATTTAAACGGATATTACGGGCAACTCATGAGACGCCTTGGACTAAAACCTATCAACACTACCAAAGACTATGGCCGTCCGATCGATCCACTGTCAAAATTCTGGCCACCCCCTACTCCTAATTGGAAGGAAATAAATTATTCAGCCACAATAGACTATTAATTCATCCTTTTTGACTATCCCAATGAATGGAAACAGTTTATTTAAAACTAATCACATACGTAAACAAAACATTAGTGAACACGTTCTCATAAACAATTGGTAGTAAAAAGAAGTAAACAGAGAATGCAGTGTATACAAACTTCCTAGTTCTGTCTATATAAACTACAGGACCCTGCGCAAGGACTGACTCCTTTAATTTAAATAAATTTCAATGTTTATAATCCAAAGTAAACTCTTCAGTAAATCTGGGGTGTGAAACCCTCATTTTGTCATGTTCCACTTCATTCAAATTCTAGAAGGAAGGTCTGAACAATTCTATAACTTCTTTAACTATAATTCTTCAAGTTCCTAACTCATACATTTTCAACGAATTCAGATTTTTTTAAACAATTTTTACTACTTATAAATATTCTCTCTATCTAGAATGACACTTTTAAAGAATCTTACCCACCATTTACCTAAAAACTGTCCTTTAAAGAATTTTAGTAGCAAAATATTAAAATTCTAAACAAATAAATTCAATGAAACTGATTTAAATAAAAGCTATGTCATCTACAAAACGAAGTTAGGGAAAATTCAAAGGACCCATTTACGAGTCAGTTTTTAACTCGGAGATTAGAGCGATAAGTAAGTTCAAAGATTAGTTATTAGCTCTCTCCACAACCGCCTAGTTCCAAAAGTTTGTTGAGTAGTTCAAAAAAAATCTGTGTTTTATTCAAATTATTAAGCATATTTGTGAATTAACTAAAGAATAGCACACAGTCCTAAACTCGTTAAACGAAAATCCATTCTTTTGGAATTGGTACCTAACGCTCATTTAACATCATACACCATTTTCTTCTTTTTATTTTATTTTATTATTTATAATGTAAGTTTTATATTTTTGAAAATAGTTCTTAAATTAATTAATTATTAAATTACACGTTTGCAAAAAATTGTACTGGATTTGATGATTCTGTTCAGTTATATTCTTATGGTAGGTGAATTCCTTTCATAATGCCAACACTTTTTTGCAATTAATCACAGATTTCTGCATCAATTTTTAAAATAACCCCAATGCATTGTATGCCTTTCGAAAGGTGATTGTATGTAGTTGATTTTCCTGAACAGTGCACGGTTTTTTCATATAAAATATTTTTGAGAAAAATGAAGTCAAAGTTTTGGGAAGAAATTAGAAACTTGCTATTTCTTATGTTTAGGCCAAAATTTGAAATGCTTAATACTATTATTTTGAAATATAAATTATCTTATTTAAAAGGAAATTTAACCTTCTTTCTAATGAGCTGAATGAACTTTCTTTAGCTACAGTAGTTTGAGAAATATAGCTAACTGTTTGCTAAAAAGTAGTAACACCTTGAAAAAACATAAAATTAAAATTATCTACAAAACGGAGCCGAATCGAGCCATAGTTTATATGGAATTTTTTGTTGCAAATGATGCCCAGAATCGCCTCCCGAAGTTACCGTAGTCTTATGCTGAACACCCTGTATACGTATGTGCCATTAAAATCACAGAAATCTGTCCAGCAATTCAACTAAACGGTACTACTCCAGCTAACGCAATACGGACTGTACATTGACAAGCGAACCTAAAACCCAAATACTCGACTAAAACGACAAGATACGTACAGAAGTTTTCTAGACTACTTAACCACAGATCAAATCTTGACTTGTATCACAAACTATCTACAAGACACTGTAAAGACCGATACGAACAGTCCTTTCCTTATAAAAAAAACTGAATAATGTTTACTAAGAATAAAATATAATTCAAATGTTCAGAGTTTAAAAACCAACAGGAATGAGTTAGAACTTAAGAGAATTCGTGGTAAGAGACTGAGACAGAGAAAGTATGTGCGTTCACACCAGATTGTTTAATGGTGTTATGGGGTTTAACTCTAATCGCAGGAGGGTCCAGTAACACCCAGTAAAGCCCAGAGTGGGAAGCCAGCGGCATGTGCTTAGAAGTGCTGATGACTGATTAGGGAAGGGTCGCCCCTCACTATTATCTGAAAAAAAGGGTGCAGAATGATTGTGAACTTTACCAGGTGGCTCTCTTAATCATTACATCGTTAGTTCAATGTATTTTCTTTATGAATACTTATATTATTAAAATTAATGCACGGATTCTTTTATCCAAAGAAAAAGGATAAGTAAAATACAGAATTTTTTTTTCAATGGGATGAAAAAATAATTGCCATTTCAGTCGTGATACATTTATTCTGCCGAGCTTTCGACCTAGGGACTAGATCATCTTCAGGGCTAGTTTACAAAGTAATCCAAAGGGTTGGTGTGTCTTCTGTCTTGTCTGTTCATGGACTCTGTCTTCTGTCTTGTCTGTTCATGGAGTCTGTCCATGAACAGACAAGACAAAACACACACCAACCCTGTAATGTAAAAATATTACTTTGTAAACTAGCCCTGAAGATGACCTAGTCCCTAGGTCGAAAGCTCGGCAGAATAAATGTATCACGACTGAAATGGCAATTATTTTTTCATCCTATTGAAACTATGAATCAGTCACCAAAAATAATGAATTTTTTTTTGTAAACTTCAAACCTTTCAGAGTCTAAAGTCTATTTACATTTACATGAGAGGTAGGCTACAAAAATTTGAAGATTTGATCTTTTATCCTAAAACGAAGTTATTTATTCATTTTACCACAATTAAAGTTAGGGCTAATAGTGTTTTTTTAAGTAAATATAGTAAATAACGATTCGTAAAATCACGTTTAATACCTATGAAATCACATATCGTTCGAGACAAGTGAATAAACTAGATTAGATTCAAATGCCTTCTGTAAATGATTGAAGCAGTCTTCGAGGCGAGGCAGTTCTTGACTTGATCAAGTTCTTTGATCAACTTCCATAGTCAAGTATAGATTTTTGAAAAATACAGGCACCTTTAATTGGAGTAATTTTGACCCCAAAACATTTTAAATATGAAATTTACTTTTAAGCTACGATAGTTTTGCTTCTTCGCGCTGACTTTTTTTACATTATGATTCAAACAAGAAGGGACCAGATTATTGTTGAGATGAAGCAGAACTAACACAGATGCAATCAATTATGAACAATTAACTAATTGATCATGCCAAAAACATGAAAAACAAATAACAAAATTTCATGCTGGAGAACATAAAAGAGAAACATGAATAGTAGGAATTCATCCTAGAAGAAAACATTTACTTCACTTAGGCCTAAATCAAAATAATGCTATTTAATATTGAACAATATCCAAACAATTCTAAAGTAATAATAATTAAAACCAAAATATCTAAAAGGTAAATACAAATAAGTACGTGTTTCAAACCACACACTTAATCTTGACAGTCAAGTAGAACCGGCAACACTGCAAAAACTTGACTCACCAACCGTTAGTCCCGGCAACAGGTGAGTTTTTCTGTTTCATTTTCAAGCTTATATTGCTAACATTTAAGAAAAAGAATTTCCAAAGGTGGTTACTTATTAAAAATTAAATGATTATTAAACGTCTCATTCTATGAAAATAACAAAAGCTTTAAACAAAAAATTGAACTATTGTATCAAAAGAATGTTTTTCCCCAATTTAAATAAATTTAAAAATATCAATCCCAGGAATAATACAGAGTTGTTAAAGATATAAAACGAATTTTACAGATTAACGTTTTCTCGCATACCTTTACCGTTAAGCTCCACAAGTTTTATATTTTACTGCAAGTAAAGTAGACAAAAACGTATATTTCATAAAAAAAGGAAAAAGAGCTATAATTTTTAAAATAATCTTCCAATAAAAACGCAAGTGCCAAAACTAAAACTCACAAAAATTGTATTTAAAAAAAACAAAATCTATGAAGTGATCTATGATTCTAATGTACCAACTTCTTAAAATATAAATATCTGTTTTCAATAAACCCACCTAGATAATGAAAATCCGTGAAAAACAATTATTTTTTCTTTTTCTTTTTAAGAATCACTAGACACTACCGCATCCGACACTATTCACTCACACACATTCACAGTATAACTGAATAGTAAACTAAGTCTGTCAGACAGTCGGTCATGGCGACCTTACATCTGCCTTCTAATTGGCTGCAGA
This sequence comes from Rhodnius prolixus, assembly GCF_049639745.1. Taxonomy (NCBI): domain Eukaryota; kingdom Metazoa; phylum Arthropoda; class Insecta; order Hemiptera; family Reduviidae; genus Rhodnius; species Rhodnius prolixus. The sequence goes on along the minus strand of NW_027411614.1, from coordinate 38,652,041 downwards.
ATGCCTGTAGTAGGGCAAACACTCAAGAGATGTCGCTAACAAACATTATTTTCAAAACAAAATATGTATTTTATTTATCTAAGTATTTAAATTATTAGGATAAATAATATATAATTCATACTTTTTTTAGGAAACATTTTAGTTTAACAACATTTACTTATTAAAATCGGTCTTCATTTGTCCTTAATTAGTGAAAAATCCTAATTTTGAACTTTTGGTAGTTTTGGAAAATAAACAAGGCATTTAACCACCCTTTGTAATACAAACTAGCAGAGTCATACATTGTAATGAAATGGTATAAGAGAAAAGAATAGCCACTGCCCTCTCTCATAATAGTTTGAATTGTCTTAGAAAAAACTCGCCCTAAAAGAATTGTAGACCAACACTTATTCAACGAGAATAGAAAATTTATAGAAAATAGTTCGAGCTATAATTTAAGAAAGGCTCAAAGAAATAAATAAACTACTTTCAGGTGTGGAATTAGCACCAAATTCGGAATTTTAGCAAGCATTTAACCTTCCTTTATAATATGTACACCAAACCGCAAATTATATTCTAATATGGCCAAACATTGTAAACTTTCATTAATTGGGCTACAGTATAACATTAAATGCAGCCTGAGTCGTAAGAAATCACAACAGGTAGAGTCGCCATGATCTATTGTGTGGGCGGAGGATGGTTGGTTTGCCTTCGGGAATAGATACGCCACCTTCTAAGTCTCCACAAGAACATGTACGAGCTGACACCAGGAAGGTGCGGAGAAACCGGTAAGTCATGAGCTGGGCATGGCTGGGCCAGTGACCATTCTAGGCCTTAAGTAGGAGACATAGTCTGTCTATGAAATGGTACCACGGGATCGTGAGTCAGCTCGTAAGAGTTTTGTCTCCAGGCTCACGAGTTGAGGAAAGGTTTCGTGGTGGTCGAGGTATTGCAATGATGATGGTAGAGTCCCCATGATCTATTGTGTGGGAGGAGGAAGGTTGGTTTACCTTCGGGAATGGACACGCCACCTTCTAAGTCTCCACAAGAACAAGCAAGAGGGCTTCCTCAATTAACTACTAAATCGTTACACTTTTAAAACCAAAACAAATTCCTGGATACTACGAGTATTACTATTGCTTTGCATTCGCAATAATTATTGTCTAGATAATTTAGGATTTTGAAAATATGATATGTAAATAAAAATAACAATTTCCAAATAAATAAAATAGTTTGGCATTTTCAGCAAAAGCCTAAAGAGAAAAAGAAGAATCGTTGAACCTTTTCTATTTCCTAGTAGCATTTGAAACTTCAAATCTGACAGCAATAGCAAAGCACCTTTTATGTAAAACGATTATGCAAATTGATAGTTCATAGAGCCAAAAGGAAGAGCAGTAATCTAATGAAAAAAATTTAGTTGGTTTCAAATAAAACCTTATAAGATACAGTGTCTTTATCAGGTTCTACTAACGGTCGGGAAACTTAAATTATAGACACGATTTGTGCAGAAAAAATACCACAAAGATTTGGAAATTATAGTGAGGGTAATATTTTTACCTACCCGAAAAATAAAACAACAGTTCTAAATTTTCAACAATCTATTAAAAAAAGCTATTTTAAATTAAAGTTTTAATCTCAGCAAGAATAATAGTTTAATTTCGCTGCTGACATGAAAATTTTAAGTGGTAAAAGGTCCCAAAACTCGGATACATTTAAATGTGAATGTAAGATGCGATTTAATTGTGACCTCAAGTGTTTTACCAAATAAAACATTCCTATAAACTAATTCAGAAACCCTTTTTAAAAACACACCACACCAAAAACAAGTTTGGCGAGGATAGGATGGCCTGCCAACTGAATCAAATCTTATGAGATTGATTTAATGTACATTTTTCAAAGATCAATAGTTTAGTATTACAGAATAATTAATACTTCTAAAATTACGCATTTGAATGCCTTTCCAGATTAAATACCTTTACTAAGAAATGTATCTATGCTTAGAGAATTCGATAACATATAAATAATTAGTACCGAAAATAAAAAAAATGAAATTATAGAAAATGCATTTTGCTTTTGTCTACTCTAGACTGATATTAAAATCTCTAAAATAACTGTATATATATTTAAAAGTTTCGTTAGAAATGGCTGGCATATGTATTTTACAATTATATGTAAAACATTATAATTACTCTTCCATTGAGTCAATTCAAAGCAAAACGACATAAATATAAATAAGAGAAAGCAATAAAAACGAATTAAACAATACCATCACTCCTTTAACTCTAGCGCTCGTAGCGAAAATCGAGAGAAATACTATCGCCATCAAATATTAATCATTAATATAAATTTAAATTTTAACGCAAATAATAAATTCCAAATGTTTTTAGTCTAACTTAAATATGAAAGTAAAATGTTTTAAACAAATATACCATTAATCATAAAAGTAGTAACAATAAAATGAAAGATGATCAAATTCATACCTGATTCATTGCTGTCTTATCTTCATAATACAAACTCAAATTACACAACACTTTAATTCACTGAACACTTACACTTAACACAACAAAAGAACTTTTAGATTCATAAAACTAAATGTAAAGAATATCTTGCACATTATAATAATCTGACACAACCAAACGGAACTAATAAGTAGCTACGATTAGATTCAACGAATATGGCGCCCGCCAACTGGCAGGAGATGTGAACATATTTTATTCTAATGAACAACATAGCCAACCTAATTAAATAGTTTAATCAATTATGATATTATTAATTAAAAAAACAATAGTAACTATCACAATATTTTAACAAGTAATTATATTTTATTGCTATTATTATTTATTACTTAATGCAATTTTTCCTATTTAAATTAAACTTATAACTATAACACATAATCAAACCGCCAGTAATTCATTTCTTTAATTTATTAAAATATGTATATCTAAAATATTCAGTTATTTAAGATAAATAATTATCTAATGAACGAAACAGGCCTTTATAAAAATAGCAATTCTTTAACTTTGTCAGCTTTTTGCAGCAGTGTTTTTCAGTAAATTTTAGCTCACATTATTTCTCACATTTATTCTACATATTCACTAAAGACCCATAAAACTTTTAAGAAAACAATGACACATAACAATGCCACAATACCATGTCCATAGTCCATGAACAGACAAGATAGAAGACACATCAACCCCCTAATCTTGTAAAATAGTACTTTGTAAATTAGCCCTGAAGATGACCTATTCCCTAGGTCGAAAGCTAGGCATAATAAAGTTTTCAATGAATGAAACTGGCAACTGGCATTTATTTTTTCATCCTATTAGAAATTTATAGTAATATTATTAATTTCTATTTTATTTCATTTTCTAATAACCTACAAACGAAGTAGCCGAGCTACTGTACGACTGGCAGAAACAGAAATTGAAGAACTTAAAATAAAACTAACATGGCCGGCTCCCGGATTATGGGCCCTTGGGCGGCAGAGCCTCAGCGGGCCACTTCGTAGAGGAAATCATGCGGCGTCAGCAAACTAGATTGACATTAAACAGTAATTAAAACGATCTAAATAAATAGGCCATGCCCCCGATCTGAACCCTCTGTGTACATTCCACCCCTTACTTAGTTATTAAACCATTCAAGCCCATCTCTCCAATCAAACTAGAGCAGAATTCCTCATTTTTCCCTTTTGTCTTACAATCGTAACTCAAAATTTAGGCTACACTATGTGTACAATCCACCTGTGGCCTCCTTATTAATGCATTCAAGCAGAAAACTAAATATTTCCAGTGAAACTAACAAGAATTACATACAATTCAACTACCATTAAATACACAAAAAGGCGCAAATCCATGAAATAAGGAGAAGAGTTCCACTTTTCCCAGTAGTTACTACTTACAATTCTTCGAAATAGATCGTCCCACATTGCACAATCTAGGGTAGGCCTTAATATTAACTATCAACTACAAAAAACGCAGACATCTTGTGAAATTAAAAGAAAAGATCCACTTTTTCCAGTAGTTTTTAATTATAGTTTTCCAAAATAGACCGACTCATCATGCACAATGTAGTGTTGGCTTTAATATTAACTATCAAATACATTAACAGCACCCTACCTGTGAAATTAGGAAAAAAATCCGACTTTTTCCTGTGTTTTCACTTCTGAATTTTTAAAATAGCTCGACACATGATACACAATCTAGGGTTGGCTTTAATATTAACTATCAAACACACAAACAGCCGCCTTCTTGTGAAATAAGGAAGAATTTTCGATTTTTTCCTGTAGTTTTTACTTCTGAATTTTCAAAATAGATCGACACATGATGTACAATCTAGGATTGGCCTTAGTATTAACTATCAACTGCAAAAACAGCAGCCTACCTGTGAAATTAGAATAAATTCCGACTTTTTCCTGTAGTTTTTACTTCAGACTTTCCAAAATCGAACGACCCACGATGCACAATCTACGGTTGGCTTTAATATTAACTATCAAGTACAAAAACAGCAGCCTTCCTGTGAAATTAGGAAGAAATTCTGACTTTTTCCTGTAGTTTTTACTTCAGACTTTTCAAAACAGGTCAATCCATGATGCACAATCTACTGTTGGCCTTAAACTTACCTATCAACTGCAAAAACAGCAGCCTTCCTGTGAAATTAAGATAAATTCCGACTTTTTCCTGTAGTTTTTACTTCAGACTTTTCAAAATAGGTCAATCCATGATGCACAATCTACTGTTGGCCTTAAACTAACCTATCAACTGCAAAAACAGCAGCCTTCCTGTGAAATTAAGATAAATTCCGACTTTTTCCTGTAGTTTTTACTTCAGACTTTTCAAAATAGGTCAATCCATGATGCACAATCTACTGTTGGCCTTAAAATTACCTATCAAATACATTAACAACAGCCTTCTTGTGAAATTAGGATGAAATTCCGACCTTTTCCTGTAGTTTTTACTTCAGACTTTCCAAAATCGAACGACCCACGATGCACAATCTACGGTTGGCCTTAATATTAACTATCAAGTACAAAAACAGCAGCCTTCCTGTGAAATTAGGAAGAAATTTCGACTTTTACTGGTGGATTCTACTTCGGACTTTCCAAAATAGATCAATCCATGATGTACAATCTAGGGTTAGCCTTAATATTAACTATCAATTGCAAAAACAGCCGCCTTCCTGTGAAATTAGGATAAAATTCTGACTTTTTCCTGTAGTTTTTGCTTCAGACTTTCCAAAATAGATCAATTCATTATGTACAATCCAGGGTTAGCCTTAATATTAACTATCATCTACAAAAGCCACAGCCATCAATTAAAATAAAGAGATGAGTTTGACTTTTTCTAGTATGTTTTACTTATATCTCTTCAAAGTAGGCCAATTGTGCATCATCATTTTTTTTGGATTGTGATTGTGCACCATCATTGTGCATTTCTGAATTACGTTTGATCTATTTTGAAAAAATGTAAGTAAAAAATTGTACTTTTCTCCTAATTTCACCGGAAGGCTGCTGTTATTGCAGTTGATAGTTAATATTAAGGCCAACCCTACATTGTACATCATGGGTTGACCTATTTTGGAAAGTCATGAGTAAAAACTACAGGAAAAAGTCTGAATTTCATTCTAATTTCACAGGAAGGCTGCAGTTTTTGTAGTTGATAGTTAATATTAAGGGTAACCCTAGATTGTATATCATGGATTGACCTATTTTGGATAGTCTGAAGTAAAAACTACAGGAAAAAGTCGGAATTTCATCCTAATATCACAGGAAGGCTGCTGTTTTTGTTGTTGATAGTTAATATTAAGACTAACCCTAGATTGTACATCATGGGTTGATCTATTTTGGAAAGTCTGAAGCAAAAACTACGGGAGAAAGTCAGAATTTCTTCCTAATTTCACAGGAAGGCTGCTGTTTTTGCAGTTGATAGTTAATATTAAGGCCAACTCTAGATTGTACATCATGGGTTGATCTATTTTGGAAAGTCTGAAGTAAAAACTACAGGAAAAAGTCTGAATTTCATTCTAATTTCACAGGAAGGCTGCAGTTTTTGTAGTTGATAGTTAATATTAAGGGTAACCCTAGATTGTATATCATGGATTGACCTATTTTGGATAGTCTGAAGTAAAAACTACAGGAAAAAGTCGGAATTTCATCCTAATATCACAGGAAGGCTGCAGTTTTTGTAGTTGATAGTTAATATTAAGGGTAACTCTAGATTGTATATCATGGATTGACCTATTTTGGAAAGTCTGAAGTAAAAACTACAGGAAAAAGTCTGAATTTCATTCTAATTTCACAGGAAGGCTGCAGTTTTTGTAGTTGATAGTTAATATTAAGGCCAACCCTACATTGTACATCATGGGTTGACCTATTTTGGAAAGTCTGAAGTAAAAACTACAGGAAAAAGTCTGAATTTCATTCTAATTTCACAGGAAGGCTGCAGTTTTTGTAGTTGATAGTTAATATTAAGGGTAACCCTAGATTGTATATCATGGATTGACCTATTTTGGATAGTCTGAAGTAAAAACTACAGGAAAAAGTCTGAATTTCATTCTAATTTCACAGGAAGGCTGCAGTTTTTGTAGTTGATAGTTAATATTAAGGGTAACCCTAGATTGTATATCATGGATTGACCTATTTTGGATAGTCTGAAGTAAAAACTACAGGAAAAAGTCTGAATTTCATTCTAATTTCACAGGAAGGCTGCAGTTTTTGTAGTTGATAGTTAATATTAAGGCCAACCCTACATTGTACATCATGGGTTGACCTATTTTGGAAAGTCTGAAGTAAAAACTACAGGAAAAAGTCTGAATTTCATTCTAATTTCACAGGAAGGCTGCTGTTTTTGTTGTTGATAGTTAATATTAAGGCCAACCCTAGATTATACATCATGTGTTGATCTATTTTGGAAAGTCTGAAGCAAAAACTACGGGAGAAAGTCAGAATTTCTTCCTAATTTCACAGGAAGGCTGCTGTTTTTGCAGTTGATAGTTAATATTAAGGCCAACTCTAGATTGTACATCATGGGTTGATCTATTTTGGAAAGTCTGAAGTAAAAACTACAGGAAAAAGTCTGAATTTCATTCTAATTTCACAAGAAGGCTGCAGTTTTTGTAGTTGATAGTTAATATTAAGGGTAACCCTAGATTGTATATCATGGATTGACCTATTTTGGATAGTCTGAAGTAAAAACTACAGGAAAAAGTCGGAATTTCATCCTAATATCACAGGAAGGCTGCAGTTTTTGTAGTTGATAGTTAATATTAAGGGTAACTCTAGATTGTATATCATGGATTGACCTATTTTGGAAAGTCTGAAGTAAAAACTACAGGAAAAAGTCTGAATTTCATTCTAATTTCACAGGAAGGCTGCAGTTTTTGTAGTTGATAGTTAATATTAAGGCCAACCCTACATTGTACATCATGGGTTGACCTATTTTGGAAAGTCTGAAGTAAAAACTACAGGAAAAAGTCTGAATTTCATTCTAATTTCACAGGAAGGCTGCAGTTATTGTAGTTGATAGTTAATATTAAGGGTAACCCTAGATTGTATATCATGGATTGACCTATTTTGGATAGTCTGAAGTAAAAACTACAGGAAAAAGTCTGAATTTCATTCTAATTTCACAGGAAGGCTGCAGTTTTTGTAGTTGATAGTTAATATTAAGGGTAACCCTAGATTGTATATCATGGATTGACCTATTTTGGAAAGTCTGAAGCAAAAACTACGGGAGAAAGTCAGAATTTCTTCCTAATTTCACCGGAAGGCTGCAGTTTTTGTAGTTGATAGTTAATATTAAGGGTAACTCTAGATTGTATATCATGGATTGACCTATTTTGGAAAGTCTGAAGTAAAAACTACAGGAAAAAGTCTGAATTTCATTCTAATTTCACAGGAAGGCTGCAGTTTTTGTAGTTGATAGTTAATATTAAGGCCAACCCTACATTGTACATCATGGGTTGACCTATTTTGGAAAGTCTGAAGTAAAAACTACAGGAAAAAGTCTGAATTTCATTCTAATTTCACAGGAAGGCTGCAGTTTTTGTAGTTGATAGTTAATATTAAGGGTAACCCTAGATTGTATATCATGGATTGACCTATTTTGGATAGTCTGAAGTAAAAACTACAGGAAAAAGTCGGAATTTCATTCTAATTTCACAGGAAGGCTGCAGTTTTTGTAGTTGATAGTTAATATTAAGGGTAACCCTAGATTGTATATCATGGATTGACCTATTTTGGATAGTCTGAAGTAAAAACTACAGGAAAAAGTCTGAATTTCATTCTAATTTCACAGGAAGGCTGCAGTTTTTGTAGTTGATAGTTAATATTAAGGCCAACCCTACATTGTACATCATGGGTTGACCTATTTTGGAAAGTCTGAAGTAAAAACTACAGGAAAAAGTCTGAATTTCAATCTAATTTCACAGGAAGGCTGCTGTTTTTGTTGTTGATAGTTAATATTAAGGCCAACCCTAGATTGTACATCATGTGTTGATCTATTTTGGAAAGTCTGAAGTAAAAACTACAGGAAAAAGTCTGAATTTCATCCTAATTTTACAAGAAGGCTGCTGTTGGTGTATTTGATAGTTATTATTAAGGCTAACCCTAGATTGTACATCATGGGTTGATCTATTTTGAAAAGTCATAAGTAAAAACTACAGGAAAAAGTAGGAATTTCATCCTAATATCACAGGAAGGCTGCTGTTTTTGTAGTTGATAGTTAATATTAAGGCCAACCCTAGATTGTACATCATGGTTTGATCTATTTTGGAAAGTCTGAAGTAAAAACTACAGGAAAAAGTCGGAATTTCATTCTAATTTCACAGGAAGGCTGCTGTTTTTGTAGTTGATAGTTAATATTAAGGCTAACCCTAGATTGTATATCATGGATTGACCAATTTTGGATAGTCTGAAGTAAAAACTACAGGAAAAAGTCAGAATTTCATCCTAATTTCACAAGAAGGCTGCTGTTTGTGTATTTGATAGTTAATATTAAGGCCAACCCTAGATTGTATATCATGGATTGACCAATTTTGGATAGTCTGAAGTAAAAACTACAGGAAAAAGTCGGAATTTCATCCTAATATCACAAGAAGGCTGCTGTTTTTGTAGTTGATAGTTAATATTAAGGCTAACCCTAGATTGTATATCATGGATTGACCAATTTTGGATAGTCTGAAGTAAAAACTACAGGAAAAAGTCGGAATTTCATCCTAATATCACAAGAAGGCTGCTGTTTTTGTAGTTGATAGTTAATATTAAGACTAACCCTAGATTTTACATCATGGATTGATCTATTTTGAAAAGTCAGGAGAAAAAACTACAGGAAAAAGTCTGAATTTCATCCTAATATCACAGGAAGGCTGCTGTTTTTGTAGTTGATAGTTAATATTAAGGCCAACCCTAGATTGTACATCATGGGTTGATCTATTTTGGAAAGTCTGAAGTAAAAACTACAGGAAAAAGTCGGAATTTCATCCTAATATCACAAGAAGGCTGCTGTTTTTGTAGTTGATAGTTAATATTAAGACTAATCCTAGATTGTACATCATGGGTTGATCTATTTTGGAAAGTCTGAAGTAAAAACTACAGGAAAAAGTCTGAATTTCATCCTAATTTTACAAGAAGGCTGCTGTTGGTGTATTTGATAGTTATTATTAAGGCTAACCCTAGATTGTACATCATGGGTTGATCTATTTTGAAAAGTCATAAGTAAAAACTACAGGAAAAAGTAGGAATTTCATCCTAATATCACAGGAAGGCTGCTGTTTTTGTAGTTGATAGTTAATATTAAGGCCAACCCTAGATTGTACATCATGGTTTGATCTATTTTGGAAAGTCTGAAGTAAAAACTACAGGAAAAAGTCGGAATTTCATTCTAATTTCACAGGAAGGCTGCTGTTTTTGTAGTTGATAGTTAATATTAAGGCTAACCCTAGATTGTATATCATGGATTGACCAATTTTGGATAGTCTGAAGTAAAAACTACAGGAAAAAGTCAGAATTTCATCCTAATTTCACAAGAAGGCTGCTGTTTGTGTATTTGATAGTTAATATTAAGGCCAACCCTAGATTGTACATCATGGGTTGATCTATTTTGAAATGTCAGGAGTAAAAACTACAGGAAAAAGTCAGAATTTCATCCTAATTTCACAAGAAGGCTGCTGTTTGTGTATTTGATAGTTAGTATTAAGGCTAACCCTAGATTGTACATCATGGGTTGATCTATTTTGAAATGTCAGGAGTAAAAACTACAGGAAAAAGTCGGAATTTCATTCTAATTTCACAGGAAGGCTGCTGTTTTGGTAGTTGATAGTTAATATTAAGGCTAACCCTAGATTGTATATCATGGGTTGATCTATTTTGGAAAGTCTGAAGTAAAAACTACAGGAAAAAGTCTGAATTTCATCCTAATTTCACAAGAAGGCTGCTGTTGGTGTATTTGATAGTTATTATTAAGGCTAACCCTAGATTGTACATCATGGGTTGATCTATTTTGAAAAGTCATGAGTAAAAACTACAGGAAAAAGTCGGAATTTCATCCTAATTTCATAGGAAGGCTGTTTATGTATTTGATAGTTAATTTTAAGGGTAATATGGGTTTGTGCTTCGTGGGTCGATCTTTGTTGAAAATCATGAAGTAAATAACATTTGAAAAACTGGATCTTGTCTCTTTTGATTACCCGTATTCATTCTTAAGAAGTGAATGGAATATTATAAAGAAATAGAATTTTTCTTCCTAAAATGGCAAAGATAATTTTAGCGGTGAATAACATTATTGCAATTCTCTCCCAAAGAGCAGGTGGGTACTTAAGTGTCGCGCACTCTACATTCTTCTTCTTTCCTATATTCATCAAAATCGGGCCAAGATTTACATGGTTATTATTATTTATATTGTAAGAGTTCATTTTCTAGGGAAACCTTCCTCTTCAATAAACTCCGTGGAAAGCTTAAAAGGCCTTATCTACATGAGTTTTCAAGTTAAATTTTAATTTATTCATGAAAATCAATTCATACGTCGATAATGTTAACGACGGCAGTTCTTCCCCTTAATAGCTGTAAGAGCATTTTATGTCACATAGGGATGGGTGGTTTAGCCACTCCTATTGCTCATCTACATAAAATTCCGAATTGAATGACACCTCAACTGTGGCGAGGCCTGTGTCGACGGTCTCTAGAAGGAATGTGCTGACGTTGGCACTGCGGTGTATACATTCCATTTTGACTTAATTAGTAAAATATTAGAAATGCTAATATATCCGGTCAAACTAGGCGAAAATTCAATATTTTTGCATTAATTGTCCAATCGTAACTCATAATTCAGGCTACTCTGTGAGTACATTCCACACCATACTTCCTTATTAATCACTAATGCAGTAATTTCTATCTTTCCAGTCAAACTAGGGAAGAATTCCTTACTTTTCCTTCTATTTAGCAATAGTAACTCAAAATCCATGCTACCCTGAATGTAAATCCTTCTCTGGCTTATTTAATAATTCACTTATTTATTTAATAAGCGGGAGCCACTATCTTTCCAGCTAACATGAGAAATCTTTATTTTTCCTTTTATTTTGCAAACATAACTTCAAATTTGGAATATCTTGTTTGTACAATACAATTCACTCCTGAAGTTTGAATTACCATTACAAAGTAATTGGAAAAATAATTAATTCTGGTCTAGTTTTGAAAACAAATAATTTATTTCAGCTTCAGTGTATTAATAATTTTAAGACAAAAAGTGATTTTATATACACGATAGCCTTTAATTAGAAGATACGTTTGCAGAATTATTGGCAAAATAATGAATTCTCGTCTGGTGTTACTGAAAAGATTCTGATTTCTCAATAACTAAGAGAAAAGTGGATTGTTCACGCAGAGTAGCCTAAAATTAGTCAACCTATTTTGTAAGATCATACCCCGGCATTAGAATCGAACTTTGGAAGTAGAATGTAAGGAATTTCCAATAAAATACAATAGATTTTCCTTTGTTTTAATTTATCTAAACCTCTAGATTCAAAACTGGCCATTCTATTGTTTAGTATCCAAACACAGCTAAGAAATATGTACAATATTAGAAGACGAAAATAAGGAAATTTTAGCGAAAGTTTACCTAATTTTTTCAATTTTCCTGAACTTCTTGTTACAAAACTAGCTGACCTAATATGTGTGATCAAACCTTGGTAAATGAATTGAATTTTTGAAGTAGAAATAAGGAATTTCTAGTAATACTAGCAAAGATTTACCTTTTCTACCATTTTTCTGAAACGCTACATGCAAAACGAGCCGACTTATTATGTACTATCCAACTCGGGCATACTAATAAAAACTTAGAATAAGAAACTAATGAATTGGTAGTAAAACTAACAAAGTTTTTCTATTTTCTTGCTTTTTTCTGTTCTTCTACAACCACCTCTAAGTGACCTGGTGCATTATCCATCATGAGCATTGAAAAAAATAAGGAATTTCTAGTAAAATAGCCAAGATTTTCTATTATTCCCTTTTTTTGAGAAACTCTGTACCCAAAACTAGCAGATAGAGGTGTATTATCCAACCCAGTCATTGAAAAGGAACGATAGAATGAGAAAATAAGGAATTTCTAGTAATACTAGGCAACTGTATCCATTATTTCCTTTTTGACTAAATTACATCAGAAACTAGCCGACCTACTACATATTATCTAACCCAGGCGTAGAAATAGAAAGAAGATGAACTAAGGAATTTTTAGTAATTCCGATGAGGATTTTCTGTTTTTTCCTTTTTTTATGAACCTCTACATCCATAACTATCCAAATAAGTGTAAAATCTAATTATGGCATAGAATGTTGTTAGTAGAAAGTTTGAAAATTTTAGTAAAAGCGACAAAGATTTTATTTTATATGTGCTTCATTCTTTTTTCTAAGCAGACAAGGTAAGTGCAATTAGCACTGGTCACCCTATCTATGAACCTAAAAAGGAACTAAACAGTAGCAAATAATAGCTGTTTTGGACAGTTTGCGCTATCTATGGAGTAAAATTAAAACTATTATTGTAAATAACGTAATAATTGTATTAATGCAGTAAATTGCCTGACAATACTTTGAATTGAATGAAGTTATTTGAATGTGAGCCTTTTATTTTCATCCTTATTATTTATTTTTTTATCAGATATCAACTGTTATCATCAATTTGTAAATTAATCTATCTAACCCTTGAAGATTTCTTAATTTGAAGGAAGGTTACAGTTATGGAATAAATACTTGAAATGGCGTGAAGACAAGGTGTAGATAATTCCGTGATTTTAAAATCTGTATCCCTAATGGTTTTTAATTTTTTAAAATTTGGTGTAAATAATTATGCTACTGTAACCGTTGCCAGAGGGATTTATATTTTCAGCATGGCTAAAAGTAAGTTTGAATATGTACGGACGTTTGAGAAAGAAGATGTATGTCTCCAAAATTGTTGGATAGTTGTTAGAGTAGACGGTAAAGCATTTCACAAATTTACTGAAATCCATGAGTTTGAGAAACCGAATGATGTAAGAGGTTTGAAATTAATGAGCAGAAGTGCAGCGAACGTGATGTGCGAATTCAGAGATGTTGTAATAGCATTCGGTCATAGTGATGAGTACAGTTTTGTTTTTAGAAAAGATACTTCACAGTATAATCGTAGGGGGGAAAAATTAATGTCTCTTGTGAGTAGTCTGTTCTCTTCGTCTTACGTTTTTTATTGGAATGAATATTTCAATCAGAAAAAACTGATGTATGCACCATCTTTCGATGCAAGAATTGTTTTATATCCAACTGATGATAATTTACGTGATTATTTAAGTTGGAGGCAAGCTGATGTTCACGTTAACAATTTGTACAACACATGTTTTTGGGCACTCGTTATTAAAGGAGGACTCACCAACTCTGAGGCTAGTATATTTTTTATTTGCATCCATTCTGTACATTTGGATTTCTTTCAATTTTCTAAAAACTAAATTAATGAAAAACTTTCTTTCCAGGCCGAAAAAACATTAAGAGGTACATTGGCCAGCCAAAAGAACGAAATACTGTTCCAAGAATTTAAAATAAATTACAACAATGAACCAGAAATGTTTCGAAAAGGAACTACATTAATCAGAAAGTTAATGAACTTTCCTAACCAAAAGGAATCTAGACTTGTGATTTGTCCTTATCATGGTGATATAATTAAAAATAAATTTTGGGAACAACATACAGAGATTCTGTCAATGAAGTCGGTACCCTCTGAAATGTATAAAGAGGACATAGAATTTTATGAAGGAAAAAAATAAGATTTTATTACATAAATGAGATTTACAAAATTAAGAGGTATTATTAGTCTAGTTAGGACTTACCTTACAATCATTTGAACTAACAAGCTCAAAAAGTAAGAGAATTTCTTAGAATCATTTTGTTCTTATTCTCAAATTCCTTAAGTACCAAGAAAATTTCCTTTAAGAAGAGAGCTCTAAACATTATAGAGTTGTCTTAATAAATGAATTCTACAGATGCTATAAGCTATCCTTAAGCTGAACATATTGTTTTAAGCTCTAGCTTTAAGATTTAATTTTTAACTACTCCTTTTGACCTTTATTTATTTCTTCATTATTGCAAAAACTACTGATAATCATTTCTTTGAACTTGTACAATAAAAAGAACATATTTCCTCGTAAAATAGAAAAAAATCAACCAAAATAATGCTGACTTAGCGTTTGATAACTTTATTTCTCTTGTCCAATAGTAAAAAATAAAAAATATTTCTTTGAAAAAAAATTAACTTTTTAAAACATTAAATGTCATTTTTATATTTATAAATTACAAGTATCACCAAAAGCAGCAACTACATATATACATACAGATTATGGTTAATTGAAATAAAGATGAAACGAAACGAAGGAAATGAGTCTCTCATCTAATCAGTGTAAAACTATAAATATTTATTTCGGCAACGAAAATTGAACTCTTAGAAATTTTAAAGTGTTAGTAGAGCTACGATGTACATCTCAAGATAAAGACTTGATAAAGCCTTAGGAGAACTGTTTGATAATTGAAAAAAAAGGTTTTTTTGATGGTGGTTGGCAGTAACAGAAACAGAATCTGGTGTGGCAACGCCGCCTTCCAGGGGTTTGGTAATCTTTTGATGCGCCTTCTACTATCCTTGCATACATGGCACACTTTTCTCTGGTAATACAATATTTTAATTTGCGAGACCTCTTTATCCTCTGCACTTTTTCAAACTGAGATAAGTTCAAATATACATGGTTCCAGGGCATAGAATATATTTGACCATAGCTATTTTAAAAAAGAAAAGAGAAGTGGTTTATTAACAAAGGTATTAATTATAAAATTATATCTGTTGGGGACTCTAGTTCTAAACTAATTCTACTAGATGAAACATACTGCCTCTTGGACAATGTTTCACCCAATCTGCGGCATCTTATAATGCAAATTATGGCACAAGGCACTTTTCGTCAAAATTGCTCTGGAAATAGTAAAATAAGATGGAATAGAATCTCATTATTCATGTCTAACATTTTTATTTATAATTATTGGCTAGCGTGTTAGTATCCCTATAAGAAGCAAGATAAGCAACAAAAAAATAAAACTTCTGTATAGCATGCTTAAATACAAAAAGCTGATGGGGTTTTATCGCCGGTCTAGGTAACCTTATAATAACAATAACCTTCCAATGCTGTGATCAAGGAGAGAATTCGAATAAAGTTTGAAAGAAGTGAAGGATTTATTGTGCAATGTTTTGCCATTTAAGAAAAAGACTGTGTTTTTTTGGCTACAAGTTATGTAAGTGCGAGCTGGAGAAACTTTTTATTAAGCACCAACTCACAGCTTCTTTAACTACATTGAGAATGGTCCACCAGGAAACAGTGATGAATGTTTTCGATAGGCGAAGTAAACTTCTACAAAAGACAAGAGCTTCTAATTTGGAGGAAGTTGAATTGTATGATTATTTAAAGGATGAGGTAGGATATCGACTAACTGACAGAATATTTGATATCAAAAGAACTTTTAATAAAGTGGTAGATTTGGGCTGTGGAAGAGGCAACGCCTCAAAAAATGTATTTGCTGACTGCGTTGAAAATCTAATAATGTGTGATATGAGCGAAACTATGTTAAACAAAGCGGTTCTTCCAGAAGAAAGTGTGAAAGTCTCTAAAGTTGTAGTTGATGAGGAAGAGTTACCATTTGAAGAAGACAGTGTAGATATGGTAATGAGTAATTTATCCCTACATTGGGTAAACAATTTGCCTGGTACATTCTCCCAGGTATTAAAATGTTTGAAAAACGATGGTGTTTTCCTAGGTTCTGTATTTGGTGGAGATACGTTATTTGAACTGAGGTAGGTGGGAAGACTATAAAACCGTTGAACTATTATTAGATCGTTACTTTTGTTTATTCTTATTTAGGGCATCTTTGCAATTAGCAGAAACTGAACGAACGGGAGGTATCTCTCCTCACATTTCGCCGTTCACCGATGTGAGAGATGTTGGTGGACTTCTGAATCAAGCTGGGTTTACTATGTTAACAATTGATTGTGACGAAATAGTTGTCAAATATCCATCTGTATTTGAACTTATGTGGGATCTGAAAGGTAAGGGTATAATCGGTAGCTAAATACGTAATTGTTAAAAGAAAGAGATAATTCATTAATTGATAATTTTTAGGAATGGCAGAAAACAATTGCACTTGGGTTCGCAGTCATCATCTGCGTAAGGAAGTTATGATTGCTGCTTCAGCTATTTATAAGGAACTGTACGGTACAGATGAATTTGTTCCAGCAACGTTTCAGATTCTTTATTTCGTGGCGTGGAAACCAGACCCTTCCCAACCAAAACCTGCTAAACGTGGTTCTGCCACACATTCTCTAGATAGTCTAGGGAACATAATAAGTGGAAAAGAAAAAGTACCTTAATGAAATTAGAATTCAATTAGTAATCTTAATTAAGTAAAATTAATTGTCATCTAGAGTTTGTAAATCCATGCATATTTCAGATATTATTTAGGAGTTGAAATTTGCAATTTTATTATTAATTAAAAAATATCTTGATTTTTTCTTTGTATTATTAGATTACAATCAAAATTACTTTAATTTAAAGTTCGTGATTTGTGTGTTTAGTTTCCCTTTTTTTTCAATGATCCTGAACTAATTTATAAGAAAATTAAATTTGTTTTGTGTAAGTCTGCCATTTAGTTTTAGTCCCCCGTAGCATTGACACCAGTTTTTCTGAGTATTAATTACCCTCTATTCGTACCCGCCATAATATGACAGTAAAAAACATCAGAGATAGTTGTTGCAAACAGCTAATTATAGTTAGCAGAACCACAAACTTAAACTATCTTCCTATACCAGTGAGTTACAGATCACACTTGCACAGTGCAAACTTTTCAGACACAACTACTTGCTTTTTCAAGATGCTGTTAACCGCATTGGTTTTTTTTTTTTTTTTTTTTTTTTTTTTTTTTTTTTTTTTTTTTTTCAGCAATTAAGTGTTGGCCAGTGGGAATGCGCTAAAGAAACGTGTGGGCTCAGTCTCTCTAGATCTTAGTGTCTTGACATGGCCTTCTCTTTAGGAAAACTAAATTTTTTTCAATGTAATAATCTAGTCCCTTATATACCAGTCTATTATTACTTTAAAGAGTATCTTTATAGATGGGAGCTAAATATTTATTTTATTCATAACAGCGTTGCTGAATATTATTTTCGGCAGTTTACGACAGCCTGTTACGTGTTCTGTTTTATTGAGGAATAAATATTTGTCCTATTATATGGAGGTATTGTTTGAAAAGAAGAAAAACAAAACAAAAATACGCACAGCCTGTAAATGGTCAGCGGCGTGCTAAAGTCCCAATGCTTGGACCAGAGAAGTGCACCTACTTAAGGATTGATTATCGTATATTCATGCAGTCTTTGCCATTTACTTTAGTTGGATGTACCTTTTAAGATCTAAACTCGGCAGTTTTACATCCAAAATGATGCCTCTTCCACCACCACATTCTTTCAATACCGTAATGCGCCTTACTCTGGCCGACATTCGCTGATTTAGCGACTTTTTTAATCTTTAAAGTTGTAATTATACTAATTACAATGAGGTAACACTTTTTTAGAGTGAACTAGATTTTAATTTATGTAGGGTACATTTCGGATAAGAAATTTCTGATCATTTCATACATTGAATATTTTTCATTATATATATACCAGGAATATCTTTAAATAAGTTACTTCCTAAGTAAGTGTATATATGAGTGAGGTACATAATTTTTAAAAGAAATTTCAAACGGAATGGGGAGGCTTAATATCCTGCATTTATAATTATACAGTCCATTTTTTAATATAATTTTAAAGAGAATCTTTATAGCTGGAACTCCATGGGAGCTAAATATTTATTTTATTCATAACAGCGTTGCTGAATATTGTTTTCGGCAGTTTATGGCAGCCTGTTACGCGATTTTTCAAGTAAAATTAGCAAAACCAATAAGACTTATCTTAAAGTTCCTTTATATTGCATTAAATAAACTAATGATCAATAGCAAATTGATTTAAACCGAAATAAGAAATAAAGGTTGCTTAACTTAGAGAAATAATAATTTTGTGATTAATAAATGTTTTATTTCATAGTGTTATACCGAGAAAAATATATAATGTACACAATACTTTTTAACGCATTTTTTTACTCCATAAGGAGCTTATTGAGATTTATTTTGAACACATCATGACTTTTGACATTGCCCAAGTTGTTAATTAAATTAATATATATATATTAATTAATATATATATATATAAATAAACTGCAAATTTACAATCAATAAATTGATGGTTATAAAGTAATAAGCAGAACTATTAACAGACTATTAATCATTATAAAAAATAAAATATTTTAAGCATTTCAGAGCTATGTGCACTCTTTTAGCAATATTAGTCATTTATATGAGGATATAATGTACATTTACACATATAAATATAATCTTTACAAAACTTCTGATCTGAAAATACAAAAATTAGAATAAAAAAAACAAATCATAACGGTAAGTAATTCTTAAATTTATTTAACAATCAAAGGTAGGAAGGAATCCTTCCGATTCCAGAACTTTGTATCTTATATTTTCAACAAAATCGCCACTTGACCATCAATCACAATTCTCGAATTAATAATGTTTTATTACGCATAAAAAAAATGAAACTGGAATGTAAGATAGAAATAAAATGGAAAAGAAAATACTGAAAACAACTGATATGATAATTAGCACGCTTAATAAATTCAGTCAAAAGAATTAATTTCTTGTCACTCTTCTGCTTTCAATGAAGAGATACAGGATTTGAGTAACTGAACTTGGCTCTGGAAAAAAAAGAAGAATTATGAAATGCAAATTCTATATTTAATTCTAGATTTAAATTAAAAAATTTGGCATAAACACTCCCACAACTTTCTTTTACTAGAGTTTAATTTTCTTGAAGGTTACGATTTTTATGATAGATAGTTGATATCATTCTTTTATATTTACATTGTCACTATAATAAAAGAATACTAAAGAAAGCGTAATGTCAGAGCTCCCTTAAAAAGCAACTACAGTCAATGTTCCCGCAGAAAAATTTCCCTATGAAAAGAAACCCTTTGGTCTACATTTTACAGGAAATAGGTGTACTGACATTCCATTTCGGAATTTTGTTTAGCCTTTTATACTCATAACTTTTACACAAATAACCGCAAATATTCTAAAACGACACTTAAAGCTTATCTTTATGCCTCTTTTAAAGTTCCGCATGAAAAAAGATTCCTAGAAAAATGTTTTATTTAAAAGTACGTATAGTGTGTGTATATATACTGTGTACTGTTTTATAAAACTATTTAATTTAATTGAAATGGCTCTTATTGATTTTTAAGATAATAGAAATACCGATACCATTTTTGCCTTCACTTCTTAAAACAAAAAAGTTGTGTGAACAATCACACGACATAATTGCCACTTACGGCAATTCTTAAGATTTACTTCTAAGTCAGAATGTTTACTAATGGTACCTACGTTAGTTGGGTATCATACTAAAGAAAACGGTTCTCCCGTATGAAAACCAAGAATATTATAAGAGATATTAATTTAAAGATAATAGTAGTTACCTTAGCATGCTTAATTTCAAGTTCAGCTAAATCAATTAAATTTTTACGAAAAGCAGCAACTCTCCTTGTTTTGAAATCCACTAATTCTGAAATTATAAATATTATTAATATTTCTAATTAAAAAACGAATTAGTACAACAACTATCGTATTATTAATTTAGAAATTATTATGTAGAGAAAAGGAAAGCTTTAAAAGAAATAATAGGCACTTATATAAACACATTAATATTATTTACCCTAAAAACCGCCCTAAACAATCAGGTCAGAAGACCCACCAACCTTTGATGTTAACAATGTAAAAAATATTATATTAATTGTTAATAAGCAAAAGTCCTGTCCCTATGTCGAAAGCTTGGCAAAAAATAAATAAATCATGTCTGAAATTGATAATAACCTTTCTTTCTTTTGGATTAATGAGTCAGTAATAAAAAATATGAAAAATTCTAAACCATTGAGTACATATATTTGATAAAAATTAAAAAAAAAAAGAAAAAGAAAATATACAAAAAATTAACTTACCTTCTTTACCTTTGTCTGACATTTGTTCAAATTTATCACACGCTTCTTGCTGAGCCTTTTCAGCCTGGAAAGAACACAATTTAAAATATAATGTGAACATAATACATTGCTTAGTGAAGGACATAAGTTAATTATAATGACCATTATATAATAAAATTAATGATATTCAAATATTTGAGAAAAAAAAAATAAATAAATCTAAGCCAGAAAACTTGACATAAGCGTGTGAGAAATTGACCACTTTCACAATTGTGTAGCAAAGATTGTGAATTGCGGATTCACAACAAAGGCAATATGCATATGCACATAATATGAAGGGCAGTAAACCTTTTGCTGACGAGGACCAGGCTGACGGATGCAGAGTACATAATCAAGGTAGGTCCTATTCTCCAAGGCAGTAGTTTATCTTAACACCTATGATGACTTGTGATTATGAGCTAATTTTAGGAGTTGAACCAAAAGGGGTTTATTTATAGATATATTCCAAATACGGAGTAGTGTATATTGTAAGCACCTGAGAATGGTAGGTGACCTGAGGCAATCGGCGCAACACGCTTGAAGAAGTGATATTTGGACCCAGAGCACAGTGAGGAGCATGGCTTGTTTGGGAAGTGGATAACCGCTGACATTGTTGACTGAAACTCGTTTAGCTTTGGAGTCTCTACCACTCTTTCTTGTCGGAGTGGCAGTGAAGAGTTATTTCTTAAGTCACAATTATTAAAAGGAGCTCGTTAAATGTAAACTGTTCAATCCAATTACTACTTTCCAAATAGATGAGACAAGAGAAAAGTGGACTGACTACTGCTAGCACTTGGCTATTGAGTTGGGAAAAAGCGAGTTCTGTGGTTTGAAAAAGCCACAGTCTTCCAAGTTGAGATTATTGGAACAAATGAATGCGGTGCTGTTGGAGGAGTAGCAAGCCGAGGATAAATAGGTGAGGTTCTTTTCGAATAGTCAGCTTTTAAAATCCTGCTGAAGCTCTACCAAAAATTATTCGGAAAATGAAGGGGAAGACGAGTTCTTATGGTTACCTAGATTTGAGAGATGAAATGATGATGGTTATGGTGGGTAATGACCTCGTTCTGTTGTCCAGGGACATTATGGAGTGACGATGCCAACATGCCCCAAGGCTGGAGAAGGATTGAATTCTTTTCTCATTAAAAAAGATATAATTAAGTGTTCGGATTGTATGTTGAATGACGAAGATAGATGATTAACACAAGTAGACAGAGTAGATATTCCTGAGTGCAAGACTTATGAAGAAGGAATGGAGAATCGGTAAGTCACTATTTAGATCTTTGTGCCCGACAAACCAATACTAGTCTTAGTTCCCTAGCTAATAGCTTACTACCAGGACTAACAGGAGTACTTGGAAAATTTGGAGCTCAGGCTCATCTTTTTTGTAAGCTAACTTCTAGGAAAAGGTCCTTCTTGGAAGGGTCTGTGACCGGAAGAATTAGAGCCACATAACACTCAGGTCTCACGCCGCACCACAATAATAACATGAAGGTCGAATGAATAAAAAAATGCTTATATGATATCCAAACTGTACAAAAACATAAAAAGAATCATAACTTACATCAGCAACTTCTTGACCCTTGGGAAAGCATGTGTTAAATGAATAAGTATAACTGTGAATAATGGTTGAGTAAAAAAATTAAATTAAAAAAAAAGTGTTTACATGCACAAAAAGTGGAAATGAAAATTATTTCCTAACAAGCAGGTTCCGCTGAAGTTCAATCAATATTATTGTTGGGAGAAATGGTTCATTTAAATTTACATTCCTTTACATTTTATTCACCAGAATGAACTTTTATTTAAATATTTTTCTACAAAAAGAAATTTTAAGTGGATTTTGCACTCTGAAGAAGGTACGACTTCAGAACCATCATGCTAAACGGGCATATTCTTGACTAATGAATTGAATTACACAGTTTCTTTACACCAATTTATATTGTAGCAACCATATTATTTCACTTCACGACAACCGTATTTATTTCAGTAAATTGTTTATTAATGATTGTTGAAAAATTAAAGACAAATGGTTTTTTCATTTTTTTTTTCTGTTTTTCTTCATAAATAATTAGAGTCAGCGATTATTTTTAAACACTAGAAGCATTTACTAATTTACATTTCGGCAAATGGATTTAAAATATTTCCATGTTAAAGCTATTTTATAGGTTTTAAGTATATTTTTTTAAAATTCTGAGTTGAAGTAAACTAGATAAGTATTTTTATTTTGGTTAATATAAAAACTGGGAGTCCATGTTCCTCCACAAGATGTGTTGTAATTTATTGAAACCTAATTCCGCGAAAGCAACTAAATAGTTTTTAAAATAAGAAATTGGAAGCAAATTTTTATACGGAATAAAGATCAAGAGAAGATCAGTTATGTCGGGGCCAGCGAATCCTGCTTGAAAGAAATCGAAAATGTAAAACAGTAAGTATCTTACGGCAAGAATATCCTTATTTTTTGATCTAGCTTTTTCTAAATTGCGATTAGCTGCTTCATAATTTGCTAAACACCGTAATCTTTTATAAAGTAGTCTTTTAGCTGCAAAAGTATCTCTCATATAATAGCGCAGCGTATCAGACAGTTTTAAATCTTCGTCTGAAGCCACTCTTGCTTCTGTTTTCTAAAATTATCAAAAAATGGTATAATTATTTACTAAAACTTATGTATTCTTTATAAACACAAACTAGTAGTAAAAGCTAGATGCATGTAATGCCATTTTTCACTCACCTTTAATTTTTCAAATGTTTCAGCCACTTTTGTTAAAAATTTTTCTAAATCAGAATGTTCAGTTGTAGCCATTTGCGTAAGTGACATTGATATTTTTATGTAAATATCTGCAACATCTAAAAGCGCAGACAGAAAAAAATACAAATTAATATTAAATGAATTTTCACGACCAACGTTTAAAAAAAACTTATACTTGAGTATAAGGATATTTAGTTTAATGATTTGGATTCGATCAGATTTCGAGAAAAACTGGAAAACTTACTAAGAAATTCACACTTCCGGAATGCCACTTCAAACTCGGAATTACGGTAAATTTACTTTATATTCTTGTTTATATTATTTGAATTAGCCAAAAATTATACAGAAAAGGCACTAAAGTAAACACTTCTCCACTATAATCGAATTTCAAGCTGAGCGATTACAATGCTTCTACATACCAAAGTAATAGAAAGTAAAAATATGTTTCAACTGACTAATTTTCTGTTTTACGATCCTGAGTCAAACTCTCGTACAAAACAAAAATTCTCCATTGTGAACTCACCTTTGTGTCTTGCTGTCATTCGATCAGCTTTTACAGTTGCTTCTCTCAGATGATTGTGATATTCAATGAGAAAATTTTTTTGTTGTTCAAAAAATTCATTAACATCTTTGACTGTTGCCGAAAGTAGAAGTTCATCGGTACTTTTATATAATGACTTCATGGCTCCCTTTGGACAGTACAAATACAGTACTAAGACTAATTGTAGATTCTTAGATTAAATAACATACAAAACAAAAACACTCACACACTTACTGCATTTCTACTTCCTAACGATTTACCATCAAATGCGGAATTATTTTTCCTAATAGTCATATCTACCATTATTTAAGACAAACAATTCATAAACCTACCTACATTAATACAAAACCCGTGTTGGAATTATTAATGGTTCTGAACACGGGGTAAGACAACACAGACCTGGGATTAAGCTCCAATGGATACCTTACCTATCGCGGAACTCAAGAAAGCAAGGAGGTTTGCAAAGGATGCTGCTACGAATATGACAGGCCCTCTCCTTTCCCTTTAGATGAAGAACAAAAGTATTTAGACAAATTAAGGAACAAGACAGGGGCACAGCAAGAAAAAATGGGCAGAGACAAAAGGTGAGAAGGCCAAAAAACCTCAAGCAAATCCCACTCGGATTAAGACCACACTACTTATTGACTCTATTTAGAAATGCTAATAGAAACGACTATTTCCAAAACCACTTCCTTAAAATAAAAGTAGTTCGTTCGCCAGTATGCCCAATGTTGCCAATGAGCTTTCTGGCAGATATGAACGCCACATACTACAGGAAATGTTCGGGCCTCCTCGAAATAACGTATTTTTAAAACAAAAACACAGATTATTAATTAATACTGGACTACAAATCATCTAATGGCTTCTACATCTGCATAGTACGTCAATAAAAGTACTCAGAAAACTTAAAAAGAATAAAGAAAAAAGATGTGCCCTCAAACTAAGGTCACTGGAGTCTAGAGCTATTCGATTAGCAGGAAATTCGATTTCTTGCTGGCCCCAAGAGGATGTACTTACTTAAGAGGCTCCTGAAAAGAGAAAATTTAAAAGCAAACAGCTGAATTCGAAATTAGCTTGTCCAATTGCATTGATCTAATGCTTTCCCTGAAAAACTCTGCTTAAAACTTCGAGATCTACTTTAGGAGAAAATGAAACCTCACCAGAACGCTACTACTACTCTTCACATTAAAGCAGTAAGATAGTAAATAACATCACGACGTAAGTAATAAAATACATAATATTGTACCTCTATCATTTCCATTTTATTTTTAGATCTAACTGCTAGATCGTGGTCGTATTCCAAGAATACTCTAAAATTATGATCATTTCTAAAAACTGGGTGAGCAGCCAGCCTGCAAAGAAAAACTTCATGCATAGCCACAGTCTTCTTAAATGTCGCCAAATATTCCCTATAATAATTTTAGGCGTTAAAAGCATCAAACATTTCCATTGATATATTGGGCAGAGATGGCATTAAAGTTAACAGAGATTACATTAAATGCAACTGTACTGGATACATTATGAATCACTGTTATACAAAAAGAAGAATACAATATGAACTAACGCTTCAAGTTCTTGTTTCATTTTAGTGTACTCTTCTTTAGTAATGGTTCCTTCTCCTTCTCCAAGTTTCTGAAGTTTTTCTCTGGAAGCATCGAAATCTGGCCTTGGAGGAGCTGGAGGTATCTGCAAAAACATTGTTTCCAAAATGTTATATCTCCGTATACAACACTTGGCGCAAAAAACATTAAACATTCCTATTCCAACTGCGCTGAACTTGCTATTTATGAAGAAAACAATCTTCTTTTAAGGTACCACAACCTTAATCCTCGACCTGTACTTCCTTTACGCTGGAAGCATTTCTGAAGAGAGTGGTCTTTGTTCTCAAACTTTTAA
This sequence comes from Rhodnius prolixus, assembly GCF_049639745.1. Lineage (NCBI taxonomy): Eukaryota > Metazoa > Arthropoda > Insecta > Hemiptera > Reduviidae > Rhodnius > Rhodnius prolixus. Next base: position 38,626,237 of record NW_027411614.1, on the reverse strand, counting down.
GTATGGCTTATAGATAGATTAATATTGCATGCAACGAAAATGAATTGAATGCTGGATGTAGTTGATTTTCTTTGAATACTTTCCTCGAAACAGTTTAGAAGGGCTAATATTCGTGGAGTTGGAAAATTAATTGGCTTTACGACTTATTGATTTTAGGAACCATCACTAATGTAGAAAAAATAAATACATATTTTTACTGGTCAATCAAAAATCTAAAGACGAACTCTTAATCCGCAATACTTTAAACTTCTATACGTTTAAGTGAAAATGCTCTTTATGTACACATCAGGTTCAAGTACAGACAGATACTTTCAAGGAACTCATAGCTTTTTCCCAAATGAATTCGTATATTGAATTTACCTTTTTCATTTTCTTCTATTTTATTGTTTTGTTATGCCACAGATTAGTATACAACTGTACACTTAAGAGGAGAAATACCAGGAGATAAATGAAACCCACATTCCCTACAAAGTAACAAACTGTACATACTAACATAGCTTTTGATAATACCGCTTGGTTACTAACCAGCTTCTTCTTTTCCATACTGCGAAGATCATTGAGATCCTAACTTTCAAACAACATTCGTGCCTGTGAAACCAAGCAAGAATGGCATCTTCTAGCTAACAACTAAATGAAAAAAATGGTTTCATTCTCATTCATTATAGAGATTTTCACTCTCACTCCTTACTTGTTCTTTATATCTCTCCTTTCTTATATTTCGTACACTGTTTTTTAAATAAGCTTTGAAAAGGCGATTTAACAACAAGAGCATTTGAACATGATAGGTTAATTGTGATAATAGATTAACAACGTTCAGGCAGCTTCGACTAGAGCTAAGTTGAATTTTCCTTTTTCATTTTCTTCTATTTTATTGTTTTGTTAAATTAAGGATACTGTAATGTCAACATTTCTAACATCCAATTGATCAAAAATGCTAATCTTCAAACAAATGTAGTTGAGTTCATCTCCAAGAAAGTTTGAATTTTTTAAACTACCAAACTTCCTTCATTTTTCAAGTCTATGTTTACAGACAAATTTATTTTATTGCATAATATTCACCTTAAGAGAAAAAGTGAATTCTCACAAAATAACATTGCATACATTCAAGAATTAAATATCACTAACTTACAATATATCCTGAATAATCTTCATTCTCTTCAAACCTGTCATAAAGCCACACAAATTCTTCATGTTGTCTGACAACAGTAAAATCTGTTTTTTGAAATTCCGGCAACGAAGTCTTGAAAAAAGAAGAAGAATAAATTCGGTATTTTTCCCAAAATAGTTTTTATTTCATGTACACAAAAAAAGGAATGGACTTACCTTTGTATGAACAGTAAATTTAACTTTGTCTTTCTCACTGAGGGCGTCAGAAATGTCGACAATAAGTGAGTTATCAGTTAAATCAACAGTTTCTGACCGCCCTTCCTAGAAAGCATCAAATATCGATTAATAAATAAAATTAAACATATATAAGCAAAAAATCGCTATTCACAATAAAAATACTTTTTGATTTCCACAGTTTAGAACTTCATGTTCATCATCAATGCCATCCTAAATAAAAAAAAATAAATAATAATGAACTGATAATGTAGTAAAATAAAAAAAAAGAGAAACATTTCAATAAAAGCACATTCTTACCATCATTTTGAAAGCTCACTTATTTATTATAACTGATAATAATAAAATCTTGTGCAATATGAAATAATTAGAGTTCTAGAATTCTACTAACACTAGATTTATTTTTAACTACAACTAATCAACTTTACTACACAAATGATAACAACTCAGCAATGAAACCAACACAACACAAAAGGGGAGATGTTAAGGTTAAGGACGGAATAGTTACAGCCAGAGTATTCTACCGGTATATTGTTGCTACTTCAGTCAAAACCCACAAAAACAAAACTACTCTTTAGCTACAACGATACTTTAAAGTTTTACTTGCTTAAAAACAAATTTCTAATTTCAAATTCAAAAGCATTTGATTTATTTTTAATTAAAAAAATCATTATTGCATACTGCACTTGACAGAAATAAATTTTTAGTTGGAAAGAAATGTAAGTATTTTAGTTTTTTCAAGAAAGACACTAGTTTAACTAATGAAGTGCATTTTTTTGATATAGTATATTAACATGTGAATTCACGAATATCACCCCAAAAGTTGCTAATAAAAAATCCAAACTAAAGAATGTAATTACTTGAATAATAAAACCAATTCTAATCTTTTCATAAAATACCATGAAAATTTATACTACTCCTTTTGATTAAAAGATGAACAATAGCAATACAAGCTGTAAAATATAAATACTGATATCAATAATCTATTTGTAGCGTTTTATTGAACTTACCATGACTTAAACAAAGGAAAAAATCTTTTACTCTTACATCCAGAAATCACAGTTTTATTATTTTCCTAATTAAGGCGCGTCATTGGTTCCTCCTCGAGCTTTGATCCGTTATTATTTGAGATTATTTTTTTTAGATGCATTACTGACGACTCCAGTGCTTTTTCTACCGAACCAGAACATTACCCAACACCATATAGAGAATTGAAAACGAAGAGAAATCCAAGGGCAGTAATATCTAGCTTGTTACACAAAATCTTTCGGTAAGGATAAAGATACGAGTATATCTTTTCTGGAAACCCTCACGTTTATTTGAAAAATACATTGTATTAAAGTTCATAAATAATTAAATTATGAACTCAAAGGTTTGAACTATTGAATAGACTAATGGCTCAAATAGCAATCAAATGGCTTTTATCTTGCTACTCTGATAACGCCTATACTATACATTTTTTAAACATTAATTTCTAAATATATGTTGAAACAAATGTACATTGTTCAATCAAGACATCTTACGAGATTCTCATCGTTCTGCCGCACTGAATTCTCTGTTTTAATTAACGTAATAGTCCTGTATAACTTAAAAAATCTAATTAAATAAAAAACTTGTTGCCATTTTGGAAGAAATCGCGAAAAACTGCGAGATTCTTGAGTAAAGTCGCATATTAGCAGTACTTACAAAAATCCTTGTTTACTTAGTCTAAAATACTTTGTTTACAAAAATCTTAATGCCAGTTAAGGAGTTATTTTGAATATCTAACAATGTCTAAAGTCTCCGCCATCAGTACTGTACATGGTTGAAGTTGAAGTGTACAGCCGCATTACCAATCGTAACGGTACTTTTCTATACGTTTGTTCTCACAATAAAATAAAGTTTATAATCAGTCAACATTTATTAACTTTTGAAATAAGTCCTTATCGTCTAATCTAAGAATATTCCACTTCACTGGACGTAGATGTGGGAAAAAAATGACATCATTTAAACAAAACATTTATTGCAAACGTATAAGAATTTTTTTAGGTTTACATAAAAAATTACATTTTTTCTTCAAATGGATTTGCTTAAATTTGAGATAGATTCTATTATCAAATAATTTACAGTACCATGTTTGATATAATAATTTGATTACCAACCTGATATAAATTTTGAGACATTTCAATAATTAAGTACATTCAACAAATATTTATCAATCGAGGGAGTACAACAATATATTCAACATTCTGAATCATCAACTTCTTGAGTGAAGAAGGTCGTTCGTTAAAGATCACGCATTTGGGAATTTTTTGAAATAGGAAAAAGGGTTTAGGTTTTAGGTAGTAGAGTTAGTCCAGTGTAGTATTGTTGTAATATAGTATAATATAGTATTGTTGTAATAAGTAGTGGTAGTGACTGATCTAGCATACGTATAAGAAGTTATTATATACTCACGGTTTGTTGAGTCCAAGAAACTCCAGTGCTCTACAGCTCTAAGCCCACTGAAGGGAAGTAAATGTCTAGAGAAGCTAAACACAGACAGACAGTGTATAAAGATAATCTGGAAATCAAGGATACAATGAAGCACCTGCAAAACATGCTCCTCAAAACCATCTAAAACTTAAGAACAATGAAAATCCAGAACCATTCCAGCTATTGCAGAAAATTGGGCCGTTTTAATTTAATAATTGCAAAAAAAAAAAGCGTGAGTTTTCACACCGCCTTTTTTATTTATTTATTAATTATTTTTTAAGATTCCAAATGCTTTAAATGATTTATTGTGCGGATGTTCTGCACTTCTTAAAATTGCCTTTGATTTATTTATTTATGAGATATATACTTCCCTTCAATGATCTTTGCGGATCATCCCAATTCACAATAAGTATTTTTTGCATACAGTAGATCAAATAATGATTACCATCTCATTCCCATTCTCTAGAAAGTTAGTTAGATAAGTTTTTGTTCAAAAACCAAAGCTAAAGGCCGAAAACATGTTAGATAAAAGTGTTAAGAAGATGTTTTGATTGTTAACGGCTTAAAGGACCCTTAATTTGCACTGATTGAGTTAAATGATTAAAGTTTTGCATTTTCATAAGCCAAAAAGATAGCTTTTCGCTTTGCCAAACCAAAAATTTCTTCTTTGTTGTAGCCAAGAGTTTTTAACACTTCTAAAGAATGTTCTCCCACTGCGGGAGGTCTTGTTTGAGCTGCTCTAGATTGCGAAACATTCAAACTAAGTTGAGGTTCTGGAGTTGGAACTGGAGCATTAATATCTTTTGATTGATCAAATGCATTCTGCATTACATTATGGTCCAATTTTACTGCTTCATCAACAGTTAATACCGGTGATACACAAGCATCCAAATCCTTGAATATCTGAAAAATGAGGGAACCATAAGAAAGCACATCACGTAAGTCACGTGGCAAACGTTTAATTTGAAAAGAGAGAAAAAAAGTAACTTTTCAAAACTAAATACTAATTAGCTTTTATAAAAAAATAAAAACCTGAAAATTTCGTCACCACTGAACATAGATATCAAGTCATAATAATAATAATAATAATAATAATAAAAACAATGATACTGATTATAAGAGCATGAATTACTAACGGGGAACGGACTTCGTAAGCCGGAATTAAGAAAAAGCCTGGTAGCCAAAAATCAACAGGCAGCACTTTCTAATCGACCACTACTCAGGTACACGTATAGAGGAAACGGCATGACCTCTTTGTGAGCCCTATTTATGTGTGAGCTAAATTTTTATGTGTATATTTAGGTATGTATGTTGTGGGCGCCTATTAAATGTGCGTGATCGTGGGAGTAAAAGGTGGTGGATTTTGATAAACATGTTGTTCACTTCAAGTTTTTAGTTCCATTTATTTCGTGTTTCTTGATCTTTTATTTATTTTATTTTTTTGTTTTAAGTGCTTAACTTGTCCTGGAACTGCGAGAACCTTGTCAAGAGTTGGAAAATTAATTTATAATTTAATAAATATTAAAGCATAAAACCAAAGACCTCAGTAACCACCGCTTTTCAAAAAATAAAAATAAATAAATACAAGTGTAAACAAAAAAATAAAACTCATGTTTAGACTTTTAAAATGAAAAATAGATTACATTGATCCAATGAGCCTGCGAGTGCATTTTAAATCTGTCTGAGATTATTTTGTTGGCTGCATCAAATTCCGAATATTGTGGAACTTCTCCTGCGTTCAGACCTAGTCCTGCAAGGAAGTTATCGTAGAATTTTTTCTCTATTGCTCCAACAGCCATCCACTTGTCATCCTTAGTTTTATAAGTCTTGTAAAAATGACATCCTCCGTCCAATCTAACAAACAGCGAATTTAATAACTTGTGAAAGATGTAAACATGCATTTTAGAAACAGAAATTGTACTGACATATTTTGACCCCGTGGTTGCCCCCATAAAGGTGAATGATGAGATCTAAATAACCAACTCGCCAGATATGCTGCTCCCCGGGTCATACTGCAGTCCACAACCTGTCCCATTCCGTAGTTTGATTTATCGTACAGAGCTAATAATATACCTAGAGCACACATTAATCCACCACCTCCAAAGTCTGCTAGCAAATTGGAAGGTGGGAGGGGACCGGAATCATGAGGACCTAGCATTGACAACACACCTAAAGAGCAAAGAATTATTTATTAATTTTAAAATAATAAATAGTAATAATAGTATAATAATTCAAGTTATAAAATTTATGAATTAACAGAACCTGAATAAGATAGAAAATTAATGTCGTGCCCTGCTTTCTGGGATAGACCACCTTCCTGACCATATCCAGAGAGCCTCGCATAAATCAGTCCTTTATTTAATTGAAACAGAGTTTTTGGACCCAAACCTAATTTTTCCATAACTCCTGCAAATGATGTTATATATAGTAAATTAATATTAGGGAATGTACTAGGTCCTCCAGAAACAGTTGAGGGCCTCTCTTTGACCCGCAACAATTATTAAGAAGTTATGGTATTTCTTCTTATGAGCTAACTAGTTCTTAATGGCGCCCCAACAGAGGATATGATTTAACGTAGAAGCAATCAAGATCAATAGATATTTCAAGGTGCTCTTCATTTGCTAATTAGTCAACTTTTAGGTTACCTTGAACGTCTTTAGAACCCTGCACCTAACTTAACCGTAGTCGGTTATGTTCACAAGGACTTCCAATTCCTTGATACTTTGCATTAACAATTTTTAAGACACCACCCGCCACCAGGGAAAACAGCGAATCTTCTTTCAATTTACAGATCTGCGCATGATTGTAAATTAAAATATCTAAAAATAAATTGGAATCTTAAAAACTAAATTAAGATTTCTCGTGCATTTTTCTGAGTAAATTTACACAAGGAGACTGAAGACAAATACAGACAAGGAGGCTGAAGGCAGACCATTTTTCGGGGTGTATTAAAATATTCTGGTAAACTATTTTTGTTTTTTATAATAAATAAAAATAGTACAAAATTATTATGTTTGTTTTTGCCTACCCGCATTTTCTAGGTGTCCTTTTAATTATAAATCTAAGATCATTGCTGACAAAAATATTTTCATTACAATAAACTGTTAGCCAACTTTAGGTTGGACTTAGCTACCAACATTCTTTTAGAATTCTTCTTAAACTTCAAGCCAAACTTTAACTTCATTATAGAATTTATAGTAGGTTTTAATAGAATCTAATTAAATTACATATTTATTACGCAAAAAATTAAAGAAAATATGAGGTAACACGCAAAAGCAATCTACTCGATTCAAATACTTACCAGCTCTAAAAGGTTCTATCAGCACATCTGATGACTTAGTCAACTTCTTGAACACTTCTACTCCTTCTGGGTGTTTCAAGTTTAAACCTACTGAAAGTTTGCCATGGCTCAGGAAATTATCTTCAAAATCGGTACCAGAGGCCTGAAATCATTTTGGAGGGTCAGATCAGAAACTCAACTCATCAAAAGTTTATTTGAAACATTACAAACTTTTATTCACCACTTTCTCTTCTATTCTGATTATATTAAAACCAATATTATTCGATTAGATTTTTGCACCACAGTAAGATAATTTATATGTCAGAAGTGAACACAAAATTATCAACCGTATATTCCTCACTAATGTTTTCGATAGTGACCTAATTTTATAATAGATCTAGAATGCCTTTCTTGTAAAAACGACCAACTCCAATATGGTTCAAATCTTTTCGCCATTAACATGATCATTAGGTCATTGGTTACATGAGATGCATTCTTCAAACGATCTTAATCAAAGTTTGATAATACAACATTATAACATTATTTATTTATTTTTATTTTTTCTAGTATAAAATGATAAAATGCATTCTTTAAGTTCTAGATCTACTGGCCCACGTCAATGGCGTTATGCAAAACCTAGAACACCCCAAGATATCTAAACATTCTCAAAATCTGAAAGCATCTGGTAACTTCTTACATGTCTTAGTAAGGTTCCCTGGAGTTTCGTCCATCTACCCAGAGAGTCAACTACGCTTCAGGTGCACCGAGAGGAAAACCTTCAGTTTATAATACCTTGTAACCACCTAGGTAATCCAATAAGAGTGAGGGCTCTCCACCCTTGCTATACCCTAACGCTCCATAGATATTGTAATAATGGCTCTCACAAGTAAAGAAATTTTTTATTTATATATTTTTAAATACAAGATGCATCAACTTCTAAGGCCATTGGCGCCCGGAGATTTCTCAGTGCACTGAGATCTGCGGAACTACTTATCTCGCTGTAACAACATTGTCTGACGGCAGACAGAGTTGGATTCAGCTAGATTCAAATTGGCCCTGCTATGACTTTGCTTATATTTGTTATAATAATAATTTAATTTAAATTAGAATGAACAAAATAATAGATTGAATTTTCACAATTGTTGCTTGGAGTTCTGATCTTTAAAATAATATCAGAAAAAAGATTTATTTATAAACAATATGTACAAAATTAGGTGTCTTTTAATTATTTTAGAATTAGGTATATAAATTATTCTCATATAGTGTATTTTTGTTTGTTTGTTTTCTACTAGTTTTAATCACCAAATTAATTTCAACAAATATTTGTTGCCCTTGAACTTCATAATTGACACATCAGTTGTTTTCGATGTACTTTAATATCTCCCTGCCAAAATAATGAAAGCGCTTTGAGAATTGATTCATTCTTGTTTATAGGAATGTCCTTGAACCTCATTAATCTTATTTTTGTGCAGTGAAAGTTTAGGGAAAATGAGAAATCTAGGACAAAGATGGATATTTAGCTAATTTAGCTAAACTTTCATTGATTTTTAGCAAACCAGATTGCATACAGGGAATAAACCAATTAGTCTGTATTACCTTATCAATGCGTATAACTTTTGCGCCAAAATCTGCCAAAATCATTCCACAAAAAGGTGCTGGCGCTAGTCCTGCTATTTCTAAAACTTGAATTCCTTTCAATGCCATTTTTGTTTATTCGTGTTACATACCTAATCTGAAAATAAAATTGGAGTTAATTTTTAATCATAATAAGCATTTTTAGTAAAATCAAATGCATTTTTTAGTAAGCTTTAAATTTAAATGATTAAAAAATTTTATTCTCCCAAATGAATAAGAACTTTTTTAGTTATTGTGTGGAATACTTATCAATAAAAAGACTTTCAACTAATAAAATATAAAATAAGGAGAAATTTATATTTTGGCAATTTACCAATCTGAATGTATTAATAAATAAGCTAAATAAAGGTTGGAATTACTACTTAATCGTCTAAAAAAAAAATCTAGAACCTAGAATATTTACCTTTGAAGGACTTATTAGTAGAATAATTTGAAAAAATGTGTTGAAATATGTTAAAAAAAGTTAAAGGCGACAAATAAAATATTTATGTATAGAAATATTATAATAGAGCTGATTTTAAAAGATTTAAAATTGAAATAGAAACATAACTTGAAATTGTTTACCTCCTATGTGAGATTCCAATCATTCAATTGTGCTTCATCATTGCAACAAAATGACATTTTTATCAAGGACATTGAACCCATCAAATGTTTCCGATAATATAAATTTAATTGAATTGCAATTTTTAATTTTTCAATATTTAGTTAGTTATAATTAGTAAATTCTAATAAATAATAATGCATTAGATCATGTAAATAAATCTTTATTGCTGAAATAATAGTTTAAACAACAATTATTATTAGTCAAAGTTAAAACTGAGTGCAAACTTTCATGAAACAAAATTGTTCAATACAGTTATATCTTCTGTTAAAGTTCTTATTAAGTGATTATTTTTTCTTTATAGCAAATCAGTAGGCTTATTTCTTTTTTGAACTCAATAAGAATTTCTACTTTTCTATAATTATTAACAAAATTCTATCTGTAAAAGGAAGTAATTAGTGGGAGGACGGTGGTTTGTTTCAGGAGAATCCTGAACGAACTAACCTTCAGATTTTCTTTCGATGCGAATTTTTGGTCCTACGTGAAATTTCGCTGCTTATGTTATGAGTGCTGTTCTAATAATTTGCAAGGCGAAACTTTTTTTTCAGTCATAAACTGCACCAATAATTAAGAGGCATTTTTCTGCCGGGGTGAAAGGGAAAATCGGGCCTCCTTCAATTTCCTCAGCAAAATACAATGGCTCATGACCTGGCAATGAGGCGGCGGATCGCTGGGCTCGGGAAGGGTCCTTTGCCGTTCACATAGGACCTGAACCTTTTTCCGGCACCGCAAAAGGCCTTGCCAATGAGTTCCTACTACATCGAGGAAGTGGTGGGCAGAAACCCAGGCAAGAAGCTCAGGCAGAAAATGTTATAAGCAACTAGTCACCTTAGACATACTGCATTACTGCAGCAAGCTCGGCGGCCATGATGATTGTGCACCTTTTCTTTAGCCATTGTAGACTGATTAAACACATACATCACACGGACCTTGCGGAGCACTGCTGTGACTGACAAGAAGAAGATCAAACAGCAGCGCTTGTAGAATCTTATCAACCCACTCGGCACGGCGCCTAATAAATTCCAGGTAGACAATTTAAATGAAACGAATTTTATATATCGAATGAAATAGTAGAATTGGGTGTTTGTTCCAACATTTTATCGAGAAGGAGATTTTACAATATCAATATTTTGAAAGTTATGAAGAACTGAAAGCTAAATTCAGCAAATTTCTTTGAGTAGAAAATAGTTTGAAAAATAAATATATTTGGTAAAGATCACCATAAAAACAGCTTACAAAATTTCTTCTTAAAAGAAAGGATAATTTATTTGAAACAATATTTATAACACTTTTACAACTTTACAATTAAAAGGCATGTTTTAAAGTTTACAAAAATAATATTTGTACATCTATTTCTGGTATAAAATCTAATTATATTTTGGGATAAATTCTACTTTATTTTTCACAAATTGGGAGCGACATAATTTAATAACGACATACAAGCTTCAAAACCGAGGAAACACGCAGCGTTAGCTGGAAATGCTCGAAGCATTACAGGAGTAACACCTTTGTATAACGCAAAAATTCCTTCTTCTTTCATCAGAACACTGAAAACGTGACCAATACCTCTATATGTTCCTTCTGGAGCAGTCTGAAGGCGGCTTTTGATTACATCAGCTGGCATTCCTACCGACCAATTAAGAATTCCTGCCATACCTCCTGCAAAAATTGTTTTCAAAAGATTCATTTGTGTACTGTCATTTCCAAAGGGTTTCAAAAATTTTTGAAGCCATTCATAGGTCATGAAATACATTCCACTTGCTGGTACATCCCTGAGAAGTGTAGCTACAGTTCCTTTATAAATACTTCTTATTCCTCCTTCTTTGTACAATTGTTTAACTACATCACTAGGTCCACTATATTTCGGTTTCGCCTGTCCTTGTTGGATTTGCAGAAGGCACTTAATTCTTTCTCCTGGAGCCATTATTGTTGTGGTGAAAATCCCAGAAAACGCTCCTGCACCAAATAACCGCGTCAAACTTAACTCTTCACCTTTTTTAGCAAAAAGCCTTTTCCCAACTCCGAATCCAAAAAAACTTATGGCAAAGATCGGGGCAACACCAGCAAGTGGTGCTCCCATTCCTTTGTATAATCCTTTGAATCCTTCTAACTGTATTGTCTTTTTTGCACAATCAAATGTTCCCTTATACAACGGCGCTTCGTTCAATCCAGGTTTAGGCATGGTCTGCAATCTTACTTTAATAGTATCTAAAGGATGGCCAGCAACGACTGTACATATTCCTCCAAAACCTCCAGAGAGGAAATACTTTATAGGACTAGTTTTTTCCGCTGACATTTTAGTTGAAACCTATTACTAACTACACTATTTCTTATTAGTAACTTAAGAGTGATAGAAGAAATTCGAACCTTACCGATTTAATTTACAACCTCACATACAGGCAATTTATTTTTAAGTACTGTAACCTTCAGATAACTGACACTGACTTCAATTACTCTTCACGACCACAGTCAATCTTAAATAAATTCATTCAATTTACATTTGAACAAGATAAGAACAGATGGCTGCAGTTTACCAACTCAAACTAGGCTTTAAACTTTTCTGAATATTTTATTAAAAGGTCGTTATAATATTTATGAAGTTGATGCAAATTATTTAAAACATAATACAATTTTAGACAATCATATGTTGGTATCTTTTTACTGTTGGCTAAACTGATTCACTTTTTTATAGTTAGTGCAATATCTATATTGTATTGGTATTGGTTATTTGTTCTGAAGTGTACTTCGTGCAGAAAGCTCGTTCTTAATTTTATTCATGAGTCATTTTGAGGGATTTTAAGTTTTTAACTTTTTATATCATCTAAGTTAAGAGCTCTAATTCTTATTTAAAACTATTGATAAATTAAAGATCGTTGTTTACAACAAATACAATAAGTTAGTGGATGACCTTGTCAAATTGCACAAATTGTCATAATCATTAATGAAATTAAAAGGTAAGTTGAAACTAATTTATAAAGTATTTATATTTGAAATAAGAAATTTCTTTGCGTCGGGGCATTATTAGATTTGTACTGCCATTAGTTATGTAGGAACCACGCATGTAGTATGTTTCAGTTAAAAATATTTTTGTATATTTAAAATATTGTACAATTTAAGTTATCAAAGGTAAAATTTGGTTAGATATCATGTGAAGCCTCAAGCGTTTAGTTTAATCGATTAAATTCTAGGCGACGTCAGCCATCTTTCTAAGGTGAAGCATTAGGTCGCCATTTTGTGCATTTACCATTCTTAAATGCGTTGTGTAAAAGTCGAAGTCAGTAAAGTTCAATTGTAAGATTAATCTTCTTAATGTTTGAAGTGTAGATAAGTAAGGATGTTATTATATGTTTACTGTTTTTGTAAAGATGTTTAAATTGAAAAATAGTTACAAATGAAGACTCAAGCAATTGTAACCAGTTCGGTAGTTTTTTTCAGTGATTTTCTTGTGAAAATTGAAGGCAAACATCAATTTTAAAAAAGTAAATTTTAAACCTTCATAAAATGTTCCCACTATCTTCGACTTAAAGACCTTGATCTTAATAAATTACTGCTACACATCTTTGGTGGTTTAAATATTCTAAGAAATTTTTTGCTCCATTAAATTTAAGTGCATTCAAAAAGTGAGGTGGAAGCAAATCCCTCTAGAAGGTTTGTGGAACAAATGAATTTTTCTGGGGAGTGTATACCTACTTTTACTTGAAGTGAATTCAAAACCGAGAAAACACGCGTTAGGCTGGAAACATAGTGGAGCGGCGAAAATAAACATAAGTTATCATGTGGGACTGCGCATAGTGGAGAGCAAAGCGAAGGTAGAACAACGCGTTGTGACATGTTTTATCTCATCGCGCTCAATTTTCAAGGTTAAAATGGATATTGCTGCATTTATTGCTGTAGTTTTTAAAAGAAACGTCTGTGGTACCAAAAGGATCCTCCACATCACAACTGATTTGTGTTGTATAAAGAATGGGACAGGATTATCGGGGTTAACATTGAAATTCGCCCTTTTCTTGATTAACATGCATTCATCACTGACTAGTATGTAATTAAAAGTCGAAATAGGCATTCGAATGTCTACTCCTGTTCATATCATGAACACTGCAGCTCCTGCTTCTAAGCTGCTGTAAATACCAAATTTTTAAGGAAGAATTTTCGTAAAGAAATAATTTCTCCATCATGTCTCGTCGAAAGGAGAAACGCGACTAAACTCAGCACTATGTGCATGCGACGTTTTGCTCGTTGCTCTCTCTGATTTGAAGTAACTATCATCGCCGCTCCACTGTTTCCAGTGAATACAGTGGTACGCACAACTGCTTCCTAGGCCTGAGACGATAAACTTTTTTAAGGTTGATGTATAATCGCTCGACATCCCGACTCATCGAGTATTTGTCTTCTTCTGAGTATAAGTTCCTTTTTGTAGAAGTACATTGATTTGAGTCTAAATTCATACTCTGATATATTATTTTTAAATTAGTTGAAAATTTTTATTATTATGTTCACCACACATATTCTGTAGTTACTGAACTTCTCCTGGTTACCTTTCTTATATGTTTTGTATTTCTTTTTTCAATTAAAAGGTATGTTTTCACATTTAAAAAAATTATTGTTTTTCTAATGTCGTAGTATTTGGAGGTTTCGCACCCTACGTACTGAAAAGTACTAAATAAAAAAAATATAATAGTTCTCACTTTACAAAAGTACACTTTACAAACACTTATGTGACAAGGGACCCAAACTCAAGTTAAATCAAAAATTTTTAAGAAGTTAATGTCTAACAAGATTTATATTTATTTTTTTTTTTGTTTGCACAGTTAATTAAAAGAAGATAAATGACCACCAATTAGTCAAAATGGATAATGTTTTGGATAGCGCATTAATCGCTAGGTCCTTGAATTACCATGGGCAACAGCTGAAGAAAGCATGGGAAAGTGAAAGAGGTGAACATGACTTACAAAGGCTGAGTGTTGAAAATGTGGACTTTGCTGTTTTTCAAGAACGACAGAAATATTTAGGGTAAGTGTCATAGAAAAATTAAAAAATTATTTTCTTTTAAAATTATCTTGTTTACATTTTAAATACTACTTTTTGGATTTTTTTTTTTGCAAATTTATTTTGAAAATTAACATTTCACCACGTTAAAATAATTATTTGAAATGAAAATACAGCCATTACGTTGGTTCTACTACTTCCTTTTAACCTTTGTAAGAGGAAGATTGAGGTCATGCAGATTTCTTATTTTAATTTTCTCCGGATTTAAACATTTTGGGTACGATAGAGTGGGTTTTACAAATTGGACTTATGTGTGTTACTACAAGGTTCAGCATTATTCAAAAACATAACTCGTAGTGATGAGTTTTTGTTCAAGAGCCTATCAGAAATACCGTACTAAATCGATTTTTTTTATTAGGTTTCTCACGAAAACGACTCAAAAAATTTTCCTTTAAATTTGTTATACTAATTGCATTCCTTTAGATCTATAACCTTTTTTTAAAAAGCATTCTCGGGAAAATTATTTAAGGTATTTTTTGCAAGAGGTCTTCCATTTCTGTGTAAACATGAGGTTTTTATCATAATATAAACTATGTAGGGTTAAATGTGTTAGCTATAATCTCTAGTTTGAAGGAAATCGTACAAACGAAAGTAAACTCATCAACTATTGGCGCTGCAGTCCACGAGTGAGTCTTTGCCTCGCCAGTCCTCTCGACTCAGTCATCCAAATCCTGATGCCAAGCATGCTTCTGGCATAGGCTAATCCGTCAAGGCCGTGGCGCTGTAAGGATAATTGTAGGCTTATTAACTGGTCACTGCAGGCTCAGAAAACACATACATCGCATGGGCCTGGCAGATGAAAGCCTTTGTAGGTTCTGTCAGAAAGAAGAGAAAACGGCACTGCACGTGTGGTGTCAGTGTGAGGGGCTCGTATGCTAAGGATGTTACTTCTCGGGGAGGAGAAACCAAGGCCTGTGAGCTTTACCCAAGAGTCGCTCTCCAGAATTAAGAGTCTGATCAAAAAGTCGGGTCTGGAGGACGACCTTTAGAGTGGAAGGAGCCACAATAGATTCAAAGGGTTCGCAGTGGCGTAGCCCTTATGGCCGCCCTAGTTTAATCTAATCTATGCTTCTGGCATCATCTCACTTAATCAATGGATTATTGATTTTAGTGTGGTTGTACGGTGTTTTCTTTAACAGGTACATTTTATTGTATTGAACGTATATAATATTGAAATCATTAAGTAAAATAATATACACGTAAGAGTGTTCATATTTTTTTATTTATACTCAGTAATCAAATGAAACAATGAATAAACCCAGTGATAAAATAACCAATTTTTTTTAAATATATTTTTTTAAATGGAAATTAAAAGTTATAAAATTATATATATTCTAACCTTGCAGATTTCAAGATCGTGGTAAGAGATTAAAGCTTCATCAGTTTATTTCCAAGAATGCTAACGTTCTTTTTGACGAAGTTTTAAACGTACGTGTGCCTCTCCCGAAAACGCCCCAGTCTCCAGTCGGAGGGGAGCTTTGTGCTGAGATGCCTCCATATGATGTATTTGCTGCTGATATTGATAAAAAAGATCGTACTGAACATTTTTTTGCAGTAAGTAAATGATGTTTTAGTTTAATAATTAGTTATCAATGACATGAATGATATGTTATTAACTTAAAATTAGTAAATATTTTCATTAGAGCAAGCGTAGCATTAACATTCATTTCAAGTTCTATCTAAAATACAATCGTAACGTAAAAGACGGTCATGATTTTTCAAAATTTCATTATTATTTATTGACTGCTCTCTATGTAATTATTTGAAGGATAGAATGAAAATGAACATGCTGAAGAATCAAAAGATCAAAACAGAAATAGAGCAGCATCCACAATGATCTTGTTTTGTTCAAAAAAGTTACTTAAGAAAATGATGTAATGTAGGATAAATTATAAATATATCGCAATCTAAAAAAAATTAATACTAGATTAATAATAATTGCATTAAAAAGTTGTTTCCAAGGACTTCGTCTACTGTTTCCAAACGCGAGTTTTAATGTTTTGCTGTGTACAGCATTTCTATACAAATTTTTCCATTTTAAATAATTGATTCAGTAAATTTGTTTAAATAATGAAACAAACATAACTGTAAGTTTCGATATTTAGTAATTTTACCTCAATTGAAAATAATGTAAACGTCGGCTTAGGCCCACTGAAATGGAAGAGGTCTTTGATTAGCGCTTCGCGTGTGTAATTTCCTATCTCATCTACGATCATGAAAGTAAGGTTCTTTTACGTTAAGTGGATGAGACTTTACAGGAGTTCAATATAAATCAACCATAAGTCTCAGGTGTAGAATGGTTGCAGAACAGGTAATACCTTTACAACACGGTTGATAGTCATCTTTTTTTTTTTGTGAAAAAGCTGAAAAAGAGTTGCAGTATCAACTCGCATGAATATGGTTATTAATCAAGTTATGAATAAGATTATTCCAATTATCCAATGTAGGTCTATTGTCTTCCCCTGCTGGTGTGGGACCACTCACGTACGTACAGCACATCTCAGATGTGGCAGAGAAATCTCGGAAACTAAGAGAGTTATTATGGAGGGTATTCTCTCCTTTCAGATCTAATTCTCCTCAACAATCAGATTTCCAAATCTTCATTGAATGGAATCGCAAGCCAATAGGAATGTAAAGGAGTTCTCCATCTCCTGATAGAATTTGTTGATGCCATAAAATTCTTGGCCTAGCTTTTCTCAGGTGCCTTGTTAGCATTCGAAGGCTATTTTTTTCTCCGACCAATATTTGCCATAGATCTCTTCCGTTGTGCCGTGACAAATTTTTTTAATTCAAAATCCTAGAAGATTATTCCAAAACTTAACTTCTCCTATTTTTTGTCTTAAGTGTTTCATGTTCTACTTATCACCGAGAGTTTGAGAACCCCTAAAGAGGGGATACAGTGCCTAGGCCGTCCGAATAGGTCAACTAATTTTCTTTTTCGCCAGTATGGTATGTTTTTTTAATGCCAGAGATAACAGATTATGTGTTCTCCTCTCTCTTGGTGATGGTTCATCTAAAATGTTTTAAACGAGCTGTGTGTTTCTTGGTATCTGTGGTCTAGTTGCCGAAAGTCTCAGCCTATTCAATTGCTGTGTCGAGAAATCATTGCTGAATCAAGGTCTTTTGGCTATCAGTCTGATCGACCATTATATCCTTTTGGCTGAATATAATACTCAATTCTTTCTATTGTCCTGTGAGAGAAGGGATTATTTGATACATGCCAAATAGTTTAAGAATGCAAATGTTTAAGAAAATGTCTACAAATAAGTGCAGTATTAAAATAAATCAGTTTTGAAAATTGGGACATCATATTAAAAATTTAAAATTTATGTGCATAAATAATGTAAATTTTAGGGAAAAAATCATTAAATTGCTATTATTTCTAAGTTCTGCTTTAACTTTGCAGTGTGTAAAACAAGGTGACTTAATATACGGCTCTCTTACAACCAAGCTATCAACAGGATATTTGATGAAAGTTGTGTATTCAGAAGGCGAAACAACTAGAATAGTTGCAGATTTGAGTATTAAGGTAATAAAATTGTAATTTTTTTTAAAAAATAATTTCATCAAAATGGAGATGTCAAAAAATCATATTATTTGCCATAACATGCATTTCTGCTTGATTTGGGACTCATCTTTTATCTTCTTTCAGCGACTAGTGTAGATAATTTCACTCTCATTCACAAACCGTAAATAAAGAAGTGCACCGAGGATGTATTCGTGGCCCAAACTTCTCAATATTCCTTTCTTTTTTTCTAGCTACCTTTATTATGCATATTATCCCCTTGCTGTTTATATATCTTGCCATTGCCTTTTTTTAAAACCTAGTGCCTTTTATTATTATTTTAGAATCATATTCGATAATTCGATTAACCGATGTTAATCACTTGAAAATCTAATGATTGTTCGAGACAAGTATTAACCATGATTATGTAGTGGGACAATGTTACTAAACGAAATGTTATCTTGTTACACGATCTGATTAAAGACTAAAATCAGTTCTCACGCTCCTCACAAATGCTATTTCGGAATAATAACAGTTTTATGAGCTGTAAAACGTTCGTAACATTTGAATATGTTTTGATATTTGGAATTGTAAGAATGTTTTCCCTCTCAATCCCTCTTATTTTATATGTTTCTCTATAAAATTAAATTACATCAATGTTTACAATAAGTTATCGTGATAACTTTCAGGCTATCATTCACTCTGTTAATTTGATCCCTGCAATGGATAAGAAGAATGTTACACGTCCCTTCCTGATAAATGATTTGGTATGCGCCGAAGTATTGGAAGTGGTTACAAGTTCAGAGAAGATCTATGCTGGTATGAAAGGCGACACTTGTGATCCTTCTTCAAGATCCAAGCTTGGACTTATACATTCGGAAGATTTACCACCCTCTTACAGGTAATTATGTTCTTGAAACTGCACTTTTAATTTTTCTTTAAATGCTTTTTTTTTACCCAAACTTGTAGAATAGACATTATTTTTATGTAAGATGGTATTTAGGAAGTATTATCAGGTAAAGTTCGAAACTATTTTCAATTAATATTAGGTAAAAGAAAAACGTTAACAGGTAAAGTTCATTTCTACAGCGGAGGTAAGTTATTGTTAATTTTCTTTTTGATATATACCTAAAATATAGTACTTTTGTTTACAACCCCTAAATTATTGTATAAAATTAAGATGGCCGTTTATTTTAAATTGTGTTGTACATAAGCCTATTAATTAAATGTGTTACTCTACATTAATTTAAGTTTATATTTTAATTGTTAACGGTAAATATTAATTTTTGTTTATTTTATTATTTTTTTTTTATAAATTAAGTATTAATTTCTTTCAGTTATAATATAATGACCAACTATGAGAAGGCATACTTGAATACTTAATTATGAGTTTATTTAGTGCCTTTCCTATGGCCATTTGGATATCATGCGAGTAATGTACTATTTTATCACAGCATGTGATGTTGGGGATATGAATGTTAAATATTTGAAGACATTTCAACCGTATATAGAAATGGCCTTATTTATAATGAGATTCGTTTTATTTGGACAACAGGAGGTTTTCGTGAATATAAGGTAAAATATTTGCCGACTTAAATATTTCCAGTCTGTTCTGTCTTCTCTCTAAATATGTAAAGCTGCGGCGTAAAACTATAACAACCATCAACCAAGACTGTTTTCAAGATTTGACGTCCATAATGAGAAAGGTTTATTTTTCATTCAAGAATGTGTACGTATATCAGTATTGCCATTTCGCTTTTCCACGGATAAGTAAAAAACAAGAACAAATTGAGCATGATTAATTGTGTAGTTGTATTTGGTCATTCTGTTTTAGTACAATATATCGAATATTGTAGAAGAATCCAGCTGATTTGATGGGTCATACATAAAAGCGATCGACATTCTTGCCAAATAAAATAATAAAAGCTATCAAAAAGCACCAGACGAACAAAAATCAAAAACAATATCATGGATTATCATTTATTTGGAATGCGCATCTAATATTAATACTTGAATAATTTTCATATTGCAGCGTCATAAAACAAGAGAGTGGAGAGGTGTTGGTAGCCTTTTCATCAAATTGTAGACTTTGTTTTATCACTGTGTGACTCACTTGCCCGCACATCTCCTTATGTACTATTGAATACAAAAAAAAATTTAAAAAATCTCGATTTGTTACTATGATGGATTGATTATTCAGTTTAAACATGATTTTACACAGACAAAATATTTGCCATCGCATCATCAGGTGAGACCCCGGTGAATTTGATTTGGGATTACCTTCATAAAAATTATATAATTTGTATTTTTTTTATTATTTAAATAATTTAGTCGTTTTTCTTTCTGAATTGACTAAATAAATTGCTTAAATTTGTGCTTAAGCTCATATTTGTTTAATGCAGACATGTAATAATAAATTAAGCCTTCCTCAGAATGAATAATGGGTAAACTAATGGGTTACTTTTTCAAAAAATAACATCACCTGTTTGGAAGCGAAGAACTCTATAGTGGTATAAATAAATTTATTCTTTTCATAATTGTTTCTTCCTCTCCATATTGGTAAGAAGAAAAAGGAAAAACAAGTAAAGTTAACATTCACAGCCATTTTATAAAATTTTATCAATTAATAAACTTTAAATTTATTAGCCATGTCTGTATTTTTTGTTTTGTTAAATCACTAAGTAGGTCTTTAAAATATAATTGTTTCAAATATATTTTTATATCGTAATAAATTTAATAATATTTTATAATCTTTGATCAGAATATTTTAAAGTTCTAGGAGTAGTTACTTTAATCATTTTTTTGCTATTACAGAATGTGGCTCGAAGGCATTACTGAGACTTATGATGAGGTGTTGAATAACTCTGTTGGCTTCCAAAATCCTGGAAACATCAAGCACCTCTCTCAAGAATTAGGACTTGGCAATCAACAGTATTCCAATTTTCCAGTCTTGAGGTGAGGTTTCGTCCTTAGTTATCCAACATGAAACTCTTTCGAAAGTGTGTGTACATTTGTTATCTTTGAGTTGTTCAATTCTGAAAACAAAAAATTGCCAAAGTGAATACTTTATCTTTATAAAAATTAAACACATCATGATGTGTCATTTTGGTAGACCCACAAGTATATCTGATTTACTTGATCCCACTCCCATCAATCGGAAGTTTTTTAAAGGTTAATTTAGCCTTATTGGGTTCAGTTCCAGAATAGGTCTAGGATTTACAGGAAAGAAGTTACTAATTTTAATAGCTTATACGCAATGTTTGCAGTTTACCTACAGTTTCTGCTTGATCTATTGGTTAATTTCTTTTCTGTTATAGTTTCTATATGTACTGTTGTTTAAGGATAGAGTTCTGCTGATTTTTTGTGCACTAGACTCCCAAGCGGAAGTCTCGAAATTGAGTAGTACAGTGATGCCTTTAGATTTTCTCTTTCTAAGAGCTTCTATAGTCCCTGACTAGTGGTGGGCAGTGAGGCCGGCAGTTACAGAAAGTATCTGCTAAAGGGCCTTCAATTTTTTTAAAAAAAAAAAGTTAATGTAGTCCTCTGTACAATACGTGCATTACGTGAAGTTGTTCGCGTTATCGTGTTGGCGTCGGCTAGAATTTGCGTTTTATAATAAAAATGTATCTAAAATAAATCTATTATATGAGAATAAATTGAATTAATACCCTTTTCGTTTGTCAGAATGTAGTTGAGTGCGTATTTTGGCAGTGGGAATATTTTGTAAAAAAACTTTTTAATTTTTCAACCTGGCTCGAAACCCCAAGCATGGGTACCATAACTAATTATCTCCCGGGTAGCCGCTTTGTAACATTGAATAAGAGGTGTTTTCAGAGATGTCTTCATAAAACCGTGCCACTCAGCCCCTAAACTTAGTCTGAAATCAGAACAGGGGCAGCTCAGAGATATTTGTAATCGATCACCACCTGAACAGACCCACACAATCTCCACCTCTCATACATAGCTCTGCCTCCATTTCGAAAAACTAAAACTTTCATTTGGAAAGAATTATGTTCTTATACTACATATTATATTTTAATAATTTTCCAATTAATTTAACATTCTCTGCATCTTTACTGCAGTAGGTTGCCAAATTGTCCACATCATCCGCATAGGTTCCATAAATCTTCAACAGTCTTAAAAAATTTTTAAGTATCAGATTTACAGTATTCTTTACATTTTAATTATATGCTTAAAGTCTTCTACATTTATATTATTTCATTTTATAAAGATATTTACGAGATAGTAAGACCTATTTTCATTATTTACTCGTTTACCATGAAACACTCAATCTATAAGATCATTTATCTTTAACTCTTTTTCATAATCATTAAATTAATCGAAGTGTTAGACTGCCTTGTGAGGCTAGAAAGTTAGGAGGCCCAGCTTAGATTGCATTGGCCTTTTAAGTCACAATTTCAGTGGTCATTGAAGTTGGCATGTTGCATATAAATCTTAGGAGGAACTTTAAAAGAGAAGCAAAGGCACAACAAATAACAAAATATTTAGCAAAGTACTGTATTAATTTTATGGATTTTGTTTTTTTACGGCTTAAAAATTACAAAAAAAATTGAAATTTCCAACAGATTTGGATTCCCAACTGAGGAATGTGCAGCAGAACTTAGGCAGGCACAATCTAGCAAGTGGGCTTACAGGAGCGTTTCAGATGGAATAGCTCACTTCAAGGCAGGACGCCACACAGAAGCTTTTCAATGCTTGAACAAAGCTCTTACAATAGATGCCAACAACATTGAAGCACTTGTTGCTAGAGGAGCTTTGTAAGTGAATTTGCTACTATTGTTATTTTTTTTATTGTATAAGTAGATCGCTCTTCTGTCTCCAAGATATTAATTTTAGCACTCGTGCACATTCAAGTTACTTTGAAACTTACAGCTGAATTAGTAATGGCATGCACAAGTTATTTTATGAATGAAATGTTTCAAATGTTATCCTTTTGTTGACAAAATGACTCATTTTTCTCATCATCTCAAAATTATTGCCTATCTTAATGACATTTCTCAGTAATTTCATCCTAACTTTATTATACGAAACTATGGTTATTTATCCTTTATAATTTTTTCTTTATGTAATTTTCATTCTGCGTGTAATGTAGATGATTGGTGATATAAATAGAACCAGGGTTTTTTTTTGTTGGTGCTGAAAAATAAAAAGTGCGGATTAGTTACTGGTAGTGAAACTTCGTGTCAAATTCAAAATCTAATAAATCGGATCTGAATCGTCATAGTTTCAAAGGCTAGTGTCGATTGATTGTCTTTGTAAGGAGCCCAACCCTATCAATTATTCTGTAGAGTTCCCAACTCCGTTAAATTTCCTGATATTCATAAACAGGGTCGAGACTGACTTCCATTTTTAAATCCTAAAGTGGGATAAACAACGATGAAGCAATCATTGAAGTAGAATATGGAAACAAGCGATTGCAGTGAAAACAGAAGCTTATTAATTTCCACAAATTTTCAAACATGTACATAGAAACTTATGATCTATTTGATACAACAATGTATTGAAATATCGTAGTAAATAGATTAGGGAATGATAGTTTTGTACAGACAGTTATAATTCATTGTTATTTTACTTTTCAGGCATTATTCATTCCCAAGCATAGTGATTACAAATTTATAGATATATATTGAACTAGGATTTATGATCGAAAGTGATTTCTGTCTTTATACCTGTTGTTAAAAATCCATTGCTATTAATGATTTACTTCACTATACCTAAAAGCAACAACCTCGAAAGTTCGCAGTGGTAATCAATTTTTGTTTTGGAAAAAAAAAAATACAAAAAAAGGGCTTAATAAATTTTTAGTCCATAATTTCCACGTGTTTACATTAGTGTTAATATTCTCTCTTCTCTTTTTGTCAGATACGCAAATGGAGGGACTTTTAAGAAAGCTATTGAAGATTTTGATGCAGCATTAAAGATCAATGCTAACCACCAAAATGCCAGAAAATATTTGGCTGAAACCCTTGTGGCCTATGGAAGAAGGTAAACATTGTTGCAATGAACCTGAAATTTTGTAATGAATTAAAATTAATTTGTTTGCATTCTTTGATCATTTATAAAAAGAAATTTACTGATGAAATCAATTGCATCTTTCCAATTTTTTAATTAAGGCTTTTTTGGATAAACACTTTTTTTGTCCCCGGAATTTTTCGAACAATGTATGAATTTTGGGTGTATGCACGTTGGGTGATTTGGGTGCTAATAAAACAAAAATTTTCGAAAGGATTCAAGTGAGGTGAACCGTGCATATACTCTAGTGACAAATGGGCTCATTATATACCATTGCTTATGTGGCTGTATCATTACTGCGTTTCATCAACAAGCGTTCTGTTACGGGCTTTACTTATTAACATTTTAAAAAAATAAATAAATAAAAAATCTCGTGACCTGTACTGAGAAATGACTTTTAGTTCACATTTTCAGTGTTTATATTTGTTTAATATCTTGTTACAGCTTTGAGGATGAATCTAAATGGGATGAAGCTTTGACTGCTTATGAACGCTGCCTTTCCATAATACCATTCCATGAAGAGGCAAAGAACTCTATTGAATATATCAAGAACAAACAAGGGCTAGGAAGAACGAATGAGGTTGAAACAATCCCATTAATCACGCCCATCAAAGCACAAGGAGTCAAAGAGGCTTTGAAGCATTTACTTGTGCAGCATGACGGAACGAAGACTAACAAAAAAAAGAAAAAAAAAGAGAAAAAGTATGTCTTAATTATTTTCGTACAAACTAGAGGATGTGAAAATACTACAAAGAATATTGAATTAAATATCTTAACAGAGAGTATTTAGTAATCAAAATATAGTAACTAACAATGTTATGAAATATTTTCAGGCCTAAGCATAAGAAAGCGAGGTCCAGGTCAAGTTCAAGTAGTAGCAGTTCTTCTTCATCATCGAGTTCATCATCTTCATCTTCTTCATCCGATTCTTCGTCTGCCTCATCCCAAGATTCACATCATAAGAAAAAACATAAGCGGTAAAACTATCTACATAATTTACTCTCTTTAAGAACCTATTTATTCAGAGCTATTGTCACCCTCTGTAAAACGAGTAGAAATTAAATTATTCCAATGTTCTCATTTTTACAAATGTTCCATTTAAAGGGGTAACATTTGGTAAAAAAAAATTGTAGTATAGAGAAAGTTAGTAGTTAGGATCTTGAGAATTGTAGTAACTGAGGTAGTAAATCTTTTCATCTCATTTATATGGCTGTTAAACTAGTTGCATTGGCAATTAGTAAAATGATCTTTGGTTCGCTTTGGTTACCGAGGGACGTATTGAACAAATCATTCAAATTGAACGTTTTTCTCTTCCAATTACCTTCACCTCTTTCTTTCTTCGTTGGACTCGACAATGTTCATCAGTAACTGATCTAGCTAGTCATAAGAGCATTAAGATTGTTTGGAACA
Source organism: Rhodnius prolixus (assembly GCF_049639745.1). NCBI lineage: Eukaryota > Metazoa > Arthropoda > Insecta > Hemiptera > Reduviidae > Rhodnius > Rhodnius prolixus. The sequence continues at coordinate 38,600,932 of NW_027411614.1, read as the reverse complement.
AGAGAAATATATATGAGATTGGAGAGAAAAGACATAAGGATTGGTACTTCAGTAAACTTACAAATTTCATTGTTTCAGTGATACATCGGTGGAAATTTCCAAAAATAATATTTGTTTTATTATTTATTATTGTAAGTCAATTGCAATTTATTATATTAAAATTCATTTTAATGAAATTTGCAGTAAAAGTGAACACAAAGATAGATCACTCTCACCTTTGAGCAAAAGAATGGCGTTGATGGAGCCAGGTGTTGAAGGTAGTAACTTTTAATATTCCTTTCGAAAATCGTTTGAAATTGTTTTTGATTTTCAGTTATTAGCTTTTGATGCTTTTATTCAGGTTTTGATGGTCTTGGCTCGCAGAAGGGTTCCCACTATAATCCGCCTTCAATGCCTTACTCATTTTCAGGTATGTAAAAATGTAAAAAAAACGACGCATATAGTAAGTGTAAATTAAAATTACATTTGAGTAAAGCGACGAATCTTTGGATAATATGAACTCCGTCTAAACCATTGTTTATTACTATAAACTTTCCATAGGTGTAGTGATCTACTTGTTGATAATTTCTGTTAATACAATAAATCTTCCATTATAGCTCAACCAGCAGCCGCACCCACAGCACCAGCTGTGCAGCCAGATCAATTAAGAAATGCTGCAAAATCAAACACAGAAAATGAGTATGAATTAAGAGTCAGAAAATTTCTAGAACAAACTAAAGGTGATGATGATTACGAAGAAAAAGTTAGAAAATTTTTGGAAGAAACAGCCAAATGGTAGAGTAGAAATGTCCTTAAATACTTATTTAATTAATACAATTAATTAGTATTAAATTTCATGAAAATGTGTTTCTTTATATTACAGGAAGAAAGAGCGCAAAGCTCAAGAAGAGAAAAAGAAGAAAAAGAAAAAAGACAAAAAGTTGAACAAAAAAAGTATGTTTTCTTTTTTTATTAGAGAAGCTAAAGTTTTATTGATTGCGCAGTAAATGCAGTTTTTTTTAATCACACCGGTATTAATAACTGTTCCTTTTTAGCAAATAGACTCCTATGAATATTTTCAGACACTGATCATTCAGTTTCATTAAAAGCCATTTCCCCATGATTAAGTCTGAAATGTGAGTTTTGATTTCTTTGAATCTGCCTTTGTTCGTCCTTAAAAATATTATTAAAAAAAGATGATACATGTAAGATTAAAATTTTAAGAAATAAGAATTAAATGTAAGTATTGGGGAATTAATATTAATTCAGTTAAGATTTTAGTTTTAAGTTGATTTTGAATTTTATAAATTTAAAATATTTATATTTTGTACATATTAATTAAAAACAAAAACATTTAGATCGAAAAAAGAAGCGAGAAGAAAAGAAGAAATTAAAGAAAGCTGCTAAGGAAGAAAAGATGAGAAGAGAAGGGAAGAGACGTCGTAGTAATAGTAATGTTGACGATGAGGAATATGGAAGCAAAACTGATTTGAGGTTTGTATGAATTGAATCTCTTCTTATCTTAACAATCAATCATCTGCTGCTGTATTCTTTAAAAGGTTTTTAAAAATAAAAACTAACTTAGAACCAGTACATTGTTTACTTAGTCTTTGGCTATAACTTATTCCTTAGAATGTCAATAGAAAGTTTCTTCGTGCTGTTTTTGAACTGTGAGATCCCTAGTTTAAATAAGTACTATAATTACATTTTTCTAGCTTGGGGGGAAAAAATGAATGTATTACGAGATTCCGCCCCTTTCAGGAGACCTTATTCTCGTCCGTTACACGCTAAACTTTGAATTATAAATTATTATTTTACATTTTTACTCCTGTTAACTTAAGTGTATTGTTTTCAGTCGCCTTTTTTCTTTGGATAATATCCCTGATTTGGAAGATCTTCAGACAAAACTCAGTGCATATTATGCAAAAGTTGACAAAGCTCCTAAAAAGTGAGTAATAATTTCACTTGTAATTTGACACAAATACAATTGTTTATAAATATTAAAATATTATCGATTGTAAATTATTTTACATTATTGGCGTGGAAGAGAATCATCCGAAGATAAGTTGTTTAAAGGAAGAAAGTCATCACTTTCACCAAAATCTTTTGAAAGAAATGAGAAGAGTAGTAGTCACGATTCTCTTCGAAAAGGTATATTTGTTTCTTTTTATAAATTTAAAGAATTTAGTAAATATAATCTTAAAATTAAATTTAACTCCAACTCAGAATTGCAAAAAGCCATAATAAATTACATGGATTAAGTTTAAGTCAGCTAAACATTATGACAGGAGAAAGTTTTAAATTTAATTTATTTTTCTTGAAAGATAAATTTGAAGATGACGTCGTTTCAAATTTGCTCTCCTTTATAATTATTGTGGACCTGTACATCCTTTTTCTTTATTATTGATTTGATTCCAAATTTCGAATTACAATGCTCCTCGCTACTTGAAATTTCTCCATTTAAGACTGAATCAGAAATTAAGTTACTCTGTCCGTTATAGTACTGTGATTTGACAGAAGATTCATTTTCAAGTCGACGCACAGGTCCAAATTGTAACATGTAAATAGGATTAACTAAACAAACATTTAGGTAAGAAAGCTGTTGATATGTTCGAAGAAGAGTCTCCAGAGACTACGCCAGACCGAGAGAAAAACCGTCAATCAGAAGCACAGTCTCCACCACAACAGAAATTTAAAATGCAGTTGACAGGTTCTGCAAACAAGTGAGTCGATCTTATATCTACTCTTTTAAATCCTTTTATGTACATGCACTTAAATTACCTATCGATATATAGATTTATTAATACATTAATTAATATTAGTATATAATATTAATATAATTTATATGTATAGTTATATATATATATACTAGTTTAGCTTATGTAGGACCGTTCAAAAGTTTCTTCTCTGCATTATTAGAATTAGTTTTTTTTAATTCTAAATTGTGGTATACTAATGATGGTCATCACTGGATGATCATCATTCATGATTGCCACGCCATTTTTATTGTACGCACAGCATATTTACTTATTGTACTGCACGAGTGCAGGTGTAAATTTCAAATAAAAGATATATATATATAAAAAAAAAAAAAAAATTGTGGTATAAGATATGCCTGATTTATAATTGCGACATCTGCATTTAAAGATCTGCAATTATGTCGCTAATAATAAATATGTTTTATAATAATATTTTCTATGGTATCCTTAGAAACAAATTATTAATGTTCGAGGAATAATTAATACAAAAATAGTGTTAGATGTCTTAAATAACATCTAAAAGTAAAAGACAGTGCCATTATTAGGATAGTTTGATTTGAATTTTTATCCGATCAGTATTTAGACATACATAATTACTCTTTCTTGTTTAGATTTAAGAAAAAAGAGAAAACTGATGATCCAATTTCTGAAGCTTGGGATGACATAGAAGAAAAAGGATCATCTTTGTTAAAGGATGTAGTTCCCCCTCCACTACCTCCAACTAAAGATGAAATGGCTCAAAATTTAAAGAAGATTGTTGAGAAAAAAAAGGAATCTGTGGAAGCAAAACCAGCATCAACTCCTGTTACTGCTGCCCCTGGAGGACCTTCAGTCATGGATAAACTTGGTGGATTCAGAATAAATCCAGCAGCAGTTTCTTCAACGAATAACAATTACCGTAAGGATGAGGAGATAGAGAATAAAAGGAAACCAAGTCGTGCACGTGACAGTGAGAGTGATTCTGAAAGAGATGAAAAAGACAAAGGCTCAGTTTCTTCAAGAAGTAGATCTCGGACTCCCAAGAGAAAATATAGTTCTGGCGAGAGCTCAGAAGGTTCTTATAAAGGCAGAAGCCGTTCCAAATCAGGCTCTTACACACGACCTCGTAGGTACAGAAGTTCAGAATCTGGTTCCTACAGAAGTAGATCATATTCACGCAGCCGTAGCAGATCCAGATCAGGTGATTACAGAAGATCTCGTAGTCGTTCAGATGACCGAAGTTATCGAAGTAAATACCCGCCAGGTCGTTATCCAAGAAATAGGGGTACATATTATAGGCCTAGGTTTCAGAATTCCGGAAATTTCAAAAATCGAGGTTATGGCAATAGGATGGGCTATAGGAGGGGAGGATATGGTGGAGGTTACAGAGATTATGGAAGCAGGGATTATAGAAATAGAGGTTTTAATCCGAGAAACAGAGGACGTGGTCGCGGGCAAAGGTATTTCACGCACAGGAGAGACTATAGAGATTACAAAAGACATGATCGTGGAGTTTCCAGATCGGATGACGATCGTGATGATAGCCCGATGCGGAAAGTTGATGCTGCCAAAGAACGAATAGATAAGCTTATCTCACAAGAACATAGTGGTCCTCTTAGTGAAGGCGAAGATAGGGACGAAGATTATAAGTGGGGAGGTGGAAGCAAAGAAGAAAGCAACCCAAATACTTCTGCAGAAAAAATTTAACTTTTCATTCCTTGTGTGTTTTATACATTTAAATAGAATTATTAGATTATTGATCCTGTAAATTAAATTACTTTACGTTGTATTTTGCCAATGAAACCATTTTATTTGATATTTTATGTTTAACTAGTGAGTAGATATTATGAACTTTATTATGTAAAATACAACATTTAATAATTTACCATTTCCGTTTTTATTTATTGATCTATTTCTTTTCATTGAAGTTTGCAGCTGGAGAAGTATGCAATTTCTTTTTTTTTTATTTAAGGCTCGTCAACATCTGAGGTTATTGGCCGGAGCTTTTTTCAGTACTTTGCCAGCCTCCGAACAGAGTTCTCTCGTTGCAGACAACATTGACCATCACAAGACAATGAACTTTAAGAAGTTCCCAGCAGAGAAAATCTATGGGCCATCAGCTGGATTTAAACCCGAGGTCGCTTTTGACCATTAACCACGCAGCTTTTAAAGTTAATTTCTTTCCTTATGATCCGTCCACAAACAAACAGATTTCTGTAAAAAAGTTTTCCTGCCAAAAACATATAAATTTGCAGATTAGTGTGTCTTTAGAAGGCAATGAATGCTGAAGATGAATGTAGGACATGTTAATAGATGCAAATCTTACAAAAATGTATTTAGCAGAGCGATTTTAGTCACCAATCACTTTCAAATTATGTTCTTCCTTAAAAATTAACTTTCCTACGTGTTCCTTATTTTCCTAGTGATGTTTTTGAAGATAAGTATACAAGTTAATATATTCACTCACTAACCTACATTACTAATGATGGATTGGTCTCATAATTTGGAGGCCAGAAATAAAGTAAAATAAAAAGTGGCCTGAAATTTCAGGGCATGCAGCACTACAGTGAGTTGCATGACGCTCCTGAAATGGGAATGAAGGGAACTAAACTCGAACCCGAGTTCTCTGTGGGAGTCCACTGCATAACCATTGAGCTTATCTTTCTCTCCCATAGGTTGTGTTTTGAAAACTGGATTTGGTTGCATTCCGTCAAGTTTTCTTTTTGATTATTGTTATCAATGTGGTAATTTAATAACAGGAATATAGCATATTAATTGTTACATTTTTCCAGATGAGTGCAATCTCTTGTTTTTCATTTTACCGGTTGCTCTGGTATGCTTTGCTCAGAACGAAGCCGTTTCTACATGTGTTAAATAAAGAGTATCCAGTAGTAGTACTGGGGTTGTCCTTAAAATGAATAATTATTCCTACAAGTTTGTGTCCCTACTGCATATGATATCAGTTCTGGAATACATATATAATGGTATATAGAACGATTTAGAAAAATAAGGTATGTTTTCTGATAACTTCTGGATATTGCTCATTACATATTTTCTGATGTTACATAGGATCTTAAGGTCGAAAGGCCACTGCCAAATGTTTCATACCGAAGAGAAGTACATTAAGTACTGCGGAGCAGTAAGCTGAGAAGAAATTTATGGAAGTAAACCGAGTGCACTAGTCTTAGTGAATGATTACGGTACACAATTGCTTGCACAGCCACATTGAAACTGCAATCTTTTAAGTGCAATTTCCGAATGAGATGTCCACTTCGCATTTGGTTGTCCATAATAAATTGAAGGATTTCGATTCAATTGTACCCAAAGTGTCTCTGTATTGGACTGCCTGGAGTCGGTTTGTTGAATTTGCCTTGGCTGTGACTGGCATAGGATTTAAAAAAAAAGGAAAATAAAGTGCTTATTTTACAATTAATATCTACAATAATGAGTCTTGAATAAATTGTACCCAGGTGCGTGCCTTCAGTGGTACTTTTAATGTATTGAGCAATCTGATAAAAAAGTATTAAATAAGATTCTATGAACAGCATCCAAAACTCAAAGTAACAATAATAAATTTTGTTCAAAAAACTTTTTCTTGCCATTCTAAAAAGCATCTCAAAAATATTTTACTGTCACGAGTTGTCTGAATATAAATATTTGTCAAGCTTTAAAAGACTCCGAACCAGCGAAGATTGTAAAAATTGTAATGACTGTTACAAAAAAAAAAAACTACCAAAACTTAAGCTTTTCATAATACTAATTATTTACATAGCTTAACGATCAATCAACAGTAAAAATTAAAAAAGAAAAGTAATTTAAATTAGCTAATAAAATTCAACATCTATAGTACAACAGTCGTAGACGTCAACTCCAAAAATCAAATTTAAAATAACCGCTTCTTTACGTCAGATTTCAATGCCCTCACTATTTTCAATGTATAGATTGGAACGACCTCCCAACACTAACACAACATCCCCACTACTCCAATAAACCAGTTGTGTAAGTTAAGTAGTTCTTTGATCAGATAATGGTTGTCATCTCGTTTCATATATTGCCATCAATTTTGCTTAGTAAATGTTATTTTTTTGGTATTTGTGATTCATTAAAGAAGTGAACTGTTAAAAGACTAAAACTATGTTATTAAAATATACACAGTATCAGAAAAGAAATAGGCTGACAGCAAGTGGGAAACCACAAAGGTCAACCGGTTAGTAGAACCTCTTTTCTTGTCGTAAATGTTTGTGATTGCTCGTATTATGTTTTAAGTACAATTTAGTGGTTGCAAATATGAAAATTTTATAATCTGCTTTGAATTTTACGCTTATTTTAACAACTCAATTTTAATAAGTGTGTTATAACTAATTTTAGCCGAAGTCCCCTTTTTTTTTTAGTTTGAAGATTCTAGGTTAACATAATATCTTACCTTCTTTTATTTTATGCCAAATTAACTCTTTTATGCCAAAACTTCGTTTATTTATGTTATTTAAATATATGTTCCATTTCTAAAGAAAAAAATAAATAAATTGAAATTGTGACGCATTACTATCAGTTCCAAATACTATCGGTAGTGATTATCCAATTAGTTTCCCAATTTTATATTTTATGCTTTGTTAACCACAGAAATTATAAATACTATTAACATTTATTTTTTAAGTAATAATATACCATAGTGGAAGTAACTTATTCATTATTCTTAGTCATGTGTTTGTATTCTCTGTCAGTTGCGCTTATTTACATTTCTCTTAATGACGAGATAAGAAAAGATGACTTACTTAAATTTTGATACAATTGGCAGTTCTGTCACGAAATGGACAGAGCAATGTTACATTTTTTAGTGTAGCTCTTTACTTAAATGTTAAATGTGTATATATAATTATTAACATGGGAAAACTGATCTATAAAATTCAATGTGCAGTTAACTGTTGATTGAGGTTATTCTTGCTTATGTTCCCATATTAATTTTTATGATCCTAAGTCGACTTTTTTGGAAGTTTGCAAAGAATGAACCTCTTTTTGGACTAGTTATACATTATATTCTGATTGGACCCCTATCAGTCCTGTTGAACTCTTTCAACTTAATTGGATCCTTTGAAGGAGTGATGTTTTCTTTTCATGTATGCATGTTTTTCATTTTTATTTTCTTAAGTAATGGATATTTTTCTTGGTAGAATGAAAAGCAAATGGCTACCAAATGACGTCAGTAGGTAGCAATGAACTCGTCTAGCAACAGATCCCCACCCTTACTTATTAATCGATCATGTGTAGCTGTGGTATGTTGGATGAATTTATTTCGAAGAAATGATGGTGTTTTTTTAGAGGTGGGTTGACTGCTGGGCCTTCGGACTCAAAAAAAATGCAATTTGGCCACTTTTTTGAGCATTATAAACCTGAGTGGAATAGATTTATAAGGGTTGCATACTGAATCGAGGGTGAACTCTTGACATGACTTTAGCCCTATTATCAGTAGTTTTGGACCTTCATAAAATAATTTTATCGTTTCAAATGAAATTTCCTGATTTTGAACAGAATTTGAATATGATAATCATGGTGCCAGCGTTTAAATGAGAAAAAATTTAAATAATAGATCAAATTTTCTGTCATTTTCGGTTTTTGTCTTTTAGTTCTTCCAAGTTCTTTACCAAATCGTGAAGTAGATCACCATAAAAGTTAGTAAGCTATATATTTTCTATTATTTATAATATTTTACGTACTCACAAGTCCATACGAATAAAAAGCAAATAATAACTAAGTACAGATTACACGAACGCTGTAGAGAACAGTTATTTTGATTTATTAGCTTTATCGTAATTATCATTTGTAAAATCGCAGACGTAGGGTGTATTGAGGAATGCCATGAATGAATTCATTATAATCTATCTATGTTAAATCTTAAGAAGTTCTTGCAATAATTAACTGCATATAATTCTCATTTCTCATTAATGCTTTATAAGATAGTAAAGCGTTCAAATGTATCCCGCCTCTAAATCTACCTGAAACAAATGAATGGCATAGCAGTTTTACACATTCAAGTATGGGCTTTTAGTGTGAGCAGAAAGTTGAAAACATTAAAAGAAATCAACGTGAAGTGCTTTGGAAAGATGTTTAGAATTACATAGGTTGATAAAAATAGGCAAATATTTCACTTGATTAATCATTGACGTCATTGTCTCGAACTTTAAACAGCCTTTTTCATTGGGCCTTGGAAGTCCAAAATAGGGTTCCCGACAAGATCTGATGCTAAATTTTTTCACGAACATCTCCTCAAACTTTGATTGAATAGCTTTTAGGTGCATTGTGATTTAAAGAAGCAGATTTATTAACAGACAGCGGTTTATGCTAGTTACAGTTTTTGTTGGAGTTATGAGCAAAAGAGAAACTTCGTTTACTTCTTTTTTTTGGGCAAATTTATTGGGTTGTGAGTAGATTAGATTCACAGGATACAAAATTTTTTTCCCCGACAGGTTAAGAACTATTGTCTGTAGTAAAGCCTATAAGGCTATTAAACGAAATATTCAGACGGCTATGAATTTTGGAGGGTTAAGGCCGGTAACTGTTATACATATATCCCAATGTTTTGTTTGGATCCAAGAAAGTGTTATTAACTAACGCACTAATTCTCTTGACTCCTATTACGTGTTAAATTATTAGATAGACATTTAAATCTACAAAAACCAAACGAAAAAACAAAACAAATATAATTCTTAAATTGTTTAAGAAGTGAGGCGAATAAAAGTAGAATTGTAATTCTAAAATATGTGAAACTATGGATTTACAGTTTCAATATATTATTGCTCCCTAGTTATTCCAGTTTTGAATTTAAATTTTATTTAAATGTTGTATTTTATTTATATATAAATGTTATAATAGTCATTTCTTTAACATAGTGAAAGTTTTTAAAAATTAAAATTTTATCTTTAACGATTTTTAAATTATTAAAATTAAATACATTGAAAACAAACAACTTTTGTTGTTTATCTATTCAAAATAATTCGGAAGTTAAATATTGTAAGAAGGGATAGTGTTGGTTGGCTGTTCACGTGTTCACCTAACTGGTCACTCTAATCTGTCCACTTTCTACGTCCTCTACTGACTTTTAGAGGTGGTCTTGTTTGTCTCCTGGCAGGCGGCGTCTAACAGCTTGTTGTCAGGATGTTTTCACTCACCTCTCATGACAGAAGTCATCGCTTCTTGTTCTACTTGCGTTATACTTTTTACAAATCTAAATTTGTTTAATTTCTACCATTTAATTTTTTTGTTTAATCGCATGCATTTTCGATGCATGATTATGGTTGCTGAGCCTGTTGGCCTAATACCTCAGTAGTCCCACCAAATACTCAGCAGTCTTCTGGTCTGTCTATAACATTGTAAGGTAACCTTTAGCTCTCCAGTACACATTAAACCTAATATTGTGAAATATGAAACCTGGTAGCGGTACACCGATTACGCAACTCATTCAACCTTAAGCATGACCACTTTTCCAAGTTTATTCGGGGCATCCAACTCAAGGAAAGAAGCTTAATCGGCCAAATCTTCGAGTCAGGAAGCTTTCTGTCCATTTAGTGCCTCTTTTATTCTCAATATTTAACTTTTTCTGTTACAAAAATCGCCGATTCAGAATCACAAGAAAATAGTAAGGATTCCAGCTTAGCCAACAAGGTTTGCTCTGTCGTAATCTAGTTTTACGGCGAGTCCAGTTTAAGTTTTTGAGTTCCGGTAGATGTTTACCCACACAAAATAGATAGAGGGAGAGAGAGGAATCAGATTGGGGGAAAAAAAACTCTGTCTCGAACTCAGAGAACAACACGGAGGTTTCCTTTGAAATCTAAAAATCCAAACTCGACACGATTACAATATGAAGATAAGTCCTACTAGAAGAGTGAGAGAAAATGAAAAGAAGAGATAATCTAAACCTTTACACTCTACTGTAACATGTAAGGTAATAAGAACTAATTATGGCCGCTATGAATTACTACAGACCATGATTTAAATTATGATAAACAGTTTCTTTGGCTTGTCACCATAATGTTACTGAAAAATAACCGACAATTGTTTCAATCGTTGGGTTGAAAAACCAATAAGTGTTGAGAACATTTTAAATCTGAAATACAACACTATCTTCTAGCCTAGATAAGAGATAATGGAAGCACTCCAAATAGTTTTGGTTGTAGTGGTAGATTGCACTAGTTCTTAATAAGATAATCTTTCTTTGAATAAGCAAAATTTATCAAATTAATTGGATGTTTAATTAATTGGTCAAATTTTTAATTTAAACAGTTCGTGCATTTAATCCTTAGAAGGATTCACAATTTTTTATTTTACGTATTTTACAACTTTGCAATTATTTTTTTAATGTTGTTTTTACCCTTTTGGCTCCTTTGGTTCTTTAATTCTGTACTTTTTGCATTTTCGGTTGCAATTAGTTTGGTGAATTCGTCAAAAATATAAAGAAATACCATTTCTTTGTTTTTCTGGGTTCATTCAATTGTAACTAATTTCAGTATTAACTATTCAAGATTCCAGTTGTCTTCTTAAGATATTTCTTTTCCCCTAGAAGTTCTTACAAGTTCATGTCCAAGTGGTTGTCTTATTACGAGATAACATTGTCCGAAGACCGGTAGTATTCCGAAATAGACTTCGGGCGTCAATGACTCGCATGATTTTTCGCTTCTTAAAATTATGATTTTTTTTTAAATAAAAGAGTGTGAAACTAAATGTTTTGGAATACAAGCAAATTTAGAGATCATCTGGAGATTGTAGCTGCTGAAGTGACTAGCTAATAGTGGGAGCCTTTTTGTACGTTTATCTCGCAGTACTAGAATTGTTTTTATACCGCGCTGTTACACTCAATTCTCAACTTCCTTGCACTTTTAAAAATTAAAAGCCCATGAAATTTTCTGCTTTAAAGACTGATAATGAAGGTAGGATGTAACATTACAGGGTATGAATTGGTTGATCAAGCTTGGAGCAAAAAACTGTTTTACTCATTTCCTTAAGAAATATTAAGGTACTGTCTGAAGACCATACATAAAGAAATTGTGGGACAAAATGAGTATCAAACAAAGAGAGTGGGACATAAATGAAAACCAATTAATTTTTTTAAAAAATTGGAAGAATCTCCACAGTATCTCCCATTTGGTGGAGGCTGTGACCTGATTTAAGACGATGACTGGCCGTGCAAAAGCATCTGTTCTCTTAGAGGCGTTGCTTAAAGATTGATGTACCTACTTGGTGCCAATAATGTACTTGCCTCATTGTTCCCATCATGTGAAAAGTTTTGGAATTTCGTATTAACAGATTTCAGAAGATCCGCAACCTCTTTTCTCAGGAATAGAAATATTTTACTTACTGATTTGAATACCCGATATAAGTTAGTTTTTTTTTTTTTTTTAGAAAAGTGACTAGTGTAGAATGGAGTTGCCTTTCATTGAAAAATATCGTAATTATTTGATAAATGTTCACTAAGATTAATTGATGAATCAGTTGTAAGGGAAATGAGTACTGTAATGCGTAGGTTATTTGGGAAGTCCAGAGTGTGCGCCATAGAATTCAGAAAATAACAGCTATTTATACTATTTTTTTTAAAAACTTAGCCAGAAATAATTTTGAAGGCTATCTGCCTTAGAGCCTAATGTCACTGGCCTCTTAATGCACGCCCTGTCCTTGTTAAACTTTAAATAAATAAATAAAAAAACTCTTTTTCTCGCTCAATTAACTAAAGAACTAATTTGAAAATTATTAATCTTTGCAAAATGTGAGGAAGATAGATTTTAATTTTAATAAAGTTTATAAGTTCGATGTAAATGATCATTGCATTGCGTGTAAGGTGGAATAAGTTGCAATGGAAGATGTGTGTAACCAGTTTCCGGTGTTTACTAGTTCTTAAGCGCCGAAACAGGGAAATCCTATGCGTCACATCATATCACGCAAACCTTTTGGCTTTTAATTCATCTACATACTTTCATACTATAATTTCTGCAGTTTCATAAATATACGTAATTTAATTCATTAAGAAGATAAATAGTGTTTTATAGAAAACACATATTTTTTTTTAAATCTCGCGTATTTAATGATAATTTATAGAATTAAGCCTCTTTTGACTACGTTGAAATTAATACAATTTATTATTTTTTATTTATTTATCTAGTTTTTGTTTACAAAATTTCTGTATTGACATTGCATAGCCAGAAATATTAGAAATGTTTGACCTTCAGAAAACGGTATGATAAAACAACTTAAAAAGTAATTTGTCCTAACAAAAAAACTTCTGCGAATAAACACATTACATAATTACAAAGACATATATACATATAATATTCTTCGTCTATTTATTAAAAATTAGAACATCGTGCGTCATAAAACTTGTTCTTTTGTTCTTGAAACTCTGTTAATCACTTGTTGTTTTAAGCTGAAATTAAAATTTCAAATTCACATTTTAAAAGCCAAGAAATAGATCGCTTGAAATTGAATATTATATGTACGAGGGTCATTTGAAAAGTCCGTGCAAAAATAAAAACTACTTAATTTTTTGGGGTAAAAATTAGTTCGCCTTTTTTGGCGCAGATTCCCCCTTGGTAACCCATTGTTTAGATTGTTCTTTGGTCTCAGGAGTGTAGTGATGTATCCATGTTTCATCCACAGTGACAAAGTGCTGCGGATTCTTCTGGAACAGCTGCAAACCGTCCTTGCAACACTTCACACGATTTCGTTTTTGGTCAAGCGTGAGCAATCGCGGCACCCATCTTGCTTATAGCTTTGTCATGTCCAAATGTTGATGCAAAATATTATGTACCCGTTCATTCGAGATGCCCACAGCACTAGCAATCTCACGCACCTTCACTCTTCTGTCATCCATCACCATATCATGGATTTTATCAATGATTTCTGGAGTAGTAACCTCAACAGGGCGTCCAGAACGTTCAGCGTCACTTGTGCCCATATGGCCACTCCGAAAATTTTGAAACCACTTATAAACTGTTCTAATCGAAGGTGCAGAGTCACCATAATGTTTATCAAGCTTCTCTTTAGTCTCCTCAGGCGTTTTGCCTTTCATAAAGTTGTGTTTAATCAACACACGAAATTCTTTTTCGTCCATTTCGATTCAAACGAATGCCAAACACAAAGAAATAGACCGATCTGGCTGAAACTTGGTGTGTGTTCTTCCAAGAGATGCTACTAACTAAACATAACCTCGATACGCGCCAGAGGTGCTATCTCTCTGACTTTGCACGGACTTTTCAAACGACCCTCGGATATATATTTTTTATTTCTTTTACACTTACCAGTATGATAAAGTGTTGTAAACGTGTAGATATTCTATTTTGAGTTTGGAGGTGGTGGATTTCTGCTTTTTGGGAAATGTGTTTGGCGGGGCACTGAGTCTATGTATATCTTTTTCGGAACATGTTTCCCTCATAACCCCAAAATGGGCATTTTTAAAACATTCAAATTTTTGGTTAGGAATAATTATGGGACCCGACAGTTTACTTACAGATCTTAAATTTAATTTTTTAACATTTTTTCTTGGAAAATTGATTCCAGGGCATTTTGGGGGTAACGTGTACCCCCTTAAGTGTCATTTCTGCGTATTGTATGGTATTATCACCATCATAATATTAAGAAAATGTTAGTAAAATCCCTATTTAAAGTAAATCGGTAAACCAAAATTAGTCCTCACTGAAATAATTTTTCAGTTTTCTTAAGTTTTTTGCTATTTCTTTCGAAAATGATTCCATAGATTTCCTTTAAATGTTTTTATTGATTTAATGTAGGTCTTTTACTTGTATTTCAAACTTTTTCTTTTTCTTCTTAATCACTAAGTGCTCTTTCTGTGAATTGTGAACTATTAAGACCTGTACTATAAAATATCAGATGTATTGTCAAAATTCCCTGTTGGAAGATACCAGTTCGCTGGAAATTATCTGTGCTGCTCTTCCTCAGTTTTGCCAAAACTTAGAAATAACTTACTGTAGATCCTATGTTGGTATACCTTTTTTTCAGAGATCAGATTTTAGTGGCATTTTTTACTTCTTTATTTTAGCAGTATATTTTATTGTTATAGAGAAATATTAAGTCTGTATACATGCCAAAACCTGCAAAACTGTGAATGGCATGGTGCGCAACAACTTTCTTAGCTGAATTGCTTTTTTTTTTGCAATAATAGAAATCGGATATTATGGAGGAGGTTTCAGTTTCTTAATTGAATTATCTCTCTCCTAGACTTGACCTCTGATCGAATTGTTATCGATGGGGTGACCTACCTTTAAATTGCCTTCTATATTTCCTTAAATTTTTAGCAGTAGTGTTTGAAATTTTCTTGAATCACAAAAATTTCTAAAATTTAACTGGTTACATGGGCAAATTTAAATTTGTCTTCAATATTACTTATGATAGTTTGGAATCTTTGCTAAATTATTGAAATAGTTCTGTATTATTGAATAAATATGTTAGTCTCTTTTTTAGTATTACGAACATGGTTAGACATTATCCAGAATTATTTGTCAATTTCAGTAATATTGCATAATAATGTAATTACTTCTCAATCTACCGGTTTTCTGCAAAAGTAGTAATAATGTAGAAAAAAAAATTCAACCTTACAACGTCATTTAATTAAAACATGTTTGCAATTTATTGAATTTATATCAGTTTCTCCTTTAATAGTAAAGTATTCTTTCATAAATTGGTGACAGTACTAAAATTGTTGCATTTTAATAGATAGTTACTGTTCTACAATATTTATATTTCAATTGAATATTAATTAAATGAAATTGTAGGGGTCTCTTTTCTATTAATAACAGTTGGTGGTAACATTATTTATTATTGTATTCAGTTTCTTTATTAGCAACATTTAATAAAATTTAGATTTCAGCTGCCAAGTTGGTTAGGGAGTGTTGTTTATGTCTGCCTTCTTTTTATAGTCCTTGAACATCAATTGATGATGGCGTTCACTAAACGGGGGAATTGACGTTTCCAATCCGTTCCTGGCAATATTCACTCTACTCCTATATACACATATCGATTTATTTATTTATTGCTTTTGTATTAAAAGAGGGGGTATTTATGTGTTTAAGAGCTGAAACATTGTTATAGACTAGTTACTAGTTGAGGTTATATAAAACGTTACTATTTTTTCATTTAGCATTTCGATAATAATGGAGAATATATTTTTTGTACATTACATACATCTAGCAGTTTTTTCAGTCTTTTGATTCCCTCCCCCCCTTAGAATTTTATTTCTCTTAATATTTTGTCTGTTCGATGTCAAATCGAAGAGGAAACATCTGCATATTGCAAGGCATTGGTTTCAAAAATTTAATAGAGGTTTTATGACCATAGAAAAAAGATCACTATGGCGGTTACCATTGGAGAACTATCGATTTTTGGGTTTCACTCAAATAGCATTCCGCTTGGTGCCGATAGAGAGAGAGAGAGGACAAGTTAATAAAACTTTGATGTTACACGTTCTTTAAAACATTGTAAGAAGTATTTTATTATGAATTCGTTTACTTTGGAGTTTGTTAGAATTTCGGTTAACATCTGGTGAATGATGGTTTCAGTCTTGAAACCAGTTTTAATCTTGCGTAAAGTTCTGTTCCATCAAAATTTATCTTCATTTATTTTCAATAGGATGAAAAAATAATTGCCATTTCAGTCGAGATACATTTATTCTGCCGAGCTTTTTGACCTAGGGACTAGATCATCTTCAGGGCTAGTTTACAAAGTAATATTTTTACATTACAGGGTTGGTGTGTCTTCTGTCTTGTCTGTTCATGGACTAGTCCCTAGGTCGAAAGCTCGGCAGAATAAATGTATCACGACTGAAATGGCAATTATTTTTTCATCCTATTGAAACTATGAATCAGTCACCAAAAAGAATGAACTTCATTTATTTTATTTTTAAAGCCAAAATCCTGAAGAACATGATGGCTTCATAGTTCTTTTACACCCATGCTATTAGTCCGGACCTTAACTCTGTCCTTCTAACATTTACCTTGGTTCATGGTACACTTACTTTTTGTCGGAGAAAATTTTACTTCGAAGCTGAAATTGCGTTAGTATTTTTTTTATTAAAAACCCACGGAAAATGGTATGTGGAAGAGAGAACAACAGCCGACTGTTAAATGTCATAACAATCATACTCAAGTAAAGTAATTACCTATTTATTTATTTTTTTTTTTTTAGGCGGGGCTTAACCGTCTAACTACCAATTAGGTGCCGTGGACAAAGGTGGAAGCTCATATTTTACTATAAACAATTATATTCCAACAAATAAAAAGTAGTCATACACGGGATTCGAACTGGCGACCTCCAAGACACAAAGCCACACTCTTGACCACTAGACCAACACCTACTCTAGTATACAACTTAAAAGTAAAATTCATAATACTGGACCCAAATTTATTTTTACCATAAAACGATTATTTTCTTTCATTCTTTTTCATTTTAGAACATACTAAATCGCACAGTTTTCATGTGCCAAAGAAGTACATTATTTTAATTGAATACTCCATGTTTTTGCATTTGTCTTGTAAATTCGTGAGAAACATTTAAATTAATTTACATTTTTCAAACAATGAATAATTAATATTACTCTAGGTTTTTTTTAAATTAGTAGTGTAGTAATAGTATTTTTAAAAGAAAAAATAAACAAGAAATTAAGTTAGATAAATTTGATGTAAATTGGTTCTAAAAATAGCTGAATAAAAAATAAAACTGGATAATAATAAAAAAGTAAGAACCTTGTGGTTGTAAATTGTGAGTTTTTATTTCGTCGAACTTAATTTACGTCATCTAAAGGACACTTTTGTGACGATATTTAAATATCGGTAATTCATTCTGTTTCTTCTCCTTCTTTAATAAATTCATTGATATGAAGGAAAGAATGTCCTGGGTTGTTGTAGTCTTCCAATAAGGAAACAAGAGATCAGCGTATTAAAATGTTTTTAAACTAATATTAAATTATAGTCTTTAATTTTAGTGTAGTATTTTTTGTTATTTTATTCCTGTTTTTTTTTTTTTTCTTGCTTTGAACAAAATTAAAATGATCATTTATTTAATCTATTTAAAACGAATTAAGCCGTCGTTTGCAAACCAGTGATAGTTGTTTTCTGCAAGTGCTGGTTGGAGAATGGTCGATAGACTGTCAGGATAGTAGACAGCAGATCACCAGGGAAGACCATTCAGCAAGGAATAAAATCCGGCAGTTGCCACACGATAGTCAGAATCGCTGATATCTCAGCACAGAAATACACTTATTTAAAAATGTTTGCAACATAGGCTATATTATCTAAGTGAGTGTATTGAGCATTTGAAAGCAAATAGTTTGAACGGTTATCGAGAAAAACGCAAATAACTTTTAACATCGTTTAAGTTTTGTATAGTCTAAATGATTTTTGCTCGTATTTTTAACATTTTAGCATTGTTTTAGAGCTATTGATACAAATAGGTGTAACATACATAAAAGATATGTACACTTTTTTTTAATAAAGAATTGGATAGGTATTCGATGATTGGGTAGGTAGCACGATGATTGTTTAGCTTTGGTCTTGAGTTCAATGTCGGCGAGCAGAACTCTTGTTATATTTCTTATGATCCTCTAAAGCTGTCATTTCGGTGATCAGCAGTTTGTCCGAGAGACTCCGCTCAGAGGCCTGTAATCGTAGTGAAGGCTCCAGGCGAGAATGTTTGTAAATAAAAGACACGGAAAAGAAGAAAAATAAGGTTGAATAAGTAGAATATGATACTGTTATGTTGTGATACTAACTACTATAATAAATAAGATTTCATAAAGATATTGTTTACAATAATATCTGTCATTAAATTTATCTGTCAGCTTAATTGAAGTATCTATTACAATTCAAATGGCATTGGTGGAGTGATTTATCTATTAATATTGAATTAAAATAAATTGAAATTAAATACGATGTTATGAATATTTAAATTTAATTAATAAATATTAACAAGTTGCTTTCTTGGTAAATTTGTAATGGAATTTCATTTGGAAATACAATTTTAGAATTTGGAAATATGTGAGAAGTGAGCAAACAGATATCTCAAAATGAAAAATCTAATTAAGTTGAATATTTAATAATCCGACTTTGATAATCGATAATTTAGTTTGAAATAATTGAACTGAATGATCTTTCCAAGTAATTTTGCTTACGAATTTTTGTTTGCAACCTCTCAGAGGTTCTCGTTACTTCCTGCACAAGTGGAATTGCGTTGTAGTACTACCTTAAAAAAAATCTTAAGAGTTTTGGTTTTGGGGAAAGGGTAAGTTAATCCAGTACAGTTTCTCGCAGTACAAATAATATGCGTACAGGTGGGCTGAGTAATATTCTGATAACCTTTGTTCTCGGTATTGCTAGCAGCATATTAGTTAGAGGTCGTTTTAGTGTAAAGTTGTAGTTAGAGTGAGTCTTTAAATAGTTTCTTAGTATTAAAAGTTAAGTTAGTTTTTTTAACAGAAACAAAATTAGAAATATATTAAATATGTAGAATAAAAGTTTTGGGATTCCCTTGGCAATTATTATTACCATGTGTTGAGGCATTTCCGTTTCCCTTAGATTTCTATGTTCTTTGTGTTTTTGAGACTCAGTAGATGTTGTCTCAAATTTAAGAATTTCATAGTGAGGTATACCACCAAATTTATATTGAATTTATCAGAAAGAAAACACAAAAAATGAATGCAGGGAAATCATCTAAAATTGCAAAACTCTTTCTTTTGAATATTTTTGTCCACAAGACTATTTATTTATTTATTTTTATTAGTATCTCACGATCAATGAATCACCTGGTTGTATGTTGATAATTTAAAATTGGTTATACGGAGAGCGAAATGTTGTACCAGGTTGTTCCATGTTACAAGTTATTTTAAAGGATCGCCAAATAGATTAGTGTGGGGCACACAAAACAAAATTTCTTGATAAAATGCCAACTTAATAGTTTCACAGAGCTGAACGAATACAACATTTAAAGAATAAAATAATATATACCATTTATACAGAAACTATTAAATGACGTAAAAAAGAAAATTTGTATACTCTCAAGACTCATTTTTTTTCCGCAGGTTAAGTGATGAAACTATTTCGGAAAAAAAAGATAAGATTAATAATGCTCTACTGAAATAAAATTCAGAAAGGAGGGGCCTAGCTTAATGGTTAGCTTGTTCTGGATCCCAACGCGCGGATATCCCTTTAGATTTTCTCTACCTAGAACTCTGATGGCGAACCTATGACAGAGGTGAGATGGGTACTCATTTCGGGTTACCCGCATCGACAGGGACAAAAAAAAGTATTATACAGTCGACTCTCGATAAATCGAAATCCAAGGGACTACAAGAAAAATTCGAATTATCGAGAAGGGGGAAAAAAAATCGAATTATTAAGAGTTTTTATTATGTATATGCGTATGTAAATACGTATATTGAAAATACGTGTGAGCTTACCTAAGTTTTAGACATATATAGCCTCAAGTAAAAAAGTAAAAATAATGAAAACGGCTAAAAAGAATAAAAAAAATTACATATGTATTAACATTTCAATAAATAATAATATACATATGTACCTAATTAAAAAAATTAAGAACAGTTTTTTGTTTCAATGTGGCTTGACTTAGTCAAGTGACTTAGAATTGTAGAAAGCGTTGATGGTGGAATATTGAAAGTTTAGGCGATATCTTCTTTTTTCGAACCACTTTTCACGGCCGCGATACTGTTTTCTTTGTCGGACACAGTAAGGGAGACGTACTTCCCATCGTGACAAACTAAGAAAGAGATCTGGAAAGTTAACCTGGGCTGAGAGGAGGGAAACATTACGCAGGAAATGAACAATAAGCGGAAAATGAGAAGTAAACATTACTAGGGAAAATTCGAATTATAAAGAGGGGAAGCGGCCTCGTTCGAATTATAGAGCCTTCTCTCCCCCTGTTGTTAAGAAAAGGATTTCGAATTATCGAACGTATCTAAACACACTGCATTTTTTCTATTTACCGAAGTTAGCAGCTGTAGAGTTCGAATTATCGAAAAATTCGAATTATCGAGTTTCGAATTATCGAGAGTCGACTGTATTAAATAATACAGCAAGTATATAGAGCACTTTGAAGAAATTGCGGTATTTATTGAAAATGAGGAACTGGCATACTTTCCTCAGCTCAATGGTCATAATAAAATACCATTTAAAAAATAATTTTTTCTACTATGGTTGCAAATCTAAAAAAAATTATGAATATTTCTGTATAAGAGACGGTGCCAGAGTTAAGTTTAAGTTAGGTTTTATCAAAATTTTGAAACGCCGAGCTCACAAGGTACGCCATTGCTGCAACATACTTTACCATGGGCTATAGATTCTTGTGTACAGATCCATAAATTAAGAAGATATCAGGAGTTGAAATTGTTTTGGGTCATGACACGGTGCTCTGAAATTGCGCACTCTAAATCTGTTCCCTCTGTAAACGACATATTAGTATGAAATTTTATTACCTTATGCACTATACTTTTCTCAGTAATAAGCAATAGTGGTTTTATGTACAGATCCATAAATTAAGAAGATATTGAGAGTTGACCTTTTTTTGGGTCATGACACGCTCTGAAATTGCGCACACTTTATCAGTTCCCTCTGTAAACAACATATTATGAAATTTTATTCCCTTATGCACTATACTTTTCTCAGTAATAAGCAATAGTTGTTTTGAGTCTTCTTCTTCTTCTTTCCTGGCTCTACAACCCAGTGATGTGGGTCTTGGCCTCCTCAACATGCTTCCGCCAGTCGTCTCTATCTCTAGCGGCCGCCATCCAGTTACGCAGTCCGAGGATATTCCTCGCGTCCTGGGCAACTCCATCAGTCCAACGCAGTTTAGGTCTACCTACCCTCCGTCTCCTATCCGGGGTCCCGCGCAGCAGTTTGGAGGGAATCTCATCGGCACTCAGCCTCGCCACATGGCCTGCCCATCTCAGCCGGTTTAATTTAATCCAGGCTACTACTGGGGGTTCCTTCATTAGATCATATAACTCCCTATTCTTCCTACGTCGCCAGGTCGTGCCTTCACGTACTGGGCCGTAGATTTTGCGCAGTAGCTTTCTCTCGAACACCTGCAAACGGTGTTCGTCTGTCTTTGAGATGGTCCAGGTTTCTGAGGCGTATGCCAAGACAGGCCGAATGAGGGTCTTGTACAGCCTAAGTTTGGTGTCTCTTGTCAGCAATTTACTTTTAAGGTGCTTATTTAGGCCGTAATAGCACCTGTTAGCCGACAGCAACCTCCTTCCTATTTCTTGGGAGACGTCATTTTCGGCTGTCACAAGAGATCCCAGGTAGACAAACTCAGCTACATTTTCAAATGCGTAGTCCCGTACGCGGAGTGGTTCTTTTTGTGTTGGGTCGGTGGAGTGGAATTTTGTTTTTTCCTCATTAACCTCCAAACCCAATCTCCTGCCGTTGGCTTCAATTCTCAGGAAAGCATCCTTTACAGCATCGACTGTTCTACCCACAACGTCTATGTCATCTGCGTAGGCTAAGAGCTGCACAGATTTATGGAAAATGGTTCCCGAGGTTTGGATTTCTGACTCTCTGATCACCCTTTCGAGAGCCAGGTTAAAAAGCAAGCAAGCTAATGCATCGCCTTGCCTTAATCCGTTTCTCGATTGGAATTGAGAGGAGATGTTCGACTGTATCCGCACGACGCAGTGAACATTCGACATACTCATCGCAACAAGGCGTACCAACTTAATCGGTATATTCATTTCACTCATAGCCTTATACAACTCGCACCTATTTACACTGTCGTAAGTCTATCATCTATGAATAGGTGGTATGTGCTAAGCTGGTATTCTCTTCCCTTTTCCAGGATCATCCTCAAGTTGAATATCTGGTCAATGGTCGATTTACCCTTTCTGAAGCCGCACTGGTATCGACCTAATAACCCCTCAACGTAAGGAAGCAATCTCTGGAAGAGAATGTTCGATAAGATTTTATAGGCTGCCGGGAGTAGCGAAATGCCTCTATAATTGCCGCAATCTAGCTGATCCCCTTTTTTGTGAATAGGGCAAATTATAGTCTCACACCATTCCTTTGGTAACCTCTCATTCATCCATATAGAGAGCAGAAGCTCTTGTAGAACTTTTATCAGCTCTTGTCCTCCGTGTTTAAAAAGTTCAGCTGGCAAACTGTCTGTGCCAGGGGCTTTGTCGTTCTTCAGCCTGCTCAAGGTCTCACAAATCTCTTCTTCATCTGGGGGTTCGACTTCATCCTCCTGTGTGGCCGCACTTAACACGAATGTTTCCTCAGGGGCGCTCCCGTTCAACAGGTCATCGAAATGCCTTCTCCATCTATTAAGGATATCCTGTGGGTTCGATACAAGGTGGCCACTCTCATCCCTGCAGGTAGTCAAGCGGGGCTTAAAAGGCTTACGTCCGCAGTTTATTTTCCGATAGAAATCCCTGCACTCATTTTGGCTGCGATGTTTTTCTATGTCCTCCAATTCTTTGTTTTCCCACTGTCTCTTCTTTCTTCTATGCAACTTCTTCTCTTCTCTTCGTTTTACACGGTAAAGCTCAGTGGATGCTCTAGTCCTTCTCCGCAGTAACATAGATTTATATGCATCGTTTTTTCTGATTGTGGCTTCCAGACAATCTTCGTCAAACCATGGACTTCGGCAAGTTTTTTCGACAGTGCCTAAAATTGCCTCTGCAGTACGCGCAATAGTTTCTCTACAAGCGCTCCATTTAAGGTCTACGTCAGAGTTCTCACCAATCCTGAGTCGACAGAGTTCTGAGTCAAGGGATTGCATATATTGAGAGCAGATTTCTTCGTTTTTTAGCTTTGAGACATTCACCTTTTTTAATACTGCACCTCTCACGTTTCTGACATTAGAGATTCTAGCCCTCACTCTTGCGACAGACAAATAATGGTCGGAGTCAATATTTGCACCTCGATAACTTTTGACGTCAAGAAGATTAGATCTATGTCTTGCGCTTATTAATAGATGGTCGATTTGATTGGAGGTATCTCCGCTTGGCGATATCCAGGTTGCTTTGTGTATATCCCTATGAGGAAACAGCGTACTCCCCACCACAAGCCCTTTTGAGGCCGCAAAATTAATTAGTCTCATACCATTCTCATTGCTATCCTCATGTAGACTATGTGCTCCAATAGTAGAGCAGTACATTCTTTCTTTACCAATCTTGGCATTAAAATCGCCCATGATTATCTTAATATCTGCCCTTGGACACTCGTCCGCTGCCTTATCGAGCAAGTCGTAGAACACGTCTTTTTCTTCCTCTTCGCACACCTTTGTAGGTGCATGAATGCTGAGGAAAGAAAAGTTGTAGAACTTTCCTTTTACACGAAGCCAGCAGATTCTTGGACTAATAGGTTTGAAATCAAGAACAAGGCGGCGGGCCCTACCTCTGACGACAAACCCTGTACGTCAAAAGTACCCAAAAGTATGGAGGGTAGGGTGGCAGCTGTAATAGACGTTGTAGTCTTTGCTTTCCATGATGCCCTGTCCATTCCAGCGAACTTCCTGGATAGCGACTAAGTCCAAATCATACCTAGTGATTTCATTAAGAAGCACTTTCAGTGCCCCTGGTCTATAAAGGGTCAATACGTTCCAATAACCAATTTTAAAATCCTTATGACGGTGCCTGGGTCTAATCCGTAAAGACAGTCCGGTTTCATTATCATCTTGAGGTTTTGAGTTGTTTTGAGTACAGATACATAAATTGAGGAGATATTGAGAGTTGAAATTGTTTTGGGTCATGACATTCTCTAATTTTACGCACACTTTATCAGTTCCCTCTGTAAACAACATATTATTATGAAATTTTATTCTCTTTAAACACTATATTTTTCTCAGTAATAAGCAATAGTGGTTTTGAGTACAGATACATAAATTGAGGAGATATTGAGAGTTGAAATTGTTTTGGGTCATGACATTCTCTAATTTTACGCACACTTTATCAGTTCCCTCTGTAAACAACATATTATTATGAAATTTTATTCTCTTTAAACACTATATTTTTCTCAGTAATAAGCAATAGTGTTTTTGAGTACAGATACATAAATTAAGAAAATATTGAGAGTCATGACACGCTCTGAAATCGATTGCCCTTAGAAACCATTTTGTACAAAAAATAACTGCTAAAATTCGATTTTTTCCACTTACTATGGGTAAGAAAACTGCTATTGAAAATATTAGTTTACTAAGTTTCCAAAATTTAAAACTAAATTAGAAAACGTAGGTAGGTAGAAAATATTTAGTAAAGAATGTGAAACTCATCTTCTCAAACACGGCCCCTCCATTCGTGTGCCTGCTGCTCGCTTTATCATCTCCTGTTGTGTACGATCTGATATCCTTGTTCAGTTCGTCTAGTTGCCTCCCTTCACCATAGTATCTTCTTTGAATTGACTCTAATAAGATAGAAACAAAATGTTAACAAGGCTGCAATCATGTTGTGCAACAAAGACAGCCAACTAAGTATTGTTGAAAGTCCCCATATTGGATATTAAATTAATAATAAAACTTTATATTTGAGTTTAGAATGCGTTTGAAAGTAGAATATACTCACTGTTCGTTATGAAATTATTAATTTTATCCCTCTTTGTTAGTTAATTCTTTTAAAACGAATTTTTTTATAATCGTAATCAAAAGAAGTAAACAAATAAGGAAAACAATTAATTATATCTTTCTTATAGTTTGATAATGATGTGGAATTTAGATAAATAGATCGTTTAAGGTTACTATTATATTTTTTTAATTTTTCTAATTTAAATATTTGCATTTATACTGATTTTCTGGAAGTATTAATTGTTTTAAACCACAAGTTAGCTTGTCTTTTCCCAGTTGTTACTTTCTTCTTTGGCACATTGTATTCTGTCTCTTACTAACAAGTTGAGAGTATTTCACATGAGGTATTCTAAGCTCACAAAAAAGAGAAGTGGTTTTGACAAATTTCTTGAGTATGTGTGTGTGTAGGTGAGTAAATCTATTTGTGATGTGTCTGTGTTTGTAAAATTTGGGGAGTGCGAATTAGCGCAAATCAAAAAAGAAAAAAATATCGATGCAATGGTTAATATGTATTGTAAAGTAATCGCCTATTTCTTTCAGGCGGGGCTTAACGTCTAACTACCAATTAGGGGTCGTGGACGGGGGCGGAAGCTCATACTTTACTGTAAACAATTTTATTCTAACAAATAAAAAGTAGTCATACGCGGGATTCGAACCGGGGATCTCCCACTTACAAAGCCAAGCTCTTGACCACTAGGCCAACACTCGCCCCATATTTCTTGTGAACGTATGTAATCGAAGGAATTCAATATTAAAAATAACTAGATTTAACTTATTCATCTAGATACGAAATCAGCCAGGAAATTAAAAGTAGTAATTTGACCGGAAACAGATGTTGTAGAACGAAGTGGTCAATTCTTAGAAATGAGAATTTCCCCTAGTAAGGCGAAGGTCACAATGTAGAGAAACAATCAGACGTTACTTATGATCCTCACTTTGTTGATGTCCTTCAGGAGAGAAAGGAAGGAGAGGGCAATATACGGTCCTGTCATCGTAAATGTTGCATATACTAATGCGGAAATAATGCTCAGCTAAACAAGTTCTCTATCTTGTAATCGTATTTAGGATGGGACAACTTTAGTGGTTGAGTGTTTTGTATAGAGTAGTTAGACATCTTGGTTGCTTCAGCAAAGCATACAGTGTGAAATCGCTTGAGAAGTGCCAGAGATTGAATGGCTGAATTACCATTAAATAAAGAATGAGGAACTCTCATTAACACTTAAGACTGGGAATATATTTATTCGTTGTCGGAGAAAAAAATATACCATTATTAGTGACAGCCAGAGTGCGTTGGGTAAATTATCACATATACACAACCAGGCTGCAGGAATGTATCATATTATCGCAGAGATTGGTAGAAACTATTGCCATTTTTAAAGAGAAGGGAGTCTACATTAATTTTTTGAGGGTAAGGGGTCATTGTGATATAAAAGAGAATGAAATTGTTGACAAACTTGCAAAGGAAGCCACCAATAGTGGGGGAAATGGCTAATTATAAATTACCACACACCGATATCAAGTGTATAATTGCAAAAGCAGCACTACAAAAATGGCAGACAGATTACAATAAAAAGTTGTGATAAAAGGAGATTCTATAAAACTATGGCAGATCAGTTACCTAGACAACCATGGTTTAAGGGGAACTGTCACTAATAAATGGGTAGTTACGACAATAAGCAGGCTGAGAGCGAACCATACGGTGTATGGATCGTATATTCACAGGAACAACAAAAGGTCCTCTCCTCTTTGCGTACATTGCAATGAGGAGGAGAATTTCATACATATAATAATGATATGTCCACGTTATGTGGTAGAAAGGAAACGAATGTTTAACGATATATACAGGTATTTAGATGCACCATTTCACTACGAAGACATTATATTCTCTACCAACATTTATGTGCTTAAGTCGATAGCAGAGCTAGCAATGAAATATGAGTGTATTTAAAAGTTGTAAAATGAATGGAAGAAAATGATTAGAGAAGGATTACGTGATTACAATTTCGGTTAAGCTATAAGGATGGCAGGAGCACAGAGTACTGCTCCATCCATTAGTTGTAGTTTATGTAAATAGTCGTATATAGTAGAATGATGAATGTGTGAAGCGAATGTATTTATAAGTAAGAATGGAGAGTGAGTGATAAGCACCTAGACAATGCTGGCTGTATGGCGAAAGCCAATGCCAAAAAAAAAGACTGGGAGCGGTCTATCCCAGGCTGCGACGACCCCAGTCACTCTAACCTGTCTTTCAATTCGCCCAAAATTAAAGGATAGTTCTTGCAAAATTATGGGACAATAGGATCTGTAATTGGCAGGCAAAAGGAGGCAGAGGTTCAATCAAGTGTCCAGACCACCTCCAAGTGGAATGTTCAGAGAAGTGCGCTAGATCTTACTAATACCCAGATTCCTCTACAAGAAGTCCTTCGCAAAGTGTTCGGGTACACTATTATTTCGTAACTATTATTATTTTCTTCCAAAAGAACTGGTTCCAGCCATTGTTTTAATTTTTTTTAAATGCCATTAAATTTGAAAAAGTTATTTTTCTCTTTCTCTTTGTTATTGGCCTCTTGAGCTATCAAATCAGCCATTTACATTCTTCTTTCGAAGCTTCTTTATTTTCAGAGTTATCTTGTTGTTTGTTATGAACTCAAAGAGCTCTGTGTAAATGTTGCCATCATCAGCTGCCAGAATAGTATTTAAATTGGCAGGTAACGGACATCCAGTCGCTATCACAGCCCTCCACAATCGTTCTCTTCTTTTAGTACTGTTAGCAAATTCCATAATTAGGTGGTTGGCGTCTGCTATCATTCGAGAAGTACTTCGACACTTGTGCATTGTTTTCACACCAATCCTGGGCTAGATGATGCGGCGAATAATAGTGATTAAACTTCATTCTAATGACTGTGCTAACAAACTACACTTAACTTATTTTAAGTTACTTAACCTACACTTAAAATTAAAGTCAACATAATTTTTAATTATTAGAAGTTGTGAAAAATCAATGAATAGTTTTTGAGAATCATTTGTTGGTATGACGCCTGTCTTTGAAAACATTGTTGTACAAAAATAAATTTACTTGGCTCTGCATGATTACCTTTTTTCAAAAGAGTTATTTTTAAATCAAATTTTTGGCAAGATCTGTTTAAAGCGTATCTATAATTTAATTTTATGATCAATAAAAGTTATGTGAGTTTTTTTAAAATTAAGCTTGCTTAGTTGGCTTAACTACCACCCTGGATCTTATTTTTGGTTCACCCCAAGACAAAAATAATTTTTGATGAAGTTTAGTATCAGTCTTTAACTTATAACTTAGATTAAAATGAAAGATTTCAAATAAAATGATGGAATTTTTAGTTAAATGAAATAAACAAAGAGTCTGAATTGTTTCTGTTCCGCTGATTTGAGAAAACGGATACCCAGTGAGTTCTGTGAATGTTTCCGCATTTCTAGAGTAGGGTGCACACTGGTCCTGAACTTAACTTTTTCTAAAACTACGATAATTAATAGTGGACCACTTGGAGGTGGTCTGGACACTTGATTGATAATTAATTATGTTATAACCTAAATGGCACAGATCGTAAACTAACTGCTCTTGTTCACTAATTCGTTGCTAGTTCAATGTTTAATAATACACATTAAGATCTTATGTTTGTGTTTGTTTCTTAAATCTTTAATCGGTGGATTAAACAAAAAATTCTTGTTGGAGTTTTATTGTGCTAACTCTGCTCTCAATCGAGCAACAGCGGTATATCTCTTCACAATTTGTACTCAGCGAAATTAAATTTAAATTTATAACACACGAGGAAGTTTTAATAAAATAAATAAAAATAGCCATTACGTCAATAAAACTGCGTCATATTTCCTGAAATTACGACCAATATTAATCTAAAATCACTTATCAAACTATCAAATTTCTAAAAATAACGAAATATTGCTCTCCCTAAGCAAATAGCATGTAGGTCAGTATACGCGAATTAAAATTTTTGCAGGAAATAGATTGTTCATTTAATTTGTCGCAGCAAAAGGCATGTTTATTGTATCCTTAACCGGTTTTGGACTTCTATCCATCATCAGAGATATACGAGGTCTGTAAATTAAGTAATGAGGCTGATTTTTTGAAAAAATTTTATTCAAAAAGAATTACAATTCTATATTGTCACCTTCAAAATAACTTCCTTCTGAAGCCACACAGCGCTGGAGACGTTTCTTCCACACCTCATAGCAGTGCTCGAATTCCGATACTGGAATAGCCTTCAGCTGGTCGGTTACAGCCGATTGAATGTTTTCGACTGTCCCAAAATGAGTTCCCTTGAGGTGAACTTCGGGAAGAGAAAAAAGTCACAAGGACTCAAGTCAGGCGAATAAGGAGGCTGAGGAGCCACAGGAATCTTTTTACTGGCCAAAAACTCGTTTATTGAAATTGCTGTGTGACAAGGAGCATTATCGTGGTACAACACCCCTTATTCTTGATGTTTGGCCTCACACGAATGACCCATTTTCGATCAACGGAATCGTCCACAAAGAGATTCTACCTCAAGGTCAAACGGTCAATCAACACTTTTACCGAGAGGTTCTTGAAAAACTTCGAAAAAGGGCTATTCCAGTATCGGAGTTCGAGCGCTGCTATGAGGAGTGGAAGAAACGTCTCCAGCGCTATGTGGCTTCAGAAGGAAGTTATTTTGAAGGTGACAATATAGAATTGTAATTCTTTTTGAATAAAAAAATTTTAAAAAATCAGCCTCATTACTTAATTTACAGACCTCGTAGATAGAATAATCAGTTTAGTGTAGATTTCGGTTTCACTTACGTTACCTTCTCGCACCACACTTAAGTGGTGAATGGAAGTCCGAAAGCAATCAGGGATACAAGACACATGCGTGCTGCGACTGATGAAATCAAAGACATTACCCAGGACTTGCGGACCTGTCCAAATTTTCGAATGTATTCTTCTACTTGTTAATTAAAAATCAAAACACTTCTGGGAAACTAATACAAGTCGAAGACTGGACATCACAGAAAACTTAATTTCAGTTATTAAACATCTTTATAAAGGGAACGCTTCTGGAACGACCGCTGGGATTATTGCCTGCTGAAGAACAACCTCCTTTCTTGAAAAACTTACGAAAAGAGTAATCTGTTTCCATTTGGAAGAACATCAATATAACTCTCAACATGTGAAAATGGATGCAAATCTGAAAACTTTTAGAGCTGACTGAAAAATGAATAAAAAAAAAAAGAGCACACTAACAAAAATATTGCGATAAAAATGCTATAAAAGCATCTCTGTATTTGTGAACACAATTTTGGTGTTGTACCTGATGGACTGGCTAATCTGCAAGCGTATTTATATCTCGGTTATCACAAAGAATGTAGACACATATTTAGATAAAAAGAAGAGATCAGAGACTAAAGAATCCTGTCTAATCGTGTTTAGCTACAGCTGTTAAATGAGGAAGCTGATCGTTAAGGGTACGAGAAAATTGGATAATAATGTAGTCGCGTCCGTCCATAGCTTTTGGCAAACTATATCTATGAAGGGGCGTTGAGGAGAATTAGATAGCGGTGCAAGGATTAGATTATTTCCTGAACTCCAAGGTAAAATACCGCTGACTCATCATTTCTTCTGAATATTAAGAGATATATCATCTTTCAATGAAATTCTTTTCACTGATTCATTTAAGTTGTGCAAGTATAGCAATTTAAAATATGACCTTGGGATTTTATTATTAGTAAGTCTTAATTAATCCGATCAGATGTCGTGAAAAACAGGCTATATTTAAATATCATTCTAAAATTACCTTCAAAATCTGAATTATGCGTTGCAATTAGTCAATTACCCTAATTTTTTTTTTAAAAAAATTCTCTTTTCTCTAATCAGAGAAATAATTCAGTTGTCTAAATTTTCTAGGTTGTATTTTTTGCCTCAATATTCATGTTTTGAGTCCACCTTAAGATAGAAGTGGTTTATGAAGTGAAGGTTTATGAACAGATCAATTCAAAAGGTGAAAATCGCAAAAGTAAATCGTAACAATCCAAAGTGCTAATTTGATCTTTTCGTTTTTTTGCGAGGAAAGAGAGAATACATGGAGATTCTCAGACAAAAATATGTTGTGTGTGAGAAGTCTACAATCAGGGCCGACCCTGATTAATAACCCCTCCTCAAAACAATAGTCGAAGATATCCGTCGGAATGGCGCGGGGTTATTTTGTTAGGAATGGACCAGAGCCGAGCAGCCATCTTGATCACATAATGCTGGCAAAGGATCCTCTATTGGCATGACTAGACGGACGTGGAAGGAAGTCATTAAGGAAGCCTGGAAAAAGACAAAAATATTTACAGCCACGCAGGAGAGGAATTTGATTTAGATGATTAGGTGAGGTATGTGGTACTAAAAGTTAAGTAATCGCCTATTTATTAAGGCAAAGCTTAACGTCTAACAACCGATTAGGAGTCTTGGACGGGTTATGTGGAACTATATTGACTAATTTTTCAAATTTGAGGTGATTTCAAATCTTGTTTTTGGACAGTACTCAATTTGCTAAGAGTAAGGTAACTGTCACCTCTCCTCTTAACAGGATTCCCTTTAGCTAGCGGTCTAAACTACCGAATTCTTAAATACGATTGTTATACTGGCTTATATAAGAGAAATTTAAAAAAATAATAATAAAATAAAGCGAAGTCATTATATCTCAATTCACGTAAATGCAATATTCACTATATGACCATAAGGTTATATTTAATTGTTATCTTAATTGCAGCGCACACTAAGGGAAGTTACAAAAACATTTACTTACAGTTTTCGTTTGATTCTGTATTATAACCATCTTGTTTCACATTAACCTTCAACCCTACATTGTTAGAAGAGCACTTATATCTGTATCACTTCATGGCATCGTGCTCATTTTATAAATTATCTACTTATTAATGTTGTGGCACAAAAAAAAAAAAAAACCAGCTCTCAACAATTTTGTTCTTGTTCCAAATCTCACTCTTATATCGACAAATTACTTATATTTATTTAAAATAAGGAATTTGAAAAAATAAGTAAACAAAAAAAATTGCTATTAAGAGTTTTAATTTTTATGGAAACCGTACAAATATATTAAATCAGAAAAATCTTTAAAAAAAAAAAGAAATTAAAAATCTGTTTTGCTTAATGGGATTCCCACTGGGAAAATTCCTTCGAACTTAAAATTTGGGACACAACTTTAAATGTTCGTTAAAATCTACAATACTGATATTTTTTTAATACAAATACAAATTTATACTAATACACTCAAACCTGTTTTTATGCGGTCCTTTTTTAAGCGATTTTTTATTTGTGCGTTTCTTTTTGTGCGATCTCGTAATTTAATTGTTGAACTGACAATAATTTCAATGTCAACGAATAAAATGTGCAATACAATATTGCGATGGAATTTTTGGGTAGCAATGCAAAAATGCATTGATCGCAAATAAACATTAAAGGACATCTGCAGTTTTGTATGTATAAAATAAATACATATGTAATTAAAATATTTAACAATGTTCGCATGTGTTTTTTCTAAATCAGGCTCCAAAAGGTTTTGCGAGATTCGAAGAGCTGCCAAGCCTCGTGTCTTGATTTCGTTTAAAAAAGCAATTGCTAGTTATGGTTATGAGTTATTTTATAAGTGAGATTTTTTTTTAATATTGTTTCGAAAACTATTTCTTATAGCTACTCGTGAAGTTTTATGCAATTTCTTTTATGCGTTTTCTTTTATTCGGTCCCTATCCACCGCACAAAAACAGGTTTGAGTGTAATTACCAATATAAATTTACTAATAGAAATAAAACTAGCACTACAATCACTGATAAACAAAAAACTAAGATAGAAAAAATAATAATTATAATAATACAATAATAATATAATATATAATAATAATAATTATTATTATTATAAAAACAAAACAGGAATAAAGCTTGAAAACTAAATCATTATTACTTATGTCTGACTGAGTAATTACAATAACATTCTGAATTAGAAAATGTAAGTTTTAATAAAAATATTAGTATAATTCTGTAACCTGAATGTCAATTTTCAGTAATAATATTATTTCTTCATTATAACTTGTTATCTCTAGTTAATAAAACTTTTTAAAAAAAAAGTGAATTATTGTTATTATTCTATTATTTTTTTATATTAATTTAAAACTGTAATAAGATGAGTTTAGACTTTTCTAAATGGGGAATCACCAACATTAAACGATTGTTTGTTAATAAATTTTGTGGTTTTCACCCTATTTTTAGTAACAATTTGAAGCAACAAAAGAAAAAAGAAAAACCTTGAAGAGTTCTGGTTCAGTAACTAATTTGTTAAGTAAACAGCCGGTTTAGTGCCTTTTACTAATCGCCTCAATGAAATACCTATTTCAGTTCAACATTTTTTGTTTTGTTAAAAATATTCAGACGATAATATTCCTAGAGACTTTATTTTAAATAATATTACCATTATCACGGAATTAATATGACGTAGCATTACAAAAATAGCTATTAATTATTTACACTGCACTATCTTACATGTTTTTTGTTTTGTTTTTCCTCTCAAGTAAACTTATGTCAAGATAATAAAAATATGGCTACTGTTTTTTTATTAGGGCATAAAGTACAATTACTGATAATTCATTCATTAATTAAGATAATGCGCCAATAGTTTTGGAACAAGTGAAACAGTAGTTTTAATTTTTTCTTTTTTTTTTTAGATTAGAATCAATATTATGCTGGTATTTATCTAACTTCCATGTTATCTTCCAGAAGTTGATATAAAGAAAGAACTCAAAGAATACAATTATGGTTACTAATAATTTAAAAATTGAAGCAAATATAATAATAGTTTGGTTTTAAAAAATTCTCACCATTGATTGTTGAATTTGTGGTTACCACAAATTTTTGAACAATTTAGTTATGCATAAAAAGGTTCCCTGAAGTTTTGTTGCTATTCAGAATCCTAGTACCGAGTTGAAGATGGTAGCGGTAGATTCAAAGTTTTGAAATTGGCCGGAAATATGAGCTTACATGGTTCTTTTCTCTAAGCACAGTTAATGTAATTATATTTTCTTAAAACTTCCAACTTTTGCACAGAAAGGAAATTGACTTCCTGTCAGAAAGCTTTCTCGAAATTTGGAATTTCAGTCAAATATTTGTTTCTTATTTAAAATTTATTGTTTGATAAGTCTTAAAATTACCCTGAAACGAGCACTTCAGAGTTAAGTTCAACCACCCTACTCGATCAGAAGTGCTGTTAGTAGAATTTACCAGGAATATTGTTGAACTACTTCTGTACCTTATCAAAGAAAACATGATAAGGAACCCTTTTATTGAGAAAATTGACTGATTTTGTGGAAAAGCATATTGTTGGTGGCATCCAAACCAGATATCACATTAGAACTTCTTTAATTCCTTCACCAAACTGATGAATCTACTACCCTAATGATGGATGAAGGAGCGAAATCGATCAGGGATTACAATAAACATGCGCGCCATGACGGATAAAATCAAAGATATTATCCAGCACTGCTGACTTAATCGTATCTTTATTTTTGTGTATTTATCTAAGAATTCAGAGAATAGCGAAACAAACAGATAAATTGTTAATTAATGAATAACATTGGTTGGTTTCTATTCTTGATATATTTTCACATCTTTCCTTAGGGTAAGGTCAAATTTGCAATCCCTCTCTTGCAGTAATCTGCGTTTGTACTGAAGCATGTATACGCCAGATTTAATCGAAATCTGTCCTAAAGCATAGATTTAAGTAAAAATCTGTATAATCAGCACCTCTATAACCGAATGAGTTAACCCTTATCCCGTGTTACTGTCTTGAATTACATTCTACATGAGTATCAATCACGTGGTGCTAGATAGATTTTTTTTCTATCTAGCTATGCTCACCTAGTAAAATACAAACCAGTTTTTTTAAAAAACTACTTTTCTTCCCGATGCAAATGAACCTTTCTCAAAGCTAGCATTTAGAGAATTCCTTGAAAATTTTTAAATTCGACAAAATCTGATTCAAATGCTGTACTTCCTGTTGCCCCCCCCAAAATTGTTATTATAATAAATAAACAAATAATAATAATAAATAAATAATGTAATAAATGAACTATAATTGTAAGAATAACGCCCGATGGGTGCTAAAAACAATGGATCAAACTGCAATCAGTTTGTTGTTTTCAACTCGACACTAAAACACAAATTATAGAGAACATAATGTAGTCTGAAATTCTAATATATCAAAATACCATTAAAAGTAATTAACTTCTACTCCAAATGTTCTAACTTAGATTAAATCCCATTATAAAGCTATAAAAAATTAATTCTATTCATTAAGCTTACATATTCAGTCGACTCTCGATAATTCGAAACTCGATAATTCGAATTTTTCGATAATTCGAACTCTACAGTTGCTAACTTCGGTAAATCGAAAAAAATCAATGCGCTCGATAATTCGAAATCCTTTTCTTAACAACAGGGGGAGAGAAGGCTCTATAATTCGAGCGAGGCCACCTTCCCCTCTTTATAATTCGAATTTTCCCTAGTAATGTTTACTTCTCATTTTCCGCTTATTGTTCATTTCCTGCGTAATGTTTCCCTCCTTTCAGCCCAGTTTAACTTTCCGATTCTCTTTCTTAGTTTGTCACGATGGGAAGTACGTCTCCCTTACTGTGGTCCCACAAAAAAAAAAAAAAAATTAACGCGGCCGTGAAAAGAGGTTCGAAGAAAAAAGATATCGCCAAAACTCTCAATATTCCACCATCAACGCTTTCTACAATTCTAAGGCTGGAAACATAGTGGAGCGGCGAGCAAAGCGGCGATGATAGCGAAGAGCGAAGCGGCGAAATCAAACACAAGTTAACATATGGGACCGCGCATAGTGGCGAGCAAAGCGAAGATAGAGCAACTCTATCTATTTCTAGTTTTTGTTTTTGCCGCTTCGCTCTTCGCTATCATCGCCGCTTTGCTCGCCGCTCCACTATGTTTCCAGCCTAAGTCACTTGACTAAGTCAAGCCACATTGAAACAAAAAACTGTTCATTTTTTAAATTAGGTACATATGTATATTATTATTTATTGAAATGTTAATACATATGTAATTTTTTTGTTCTTTTTTGTCGTTTTCATTATTTTTACTTTTTTACTTGAGGCTATATATGTCTAAAACTTAGGTAAGCTCACACGTATTTTCAATATACGTATCTACATACATATATATATAATAAAAACTCTTAATAATTCGATTTTTTTCCCCCTTCTTGATAATTCAAACTTTATGATAATTCGAAGTCTCGATAATTCGAATTTTTCTTGTAGTCCCTTGGATTTCGATTTATCGAGAGTCGACTGTATTTCAAAGATCACATTTGCATATTGTAAACAAACAACTTACTTAATTCTAAGTTTTTCTGTATAGTTAATGTGTTATTAAGTAATAGTGTCAAGTAATCCTAATTCTTAATCGTGTTTTCAAATGTTTCTCATTGGGGCCCCGATCGCTTTCAGTTTTAGCCTATTGCGTAGAGATGCCTAAACACAAGTAGCAGAGATAAATCCTAAATATTCGGTTTTGCCATTACTGCTTTATGTCTTGTTCAAAAATAAATTGTGTGATATGATAAGATTCTGAAAAGTAAATTTGGCCCAGGATGCGTATCCTGTGTAACTGGCAAGTTTCAGGCCCTACCAAAAACCACTATCGTCAAGCAGTGATTGTGGATCACAGTGGCTGTGAAAGATTCCCTACAACTTACATCCCTGTAAACCTGAATAGAGACAGTACGATCTTAGGCGCCACGGTAGCCGAGCGGTTAGAGGCGAGATCTCGGGTTCGATTCCCAGGCCTTGGATTTTATTTAATGGTTAATAAAAGAAATTTACAGTAAAGTATGTTTGCTAGTCGCCTCCATCCACGACACCTAATTGATAGTTGGACGTTAAGCCCCGCCTGAAAAAATAGGCGCTTACTTTACTTTTTACTTTTACAGTACGATCTTTTTCAAAACACAAATTTCGTTTCATCCTACGAATTATTAAAACTACATGGTTAGAATAGTAGATTTATTTTGGAAATTCTAACCATTTAAAATAATTGATTAGACAAGGCCAACTGCCATAGATCGTCCTGGGTGCACGTTATATTTTTGGTATACATATAAGCCACGTGTTGGCTGTACGAGTTCAGTTCGTCCTTAAATGGGCCAAGCGGGAGTTCCGCCCTAAGAGAGCTTCTGTTTCCAATGGGCGTTGCTCATCAACCAGCTAGAGCGGTGAGTTCTCGCTTCTTGTAAAACGATCCCCTTGCATGCAGGAGGCCCGGATACTCTGCTAAGGGTCAGTTCGGACCTTAATAATCCTCTTTAAGAGAGGTGGGGAAGAATGCCCTGGCCTACTAGGATTAAGACCGACTTAAGCATCTAATCTCTTCACCAGAATCAGTAGCTGTTGTGTCCATCTTATTGTCATCATGCTTATTGTCATTGTAGTATTGTCTCTATTTTGTTAGAGCACCATCCGGTTGCGTTAAACGCGAATTTTTGGCAAATTGTGGAAATACATCGTATTCTGAAGTTCAGCTAGATCCCTAACTTAAAAAGAAGGTTCTATATAGATATTGCCGACAAAAATAACTTTAAATTTACACTTAGTAGGTGAAATAATAAAAATTCGAAACTTTATAAATAATTAAATTAACAACCAATTTATAAATGATAAAAACAAATGATTCAGAGAAATTGAAATAAGTACAATAAAAAAAACAATTTAGAAGTTATGATGGATTGTGATAATTGATTCAAATTGATATACCAGCTGTTTATTTCTATATTTATTGATTCTTATTGGTAGTGGTCCGAATCAATTTCTCTCTGAGTTCTTATTCACTCATTCATCAATATTTGAGTTAGAAATGATTGTTTCCACTAAAAAGTTAAATGCATTTAGTTTTTTTTTGTTCGTAAATTTACGTTAGAATTTATCTGCAAACAATATTAATAAGATAAGATAAGGTAAACAATTAGAGCGTCATTACTATCTGTTGGTTTAGATCTGATTTTATTTTTATATTTAGAAATTAACCGAAAAACGGCTTTTTATTTATTTATTTGCAGCTTTACTTTCACTTACTGGTGTAAAGATAAGTAATGAGTTCAGCCAAATCTTGAAAATTAACTTTCCAAGTTTTCAGAGGTGGCCATTTAGAAACGAAAGTAGGTGCCACAATCTTTCCAAATAGTTCAGTGGTTACTTAATTTTTCTTTTTGAGGGCTCTACTGAGTTCTTTCTAGTGCGGGTAGCTGACACTTTTATGGTAATTAAATTCTTTTTTCTTTTTTATATACTAAATGCAATCGTAATAGTTAAGAAATTAAAAAGTGGGCGTGTCTTCGTAAAATGGATATGGTGGGTATTGAAAAATCTTTAAAACTGCGTATGATTCAGTTTTAAGTTTACTAGGCAGATAAATCTATTTTTAAGATTGTTTTCAGTTTACTGGTGAGATTGATTATTTCACTTTAACCTGTATTTTTAGAACTCTTTTAGAAAAATAACGATGTTTAAATTGAAACACTCGAGAATTTGTTACAAGAGGGTGGGTATGTAATGGGAAGGGATGTGAAGGAGAGTTTGCCCAAGTATGGACTCCTATATTCCAGAAAATGCTACTCATCATCGTTCTCTTTAAAATGTAAGAGAATTGGGCAATTTCGAGGATCTTGTGGCACAATAAAATATTCTACTAGCAGAGGGACGCCGGCAGTGATGGCTATTGTCGTATAAAGTGCATGCAAAAAAGACCATAGACTGGAGCACAAAGGTTTTCAGGTTTCAATGCCTTAATGGTTTTTTATGTACCCATTCAACCTGAGAGAGAGACAGAAAAAAGAACAGATTAAAATCCTGGTTTAAATAAAATCTAACCACAGACAAAAAAAGCGCTGGTGAAGCCATGGATAGACTAAACGTTTTCTTTACTTTGTTTTTGTAGAATTTATGAATTTATAATTGATGTATTTTTAGTGTTTTAATAATAACTGATAATATAAAAGAAACTACAATAAGTGTATTGTGAAAGTCGTTTAATAATAAGTAAAATTTGATTGTAAAAAGCAGAACTGATTAAGTGGTTAGTACGTATGATCTCCAGGGAGAGCGCTGATGGGCAGCGGGAATAGCGGCGTCGGCCGGTGCCTCTCCCACTAAATGGCTCCCAATTGACCTTCAAAGTGTTTGTTAAATGTTTGTCCACTTTGCTCTCAGTTCACAGACTACATTGTACACACATCTTACATAACCCAATATTCATCCCACATTTAAATAATTCTAGTTTTATTTGTATATATATTTAATAACTCCTTTTAAGTTTAATCTTCACTAATTCAACTACAAAACAGTGGACAAATTTTGTATAATTTCAAAACAAAATTTGGGAAGTGTATGAAGAATTAAAATAAAAAATTTGTATAAGAAAATTATATAAAAATACCAAAGAATAAAGTGATATTAGGTTTAGGGTTGGTACAGTGGTTAGCGTGTACTGTATTATAACGAAGAGATTCCTAGTTCGAATAAGGCTACCTGTATCATTGTATTGTCTTTTCCTAAGAGCTTTAAAGAACACTGTCTGGTGATGGTCAGGTATTGTCGTGTGACGAGGGAATACTGCCCAGAGTCTGGCAGTGCACTGAATAAGCTCCGGGAGCCAATGACCTCAGATATAGATGCGCCTTAAAGAAAAAAAAGAGTGATATTTTGGACTAATAATTACAACCAACACATTATTTATGGGCTTCTGTTGCTACATTGATCTACTGATAGATTTAACTGATCAAAATTGAACATTTGGTGAAATTTATTATATTTTTGAGTTTGACTCATATTCAGCTCCCCGTGCTGTAAGAGATAGTTGTTTTTTTGTATCGCAGGCATTTGGGCTTTAATTGTAACGAAAATTTAATGATTATTTTGTAAAGATTCCTTCGTTTTGCTTTACTTAAAAGGTTGAAATTAAAAGATTCTAACCTATTTCCCAAAACAATTATCCTTAAATTTATCCAGGAAAAAGTGTCATTGATGTATGTCTCAACTCATAGGAGAGTTTTACTTGTACTGTAATTACTGTAGAGTACCACAGTTGCAGACTACCAGATAAAATACGCTCCTACGTCATGACAACCTCCGTAATACCTGAGAGCATGTTACGAAGGAGTAAATCCACCATATGAAGAACCGACTGAACTGTTTAGGAACTATTGCCACGTCTTCTACCAATAAAAAGGGCCAATTCCTCCTCTAGACTGGAGGTTTAATGTTTTTGTTTCATTAGCATAGAAGAAGGCTGAAGAAAGCGCTAAAATAGGTTGGAAAGGATCAAGAAATCTTGGAGTTATCTACCTGTATTGCCACTATATTAACAAAATCAGCGAACATAACAATCAACAATTCTTGCAATATTTTTTCTTTCCTCCCTTCATGCAGAACACAATTTCCAACATTGATTACGGACGCAATCCAAACAATAAATAAACAAGGCCGAAGAAAAGTGAAAATATGAAGTGTAAATGGAAAATAGAACTAATTAAGTTTTTTTATTCCATTTAATCTGTTCAAGGAATTCATTTTAAGAAGATATCGATAACTTATCGATAATTGGATTTAAATCGACGTTAATAAGGTGCCAGTTTGTGTTATGGAGGCTTTTCGTAAACATAATGTTTTGGAAATAGAATACATTTATACTAGTATTAATATTTATGATCATTTATTACTTGCCTCTTTTCTCTCTTTTTCAACCATGGTTCAAAGTGTCACAGCCAACTCCCAAATATTTACCGAATATTTTCATATCTGAAAAATATGAGATTATTTATGTATAAAAACCGTTATTTCTTTAATATTCGTAGAAATAAAGGAATATAATTTGTTTCAAAGTTATGTAACTTACGCTCCTATTATTTTTACATATAAATGAATACTTAATGGGAAAACTAAGTTAATAGAATTTATTAACTCATTTTTTTTTGAGGCAAGATAGTTCTTATATAAATAAGCTGAATTAGAAATCAGAAATAGAGGCTGAAGTTGGAGTCACATTATAAGATAGAATAGAAGTTATTTTTATGGCCGGCTTGTAGAATAATCATATGTGGGTATCTTGTAACCAGTTAAAAGTTTTTACTATAAACCAAGTTTATTAAATGATTTGTTAGATAAACTAAAAAGAACTTTTAAGCTACTTCTTTTATTAGATTTGTGTGGCTTCTAAGTGAAGAAACATCACTTTTTTCTGTTCATGCTTATTCAAATCCTGTAGAAAACCATTCATGGCATGGAAAACAAATTTTTCCAAAGAGTCACTTCAATTTTTCATAAGA
This sequence comes from Rhodnius prolixus, assembly GCF_049639745.1. Classification (NCBI taxonomy): domain Eukaryota; kingdom Metazoa; phylum Arthropoda; class Insecta; order Hemiptera; family Reduviidae; genus Rhodnius; species Rhodnius prolixus. Next base: position 38,559,274 of record NW_027411614.1, on the reverse strand, counting down.
ACCTTAGAATCAACATGAAATAAAAAGTAAATAGCGCCTTAATTACACTATACAATGATCCATTCATTATCTCCACGTGCTGTTGAGGAATTAAGGTCTCTAAACCATGAAGTTGTTAAAAACGTATTCGAAGGCCGCTACAGCACTTAATATTCTACTTAACATCAGGGAAAAAAAACACCATTTTGGAATCTCACTCACCACTTTGGGTCAGGATGATTGGCATGCCACCATTTGAATAGAGTTGCTGGAGAAGTTTCATCGGCATAGAACACGAAAGTATCCTCTGAGATGGATGGGGACAGTGTAGGAATTAATGACTTTAGCAGTTATCCTAACTGTAAAAAAGACTTTCCTTCAAAGTAATTTGAGAAGTGCAACTTTGAATCACATTCATCTTTGTAATACATATTTTCTCAGGGGGAGCTTTTACGATCAACTGCAATCATATGTGTAGGCAGAGGCGATAACTAATTGCTTCACTATTATCTTCCCCTATTTGCCATTAAATAATTTCCTAGCCTAGACCAATAACCAAGCCTAGAAACCGCTTCTGTTCAATCACAACTTGAACAATTTTTTGAAAGTAATGATGTAAAAAGACAAAGTAATGCAAAACAAGATTATTAAAGGTTTTGTTAACGATCGGCCTAAGATCAAGTCGTTAACTGTTAGAATTATAACTTAAAATGATCAAAGAACGCCCATAAAATTAATGTTTTGTTGGTTCTAGGTCTTAAAAATTCATATTTTTCTATTTAACAACGTTTCTGCGTAGGTGTTTGTCCTTATCTGTGGCTGATGACAATCTGGCAGGTTATGACTTGAGAGCAGTATGATCCATATGGATGGAGGCTTGTACGAATGTTCATTCACCTGATTGTAACCAGTCTAACCTCCTTATGGGTCAAACTTCTCTCACATAGCACACTCTCCTCCATGTAATATCTGCTACTATTCACGACACAACTCCATACCGAAACATTTGACAGTAGAGAACAACTAGTTTTTAAGTCCTAAACCCATCAAACCAGTGTTCAGAATATGCAAGAAGTAATTATTAATACAAATTAATTGCTTATTATTAGTTATTTTCATTTTATTGAGGTTATTTTAATCTGACATAAGAATGTGTTATGTTTCAGGTACAATAAAGGGCTTTAATGGAAAAGGAAAAGGTCACAGGAAGGGGATGAAAGGAGCGGCGAGCAAACGTTTAAATCAGAAGGGTATCGGTAGGTGGTCCCACTATTACTGATAAGAAATATATTTGAATAAAGGTTCATTGCACTTCTGGTCTTCTTACTATCTGAATTTAATACTATTGTAAATCTCTACAAGAAATTCATCTAATTCACACTACTGCTTAATATATTAGTCAACACCTTATTTGTATAGAAATTAAATTACTTCTTGATAATTTATTAAAAATATTTAGAACTTTAATTGTATATTCACTGATGTTTTATACAATACACATTTTTTTTATTTTTTGAACTTATATACTGTTAAACGTTTGCTGCAGCAATAATTATTTCATAGAATTTCAAGTAATAACTTTGAATAATTAGCTTTAATCGTCTTTCAAAAATTTTCCTATGATTTAAAGAAGTATTATTTAAAAATTATATAGCATTGTAGATAATTACGTTACCTAGGGCATTTCATTTATTCAACAACTTTTAAATATACATTTATGTAGTTTTTATTTATTTTCAATTTTGGTTTAAGGTATATTTTTTATTTGTTTATAGCTACAAAACGAGAAGAAATTCCAGCTCCTGTAACTAATGTGGATCCTTGTGACAATTCCAATGATTCAGGACTTGGATTTGATCATCACCTAGAATTTCAAGTTCCAAGGACACAATCCAATTTCGTTGAACATGATGTACGTTCCTCTAATGAATTGCATTCGTATTTATTATCTATAACTATTTTCCGAACTGTATAAGTAATAATATTTATACAATATTAAATACATTTTTCGAACTAAACTGATTCCGGTTTTGTAACAAATGAGCTACAAAGAGATTCATATTATTACGCGAATCCATTTCACCTGCATAAAGATTTCAGACAATACATTAGAGGTTCTAAAGCTGTTCTGGTTTGGGACATCGACTATGATTAAATAAAACAATTAAGCTCCAGATTGGATTAAAAGTTTACCCCACGAAAACGTATTTTATTTTCAAGGAATATTAAATTTAAACTTAGCTAATAAAGCATTAGCGTGAGCGTATAAAGTTATGAACATATTATTCTATAATAACAAAAAATCTCAGTCCTCATCAGGCCTTAAATTTATGAGAAGATTTTATTTGCAAAGTACAATAAACTAGTCTCCAGTCACAAATAAGGCATTCTCTGGCCATTACCTTCTCATTCTCTTAAGTCAAATAAATTTAAGGTTTTTGAGATCATACTTTATCCGTAATTTTTGATTATAATCGTAACAGTAGCACATTTGTGTGTTTTTAGTGATGTCTTCAATTAGAACTATTTTCAAGCTGAAACCTTGATCACAATCATTTTCTAGCTTCATAAGGTGTAATATATATATATTTTGTTTTAAACAGTTCGTTTGGGGAAGCGAAAGTGAAGCAAAACGCCAACGATTGGAAATCAAAGTTGAGTCTGATAATGCAAACGACAATTTCACATTCCCTCAGGCAAGACTACCCACACATACCACATCTATTTCCCCAGTTTGGTGAGTAGTTTTTATCTAATTTTGAAAATAAGCAAATTAGTTGAACGTAAATTACTATGATTGTTTAAAACTTTATGAGACAAAGTACCTCATATTTAGGGACACAAAAAATCGTACCTTTGATAATAAATGAAGGTGATAATAAATGCAACAAAAATATCACAGAAATTCTAAGCATTAACTTGTTACTTTCCTTCCACTACTAATGTACACAAGAACTGTATTTCAAGTATTGGTAACGTTAGTAATAAATTGATTTGAAAAATTAACGTTTTGTAGAATGATTTTTTAGTTTATTTTCTAGAGTGAAAATAAGAATTCAAATTGGTTCAAATAAACATTATAACCATCAATACTTAAAGGTTTCAAATGGTTAAAGGAGTTTTATCCTTAGATAAGTTGCTTATTTGTAAGAAAAACTCAAATATCGTTTAAATTTCCTTTACTATCCTCCGTTTCCGCGTCGGGGAATAATGTTGCATGCGGCCATAAGATTATTGTACCCTCTTACTGTTGCCAGGCGAAACCCTTTAATCTAATACCTAAATTACCTAATATACCTAAAAAGTCTCAGAATCTAAGTGGGTTCTAGAGGGAATAGCAATCCTTCTCTAACGCTTGGTAACTTCCCAGGCATCAAAATCTTCCTTAGACTGTCGGTTAGCTAGTATATTGAAGAGTTCCCTCTATCTTTTCATGTTTTACAATTGGCATCTTCAGGTGCCTTCTGAGTTTATAATGCCCTAGGGGGAAACCCATCAGCCTATAGAAATTATTCCCATTCGATCTGTTTCGGTTTTTAATAGACCAGACAGACTTTTTTTTTTTTTGGCTGCCGCATACTTGGAAGTCAAGAGCGTAGCTCTGCAGATCTTCTCCGTACTCCGCTCTTACAGGAGAAAACTGTCGCCTGCCCTGCAAAAGGGTGTAGGTCCCATGAAAGGGAAGAGTATCATCATCCGAAGTTAGAATTTCGGACTTAATGCATTATATTCCCGATAATCCTCCTCGTCGCTTGAAGCGAAAATGGCCTAGAGATCTGTTGTGATTAAATCATTGTAAAAGAGTTTCACCAGTGGGTGATTGCTCTAACCATGTCATTACAAGAGAACTGAACCAGTAAGATCAAATTTACGTGATGCAACAATCGTTGCAGTTGTAAATATACAAATAAAGTGAAAAAAAAAAATCATTATACTCGTATATGTTTAATATAAGTCATATCATTCTTATTAATTTTTATATCTATAAATATTTAATTTTCACTAAAAATCTTGATTTTATTTTAATTTAGCTCAAGAGGAGGTAAAAATGTATCTGTGGGTAAAGGAGGTAAACGTGGAAATCAGTGTATAACTAGTCAGTCTGTTGGGTTAAGTCGAGATGGTAAGGTCCAGCTTCAAATTCTCTCTCAACCTGAGACTCAACATCGAGCCAGGTATCAGACTGAAGGATCTAGAGGTGCAGTAAAGGATCGCACTGGTAATGGATTTCCAATTGTTAAGGTAAATATTTATTCTAAATTTGTAAAAACTTTTTGTACCCTCTAAGTCATCCATTCCAATCTAATGTACTTTTAAATAATTTGTTTGTTTAGTTGAGTGGTTACAAGAAAGCAGCCACATTGGAAGTATATATTGGTACTGATCAAGGGCGGGTAGCGCCTCATATGTTTTACCAAGCGTGTCGAGTATCCGGAAAGAACTCTACACCATGTGTAGAAAAGAAAGTTGATGGCACTGTTCTGATAGAAATAGAGTTAGAGCCTTCTAAGGACATGATTGCAACGTTGGTAGATTTAGTATTCATTTCATTTAATGTTTTATAACAAAGGCAAAAATTATAATATTGTTTAATTCCTAAATAGATGTGATTGCGTTGGTATATTAAAAGAACGGAATGTAGATGTTGAACATAGATTTCCAGAGGAAAGTTCTGGAAGAAGCAAGAAGAAGTCTACAAGGTGTCGAATGGTGTTTAGAACAGTGATCACAAATGATGACAATACTGTTGAAACTTTGCAAGTTACATCACATCCAATAATTTGTAGTAAGCATCCTTGTTTCACTCTTCTACTTTGTGAAAATAACAAATTAATAAATATTTCCTAAATGGATTTTAACTGTACAAAACACATTGCTTTCATTCTGGCCGGTTTCGGATTTTCATCCCGCCTAAGACAGGCCATCAAAAACGAAAATGTAGTGTGTGACAGAAACTTTGTAAATGAAAATAAAATTTTCTGTTCTCAACTGATAAAACAATCTTTGATGATGTATGAAAATCCGGAACCAATCAGATGTAAGGCAAACCTCCGTGCTGTGATGGGTCAAATCAACGTTTTAACTTCTATTTTTTTTTGTGTATTTTTCCAATTAGCTCAACCTCCAGGTGTGCCTGAAATCTGTAAAAAATCTCTGAGCACTTGTCCGGCCTCTGGTGGACTTGAAATGTTTATATTAGGAAAAAATTTTTTAAAGGACACCAGAGTAGTCTTCTCCGAAGGCGATATTGGTACAGAAGGTTCGTGGGAAGTACTTGTCCATCCAGATAAAGAGTTTTTACAACAGGTTAGTTAATTAAAATGATATATATATGTAATTTTTCGATCATTTATATTGTTTTTTGTTTTTTTAAATAATATGGATTTTCCTATTATTTCCAGTCTCACTTGGTATGTGTAATCCCACCGTACCGACGAGAAGATATAAAAGAACCTGTATTAGCGAAGTTGCAGGTAGTATCCAGCGGTCGTAGCAGTGAAGTGCATACTTTTATATACACACCGTTAGGCACCAGTCCTCTTCAGGGTAACAAATCTTGTACTTAACTTTGTAGTGCTGTTGGCACACTGGCTCTCTTCTCCTTCAACCAACGTCACGCAAAATACATGTATCATTATTTAGACAAACAATTTTGGATTTTATATAGCTAGGGAATTTTCCTTTTTGAAAACTGGTGTTTTTTAGAGTGATGCTCAAGTAATAAATATTTTTCACTTTACTTTTACTTGAGAAAATTTAAAGGGAACAACGCATTAATGAAATTGATAATTCGCTATAGAAAGTTAGCATAATGAGCAGGACTGATGTGATTCGGTAGGTTCAAAAATAATAATTTCTTTTTTGTAACCAGTTCTTTATAAAAAATTTCTCCTCTTTTATAGGGAGCGAAAACATAGTTTTCTTAAAATTTGTGGCCTTTTTAATTTATTTGACTTACTTTGTTGTTGTTGATGTAACAATGTTTTGAACTGGAAGTTAAAATGTTTTAAAAAGTGATTTAGAATTGTAACTGTTCAGTTCTCACTTTAATACTGCCAGTTCTCATTGGCTGTTCAAGTCTCATTTTTTAGGTCTTGTAGTTTAATCTGGTTTCACTAGATAATTATTCCTTTTTTAATATTGTCATTATATTGTGCATACACAATCAACAGAAAATGGAAAATTTCACTTAGCTTTTTTTTTAAGTTGTATCAAAATCAAAAATATTTATTTAGTAGGTATGAACGAAGAATAATTTCAATATTATAGTTTTATTTTTATCGGAAACCAACTTTTTGAGTTCGAATAACATTATTGCAAAGAACGTGAACTTTCAGGTAATGATTTATTAAAATTTTTAAAAATTTTCTTGTTCATTCAATTCTAAATTCGTCTTTATTTAAAATAAATAAATAAATAAATGAATTTTTTCGAATGTTGGTGCTAATTTTTTTATTTATTTATTTTTAAATAGTATATTTGGATATTTGCTAAAAAAAGAACAAACAAACAAAAACAATCTAAGTGCTTCGTGAAATATATAAAAGATGTTTTATGCTTCACTCTCAAGAAAAAAATAATCAAAATTCTTATATAATTCAAAAAAACTTTTTTAAATTTCAATTTTAAAAAAATAAAATAAAAAATGAATCGCACTTAGATTGAAGAAATTTTGACTTTGGTTGAATGAGAGGGCAGCAATGGGGTTGGAATTATTTAGTAGTTAAGTTCATATTATTTAGGATTTTGTGGCTTTGTTTGTTGTAAGAAATAAGTGCAAACATTTTAAAGAAACAAGTTTTTTTTTTTTTATGAATTTTTCGATTTCTATATTTGACGAGTTTTAAGCATAATATTGATTATAATTTACACAAAGCGACATAATTCTCTTAATAACTTAGAACAAAGGAACTGATAAATTTGTGAAAGAAACAGTTATGAATGTTTTGTTTTAATGCCCACAACTTATATTTTTTTTTTTTTTTTTTGGAATAGATCCTTTTTTCTATGTTTATAAATTTCATCTAAAATATTTCTTTGTTACAAATTTTAAATGATAAAGTAGTCACTCGTATGAATAAGAAAAGTGAAGAACATTAGATGTCTGTATGTTTGTAAATGTGCATGTTTTTAGGGGTTTTTAGAGTTGGGTATGAAAGTTAAGGATAATTGTGTTTGTGGCTATTTTATCATATTTGCATCCATCCTTATGGTGTTTAATTTTGTTCTATGAGGGAAAATTTGCCCTAGTGTACCTGCATTTTTTTTTCAATCTTTAAATTTGATAAAAATAGAGATTTAACACTTTCTAGTGAAAAAAAAATTAATTGACTACCAAAGGACAGGTTCTAATGATAATTTTTCCTCATCCGTATTGCTGTGTGCGCTACACTATTTTACTGTGAATTTCTATCTAGGAATAATCCTTATAATATTTAAACTGTGATTTTGAAATTAAAAAAAAAAAAAATTCTATTTGTTAGAGAAATTTATATACAATAGAGTTCCGCACACAAATTATGAAAATATTGCATTTTTTATTGATTTTATATATGCATTTATATGAAGTAACTTTAAGTTACTGATTATAAACGTATTTGAATCCATCTTATAGTTGGAACAAATACGATTAAAATTTTTGATTATTTGTGGCTCTTAGAAGCCAAATAGTTAGTGACATTTCTATGCGTTTTTCTTTCTTCATCCCCAGCAGAGCAGGTTTGCCTAGGAGTAATGGAGGAGCAAAGTTGTTGGCCCAGTAGTTGAGCGGCATTGCGCACTTGGGTCTTCTTCCCTATGTCCCAGGTTCTCTTAACAATAGTTTTAAAAAAAAATTACATATACATTAAACATGCGCACTTTTTTACACTTGCGCACTGACATACACACATAGACATTACAAAACTGCAACAGAATATAATAAAAACATTTATTATTATTTCTATGTTTTTATAATTATGTATTAATCTTTTTTTATTCTTTTTTTTTTTATTTCTCTCTCTCAGAATTAGTAATGCAAACTTGTCAAACCAGAGACTTGTTACTTTTTATAAAATATATTTTCTAAATTACATTTTTTTTAAAATTATTAAACTGTTGTGTGCCTGTTTCTGTCGACTTAATTTTTACATCTTTTTGCACCGATTTCTGATATTTAGACTGAATTTTGAAATTAAGAAGGATAAAGAGGTGTCCTAATTTAGATATAATAAGTTTGGTTTTAAAAGCACCTTTATAATCTTTTAACAGATACATAAAAAATTTCAGGGAATCATTCATTTCTGAAATTTTTTATTATAATAAATAATAATATTCAGTGTGCCAAAATAATAATATTAGAGAAGGAATTAAATGATAAGGAGAAGGGATGTTCGAATACAGCTGCTTGCTCTTAGATTTTTTTTTTTTTAATCTTGAAAGAGCTCATTCACTGTCCGATTGTCACGAGATCACTGATTGAAGTTCAACAATGTTCTGAAATATGCTCCGGGCTCCAGAAACTTCAGCTGTTGATGCTCCTTAAAGTAAAATCAATAACAATAATGTAAGACTGAAATAGGACATTCGTAGCTTTGAATTGTAATCCATATAAATCGCATGAGATAAAATGTGTTAGATAATTTTGAAGTTGATAATTCTAATTATTATGGTTCGTTGAAGACCGTACATCACACAATGTATCCCCTTTTACCATTTTTCTTTCCTAAAAGCAAACTATATTTTAAAAAATCTTTATTACCTTTCACTTTTTTTATTACGCTAATCAAGCTGAAACTCGAAGAAAGTGCTAAAAATGGAAAGTTTATGAGAAGGCGTATGTTTCGTTACTATTTGGAAAATAATTTGTTCACATTTTTGGACCAATTCTACAAAACCGACAAAAACAAACAAATCTAGTTTTAAAAAAGGGATTGACTTTTTTTCCCCCCTACATTTCTGTGCCTTATTAAGATTTATATCGAAGCGATAAGGACGCAACAAAACTATAAAGTCATTGTTTTAAAGGCGATCTTATTTCGTGAACATGCTCTTATTTCTTCCGTAATTCATGAGCCCACAATAGGGCTTTAAAACGTTTAGATTTGGCTTTTGTTCCCTCCCTTAAAAAAGAAGTTCAAAGATTTTATGATATTGTTTAATAAAATTGAGTCACCGAATACAGGCACACAACTTAGTGGTGAACTTAAGGTTTAAACAATAAAATTATTTTCTTAGAAGCTATTGCAAAGTAAGTAAATTCAGTTTTGATTTGGCAGTAATTTTTGAGAAAATTTAGTTTTTAACTGTTAAAATTGATATTAAAAAAAAAATATTAGTTCTTGAAAATTGTTTAAGCTTTGCAAAATTTCAATAAGCTAACTTTTTAATTTGAAGAATTAAATTTATTATTTATTTTTATGTTTTTTTTTTGTACCTTTATTTTATTTTTATTTTTTGTATGTGAGCTAACTTGATACTGTTACAGTTTGGTGGTGAGACGCAAATACGTGAAGACCTTTGTTTCAGGTGATTGAAGAGGAATTTTGAAGAAAGAAGAAAACAACCATTCCTGTCCTTTTTATGACTAGACCAACTACTGTAGTGTTAGATTGAATGCTGCTTGTTTGTGTTCGTCTTGGGCTTTAGTGGAGGGCAGGACACCTTTTTTAAATTAAAGTTAATTCACAATATTTGATTTTTTCCGTTAGCAATATTCATTATTTTTATAAATTTGTTCTGTTATAAATTTAATTTATAAATATTTATAAAGCAATTGAAACATTATTTAAAATGTGCGTTAAGATATATTAAATTTAGTTTGTGTATATTAATTTTTATTTGGATTTGTTTTGTATTCAATTTTTGTAAATTTAGCGCAAGTAAATGTTACTCATGTTTCCAAATTATTTATTTTCATTAAGAATTTTTTTTAATCATTAAGTAAATGAACATTTATATAATTTCGATGGAATCTTGCCTCCATTTGTTTGCAAGTTGTGTTAAAGAGTGAGTGAAAGGTGATTGAATGAGGCACTACAGTGGTTGGTCGCGCTTTCTCAGCTACATACTTTTTTCTATTTTTCTCTTATTATCAATGTTAATATTCTTTTCGCATAATCAGATAATGATATTTTATTGTTAAAAAGATCGATAAATGCAAACATTTTGCTTAGTCAACAAATTTAGCTGAGAAAGCAAGTATATGCCCCAACCCTTTTATTACAGGTGGGAGTCCAGGCCTTACAATCACATTAATCTAAGTTTCCTTGTTTTCTACGGCCGTTAAAATTTTACATTTGTTCACAGCTATTGCACAGGAGCCAACCATGCCTACAAGGGCTGTTGCCCAAAGTAAGTTTGCTAATCTTTCTCTTTTTTCTTAATATAATGGATATATTTATATACATACATATACAGAGTTAAAGTTTTAATTTTTATGCAAAAAAAAAACCTACATCAGTACTATATAATCATCGGGGAATATTTTTAGGTCTGCCATCACAGCCTGTGTTTCCGGCCCAAAATCTTCTTGGAGTTCCATTCATGTTGCCAACTAATAAATTTCCTGTAACAACTCCCTTTCTTCCAGAAGATCCCGCCATTTCAAATAAATGTAAGTATTGCTTCTATTTTCATTCTCTTGTTTTGTTTTATTTTTAGTTTATATATTTAAAATATGTAATTAAAACGGATGCTTATTTTAAAGGGTGTATAGTTTTTCAAATCGAATTAGCTGCACATCATTAAAGTATACAAATTCATGATATTAAAAATTTAACTATAAATAGATACTCAATTTACTCTTTAAGTCATTAGTTGGTGATCTAATTTAGTTTCTTGTATGAAAACAGATTATAGAAGGGGTTTACAAATTCTAAATGGCGTATCCCCATTTTTCTGCGATATTTGTAATTATACAAACTATTACCAACCATAATGCTCGACCACCAAACCTAGCAAGACGTACAAACTATTTTTTGAGAAAGCGAAGTTATGTTCTTAATATCACATTCTTTCGACGAACACCAAAAAGTGCCAGTGTCTTTATCAATAAATGGTTTCAAAATAATAGTTATTCGTCCAAATAATGGATGAAAATAAATAAAACAAAAAATAATAGTGAATATTAAATTATAAAAAACAATGCCTTTGTTCAAAAAGTTCATGTTAGCTTATTATACATTCCATTGTACGATGGATAATGTCTACTTTACTCGTATAATGTCTACTTAAAAATAAATATCACGATATCATTTTTAAAAAATATGTGTCACATATAGATTTATGTCCATAAGAAGAAAATAGATGTGGATCGTATTTATATTCACACTTAATGGTTATTGCATCCTTTAATTGTAAATAAAATAAAAAACACCAAAAAGCCTCAGGCAGAAAATTGTGATATTGCCCAAACAATCTTTGGATTTTATTGGCTAAAAAGTAATGAATTATTATTTAGTTAAGTTCAGTATTTTGAATATTTTTGATCAGGCAAAGAGGACAAAGGGAGCGGAACCTCATCAGTAGTGCTTATGCCTCCACCTTCTGTTGTGCCTGTATCGGTTCGCCGAAGTTCACAATCCATCATTCTACCTGAGAGTATTGACCTTAAAAGAGAAACAGAAACCCCACCCACAGAACCGGTAATACTCTAAAGATAATTCTTTAATTTTTTTAAATCTAAATATATACATTTGTTTAACCATGTGTATAGACAACAAGCCATAAAAGCAAGTTTTAGTGGCTACTGTTGGATAAAACGTTACCGATCCTTTCTCTGACATTGCGTAGTTAAAGCCTTTTATTTATTTTTCTTTAATTGAAAGAGGTAGATTGTATTAAAATGCATTTTGATAAATTGCCCTTTTTTTCATAGATACAGTAACTGCATACGTACAATAGACAATTTTCCTAGAAAAATATTTCGTACTAAGTAAATTTTTATAATTGCAGGTGCAAGTAACGGTGACTCCTGATCTTACAGAATCCTGCCAGCCATCAATGGCTACCCTTAGAGAATTTGTTTCAACACCAAACACACCTCTTCCAGCACTCAGTGTTGAAACATACTTTTCTAAAATCGAGGCTAAGCCGCTGAATGCAAATCCATCTTCAGGGGTTTCGCAACCTTCGTTGCTGGTACAAAAACAGGAACGTAACGACGAGGGTATTGTTCGCGACTTGTTAAGATCTCAAGCTCTTCAAGAAGAGATTACTGCTTCTATGATTGCTCAAACTAATGTCCATGAAACAGCCAAATTGGATGCTTTTGTGAATTCCACTGTTGAAGGCCATATTGAGTCTGCCAGGAGATCTTCTTCGGAAAATGAAGTTCCAATACAGCAAGTGCCAATGCAGACCTCTCCTCTGAATCTTAATGCCCATGAGAGTATTTCTCTTACATCACCAGTTACTATTGAACACATTCTGCCTTTACAGCAACAGATTGCATCTCCTTTGCAACAACAAATTACTTCTCCTTTACAACCTCAAATTCCTTCACCGTTACAGCAACAGATTACCTCACCTTTACAGCAAATGGCTTCTCCAATAATGACGAATGGTATTGTTACTGATTCTATTCTCACTCCAACAACATTTTCTCCAGGGAAAGATATTAGAACCGTGTCAGACACTATCAGTATGGCCCCAGTCGCGACTACTGCTTTTACCGACATCAATACTTCTACCGCCCCATCTTCCACGGAAATGATTATGAAAGCTGTGAATGATGCGCAGTTTTCTCCTGCTCAGGAATTAGTAATTACTTCTACGATAAAAGATGTGCTCACTTCTCAAGGTCCGCCCCCTCTGCAAACTGGAACAGTCTTAAGACCAGAAGAATTTATTTCTCCAGGGCGACAGATATCTCAGACTGATCAAATGTTGGAAAAGGCAGAGCCTGCAAGATATCAGCCAGGCATCATCATTAATCCTGTATTTTCTATTACTGATCAAACTTTATCAAGTGGAGAAAATAAATCAAAGGTGCCCGTATCTCCAGAAACTTCATTTCAATCTACCCTTGTTCTGGAAAACAACCATTTTACCCCACCTGGAGAGGCTGCAGAAAATTTAGCAGCACGAATTAATACAGGCTATACTCAGAACATCGTCTTTCAACCTAACAGGGACTTATCTGTGACCAACAATCAAACAAATGTAACTACTTTCGCCGCTGATGTGGTCGCTGATGTCAAAAATCAGTTCACCAATCCAACATTTCCAACCACAACTGAAAACACAAATATTATTAACGGCAAAATAAATGATACGTTTTCTACATCTCCAAAATCTGAACAGGTTCAAGAAAATGCCACTATTGTAACATTAGCTAGCACTAGTCAGTTTATAAATACTGTAGCAGCAAACGGTGAACTAAAAACAACAGCCGAGGTAACACAAGTACAAGAGAATAAGCAGTATGGCCCTGAGGTACCGAGGTGTACATCCGAGATTCAAAAACAAGTAGCACCACAGGTTGACGAACTGGCCCGAATGTCTGAACATGATCTCCTCAGCTATATTAATCCCAGCTGTTTTGATCAAGGTATTAATAGTATTTTTATTAATATTATATTGCTTCCTCCCTTACGATTTGAGTTCCTTAACAATTTTTTTTTTTACTTACTCCTTATCAGACATAATATTGTGATGAAGTTTTTTTCGATGTAAATTTTCCACGGTTTTGAGATCTCCAGTTAAAAAAAGGGGGTTATAAAATGTGTTTCTGTGTTTTTTCTCTGTCCAAAAACTGCTCTAATAGTTTCCTAAAACTCAATTCAAGCTAAATTTCCATTAAATTTTCTCAATTGGAAATTTTCCATTAAAATTTTATTTACCAAACTCCTAGGAGAGAAGGAGGGGGACTTTTCCTTCTTATGTACCGTTTCGCCATTAAAGTGTCCGTAATACTTTAATTAATTTTATAGAAAATTAAATTGTTGCTAAAATTACTTCTTTTATACGAATATTTTTTCAAACATTATTGAAAGTCTAATTTCTCGCCCTAATTTATCAGTTATCATATCTTAACTATTTTAATTAATGGTAAAGGAAACATATTAATTTGAATTTTTCTTTTCAGTGTTATGAAAAGGAATAAACCAAAACATAGAATAGATAAATGTTAAATAAATTAACTCAAGCTTCTGTAAATTTGTAATTAAGACTAATAATATAATGCACATATATTTATGGTTTGTGAAACCAAAATTTAGAAGATAGCATTATTCATTTATTTCGTACTGGATTGAAATCAAAATTTACTAAGCTGGATTACATTATGTAAAGTAGATTTATTTATAAAGAATAAGAAAAAGTAAGATGGCTCTCACTCAATAAGACAATAAATATTGCGAGAAGCAAGTGTTATTTATTATTTTTTTAAAATATGACTCTGAAAAGAATAATATCCCAGTATTTTGTATATGAAAGCTCATGATTTGTATATTTGACCGCTGGATATATTATGTAAATAGTGATAAGGTGGGCAATAAGTTCAAGAGCTATTATCCAGTTTTAGTGTACGTACATTTAACAAATTTTTTTCCCATTAAACATTAGTTAATTGTATACTATATTTGTTTTTGTTTGTTTTTTTTTTTAATTCGCAGGGTACGGCACTGTAAAAAAAACCTATTTCTTAAAATGCAGCAGAGCGCAATATATATGTTTATTTATAAATATATATGCATTTTGATCAAATTAAATTTGTTTACGAAAAGTAATACTGTTAACTCAATAAGTATAATAACGTTGGTATTATGTTAAATACTACTATTATCATCTCTTGTGTTGATCTTTCGCTCACAGTTGTGGAATGGTTATATTTTCTATATTCCATGAAATGGGCCGTTTTGTGTGTGTGCGTGTGTGTGGACTGTCCACTTGTAAATATTTTAATTGTACAATCGCCATAAATGGCGCGTTTGGTGTCATAGTGCAATTATCATTCAAATTAAGTTTTGCGTTTTCGTTGAATATATAATATTCAAACACTATCCACCACATTCTAATCAAATAAATATTATTACCACAACTTAGTATTACAGAAGAAATTTTGTTTTTTCATTGCTCATTATATAAATTATTTATAACAATGTTTATATATCTAGATTCAAAGAAAGCATATTGTGTACTGTTTTATACACTTTTATTGAAACCAAATGAACGTATTTAATTTTTGACTGGATAAAAGAAAGCGTGTAATTAGAATAATTGCGGTTGGATGTTATCAACATTGTATATATAATGTTAGATTAAATAGAGAATGCATGAATATGGGTGCGTGTGATATCTGTAGTGTGTGTAATGTATCAAAAATATTGCTAATTGAAAGTATATCCTTCTTAAATCAATTAATTTTTTAAAGAAAAAAAAACAAAAGCTTTTAATGATTGATATACAAAATTTATATATTAGATATGAATATTTTAGATAATGGAAAGAAGTATAAAATGTAATTTTTCTATGTGTAACATGTTAGAAAAATAGAAGCTTCTTTGTTTATTGAATTTAATAATTTAATCAATACATCCTTTTCATATAAATATAAAATAAAATTGGGTTTTGGAGGGCGGGTAGGTCTGAGCGGAATTTGCTACCCCGGCACTCTTGAAGGTGATGCCCAGTGTGTGGTATTCATATTTATTTACTATTATTTTTTAACATTTATTTTTTGTATCATTTTTATTTTGTGTTCATCATTTAGCTCTTGCTCCGTTTATGCATTTAATTTCAAAGATCTTATTACTCAACGCTTTCGGGGGGAAAAAACAAGACTTTGAAATTGGTATTTTTTTATTATTTCGACATTTATGATAAGAATGATCTTGCATTTATTAGATACTGCATTAGGCTAAAGTAAAACATATTTTGAGTTTTGAATTTCAGACGTACGACGAGCGTTCTGACAACCTTGCGGAGAGTCTATTTAATTGTGAGCAAAATAAAATTTAGGTTGGTCTAAATGTCCATGTTGCTTCCTTTCAGAATTGCTGAAAAAAAACACGACTTTTTGGGAAGCGTAAAGTATCTCACCTTTAATCACACTAGAAAAATTATTCCTTTAAAATAAAGGTTAACTTGGACTTGAGAAGAGTGCGAATCTCAACCTATATAAGTTTAGTTAAGGAGGATGATTCAAAAGTTATGAAATTTCCTTCTAACCTGGAAGTTTGAGGTTCAGCATCAATAGCTTTTCTTAACTTATGGGTTAAAGGACAATTGATGCCTCAACCTTGCCATCATTTTTAGTATATCTTCCAATAGCCTTCCATAATATTACAAATTTCTCGGGCTTTAGCCATTGCTTGAGTACCTTTTTCAAAATACCGCCCTCAAGTTCGTAAATTTGATACGCAATACTTATCAATTAGTAAGTACTTTAAATTCACTTCACAGCCTTGAGTTGGCCAAGAGAACGTCTCACTGATAAGAATAATATTGATAATGCAATCTTTGTACAAGAGATTTCGTAATAAGTGAATAGAGATGCTGGTATATCTTTCCTAAACAAAAGGATGAATCAATTACAAATGCTAATGCTTGGAACAACAAGAAACTCAATTCCACATGAAAATGTGTTCACAATGCAAACTGGTTTCCTACGGTTCTGTTGATCATCAAAAATATGATTGGGTCATCCACAAAAGGTTACGCAAAGCTGTTGATTTTATTGTAAGAAAAGGTTGTCAAAGCTTATTCTCTTTCGATGGAACCCTCGACCAATTGCTAACTAAAAAACAATCAATCTTGTGTTTGCATCTCCTAAGATAATATTGAGATTTTTCTCAAATTGCCTGCTTAGTGCATACATACTCGTACATATGTTACAGCAGCCACTGTATACTTGTCGCTCAATTGCTTCATTGTACCTAAACATGCCTTTGTGAGTAAACTTGAAAAATAGTTAAAACTGTGACAAGAATTAACTTTTTTGAAAAACTTCAACTTTCAGATATTTGTCTTAAGCTGGTCATACATTATCAGAGTCAGCGGGGCCATTCCTTTCAGTGCCTGACCCTATCCATGTTTCCTCATTCGGTGAAACACAATATCCTAGAACAGACCTGGGCATCTGGCGGCCATCCAGAAGTTTTTTCTGCCCACGGAGCCGCAGGAGAAGTCTGGGGCCCCCCGCCGCTCTTCACTTGACTCGTCACTCTTGGGTAGAACTGAGTTAAATATTTTTATCTGGCCCTCAAAAACCATTCCAATTTCTCACATGGCCCCCTGGAAAAATTAATTGCCTACCCCTGAACAAGAAAATAAGGGAGGAATAAAGACAACAATATGACTACTCAATGCATCGGTACCCAGTAACAATCGGGAGAAAGTATTGAGTATTCGATACCAGGTATCAAAAGAAATTAATCGATATACTGTATCGGAACTATTCGAAGTTCCTAAGTTCAATATCACGCTTGTTGGTGGAAGTCAAAAAATCGATAATGTACCTTACTAGTTTTAGTTTGTACTTTGTAGAGCAGAAAAGTAACAAAACAAATGGAATTCAAGAAGAAAAATATTAAACAAGATTGATAATGGAATATAGAAAATTTGAAATATCTATATATTCAAATCGGACAGGACAGTGTCTACTGCCTACATATTCGTGTCAAAATAAGTTTTAAGTTTCTAGGTAGGAGTAAGTTTTATAATTTTGTTTTTATAATATTTAGCGGTTAGCTAGCCCTCTAACAAGGTAACATGTATCCCATTAATTTAATCTATAATACTAATGAGTATGGTGAAATATTCAACATTCTGTACCATTCAATTCAAGGATTTGGAAGATCAAGTACAACAAAAGACTTTGAATTATTAATAGAGCTGAAATATTTTACTCACCAAATGTAAGGCAAAAAATGCATAATCAGAAATTATTTTTCAGCGAGGCATTAGCTGCTAAAAAAATAACTTCAGCAAGTCAAGGGTTATTAGGATGACAATGAATTAGTTGCCTGTCACATTTACAGTACGTTCAAGCATTAAATTAATCATAAACAATGCCTGGAAACTGCTTTTACCATCACATATGCCAGTGGTGCTCTCAACAAGAAACTCAATTCCACATGAAAATGTGTTCACAATGCAAACTGGTTTCCTACTGTTCTGTTGATCATCAAAAATATGATTGGGTCATCCACAAAAGGTTATGCAAAGCTGTTGATTTTATTGCAAGAAAAGGTTGTCAAAGTTTATTCTCTTTCGATGGAACTACACAGGAAACATGGAATTATCATAGAACACGGTTCATGTGCTCTGTAGAACTGTTTTTAAAAAAGAAGCTCGAAGTCTTTGAGAGGCAGATGATATTATTTCCAAATGTTTGTAATTTTTGTTTCAAGTATAATAATTCTTATAATCCTTGTGTTGATTGCTATTGTGTATACTATTGCTGTAAAGAGCACTCCGAAGAAGATAGCAAAGAACATTGTAAAAGTTGTAAAGAATTGAAATCGTGTTTTGATGTAGATTTATTTTTGAAAGATGGCCCAATTAGTCTATCAGTATTAGTACCATTGAATAGTAAGAGCGTTTTCCCAAATAATATGAAAGAATACATAGAAATAAATTATGAGTCTCAAACCATTAATGAAAAATTTTTAATTAGTGAAGAACTTTCTTTTGTGTTGACTCTAATATATATTTTGCTAAAAAGTGGAAAAAATAATTTAAATACCTCCAGTTCAATTACGGTCCATGTGATTGGTGCGGGTGAACGTGAAAGTGAAATAGACAAATTAATGGAAATCTTTTTTCATTGGTTACCGCAAATAAAACAAATAAAAATGCTGTTGATTGGGCCCGAGTGCATAGTGAATCCAGGGAATGGTTGCCAGACTTACAAATTTAAAGGAAAAAGTAGCTTACTAATAAATAAAGTGAATGATAAACTTTATCACGAATACATCACGGAACCAGGTTTTACTCCCCCATGTGTGGTAATGGCTTACAATTGTGGTTTTTCTGAATTTGCAGATGAGCTTAGCACTTGGAACGAGACAATCCAATGTATTCTCAGCTTTAAAAATGTACTGTTTGTTACTACATCTTACAACAAAAAAGAAGCGGAGAATGATATCTGCAGGGTAGTTTCAAATAACGTCAATACTTCCTCTTTAGATACAATTAAATGTGCCGAAAGAAATCCATTTCGTAGTCTGAGACCTATAAGAGACTGGGAAAATAGGTCACAAACATTCTATGTTAATAATTTTATATCAATTTTGAATCTTCAATGACTTATTCTTTGATCACAATGTAATGAATTCTTGCCCTTATTGATGCAGATGGTCGCCATAGTTCGCCTATTACAGAATTCATGTTTTCCTTTATAATTTTTTTTATCTTTGGTGTGTACTTGGTCAAGTGTCAAATGTATGTCTGTATCGCTGCGATCAGTATTGCTTCTTGTACTACTGTACAACTGTAAATGAAAGAACAGAAAAAAACCTATAGTCTAGCCAGATGGTTATTGTTATATTTTTTATTTTATTTTGTTTATATAAGAGTTCATTAAGTTCTGTCTTATTTACTAATCTGAGGCTTTTTATTTATCATATTTATTCAGAATTGGGAAAGTTGCAATTAATGTTTTCCATTTTATTTTTTTTGAGAATCTGAAGCAAGTAGAATATTTAGAGATATCACCTAGATAACTATCTGTTAATCAAAAAAATGTAAAACGTAAAATATTGGTCAAATTCTATATTACAGGCTGACTTTATTATATAGGCTTGCTGTTTTCGATGGATTTTTTTTTTTAGTTAGACTGTCATACAACTGGAAATAAGTAACAAAATGAATTATGATAAGAACAGCCTTATAGCAGAAATATAACATGAAATATGGAAAGCTGACAAATATTGGATTTGTTATAACGAAAGAAGTTATAAAAAGTTCCTACACCAAATCTTAAACCAGAATTCTAAATAGCCTGGTAGTTGTTACAGACTCTCCCTTAAGCCTTTGCGATGCACTGCAGCCATCTAAAATCAATAGTTAAAGATTCCTTTTGAAGTTTAAAGTGATCACCGTTTTTAATTGTAACTTAATACATTATTCTAAAATCTAATGCAATGTGGTAGTGGAATCTGCACACATTCAAATTTTATTTCATTAAAAATTTCAATGCACGCTGTAATGCTAAATGAATATTTTCTAATTTTTTATTATAATTTTATTAATAATATTAATTTTTTTATTATACTAGCATACAAAATTCAAAAAGTTTAGGACAGTGGAAAAAATTATAAATATATATTAAATTTTTCAAATGGGTGCAGATAGAGTTGTATTATTTTGTTTAAAAGAAAATTAAATTGAGATAATATTGAACTGTCTGTTTAAAATTTGCATCAAAAAGAAAAAATAATGCCATTAATAAAAATTGATTGTTCTGTGTTAACAAATGTGAAATTCACTGATTTGTAGATAAGTTCTTTGGCTTTTAATAAGCCGCTCATATATAGTCCGGGTTGATGCATCACGATGCCAAGTTTATAGGGCCGACCATGAAATATTTTTATAGGAGATGAAAAGTAAATATCTATTCTAGACGCATATTCAACAGTTGATTTATATGATGTGCATTCATAACTCTTTGACATTTGATCTTGGATATATATATTTAAATTCTCTCTATATTTTTCACCTGGAAAGGATCGTACAGTGGTATCAATTTGCCCCATTGCCTAAAACAAGATAACATACCGTGTCAGTAAAATGCAGTTTACTATTATATAGGGATAATTTTTACATAAACAACTTTTTGGTTCCTGCACTTGAATAAATTTTAATCATAGAATTGACCAAAATAATTATTAATTAATCTCTTATTAGTAAGATTCAAGTGATAAAGTCAAAAGTTCTAACATCTAAATCTTATATAACCCAATAATGCATGTGAGTGTAGAGAAATGATTTTTTTCCCAAATGTTGAACCTGAATGATATATAAAGGTTTTTAAAGGTTTCTTTAATATCAGTTCAATAAGAAATCACAAAAATCATTTGTGCGGAATTAATGCAAAGTTTATTAGCTAAATGTCGAACTAAAAACCATTACGTTTTTTTAGCAAATCATAATGCTGACAGCTTAAAGCTGTAAAAGAACTATAGATTAGCACTAGTGCTAAGGTCGCGAAACAGTCGTTTTCAGGGCAATAGTTCTCCGGAGGTAAGCAGGCTGTTTATTGAGGTGCTTTTGAGCATCAATAATCTCTGATGAGGCGCTATATTAACCATTTGCATTTGTGTGACGTGCAAAAAACTAGTTGTAGTATTATACTGAAAGCATTATAATTTGCAATAAAACTCGGATGTATATTATTATAGAAGTTTAGTATGTAAATAAATTAATCTTTAAGATCAGTGCGAGCGGTCAGCGACTGCAGTGGAAGCTCCTAAATTTATAATTTGTGACCGCCTGCACTCCAATATTAAACTCGGAGGTAAGCCTCACAAAGAAAAGATTATTAATGTTGACAGACATTGATGAAAGTGATCGCGAGAAGTAGAATGTCCGTTTCTGACGTAAAGGAAGTGTACTTAGAAGACTTCTTCATTCTTAGAATACATTAGAAGAGTAATTTTTTTTTTATAAGATTTAAAGCCAAAATGGAAATGTCAATAAATTATTTTTATATCTCGGAAGCAAACAAAAGATAGAAATGAAGGTCATAAAACATTAGACTAAATGTAACGTTAATAATTTATTAAGATATTTTAGCGGAAATTAATAGGCGTGTTTCCATGAATATAGTGATGTTGATTTTACATAATTTTCATAGAAATAAGGCAAATATTGCATTAATTGGCAATTATGAATGAATTTAAAAAACTGAAATGTGCATTAAACATTTTATCCTATGTCATTTATTACTTACCATAACCCCTACAATTTCTATATCTTTGTTACAGCTAAATTGTACAGAACTTTCAGTCTGGGGAAAGTTGTTTGTTGGTATATAATTTTCTAGTGGCCAACCAAGAAATACATTTTTATTTGTATCATCCTTATGATTTTTACGAATCATTTTTGAAAATCCATTAGGCATAGGGTAACAGCAATTTGAAGATGAGAGATTCATCAAGATAGCAAATGACTGATCTTTTGTTAAAAGACTGCTTACAGCTGGGCCTTCAGCAAACTCTGTAGGTTTCATACTTAAGAAGCAGATATGTGGAACAAGTTCGGTGTAAACAGATTGTTGCTTTTCGAAATGTTCATTTCCACAAATATCTGAAATAATTGAAGCAACACCTTAAATTACATTGTAGATCAAATTTAGTAATTATGTTAGAGAAGAATTACAGATGCATTGAAACTATTACATTAATGCTTAAGAACATAATAATAGAATTTGTCTCTTTGTTTTTAATCTTCAAAATGAACTAATATTCTTCCGACCTTGGTACTTTGGAATTTCGGCGAGACAATTTACGTCTCTTTCAGATGTTAGAACTGTAATAAATCCTCACCTCCTCAGAGGAGAGCTTAAATTCAATGAAAAGAATGCTTCTACACTTGCTTCGCTACGTGTATTGTAGTAATGCTTTTTTAACTTCAATTGACTTATTTTCACAGGGTTTTAATTATCCTTCTCATTTATTATTCGTTCCAATAAAAAAATCTGAACTTTAATGACTTGTTCGTCTAAACATAGAAGTGAAAACAGAAGATATACTTTCAGTTACCCAACTACCGACCGACCAGATGTTATTTCAGATGGCAATAGTTCGGTAGGTAACTTATATAAAAAAGAATGAGAAATTAAAATATTTGCAAATAAACTCCATTGTAAACTTTCGAGATTTGCAAATTATTATTTTGCTAACTATACATTCTCCAAATCTATTAGGAATTGTTTATTAAACTTTTTTTTTATTACAATTCTAAGCTGTCTGAGGAATTGATTAATTTTTATTAGTACGCGCTCAAGTAAATTTATTAAATAAAAATTATAATAATTATCAAAATGCTATACCTCTTCTTTCAAATTCAGCTCGAGTCCAGTTCTCAATAGCTTTAAACAATTCAATTTCAGAAATATTAAGTGCACTTTCTTCTAATATCATTTTTAGCGTAGATAATTGAATTTCTGTGAAACTAGGGTGGGCTACGATGGCCGATGTTTGATTTTGAATAATCTACAAGTAAAAATAATATAAATCTTTACGGAAGAATAATTTCTTACCCTATCTTTATTAACTTTGCAATTAATCGTTTGCAGCTTACTTTTTTACATTTTTCCATTAGTTGATGCTGATCAAATAATTTGGCAAATTCATATCCTCTACATGCGTTTGTGTAGTTCACATCTTTCCAGATGTATGAAGTACAATGTTTCAACAAATTTGGCATCATGTATTTATTGGCAATATAACACAATTCGCATGCTTGATCAAATGATTGAATTTTTATTTCATCTGCATAGATGTAGCTACAAAAATAAGCATTCATTTTGTAAGTTATACTTATTGACTTTGCCCTCAGTTAATTAAAACTAATAGAAGCGAAAGTTTTCGAGAGTTTGCTCGATATAAAGAGTCAGCGTTGTACTTACTTTAGCATAGCACCAAATGCTTCAGGTTGAATGTCCACTATATCTACATCACTATCAGATTCATTGAATCCATTCTGAAACATTTTCTCAAAAACTGGACTAGACATTGAGAGGATTAACTTGTGTGCTTTGAATTCCTATTTAACAAATTAAGAATTACATCTTCCGAGCCATCCTTCTTAGCTAGCTACTTTGAAATAACAATTACGTATTTTATATAATTAATATATGTATGTAAAATCATCTTAAAAGTTTTATAACTAATCAAATGGATATAAGCATTCTTTTGTAAAAAAAAAATATTTCTCCATGTAATCATCATTGAATTATCCTAAAAATTAAATGTTAATCCCTTTAATTTCTTGAATCTTTGACTTCCTAGAGTTTTAAATTAATACTTGAGTGCCTACAAACGCAATTTAAGAATTACATTTAAATTACAGTATTACAGTATTCATTTCAGTACATCAACGATGATTTCTCGCATAAGATAGTTCATTGTCATCCACTATAACAAATGTGTATCGTAAATATTTCTACTTTAACTGTGATAATCCTTGTGATATTATTTATTTAGTTATTAATGTCTTAATTATTGCCTTTTTTCAGTAACTGTATCAACAGACTTTTAAAGTAACGGCTGCTCTATATTATGATTATATTTTCTTGTTTTTCGTTTCATTTCTCTGATAATTTTGACTTTTGATTGATCATTGTTTAAAATAGTAACATTCTTATCACAAATCGCTACTATTCTTTGAATTGCACACAGCTAAGTTTCTACTTGATGTAAAACAGGTTTTTTTTTTAGTTGCCTATTAAACATAGGACGTTAAAATTTTAAATCCATGCGTTATCAAAAAAAAGTGAGTAAGTACAAAGTGACAGTAATTCTTTTACATTAAAAAAGAATGCGTTTGAAAATCACATACATACCTTCTTATTTTGGGCATTTTGCACAATAAATTTACAATCACTCCATAATCCTGTTTTCAATAAATATTTTCCTCTTTCTGCTATTTTTTCTTGATGAATTTGCCAATCTGTATCTGGCATTTCCGTAAATTTAAATACTCACCGAAATGTCAACAGATCTAATTTTAAATTGTAAATACTATTTATATCGGTTGTGTTGCCGTGCTTAAAAATAGATATCCTGCACAGAATGATTTTCTTAGCGGAAGAGTCATGCTGCTTCTTGTTGAAATAATGACATGGAATCAGTTATTTACTATGGCATATTTGCAAATAAATTTCAAATTCAATTATTAACTCTTAAACGCAAAACCTGGTGGTTGATTAAAACTGTTTTAAAAAAGGCGCTTTTAGGTTGGATTTGTGGTTGCCTGGTTTAAAAATACAAATATATTTGCCTCCACGAGCAATGTTTTTATTAAAATGTTTGTTCGGGGAAACTTTTGTTTTAAACTAATTAATATTCAACACATTTAATTGCACGATTTGTTTTTAAAGATTTATTAATGGTTGGCATTACTGTAGTAGCCATGATGGAAATGGAGAAATATAATACATGATTTATTTATTTACATAGTTTTTAGTTTTTTCTTTATTTTGTGAGTTATAGTTAATTATTGCGATGTATTTAGTTGCTGTTACAGATAGAGGTAAATAGTACAGAAATTAGTGAGAGGAATGCCAAGATTTAAGTTAGACAAACTAAGGCTTTTTAAATTTATTTTCATTTAAGGTATATTTTTATCTCGAGAGTATTAATTCTTATATAAAAGAATGTGTTTTATTGGACAATATTGGCCCAGGATTTAATTACTTTGTAGCCATGCTAATTTGTGTGCATTTCATTGTAGGGATGTGATGAAAATGGAAAGTTTAAGAGATGAGGATAGAAAGCGCCGATTACGGCAGCTAGAAGATAAAATACAAGATCCGAGAAGTGTTGCTAATGTTGATTGTCTTCTTGTAAGTTATCTTTGTTACATTTATCTGTTTTTGACTAAAATACGATTCTTCTTGTCTCCTTTTTTTAAAGAAGTTTTCTATATAGGACACTGTTCAAGCGCTTGTTGCTGATTGTGATCATCCCTCAGTTAAACGCATGAAAAATGTTGAGGCTTACATGGACAGATGTAAGTTAAACAAAGGCTATGTCTACTACTGTGATTATGACTCAAAATGAAGTAATCCGATACAATACTTTGAACTTTACTGACGCATTAAACGTATTTATGAAAGAGTTGTACCTAAGATGTTTTTAGGAGTTTTAACATTTTGTTTTCATGAATATTTAAAAAAAGTTACATAAACATAAATAAATTACATAAGCAAAGTTATGTATTTTTTGCTTAGATGATTCAGTGGCTACAGATATTAGAAAACTTCGCATGAAAACAGATGATTTTACTCAAATCAAAGTAATTGGACGTGGAGCATTTGGTGAGGTGCAATTAGTAAGTTTCTATCCTAGTATTTTTATTCTACTGATATACTAATGTTCAGAAAAATCACAACACAAAAATCAAATATGTTCGTGGTAGTTTTCCTTTGTTGAGTTAATTTTCCAGCTGGATTACCGCGTGAATATTGACTAAAGTAAACTTTTTTATCCGAGTGATTTTATAGTCTTGAGGAGTCATAATTAAAAATTTTCTCAAAAGTTTACTAAAAAGTATATATTTAAAAGCTTCAATAATTAATTGATTTTTTTGGCAACTCGTCTTTCATTTTGGTAATTCTTTTTTTTAAATTTAAATTTTGGTAATTTTCTTTACTTTTCGGCAAAAGCTAATTTAGAGTTTAAATTTATTGAAAAAACCTGGACACAAATATGCTCATTATATTGCAATATATTAATTTTTTAATGATCTATTGTTCAAGAATATTAGCACACATGGAGGATTGGTTGTATTGTTATATCTTAACCTTCAGACAATTTTTTAATGTATTAATAAGAAATCCCCCTCCCCAAACCGTCATTTGATAATTCTTTTTTAATCGCTAAGTTACAATTGTTTGAGTTAGCGCAAATTTACTGTTTCAGGTTCGCCACAAGTCCACACAAAAAGTTTATGCTATGAAGTTACTTAGCAAATTTGAAATGGTATATTTTTGTTATAAAATAATTTATTAGTTTAATGATTTAATATTTTCTAAAATATTTTGTTTGTTTGTGTTTTATTAGATAAAAAGATCAGATTCCGCATTTTTCTGGGAAGAACGTGATATTATGGCACATGCTAATTCAGAATGGATTGTACAACTCCATTTTGCGTTCCAAGACAACAAATTTCTCTACATGGTGATGGATTATATGCCTGGTAAAATAATTCAGTACTTTTTGGGGAAATTAAATGTATGATGCAAACCAGAGTAGTTTCTTATTGTATAAAAATGATGTTTAATCATTTACTCATTTATATTTCATTTATGTATTTGACACCAATTTTCGCGGCGTATCCAATCCCCACCTGCAGACCTCATCACAAGCAAATCTTCCTCTTTTCTTCATTTTCTTTCAAAAGCACATTAACCAGGTTCTAAGGTAAGGTACTATAGATCTATAGTTGTTTCTTCAATACGAATAATAAGGAAGTTGATTCTGTTTGACCAATCATCCTCAAATTCGGTCTAAATGGAGGGGTCCATTTCTTTTAGGATAATAGAAACATTGAAAATGGCAGTTGGCACAGTGAGAAGCAGCAGCAGCTTGTTTCCGATTAATTACTGAACTACTAGATTTTGGAACAGTGGAGCCCATCATTTCTATCATATTAACACGCCAGAGACAAATTCGACAGTGGTTCTTTACGCCCATTTTCTTCTTGTCAACATCTGCCCGGAACCTTTTTAGTGCCCTGCAGGCCTCTGGGTGATTCTCTCGTTCTTGGCAATACTGTTCCATATCCGGATAGAGAGCTATAAAAAGCTGCTAGGAAGGGGAAATCCATCGATTGGCAGCCAAATTCGAACCAGAGATCTACGCATGGGAATCCAGTGTGCTACCCACTTAGTTCCAACTATTTCTTATTTCAATTATTATAATTCTCACGTTTACGAATTTTGTTCCGTCATTTAAGTTTTTCATGATTAAGGGAATATGATTTTTCAGAAGCTACGGCTTCATTCTGTTGAATAAGCAGCTCTAAAGCGCTAAAGCTTGCGAAATGCCCTGGTTACTTATTCTCTGAAAATATATAGAAAATAGAGCCATTTTATTGCGCACTTCTTTTGAAACACTTCATATACATTTTTGTGATATTTAGTAATGAAGCAATATAGAATTCTTTAGCAATTTTTCTTTATAGAACCAAAATTCGCTTCTTATTAGAAGTGCAGGTACTTTCATGTGTCTGCCATTTTTGTAGAAATGTCATTGCAGTTAAAAGTTTAGTTTTTGTAGTGTAACCCACTACAAAAAAAAAAGAGTGATTAAATTGCCTGAAATTGAATATTTAAAGGTTTATAAACAAGGTTAAGATAATAATTTTTTTTTAGGTGGAGATCTTGTAAATTTGATGTCAAATTTTGATGTTCCTGAAAAATGGGCGAAATTTTATTGTGCAGAAGTAGTTTTGGCTTTAGATGCTATACACTCAATGGGATTTGTTCATAGGCACGTAACTAACTCTTATTCTAAGCAAACAAAAGTATTGAAATGCACAAGTAGATTTTTTTGTATTCTCTGAAAAATATCTCATAAAAGTGTTAAGACTTTTGTGAGATTTTAGGAATATTAATGCAGGATGAGTGCACAGTATGGTAATATCTTTTTTTTACGTAGTTTATAATTTGATTTTAGGGATGTTAAACCGGATAATATGCTTCTTGATAAGCACGGCCACCTAAAGTTGGCAGATTTTGGCACCTGCATGCGAATGGACGTGGTTAGTATTTTGTATATTCTACAGAAGTAAATATCTTTAAACTAAAAATTTATACCGTGTTTGAATAATGATTGAATGATTACAGTTTATGAGTTTTTGTAAATAATTGATACTTTTATGGTATCTTTTTAGGATGGTTTAGTAAGATCGGATACCGCGGTGGGTACACCGGATTATATCTCCCCAGAAGTTCTGCAGTCCCAGGGAGGGGAAGGAGTTTATGGACGAGAATGTGATTGGTGGTCTGTAGGAGTATTTCTTTACGAAATGCTTGTAGGTGATACGCCATTCTACGCGGATTCATTAGTAGGAACATATTCCAAGATCATGGACCATAGAAATTCACTTAGGTTCGATCCTGATCTAGATATAAGTCATAATGCAAAGTCTCTCATCTGCGCATTCCTTACTGACAGGTCAGATTGTCAAGTTAATTATTTAGATATTATATTTTATTAAAAAAAATAATAATAATAGACCCTCTTATAAAATCAGTAAAAGAAGTTTTATATAAAATACATTGGTATATAGTTAAAGATATGTAAATTATTTTTTAGAATACAGCGACTAGGAAGAAATGGTGTTGCTGAAATTAAATCGCATACTTTTTTCCAAAATGATCAATGGACTTTTGAAAACCTCAGGGATTGTAAGTGCATAGTTTTATTTTAAATTACATTATTATAGGATTAAGCCATCAACTACGCCATGTTTTCATTGCTGGCCTTAACTATGGCCCTAATTAACATTGTTTTCCAGAAAGTACTAATCCTTATTTTTTTTTGCCGAAGAACAGTGTTGGGGCAAATGTAGAATGAAACCGAAGTTAATGAGTATTTAATATATTTTTTTTAAAAAATTTAATATAATTTTAATGATGTTCCTTACTTTTTTAAGGATGGACTATTTAGACGCCTGAGAAAACATATCATTTTATCTTCTTCTGTTTTTTTTTTTAGAAATATTTCGCCCTTGGTTGAAAAGTTTTGGGAAGTTTTATGTTACATTTTAGAATGCTTTGAATTAATTGAATTGCTTCTGTTAAGATTAGATTTTGGGATAACATTTTAAATACATAACTCATTCTCTGCTATAGGATCACTTAAGCCCAATGTTCCACGTTTTTAACTTTCTATGTAAAATATATTGAATATTTTTGTAGGTGCTCCGCCCGTGGTACCAGAATTATCAGGTGATGCTGATACTCGAAATTTTGACGATATTGAAAAAGATGAAAGTCCAGATGAAAATTTCCCTACACCTAAAGCATTTGCTGGCAATCATTTACCGTTTGTGGGTTTTACTTACTCCAGGGATTATCAGTAAGTTAAGAGTATATTTTGTTTTATTTAAATTTGTATCAATTTATTTTCAAGTTTTAAAGTTTAATTGATGTGTTCATGATTTATGTTAGAGAATTGATTAATTATTGGTATTTTTTACTTCAGATTGTTGGGGCCCCTTAGGAATACAGAGGTTGATACTGTAAGTTTCTTAATTGTAATTTATAAATCTTAGAAGTTCTTTAACTTTTATTTTCCTACTCTCTCTTATTTCATTTTATTTTTATTTTTTCATGCAAACTCGTTCATGCTTCTTAGGTTGACATGGTAAGTGGTACAGTTTTTATTTAGAGAAAAAATACATTATAATAGACTTTTAAACCTTGTATATATATATATATATATATATATATACTTTTATATATAATTATTTTTCTTAATTTTCAGCGTAACATAACAGCCATAGAAAGAGAATTGGAAAAAGAAAGAAAAATTGTGGAAACTTTGGAAGGACGACAAAAAAATTTAATTTCTCAGCTTGAAATATCAAATCACAGGGAAACAGAATTAAGGCAAGAAATTTCTGCTCTAGAGAAATCACTTGCTCTCTTAAAACATGAACTTAAAGAGGTAAATGATTAATTTCCCTTGTTGTAACAAAATAATCAAGAATTTAATTAAAATATTTGTGTTTAAAATATTTTTTACTTTAAGAAAATCATTACAAAATTAGATTTCGCGAAAAGTATGTGTTAGCGTATTTTTTACACTGGTACTAAATGTGAATCTTGAATTGGGTAATATCCTAAGTATTTTTAGATGTCAGATTCGGAGTTTCAAATTAATTTGCTGATAAGTCAGCGTTACTAAAAAATGGAAAGTTGTGTAAACTTAAAATTTGTACATTTGGTCTAAAATTTTATATTTAGGAAAGGTTAGTGTAAGGTATAAGTTACAATAGAATCAACGTAGAGCAAAATTTGGGTATTATTTTTTAATTTTCAATTTTGTTAATGTTCAGTGGCAAAGAAAAACCGACAATGAAACGGAACAGAAAAGAAAAATGGAGGCAACTCTTCAAGAAGTTCGGCGCAAACTTGAAGATGAGCACAATAAAAGGACAAGGGAAATGAATAATAATCAGCAAGTGTCAGACAAAATAAGTGTTCTTGAAAAGCAGGTACTCTCTTTAAACCAACTACTGATTCATAATATGAATTTTGTTTGGAATCTTTATTAGTCCGGCCTTAATTGTAAAGGTTGATCCCAGAGCCAATAGTCAGGTCAATAACATAGATATTCATTTTTGTTACGTTTTCTACCTTATCTGTGCCTCATCTTTTGTACTCCAGATGTTTTGGTGCCGGTCTTATTAATCACCTACCTCTTCCTTCCCGCTTAAGTTGGCAGTCTCATTTAACAACGGTTGGAAGGCTTAGCCTACTAATTTCTACCATTAGATGCTTTTTTTTCTTTGTAGATATTATTTGCATATTTCAATAATCCTCGCTGTAATTCCTCCATAAGTCACATGACTTAATAGTACTGGAGGTTATCTAAGAGGTTGTTCCTAAGAGTATCTTATCGACTGACCACTATAACAATAAATAAATAAATAAATAAAAATCTTATCGACTGACTAACAAATGTACCCAAATCTGCGGGATACTTTCATTGCTGTGCATGTGTTTGACGGCTGAATTCACATCACCATCTGATACTGTACTCGAATGGACAAAATGAATCGATTGGCATAGTCTAACTTATTCACTCTAAAGCGCTCTTGAAGAAATTAAAAATTTTTCTACACCTTTTTAGGAATTGTAAAATTGTGTTTTCATTAATCTAATCTAGAGTCAGGGATGTGTAAAAGGGCCCACTGCTTTCTAGAATGCCAGCCCTAGCACAAAATTAGATGATCTAATATAAGTGACTCTAATATTCGTAAAGAATATTAAACATTTTAGAATAGAAGTATAAAATTTAAGAGTATAAAATGAGAAATGATGAATACATTGTTTTTTAAACTAGCGTAGCCAATAATCTCAAATGTTGACTGACGCGCCTTAAATTAAAAAAATTAATAAATAGTTGAAATGTTTTTATTTTCATCTTTTGGCTTGTTTAGAATAATTAATAAATTAATTTTTTTTTATATTTTAGATAACCGAAAAACAAGAAAAATTAAAAAATGAGACTGAGACTAACTCGCGTTTGCGTAAACAAGTTGCTGAATTATTAGCTGCTAAAAACTCTAGTGAACAAATAACAACAGATCTTCAAAGAATGTTAGATTCTTCACAATCACAGAGGGATTCGTTACAAAGAGAAGTAGTCTCATTACAAGGTCAGCTTTCACAAGAAAAAAGTGCTCATTCTCATGCTGCTGAATTACAAAAAGAACTTGAAGGTGATTATTTCAAGGTTTTTCTTTCTTTCTTTCTTTTTTTTAAATTCATTATTTTGATTTGTCTTTTAGAAAATAATATTAACTTGAACAAGTTAAAATAGTATAATTTGTGTAACTAATGTTTCACAGAGAGGCTAGGCAGTATGGCTCATGAATTAGAGCGAGGTTTGAAACGTGAATCAAAACTGTCAGAAGATAATCGACACTTATCTGAGAAAGTTAGCTGCTTAGAAAAAGAATGTGCTGGCTTAGGATTGGAACTTAAAGCAGCTCAAAATAGATACCAGCAAGAAGCAAGAGCTCACGAAGAGACACAAAAATCTCGCTTGCACAGTAATCAGCAAGCCAATATGGAAGTGGTTAAAGGTAAATCAAATTGTGCTAATTTTTAATTACAAAATGGTTGGTAGTGAAACCAAAAAATGGTTTAAAATTCTCTTATGAGAAATATGAAATTCAGTAGATATATTCCCTATTAACTATATATTTTTAATTAAAAGCTTTACAAGCTAAACTGAATGAAGAGAAAAGTGCAAGGCAAAAAGCAGATCTGAACTGCCAAGAAAAAGAAAGGCAAATGTCCATGCTGACAGTAGATTACAGACAGATTCAGCAAAGGCTACAGAAACTTGAAGGAGAACATAGACAGGAAATAGATAAAGTATTTGAGTTTTTAATATATCGAGTTTGTTTAATGATTATACTTTGAAAGCTTAGTGACTTTTTTTTTTAGTCAAAAGCTCTAGCTGCGCAAGTAGAACAAGAGCACGGGAAAAAGTCAGCATTAGCAACTGAATTAGGTGTTCAGGCTAGTGAGGTAGCTGCTCTAAGAGCCAGAGAAGCTCAGCTGTCTCGAGAAGTGGACCAGTTGAGAGAGCGGCAGAGGCAGGCCGAAGATGAGTTGTTAAGGTTGAAGACCCAAAAATCAGTGGATGATTTACAGACCAAAGATCTACAGGATCAATTAGATGACCAAACACATTTTACTGTTAGTGTTTCTCTTCTTCATAATACTTATTTAAATATAAGGAACTTTGTAACTTAAAAAATAAAAAATTATTTTGTGTAGACGCTGTATAAATCCCAGTGTGAACAACTTAAAGAAGAAGTAGATGAAAAAAGTCGGATGATAACCGAACTTGAAGAAGAGAGAGGATCTCTAGCTCATCAACTTCAACTTGCATTAGCAAGGGCGGATAGTGAGGCGTTGGCACGATCTATAGCCGAGGAAACAGTAGCTGACCTAGAAAAAGAACGCACTATGAAAGAACTCGAACTTAAAGAAATGCTAGCTAGACATCGTACAGACACCAATAATAAAGATTCAGTTATTGCCAACGTAAGACTATCTAAATTTTTGTTCTAATTTGAAACAGTAAATGGAAAGTTATTCTTTTATAAAGTAATATTCACTAAAATATTTTGTTAAACAGTATAAAGAGAGGGAGATGGAATTAAAGAAGAGGATTGATGAACTTATTAAAGACAACGAGGAGACTAACAACCAGAAGAAGATAATGGAAGAAGGTAAATACTAAATTAATTATTATTGGTTAAAATATCATGGTGAAATGTAAGTTAAGTAAACCTTAATTTCCTGTACAAAACATTAATCTTTATTCAATAACATATAATGTATACAATAAACAAATGCAGATATAAGAAACGCTAAAGCTTGCATGGAAGAATCAGAAAGGCTACACAAACAGTTGAAGCAGGAGCAGTTATTGAAAGCACAAGCTGTGAATAAACTGGCTGAAATAATGAACAGAAAAGATTTGAATGTTTCTTCCAAGGGTAAAGTTAAAGTTTCATCAGCAGATCTTCGGAGAAAAGAGAAAGAATGTCGAAAATTACAACAAGAACTCACCCAGGTAAGTTGTCTTGCTTTTTTTTTATGAGTCCAGTCTTGATTTAACTTTGCTAATGTTAAGGTTGTACTTTACAGGAAAGAGAGAAATATGGTCAAGAGGTAACAAAATGGCAAAAAGAAATTCAGGAATTGCAGGCCGCTGTTGTTGAGGAAAATTCATTGAAGTTAAAACTTCAAATGGAACTTGATTCCAAAGATTCAGAAATAGAACAACT
Source organism: Rhodnius prolixus (assembly GCF_049639745.1). NCBI lineage: Eukaryota > Metazoa > Arthropoda > Insecta > Hemiptera > Reduviidae > Rhodnius > Rhodnius prolixus. Next base: position 38,525,098 of record NW_027411614.1, on the reverse strand, counting down.
TCAAGTAAAAATAGCCACACTTTGCAGTGAAACTGCTTCTCTTAGTAGTGCTGACAATGAAAATGATGAAACTTTTATCCAAAGTAATTATAAATTAATTCCATTATTTTTTTGGTATATCTATTCGCCAGATATAAGATTGTCTTCTCTATAAATGATTAAATTTTAGGTGCTGAATCTCGATTGGAGGGATGGTTGTTCATACCAAATAAGCAGAATATTCGCAGACATGGATGGAGAAAGCAATATGTAGTAGTGTCTTCAAAGAAAATAATTTTTTATAATTCTGAAAGTGAAAAACAGAATACTGATCCATCGTTAATTCTTGATCTGAGGTATTTGAAATCACACTACAACATTAATTAATTCAGTCCACGTTTTATACTCATACACAAATCTGCTTTGTTTTTGTTTTCTATAGTAAAGTGTTTCATGTGAGGTCTGTAACTCAGGGTGATGTAATCAGAGCTGATGCCAAAGATATTCCTAGGATATTTCAAGTAAGTTTCAAAATAGATTTAAAATTAATAACATTAGTATATTTTGGGATTGTGTATAAATTAATTTTTATTAATTAATTAATTTCATTTAATTCATCTCATTCAATTTCTATTTAGCCAACATTCCAGCCTTCCAGGGCTTTCTTCAAAGGCTAAACGTGGATATTATATTAACTGATATATGTGTATGAATAAATCTTTACTATATTCTTCTTCTTCATAGAAACATACATGCTTAATCTTTTTTCAAAATTCTTTGTTATACATAAAAAATGGTGACCTGTCTTAAGAGAAAACGATATTTCACTCATGTTTTTAGTACTTTTTAAGACCTAGTATTATTGCATAATTTTACGTCAATTGCAACATTAAATTATATTTCAGCTATTGTATGCCGGAGAAGGGGAGGCTAGACGACCAGAGGACAGTTTAGAACCCAGACCAGATGATAAACCTGGGACCGTATCAGTTAAGGGACATGAGTTCATTCAGATTTCTTATCATATGCCAACTAATTGTGAGGTGTGCCCGAAACCATTATGGCATATGTTCAGACCACCACCAGCTCTAGAATGTAGACGTTAGTAGATTATTTTTAGATTAAAAAAAACTAGTATTCAATTTTTAAAGTGATTTTCAGTATGTATCGGAATACTGTACTTATCCCACATTTTAATAACTTTTCTTGTTTGAATTAGGATGTCATATAAAAGTACATAGAGAACACTTAGAACGAAAAGAAGAAGCAATAGCTCCTTGTAAACTCAATTATGATCCAAACTGTGCCAAAGAATTATTACTTCTTGCTTCATCAACCGAAGAACAGAAACATTGGGTACAACGTTTAAGCAAGAAGATCCAAAAATGTGGTTATAAAGCAAATACTACTATAGATGGTGCGAAAATATCACCAAGGTTTGTTTTGGTTTTAATTACAACTGTTTTAAAATGAATTTATGCCCGACTTTTTTTTAAACATTCTTTTACCACCAGTTAAAAAAAGTATTACAATCGTGCTAATTTCTATAAAGAGTTTTTTCAACAAAATGTAGTTTTTTGGCCTGTCAATACGAACCCTGGTTTTAAAAATGAGTCCTTGTGGGTATGTGGGTTTGTCTGTCAAGGTTTATGACTGATGACCAATCAGCCGGAAATTGGTACTTGGTTAAAAGAATCAAATTAGTGTGAAAAGTTTGAATTCAAATAAAATCCCCTAATCAGAAGTGTATGAATAAAATTTCTCGTCAGTCTTTAACAGACTATTCTTCAATCTTTTATTTTACCATTCGACTTCTAGTGAAAATCATGTGAGTCTTATGTTTTTAAAAATTTGTGCTCTTGAAGATCTCGAGTTTTAGTCACACCCAGAAGCCAGTCAATATTTTCTCGATATAAACAACACTGACCATTACCGAACAGTGATTGCAGAGTTTTCCAGTTAAAGAAAATTTAAAGTGCAGCTCGATTGGATTCATTAGTTGAATTTACTATCCTTAAGCTAATAATCGTTTGTATCAACTAGGTTTTGAAACTGTTATTATTTCATTTTCAGAGAATCAACGAGGTCAACATTAAAACCTTACATGACCACCCATCAAAAATCGGCCACTTTACCTGCTAATTCAGGGCCGCCAAAGTGATGGTATTAATTTGGTGCCTTAAAGAGAGGGGAAAACTTGTGATATACTGTACAGACTTCTGGTTAATTTAGTCACATAATTAACAATTAAAACCTTGACCAAAAGGAGAAGATATATTGAAGGCAATGTGATTAGTTATTGGCGCCATCAGCTGTAGTAATTAGTATGTAGGCGCTCAGTCATTATATTTAAGTATACTTCCACCAAACGATTGGCTCAAGAAATTTAAAATGTTGATAATAATAATAATAATAAAACTCCAAATAAAAGACTAATTAGTGGAAGAAGGTCTTCCAAGTCAACAAAAAAGGAACGTACGACTGATTTTTTTCGAAATACTTTTTTACTTAAGCTGAGCTGCCATTTAGTTTGAATATTGATCCAGAAGCACAGAGACGGTGTTACTAACTAAATATATTAAATGCATTTACCCATTTCCCGTTCGTAAATTAGTCATTTTTATTCAAATTATTTTTAAGTCAATTATTGGGTATACATTGTAAATCTCGATTTATTGATCGTTTACATGTACATAAAATGTTTCTATGTATGTACATAAATATGCATGAACATATATATTTATAAATAATATTGTCGATTTTCATGTTCTGTAACTAGAGTGTATATAATTTTATGTATATATTTCTTTTTATACGCTTATTTTGTTTAACTTGTTAATGTGAGTTTAAAAGTACTTTTACTCCTTCTTTTTCTTAAAAAAAGGAGATTTTTGTTTTGTTTTTTACAACGATTTAACATTTCGTTATCTATGTGCCAAGCGGCCAGGTAAAAGTTTGATTAGTTTTAGAAGGATTATGGTTATAAAATGTATGTTCTTAATTTGAATAATCTAAATCTAATTAATGTTTCCCTCATAAATTAATAGAGATACCAAATTTTGTGTTATTTAATGACAAAAATTTGCAGACAACCTTTTGGAATAGCATCAAACACCAAGTAGGCCTTAATTAAATAAATTTTTAATAAGTACTATAAAATGATAATAATATAATTAGGTACATTATAATATGAAAAAGCTTTATTGTCGGATTGTTTGTACGTAAATGGTAATTTAACATTTTGTACTATAGCTGTTAAAAAAGAAAAGGTTGTGCTTTTAAAATATTATCATAGTTTATTTTTTATATTTATGGTTTCTTTAGAGGACAATAGCCTTGAAAAGTAATTTTATCTCTAACCATGATCTGTAGCGGTTTCAAACTGTATACAGTAATACAAAAACAATCATCTGTTCTTTAAACAAGATTTAAATTTTTTAAGTTCTTCAATAAAGGGATGTAAAACGGTTACCGATTTTTATTGAAGACAATTGAAATGACCGAAAATAAATTAATAATTGACAATCCATTCGAAAGCTCGCATTGAAAAATAGAAAAATCAGAAATAACCACATTTCATTATCTAGTTTTTATCTATTTTTAATTATGTCTATTAAATTTCAAATGTTTAAAAAGCATAAATTACTTTGATTTTTGGTACTTGATATGTTTTGGAGTGAATCTTGTCAGTTTGGGGAAAATAAGATTCTCTGTAAAATATTTTTCCATCCTTTCTAGGCAATATATTCCATTTAGACGTATGGTCAATATAATACTAGCTCAACTTAAATGACCGTAATGACCATCTAAAACATCATGCAAACTTCAAAAGTTAAAAAAGACCCCCTTCACTCTAACTTCACTAAGTGAGCGAAATGGGCTACAGGTATTCCTCTCTTAACGACCTGTTTGGTTTAGAAAAATTGATCTGAAAAATGGTCTTCGACCTATGATCATAATGATGAATAGACATAGGGTTGATCTTGATTATCAAAAACTGGGTGTTTAGATTAAATTATTGAACCAATTCATGGAACAAAAAAAATTGGGCGTCCTTTATTTATATATTCCAAAAATTTCTTTAGTTCAGAAATCAGGCTTTTCATTTCCTAGATATTTTTGAACCCTATTCTTATGGTTCTTGTTTGTTTTTTAACTTATTCTTTAAGATTATTGCATCAATTAATACGCCAGTCGCAAGTCAATAGCTATTTAGATGATCTTTGTATCAGTTTTAGAATTTTTTAATTTAAATTTTCTGAACTAGGCAGAATATTTGTCCATGTTTTATTGGTACCTCTGTCTGAACTAATTTATTTCTCTCTTTCTTAAATTAAACAAAATAATAATAGTGATGCAATTTAACAAAATTACAAAACGTGGGTAAAAAAAAGTAGCTTGTAATGTTAGAACGACAATCAATAACATCAAGCATGTTTTCCAATTGGCTTCTTAGGACATTGATAAAGATTTTCTGAATCAATCATTGGATATTTGATTCTTCATACAGTTATTCCACGACAGTGGCTGATGATAACATCGAGTATGGAGAATTACTTTGCAGAAGTATGTTAGCAACTATTAGGGACAAAAATTAATTCTCCGTAGAAAAAAGTAATATCGTGAATTACAAGTATAATTCTTGTGCTGCAAATGTTACAGTCAATTCTTCTTTCAGATGTATTTAAATTTTCTAGCGAGCAAAATTACCTAATAGTTAAACAACGAATTTGTACTCTAACATAAGTTTTAGCGTTTATTGCTGCCTTAGAAATGTACCTCTTCTTCGGAGCTTTCTGTAAATAGTTTTATCTTTTATTAATTTGGTTTATTTTTTGAATAGAAAAATTAAGGATCTGAACTTAGGGATTGAAAGTTTCCTACCATTCGATTTTTAATGTACTTAATGAGCTTCCAAAAATAAATTTATCTACTTATTTATTTTTGTTAAACATTATTAAATTCCAAAAACAATAGTAGCTTAGAAATTTAACTTACAGGAAAGTTTGAAACCGCTCTTGAAGCTAAGAATATGAACGTACCTGGAGTACCTTGTTACCCTCTTCCCCGAACACTTCTATCGTATAGAATGGAATATTATTTTAATCTCTCTTACAAGGTTTTTTTACTATTATTAAAATATTTTATTTTGATTAATCAAAATGAATAATTGCAATTTCGACACTTTTATCTCTACAAAATAATTTTACATTAGCTGTATTAATAATATCTACCAGGGAAGGGATTAGCTATGAGGTTAGCATACTGGACTCCCACGCGGAGGTCCCGGGTTCGAATCCAGCAGCTGACCCTTAGATTTTCTCTTCCTAGGAGCTTCTTACAGCTCACTGTCCGGTGATGGACAGTGTTGTCTGTAACGAGAGAACACTGTCCGGAGGCCGGCAGTGCACTGGAAAAAGCTCCGGGCGCTAATGACCTCAGCTGTTGATGCGCCAAAAAAAAAAAAAAAAAAAAAATTAGCTGTATTTAATTTTCTGACCGTATATATTATGTATATCACAAGTAATTTTTGTTTTCTCTGATACTAAAATTTGAAAAATAATCATTCCTTTACTACTAAACTGATTTTCTTTAAAAGAAGATTTATTTTTAATAATTATAGGCAATTTTAAAGTACATTCAGAGGGCATTAATACAGCTAAATGTCAAATATTGGTATCATCTTTTACATTCCGTCTTTTTTTTCTCTCAAGCCAATTCAGCCTGCAAAGAAAAAGCTTGTATTAAAAAAAATTATATAACTAGAACTTGTAAGCACAGAATTTGATCTTCAGAAATTGTAGGAACAATTTTAGACTGTTTCTATTACCTCCAATGTATAAATTAGTAAATAGAACTAATTTGTTCCTAAAGTTATTTAAGTATTTTAAATCTAGCGCATGCTTTTCAATATTCTTACGAAATTTCAATTAATAGAAAATCAAATGTAAATTTATATATATATTTTTTATGTCTATCTCAGTCAATAAAATTAATTAATTAATTTCATTTCTGTATTAATTACCTAATGAATTCTCTATTAATCAAGAATTAATATTTTTTATTTACTCAGTTATGGAAGACTGGTATACCAGAAGTACAGGAAGCAGCACATTTAAGGGCGTTACAAACGTCCTAAACTTGCTTAAGGTATACTACTAAATGAACAGGTAAATATATTTTTCCAATCAAATTGAACAATTTTTATTCGAGCTAAATATTTATCAATTCATTTTCATGAAAATCTTTAGAAGATAATAGAATTAGAAACTAGAGTGATAATATTAAAAGATTATAAATGTGATGTATTTTTCAAACTAATTAATCTTAATTGTAATAAACAAAATCAACCAATGATTTATAAATATTTAATAACTAGAACAAGTTTAGTAAAAAAGTAAAATTGCAACGAAGGAGTTATTCAAGTTCAATTTATTTGCTGATACAAAGTTACAATGTACATTCTAAAAGACTAAACCGTTGATAAAATATAAACTTGAATTTTCAATTTTTAATGTTATTACTTTGATTCCTTCCTGTAAGATAAAAATGTATCTTTAAAAAAGTTTGAGCTTTTAACGGTTAATTCTAGATTACCGTCACTTTATTTCATTGAATAATGATGATTTTCAGATTGATACAGCAAATACTGAGAGTAGAAAACAAAACTGTTCATAAAACGAAGTTGAAATGATACTACTAGACGGAAAACATCCAACTCTGAAAATTAAAGTTATATTTTTATACATTATACAGCAACATTATAAAGTGAGTAAAACCGGAAACGTTACGCTGGAAATAAATCTTACTAGGAAACTCCTACCCTAGAGCTCCCCTTGAAAGAATTTTCTTAGGAAAAATGTAAAAGGAAAAGCTATAAACCAATGAGCACGCAATGCCAGTACTCATTGATTGCTTGATTGATTGAGTATAAAAGAAGCAAAACCAAGAAGTCATTTTAAAATAGTGAACTATTCGCTGACTAAGGAGGGTACTTCCGATTTAGGAATTTCCCACAAACTTAATCGAGATTTCCCAGGAAAATGGTTTCAGTTAACAGTTGTGTCACTTTTCTTCGCACTTGGCTACAATTAATACAGTTTAAACAAAAATCGCCGAAGTCCACGAGAAAGTCTTTAAATTACTCTTCTTAACTAAGGTACTTTCGGTAGATTAATTCGATCAAAATCTTATGGCAGTAAAAACTACTTTTTCAGAGAGCGGAGCCATAAAACAGATATCTCTTGGGAAAAACTAAAATATAAAATTAGCCACCATTACAATCAATTATTCTCTTGTTTTTAGTCGAGTAATACAAAAAAAAAGAAAAGTAAAAGAACTCGCGGCTTTTGTTACAAATCAATTTGCTAAAAAATGTATTATTTAGTAGCGTAGCAGAATAAAGAAATATCTTAAATTAAAAGCTACTTCCATTTTTCACATTATTTATATTCCATTTTTAGAAAAGAAATATACATAAATTGATAAAATGAAAAAAAAGTGCTAAAAAAAGTTTTAAATTAAAAAAAAAATTAAATTTAAATAGAAAACGTATAAATAAAAACATTAGTTCTAAAAAAAAACGTAAGAGAGAGCGAAATATCAAAAAAGTTAAAAAATGAAAATTAGTTCTAAATAAATCCGTGAGAGAGAGCGAAATATCAAAAAAGTTAAAAAATGAAAATTAGTTTTAAATAAATCCGTGAGAGAGAGCGAAATATCAAAAAAGTTAAAAAATGAAAATTAGTTCTAAATAAATCCGTAAGAGAGAGCGAAATATCAAAAAAGTTAAAAAATAAAAATTAGTTTTAAAAAAATCCGTAAGAGAGCGCCACTTATCAGACAAGTTAAATAGTAGTTCTAAAATTAACCACTAGGTAGCACTGTTGTAACCTTTTTATATACATAAACACAAATTTCCTTCAGTATGTTTTGAGTGATGCAGGGGGTAGTATCGCTCTGTCGGTTGTCACTCAAAACTTGTTTAGTCAAACATTCAGCTTTCTCTCATGAAGAAGTCACGAATGATAAAACTGTTAATAAAATCAAGTTGAAAAAAAAGACGGGAAAAAAACATCCATATGAGATTTACAAAAACTTTTGTTATGAATCAATTACTAAAAAAATGTATCATTTGTCGCTCGTCTCCAAATATCTCTTTCACCAAACAAAATATCACACACAATGTGCCTGTCGTAAAGTTACATTTTTGCATAAAAAATATTTGTTTCCCCACCCACCCTCCCTGCAAGTTAATTACTTATATAGCCTGGATGTACTTTTGCACAATCGACAAGGAAGATTTATATTTTTCATTTTTTTTTAACATTTAACAATTAATTTCAGCTCACTTCCGGTATCATTAATTAACACTTACCTAATTCCATTTAATTGCCATAATGCCTTATTTAAAAAAACCCTAGAGGAAGAGTAATTAAAAGAAACAAAGAAAATTAATAACAAATCAACTTAAGTTCATTCTGTCTCTCCCAGGAAGCGGTACAATCACTGTTTATACTTGCATTTTTCCAAAACCATTCTTTTGCCCTCATCCTCCAAACGTTATTTTTATTTATTTCTTCTACTCTCAAGACACAGGCGGCCAATTTTTCTATAACCTTTTTCTTTAGATATTTCTTACTATTTCGCATGGATACTTTATGTTTCTAATATTCACTGTAAAAATTGTTTGTTGTAACGAATTTGGTTGTTGCTTATATTTTACTTATTGCCTTCAACCGTGGAGATTTCTAAATGTAATATATGTTATAAATTCTAGTTCTACGTATAATTTAAGAAACATTTCTTTCCTAAAGTATTAAATTTAACCAATAAATGATGTAATTAGTGCTTTGAATATTGAAACAAAACTCTTACGCAGTTTATGCGAATGTATTTGTATATTTCTAGAGTCTAGACCAACATATGTATATAGGACCACCTTACACTGACCTACTCATAGGTAATTCTACATTGGACTAGAGATTCAAAGTATGGTTAAATGAGTGTGTAAGTTAGTCCTATATGTCTAGTAAGTCGTCGACATGGTTAAAGGTGTGAGGTAGTCCTATATCGGTCTTATAGAGGGTCACTAAAATTAAATAATAGATAAGTTTGCCTGAAAAACAGTCCACAAGCTAGCGTAGTAGTAGTTTTCTTAATTGAATGGAATACGAATTACCTCAACACGTGCGGACGTGCTGTGATGAAAAGGGGATGAAGGGTAACTTCGAAACAGCGAAGAGAACTGGATCAAGAAAAAATCAAGGACTATATTAAAACTCTTACTGATAAGCAAATAGGTTTTTACTTGATTATTGAAATCCTTTTTTTAATGCAACTGAAATGTTGAAATTAAATTGATACCTGCCTGCTGTTTTTAAACAGTCTAATATAATGTGTGACAGACAAAATTTAAAAATAATATTAAGCCTTAAATAGAAATATTAATTTTCATTTTAATACCTAAGCTATGAAACGTAACTGTCTTTAAGCTTACCAATCAACTTAAATAATGCCGTTAAAGTTGAACTAATAAAATGGCACAAGAAAAGTTATTGATTTACGATAAGTTGTTCTTGAAGGTTTAAAAAAATATACTGAAATCGGAGAATTCACTTATTTTATACTGAGCAACAGGTTTGTAATTCAATAAATCAGCCTAGATAGCATAGGAATGTACTTTTGCACGTTTTAAAAAATTATTTTTACCCTTTTTTTTTAATATTAAATTCAAATTCTTTACAAACATTTTAAACAGAACATTTTGTTAATAAACTACCAAAACTTAGTTTAAAATTATAATTTTACAAAGAAAACATGCAACTTTTAACCATCATGTTGGTGACTCTCTAGTAGGATATAATTTCTCGCTAGATGTGTCTGTTTAAGAAAGTCAAAGCAACGCATCACAGATTTAAATAATAAATTGGTGGCCCATAATTTATTTTTTCGAATAAACCAAATGAATTAATTAACGATTAATTTTTTATTTAAAAAAATTGAGAACGTTTCATGATGATGTATGGTTGATAAAAAATCGGTAGAATATTTATTTTCAAGTGCGGCTTTCAAAAGAAAAGTATTTGAATTTGTGGCCCGCATGTTTGGTACAACCTATGTAACAGCATTATGGTGCAAATAAAAAACGAACTTACGCAGTGTACTGTGTAATTATATCCTTTACTTGCCATAAATTATATAACTACACTCCTTTATAGCACACTCTTAACTATAACATAACAAATGCGTTTTTAATTTGTTCTATATATATATTATATATATATTTCTTTTTTCTTTTTTTTTTTTTAATTGCAAAAACTACATATTTGCTTGGAGAAGACTTTCATTGCAAACAACACAGCCATAGACACAAAAGTGAAGAGATTCTTTGTTTTTTTCTGGCAGTGTGTTGAATTTATAAATATCTCTATAATATAGATATATATAAATTATATACAGTAATATGTACAGAGATTCGAAAAGATATACCTCTCAGTAATTTTTCTAGTGACAACAAATTGTTTATAATTTCAGACAATACATACATAATTAAACACTAAAACAAATAAATAATTATTCTAAACTCTGTTCCTTCAATATCAGTCAATAATAAAAATTTAATTAAAAGGTAAACATTATTGAAAATCTTAAAACATAATTTCGTATAATGAAGGCGCTCAAAAACAAAAATTGTTTTAGTTAAGTTAATATTGCTTAATAACTAACTGCGAGTTGTGAAATTTAATTTCATTCTCAGCAATAACATTAATGAATGTACAATAATAAAAAGATTGCCTTAATATCAAGAATTTTTAAAATTATTGTTGCATTTCTAATATTTTTAAATCGCTGATATAAAGAGAAGAGAGAAATGAGATAAACAAACTGAAAGAAATTATGATATAAACATAAAGAAATTTTATTTACATAAAATTTATAAAATAAATAATATTTATAGTTTTAAAATAATGATTGATTATGACAATAACTGAGTTATGCACACAGAGATAGTCACTAAATTTAACATTTCTGAGAGGACATGGCTTTGTAGATATATACATGTACTATACCAGAAGAGCCATCGTTACCAGAAGTAATTTTCAGTCTGCGGAGCCCTCATTACCCCAACACCGCCACCTAATCTTCGGTAGTTCATAGCACCACATAAACGCCACTGATTTTGTTCAGGATCATACACTTCTATCGTTTTCAGATACGCTGTTCCGTCAAATCCTCCCACGGCATATAACTGACCATTTACAACTGCTAATCCGACCTGTTTACAAATAATTATAATTATATATATATATAATTATATATATATATATATTGTTTAAAAAATTTATTAAAATAATTAAGACAAAAAGCTACAAAAAATAAAAAAAATAAGAGACAGAAATTCAGACAGACCCCTGATCTTCTAGATGTCATTGCAACTATGGAAGACCAAGTGTTTGAATGTGGACTGTATCTCTCCGCACTACTTAGCTCGGTACAATCATCTCGACCACCCACTGCATAAATGAGGTTATTGAATACGGCACAACCTAGGTGTTTACGGCGCGTCGACATGGGTGCCATTGCTGTCCATTTATTTTGCCGAGGATCGTATCTTTCAACTATTAAAACATTATAATTATTAAGCTTATAATTTTATTAAAATAGTTGTATTTTTTTACATTTTGGAGTTTGAAGAATTTCCGATCTTACCAGAATTGAGCGGAGACTGCCCATCTGAACCTCCAATTGCATAGAGATATCCTCCTAAAACTGCTACTGCAACTCCTAACCTTCTTGTAGTCATAGGCGCTACTTTGCTCCACTTATTCTCTTTGGGATCGTACCTAGTGTTTAATTGAGTTACAAGTTATTTACTGGCATTAATAGCAAAAACAATATAAAAAATTACATTATGTTAAAAAAAAACTCCAAAATTAAAGAGTTGGAGAGATTAGAGAATCAGTACAGTTACTATTACGAGAGAATATAAAAGATTGGAAAAAGTCTACGACTAAAGATAGACTTAGTAAGCAATAATACTTATAATTAACATATATTAATACATGTTATATATGATGAATATTATAAGTAATATATTTAAATTAAAGAAATTTAAATTGTGTTTGGATTTTTTTTAAAGAAAAACATTAGGAACCATTTCTAGAAATTAGTCATTGAATTAGAATTTTCTTTTCTTCACTTCCTTTTGAGAAAAATTAAAATAATAATCTTTCCCAAATAGACAATTCAACAGGTTCAATTTGGTTGATTACCAACCAATTGAACAATACGTTTTCGCCAAGATGAAGAAATGTAACATATGTTTTGAATTTGTGATTTGAATTATCTATATATATAAAAAAAATGCCCCATTGGGTTTATTTTAACCCAATAATTGTAACATACTATAGAATAAACAGAAAAAATATACCTTTCAACATGATTAAGGCACTGGACACCATCTTGTCCTCCAACAGCATATAAGAAACCATCAAGTACTGCCACACCCACACTTGTTCTGCATGAAGTTGTAGGAGCAACGTCACAAGACCATTGGTTTGTTTGTGGATCATAACTACTCGTAAAATTAAAACAGCAGTGAGAAGAAAATGCATTTGAAATAAGACAGTTTTTCTTAAATTATAAATACTGTATACAGCATTAAACTAAATAATAAAATGATAATCATAAATTACATTAACTTTAGAGAAGAAATAGTAGTTTGGTAAGGCGCCACGGTAGCCGAGCGGTTAGAGGCGAGACCTGCAAAGCTAATATGCATTGTGGTACTGGGTTCGATTCCCGGTCTTTAGGCCTTGGATTTTATTTAATGGTTAATGAAAGAAATTTACAGTAAAGTATGTTTGTTAGTCGCCTCCGTCCACGACACCTAATTGGTAGTTGGACGTTAAGCCCCGCCTGAAAAAATAGGCGATTACTTTACTTTACTTTCTACTAGTAGTTTGGTAACTCTGGTTGTAATAATATCTCAAACAGAAAGTCATAAGGGGTTTCGGCGTCCTCAAAGGCTAAATGTAGAAAAGTAAATGTGTGAAGCACTTTGGTTTAGCTAGCCTAAACCCTGTAAACCGCATCATAATTTTCTTCTATTTTTAAACAACACGTTTGTTTCGCGAGGTGGGTGCTTTTTTACTATCAAATATATTTTACAGGCGATTTTTATTAAACTAACAAAAACTAACCCCATAATTCGACTTTCAAATACACATAGCGACCTGCAGAGGTAGTTGATACGTGCAACTACTTGGTTCAGATTATACAGATAAGCTCTATTGACAACACATCTTTCTCATAATTATAATATACATATAGAACACTTCAGATGTATAATTCTCTAAAAAGAAAACACAAGAATCTAAGGGAACTACTCTTTTAGGCAGAAGGATTTGGCTTAGGAGCTACTCCTTTTACAACTTAAATCCATCATAATTCTAACGCCAACCAATAACCGATCTGCCAATATCTACTTCTTTTCCAAGTTCTCTAATCCGCAACTCGTTAGCTTGGATTAAGCAAGAGAATTAGTGAATATACACAGCGCTAGATGTGTTTATTTTAAAAGCAAGCAAATATTCTAGCCGAAATTAAATATCTCTAAACATTTCCTTTATTAAGTACAGATTCTCATGTAGTAGTGTTTTTGTGAGGTCGCCAAAAACCATGCATCAGACAAAATATGCCTGATGAGTCATCCTGGAAAAAATTTAAGTCCTCTAAAACTAAGTTGATGTGGATTGAACATCCCCTTACCAATCCTCTCATTTTCAAAGGAATTTCCTTCGACTCCTATAAGAACTTGGTCTTAAACTGGTCTCAAAGGCACCAAATGACTCCTCAAAAAACAAAATATTGGTTTATGGAGGAAGTATACCATTTTACTTTCTCGGCAAGGTAAAATATGAGAAGAACATCTGTTTTCCTGATTGAAAGCGTAGGAAAAAGAAGTCAATATACCCTCTCCCTCAAAAAACTGATTTAAATTGTTCAACTAATTTGAGTATTCTTAGAAAGAAGATATTCTTAAAAGATATTAATACCGCTCTATGCTGTTGAGATACGATTGTCCATCATGGCCACCAACTGCATACAGCAAATCATTCAATACAGCCACTCCAACGCCACATCTTCTTTTAGACATAGGTGCGACCATTTTCCAATCTACAGTTTGGGGATCAAATCTTTCCACTGAGGCTATAGCATCCCCGCTACACCATCCTCCCACTGGTAAAAAGTAATAATATTTAAAGGGCTAAATGATTTTAAAACTACTTTCGCCAGTATATTTTAAACACAGCAATCAGAACAGAAAATGAAGTTGCTATAAATCTAGCTAGTTAACACGTTACCTGCAAAAAGAACTTCTCCACGCCTTGTAGGTTTCCTAGGCCGTGTACGAGGTCCTTGCATTAATGGCCTTTCCTGTGGCAGTAAAAGGTAATTTTTTGCTTCGTCAACAAGATCCCTACAAGCTTCATCACTTCTAACCAACAAATCTGAACCGACAGTACCAACTAAGAATTTCGGACTTAGTAAGGGCAGCCGGACATGTTGTAATACCTGTGGTGATTGTAATTAAAAATAAATGCATAAAACTGAAACATGTTGATTTATGAACAATGAAATATAGAAACAGTGTGACTAAATGAAATGCTTACTTGGGGAAGATGTTGTCTTCTGTCAGACACATTGTATTTTACCCAAGACATCACAGCGCTAAATACCTGTTCTTCTGAACGCACATTTAATTCGTCGCTTGATATAATATCAACCAATTGTCCCACAGGTAAGAGTAAGAATTCTTCACTTTCCATTACCTTAAACATTGTTCTCATTACAATCTATACACATATACCAATATATTATTGTGCACACTAGTAATAACTTTATATCAATCGAAGATTATATATTTTAAAGATAAAACACAAATCAAATATTCGATTTAATTCATAATCTATACTTGAGTGTAATAAAATAGTTTAATTTAAAAATTATTTTTTTGGATTTAAAACACTGAAAATTACTTCTTGGAAATTGTGTTGAGTGAACTTATCAGCAATTCTTAGCAATTCTCTACAAGAATGGGTGTCAGCGAATGCTCGAATGCCAAGACAATTAGTTGGATCCAATTGTCTTTTCAAAAATTCACAGCAAATATCTTGAATTTCAGCTAATTGTAATAAGCATGCTGCAATAAAAAAGAAATAAATTAATTTTTTAATAACGATAAATTGTGCACTAAATATTATCTAGAGAATATGACTTGGATTTGTAACATGGTCTCAATTTTAATAACGAAAAGCTGCCAATTTTATATTAATGGGAAAAATAATAGTTATAAACTACATTCTTTTTCCCTTTATCTCTTATTAAAGCAGTTGGATGTTAAATCCATCTGAAAGAAGAGGAAGTAATTTACTTACAATATAACTCTTAGTAGGCCCCAAAGTTATGAATCTCCAAAGACAAGGAATATGATCGAAAATTTAAAACCTAAAGTTATAGATTAATAGTGAAAAAGTGTGCCATGGATTTGATTATCTTAATTCTAACCTGCACAAAATGGCTACAACCAAAGGAATCGAAAACTAATTAAAGGTAATCTTCCACAGAATTAAGATTGGAGAAGTTTGTCTTTAAACTTACAGCTTCTCTAAAATCTGTATAACCCATTCGATTTCACCACTTGTTGAATCTTTTGTCTTTATCGAACTTGGTAAAGAAAGATAAAATTGACAGGGAACCCTTCTAAAAGAGCTACTAAATGTGAAAGCGCAAGTTATTCCAAGGTTAAGTTTTTTGGGCAAAACTCTTGGGTGCCTCCAGAGTTACCTTGATATTATGATAGACTCGTAACTAAAAATAAAAACTGCCTTAATTCTCCCCCCCTTTGTTCGATATCTGATGAATATTACGGATGAAATTAGGGTATTATTGGGAAGTAAATGTGCGAGCTTTATGTGCAGACGATGTAGTTTTGATAACAGAAAAATCCAATATTTTACAGTATATGATTAATTCACTAAGTTGTAACTTTGAAAGTGGATTTGGAAAAATTCAAAATTAGAATTTGTAAGAAGAAAGAGTGAAGGCATTCTATATTAGAGTATACGGTACTTTGAGGGCGAAGGCAAAGAATTTGTTACGCTTATAAACATTTAGGAGTTTAGTGCTGTAAACATGTTCCACTGGAATTGCCTCCTCAGTGTCTGCTGAAGAGGCAAGTGTCAGCAGAGAGCTAAGCTGAGAGGTAATGGCCACCACCATAGACTACGTTCTTCTTGTCAATGAAAATATATGCTCATACGCCAGAAATAACTAACAAAGTTGAGCCGGGTTATGCATCGAATGTAAATTAGGATCCAAATTATCCCAAGAGGATTTATGTTCTGAACTTAAAATGTTTAGGGAGAAAGCCAGTTTGGGAGGGGGGATAGATATGACACTGAAATGTAAAGGAAATGGAGATTATCATTATCTCCGTGGGTAGATAGGCTGCGCTAAAATAATAGCAAAATAACCTCATCCACATGTTTTGGAAAAGAGAGAATTTCTGTGGTAGCTTTTCTGGGGTAATAAAGTTGCTTATCAGCTGGTGAGGGAAAGAGAATCCTCTCTTTTCATTGGTCCAGAACTGTCCTCGGTATTACTGAAGGCACTATGCGAATGGCTCTACACAGAACACGACATCATAGAACAGTGGTTCTTAAACTTTTCAAAGACGCGGAACACAATTATGTACATATTTTTCTCGCGGAACACTAACATTAAAAAATTTGAAATTCGGTATTTAGCAAGAACTTAAAATTAATGAATAATAAAAAATCGAATATAATTTTCAAAAGATATATGTATTAATTAAATTAATTAATAAGGATAAATTATTACATAGTTTTAAAAAATAAATTCTGAAAATGAAATTAATCAAATAATGAACATAAAAGTACGTTGCTACAAATAACAAATGTTGTAAAAGACTATGACTTAAAAAGATAGGCCAGCTTTGGTAGTAGAAAATTCAAATTTAAAAAAAAAGGAACAATTTTTTGTTTACATATCTTTCTTAAGTTTCTAATTTTCAATACATTTAAAACTGAAATTTCGCGGACCACTTGCGACCATATTCACGGAACACCGGTTAAGAACCACTGTCCTAGAACGAGACTCAAACACGGTAAAAGGCTTACTCATTTCTTTATCAGAACTGAGGAAAACTTGAGATAGAGAGGGAACAGATCATTGTCCAAAAAAAACTCCTTAGAGGCCGGTAGGTTCAGGAAACATCTCTTCAGGGTAGGAATTTTCAACCCTGATCCTCCGAAAAGACTGCCAGAAGGTGGAGCAAAATTCTCATACCCTGCCGAAATGGAAAGAATAATTTTGAATATTTCTTTAGCAATCTTTGTTTCAATATACTTTTTGCAGATTCTATGGAGTAAATGAGATGATATTTTTCATCGAATTGTTAGGGCTCTTAAAAATAAGTTATCTATTTTAATTATTAAGAAAAGAAACTCGCACTGACCAGCTGGTAATAATGTTTGAACATTGGCTTCTTCTACTACGATGTGAGATGTATAACAAAAATCTATAAGCAGTTCCATAGCATGTTCATCAATATCTCTAATGGTAACCTCCGTTTGTCGAGATTCTGCCAATTCTCCGGTAAACATGGCCCTAAAATATGGACTACATGCCGATAATATCACTCTAAAGAACAAAAATGAAATAAAATTAAATCCAATGTAACGAAATGAGAGGGATTTAATAACATATTCAATTTATAGTACATAACGATATTGCAAATATTTTTTAGAGCTAAATTTATTTGTAAATATAGAGTGTTGAATGCACTTGCCTGAAAAAACTCAATATTTTGTCAAGAGGCTTACCTATGAGCGTATATTTTACGAGAACCAACATTGAGCACCACATCACAAAGCTCTCGATGTCTTCGTAGAACATTCAACTCTGTTAGTGTACCACGCGGATGTTTTTCTGATGTATGCGCCAATCTGGCAGGAGATGGCGCGCGCTCACCACCTCCGCTGCCACCCCCGCCACCAGCCAACTCCACCATCCTGCGGCCAGCCTGTAGCCGCAGAGGCGGAGAGCCCCAGCCCCACACTGAATCTATCTGCAAGATGTAAAGAATCATACAAAAATTTCAACTAGATGCAGAATCATAAGGATAGGATTACTGTATTATGAGAGTTTATTTTCAGTGTCCTAATTTAATTATTTATTTATTTTTATTTTTTCCTGTAGCACTTGGTTTCCCTCTTGGGTGTGGAGGCTGGAAACGGTACTCAATTTTTATTGTTCATTGTTTTGGGTGAATGATTCATTAATCCAGAAAAAAGAAAGGGACCAGGCCATCTTCAGGGCTTATTGAAAATATAATATTTTCATACATTCATCAAAAGCAGAAAGGATAGAAGACCCCCACTGTACAACAATGTAAAAATATAATCAATAAGCCCTGAAGATGACCTAGTCCCTAGGTCGTAAGCTTAGCAAAAATTATGACTGGAATTGGCATTATTCTTTCTTCCTTCTTTTCAATTTTTAGTTGTTTAGTAAAGTTTAGAGCTGTACTTTATTCTTTAGGGTTTATTTTGAGCTATTGCTCACTGCTCAGAAGTGGACACCAAAACTAGATTTAAACGTACATCTGTATTATGAATTATCAACATTAATAAATCTAAAACATTGATAATTCCTAATATATTTTTTGCATATAAAAGATGGCTGTTTTAAAGTGTAAATACAATACATTCATTTTGATCAATTTGTACAAAAAAACGTTTAAATTCTTAACACATTTTGCTGGAACAAAGTAAACAAAATGTGATATTGAGAACAGTTAGTAAGTTTAGATTACATAAATTTTATGTTTTTTACTTTATATTAATTTATTAGCCACAACTATCGTTTTTATTTGTACAATTAAATAAAATATATGTATGTATAAACAACTTTCCGATCCCAAAACTTAAACCGCTAAAAGCCCAACAAAAAACTTTTTTTATCAACAAACGAAATTCAGAAACAGAGATCACATCAGTTACATGAGCTATCAGCAATTAATCACAATAATTTGAGTATCAAAATGTTTACCGCTTGTAAAAATAAAAGAATTAAAATAACAGCAGAGAATTTTATCACGTTACACAAAACCAACTTCTTATAACTGATTACTATCTACCAGAAAACTGTGATTCATACAAAACTGACAATTTTCACAATTTTAATAAAAAAGTAAGGAATATACTAACCTTTATAGTTTAAAGCTCAAACAGAATTCAACAAAAATGTTTATGTCCACTTCTATAAATATGAGATTTACACAATAACAAACTAACGTTGAAATGTTCTATTCCAGTTGTATTGTACACCAAATTACTGAAGCTCATATCTCAACTAGATAAATGCTACAATCATTCCTAACTACGATGTCAAGTATTCTGCTTTTTCTATCGTTCAATCATCGGATAAATTAATCTAAAAAACAGGTACAATACTCAGCTCTTTCAGCTGATTGATAATTGATAACCTTCTTGATCGAATCCAAAAAATCCAATTTGAACGTAATTGATTGCAAAATAATCTTTAATTTCATAACATTAGGGGTGTATATATATATAAAATAAAAGGTAATAAATAATTTAATTAGTAATGACCAACAAATTCTTAATACAAGGTAACCAATACTTCAGTTAGATAACCACTCTCAGCAACTAGTGTTTTGGCTCTGTAATCGTTTTTATTATATTTATGTGTACTTCTTTTTTCAAACAAGAACGTAGTTATTTCACTGGGACCATGGCACTCAGAATTGTATTGTCTAGAACATCAAAGTATTTTAAAATGCGTTCTTGCTGTGTTTATTGGGTTTTACTATTTTTGTCCAATTCGCTATCTTTTTCGTGATAACTACAACTTACAGATTATTCCTAATTATTTGCCCACAGTATGTAGAAAATTTAGAGTCCCTCGAAATTATTAATAATGACACTTGTTCACTTTTGGTTGGGAAGTAGTAAACTATTAATAAGTGATGACAGTGATGTTTTACCTTGTGAATTTACAAAAATTATATATTTAAACGAAAAAATATTTTTGATAGACAAATTACA
Organism: Rhodnius prolixus; assembly: GCF_049639745.1. Lineage (NCBI taxonomy): Eukaryota > Metazoa > Arthropoda > Insecta > Hemiptera > Reduviidae > Rhodnius > Rhodnius prolixus. The sequence goes on along the minus strand of NW_027411614.1, from coordinate 38,504,960 downwards.
TTGTCTGTGGAAAGGATTAATCAGTGATACACAAATAAAGTTGAAAAGGACTAACATTAATGCTAGAGATATTACGGTGTGTTCTTCCATTTTATATTACATTAATGATTTGGGTCATGTTTACCAAGTCAATGCAGATTTACAAAATCCAAAAGAAATAGTTTTGCACGAAGAATCAACCAGTTGTTCCCATGGGTACACAACGTCTAGCCATAAAGTAACTGTTAAATATCTTGTAGGAAGCAGCTCAGGTTTAATTTATGTATCTGACAGTGGTGAACTCTGGGCTTCAGGCAATCATCCTCAGCTAGGAATAGAGTCAGGAGAAGTTCCGAGAAAAGTAATTTTTTTTGAAGGACGTCATGTCACTGCAGCAGATGCAGGCGATGATTTTCATGTTATAGTCTCCCATAAGCGAGATGATGTATGCGCTCCCAGCACAGCAGTCAACGGTGACATGGAAGTATTTCTATCAAACTGTCCACAGTGCACAGCTGAACAGGTAATGTCACCCTTATCTCCCTATTCAGACAATTGTCCTTTGGGAATTCCTCATAAGAAATCAAGTGAATCCCTTAGTGCCTCGACTTCAACAAGCAAAAACAACATTGGCGACAAGAAGAGTAATGATAATACTTCATCTTGTACTGAAGAGGATTCTTTTCATCCTTCAAATGAGACTGAACCGAGTACTGCAGTTATAACTGATGAAGTCGAAGTTAAGGATGCTCGAGGAACTGGTAGTATGCTTTTGATCAATACTGAAGCAGCGAGACAGTTTTTAACAAGACAGTTGTCCTGGGTATCAACAGGTGGAGAAGAATTATTGGCAGAAGTGTCTGTACCAACCAGAATAATACGTAGAAATGTTAGTACAGTTGCTAGTCTTGTTTATGAAAGAGTTAAGACAGTAGGTGACAAAGTAGCTACCTTATCTAGGCATGTTAGTGGAGGCTCAGAAAACAATAGTGAATCTTTTGAAGAATTTGAAGAATTAAACAAGTCAAATGCTAGTCTAAACAGTAGTTTTAGGTAAGTATTGCTAAACCTTAGAAGTACTGTTATTGACAGCATTGGATCTTTCTAAAAAATAAAACAGGATTGTTTTTATGCCCCCTTTAGGTGGGATTGGTCATACAGTGAAGGGTCAGAAGAGGTTATGGCCGAAAGAAATGGTTCTTGCGTTAGTCGGGGATCTCGTCTAATAAGGGGAGAAGTCTGGACTTGGGGTAATTCTCAGAATGGTCAATTAGGCCTTGGAGACATAGTTAGAAGGCATAAGTACGCAATCATTATTATTTAAAGTAGAATAGAAATACTATTTCACAAAAATCTTTTCCTTAGTTGTTTTGCGGATAAATAGTAAGAAAATGCTGTTATTGGAATACATTTCTATTACAAAAATAAATTCCTAGATACTCAGAAATGTAAATCTTGAATTAAATTTACAGTTTTCTTATGAGAAGCGATTTAATTTGTTTTGCAAGCTTTTGATAAATTTTCTATCTACTAACATTGGTTTAAATTTTATTAGTTTCTGAATAAAGTGTTTTATTGTTATTTAAGACCGGTTCTTGTTGGTACTGTGTCTCACATCGGAGTTATCGGAGTTTGGTGTGGAACAGGACATTGCCTCATTCATACTTTAGATGGAAGAGTATATGGATGGGGTTCGAACACTGACGGCCAAGTATTTCCTAATGACGATATAAAAATACAGAGTTCCCCTGTGTTATGTGGTCGTGCAATCCTTGTTGCTGCAGGTTCCAAACATTCAGTATTACTCACTAGAAACGGCACTTTCGAATGGTTTTCTAAACGAATGTAAGTTTGTTTTTGTTAATTGTAATTTTTCTGTAAAAATTTTGTTTATTGAACCTAATCTATTTATTTATATAGAAGCAATTTTCTTGAGGGAAACAAAGAATCTTTAAAATGTGAGAACGGTAATGCAGTTAGCCTGGTGTGCAGCGGTCCAGTTACTTGTTTAGTTACCAGAGATTGTGTCCAAGATGTAACCATTCATTCAGACTTGTCGCATGAACAGTGCTTCCTGGAAGAACTTCTTACCGTGCACAATGCAATAGTAAAACCACTCTCTAGGAAATCTTCTTTGGATGATACGATTTCGAACTTATGTTCTCGCTACACTGATGTTCTTCATGTGACGGCAGTTGTGGTTACAGGCCTTTTAGAAGGTAGGAAATCGTCATTTCCTAAGGTAAAGTAACTTCATAATTGTGTACTTATCATAGTCACTTACATATACTGTCATGAAGGAAAATGTGAGTACAGTCTCTACTTATTCTTAAGGCAGGTGCAAATGCCTGACAATAAAGAAGGTCAAAATAGTATTTTTTAAGTAATGTCTATTTAATGTCAACCCTATCTTCAGTTTTTTGAATATTATAATTTTTAAAAATTTCCCATGTTAAATAAGTTTTTCAATTAGTAAATTAAAACTTTGAATCTGTATTACAACAGGTCGTCCAAGTTATGAAGTTCTTGGTGAAAGCAGAGATGAGTTAGTGTTTGTTTATGAAAATTATCTTAATACCATGTGTGATGTGATCGCAATCGCCGGCTTTACACAAATAACTCGAACAGTTGACACCCCAGTGAAACTCACTGCCTGTTTCTCTGATCGACTTCCGACTAGGAAAACCTCTTCGGAATCCATAATTACCTGCGCATTTTCTCAACCACTTTCTCATATTGCAGTGTACAAGGTAAAACAAAAGATTCTCATTATTGTTATTATTTTCTTAATATGTGATTTAAATTCAATTATCTTGTTTCTAGGGAATGGTGTCCCGAGGAGGAGGAGAAGATGAAATTATAAGGTGGGAGAAGTTGCTTGAATTACGTGACACTAAGAGAAAAGAAGCTGAATTTACAAAGTCATTTTGGGAAAGTGCTGGCAGAATGACAGATTTTCTCAGGTATTTCTTTACTTTATTTAAAATCAACCTAAACTTAAGGATTATTTCTTTGCAAAATTAATTTAGCCCAAAAAATGTCTACTATTAGGACTCCTCAACGCAGAATAATAAAAGAATCACGATCTAGTCCTTTGTCGCTTTACAATGCTTCAAGATTTTCTTCACATTGGTTTATACTTCTGTCAGATTCTTTTGTTCACATTTCTGGAGGTTCAGTGCAGATTCACAGTTTAGATACCATTTGGGTTGATACTAATTTTGAATCCGACAGTATACAAGTAAGTTATTATTATTATTTTTTCTGAATGCATTATTGCGTTAGGTTATGGTTTTTAGTATCTTACTATATTGGATGTAGATTATACGAGTATTTTATGCATTTATGAGTTTATTGTTTCCTTTTCAGAATGGAATGAATGTAATAACTCCTGAAGAAACTATGACGCTAATTGCTGCCAATTATGCAGAGAAATCTGATTGGTTTCAAGCGTTTCAATCGAGTATTAAAATGCTTTTAAACAAACAAAATGTACCAGCCGCTAGAACAGCTAGTTATTTATTCCTTAAACACAGTTTGTACACAAATGCCACATATACCGGTAATTAACGTGTTATTTTGTCATAACATATTTAAATTGTATTTTTTACCAAGTATTCTTAAAGATAACTAACTGTGCACGGGTGTCTTTATAATTTATTTACCTCTTAAAAAAATAAAAATACATTTGCTTAAATTAGGTCGTTGGTTGAATGGAAAAATGGAAGGTGCGGGAAAATTAGAGTGGCCAGACGGTAGGGTCTACACTGGACAATTTCGTAATAATACGTGCCATGGTTACGGAATTATCGAAACTCCATCAGTATCTGTTTATGAGGGACAGTGGCGAGAGGGGTTTAAAAATGGTCATGGTGTTACCAAGTAAGGCATTTTTATAGATATAAGGTGTCTAATGAAGTAACTTCTCTCTCCTTCTTTCAGTTAATATTAATTTATCCTAATCTATATATAAATAATGCAATGAATATCATAGAAATTTGTAAAATTCATTAATCTTTATTATTCAATATAGATATGACAATGGAGATATCTACATCGGTTACTATAAAGATGGGCTTGAATGTGGACATGGAGTGAGGAAAATAGGTCGATTCACTTCTTCTCAAGCATCAGTTTATGTGGGTGAATGGTTATCTGGACAAAAACATGGATATGGTGTCATGAATAACATATCTTCAGGTAATTTTCTTATATTCAAGTTTTTCTATGTTTCTTAGAAAAACAAAATTATATTGTAAAAAAAGTTTAATTTCAGAAGGCATCTTTAGAGATTTAGGCCATCCTCGCGAGTTTTTCAGTTTGATTATATAGGTAACAAACATTTAGGTAACTTACACGTCAACACTGCAAAGATGGTTGATATGGCTATTTTTAGGGGTTTTCACGCCCAAATCAAGCTCGAGCTTATATCTTCTCTCTTTGGTAGCTATTTTAGTTTGGATTGCAAGGGCTGAATCTCTCCCGCAACCAAATATTAATAATAGTTTACTGCAGTTTTTAGTATTTCAGAAGTGCATTAATTAGATCAGATATTGCCGACAGCTATGAATTCAATTGTATGAAAATAAAATGTTTTAGGGGAAAAATATTTGGGATTATGGAGTAACAATATGAAAAATGGATCTGGCTTAAGTGTAACTTTGGATGGCATTTATTATGAAGGACAATTTGTCCAGGACATATTAACTGTAAGTAATGTAAGAAAAAGAATGTGTAATTTGAATAGTTCGTATCGTTCGAAGAGATTTATTAATAATTATTTAAATAAGGGGCATGGAGTGATGGTATTTGAAGATGGCACCTACTATGAAGGAGAATTACGAGAAGCTGGTGTGTTTAGTGGAAAGGGTACTTTGACTTTTAGTTCTGGCGACACTTTTGAAGGTAGTCTACATGGCACTTGGGCTGATGGAGTGAAAATATCCGGAACTCTTCATAAACATCTTCCTACATCTTCACCTCGCCGTTCTTTTTCTAAACCTAGGTAACATGATTCATTTTATATTTATGAAAAATGAGAAGACTCTTAGGTTATTGTTTTATGTTGGGTATGTATTATTTTCATCCTTACCTTTCTTTCAGTGTACAATTTATGTTTCCATTTAGTTCGTTTGGCCAGCTATGCGTACTAGCAGATCAGAAATGGAAGTCCATCTTCAAACAGTGTTGGGCATCTCTTGGCGGAAATAATGATACAAAATTGGTTGGAAATGAAGCTACTCAACGAGCCTGGGAGAATGTTGCATCTGCATTGTGTACTTCCCGACATGCTTCTAGAGTTCATGAACTACTTCATACTATACCACATAGTGGACGCCATAATCTTGATTTACAACAGTACAAACAAATTGTACTATATTTACAACAGGTAATGAGCCAAAATAAGGTTAAAAAAAATGCTGAAAAAGATTAAAAAGTAAACCAAACGTTAGACGCCCCTCCTCAGAATCTCAGGATTTTTCTCAGTGATTTTTTCGAGGCAGATATAATCGTGATTCTCTCCTTTTCAAATAACGATCATATGGTAGCAGACATATGGCATATACAGATTCAACTTCTCTAAAATCCTAAGGAAAACTAAACCAACTAGAGCAATCAGAATTTGAAATATTTTAAAGAAATAATATTAAAGAAATAGTAGTAAGTTATAATTCTCTACTTTTAGTAAATAAGCCAATTCTAGAGGTAAATAAAACTAAAAAATATTTTTCTTCACTATTCAAATTATTCTAGTATAATTTTTACTTTCTATAGTACCTAATAAAGTGAAGAATTGCGATCTTGCAGATTTTCGATTTTGAATGTTCACTGGAAGTACAATTTGAGGTCTCCAGAGGCCGAAAAATATTATTACAAAACTGTGTTTTATCAGCATAATGGGAAACGTAAAACGCGGGAACTTCAAACTTGATATCTAGATTTGGTGCAGTCAGAGAAAGGGATTCCGAGAATGTGGACAATCCGACTGCCCGAAGTACCAGATTGCTGAATAGATTTATGAGTTTATTGGATTATCGGCTCGTAGGTATTCCTTAAACTTGTACATCACTTTTTATTCGAATCCAGAAAAGTCGTTCTAAAGAAAGTCTGGAATGTGTATGAGGTAAGCTTCCCCCCTCTAAAGTCATTTCAGTGAAATTTACGGCCTTTTTCCAGCATAAACCTTAATAAATGAGATATTAAAATTTCAGTTTGAAAAAAAATTGTCGCTGGGAAACACACTTTTCTGAATTTTTAGTTTTTTCCCTTTGCTTTAATTCTAAGTTTCATTTCTCAAATTGGATTGTAAAAATAATATTTGGCTCTATATTTTGAATTCGACAATGTATTAGTTTATTTTATGTTTTGTTCTTTTGTTAAGGCCTTTGAGACGACAGCGCATCCTCTTGGTCGAGCTTTAGCAGAATTAGTTGAGGCATATACAACAACATACGGTGGCGTGCTAGTACACCCACTGTTGTTACCTCAAGCAGTAGCGGAATTACAATCCATCACCCAGCGACTCTATCAAGTTGTTACTTTACTTTTTCCAGCACTTCCTGAAACTAGAATTGAATTTGGAACTCAGTAAGTAAATTTTGTTTTTACAAAGTAAAGGTAACTAAAAAAATACCTATCTTCGGAAGGGAAATGTATTTGTACAAAAAATTACGATAGTATATCAACATTTTCTTTTTTTTTTAATGTACTTTTATCCTCAGCCAACTATTTAACAAAGCCAATCAATCAATTTATTCATCAAAATATATTCCACCATAAATTAAAACTTAATATGATTTAAATTGAGGAGGCTAAAGTTCTTAATAATTTTTTTTTTTTGAAATGGTTGTAATTTAATTTATAAATAATATTCACAGCGAAGAAGCTAGTATGACGAGCCTTTTGCATCCAATAATATTGCCAAAAATATATTCTTCACTTTTGGTTCTTTACTCACTTCATAACAAAGGAGATAATGATACTTACTGGAAACGGCTATTAAAGTGGAATAGACAACCGGATTCAACGCTTATGCCTTTTCTAGGAGTTGACAAGTAAGCATTAATTTTTATCATGTAATTCTTAAATAATTTTGCATACTCATATGTACTTACATAAATGAATTATTTTCTTTAAAATTAAAAATAAAAGCTTACATTTGGCGGTTGATTTTCCATTGAAACAGTTTTTAAATTTAGGCGTGAAGTGAGCTTTTTATTCCTGTAAAAACAAAATATTTCTAAACAGAAGAAGAATACTCATTTTCGGTTATTTGAAAGTGCTAGTGTTTGTTTATTTTCGAAACTTAATATTTTACATTTTAAAAGGCCACTCCCCCTAAGAATGTGAATTTTCTCTTTAGGAAATTTTGGATGTCTGAAGATGGATCTCAGATAAAGGAAGGTCTGTTTAATAATGCCATTATTTCATTGCAACAACTAAAAACCACCTTCTCTCCTATGGAAAAGCTTTTTGTTATTCATAGTACCTTCCAAGAAATTACAAAGGTTTGTTTTATCTTTAATACGAATATACTTTTTATTCTACTAGAAATTGACTTATTTCATTAGAGAAGTATTAATTGAAAGAAACAAATTATCTTACACAACTCTATATGCTTTTACTTAATATATGACTTCTGATTATCTTACTTTTTATTGCGGAATAATTTACTAGTTGGGTATGAGAATAATAAAAAAGAGGATAATAATAAAGAAACTACATTCAACTTTCAAAATGTGGTCTGTTAAAAAAATTAGGACTTGAAAAGTTCTCATGTTTTACATTCAGAAAATGTAAAAAGAAATTGAGAAAAATGGCCAATAGAGAAATAGCTGTTTTGCTTTTTCATTTAGACTCTGATATTTCTTGTGAGGTATCGGATATTATTTGTTCATTACAGAGACCGTAATGGCCAGAAATCTGGTTGTCTATCCTTAGTCAGACTGAGGAATATTTTATATTTTTTGCCGTTCCATTTCTATCTTATTTCTCCGATGTGGTTGATGGGGTCTGTTTTGTTCTACAGCAGTATGATTGATGAAGGGTAGTGATGTTTTACGCCCACTAAAAAATTATAGGATTCATTATTATCAATTTAAATCTAACCTAAATCCGCTTTTCTATCATAGCGGTTGTAACAAAACTATTTAAGTTTATCAGTGTCCTGGGTAAACCAAACTACTTCTTTCCTTCTAAACCAAACTCTATAAAATTCAAGTTAGAAATAAACTTCCTTTAAATATTTTAAAAAATGCGTCTCTAATAAAAAAAAAAAAAAAATTTTTTTAGGCAGTACAAAAAGAACTTGGAGAAGATTTTATTTGGGAAATGGATGATCTGTTTCCTGTATTTCATTATGTGGTTGTTCGTTCACATATCCAGGAATTAGGATCAGAAATACATTTTATTGAAGATTTTATTGATCCTAGACTTAAACATGGAGAAATGGACATAATGTTCACAACACTAAAGGTATACCTTTCCTAAATTTATACTATTTTACAATGCATATTGATAATTTCTTAACTAATATTGTTATATAATAACTCGTCATGAAATTTATTAATATAATTAGCCAACAAGATGGGGCAGTATAATATTAAGTAAAATTAATTCAATATACTTTCCTTATTTTTTCTTTCCTTATTTCTAGGCTTGTTTCTTCCAGATATTACAAGAGAAAATAAACATTACAAATTGAGTTTATTTCTAATACAAATGAAAACAAAACTAGTTCAAAAATAATGTGATAACCACCGTTACCAATTTATAATTTTTATAAAAGGGCATTCTTTGTTTTTAAATTACATGTATTTATTTCTGTTTTATATTTTATATAGTTTATTTAATATTAGTAATTTATTCTTTTAATTGTAAATAGAAGAAAAATATGTGTCTGCTTTTGATATCTTCGAACTCATTGTACTCAAGCACCAAATTTTTGTATTTACTTGTTTTATACTCTAGTATTATTATCATCATATTTCCGGTAAATGTTTTTATATTTCTAGCAAAGAAAAATAGAAATAAGCTTGCAGATTTTCCTAGTATTTTATATATATATATATATATACACTGGAGCAAAAAAAAAGTATACATATATACATACATAAGTATATATATATATACTTATGTATGTATATATGTATACTTTTTTTTTTGCTCCAGTATTAGTAGATGGCATTATGATTTATTTATATTATGATCCTATTTTAAACATCCTATTTGTTATTAAAGTATTACTACTATTATTACTTAAAGAACTCATCTAATGTTGTGCTGTGAGGTTAATTGTTGCCCTTTAGAGATAGATCCTTACATGGCACATAATTTTGTGGCTTATAAGGGAATGCATTTTATTACTTTTAGTAATTAGTGGGTTATGTGATATTTTTATATTTAATAATGAAAATATATTAATGTATATTTAAAACCGTGGATATTTATACAATGCTCTGTGTGTTAGAAATGTAAATTTTAATTTAGCAAAAATATCACAGAAATGATAATTTTTATTTTTCACTATTCTATTTGTAAAAATCCGTGTGATTATCCATACCAGTGCTGTTTGTCAAATCTCATAGTTTTTACACTTAAGCTCTTAATTTATTTCTCGATGAAAAAGTTTTTATGTCGGAAAGATAATCTATTAAACTACAGCAGAGTGCACGTTATTAACTATCGAACATCTTTTAAGTTGAGTTACAGTCCTATCCAATTTCTGAATTTTTGCAAAGCCTTAGAAATAGAATAATTCTAATAATTTGCGCGACTTTCTTCTTAAAAAGTTTCTTATAAAAATAAAAGAGTTTTCTTAATATGAGAATTTGTACACTATGTTAAGTTTTTCAAGATAATCAAGGAAAACCAAAACAAAGTCTTGGAATGGCTCTTCCACAAAATTATTATTTTGTCCGAAAAAATTATTGGAATAAAAGTTGGATTTTTATTTTGAATATTAAGCGTTTAAAGAAAAACTTGGGGGAGACACTTACCATAAAAACTTAAAATTTCATTTAATTAAAAAGTAATTCAAGAACAGGGATTTGGAGAGGAATATTCTTTCAGGTCCTTTGAGGGAAACAAAAATAACAAAGTTAAAGTTTCCTGCGACTTTTTTTTTGTTTTTAAAATCAAACTTTTGGACTCAGGAGACATATATTTATGGTGCAAACCCAATATTAAAGAATTTGATTCGGTTGCATTATTTATGTTACCAGTAATATTGTAATTAGAAGATTGAAAGCTCCGCCCCAAAACGGCGCAAAGCTCTCGGAGCACCAAAACAATAACGATAAAGTACGAGTTACAAATTTGAGACTATGAGATTTTTTTTTTTTACAAGCAGCCTTCCGTTAGCTTCATAATATAAGGCCTATTTAATTAAGACATTAGTTTTGTAAGATATTTAATCTGCATATGTGTTGTAGAATTAGTGTTTTTAGACTGATAAATAATACCTCAGCTTTGGGAAAGAAACTAGCTGAGATTATAGCAATTGTCCACAGCTTTGTATTGGCCCATAGTTAGGACATTCATAGTGAACTCCTTTAAAATAAAACACTAAGTTAGTAAAAATTAGAAATGATACCTTAGTTACAATGATATGGTTTGGTTAGATTTGATCGTAATATATTTTGCAAAAAGGAAGTACAAAAAATAGACCTATAAATTAATTTTAAATTTTCTTTATTTTGTAAGCTTGTGTGTAGGTTTGCCACATTATTTATTGAAAAATATTTAACCGAAATTCAGTCAGTAAGAGGATTAGAATAAAAATTATATAAACTGCGTTATTTTTACCAATGAATCAGGATTTCTGGTTATATAATTTTTTCAGAGTGGTAAAAACAATGATTACTCAACCAACAAAAAATTTTACCTAATGAAGCTATAAAAATGAAGACATCTTTATTTTTTTTTTAATACAGATGCCTGAATCATTTACTCAAAATGTAAAAGTGTGACTCCTTTTTTTTAAAGTACATGGAAAAAGATTATTTTTTAAACTTCATATTTGTACCTTAGAGTGTCTGTTGTCGGTTTTTTTTATTGCTCTCTTGTCTGAATAATTTGAATTTCATTTTATTTATTTTTAAAGGTCGTGAATAATTTTTTTAAAAAAATAATTCGAAACGTTCTACGATGTCATTACTAGAAGGACCAATGAAATTAATCTCTATACAGTTTAGTAAAATTAAACATGGTGCAAAAAGTTAGATAATTTTAAAAAACGATTTAGCAATTGGAACCGTAAGTTACAAAACGAAATAGTTCTTGTTACCAATACTTTATTGCCTTCCATTAAAACGAAATAACTTCTGAATACAGAATGTATTAAAAATCCCGTAGAATTCCGCAGTCAGCTGCATCAATTATTTCTTATCCTTAAAGCTGGAACTCAGTAAGGGTCAAGTTCCATTAGACTACTGGTGGCTGCAGGGCAAACTCTTCTGAAAAGAAAGTTTTCTATTTATCTTCTAATTTACAAAATAGAATTTCCAGATTTTTTTTTTTGATGAATATGGTTTCAACGAAATTCTTTAGGCTTGCATAAGCTACACTTCAGTACTCAATCACTTCACTTGTAGAATATGTTTCTGATAGAACGGTAACCAGGAAAATGTGAACGATGATTCTGACTTAAATGCGGATTATATGGTAATTGCATAGTAGAATTAAAAGTACCTCTGAAGTTAAGAGTAACCGAGTTTGAGAAAATCGATTTGTTGAATTGATTAATTTTTCTCTACAGGATCTTAAAAATATACAGGTATCTAAGTATACGTACATATGTACATCTAAAATGTATACTTTGAATCCCATCATCTTTGCATTTGTTTGCGACTTGATTTGGACAAATATATCTACCGTACATTTTTGAGGAGCAGGACTCCTTCTGATCTCAAACATCTTATTCACATAAACATGTGCATACCTTCCTTTTTTTTTGTTAAATGATTTAAAGACAGAAGTCCTTTTCACAAAATTAACCTTGATACCTACTTAGAAATCAGAGTGGAAATTATCTTAATACATATCAATTTACTGACCAAAAAATTTTAAAAAAAGAGTAGTTATTCTTCTAAAATGTTGGTACAAATATTTTCGTTACATGTTTGTAAAATGTGGCAACCTCTGTACAGCCTATGTTTTTTTAAAAAAATAAATATTAACTGCATTGTTAATCTTTGTTTGGATATCCTATAATTTAATTTGTCCTTAAAAATTGCAACTTCCATTTAAAAATTTAATTTTGAAAAATACAAAAAACTCGTATATGTATTAAATATATACATCTAATCAAACTATGCTTCATATTACTTTGTACAAGTAAACTTTCACTGCATCCTCCTTATTTCTTTCTCCATCGTTAAATTGCTAGAAATCATTTTTAAATTTATATTTATATACATCATGAAGTGAATTTTTGGTTAAGAAGATAATAATTACTAAGAAATTTTGAAAGTATAAGGATGATTCGATTATAAACATGTGAAACTGTGTATTTATTAATTTAAATAAAAGAAAATTAACATATCGGAAACAAAAATTTTTGTTTAAACGTCTCCAATATCTTTTTAAGTTTCTATCTGATATAAAACTGTATCTTATGACTACGATAACGTCAGAAAAAACCCAAAGTAACTTTTTATTGAAATTTGGCATTAAGTTTTTCATTTATGCTATTTCTTTAATATTAGAAATAAGCTAAATAGAATAAAAAAATCAATAATTTTTCTTTACTTAGAGGAAGATGCAAGCAAATTCGCGTAAATTGGTCTTCCTTCTTATAGCCCACCTCCTAACTACAGCTTCGATAAGCCTTTCAGAGAAGTTATTCTGGACAGGGAGACTTGGACGCACTGTCCACCTCAATCATTCTACGACTCTACAAAGGTGAGTAGAACACAGACAGCTTTAACGCGGAGGAAGGAGTGAACCTGGTTGTACCTGGGCTAACGAGATTTAACAATTAGTAAGCCTAAATAAAAATAGTTAGATTTTATGGTTACGGTCTTTCAGGTGATGCTAGTTGCTATTTATATTTGTGATGTCGGAATAATAAAATAGGCAAATCCCTTTTTGTGTCGAAGGCCTCTTCATGGGTCATTGTGGTTTGAGGAAACTCATCATCAAATAGGCACTGATGTTTCAAATAGGTTTCAAATAGTGAAAGATTTCCTGTGCAAGTTCTTTCAGGTAGAAGATGGGACTGCATTGTACGTGTTGTGTCAAAATAAGTTGAGGGTCACAGGAGGAAAAAAATCTTCGCGCCCGAACTTCGTCCAGGAGTTCTCATCAAACTTCTAAAACTATATACACAGACATTACTGGATGTGGAGAGTGTATGCTAATTAGAATGTAAAACAATAGACACTCAGGATTGCGGTGGCAGGTTCTCTGGCTGAATTCTAATAAAGAATGAGTTTGCGCCTGTATTACATTAAATTCCTTTTTTTTAGTTTTTGTTTCTTTGAGTCTTTCCTAGTACATCCTTAAATACCATTTTTTTTACCATTTCCAACAGACTGGACGCGGCTATTTTAGTGTACGTGTCTCGATGGAGAAATACTGTTCTGTATTACTACTACAAATCTTTCTAAGTTTTAGAAAATTTGAAAGTAAAAAACAACGAAACTAATTTTAAGCTTTTGAGGGCTAATTTATATTTTAATTGGAGGGGGCTTTGAAAATAACTAATTCTCTGTTTCAGTGTATCTATTTGTAATTACTGTAACATTAATTGTCACCAACAAGCTCGTTTGAATTTGCGATAGATATTACACTCACAAATAGTTGGTTTTTCGTGGTTCCCTAAATTGTTTCATTTTGAATATTTGGGATGACCAGCACTATCTACACTGTTACCTTCCTGAATTGTTTCCAGTACTTCTGTTGAGTTTTCAATTAATGGTCGCTGTAGTATTGTAGCTTCTAAAGATCTCATTACTGTAGTTTTCCTTCAATTTTTTAAAGTTAATTTTAAAATAAATAAAAAAGTTGGAAATGCCTAGTGTCGAAATTGTTACAAATAAGGTTGTCGTCCATCCTTTAGTTTTGTTAAGCGTAGTAGATCACTTCAATAGGATGGGTAAAATTGGAAATCAGAAAAGAGTAGTTGGTGTATTACTTGGCTGTTGGAAACCTAAAGGAGTATTAGATGTGTCAAACAGCTTTGCTGTTCCTTTCGATGAAGACGATAAAGATAAATCTGTTTGGTTTTTGGACCACGATTACTTAGAGAATATGTATGGAATGTTCAAAAAAGTTAACGGTCAGTTTTTCTTTTCTAAGATATAAGTGAATTTTTTTTATAATATCCTTGTTACCTTTTGCTCCATTGTAGAGTTTTGTGGTTACAGTATGATTGAACTGATAGGATGTTAACGTTGAAATCTATGAAATAAGTGCATTTAATTAAAAAAAATTATTTAATTCCGTTTGTGCAACATTATTAGCAACTAACACTATAAACAAGTTTTCAGGTTTCTGCAAAAGTGCTCCTTTAAGTTTTGATTTCTATTCTTATATTTCCAAAAATTTCATTAACCATTTATTATACATGTGTTTATTTACCTACTGGTTACAATTTTCTTTTATTTCAGCTCGGGAAAAAGTTGTTGGTTGGTACCATACTGGGCCTAAATTACATCAAAATGATGTTGCAATCAATGAATTGATAAGAAGATACTGTCCCAATTCAATACTGGTGATTATTGATGCGAAACCGAAGGATCTAGGGTTGCCCACAGAAGCTTATAGGGCAGTTGAGGAAGTTCATGATGTACGTATATTATTTTTTTGAAAATACGTCATGCATTATTATTAGGAGATTAGTAAGGATAAGAGCAATGATTTGCAATCCAAGCTCATTAGGAAAAGGGAGTTACCGAAATTAAGTTAAATGAATTTTTAAATAAAATTACGATTTTCATCAAATTTTCCAAAAAAAATTCAACAAGCAATATCAATAGGATGAAAAAATAACTGCTGGTTTCAGTCATGATATATTTTTATTATGCCGAGCTTTCGACCGAGGGAATAGGTCATCTTCAGGACTAATTTGCAGTGTAACATTTTACATCATTAAAGGGTTGGTGTGTCCTCTCTCTTGTCTGTCCGTGAACATTGATAGTAGAAGAAATTCGAAACCATCGAAATTAAAGAAAAAAAAAAAAACATGTCAGTGCTGTTAAAAATCCATCATCGTCCAAAAATTTCACATATACAGAAACCAACAATACACGGAGAAAAAAAAATTATGAGAAAATTATAACAAAAGTACGATAGTAAAAATTTACCCAATAGCTACTTACCATTAATAGTTTTTTGATGTACATTTAGGATGGATCGCCGACAACAAAAACATTTGAACATGTCCCAAGTGAAATCGGAGCTGAAGAAGCTGAAGAAGTTGGTGTAGAACATTTATTGAGAGATATTAAGGATACAACCGTGGGTACATTGTCTCAAAGAGTTACAAATCAACTTTTGGGCCTAAAAGGTCTTAATCAACAAATACTAGATATAAAAGAATATCTGCTTCAGGTATAAAATCAGCTATTTCATTCTAAATATTTTACATAGGGAACCAATGTAATTTATTTTGAATGTTACAGGTTGTGGATGACAAATTGCCTATCAATCACCAAATAATATATCAATTGCAAGATATATTCAATCTTCTTCCTGATATAGGCCATGGCAATTTCGTAGATTCTTTGTATGTCAAAACTAATGATCAAATGTTGGTTGTTTATTTGGCAGCACTTGTACGTTCTATAGTTGCATTGCACAATCTTATAAACAACAAACTGAGTAACAGGGATGCTGAGAAAAAAGAAGGGAAGAAAGAAGAAAAACCGAAAGAGGAGGACCCACCTAAGAAAGAAATTAAATCAAAATAATATTGGAGAAATCTTATTTAATATTATGTGTTTTGTTTAACTACAGTTACAAATAACATTTAATTCACATATGTATTTTATAAATATTTTGTAAATAAACGAATTAATTTTTTCCAAATTTTGTAGCAGCAAAATTGTTCCTCCTTAATCGCATTGAATTATGTATCATAATATTTATGTAAGGAAGTAATTCGTAATCAATTCGAGGCAGAACTTCTAGGCCCTAGAGGCTAGGGTTTTTCCCGATGCCTGCCCTTCGCTTGTTTTTGTGTTTTTACTGCCTATTTGTGCCTAGCTTATATCTTTCTTTTACTTCTACTTAACATATTCAATGCAGGCAATAAATATTAAAACTAGCCTTATATTATTAAACACCAAAGTTTAAGTGATTACCTTTTAGATCACATATGGACATTTTACCAAATTTAAAGAGAAAGTTCATAAAATACCAGTAGGAGAACATAGAAGCGAATCCACGCAATAGATGTGACGTTTACTCGTCGAAATCAGGCTACTGAGAAATTAGAAATGAAAGGCATTGAAAGATTAAATCTATATATAGTTCAAAAACTTGTAGTCAAGATAATGAAAGGAATTAAGCAAATAAAAGAGCAGCATTTTTTTTTTTTATGATTTAGGGCGCGTCAACATCTTAGGTTATTGGCGCCTGGAGCTTTTTTCAGTGCACTGCCGGCCTCCGGACAGTGTTCTCTTGTCGCAGACAGCACTGCACATCACCGGACAGTGAGCTGTAAGAAGCTCCTAGGAAGAGAAAATCTAAGGGTCAGCTGCTGGACTCGAACCCGGGACCTCCGCGTGGGAGTCCAGTATGCTAACCTCATAGCTAATCCCTTCCCTAGGATTTCTTATTAATAGCAAAACGGCAGTTAAAAAATATTGGTATTCACAGCCTACAGAAATTACTCTCATTGAAATTATTGAAAATAATGAAACGTAATAAATAAAATTGGGTTTAGCTAAAATAAATGTATTCATCATGTTGACAGTAAAGGTAAACAATTATTTCATTCTATCAGCTATTTCATTCTAAATATTTTACATAGGGAACCAATGTAATTTATTTTGAATGTTACAGGTTGTGGATGACAAATTGCCTGTAAATCACCAAATAATATATCAACTGCAAGATATATATGCGTAAAACGAAATATATAAGAATCTATTTGTAGAATGTTTTTAAAGATTCCGTTTCTGTATATATTTAAATTTATTCTATGTAATATTACATGGTGTTTAAAAAAAAAATTATCCATTTATGAAATCATTCAACTAAAAATTTATTAAATTAGATAGAAATAAGAAATTAAATTGTATTGTAACTAATTTTTCATAAATGTTCAATTCCATGTTCAGTAAGCTCAATATTAATTTAAGGATTGGTCGTTTAGAAATTAAACTAAGATTTTAAGCACAATTTCTGACTTCTTCAATCTTTTTTTTATTGGCATAAGTGGACTGACTATGTGACTGAAGATCTTCCGCAACAAAAACATAGATGGCAGAACCTTGGCTTTACTAATTACAAAGCTCTGAAGAAGACAGGAAACATGTCGAAATGATAAAAAGGGCAATTTATTTAAGATTGAATCAAAATTAATTACATTCTGTGGCCAACAAATTTGTTAATAACTAATTCCCTCCAACATATCGTGATAAAATTAATAATTTACGACTCAATAGCGGAGAAGTCAATTTCCATATCATCGTCCCACATATTTTCCTGTTTCTGGTCTTTTGCTATAAATGTTTTATTCTCTGATTCATCTGTAAAAGATTTTAATATATGAATCCATATTGTCAGACCTACATTTCTAGAAAAACTCAAAAAATAGTTTGTTACTTTTGAATTCCTTTTTTATGCACTTGTTGACGAGGATCATTTGACTTTCATCAAAATAAACGTTCGGGTGGTTTATAGTAACGGAATCCACGTTATGTTTACGTTGGAAGTATGCACTGCAAGCCAACTGATAATGACCTTTTTTGGCCAAATCTAAAATCTCTTGAGCGGCTACAAAGTAAAGATATACATGTTAAGTGATCTATAAAGCCATAATAATGAAATCGTCAAACATATAAAACTTCAATTACCAATGGAATTTATATTATTCTTTTCCAAAGTTCTCTTCAATGAAACAGTGTCAGAATGTCGGAAAGGGCAACCATGGAATTCTCCAGGACCAACACTTCCATTAATAATTTTCATACAACTTTGTGGGGCATAATTAGCTCTTTTACCTTCTTTACCATAATTGTGTCTAATGTTGTAAGAATAAGACTTTTCAAACTGTAAAGTAGCAAAATTATGATAATTCGATAATTGTATTGTGGAATCAACAGTATAAATATAAATAAGCAAATTGAACAAGTTAGGCTAACAACCTTTTCTATATCCATTTTTTTTGTAAATTCTGATCTCCAAAATTTTAGAGCATCTTCTAGTGTCACACCAATGCCTTTGAGAAAAAGTCCATACTGTTGTCTTGCACTGTGCCTTAAATGATGGTCATTTCGCAATCGATCATGAAGTTGTTTCATACACAATGGGAATGATAATTCTGATATCTAGTTTTGAATAAATAAATTGTTATAAGAATTTTTAATTGTAATTCAAATTATTTTCCATTCTTTAAAAGACTCACGGCATCAATATTTCTTATGTCGATTTTTTCTTTATTAGTGAAAGCCGTATAATCAATTTCTCTCTGTACTTTTCCTGAACCATTTACAATAGCCTGTATTCTTGTATCTTCACAAAGATTGTGGATTCGACGACTAGCAAACTGTAATGAATTAATAAAAAATGATTAAATAAATAATTGTTGAAACAAATTGAATTAGAAATTAACATGATTTATTCCAATTTAAGTTGCTGAAAATGTTGACGTTATTGAATTGAAGATCAGTTTTTAATTTGCAGTGATGAAAAGTAGTAAATGGTTGCACACTCAATACCTCTACCAACTTCCAAAAGGAAGTCAATAATAATTTGACTCTAAACTCATCTATCTTCACGGCACACATAAACGGTGGAGTATATACCGATGTAAGGAGCTTTAGAGGGGCACAATGTGGCTCGGACCATTTTATGGTTAGAGCTAAGTATTGTCAAAAGCTATCTGCCAGCCCAAGAGGAAGATCTGAAAGAAGGGTTGTATACAATATAGAGAAACTGAATGATGTAAGTATAAAAGAGAGATTTATAGACAAAGTAGAGAGCAGTTTAGATGCGGGACAATCCAGGATTAACTTAAATGTAGAAGAGAGATGGATTAATTTGAAAACAGCTTTGAATGATGCTGCGGAAGAAGTACTTGGAAGAAAAACCCATGAGAGGAGAGAGGGCTGGTTCGATGAGGAATGTGAGGTTGCTGTCAGAGAGAGGAATGAAGCAAGAGTAAAAATGCTGCAGAGAAGAACAAGAATGACACATGAAGATTATAGTAGGAAAAGGAAAAAGGTG
Organism: Rhodnius prolixus; assembly: GCF_049639745.1. NCBI lineage: Eukaryota > Metazoa > Arthropoda > Insecta > Hemiptera > Reduviidae > Rhodnius > Rhodnius prolixus. Next base: position 38,485,583 of record NW_027411614.1, on the reverse strand, counting down.
AAAATAATGTGCAGACAAAAGAAGAGAAGATATGAAAGAGAGAAGTTGGATAAAGTGCAAGCAGATTTTGAGGCCAAACAGAATAGGAAATTCTATAAGGATGTTCGAGAAATAAAAACCGGCTTTCAGCCCAGAATAGATTTTTGTCGAGATGAGCAGGGGAATTTACTGGGCAGTAGAACGGAAATCTTGAACAGATGGGCTAGACATTTCCAGTGTATGTTTGAAAATCAGAAAGAGGAGGGGCAACAAGAGAAAGACCAAACGGACACTGATGTTGAGGAGGAGGTTCCTGAAGATGAGGTACCACCAGAGAAAGAAGAGATTGAAGAGATTATAGCGTCATTGAAAAACCATAAGTCACCTGGAAGCGTCGGATTACAAGCAGAATTGTTGAAATTTGGGGGAGATGCTGTGATAGAACAACTTTATAAATTGATCTGCGATGTTTGGATAAGTGAAAGCATGCCAAAGGAATGGAGCAGGGCAATTTTGTGCCCTGTGTATAAAAAAGGCGATAAACTCAATTGCGAGAATTATCGAGGCATTGCTTTGCTCTCAGTGGCATACAAAATTCTATCGATAGCAATTTATAGAAGATTAATCACAAAGGCGGAAACCATTCTGGGTGAGTATCAGTGCGGGTTTAGACCGGGAAGGGCCACGACGGATCACATCTTCACTTGTAGGCAAATATTTGAAAAGACCTATGAATATAATGTCGATCTGCAGCATTTGTTCGTAGACTTCAAACAGGCCTACGATACCATCAATCGCCGAGTAGCGCTAGCGGACCTTAGAAAGTTAGGAATATCAAGAAAATTGGTCCGGTTGGTGAGTTTAACCTGGAGAGATACATGTGGTCAGGTCAAAGTACAGAACTCGCTGTCTGAGAGCTTCCCAATTGAAAGAGGATTGAGACAAGGCGACCCACTTTCTCCCTTGATATTCAACATATGCCTGGAAATGGCCATAAGAGCCATTAGGACGAACCAGGGGGGCACCATATACAACAGGATGACCCAACACTTGGCATATGCGGATGATGTGTTAATAATTGCTAGGTCAAGGGCAGCATTAGGAGGAGCATTTAAAGAGTTTAAACAAGCGGCAAAAAAACGAGGCCTGGAGATAAACCAAGAGAAGGTTCATGCGCACCTCAAGGCTCCAGAGCCAACGAGAAGAGCAAGTTCAAATTCTCAATTATACCTTCTCCACATGCGACAAATTCAAATACCTTGGCTCCGTACTGACAGCAAATTGTGACATAACCGCTGAAATAAAAGGAAGAGTAACTGCAGGAAACAGGTGTCTGTATGCGTTACAAAAAGTTTTGCGGTTTAAGAATTTGTCACGTCCGGCGAAAATTATTATTTATAAAACAATAATAAGGCCGGTAGTGATGTACGGTAGCGAGACTTGGGCAATGACACAAGAATGTGAGAATATGCTGAGGATTTGGGAGCGAAAAGTGTTGCGGAAAATCTACGGCCCGGTGGTGAACATTGACGGGGTGAATGGAGGCTCCGAAAAAATGAAGAACTCAAGAAACTATACGGAGAACCCGATATAGTTTCTTGTATCAAAAAAGGCAGGCTCAGATGGCTCGGCCATGTTGAACGGATGCCCCATCACCGAGTTCCTAAAAAAGTACTATATGGACACCCGAGAGGCGCAAGACGTAGAGGTCGTCCCAGGATAAGATGGCTAGATGACGTAGAAAGAGATCTGCGAAAGGTGGGTCTAAGATGGCGCCTAAAAGCCGAGGATAGGGAAGAGTGGCACTCTCTCTTAAATGAGGTCCAGGTCCTATTATAGGACTGTAGCACCATGGGAAGAAGAAGATATACCGGTGGTAAAACAAAATGGCTTCTTTCCAATCCTTTCTGAAAATTGCAATATGTCCTTCAAAAATACAGTAATCCTACACAAAGCAATCATCCGTTCTTGGCTACCTACGCCAGGGCAGCCTGGAGTTATAGTACTTCTAAATCTAATCTGCCCAAATCCCACTAAAAAAATCCCTCCCTTTGCCAAAAACTTGCTTCCCCATAACCGCATTTTCCTCCTTCAGGACATTTCGGACTCTACGTCCATTACTTACTAAATTAAACGACTGATTCAATTTCTTGCCAGATCCAGATCAAATCCAAAATCTTCTCTGCTAATTCATTGCTGTTAATTATACATTACAAAATTACTGTCCCAAACGCGTTAAAGGGCTTCTAGCACATTTTTCATCCCTTAATAACTCAATCGACAAGAAAGTAGAGTGACCACCGCCGCTTTAGTCACGAATGAATTAGCTTTGGATAGACAAAGAAGAGATTTGTATTTTAAGAGAATTTGTATGACCAGAGGGGTAGGAATAGAATTTCTTTTTAGCGAATGACATGAAATCTTTGATGAATGGTATACTTCAGTATTGTGGAAGTTCTAATAGGTACCGACAGTGTAAGATTATCGCTCTACCGTGAGGAACACTGGTTTCCGTATAATATAAGCCTTTTGATAAAAAAATTAAAAAATAATGTAGGAAGAACTTTAATTAAAAGAAATAATAATCATATGTTTCAATTTCTATTACTTAAAGAATGTCACATGATCTATTTCATTTCTTGAATAGCTTAAAGAATATCATGAAAATACTTAGAATAAAGAACATGTGACCCATTAGTAGAGAGTTAATATTCAACAACTGAATAGTAGTATTCTTAACTAACTACTAATTTGTTTGATTAAAAAGAGTCCAGAATAAAACTTAAAATATTACTTACTGCTAAGTATTGAGCGAGACTAGATCTAAACGAGTTGGTGATTACAGAAATAATATCTTCATTATTTATGAACGCTATTCCTTTATGCAAAAATACTTTTCTATTTCGTAATAACTCTGACACCAACTGAAAAGGAACTTTAAAGTAATCGCCACTCAATTGTATCATTCCATTAGACCACTTTATAAATTCTTCTTTTTCTGAATCACTCACCTAAAAAAAAATATGCTTCTAACTGAAACCTTAAAAAAAAAAAAAAAAAAGAAAGAAAAGAAAGATGTAAAACTTAATACTTACTATGTCATATTTCAAGTTATTAAGTTTCAGAAACTTGGTACGTGAGATTGGAGTTAGATACATCCAACGTAATCGAAATAGATCTACTTCCCGTGCTACAAACCATCTTCTTTTGTCTTCTGATGTACAATATGCTAATCGAAGTATGTAGTGGGATATGTGATCTCGTTTGCGGAGCAAAAGATCTGTCTCATCATCTCCAGAAGAAGTAGATGTTACCTATTAATATAAACGTTTTTACTTTTATTTATACATAAATTACAAATATATTTTTTTTCAGAGACAAGTCAAATTTTCCTGATCTCTTTGCAGATCCCTTTTTAAGTCCTAGATGTCCAGATGTTTTTCAATCTACGGCTGATTGGAAATCGTTAAAACTTAATTAAACGGTCTATAATTTAAGATATTAAAAGAGTGGGTTTAAATAGTTTACCAATTTACAGAATCCTTTCAAGCCTTGTTTTTTTAATTCATCCACAATAGCTCTCCTCCAATCGTCCCCTTTCAAGCCTTTGGAAGATATTTCATCAATCGTTTGCAAAACTAACAAAATTTAATTAACTTTTATTAAATACAACAGGTAAATTATAAAAGTAATCCTGGGTTACTGGATTAAATTATTGAGATTAGGCCTCTCATTTTAACTAGATTTCTTAAAGTAAGGAACGACAGATTTAAATGTTAATGTGATAAGATCATAAAAATAAATATAAATCTACTTCCTAAAAATTACCAGCCATCCTATCTATTGCCGATTGCTCGACATCGGCAAAGGAAACTTCGAAATTCGGGGTTGTATTGTAGAGCTGTAGTTCATGAGGATAAGTTGAACTTAAATCATTTAAAATAGGTTTAATTAAACTTCTTCTAGTTGATCTTCTGAAGTCCATTCTTCTTTCAGAATTTAATAAAATAATGCTCAACAAAACAAATAAACGTCATTTAATATTAAATCATATATTTTCTATTTTAAAAGACTTGAGGTTACTGTCACTGAATTTAACATCAAAAATAAATAATAATAATTCTAGTTCTAGTGTATCTACTCTAATTACATTTCATAACACAAGACTAATTAATTCTAAACTTAAACCAAAGAAAAGGCAAGCCGCACCATTTATTTATTTCCCGCCAACTATTACATCGATAAAGTGCAGATGAAATCGAAATGCAAGTGGTCATTGATCATCATATGCTATTATTATTCTTGTACTTCTGACTCTTAATATCAATTGTAGTTTCCTAATTTATGGTTTAATTTTAGTAAAGAGTCTAACAAGGATTACTTATTACTTTATTTCCTTCCTAGTTATAAAGATTGAAGTCCTAAGACAATCTATGCTTTCTCCTATCTGCCTTCAAACAAGATCTTTCTATTAGTTTGCCGCAACTTTCGATTTTGATAGGCCGACCCATGGACCTCTCTGTTGCGTCCTGTGTAAAATATTTATGTGCCTAGTCTGGAAAGGATGAAAACATATAATCTTTCGAATCAGTTACCGAATTTTCCGCTTCCGTGGACTCCACCGTCATATAGTCAAAAATTTCACTCCTTTATTAAACCTAATCAGCTTAATATGCTAAAGTTTATGTTCAATCTAATTTCATCATCATCCACTCTAGATTTTTCTTAGCTTGGGCCTACATAACTTTTAAACTACCAACTTCTTTAAACTTGGTTAAATATAGACTCATACAGTCTCATGACAAAGTACATATTACATTACACTTCATTCTTAATGATTTTAAATAAATTGGATGGTTTATAGCACCCTTATTTTAAGCTTTAAAAACCTTAAGGATGAAATTGGAAGAGTTCTGGTTTATATCTTTATTTCTATTAATGGAAAATGATCGTCACTGTCAAAGCCATAGAAGAACAACCACTTCGTCGGTGATCTTTCAGCAACCTGAAACACGGTCACTCTTACGAGCTATGCAATAAATATGTGTGATTACACCCTTTACAAATCACATTATTCTATAGATTAATATTTAGACAAGCTTGAGTTTCTCTTCTAAGATATATGTAGCTCCAAAATCACTTTTAATAAATGGGTTAAATACATCATCTCTACTTATTAAATGTCGGAAGAAATGATATACCTAAGGTGATGTAGACCGTAGACCTTATTTCTTTTTTGGAATAGACAATATATTAAGTTCAAAGGATTTTGTTGCTGAAGCCAAATATTTCAATAAGAATGCCAGCTCATGTTCTTCTTTAAAAATTCTATTTATGGAAAATGGGTAGACCACTTTTTTTTATTTTATTATGTTTAATTTTCCTTCCTTAATTTATTAAACAATGTACAAATACGTTGATCCTACAAGGTTAGGAGTGATCCTTCGATCTACAGAAAAAAACAAATGACTGCTGATATCGAATGGAGGAGGGACACAGCACCATACAGGGAGGTTCCATACATCCAAAACCAGCTGATTAATGTGATTTGCATGGCATGCTGCATCTTTAACACTGATAATTTTATTATACTTTATGGAAGCCTGAGTTCTTACAGCTCATTAATTTTTATATTGCTCGTATTCATGTTACATTACAAGTTGGACAGTTCTGTCTTAAAGAAAAAAAAAATCTGGCGTTTGGTTCAATATGAGAAGGTTATAAAGACCAAATGATCAAATATTTATTTTTTTGAAAACTTACTAATTTTTCGTGGTTATTGTTTCAAATTTTTAAAGTGAGAACAATGTGTTGTGATTTTTCGTTCCTCAGTAATCATCCTGGAGAAACTAAATAATATTTTAATTGATTTTAATTTTTTAATTTTGTTCTATAATGTCTGTGAAAGTTAAAACTTGTGAAGTAAGTATTAACTTTTCGTGATCCTTGTGGTTTATTAATTACTTTTAAGAATTCTGATTATCTTTGATAATTTGTGGAGCAAAGAGGATCCAACCACGTATGCAATTGCCTTTCTTAAACATTTGAGATTTTGCTTTATGTTCAAGTTGTTGGGCAAACATATGGGATTTTCCTGACAAAATTATTAAACAGTTACGATGTATTCAGTTAAATAATTATTTTTCTAATAAAAAAGTTGATAATGGATTATGATTAATGGCAGGAAGAATTGCCCTATGTAAACCAAATTAAAGTCTTAAGGTGACTTTTTGATTAACTTTCAAGTTAAATTTAATATAAAATTCTTATTTGAATAAGTATTTAGTAAAAATAATCGTATTTGGAGTTTTTAATACCACACCAGGTATTCTAAGTGTATTAAGGCGGAATAGTTTTAATTAAATTTTAAAATTAGGATATATCACATGTATTAATTAAATTAATCAGCGCCATAATAATATGAACATATATATATTCAAAGTGTCACTCTAACTTGCAAAAGTCTAGAAATAATTGTCAGAAGGTAGGATCGAAATTCTGCTATCATTGATACTGACTTCCAAAACTTTTTCATTTGTCGGTGATATATGATTTAGTTGGTCTCTTTATAGAATATCTAAATCACATACCTCCCGATAAACTTTCTAGTTGTAGTTTGTAACTTAACCAGTAATATCAAATTTACTTGATGCAACATTTGTTGTAGTTGTAAATACGACTAATGAAGTAAAAAAAAAAATTAATATGTAGTTTGTAATTTTTGTTTTGTATTTTAGGGATGTGGATGTCGTTGTCAAAATTGCCATGATCAGTCTGGTTTGCATTTACATTTGGAAATTGAAAACTTAAAACAACAACTTTTAGAAAGAGAGAATCATATACTAACGATGGAAACAAATTTTCTAAAAGAAGCTGATAAATTTCCAAATGGTGAAATGGCAGCTCTTTCTGAAGAACTTTTAACTTGGCAGGATAAGTATTCTAGGTAGATTTCTCACTATTTAGACAATTTTAAACTATAAAGATAATGATGACTGTGCTACAACAGATCCCATTTCGGGGAGTGTAGGGCCTGTCCTGTTAAAATCCCCTGTTTTAATATTTTGATAATTTTTTAAAGTAAGCATTATTTTAATATTTCTTAAAAAATTATTAATACTTAAAAACGATGGCATAAAAAAAATATTGAAGCCTAATAAAAAAAACTTTTTTCTCTTCATAAAAGTTTTTTAATATTTTTATAAAAAGGATGTATTTTTTTTTTATAGGTTATATGAAGCTCACAAGAGGGTGCAGAAGGTAAATCAAAATTTAGAAGACAAATTGCTTAGGATTGTGGACAAATGTGAAACTGAAAAGAATGCCTTAACAACCGAAGTTTCTAACTTAACTAGACGTTTAGTAGATGAAAAATACAATGTAGCTCGCTTACAAGAGGAAAACGTAAGTACATGTTCTCTGCTCAGTTGTATTTATTTTACGGATAAATTTTAAAAATGTAAAATAATTTTTCAACTATTCCAATCTCTGACCTAAATATTCCTCTCGTTTCTGAAATAGCCCAATCTCGACACATAAAACTCCACTCAAGTCTAGACAGTTATTAACTCTCTGGTCCACAATATGTCCACTAGAATACTTCCTTCAAATTCAAATCGCAAACTAAGGTGGAGGTGGCCACGCGACCATTTCAACACATAACGCCGAACTCCTAGGAGGTTGCTGCGTAAGTTTGCCAACCTCACGAACTAACGACTTCCATCACTGGATGGTCGTCCATTCCACTCATGTCTCAGGGTGCACATGCATGTGCGCGTGTATATGTATTTGCACTATTTCCTTATCTCTCATCTCTTTGCTTGTACATTGATTCATATTGATACTGTTCATATTGAAATGTGATGAGAGGAGAAAATAAAAAAGAGATACTGAAAAAAATATCTTTAGTATTTATCCTTTATGTAATCAAATTGTGGTTAGCAGTCTTCATCATACATAGAAGAATTATAATAATGTCCTCTTTAAAAGAACTTATATAATGCTTATTTTGTAGGAAAGATATAGGAACGATGTAAATCTTGCTATCCAACTGTTGCAGTGTAAGCCTTCGAATTTTGTTTCGCAGAAGTATGATTCTGTAAGTATGATTCTTGTTACATCTAGTATATTAAGATATTTTTGAAATTATATAGACTGTTTACGGATTAATCAGGTTTAATAAAGATGTTCCATGTTAGATGCGTAGAGTTACTTTATTAGAATTGCTGACATAGCTAAGACATTCAAGAATCAGTTACAAACAAGTATCTTTATTCGAACAAAAACATTACTCTTTGAGTGAATTGAATGATTGTATGAAAAGTTAGATTTTGGGGGTTCTCCTGTACCCAATTAGTCACCGCTTCAGACCCCCGTGTTTTTGTGAGAATTTTAGGTTGGAATACTTTTGAAGTGTTTAACTGTGATATCTCAGAAAAAAAACCGAGTTTTTAAAAGAAGTCAAAAGTTTACTTACTTCTTCGAATATAACAGTTATTGGGAATCCACATTTCAAACTTATTTGTGCTGAGTTATATGGATCACCCTACGACCAAAAGAAGTATTTTATTGAAGTAAATATGAACAGTCTGTAGCGAATGTGAGATATGTATGAGAAATAAAGAGGTACTTGATAAGGTTTAAGAATATAACAATAGTAGTGAGCTGAAGTTGATTCTTGATAAATGTCTAACATACACTGTGAGTGTGCTTCTAAATTTATAATTTAAATTAAGAAAGTATTAAGTTGAATTTTTTCGGATTAACTTAATTAAGCAAATCCACATAAATTATTGTGTACAGTAAAAGTTAATTAAATGTTCTAGCTCCCCAGCGAAATGCAACAAAAAGTTAGGTCGTATATTTCAAGTAAAAGGAGACAATCAGATGGTAATGGCAACGTACAAGCTAAAGCTGAAATGAAAACAATTAAAGTACCTATACCAACTTATCCTCCCACGGCCATGGTTTATTCTATTAATAAAGGAACATTAGGTATGTAAAAGCATGATTATTGTTTGCAATTTTTGTAAACAAAAACAGAATAAATAATAGTGGGTATTTTTTTAATTTCGCAAGTTAATTTTTACATATATAAATTTTGTAGCTTCAGAATTTAGAGAAGTTCATTTTGTGTAGTAATAGTACAATCGTACGATTGTATGTCGTATGTCGGCAAACTTGGCAGTACACCAAGGTTGCGTTTAGTCAGGAACCATTCGCTTAACAAATATTATAAAGGCTATTTAGATTTAGCTTTCTTTACACAATAAGTAAATATAATAGTAAATATAATAAGTCCCAGAGGAGTACAGAAAAAAAAAAGAATACAAAAGCTTTGTCGTTAGATTCTCTAAAAGTTGGGTAAAAATATCCTACGCCTCCGTGACCCAGAGAGTCTATTGTTGCAAAACTTTTTCGGTTCAATTGATGGCTATTTATAAACTTACATTAACAAAATCACGTGATTTTGCTTTGTACACTATTTTTGCTCTACTCCATTACGCCATTCCATTTAGTCAAATTGTCAAAATTTTAATTACCCAAAAAAGATGAAATTATCCAAGTCTAGTCGATTAATAGCATAATCTCTTGGCATGAATGAGAATCTTAAGATGTTGAATGATAAGATGTAAAGCAGATATTCATTGGAGTTCATGATAAAACCAATTTCTACTTTTTAGTATACGGCAAACAGTAGTTTCGGGAGGGGCTATAAAATTACTGTAAGTCGTTTAAGTAGTTTAATCATTTTAAGGTTTCTTTAGTGAGAAATATAGGAGAGTAACGAGTAAAGTCTGCTGTTATTCTGATTGTTCCATGCAGGAAAGTAGGTCTGCTCTTGATGGAATAGCCAGGATCTTCCAGGCTAAGAACTTTGGTACAATTAATTACCTCTTGTAGTGTGGTAGGAAGATTACCAAGACGTGTTGATCTTCAGGATATTCAAGGTTTTAAGCAAGCTATAGTGGTTCTCCAAATTAGTGGAAAATGTAGGAGGAATCTAGTCTTGGCGAGAAGAGCAAGGTAAACTCTTCGAGGTACCCGTACATGCCAGGAAAAATATGGTATTGACCACCTGGCTTAAAGGTTTATGGAAGGATAGGGCATGGAGACGCCGAGTTCCTTCCCTCTTGCAAAATTAAATGCTTTAAAATGTTTCAAGATGGTCGGTGCTAAGGAGAACAAAAGCCACTTTAGGCTTATATCTTATGCCTCTTAGTTTTTTTTCCCTTGTGTTTTTAGAAAACAGCCAAGGGATGTCTCTTAGTTATTTCTAACATTTGCCTAGAAACAAATATTTTAGATGCACTGTACTCTTAATACAAAGGACCACTGCATTGCCATATACTAATTATACTGTTATGTAATCTCATCTACCCCATAATATTAAGTTTTTTTTTTAAAGAATAATATGGATATCTTTGAATGCATTGCTATTCTAATTTTATGTTATTTATTTTTTAATCATTTTAAAGATAAAGACGTAAACAATTGTGAAGAAAAATCAAATCAATCAGGACCTGTGGACATCGTGTCAGCTGCAATTATGGCAAAAATTTTGGAGGAACGAGAAAAGGAGAGGGCTCAAACTAAACACTGTGACACATGTACTTGTTCAAAAACGAAATGTTCAAAAACAACCCAGACGTGTGGTGAACCAGATAAATGTATCGTAAATATTGCACCAGTTAATAAAGTTCTCAAGTTAGGAGTATCAAGTGTGACTTCTATGTCCTTAAGAAATAGACCATTTGATCGGGATAAACTTAGCCATAGTTCAATAGTGACGTCAGAAAGAGAATTAAAAGCTGAAACTAATAAACTTTCTTGTGACGGTTGGGATAATGATTCCGAAAATATAGTTTCTTTTAAAAATAGAAGTAAACCTTCTAATGTTGTAGAAAGTGTGGTTGAGGGTATTCTGGTGAATATTGATTCCATGGAAAATACTTCATTAAATAGTGTTACTAGTGAATCAAGTTCATCAAGTTGGCAAAGTAAACTGGGAAATGGTAATAACTGTTCCGCACAACCGCCCAACAAAACTGAAAACAATTTAACAGATGTTGCTAGTGATCTAATTTCATTTGATAAACCAGTATCCAAACAGACTGAAACCGAACAACGAATTACGGGCCCAAGACATTGTTCAGTACGCATGCAACTTGGTACAAATAATATTTTATTGGATAATGTTGTCGATCCATTTACTCCGGTCTTGTATAAAAGTAAACAAACTGACCCTCTTGTACACTCCACAAGATCGAGATCCGATTCTAGCAATTCTAGTGGCGATGAACGTGTAACGTGTGTAAAGAAAACGGCTTTTCGTACTGAAACGGAAATTTAAGAAATATTAGGCTGGGAAAAATTGCCCAATTCCCTTATACTACTTCTGCTTGAGAAAGAGAGAAAACGAATATCTCTTATTATTTATTAAGGCTTCCCCTCTGTCATTCTTCCAACAATTTAAAATGGTTGTGTAATAAAAACCTTATAGTTAATTCTAAAATTTGTTGTAAAACTACATTCTATTAAGTAAGAAGTAATTTTAAGTTTTAAATTTAATTATCTCATATTTTTGTTTAATTGGGACAATTATTTTATTAGTTTTAAAAAATGATTATTGTAATGGCTAAAAATTTTATTTTGTATTATATTACCTTAAGAAGTGCTTGTCTTCCTTTATAAAATTTAATATTTATGTCTGTAATAGTATGACATATTTTGTGATAACGATAAAACTGAAAATTACTCTTCACTAATATGAAAATTCCTTAACCTCTTTTAAACATTTAGATGTTTTAGTACAACCATCTGTCACAAAAGTGCCTGTTTCCTTGTATTTCCAATATTCCTACTTCACTGTTGAAGAATCGTTAAAGTAATAAAATAAAAAAATTAACCCCTTCTCAATTCAAATTGAATTAGATTCAAAATTTTATTCATATCAGTTTTTTTTTTTACTGTAATTTCAGGAAGTAATAATTTGAACTCTTTATTAAAAATTATTTTCTGGCTTTTTTTCTCTTTGTAAGTTTGTGATGTTTTGTTTATTCAAAAACAAAAAAAAACAAACAAAAGATTTGTAAAATAACGGTACTAGTAAGAATCTTAGGAAAATACAGTTCCACTATTTGTTAAGTAATAGTTTAATTTAATTAATTAAACTATTTAAAAAGATTCTTGTAAAAGCTTTTCAAGACACATTCAGAAAACAGTTTATGAAATCCCAATAGTTGTTTTTAGATCAAACTAATATCTACCATTTTATTAAGTTATAGTTTCTTTTCTTTAGTTCAATTTGTATGTATGTTGAAGATTTTAAAATAAGTAATAATTGGGTCTTAGGAAGAAGAGTTCATACTCTCTTAATCTCTGTCTTTAATCTTTAAAAGTTATTTTAGAGCTGCTCATACGATTTCTTGCTGATTCCTTGCTTCATTCTTGACATACTTCTAGTATGATACTTTCATAAAAATTGTAAAGTAAAGACATTTAAAATAATTATTTTGAATTGTTTATAGGTTTCACCGGGGTTGAAAATTAGCTATTATTATAATTATTATATTGTTTCATTTTTCTCGGCTAATTAGCGAGAATAACTAAGAACACTTGACCTGAGGGAGGTAATATTATTTTATTTCCTTATCCAAAAGATATGGTATGTTGATGTATGAGTCTGTTTCAGTGTTTCACAATTTTTGCAATTCTAACTCAAAAGCAGTGCCATTGAATTAGCTAACGTTTAAGGTGGCCAGACATCCCGGATTAGTAGTGAAATATCCCTAGTTTTTTGACTATCTGTTTTTTTTTTTTTTCTAAATAAACCAGGGAATTTTCTTCATTTAGCCCAAATCACTCAAGTTGCTTACAATTTTGGGCAGTAAATACTCATAACTATACCAGTAAGGACCTTTGAAAAATAAGCAGTAATTTCTGTAGGAAATGTTTTGCTGTTTCAATTTTCTTAAAAGGGATATTTCAGAATTTCCTCAAAAGTGCCATTTCAGTGATTTATGTCGCTGTTCTAGCTTGTATCGTTAATGAGAATTTAACGAGTTGCAAGAATTTGAATGAAAACAATTGGAAATTGTCAAAAAGAGGACGTAGTGTGAGTGTACGCACTATTTTGTTTATTTTTTGTTTCATTCTTACCATACTTATTATGTGTGTGTTGCTTCGATACTCAGAAAGTGCCACCGCTTATTTCTTTTTTCTTTCTAAAAAATAATTTTGTGTCAAATCTGACTCTTTGCTTCTTATCCTCCCAAAATACTAAAAATAAAGCGTCCCAGGGTTGATGTTCAAAAAATCAGGTCACTTTTATTATGCTATTTAAAAATTCATAATAATAAAATTTTTCGTTATTAGAATCAGCTCGTTATCCAAAACACACTTAAAAAATAAAAACTAGTCCTCTAAACAGGTTTTCATTATATCTTGCTTAATTAGAGATTATTTATAATTACTAATTACTTATATTTTAATGTTTGGATATCATTTTGATAATAAGTTCCTTATTCAAATATGAGAGTAATTTCAATGTATTCTATGTTTGCGAGTTAATAAAAAACAAAAAAACCGATCCTTGTTTTTTAATAGAATTTTGAATTCACTCATGATTCTGTTATTTATTAAATTTTGTTAGCTTCAATTTTTTGTTGTTAATTGATTAATATTTCTACAATTAATGATCTTTGCACTTTGGGTTCATAATATTTGGAACTATCGATTATTTTGTTACAATTGTTACCAATGAAATTGTTATTGTTACTTATTAAGATTAATGATTTGTTTAGATATATTTTTTTTAAAATTATTTTATTAGTTATTATTAAAAAGAAATTTTGAATAACTCGGTATCAGCTTTCGCTAAATTTTTAGAAAATTACTACAAGTAATATATAAGACCATTTTCTTGTGAAAGAATTCAAATGCAGTCAAAAGAAATGCACAATTATGAATCAACGCAATTGTAGCCTGGTCCAAAGTCTTGAGAAAGTTCCAACTGGTAACGATATTTGGTGAACAAAATAAATTGTCTTTTTAAGTTATAGAGAAAGAAAAGGATAAAATTACCTGCCAAAAAAAAAAAAAAAAAAAATCATAAAATATAAACAAAAACCATAAGAAATAGATATTTTTCTTTTACTGGATAGTTTTTAAACAGTTCAATCAGGGAATTTTTCACTGTTTTCTGAATGAGCCAGTTTCTGAAATTATATGTGATTTCAATTAAAATTATGTCATTTAAGCATGTATTTGTGATATATTTGTTTTAAATTACATTAACTCACCAGTATATACCAAATATTAATGTATGATTTTATTTTTTTCTTTGTAAATAATTTGCTTGTTGTATGTTGATTTTTGCCGGTAGTCATGGTTTTGTTGGTAACTGTATTACTTGCTTGCAATAAAAGTTAAACACATATTTTATTTAACTTAGATTGTTTTAATAATTCACTACTACTCAAAATATCTTATGGTAGTTAGTTATAAAAAGGCCTAGTTATTTTTGAGTTTTTTGATTTACTTATGTAAGAAACGTTTCGCACAAAGAGTTGATCTTCCATGTTGTATTCTCAATTTTAACATTTTTAAAATGGTCTTAAGTATATGACATTCTAGGGTTTAAGTGTTGCTGGCATGATGCGCGATATACCTGGATTAATAGTATTACCCTATCATTTACTATTTATTTCGAAAACAATGAGATAATTGTTTTTATTTTTTTCATTTACGCAATAAACAATGTGTGAAGATTCTATGCTAGTCTAAGAAAAACATCTCAGGCTTTAATGAAATTACTATATTAAAGAATTAATAATTAGTTTTGAATACTGGTAAATTTATACAATCAAGTGAAACAAATTTAGTTTACAATAAAAGAATATAAAAAATAATCCGGTAAATGCAAACTAAGCTAAACATTAAGTACATTTTGTAATATTTTACTTAAGTTATTCAAACATTAACAGCAAACAGTTAAAAGCATACTAATTATCATAAAGAAACTGAACTCTAGTCTATTTGCTGATGCTGTAAAAGGATAAAAAAAATCAGATGGTAATTTAATTTTTATTATCGGAGGTTTGGCAAATTTGCTTACAGCCTTTTGGGATACATCTGTAAATGTTACAGAAGTAGATATCTTAAATAAACAGCCACCTCTGTCTCCATTGGCACACATTAAATTGGATGTATAAGTCTTTGCTAGAACACCAATTATTTTGGCCTGTGGCTTAGCCATAGGACCGTAATAAGAATAAAGAACATGATAACTTATACCACTGATCAGAGTTGGACAGCGAGCTCTCTTAAAGTCATATTCAAGCGGTGTTTCTATTAAAATTGGTACCCATTCTTTTAAAACATCAGGAACTGGATTTCCTTGACTGGAAATCAAAACATTCAATTGTTGAGGATTCGAGGCATTAATTTTGTGTCCATTAAGCAAGACATTCCAAACCTACAAAAACGTGAAAGAAATAAATCTTTTAACAACATTCTTTAGTACACTTCGAAGGATGTCTTAAGCACATCTTGAAAAGCATTCTTTTATTGTTTAGAGTTAGTATACGCAATATATACATATATTAATATAAGGCGTGTCAACATCTGAGGTTATTGGGGCCCGAAGTTTTTTTTAGTCCCGGCCTCCAGACAGTGTTCTCTCGTTACAGACATCGCTGTTTATCACCGGATAGTGAGCTGTAGGAAGCTCCTAGGAAGAGAATATCTAAGGGCCAGCAGTAGGATTCGGATTCGCAAAAAAAAAATTAATTAAATGAAAGCGCCCTTTAGATCTGACGGTAAGAAGTTTCCATGAGAACAATCGTCTTCAATTGTACCTTGGACATGCTAAACAACCCATCAATTGAGCTTCTGCCTGTAAGTGGCCCAAATCATTTCTATGTGTCTTTAAAAGAAGCGAAGGAAATGAAATTCCATTTAACATACGTTTAAGAAACTAATAGAGGAATGGTAACTTTGAGATCTGTTGTTATTCTGATAGTTCAGAATTAACTGGCTTTCTGGAGATGGAACTTGGATATAAGATTTTAAAAAGGAGTCCTATGGCTCTTAGGAGGAGGTCACAATCTTCTAGGCTGAGATTATTGATATAATTAAATGCTGCTGCCTGTCGGCAATTTTTGGGCTAGTAAAGCTGCGCTCAAGGCTATGGGCGTGGGAGATTAATATCTGCCGGATAGAAGTGTCAGCTCTAGTCTAAATGATTTAAAAAAAGAAAGGGAATAGCGGAATATCTTCCCTTCATTAAGTGGGTAGTAGAAATGCTGATTTTACACGCTTTATGAGTCATCTACGCAAAAATTGTGGTAGAAGTAAGAAACGTTTTTTAACACTAAATAAACTGTGTTAAAGTATATGTTTCATGTATTTAATGTATTTTGAGGGAGGATTTCTCTGAAGGAAGGCTTAGAAGTTTTTAGGAGATGCAAGGAAATCAGGATTATCTTACACATAGTAGGCAAGCCAAAGTTTTGCTTCAGGGGATAGTCTTTATGGTTTTAAGAGAGGTAGATAAGAGCCGCATTAGGCTGAAGCCTCTCGCTGTAGGCGTTAAAGCAACGTAAAGTAGATTGTAAATTAATCACCCATTTTCAAGAGCTGTTTAAGGACCTTTGATCAATCAGATATCGTAGAGGGGGCGAAAATATACTTTGATATTAACATTTTTTAGTGTTATGATTTAGTGGCAGCACGAGGTATTTGAATAGGACGTTTCCCACTTACCAATCCAAGCTTCACAGCCACTATAGAAATATCCGCTCCCTCTGGTGATTATGTGCCATAATTTAATGTTTTAAACACAAAACACAAGACAAACCAAGCGGTATTCCAGTTCAAGATACATGCTATTTCACAAAAAATGTTTAAGAAGTTTTTTTTTTCAAAAAGTTTAATAAATAATAAGTACCTGTTCATGAAGAGCTTCACAGCTTTTGGTAAAATTTACCATTTCTAATTTAATCGTGCACTGCGATAGCATATTGTGATTGAACATTACATGTATCCTTCCGTCACACAAGCCACTTTTACTTCCTTTTGGAAAACTCAACCATTGTTTTCCTTCATTGTTGATATACACTCTTTCTTCTAGTTTATCACCAACTTTATTCTTAACAAGATTACCAGTTATAACTGGTTTACCATCTATGTAACCTGGTGTTCCACTTCTTTCAAAGATATTACTTTCATTTTTGGCCCATTCAAATGTTACCTTATATTCCTGCTTAAATGCGACATTTAAATAAATATTATGTAAAGTTATTGTACATTGAGCTTCCTTTATTCCGGATGTACCATTATGTCTGATTACATATTGGACCGATTTAATAGTATTTCTGCATAAATTTGAAGTATGGTCGTAAATTGGTTCTGGAATTTGCTTAGTTTCTAAACATCCATTGCCATCCACACACAATATTGTTGATATTGTAACCAAATGTTCTTCAGAAATAGCCTAAAAAAGAAACTTTTATGAAGGATTAAATTACCTAAAATTCCTCAGCAATTTTGATTTGAAATAATCTGATGCGAACACTTTCTCTAACTACAATTCTCGAGCTGATAACTTATAGGTGCATTTTAACACGCTCAAAACGTCCTAAACGAATTTTCCCGTAAAAAAGATTGAGCAGAAACTTTTAATATAAATACAAAGTTGAAAGAAAACTTAGAAAATATTTTTGAAAAAATCTCCGATACGAAAAAAATCCATTGAGTAATGTGATGTTTCAGGTAACTATGGAATTTTCTTTAAGATATTCATTTTGGAATCTAATCTAGACATTTAACAACCCTTCAAATTGTAATACAATCAGGGCCGTACATTTTACTGAAAAGATTCTTTAGAGGAAAGAATATCTACCCCTTTACTAACAGTCCTTTTATTTTCCTGATTAGGGCTAAAAACGTTTTTCACCAACACTACTACATGAGAGTACATAGTTTAAAGAAAATACTTAAAGCTATTTTTTAAGAAAATCTCATAGAAATAAATAAACCTTTTCGTAAAATGTTACTTCATCACATTCAGTAAAATGTAAAACTTAGTAAATATAGTAAAGTATAAGTATTTTACTTTATTTTATTTTTATTTTTTTGAGATATTTTTTCACATCGAATTCGAAAATGTGACACGATTGCAATTTTGTTTTCTACCTAGTAACAGAAAAAAAAAAAAAAAAAACTATTTGACATAATTACAAAATTTGAGTATGAGTATAGCCACACCTATTTCTTACTACAACTCTGAAGGTTTTGTACAACAAAAAGACTTTTGAGGGAAGTGCGACTGCCGAAACCCTTCCTTAAAATCAATTTCCGTCTCTGCTACTGAAGTACCTGCTTCAGCTAAGCTCTTAAAATTTACGCTTTCTGTGGTATGCGTCAACTTAAAAACTGACAGTAGATATTATGGTTCTGTTTATGGACATTTAACATTAATTCTAATGTTCTCAAATAATGCCTTAACAAATTCGTGCGAAGAGCATAAAACTGAAACCGTGTAACCAAAAGTCGGCCTTAAGCTTTATTTAATTTAACTTTTTACTCCATCACTTCGACAATTTCGGTTCCATAAATTTTCCAATAAATCTCACATTTAAATAGAGGTGAATTGACTGACTACAAAACCCACATACTTTGCAACAAACAAAATTATTGGGATCTCTTTGGATTATCAATATTGTTATTGTTGCTGCCATCTGTAAAATTTAGCATTGCGTTTGCGATGCAATTAGAAGAGATTCAGCTCTGTAACCTTAAATTAATGACCGGGATCATACCGTTAAACTGCAGAAGATTCCAGGTATGTGAGCACACATAAAGACATACCACATGTAGATTCAGAACTTATGATTAGGAACATACCTCTAAATTTGAAATATTAACTAGCAATGGATTTGAAATGAGTGTAGTATTAATTAATTTGGCAGCATTCAGTGCATTATTGTTTTCACAAGATTTTCTGGAGGCTGGCGATTGAACAAGACAAACACTTTCAAAGTTTTCCAGATATTTAATAATTCGCATATCTTCACACATTCTTGAATAAATAGAAATAGGAAAAGCTGAAAAAAATGAATAAATCTTAAATATTGTGATTTATATTATTACGTTGTAAAAAAAAAAAATCTTCCTAACTTGTTATATTTTATTTGGTCCTTAATAGCAGAAATGATTTTTTTAATTCTGACTGGTGTCGAATATTCATCCATCTTTAGAGCTTGATTTTCAAGAATTTGACTTCCACTCTCAGTGGTTCTGTCGCATGCTCTACTTGTTGTTACGCAGCGCATAGACTAAGCAAGTATGAAAAACAATTGTAAATAAATTTATGAAACCATCCTAAAGAGCTAGTCACCGAAAATGGATGAAAATCTGACACAGATCAGAATCAAATAAAACAAACGTGTTTTGGCTGATTAAAATCAACTTACATAGCATCGTAAAATTAAAGCCTATGAAAGCTGTTTTTTTTGTTTATTTTAAACTCTTTTAACTTTTGTGTTTATACTCATGACTTGAATCTAATGACAGAAAATAATTATATATTACCTATTGTTGTTAGTGAGCCTGGATTATTAAATCTCCAAATGGGTACACCAAACTTATAATGATGGTCATTGCGAAATATATACATTTCATTTGATTGCAATAAAGTCCAAAGAAAATGTTTTCGTCTCTTCCAAATTTTATTGAAAGCAGAAAATGTTGATAAAATCTATAACATTAAACGAATTTAGTTTCTTAAAGTATTATTACATAAAATTATATTAAATTGTAAAAGAAGTATAAAGTTCGACAGTAAAATGACCTTACTTTTTGATTTCTATAATGCAATCGTTCTGGAAGATTATCTTGTGCAATGCACAATAAACCTTTGTCTTCCTTTAAAACTTTATAACTGGTATTGTTCTTATAAAGAAATTTGGGAGAATAACAAAGACCAGTATGATGCGCATGAAATGAGTCCGGGAAGCAGGTGGTGAATACATTTTTGTCATCTTCACTGCAATCATTATCACAGCAACAATTAATGTCGCATTCTCCAACCTAAAACAGTAATTCCTACTGTGATTTCATTGAGGTGAAAATATTTTGTAATTCAGTTTCTTAATTAATTAATTTTGTCTTTTTTCAACTTTTTAGGTTTTTTTTTTATTTCACTTTTCAACGGCAGAATCTTTCAAAAGTGGCTTTTGAAGTTAGAAAAGGTGAAATTAAGATAAAATTTTAAATAGTTTAAATTTGTCACGTCACTACTTTCTTAGAATATTTTAGTGACCGCTTTAGAAGAAAAGAAGATATCGTGATCAGTACTAGAAGATGTTCACTACATGCTGGTCTGCATGAAATCAGAAGAGTACGTTGAAAGTGTTTTGAATAACTGTTGTTTTTTAAAAATGGATTTAAATGTTAGGGTGAAAAGTGGCAATGGAAAAAGTATAAAAAGGAAAACATCTGAAGTCTTAATTTCTCAATATTTATGAGCACTAATCGAGTTATACATATGTATCCAAATCCTAAGGATTCTTATTTCATATAATAGTTACTTAATAAGCAATATTACTTTAACTCACGGAAAAATCACAATTGCATCCACTCAGTTTACTTTCTTCTTTTGGAGGTGAGGTCGTAGTCGGCATAGATGTAGTAACTTCAAATACCATTGATGTAGTAGGAGTCTGACTGCCGACTGAGGAATCTATTGTTCTTGATGATGTTTCATCAGTGTCCATTAAATAAGAAGTTTCACTTGTATTCAGTGCTTCGATGACTGATATATTTTGAAACAGAGGCACTTCGCTAATCGTAATATTTTCTTCTTCAACATCACTTATATTAAATATCGTAATATTAGTACTTTCGAGTGAAGTACACTGATGTAAGTAAGATATAATAATAATCAAAATTAGTTTTTTAATTCTTTTAGTCACAGGTAACATATCGATTCTCAATTAAATTTAATAAGTTTCTACACCGTACTTTTGAAAATTTTTCTGAATCAAATTGAATTCAATTTCAACGGATCCCATTGGTTCAGTACAAAGTCTGTAACGATCAAGACCATTGAAAATTATATCAGGATTTCGTAACTGTGGTCCACCTCCAATAAAATATTCAGAAAATTTATCGTAGAGTTTGCCTGAAATAAGAAGAAAAAACTCATTTTAACAACATTTACTTTAGTCCATTATGATTAAACGTTGTGAGATATTAACTAGTCTTGATGTGTACATGGTTTTCTAAACATTAATGCAATTCTAGTGACCAAGATTAAGATATAGAGAGCAAATATTCTCTAGGAATGAGGGAGACATTATGTTTTGTTAATTCTTCTCCTATTAACTTTTAATATATTATTTATAGAATAAATATGTTTAAAAAATCAGTACCAACGGGTTTCCACGTAGAACATGTCACTAAATGGGATCCAGGGGTTGTTGGGATAAAGCAATAGCCATAACCACAAATCTCGCTTCGTCCGAACTCGTCATAATGATAAACTTGTAGATAAAGTTTTGGCCAGCCTATAAATTGTAAAAAAAGGTGTAGAGTTATAAAATAACATACTTTAATTAATTTTTCATCGCATGTCAGTAATACCTACCAGGTATTCCTTTGGTCGCAAAATGAACATCAATAGGATGACACCAATATGTCATTTCATCATAACCTGGATTGTCTACTTGGGTCTGTCCCTCTTTCAACCCAGATATTAGTTGCCATCCAGCACCTGTAGAAATCATATCATTAAAAAGGTCTTTTGCTCATTAAAAAAAACAAAATCTAATTATTGTACCTGCATGTATTCCCCATTTACAAAATAAACTTTTATGTCGAAAATTTCTCGCACCAATTATTTGTCCAATAATATATAGTTCTGCCATTCACTGCGTAGACTTAGAAATAACTACAAGCAATATGATAAAAAATTCACATTGTTTTGAGGGTTGAAACTATGGCAACCTAAATGTAAACAATATTTTCAGCAGGTGTATTTCTCTACCTATTTTGTTCTGTTAAAAATCACTCTCTTCATATTATCTGTTAATCCATCCATGTATAAATAATTTCTTGTTTAAATTATGAATTTAACATAACTTTGAAATATTATAAAAGTCAAACGTTGGCAGATTCCATTCATCATTATTATTGCACTAGTTTTTTTACTTATAAATTATAAGTAAATTCTCTCTTTCATTATTTAAAGTGCTATCTAACAAAAAAAATAAAAAATAAAAAAAAATAATTATAAAATAAAAAAATAATTATAATCATAAAATATTAGATTTTAGTGTAATATTCTTTTTAATTTTTTTCTAAATGAGTTTGAACATTTCTAAATTAAGATTTTCAATATTAAAAGTTGAATATTTTTAAAAATTATCATGAAAATGTTTTTCTAAAATTAAAATTAAAAAAGCTTCAAGAATGTTTAAAATTGAACTGTACTTATAAATTCATTTTAATTTTGTAACAGTTTATTACAACTTGTGTAAATCTCTAAGATAACTGGTCCATTTATTACGTAACTAAACACTGAATTTAATTTAATAATTAATCTGAGTAGAGTCTGTAGCGCTTAAGAGTAAATTTTCTTTTTTTTTTTAGAGAATCGGAGAAATAAGGCGCTTCAGAGGATGCGGAACCATTAAAGAAAAGAAAAATCCATGTTGAAAGTATGACTATGTTTCCATTTACATGTCGACAATAGTAATAATGAATTAATAATTGTCTTTATAAGACAATAAAAATTTGCAATATAACTGGTTTCTCTGCAATAGCAAATTTAATGATCTAATGCAGTTGAACATTCAGAGATGGCGTTGGTGTATCTAATTCAGTTAACACATCTTTTCAAAGTTTTTTGTTTCACAGTTAACGTGTTTTATTTATTTATTTATTTATTTTTCTCATTTTTCCCTTTGTTCATGTTTACATTGCCACTTCCTCTGCATTCGAACTTCCCTACGAACAAGGTGTTCCTATACAATGCAAGTGCCGACTCTGGAGCACAGTGAAAACATAGCATCACAAGATTATTTTAAGCTACGTTATGTCTTGTTAACTAATAATTTTCAAATTTGGCGTGAAACAGTAACCACTGAGGCCAACAGAACATAAAAAAATTGGAAAAAATCTGGTTAAACCTCAACTAATACTTCTAACTGTAGTTACAAATTTTTCAAACATAGAATTTATAATCAACATTAAGTTGCTTTGACACAAATGTGACTGTAGCATACATTATGGACGTTTGTGGAATGTTTTTAAAATTATTTTTAGCAATAAAGAATGGTCTTGAATATGATTACTTTTTCTCCAGCTGCCATACCTAGACCCCTTCAAATTTAAATCTAATTCCTTCTTTTAACGATCCATAAATAAATCTTTTCAAAAAGCTAGCGACTAAAATAGATTTATGTACATATACAGACGTTCCACGTTCAAATATAAAATCAAAGGAGTCGTTTTCGAGAAATTCCGAATGATTTTCTTCAAAATTGGACGTGGCAAAATATGCCGCATCGCTGCAAGGATTTAGATAAGCTTACTTCCATCCATTTTCATTAATATTGACCACTTTACTTACCACTTGCTATTCAATGATATGCTTTTTCAGGGTAAGTATTTACAAACAAGGATTCTTTTATCCCATTTAATTCATTGGGGATAAATTCTTGTTGCTTCATTTTCATATTAGAGAAGAATAAGTTCATTCACTAGCTTGTATTATCTCAATAAGTACATATGAATAAAACTTCTAATTCCAAACAACAGAGAAGATTATCAATTCACTTTGCGAGCACAATAGATTTGGGTTCTTTAGTCGTCATTTATTTCTTCTCCCTTCAAATAAAGATTAGACTGCAAACAAGCTAATGTTAAAAGCTTTTTATTTATTTTATTGTTGCAGTAGATTTATTGCATTCATTTAATTTATTTAACGAAACTGCCTACTATGATTAACGTGGATGATTTTAACCATCTGCAGCTATCTAAGGAAAAATTGTGCAAAATCATTTACAGTGATATTTAAACAAAGAGAAAAAAGTTCAAAGTTGTCGCCAGCCTAAAGCTAGGGTTGCCAAATTTTTCGTTTTCTCAGATATTACTCTAATATACTCAGATATTATTCTAATTATTAACATATCTAACCTAGTTGAGGATCGTAATTAACATATGACAAGGTAGTGAACTTATTATTTTATAATGAATTATTTTCAATGATCACTCATGATGTGGGGATTTATAAAACTGGAGTCCAAAAGTGGGATGTAACATCTATTTCAATTTATCACTCTGCCTTAGTTGATACTACATCACATCATTACATTTTGATGGATGGAATATTATCTGCGCAGTAAAATTTTACAGGTATAACGAGAAAGTAGCATATATCTTCCTGGCCCTATTGTAATAATCGATCACTACTTAGCTGATTAGAAGTAGTAGATATTGTTAGGCATATCATACTTCCCATTTTCAACAAGACTATCCCGTTTTGAAGGTACGGTATCGGCTAACGTGTCAAATTACTCGTATGTTTAATTATACATTATAGAATACCAGTACATCTGCACTCGTTGAGTGGATAATAATAATAAGAAAGAGATGAAATGTCTGAATCAACAGTAAAACTTATACTGCGCTGCGAATTCAACCGTGAACTAAGCTGTACTGGATTGAATACTTCTATGTAACAAAACAAAAAAATTTAAAAAAGTTCATGATGGTGATAAATATCGAGCTTTTCAATAACATTGTTACGTCCAGTTGGGTAACTTTTTTTTGAGAAGAAAAAGACCATTAATTTTTCAGGCAGTTTCTTTTCCCTTTACAAAATACAATGTAATGTTATCACAAAATTTACATTTAAAATCATCTTTTCTTTTTTTTATCTTTTACAAATTATCGTCTTTCTATTAAGTTGGTAATTGTCTTCTCAGGTTTTAGCCGTCGTCGGTTTTTGTTTTCTATGAGAGGTGTAGTCCAGCCTCGTAAGTACTTAGTTCTCTAGAAATTTCATTGCGAGTACTTCCAGCTTTCTGTGGTTTTGTTTGTTCCTTATGAACTACGGAACTTCGACTGCAGTACACAGACTTTATTTTCGAAAATTTGCCGCTTATTCGGTGAAGCCTTTTTAAACATAATGCGTTCGCATTCTTCACTTAAGACTGAAAAACACATTCCGCATGAGCCTGTTAAAGTATAGTAGATTTGTCAGAAAGAAGAAGAAACGGTACTTACAAACATTAAGATTAGAGAACTATTTTAGAAACAGACATCTGATGGATTCAGGGAGTCAAGTAATTAATCTTGACGTAAAGCAAATATTATTGTTATCGTAAAAAAAAGAAGAAGAAACAAAACTCAAATAATCCGTCACAGTCGAAATAAATTTAGAAAGGAAAAAAAGGTAGATACATGTTGTACCTTCCAACGTTTTTGCAACCATTAGGTTGATGGCCCAATGATAGTTCTACGTGGAATCCGGTTGTTTTGCATTTTTCAAAAGTCTAGGATCACCGCCTCTAGCAGGCAATTACTTCCCCGGTCAGAGATCCCACTCCGAGCTCTCCCTTATATCCGCACTTCTCCTTAAGTTAACAGTAAAAATTTTGATCAATCGGAGAAAGCGCATCTCAGCAGTCTTCAGGTTTCAGCGGGTGGCCGTAGTTAGTGTTCATACTTCTGAATAACTGAACAGTAGAACTTGCGAGTGCCATGGCCTTAAAAAAACTTAAGCTGGGTTCTTCAAATGTAGCGCTTTGCCTAAGAACTCTTTTGATGATTCCGCACATTGATTGAAACCGCTGCTTAGCCGAACATCAAAATGAAAGATCTGACATCTTCAAAAATAATCGAAGGTGCAATCTTGTTCTGTGGTGTCGCTAGTTTCAACTAAGATTTTTGAACCTAACTGGCGACATACCTTTAAAGGTAATTACTTTGCTTTGCCTACTAAATATCCCGATCCAATACAAAAGATCTCCAGTTTGAGGCCAACACACTAAAAACTATTCTAGTCTCCAAGACCTCATCATCAGCAAACATAATATCATTGTTTCTAGGGCCATTACATGGAATATATCGCTCAGACCTGATTGCTAATCTCGGATAAGGTCATCTAGACTATAACATAGACAGAGCAAGTGATAGTGTATAACATGGACGAGCACTACACTTTCACAGGTTGCAAGTAAAGAATATTTAAATCATTATTATTTAATTTATTTCTTTTAGTGGTCCCTGTTGAAAGTAGCAAGTGTCCCATTTGAGTTATACGTTAGTACACTTCCACGTGGCACTGCTCTTAAGTATTTCCATTTCCCTGTACAGTACATTCCAATCGAATATACTAACGATCTCAAAACAGATAGATAATAAAAGATAGACGCTAAATAAAGTAATGATTACGATGTAGGGAAATTAGACTTAAGCATAGACGAGACATGAGACAATGTTTATGTTTATACTCAAACAAAAATAACTCTAGGAATGATTAAAAAAAATTCTTAAATCGTAATTATTCAATCTAGCATTGCAGAGCTGTTTTAGTTAAAACTATTTAAAAACTCGTTCTCGCACTATTTGTGTAATAATTCCTTAAATAACAAAAGTTTCTTGTTAATAAACTTTGTATTTACTTTACCGAAATTAGTTCTGAGATTAGTTTCACAGGTGAATAAATATTAAGCTGAGTGACGAATATTACTAGCTATACTCCTGCCTTCGACTTCACATCGCAAAACTTAACTGATTAATAAATCTAAACTAGAAGACGATAATGAACAAATTCTGAAGTAGAAGGCTCTCTATTTGTAGAGAAAAGTTGTGCTTGTTTTTCCAAAGAAAACAAAAGATTTAAATTTTGTTTTAATTAACAGTTAATTAAAAATTCCGGGATGAATTTATGTCACCATCATAGGTCAGACAATAGCAAATTATAAAGCTTTGTAATTAATTACAGAAAGAAATATAATAAGGCCAGTGGTTTTCCTATTGCAGCGCACATTCACAATTACAAAAACAACTTCTTACAATCTTTGTAATTATAGATATTTTCTAAATATTATAAAACTTACGGAAAAGTGGTTCGGCCATTTCAATGAATTGGTAGACGCGAGGAAATCTAAAGTGACGCATCTCTAATAACTCCTTGTCATAAATTTGCCTAAAGCAGCTCTCTAATTCCAATTGGGCCTTACATGTATTTGATATACATATTTACATACAGTTAAAAAGAATACTAACTCTTCCATTTTGTTATATTCTTTTGCAAGGCAAGGATAGGCAGCATCATTCAGCTCTTTCATCAGTTACTCAAAATATAGATCTCATATGAAACCCAAATTGTTTTCCTTAGTGCAAAACAAACTTTATTAGCACAAATGAAAATAATATTGGAATATGAATTATGTACATAAAACTGGCAACCTTCACAAACAAACAAAAAAATGATAATAAATAAAAATAATAATAATACCAGAATGTGATGTAACAAGAGAAAATATTTCTTTACCTACAGTCGTTTCTTATTTTATGGCCAGAAACTAGACTACATAGCTGGCCAGTCCTATTTACGATTGATCCCTAATTCCGTATCCTCTCTAAGTCACCTATAAGATATTTATGGTACCTATAAAAAGAGATGATCTTTTATTTTTACCTCTTTCATTTGTAAACACAGGTTTTGTTGGGTTACAAATCAAGACGTTCCTAACAAAAAACAGGAACTATCGTAATTATTTTCCATGGTCATCTTAAAAGTAAAGTAATCGTGAAAAAAATATGAAAAACTAGAAATATCTGGTATATTCTTGCCATATTTTTAATCTTAGTGGATTTATGTAAATGCTGTAACAGTAAATTGTACTGAAGAACACTCTAGCGGATAGCCTAGTATGGCAGTTCCTCGTGAAATCACCTAAAAATTAAATTTAAAGGATAATAATAAATTTAATTTAAATTTGAAATAAGGTGAAAGTGATGAGTATTCGTAATATTAGAAGTAATATTAAGATAATTAAGAGAATATTGAGAGACCTCGTTAGAAATAGTTTAAAAATTAGGTGAAACCATTTCTCTAAAGCAACTGCTATAAACCTGGTTGATAAATTTTGTTTTAAATTTTAGTTGCCTAAGCAAAGAAAATTTACAAGATTAGAGAGAATTTTTTTATTTTTGAGGCGTTTCTGATTACATTTGATGTCCTCTTCGATCTCTCTTTCTGTCATAGTACCAGCTATGTGTGATTTTAACGTTTCTATTTACACTATTAAGGCGATA
Source organism: Rhodnius prolixus (assembly GCF_049639745.1). NCBI lineage: Eukaryota > Metazoa > Arthropoda > Insecta > Hemiptera > Reduviidae > Rhodnius > Rhodnius prolixus. The sequence goes on along the minus strand of NW_027411614.1, from coordinate 38,457,266 downwards.
AAAAAAATTTAAATGCTTACAATTATGTTAATCGTTAAAAATAAATAAATTATTAAAGAAAAATATTTTCCTAAAAAAAATATAATTTAAGTAAAACGTATTTAATAGAGTAATAAACATTACAAATACTTATTTTGAAAACAAATAGACCATTAGAATTAATGATAATGGCAATGATAACGATCTGCCTATTATCGTTAAGCGAAATAACCGCTTTAGAGGGCGGTCAGTTATCCGATCATTAACAATTTGATGATAACATTGAATTAGTTATTATTCAGATTCTAACTTAGATGACTAAAGTAAATCAGACAAATTTATTTTAAACTAATTGGATGAGTGATTAGATTAAATTAATATTTTCTGCAACAACTAGTGTAAGCAAGAAGGACGATTTGGAGCAAGGTCAGCGTTCCGCTTTTATATTCATGGAAAAAAACGAACAATTTAATTCCATTACTTTTGTACACCTTTCCATTTCTTTCCAATCTTCTTCATATTCTGAAACTTCATCTTTTCATGGTATCTTTATTTACTAGAAAGTGTATTTGCCTTAGTTTTCTGATTATTAGTTAGCTTTCTTATTCATAGCAATCTGGCTATCTGGCCATCTCCTTATAACATTTCCAACTTTCTAATTTGGGATGCCATCTGTGGAATATCACGGGAGGCATTGCGGAACAGGGCGCATGGGACAATCAGCAAATGATTATATCTGAACTCTCCGGAGTTTTTTGAACTGAGTGTGCGCCATTTTCAGAACATAATTAGAGTTACTGAGAGTAGGGAGTGTTTATTTCTTTCTGTCGCCTTTGCTTCCAAGAACTTCGCTGGAGAACTAGAGTAGTTTCTTCATTAGCGTTTGCTCTTAGCTTGATGCTCAAGGAGTGATCTCAGCAGATAGTTGGTGATGTTTTTTCAAGCCTAAAAGTTTACTTCTTAATACTTCTTTTTATTTATATAGTTTGTTAAAATTAAAGACAACAAACAAGAGAGTTCGAAATTATCAAAAGTTAATTAATCTGTGCTTTAAGATTTTACTTTAATTTTGATTCATTCTCTTAATGGATCTAATGTGGATTGCTGAAATTCTCTTGTAAATCTAAGAAGAAGAAGAAGAAAAGAAGAAGAAGGTAGTAGAAGCATATAAATTATAACTGCAAGAACTCACTTTATGTGCACGTTGGATGTTCCTCAAAAGAGAAAGAACACTCCTCCATTATTAATAAAGGCAAACATAAAGCAACAACGTTCTACAAGTTAATGTCATTTTTTATTTGCACTATAAGATGATGGTCTTGAACATAGTCAGCACAAGTTGTACAAGGTGAATAAATTAAACAGAAGACTCCCTGTTCTCCACTCTGTACCTTTATTTTTATTGTTTTGTAATTTTAATTCGCGCTTTGTCATTAATTTCGTTTAACTTATAATTTTGTGGTCTTTAAGAAATCTTATTCCACAGGAAAAAATGTACTGTCTAAAACATTTATTTGTTAATTTTTATTATTTTTATGTTCTGCTTTAGAACCTGAAACAACGATCCCTTCAGTTTTAGTGTGATACCAACTCTAAAATGTTGCCGCTGTTTAGTCTATTGTTCAGATATACGTCACATTAAGACATCACTTTCATTCTTACTGAAATCTTGTATTATTTTTGTTACTTTTTACAGAAACAATGATTAAGTGAAGGAAATTATGCTGTAAAAGGAATCTTGAAGATAGTTTTTTCTTTATTGGAAAGCTTTGAAAATAAGTGAACTGGGATGTAGATAGTTTAGAAAATGGGTGATGGTTTTATCAATGGAATTATTACGTCATACCGTATGCAGCATATATCCAGTAATGGCCAGTCAGTTCAGCCTTTAAAACGAAGTCAGTGTTAATTATCCATTATAATTTCATCTAAATGGAAAGATCTATGATTCCCGACTCTCTGTGAATAGTTGGAACACATACTGTAGGGGATCAGAAACACTCGTGACCATATTTGAAAACTCTTCAAATATTTTATTTATTTATTAAATAAAATATTAAACATTGAATTAAAATACTTTAAAGATTTATTTTGCCATCTCGCATCACATAACCCAGATCTAACAACATCAGATCATCGCCTTTACAGATCATTGACTCATTTCCTTCAGAACCGGTGATTCAACAATTTGGAGAAAGTAGTTCGCAAATAAATTATTCTGAATATGGTCGACATGGGATTTTACAGTTCAAATATGAGTAACTGTGGTAGAAAATTGAGAACTGTCTTTTAGATATTAGCATATTAAATAAATAAATATTAGTTATTAAAAAAATACAAAGAAATTAAAAAAATTCTACATTTTTTAATGTCCTGTTGATAAAAGCTCATACCCTGATCGATGGCTAGCTCTTCTTTACAATATCCAAGAACTTACCCTCTAGTGGTTTTTGCGGTATGATTTCCTTTGAAGCTATAAGACAGGATGCTGAGAAGCCAATTTCTCTTCTTCCTAATGCAGCCTTCACAGGGGCTCTAAATCAATGAATCCTGTGAAGTGAAGAACCTATTGTTCTGATCAATTTTCTAACCAGTCTCCTTTGGTTCCCAAGAGTCAAGGGAATCATATTGCAAATAATGATTACAACGAAATGCGAGTATCTTCCTGAATCGGCCAAAACTTAGGAACTGAGCTTCTCAGAGAAGCAAACCGTACTCTAGGTACTAGTCTTTGTTACCTCTTCTTGACCAACAAACAAAATTAAGGGAGAAATATGAGCAAGGAATGAATAGCTACCTCCTGCCTTTTTCAGAGATTTATTTTTTTTGATGAATTTGTTATGGACGCATTATTTTTTTCTTACTGTAAAAGAAATAAAAAAATAGACCATAAAAATACGTTTGCATACAAGTTTTTAAAAAAACTGATGCTACTATTCTGGTGGTGAATTTTTTTTTTTGCATAAAAATATTAATTTTTTGTTTGCTTTTTAAATTCCTGCCGTAATTGGTGCAGTAATTTCTCAAGCAGGTTGAATGGGATCTGTGATAAGAGAATGTTGTTCAAACAGTAACCAACAGAGAGCAGTGTCAACAGTCTGTATACTTTAGGAACAGAGGGCAGTTCAGAGTCAGCATGGACTCACTATTTGTGAAGATAGGACAAGTGTGGGCCCTTGTGTTATGTGGCCCAACTATAGCAGCTTTAACTATTAGTGTCGAGTTAGCACAAAACTAAGTTTGCCACTTCAATTTATATCGTAGCCTCATATTATTTCCATTTATTATTGTTAAGCTAATCTATTATTGTAATTTTTACAAGCTTTGTATTTTTAGTCATGAATAGTTCAGAGATTTATTATTGTTCACCGGAGGAATTAAAGTTATATGAAAATGTAAACATTAAATGACCTCAATTTTTTTTGTTAACATTGTTGTTCCATATCTAAGCACGTGCAATTCTTATCAGATATTATATCAACTGTTTTCGCATCTGTTCTGTTCTTTTCTCTATACACTTCTGGTTCCTAAGTCGGATGAATTCCATCTGATCATTCAGACGTAAAGGATTCTAGGGCGAGTAAAATATCACTGCATGCTCTAGACTAGAGAATCAATCCAACGCAATCAATCGTCGGAGCTATTGGAGCCCGTAGTAATCTTAGTGCCCTGCTATTTTGCAGGAGGTTTTAAACGTCTTGGAGAATTATCGAAGTGGAAGGATGGCCTATAATTGGGATGTGTATCTTAGTAAGAACATTTTGGAAAAGAAAATGAATTAATTTGGCAAACATTATAAATAGAACATTAAGGTCATGGAGGTGGATGAGGTTGGTAATGATAATAGAAAGCATTGACTATTCGGCGAAGAACTTTAGATTAAATAGATTTTATGGTTTTTGTGTTGGAAGAATAGCCGGAGTTCTCAGATCCAAATGTACTTATATGTACTATTGGTCTGAATAATGTGCCTATTTATTGAACTGTAATAATTTATTTAAATATTATCAACTTTAGAATTTGTTCCATACTATTAATTAATATTATTATTAGAGAAATATTTAACTAAACATTTTCTTTTTCTTTCCACACTTTAGAATTAATTGTTTGGCCAAGTTTCTTTTTTAACCAATAAATATCGTAGTATTTTAAACAAATTTAGTCACGTCTGGAACAGATGGTTTGTTATAATGGTTGTAAACGGCTGCAGGTCTTTTTGAACATGAAGAATACATTTCAGCGCGACACTTTTCAAATACACCTTCTGAAAAACGATAAACGGTGTCCATTTTATTAAAAACCATTGGTTAGCAGTTTGTAATTAGGGCTGGCTCATTATTCAGTCAGACGAGTTAGTAAAAGGAAGGAAAGTAAGGGTAGCGGCTAGGACGTGTATCGGGGGCTTGATTGATGCGCCTACAGTATTACTTCTGTTATTGCAACCATCCTAAATTCCCTGAAAGTCTATTTGTTTTCCTCTATCATACATTTTAATGTATAATTTCTTATTATAGGCGTGAAAAAATGTTAACTATACTATATTAAGGATTGTGGGATTTCAGGCAAATAAATAACCTTATTTCCAAAGAGATATAGAAAATCTGTTGCTTATTTTCCATCATAAGGTGGGCTATTTCTTTCTGCCGCGGGCTAAATAAAATATCTACATAACGAAGCGGCCCAAATCAAAATTTATGACCCTAGAGAAATTTAATCTTACGGCAAACAAAATTAGCCTTAGTTTATCCAACAAATAAACTTGTAGAATTCTTATGAGCGTCTGCTATTTATTATCTAATACTTTTCTCAAGTTATGCTCTTAATTTTTCGTTTCTTTGTTGAAGAGTGATAAAGAATCCGCAGAAACTATTTTTATTTCAAGTGTAAGGAAGCTCCTGGCAATGGCCAGAGAAAATTTTCATTACAAAAATGTTTTATTGGTGCTCCACATTTCGGGTAAATTTGTTTTAGAAATACTAATCTTTTAAGTGACTTGAGCTCTAACCGAAAGAGAAGAAAATTAGTCTTTTCATATACATGAATTCCCAGCTTTTGACCTGAAGGGCTGTCATCTACGGGGTTTTTGCTTTCTAATTTTGTGGCATTTTGATTTTGGATACATATTTAAATTCTTTTTTATATATCACATATTATGACTTTTTGACTTTTTTTGTCTTTTACATGTAAATTTGCAGGTTTAAAACGTGTATGTTACCCTTAAAGATGAACTCTTATTGTTATTATGAAACAATAATTAATCTCTTTTCTAATTTATAGCCTTAAATTAGGCTAGGGGACACTAAGTACGTCCTGCAATCGAGTACTATTTACTGGTGTTGAGCCCTTACTATAAATTCTAGCTCTTAGTTCTTCTCTGTTAGCTCAGACATGAGCTAAAACTGCCCCCAGTTCTTGTATGTCGTAACGAGGTTTTCCTCTTCTGGATATTAGGCATTTAGGATTTAGTGGTAATGAGTAGGTACATACTCTCTGGTAAGGGTCCTACATGTATAAAAAGGGTCCCTTTTTTCAACTCCTTCAGTTTAAATCCTCGATACATTCCCGTAATACCAAATCTCGCTCATCCGATCTCTATATTCCTTCTCACCATACCTCATCCTTTGACAAATCCTTCCTGTTAAGTGCTACCTCTCTCTGGAACTCCTTATCATCATCTGTCCGCCATGCTCCTACCCTATCTATCTTTAAATCCCGTCTATTAAGTTATCTCCTTTCTATTCAGCTTCCTCCGAAATTCTAATTGTTTTAATTTATTTCCTTAATTTCTGCTGTTATTTTTATTTTCACTTTTTGTCAATACTTATTTCTTTATTTATTTTCTTTTAAACACAGGCCAAACTGTTAAGGCCTCTATTTGTACCTGTACTTATTCTTAGGGGACAATTGTCTCAGAATAATAAATTTCTTTTCTATTCTATTCTATAACCTGAATCTTTTGGTGGCACATCAAAAAAGTCTCATAAGTGCACCCACCAAAGCATGGGAGTGCAGTAAGTCAATGGGTGATTGGTGAATACCCTTTGGCAGAGTCAGGCGACGAGAATTAAGCTTACAGAGCGCAGTTGACTGGGCAGGCGGTCGGAAGTCACACGGATAGCTTCTGCAGGTTTTGTGACGAAGAAGAATAATCTTCACAGAGTGCAGTGCTTTTGCATCTTATAGTTTGACTTTTCGGAGAGATGAATGTTTTGGGACAGTGGAAAGTTATTCGTTGAGTACATTTGGTCAAAAAGTGAAGTGATTACGTATATGCCCAATTTAAAAATAAAAAAATTGAAGCCAGATATAGAGACAGTGGCAATGAACATCAATAGAGCGCACATTAAATACGTATTTACATTGTTTTTAATTCTGTTATTGAATTCTAAATTAACGCGATGAAATCCTATCAACCAATCATAGCTTTCACGTTTTAATAATACAAGGGGCTTTAAAAATTAATTCTGTTTGACTTCTAGATCACTGAATTATGCAGTGAGTTCAATATTTTAGTTAGAAATGTTCATTAAGTTTAAATATACATAAGGGTGTTAATTTAAACAAATTTTGCTGTGATTGAATATTTTGAGAGAGAGTTATTAAATCCATAAATACATTGAAGAATTACTAATGTAATTAAATTAGAGTTATTAGATGAATTATTCAAAGTATATTTGTCATATTACTTTGTAACATAAGTTTTACCAATGTAACCTTCCAGAAATTGGGCTCTCTTCTATATTTACTTAATAATTTTAACTTTAGGCTTAGTTAAGCTGTAGGAAGAACGGCTACAAATAACAGCTCGTTGCTATTGTGTGTTTGCTCCAGAGTTGTGCAGTGAGGCTGAAACACGTGTTTGCAAAGGAGAAAGCACTCCTTTAGCAGGCTAAGAAGCTTACCAACTAATCCATGCCAATTCTCTGTTAGCGCAGTGCACTGCTGTGGCTAGACCACTGATTTATAGAAACTAAAGGCCGGATGGCCGTCCTGTTTCCCCTCAAAAGCCGGCTGTTACCCTGCTTTCTAGATTGTGTCCGGTATGTATCTTGTCTAGTAAAATTACCACAAACCATCCGCAATGTAAAATAATAGGAAGCGTAGATTTAGGGTGCTCTGGCAATAGCAATCGCAGCACAAATAGTACACATATCAACTGTGTTCAGCTGTCATGGGCACCGTCACTGAGCAGGGAAAGTCTAGTATTTCACAACTCAGAATACTATCCTTACAAAAGATTTCTTTCTTCAGATAAAACTGAAATCCAGATATTTTAATCTAAAATCGGGCCTAGAAATAATTTATTAACGGTTGTTTCAAAAATAATTTTTAGGCGCTGCATTTGCTGAAATAAATTTCCTTTGATTAATGCTTATCAAAATTCTAATTAAATGATATGGTTAATCCTTATCGTAATAATTATTTATTTTCTGATGATATCTTACATTAATAATAATGTTAACAATGTACAGGGTGTTCATTTTAAGACGGCTCAAATGCATTTCATGCTTAAACGGTTGATCTGAGCGAAAAATGGTAGAGGAAAAATTTGTGGCCCGTCACCTCTAGTTTCAGAATATAGTGACTTGATTTTAGATTCCTGTCCGCATACGCTGCTGTCGCGCGACCAAAAGTGAGGGTTCGCAGTTGACCTCCATTTTCATATACATAGTTTTAAAGAGTATAAAAAGTAATGAAAGAAACCGGAAACCGCAATTCGATATCTTTAAAATTAAAGGTGCTAGGCCATTTCAAAATCTGGTATTTATTAATCATATTTCGATTTTTTAACTTGTTATCAAAGAGAAAGAAGAGCACGCGATAGGTCATTTTTATGTTTTTTTTTCATCCCCTTTCTAATAAAAATATTGCCAAGGCAGTAAAGCTAGTATTTTTCTTAATATCGGGAAATAAGTCGTTTTCCGAGAGGTTTTTCTAAGAAAAATCAAATGTTAAGAGCTTTAGATGTTCTCAAGCAAACACTAAATGGCTAAAAATTAATTTTACATCTGTTACAAACAAGAAGGTTTAATAATTGTTTGATAATTTTGGGAGGGTTGCGTTTAATTACCAAAAACATTGGAAACCTCCTGCCTCATATTTAAGTGATCAATATCTTTCATGTAAAGGATCAATCTTATTCCTTAATTTATCAAATAATGCACTTTTGCAGCATGAACTGTGTCTTGAAAGGTGCCTCCTCAGACTCGCAAGCCAGGTTAGCCAGGAGGTTACCAACTGCTCTCTGTATCTGAGGAGGCACCTTTGAAGGCACAGTACATACTTCACAAGTTGAGTAAAGTGCATTATTTAGTAAATTAAGGCATAAGTTTGATCCTTTACATGAAAGATATTGATCACTTACATATGTGGCAGGAGGTTTCCAATTTTTTTGGTAATTAAACGCAACTCTCCCAAAATTACCAAATAATTAATTAACCTTCTTGTTTGTAACAGATGTAAAATTAATTTTTAGCCATTTTGTGTATGCTTGAGTACATCTAAAGCTCTTAACATTTGATTTTTCTTAGAAAAACCTCTCGGAAAACGACTTATTTCCCGATATTAAGAAAAATACTAGCTTTACTGCCTTAGCAATATTTTTAGTAGAAAGGGGATGAAAAAATACATAAAAATGACCTATCGCGTGCTTTTCTTTCTCTTTGATAACAAGTTAAAAAAAATTAAAATATGATTAATAAATACCAGATTTTGAAATCGCCTAGCACCTTTAATTTTAAGGATATCGAATTGCAGTTTCCGGTTTCTTTCATAACTTTTTATACTCTTTAAAAGTGTGTATATGAAAATGGGGGTCAACTGCAAACCCTCACTTTTTGTCGCGCGTCAGCCACGTATGCGGGCAGGAATCTAAAATCAAGTCACATATTCTGAAACTAGAGGTGACGGGCAACAAATTTTTCCTCTACCATTTTTTGCTCACATTAACCGTTTAAGCATGAAATGCATTTGAGTCTTCTTAAAATGAACACCCTGTATAATAATTATTATGTAGGAATCCCTGGAACATAGATATTATTGTAGGTTTCCTCGAGGGCATTATCGTTGAGAAACACAGTAAGAAAATGCCTTTTTTTTTTTGGTTAAAAATAATCTAAATCATTCTCCGAAAAGCTATTTGTTGAAGAGTCTCGTTTATCTTAGCTTAGCACATCGTATTATTCCTTATTTATTATTTTATTTTACATCTGATCTTAAAAGTAAACTTCATAAAATTACATATTCATACCTTCAAAGGAAGATCAGGAAGAAAAAATTAATGTTTTGCACTAAAATTGGATGAGAGCCATGTTTTATCCACTGCATAATTTATTCATAGCAATGGAGTCCATTACTCGAACATCGCGATTGAGGGCGAATATAAAAATAGTCTTATTAAGCAGTGAACGGTTTATATAATAAAAATCCTATTAAAAAGGTTTACAGTATCTGTAATTTCAGGATTAACCTTGCATTTCAATAACTCCTACATTATCTATCTATCTCTTATGGAGTTCTATTTTGTTGGCCTTAAATTACTGTATAGATAAACAAAAATTGATTTGGGGTAACTGTAGATGCTTTTAAATAATTATCTTCAGAGCCGTTGTTCTGAGATAGACAAAGATTCGTGTAATAAATTGACTCGGAAATATCTAACCATTTGCTGTATATCGCATTATATTAAAACGATTCCTGGTCCAGCAGATTAATTTAAAACTTAAGCAACCGATTTTAAATTTAACTAGGAGTAAAATTAGGCACTCCTCAGGATGAGAACCATTATCTTATACAAACTTTGGCCTGGGTTCCCCTCCTAGGGCTCCGTCCCAAAACTCGACTAATCGTTCTGCAAATTGACTAGGACCGATACAGCAAGATCGTTTAGATCTTTCACATAAGTAAGCTGACGTCCTAATAAACTGCAACTGGCTGGTATAGGTTGCCTCCATTTACCACTATTTTAAACCATACCGGGGACTTTCTTAAAAGATCGATCTTTGCTTGTTCTACTGATGATAAATTCCGTACCTAGAGGATCTTCAGCTTGTTCGCAACGCTGAGAACTGGTCTTCACTATCTGCCAAAAGCATTTGATCATTAGCATGTAGAGAATCTCATTTCCACACATTCCGTTATAACCTTTAATTACCAACTTTTGAGAAGCCCTTAGGTTCAATGCTCTTGATTTACATGTATATCGATAGTAATACATGAAAAACAAAATAAATAAATCTGGTGATTTTTTTCCTGTAAGGGATGAAGGATGCGACTAAAGAACTAAGAAGTAAAACAAAAATTTTACAAGCACGTAGTCTAAAATGATATAGGTATATATTTGTTTTAATTAAAAACAGGTGGTCACTGTAAAAACGAAGTTTGCGTTCAATGGGCTCGTAAAACTATTATTCAGATTGAAGAAGGATGAATTTAACTCTTAATCGATTTTAGCTGCTTTGTCGCTAATAAGCGAAAATTTAAACATTAAAAAAATAATAATTCTGAACCATCCGTGGATAAAGAAAAAAAATAAAAAGAAAGAAAACCCAATTGAGAATGCAAAACAGTTTGTTAAATCTAGTTATTTTCTACGTGCATAAATCAGTTGGCCTAACTCTGTAAAATTTCTATCTGTTGTGTAAATAGAATGTTAATTAGATAAGTAAAAAAAGGAAAATGGAGAGAGAGAAAATTAAGTAACAATGCTCCATTTCGGTCCAGTTTGTGTTTATATGAAAACTGGGTTTGTTTGCTTTTGAGGAAAAGAAGACTTCGTTAACAATGTTTTCCAAGACTTTATTATTTAGAAAGTAAACAAATATTAATTGTACTAAAAAAACGTAAAAAAATAAAAATAATTGATAAATTCTTGGTGGGTTCATTATGTAAACATTATTATCTAAAAATCCTAATACAAGTGAATTTAATTCCAAATTGTTTGATAAATTAAGGGACAAGATAAGTGAACAACTTACAAACAATTCTACAAAATGTGCAATTACGCCCTTAAATAATTGTAGTAAAGATTAGTTTTTAATTGAAAGGAAATCTTATCTACTCTAAATATGTTCTGAATAGGAAGGTCTACCTATCTACTATTACCCTCATGAGTTAAGAATGCACCAATCTTTCTGGTAGATCGTAGCTTCTCAGATTTTCTTGTACAGCGGTTCAGTTAAAAAAACAAAAAAAAAACCGTTTGGGACAAGTACAATTGCAATCCGAAAAATAAATTAAAACACTTTTGTAAATACAAATATATTATTTAATTATACAATTATTATTTTAAATTTAGCAGTGTTCATAACATACTTACAATTAAATGTTAAAAAACATCAATTACTAATTAAAATTATTTGGATTAACTAAATTATAATTTTACTCACTCTATTACTTGTTTCATATTCAAAAAGGATAGTTGACTTTGAAAATAATATATTTTTGTGAAATGGATCTAAGTGTATGGAAGAAATGGTAGGAGATTCATTAAATAAAAAACATAGACATAAATAATGCATATAAATTCGCAAAATCAATAAAACTGAACGAATTTCATGACTGTTTGATATAACTAATAGATTGCCCTAATAATAGTTCTTCACAGAACAGTTATTATTGATGCTTAATCCAGAGAGGATTCAGTCCCTTAAAGAACTGTAGCAAAAACGCTTATTGAAACAACCTAGAAGGACTAAAAGGTAAATCTTCCCCTTCTTAGGATCTTCTCCACTAGGCTTCATTGTAAAAATGATCTTCTCTGGCCTAAGACTGCCAAATATTTTATATTGCTAATTTGCGATAGCAACGAAATAAAAAAGGATATGAGAAGATTTTTCCTCCTCCTTCTAGCAGACACAATGAAGTTCCCGCTTCATTAATGTGCTTCATTCCTGGGATTTGTCCTGCTCCTTCCTAAGTATTGCTTGATAGCCGTCTGCCCAATTACCTTAATAATACAAAGGATAGGATCTGGAGCAAAATTGATTACCCTTACGCCAGTATGATCCGATACTCACTCATAACTTTAACTATACGCTCAGGAACACCCTACGCTTGAAAGTAAATATACAAAAACTTGGTTAAAACAAAAATCAAAGACAAATAGTAATTTACACACATCATAGAATATAAACGATAAAAAACTGAAACAGGATAGAACTGGGTAGTCACTGACTTTATACTTTATACACTCAGAAAGCACAAATTTGTTTTTAATTTCTACTAATGCCTAGGAATAAATTAATTTCCAAATATGTATTTAAGGGCTGGATTTAAAAAATGAAATTACGATCCAAAAATAAAATATTCCATAATGTTTTCTGTGCGATGGTATGTCTCACTACGATGAACTGCTTACGCTACAGCCTTGCTTTTCTTGTAGGTTTTTTACAAAAATCAAAATGGAAGGAAGAATCAATCGTTTTTAAAAATGACGATGAAAAATAAAATGAAAAAAGAGAAATTGAACATTCTGGGTTAATTAATTTTTTATATTTTGCTCAGCTTTAATCCCAGTTTCGTCGTTTCCTTCTTCGTATCTATTTTTCATGCCAACTTTTTATTTATTTATAACATTGATGTTTATAAATAAATGTTTAATCATTAAAATAGTTGAAATTAATTATATAGAAGTCGAAGCATAAATATTGGAAAAGTTTATTCCATAACCATAACGAGATGCTGCTACAGCTTTTGTACTTGCCAACATTCACTCAATCAAATTAGACTTGATGACAAAGCCAAAGATAGACGCTTTCTCAGAAGTTCTGGAGTTCAAGAAACCGCGAACAATTTATTACTCATTTTCAGAGGCTTTTTGGTCTGTCTGTTAACTCAGAATTATTATTATTATTATTTAAATTAAGGTGTGTGAACAGTGGATGAACTGTTAATGATTTCCGAAAGCGTATGATTGCCATTGCCTGTATTTGTCTGTATCTTCTCAGTATAGACACTTCTACAAACGGTCAGCAAAACTGTAAGAGGCTCCTGAGAAGGGAAAATTTAAAGGCAACCAACTGAACTCGTACCCGGTACCTCTGCTTTCTGTGACAATTCATTCTCACTGAGCCAATGCTTCCCTTTCAGAATGCTGCATATGACTTTCAGAAGTAAAAATAAATCTACTGATATAATTAACATGATACATCATGTACATGGAATTCTGAATTGGATGTCATTGAAGATTTAGTAAAGTTCTAATTGCCAAGAAAATTATAGATTAGAATGAGTTAATTCGCACAACATAACTTCATATCCGCCATATCACGTCACAAGAGTTGCCGCCAGTTGTAAATAAGCCTGAGCATGATAGGGCGGCCACACAGTATGGAGGATGTGCAGGCGATTCTATTTAACACACTGACTTAGAACTTTAGAATTAATTTTGTTGGGAGTGTCCTCTTGATTATGTGAGATAAATTAAATTATAGAAAAGTTAATAAAACGAACTTTCCGCTCTCTACTTTAGAAAACTAGACCTTTGTTTCTTTGGATTGGACCGTTGCTGGCCATTTTTGTTTTTTGTTAATTCGAAATGCATAAATATTCTAGAATTCTCTTTTTGTATGGAGGCATAATTTAATTGAGATTTGAAAATTCTTTTTTCTCGACTTATTTTCGTATGACCAAAAACTGCGAAAAAGCAATATGATTAATAGTATTTATGAATTATGAAGAGAATGTCAGAGTAATAATTAATGACATTGTTAAGATGCTAGTAATCTTCTCTCTTAGTTAAGCTCTAGTCTGGCTTGGGCCTTTTCCAGTGTTTCTTGCTTAACATCGACTTTCCTTCTCCCAGCCTCAGGAGAATAGGAATAAGATCTTATTCCTATTCTCCTGAGGTCGTCCTCCACAACGTCCAGCCATCACAGCCTTGGTCTTCCTCTCACACTCAATCTTGTTCCCACTGGCCTGCCACTACCATCTTTTTTAGGCAATCTGGTGTCCGGTAGTCTCTGCTCGTAGCGAAAGTACCTTAGTCTTGCTTTTTCTAACATGGAGAACGAGGCTAGGGTTCATCTGATAACTTCTGCATCACCAATTTTTTGCATACTCTCTATGTTCATTTATTTGATCGAAAATCAGGAACCTCCTTTCCCAAGCTTCTAGGATCTTCAATCTACTTGGTCAGTATCCAATCTCACATATTTATAATTACTGATCTCTTTACAGTCTCAGTAAATTGAATGCGTAATTGAAACACAAAGTGCTGCAAATTCAAACGCATTTTCCCTCAATTTTGTTTTAGATATTTCTATTTTTTAAACTGGGGTTCATAATACTGCAATAAATTGGATGTATGGGCAAATGATTGCTTCATAATAAGTAGAATGTTTTCTAGTTACTAAATCATTTTAATGTGACACCCTAACTAGATACTAGATTGTTCAGCTGCACAATGTAATGAAGGAATATGTGCATTAATTTAATTAATTCATTTGCATAACTAGTTATATAACGGTGGTTATTAATTTTGTAATCAATGTTGTGTAATTGATTCCATACTGTAGCACTACTACATCTAGGCAGCTAGCAACATTCAAATAATAACAATGGAAATTATTTCTACATAAAATGTAACCTCTGGTACAATATTATTTTCCATTTCACTATTAAGTTTATTGAAGTACCTAGCTATTCTAAATAATACAAAAAAAATATGTAAAATCTACCTTCCTTTTTCTACGAAATCTTGATTTGATGTGGCGGTTTAAAAAAACAAAAACAAAACAAAAATTATAGCCCGGAAAATGTAAACTTTTTATTTTTCTAATTACTGAGGGGCAGATTTACTTCATTGATTGTGGCCAAAGACGAATTTCAATGATGCCACGTTTTTCTTTAGAGAACATTGGTATTAAAAGTACTTTGTTTTTTACGTTTCCAAAAATGAGTGACAGCAATATTGTTCAAATTTAGTCATAATTATGTATTTTTATTTAATAGATTTTAAAGAAAATATACGGGTTGTTTTCGCACAAAATATCTATTTTGCTGCGCTGTATAGTTCTTTTTTTGTTTTACTTTATTCTATTCCATGTTAGAAAGATGCCACAGTCTTTTACGTCGAGTTACAGTTAGAGGGAAGATGATTGAAATTGACCACTATATGGTAACATTGGTTCTTCTGGCCTACTCACTAGGAATCTAAGGTGATAGAATTCTTTTTTGTCTGGAGGATGGCGAATTTGTTTTAGCACTTTCTCAGATACAGTAAAATTGTAAAATTACTAATTTGTAGAAAATTTAATATTACAACAGTTATATTTCTGTCACAGTTATTGATCCGATTGAACCGTTTAACCTAAGCAGAAATCAAGTTAAAGGAAATGAATACAAAAAAAAAGAAAGAAGTAAAAGTTATTCAGTGAAGAAACTTAGAATTAAGAGTTGATAGAGATAACTTGAAGGTTAAAAAGTTTTTCTCCGTCTTCAGAAAAAGATAGCTATCTCTGTAGATGAGCTGAATAAATAACATTAATACTTGGCGCCCTTCAATACTAATCTAACTCCTTAGCGATAATTAGGGTTGAGAAGAACTATTTCACCAGTCTGTATGCTCAAAACTTTTTTTTTAATTAAGTAATTAATTTTTAAAATGTTCTTTCAAAATGTTGTTACATACCTCACCTTTTTTTTTTTTTTAAGAAAAACAAGAAATATTAAAAAACCGATGGCACATTTTCAGGGAAAAGTTGAATCTAATGCTGTCACCAGGAAACCCGCAAATCTATACTTGAATTTTGACAATCAAAATTACTTTTAATTATGGTTCCATGAAAAATAATAAATATTTACAAGAAGCAGTAATTAACAATTGGAATAATTCCTGATGATATATATGGATTTTTTAATTAAATTATTTAGAAAATACAAAATTAATGTTTAAACGCTTGTGCATACATTTATTATTAATGAAATGATGAATAAATAATTGCAATTAAACAAAGTAATCACAGGCGAACTTTTTTTATGCTTTATTTAATTATACAGGAGGGCTTTCATGTTACCGAAATTGTGTGATTATTGATTAAATCAATGAGTAGAAGTGCACTCTAATCAGGACCAATTATCTCTTAGTATGTTGTAATTACATTTTGATGCGAATAACGAAGAATAGTACTTGGGATTTTATTTTTCAAAGATCATTGTGCCTGAAATCACCTGCGAATGAATTAAAATAGTAGCCAATAGTAGAATTACATTCACGGATTGAAAAAAAAAACAAGAAATATGTGTTTTAACAGAAACACCCCAGCTAACAGATTTAAATATTCGCTGACAACAGAAAACTAATTTTAACTGAACGCTTAAAAATTTATTGAAACTTAAATTTGCCACCTAAAAAAAACTATATTCCAAGTTTATTCAGTGTCTCTAAATGTTTTAAATTTGTTGTATATCCTTCCGATATCTAAGCCATTAACAGAAAATATTTGTCTTAACATAACTAAACGTTTCAGTTCTTTGAAATACATTTTATTCTTTCTATACTCTTTTGGGCGCCTAACAAGCATAAGATGTCAACTATAACGACTTGATATTGTACCGCCACAGGGTGACATTTCCATTTTGTAGGGAATTTACTGTAGGATTATTATAACGTGTAACGCTGTTGTGGTTCTAGCAGAAATAAATAATGAATATATATAATTAATGTAACCTTCTACTCATTGTAAATAAAAGGAAGCAAATAATGTCAATTTGCCAATCTAACTTCTAAAATAAAAAATAATTTGAATAAAGACACGAAGCATGAATATATATATCTAAACATTAGTTTACAATAAATAATTTGATATATTAGATGGAGTATCCATGGCCAACCAAACTGACCGACTGGACCACCTACTTGCAACGGAGAATTTGTGGTCATCCTCAAGGCTGCTGCTGCTGCTGCCGGCAGTACCAATGCGGCCAACATATTACATACCCAGAGTAGCAGGGTGCCAAGCGATTGCGCTCCGAACTGGAAGGGCGGAGGCGGCCAGCTTGCTTAAGGGGTGGCAAATACCACCTCAGTGCGTGCCCGGCCCCCGCTCCGTTCGCAACACGTCGTTTCCCACTTGACTCGGCGATCTCCTTAATCTTCTTTCACTAATCTTACGGGATATTTATCTAACTTTTCGTTAGTCTTTCGTTAAGACTCAAGTGTTTTTATTATATTGTTTGTGGAAAAACCCTCGATTAACATTCATTAAAAAAGAAGGTAATTTTACCAATTTTTACTTTAGTTGAATGAACTCTTATTTTTAATTTATATCTATATCTTGTTTTCTATTTTTAAATTACTACCTTAGATTGACAGCATTATATAATTAATTTACATATTAGAATATTAAATTCTGAAATCATATTTGTATACAATTTATTTTCATTTTTAGTAAGCTTAACAACTGAATTAACTTCTTGAGATGTTCAAGAGATTTTTTTCTTAAATAAAACGTTTTAGGTATTAATAATGCAAAAGAAATGAACATTAATTATTTGTTATTTAAATATCTAAAGAAGTATTTAACATTATTAATATCTCTTTAAAATTCAATAAAATCTCTTTTCTTTAACCCAAAGGATACTGTTTTTTTGTTTTTTACTTTTATTTTTATTTTTTGAAAAATAAATAAAAAGCCCAGGACCTAGAAATCGGCCTCCAAATAGTTTTGTAACTCCAAAATTTTAATTATTAAAAACGAAATTTAAATTGAGCTTGTAAATGAGTGATCTATGCAATTTACTGTTGAGCAATCAATCGAACAAATTATTTAGAATAAAAAAAATATTAGTTGCAGTCAAATAAATAAAACTATAAATAAATAACCCAATTTTTTCTAATGCATTTTGGTAAAAATTATTACATTTAAAAGTTTTTCGTTTTAGAATGGTTCTTTTACCGGCATTTCCTTTTAGGACTAACATTTTATATTACACTGTTAAATGGGTAACGAATTAAACAATTGAAATACCTGCTACACTCGAAAAATAGCGTTCATATTTTTAATAAAATCACTGGTATTTTGAATTTATGTATTTTTGTCAAAATAATTAGGAGACTCATTTAAATAAGATACATATAAAAAAAACTTGAATCGAATCATATATTTAATCTATAAAAAAAAATTTACAATATTTTTGTAAATAAAATATGTGACGCTGCGGAAATTCCAGATTACTGTATAGTGTTAAAGAGAAATAATTAAATTGTTTGCCAGTATATGACCAGTAAAATAAAGGACTTTTAGAAGTGTTTGGGCCAATGTTTATAAAATATTTCTTTGTGTTTTGTTTGAAAAAAAAAAAAAAATCTTCTTTTCGAATGGTTTGTATCAATTTATCCATGTCTGAATCAATTTATTTCAACTTGAAATTTAATCTAAAATAAACGACAGTTAGTTCCAAATGCGATTAAATTTTGTACAGTGCTTTGTTCTAGAAAAGAAGAGAATTTTGAAGAGGCTAGGGTCTTTTTGGGCGATTGTACTTGTTAACAAACTTTTAAAATTATCACGTTTAAAGTAGTGTTTAAATAAGAAAAGTGTAGTTTAAATAATTACTTCTTCTTAATTAAAAATTCTTTTAATTGTTTAATCAAACAATTGCTTTAATTTACTAAAGTTTGTTTTTACTAATAGCATTAAATAAAAGATTTCTTTTTTGCTTTAACTTTGCCCATTTTTTTTCAGTTATTGTCTTTTTTTTTTGTGAATAAGAGTTTTATACTTTTAGGCAGTAGCTTTAACATTCCTTTGATATACCTCAATATTTTTCTACAATCGTGGGATATGATCATAGTTAACACATTTAGCATTTTCTGTTAAAAGATTTTTTTTTAAAGTTTTCTGGAGAATCCAGTTCTCGAGGAATATTAGATGCTTTATTGCTCTTCCTAGAAGTTTCCTATAGTTTTTAAAACAAGAGAACCAAAGTAAAATTCTATCTACACCTACTTCATTTGATGCTTCAAAATTATACTTGATTATACCATTTGGTACTTCAAAATGCAGCATACCACAAGTTAGCGTCCATCACTTATTGATATTTCAAAAAAAAAAGTAAAAGCTTCCTCCCTGATGTCCAATAAATTTATCTGATGTGACCACAACTGTTTCCTTATCGTTCAACGTTTCGAGTAACTAAAAGAAAGAAATTAATCTTTGTTTTTTAAGCTGCCAATATTTTAACTCTTATACCTCAAACCTTGTTAGCTATCTGTTTTGTGCACTTTAAAGATCCTACCGCCTTTAATATTCTAGCTACTGCCTAAAAGTATAAAACTCTTATTAACAAAAAAAAAAGACAATAACTGAAAAAAATGGGCAAAGTTAAAGCAAATAAAAAACTTTTATTTAATGCTATTAGTAAAAACAAACTTTTCAAATGTTACATTCAAATGTGTACATAATACACAACATCTAAATTACTAGCATCAAATTTGATGCTGTGTGATATTCTATTCTTTAATTGCTATATTTTCTAATTTTTAGGATATATGTAGTTACTTAAATCTCGGATACAGCATTAAATATATGGAATTTTCCATATTTGAAATATATGGAATATTATGGTCAACGTTACTTGTGAGTTTGGAAGTCATAGATCCAAAACAGGCCGTTGTAAACTTTAAATATTTGCTTAATAATGTATTTTAATTTTAAATAAACATAATAATTAATTAATAATAATAAAAGATATAAATTTTCATTCTTATTTGACCAAAAATGTTTGTTGAAAGCTTTTTTGCATAAATGCAAATAAAATTTTATTATAAATTGATTTAAACATTATATATCTAATAATTAAACTTCTTATTGTTTTTTGAATATCTGCAAAATCTTTGAGATAGCTTGGATTGAGATATTTAATGTAGCAAGTACGTTTTAATAGTTCTGAAGGTTAGGGTGCAGAATGGCGGTAGAATTTTTAATTAGCTTAATTTAGCGAAAGATCTGCGCCTAAACACGACAGTTCAGGCAAGTAACAGAATGCCTGTCTTAAAATTCAGATTAAGTTTCTAACTTAATTTTAACCAATTACACTCATTATTATATTTTTTTTCATTTTCAATATGGTTTTTTGTATACTTAATTCTTCTCGCTAAGTAAAATTTTGTTTTATGCAAGCTTTTCAAAATTATTTCAGAAAAAGAATATTTCCTGGAAGCTCGAAATTAACTTTCCGATTAAAACATCCTCAACCAAAAATGCAACTTTATAATTTTCGTTTTTTTTTTGCGATTTTACTGAAACGAATACAAATATTTTTCTTGAAGTTGGTCCTAGAATAATTAAAAGAGTTTCATTTGTTGAATGTCAGGTCTATCATCCTGCTTTGTAACTTTTTCTTATAGAATATTGATTTCAGAGAATTCTTAGACGACAGAATCATCTTATTAAAGTGAGCATTTTACCATTAATAAAAAAATTAATTTAGAAATTTAATCTCTGTAGTTAGAACACGATAGGTTAATAAGTGAACAATGGATTCTGTTAGAGATGAGGAGTAGAAGGAGAAAACTAGCAATTGGTGATATTATCGACTTGATACCCATTTTGCTGGACAGTCCCGATGAGATCTCGGGGTTACTAATCACTTCAATCCTCAGTAGAGGATTGTCAGGAATACTAAAAGAGGCGAGAGACTATACGAAAGGATTATATTAATGAGAAATTGTACTATGGTATTTCTGATATTTTTCCTTGGCTGGCTGCTTTACGAAGGAATGTCGATAACGGGGTGTAGAGTAAAGTTTTTGATGTAGAATGAGGCACCAAGTATTTGTGAACGTATTTTAGGTTTAGGAGAAGAAAGATTATTGCCAGTTTCAGTCAGAATTTATGTTTAAGGCTGAAATAGGCAATAATCTTTCTTCCCTTTCAGATTGCTATTGATCAATCACCAAATAACATGAACAATACTCTACAATGTAGTATTTTGGATTGAAATGTTTCTATTGTTTGTATGAAAGTTTCAGATTGGATTACGTTTGATTACGGAGTTGTATTAGCCTTTTTAGTTCCGATAGTAGTTTAGACCTTCGTCCATATGTTCGGTAAAGAAGTTTGTTTGTCACGTTTTTTCATTGCTTGTCTTTTAAGTCAAGTTTGTGGGTCTCTCGTTGGTCATTTGTCTCTAAACTGCTCAAGGTAGCTCACCAGATCAGTAAAAGGAAGAAGATTGTAATTGAAACATTGAAAAATTTATCTAAACATTTGAAGAGTTGACAATATATATAAAACTCTACAGAGACAAAAGATAAATATAATTTCTTAGGTTTAAACATGATATTAAACCCTGTTAAAGGGTTTTAAAATTCAAAGGAACTTTTTCAGAAGAACGATAGTAATTTTGATTGTGTATCCCATTTTGTTAAGAACAATATCAATCATGAAATTAGGTTTTTGCGTTTGAATGTTTGTTTATGATAAAGAAACGGTTTCATGTTATTTTTCAATTCTTGTTCAGAAATAATGTTTGTTATTTATATAAACAAAAAATGCCTTAAGCTGTAATAATCAAAATCAACGTCTACGTCTAAATTAATTCTGCGAAAGATAAAAAACGTTCACTCCAATTATAAATCAGAAATGGCATTCGAACATGATAGCAGCAAAGCTCCAGTTCTAAGTAATTTTAATCTTATATTTATTAATATTTACCACATTAAATTCAATTTTCAAATTTGACTGAAAAACTCCAAATGTAGATTTAAATTATATAAATCTAGTTAACTACATTTTTCAGCTTTTTGAAACTTTGTCAATGATTAGATTAAATAAAATTAATCCTAATAGACCAAACTGCCAGTGATAATTTTATTTTATATCATAAAAATAAAAATTAAGTGCCATACTAAACTAATCTGTATGTATTGCATTCAATAGTACGCGTTATGTAATATAAATGACATATATCACCCAAAATTGCACTTTAGAACTACTCGTACTACACTCAATCATTTTATGCTGTTGGGTTCGTTGTTGATGTAATCAAATTGCTGGGAAACTGCCTCACTCGATTTTCTCTTTATGATTCTCATTTTCCTCGAAATTTTTGTACAAAAATACCAGAGCATAAAGTATACTAACTAGCCATACAAGGCCTGCAACAGTTTTGGTTGTAACGTTTTTCAATGAATTTTGATTTTGGATTGGAATCTGGGAGAGTAATTTTTTGGTGCTATTTCTGGTTTTATAAATTAAGTAATGTTTGTGTAGAATGAATATTTTGTAAAAATTCGTGTTACAGAAAATAAGAAAGAAAATTTGACACATAAAACTGAAAACATTGTACAAGAGGTTGTCATTAAGGTGTATCTTTTCCGGTTTTCATTGTTAGTAACTACAAGTCTGTAGAGAATTTGTCAATAATATATGAGTTTACCACGTAACATTTTTATCTTCTTCAAAGTGAATTCATAATAAGATAATTACTTTTGTAATTAAAGTGGTGAAGGAATAGATGGGAGAAATGGTTTCCTAAATATTAGTTTATTTTATGACCAGCGATTATATAGCAAGAATGGCTATCATTATTATTGAATAGGGGCCGTAATGACATTATATTTGTGTGGGCAGATGAAATTTAAGTAGAAAATGTGCTGTAAATTAAGACACTATTCAAAACTCCTTGCAATAAATTGCAGACTATCGGACGTACTGCGAACTAATGTCATAATCAAATATCTGATAATTTTCAAATCCTTTTCTCCATTTTCAACTTTTCATTTCAATTAATATTTAAATGAAATTAATTATATACGTTTGCAATGTAATTACAAAATTTATGGTAAAATGAAATTGACCAATTGGCAACTATTACATTCTAATTTCCTACGGTCCATTTATTCGTCCATTTATAATGCCCACAATAAATGAAACTGTCATTTGGAACACATTTCTCTAGTTTAGTTTCATATATCTAAATTTATCTCAATGTACAGTGTGGATTAGGACAAATGGTGGCATTTTGGAATTAGATTTAAAGAAACATCAACGTGACCCCGGACTTTATTCAATAATGCTACTATTTTTCATTCTAACATGCCGGAATAAATTTTTCAATCAGCCACGTCGCCACCATTATTCCTTCATTTTCCAAACTTTGTTCTATATCTCTTTTTCAAAATAAAAAAAAATGTAATAAACGTTTGGGTATTTCTTTTATTTGTATTTTTTGCTTTTAAAGTTTAGGCAACAAAATCTGGTGAAAATCTACTATACGCCTTCTTACTGCGATAAATCTATGAATTCTCTGATTTTCTATTCTCTAACTTGGAATTTTTATTAACATATTTATGTGCATTGCACTAAAATGACGCAGCATGTAAATTTAAACATAAAACTAAATCACAGAGTTTCCAGAATTTTTCCAAATTAATATTTCAAGTGGAAAAGATTTTTGAGCATTTAGTCCCAAAAAGTGAGAAAAAAAATAACTAAAAATCTCAGAAAAGCCTTAAATATACCCTTAAAGGCTACCAAAAGGGTAGACTAAAAGGGTATACCCTGCGTGCACATTAGGGTATTTTTTTTTCTTATATGTTATCTTCAGGCGACTTTTCTTATCCAATTGCAAGTAGGTTTTACTAGATAAAATATTATCTAAAATATTGTTTTATTAAAAAACATTATCTCTGAAACAATCGAGAATATTTAAGGTTTTCAATCTCGTTTATATTGTTCATTGCAGCAGAAATTTATTCTTGAAGCTGATGTAAAGTTATCTTTTGTGAGCTAAATATCAATATTACAAATATAACTATCACCAATTCTAATTTCAATCTTAGTTAGTATGCGATATAACATTTACATAAAACCTTCTTTTCTGCCAGCTTAAACAGAGTTGATGTTGATGTATTTAGAAAGTAAATCATTCAGGCTGAGACTAGAGATGAGATTTAGCCTGGAGCCACTGTGGTTAGTAAGGCTTACTGTTCAATCTTCCCTGCGGCATTCCACTCCCAGGCCATGCAACGGGATTGCGGACGGTAATTTCTTTCTCTCTCTTGTTGCTATGCTAGCAACTACGCAAGTTAAAAAGAAAAAAAAATAGTAAACATTTTACAAGTTATGAATCTGTATGTCATGTTTCGTATTAGTTCACTGTTGTTTTATCAGTTTCAGTAAGTTTAAATGGAAACCATGAGATTAAAAATTCCAAAAGCTGTAGGATTGATCCCAACCTAGTACATGTACTCTTTAAAACTTGTAAAACAGTACTTAAACTTAACTTTTTGACTTAGTTTCTATTTTTAGTGGTTCATCTTATAATCAGATTAGAATTTACATTAGTAGTTCAATAAAATTGATCTAGGTCTATCTAGCAATGTCTTTTGATGAATGTAAAACTATTTTGAATGTAATTTTGGATTGTTGGGATTCTATGGTTAAAGATCGGGTCTATTGTTTTTTTTCCTAGATTTGGTTAGGTTTTTCTTGTTTCTTTGAGCATCTTTTTTAACTATTCTGACTTTAAACATCGAAAGGTGCATCTGATGCCCAAATTCAAAAATCTTATGTTTAATAAATCCTTTATGTATCTATTTCAGTCAGAAATTCGATCAAGAACGCTCCCATTTTTTATAGTTGGCATTTTCTATTGGAATTTCTATTTACGTTCTTCAAAGCTAACTATGCTATTATGAAGGATAAGAGTATGAACTTTCTGACGGAAGTAATCTGGTGGAACATTATTTCACAACACAGCTTTAATATAAAATAAGAGGAACGCTATTTGCAAATTCATTTTTAAATGGCGTGACATAAGAGTTTAGAGGTCAGCAATAATCTCTTTCTATTCAACTGAGAGTATTCTTGTAACCTGAGGTAAATTGAACTGGGAAGAGAGAAAGATGAAGGATTATGTTTAGTAGTCCTTAGGTTAGGTCGAAGTCTGTACTACCAAGGAAAGGAAGGAATAGAATCTTATTTTTTTTATTTATTTTTTTTAAGTAAAAGATTGTTAAATCCCACTTGATGTTTTTGAAGCCCAGGTTCTGGAATAGGACCTCCCGGTCAGGAAGTCCGTGTGAAGGTAATGCACACAGGAAAATAAGTAAAAAATAGATTTGACTCGAAACCCTGTACTTCTTCTTAATGAACAGTTTCCACAATGACATTTATTCTATTTAGTGTTGTCTAAAACGAGATAACATTGGCTAGTCAGTGCAGCTTTTGAGATTAGCCAAATGCCATTGATCTCAGTTGTAGAACAGGACGTACTGCCACTGCTGCTCCCAAAGTGACGAAGGTTAGCAAATATTAATTAGAATTAATATTCTAATCTACCTTATTGCAGCAGATAAATGGCCTCTTCAAATTTAAGAACCCCGCTTATAAAATTGTGTTTCTGAAAAAATTACAAACTGCCCATTGAGAAAGCACTCGTGTACTTGGCATTCTGATTAGGATTTTAATATTGGTTAATTGGGAAAAATTTAACTGAGAAGAATCGAAAGCAAGACACGTAGGAATTGAATTAGGACTACTGCGTTAAGATAAAGCATCCTGGAGGACTAGTGAAGAAAAAGCACAAAGGCACTGGCTGAGATGGATCTGATGACATTGGATTTAAGCAGAGTGCTCCATGTTACCTAGCATGGATGCAGGAGCAGGATCAGTATCACGGAAAGTACACAAGTTTTCCTATCTAAGTCTGTAAATGCTTATACTAGAAGGTACATTTTGTTAATCAAGAAGAAATCTTGGTTTCTTCAGGTCTAATTGGTGAGAAATTTGGTCAGAAATCACACTTTCTCCTTTTTCTTATAAAGTTTAAGACTGATGTTTTATGTTAAATCTAGACTCAGCAACTTTAAGAATAAAAAATCGCCCAATTACAGAGCCTGATAAATCATCGAACAATTTCTTTTCTTAGTATTTGTCACCCTACTGTCATTTGTTGCCTGCTTTCCCTCTTTCTCAGTACACCAGTAAATTACCGAAAAGAAAAGGAGAAGAAATTGAAATTATTCGGATGCCAGAGATGTCTCTTTAATCGGATGGAGAAAAGTGCTCTGAATTTCAATGCGTACTTTACTATTGATTTCGTTTAACCAAGAAGAGGCCTCACTTAATATTGAGAGATCTGAGTCACTAGTGCTTTAAGTGTTTTTAAAATAGATAGGCTGTAATCAGTCACACGCCATTTTGCATTTTAATAAATAAAACAGGAAAGGAAATCAAAAAAGTTTTTTAATTTGGTACAAAGTTTCATTTCAAGCGGAACTGGCTGTGTCGCTGAGTGTATTTAAAAGCAGACCAGCTCATTCGCTGTAACAATATTCCTTTCATTTATGCGATTTCATTTCATGGAATTCATTTTGAGACATTAGCAAATTTAAATTCTAAATCTTCTAAAATAAATATATAAGCACAACTCATTCTCAATAAACACACTTTAATTAAGAACTTTTTCAACATTGTATTTTGCTGAGCGTTCACTTGCTCATGATTAGTGGTGTTGTATAGCTGCTATAAATAACAGCTATATGTTAAAATAAGCTCAGACTTGCAATTAGGTAAACAGCAGCAAGAGAAAGGAATTTGCAACCTAATGATGGATTTCCGGTAAAACAGTTTCCAAAATTATTACTTTCTCTTACTAATTGAGATAATAAATAATTATACAATATTAGAAATATGACTGCTAGATAATAGGGTTTTGAAATACTAATTCTGGACTTCATTAGCAGCCATTCCACCAAATTTGGAAATAAAAATAATTAGAACATTTAACCCTGTTTATCTGATTAATTATCTTACTGTGACCGAAGATATCTAACAGATTTAACAGAAGTTATAGAGTAATTTTGCTTCTAAGAATTATGTTTTAATTATTTTCATTGTCATTTTACTGTCAGATACTTTAGTATATTTGATATATTTATATTAAAAAGAGGAAAGAAATTAAATTTTAGTTGAATTTATTGGATGAACAATTGCTTCTTGTGCTGATCAACTTAACACCACTTCAGTTAAGATTAAAGTTTCAGATTTAATTAGCTCCAAAGAAGCTTTACTTAATCAAGCAACTCTCCACTCCTTCTTTACACTCTCTTATCCTTCATAAAAGGACGTATTGCCTTCTGCAGATTTTCGATTTGATGTTTTCACAGAAACAGCCTTCTTTCTTTAACTGCATTTCTTAAGGTTTTCCTTTGTACCAAGAGGTTTAATTGAATGTTGGCTTTACTATAGTAGTTTTAAAAAGAAATTCATCTCTTATGCATACAATTACGAATTTCACACGCATTATTAAGTGTGAACTTGATTTCAATTAAGTTCCAAACATTATTTGAATTGGGCTACATCCTAGTAAATATAAGATTTATTGTCAAAGTTCTCAAAGTGGAACAATGAGAAACTATTCAGTGCCATGAGAAACTTATGGCTGTTATGAGGACTGATTTGTTCACCTTTCTGGTACAGCCTTGTTTAGTAGATTTGGTCATTTTGATCTTTAGGTATATTCTATAATTTTTAAACTTTATTATTAACTGAAACGCAGCAACATCAGCAAATGTTAAAATTTGATCTCATTGAGTGAAATCTGTTAAAGTTAATGATGAAAAAAAAAGTTAAAAATGGGGGTTTGTATCAAAATATAAATAAATAAATAGATTTTATGCAAATAGTTTTGTCAGCACTGGTAGAATCTGGTGTGTAACTATTTTATTACAATTCACAGATATCTAGAGGGATTTGGCTAACAATAAGCAGGAACGTAGCGACAGTAAATTGAAATAGAGGACCTGGTCTGAATTAGAGATGAATCTGTTATTGTACTTGGAATAGGTATGCCCAAATGGCTGGCCCAACCTTTACCGCATATTGCCTCTGTTGCAATAGTGCTCTTGTCTCTAGTGAATATAAAAGTAAGATGTATGTGGACCAGTGTCAGAGATTAGTAGGGTAATCAGTTGCTTAGGACAAGATTGAGGTTGCAGTTTCCAAATATATGAACACTCAAAACTATTTGCCAATAAATTTCTAAATTTAATCGGCGTCTATTTTAGCTTTATTCAAAAGTATTGAATAATAGCAAATTCAGCATGATTTCAGATGTCGACTTGCTAAGGTGAGTTACCCAACGTCTAATTTAATATCCAATGTAAGTGAATCTTGGAAGGCTGTCTCTAGTCTATTGTAAATGAAACTCACTATCAATTATCAGGTTAATAACAAGAATGATTATATTTCAAATTAAATTATTAGTCTCAATAAGAATTTCGGCTTTGATTAAATATATACGTATATAATAGCTTTATTCAATAAAAAGATTGAACAAACAAATTTTTATCGAGAATAATGGGGAAAAAGTGTAGGGGAACAAAAAGCTGTGCTTTCCTTCAGCTTATCATTAAAAATTAAAATGTAAAGTGACTTTTTTTCATAGTTTAAAAGAATTTTTTTTTTGGAATTTGAATTCTATAGGGATAAAAATTATTACATAGGGGTACTATTATATAGTATTAAGAGAGAAAGAATAAGACTTGAATACAAGTTTATAAAAGAAAGCTTACTTTTAGTAATGTTAAAGAAGTCATAAGTAACGTTAAAAAATGATTCAAGGTTATCAGGCAAAAAAGTGCAAGAAAAAAATTGAAACAGGAAAAAATGCACAAGAATTTCAGAAAAAGACCATGTTAGCATAATGTCTGCGTTCCTTAATCCACTGTTGCTTGAAATATATTTTCCTATTTGGCTGAATGTCTCTGGAATATATTCCTCACATGGAACCCTTTGTGTTACATGTGGCAACATCCAGGGTCTCGTTATACATCTAAATCTAAGTTGGAAATTATTAACTTGAACACATCAATACTGTTCTATCCCGAAATTTCTTAATGGTAGGTCGATTAATCATATAAGGCACCGAAACCCTACGAACGTTGTAATTTCTACTGCCATCATAACAAAATAACAACGACATTTACAGTCACGTGTTGCCAGTTAGTAGCTGATTTACTTTAGAAGGATTTCCAACTTTTTATATCATTATTAATTAAAATATTATGCTAAAAAACTGTTCCCATTTCTAAAATACGAATACAAAAAATTATTTAAAAATATAAGAAAATCTTAATTAATTGCTATAAAAATATTTTCTTTATAAATCTTTTAATTGTGTATGGTAAATGGCTGTTGGTGTTATAGTCTTAAATATTTTAATCTTCTTTACATGACAGATCAAAATTTTGATTGAGACCTTTTTTCGATCATTGTTAATTTTTTTTCCAGGATTACCTAATTTCCTTACATGTCAAAATGATATGACTTTTTTTACAGTCACTATAATTCAATTATTATTATTTTTTTTTTTTAAGTGACTCAATTACCGTCACCAATGTTATCTCAATTTTGGGATTGAATTAGACAAGTCAATTTAAAGTTCACAATAAATTCTCCAGTTCAGTTGAGAAATCAGAAATATTGTCTTGCAAAAAGCTTTACCCAGTGATTGATTTTTTTTTTAATTAATTAGTATTTTTGATTTTAATCGTACAAAAGATTATAACGCAAGATATAGAAGACTATTCAATAAAAGGAATTGGGCACAGAATTTATATATACTCTCCTTGTCAAGCAGGCAGTTAATAGTTTTGACAGATATCCTGAATGGCCAAATTTACCCTAAATATGAAAGAAGGTATAGTTACGAATGTCAGAGTTGAGGCAAAGAGGTTGGGAAAATGGTTTAACACTGTCTAGGGCCTAGGCGAGTGTGGCCGCCTTCTGTTACCAGTTCCGCAGGCTTGGCAGAGGTACGCTCTCAAGGGAATGCTTGGGAGAATTGCAGTTTAAGTATCTCTTGGTATATTTATAGATTGGTAAGTTACTATAGGGAGAAAAGCCCCTGGGAGGGTCTTTTATTTACTTATTGGGGATGGAATCGGAGCCAAATTAGGTGTAGATCTTAGCCAGGGTAGTACCAGGCCTTCGATTTGCTATTACTTTTGATCTTATTTCGTATTATTTTATTTGGTATTTACATAAAGGAATCTTTATTCCAGTTCCGTCCAGGTGAAGTAACAGATGGTTTGAAGAAATCCCTTAGCGAAAACTAGGAATTTATTTACTTTTGTTTTTTTTATAAGAATTACGCAAACATAAGAAACATCCAGAAGGATATATTGTAATATGATGGCTTAGAGCTCAGTGCAAACTAAATGCGCCCAAGCTGGCTCCAAAGCCACTGGAAAGCCTTCAATTTTTCTTCTGGAGATGTGTAAAATTTTACTCCAACTTACGCCTTTGCGCCCTTCAATAGAATGAAGATAAAATAGAAGAAAATAGAAACATAGAAAACATTTTTGAAAAAAGGAAGAAATCCTCACTTAGAGACAAATTAGTTATTCCATTTCAAAGTAATAAAATTATTTATTCAATATAAAATTAATATGAAAGTTAAATTTCACTCATAAGAGTAAATGAAATTTCAAACATCTACAAGCAGAGAAGCCAACCAGCACACTTTGGGAGGATTTAAATTTCACACTCAATAGTCATATTCAAAATTTAATTCCGGGTTGCTTATACCTTTTTGATAAAGATTTCATCCTGTACCAGTCTTCATATCTCTCCTTCTGAATCTTCCCGACCATAGCTACCTTCCCTCCTCCTCCTTCTCTTCGTCCAAAACTCTTCACAACCCCAACTCCCAAACTCTTCGTTCGCTTATTTCGTGCTTTTATAAAACTCATAAGATAAAATTAAAAAGAGACTTGACTACTTTTAGATAGAGTGACTCTTTTTAATTTTGTACCGTACAATCTTGTGCCAATTTCCGTGTCACTGTTCACTCCAAATTTAAAAAAAAGTTTTAATTGAAATTATTGAATCTCTTGTCACACACATAGCCAAAATTCCCATTTTTCTTTACACTGCAACTGTGTTACTTCAGATTATATATCTATCCTTTCTGCACACATTTAATCTTCTTAGTCCACATCACTTATTATACTCAAGCAATGGCTTTAAAATGGCCAATAAAAATTCAAATTTAATGTTGAGGAGCGGTCAAAACGTTTGTAGATAAATTTCGGCAAATTCGGCCTTCTTTAGCGTTATATAAATTTGTAGATTTGTATGTTTTAACTTCATCATCATAACTGTTGATGTAGTTAAAAAATTTTTACTATAGATGAATTGATTTATAATGATGTCTTGATTTAAAAATAATTGATAATATTGCGACAAAATTGTAGAATAAGATTTTTAATATTTTAATATATTTTTAAAAATGTGGAAAAGTCATTCGCTTTAAAACGTAGGGAGAAAATTAGAAACGTTCTTGCAAAAAGTGGAAGGAACCGTACAGAAATTTTATAATGAAATATCAAAGCCAAAGAGAAAAGTGCTGCTAAACGCAAGAGTTAGTGAACCTTGTGAATATTAGAGCTGCCTGTGGATTCCAATCTTAGTTTGTATGAAAAGAGCATTCATTCTATTTATCCACAGCTTCACTGATGTCTGAATCCCAAGTTCATGTAAAACTGTATTAATGAAGTAGCGCTTTAATGCTTCCAGCAATTGAAAGAGAAGTAGACGAGCTATGAGATTTGATATTTCAAAAAAGAGACAGATTCACCCAAAAGATCGATTAGAAGATGTTCTTCTACCATTAACAAAGCGTAGAATAAAATAAAAATAATAATAATTGACCAACCATAATCATTCATTTAATTCCTGCAATAATAGAAACCATTCAATCTGAAAAAATATTAAAAAGAAAGAAAGTGACAAATCAACTATTATTGGTAAATCATAATGTCAAATGCCCTAGATTGGAATTATCATCCACTTTTCTGGTACGAGAGGTATTAAAGAAATTCTCAAGTTGGTTATAATTTCTGGACAGGGTAATTTAGTGCTCCAATTTCCTTCAAATTTGCCTACGCTGCTTTGAACTGAATATTTATATTTAACAATATTCACAAATGGGATATTACTGCATTCTTGCTCCCTGAAATTTATCATACTAGGATAAAAAAATGCCATAAAAAAATAAATTGAAGGAAGTACTTGTAAATGGTTTTTAACCGTAAACTTGTAACCATACCTTTATTATCATAAAGGTTATAAGCCCATTTGTAAGAAAATTATATTTTATTAGAGATCTTATCTTGGTTCGTGGATGATAGTGAAAGATCTTTGTTTTTGACATTTATATTTCCATCATTCCGTTTGATACCTGTTTAAATGTAATGTATCTCCTCATATATTCTCGAGCCCAATCGGCACTCTCCTCTAAGAATGTCATCTGGGGACTCTTATCCTTGTCATCTTCTTTTTTTAGATTAGTGTGCTTTCTTTAGTTTGCAGTTTCCTTATATTATTTCATATATTTTCTAGGGAATTCTCAGTTTTAATTTTGTATTAGTAGGATAAGTTGTTTTCCGCTTTTATACTTACTATTCTCTGGTTTAGTTCGTTTCCACTTACTTGCTTAACCCTCTCTCTTCTAAATAATAATTACATCAACTAAATAATTAACAATTTGAGAGGCTTGCAAAGCTATGGTGTATTTTTGGTTAGTGGGTTCGATTCCTGATCTAGGCCTTGAATTTTATTTAATGCTTAGTATGAGAAATTTGTAGTAAAGTATACTTGCAAGTTGCCTCCGTCCACCATTCGTAGTCATTTGGTAGATGGACCTAAAGTCTGCCTAAAAAAATAACAATTACTTTACTTTATAGAAAACAACTTGGAATTTATTTTATTATTTGACCATACGAAGAAATGTTTTTCAAAATATTTTCTGTAAATAAATTTCCTCAAATGCTAATCCAATGAAATTTCATTGACTTTTACTACAGATCGGCTGTACAATAAGTTTATTCATAATCTGGTTAGATCGATTAATTTAGGGCTATAAAACATTGGTACCTTTCCAATGCATGGAAGAAATCTGATTAACCAACTTCAGTAACTAAACTAGTAAAATAATTGATTTACCTTAAAGCTGATAGTTGAATGTTTAATAACTTAGGAGTAAAACTTTCTCTGACTCTAAGCTCAGTCGGTAAGCAGAGAAGACAGTAGAAGAAGCAGAAAGCTTTATTCTCTCTCTTTCAGACAAGGAGACATTGTTTTGGCCGGCCAGGGCATTATTCTAACCCCTCGGACTCTTCCTTTCCGAAGGGAGATATTTAGATGGCTGAATAGAGAGAGAGAGAGAGAGAGAACGTTGCTGGAGAAAGAGAGAATTCCAGAGAGAATAGCCGAAAACCAAGTTCGGTCATTATTTATTCACGAAGAAAGGAAAATCTATTTCTCTGGGGAAGTCATGTGCCTCACCAACAAAAAAAAAAAAAAAAAGTAGAAAAAGTCTTAAAGCATTCAGAGCTGAAATCTTATTGTAGTTTACTTCATTAGTAGCTGGTATTGATGAAACTCTCGTTAAGGACAACAATAAGGTGAAATAAAAAAATATGGTTACTTTAGACTGGGGTCACCATTCTCGAAATTTCAGGTTAGCCATTTCATTTCATTATTTATTTCAACAAATAAATTCAGGGAATTTATTAGCAAAAACACAATGAAATTTATACAATCCCTTAATTATTTGAATTTCATCCAGTTGGTTGCAGGATTGGAATGAGTTTTTTTTGTTGAGAAAATTACCATACTTCTCGGCTTCTTTTTTGTGCCTTCTTTAGTCTTCGTTATGACCCATATCCGAACCGAAACGAATAATAATTAAAAAGAATCTGGTGTCAACACACGAATAATTTTCTCTCCGTAGTATTATTTCTTTTTTCTTCAATTACTTTATTGAAATTTGCAACTGCAAGTGGATTGCTCTTGCTATGGAGCATTTGTAATTCGGCGCAGAATTAGCTTTGATGTGATAGTTGTTGGAATACTTGGTTGAACCCTATAATTCAAGTCCACTAGTCCAAATCGGTTTTAGTAGCGCGTTAATTGTAAATACTTGGTTGTTTTGCGC
The DNA here is from genome assembly GCF_049639745.1 of Rhodnius prolixus. Classification (NCBI taxonomy): domain Eukaryota; kingdom Metazoa; phylum Arthropoda; class Insecta; order Hemiptera; family Reduviidae; genus Rhodnius; species Rhodnius prolixus. The sequence goes on along the minus strand of NW_027411614.1, from coordinate 38,423,333 downwards.
CAATTCTGATCGTCTTCCAAAGAGTCTTGCCAGTGCAGGTAATGGCGATTTTTGAGTTTTTGCCGTTTAAGATGTGCGGGTGAGTTCCATGTAAGACGTTTGTCCATTTATCGAGTCTGAGTGTAAGTCAGTACAAGGAAGTACAGTCAGGTTGAGTAAAATGGAGGACATATTTCACGTCTGATGGTATCTAAAACCGTCAGGACAGAAGATATACTTACCATTAAGGTAAACACCCACAATGTAAAACAAATTACAGTAGTAAATAAGTATAAAAATTGAAGATCGAAAGCTTGGCAATTTAACAAATAAAAATATTATGACTGAAATTGGCAGCAGACTGTTTACTGATTCATTAAGTTTATCTAAAAAGCCCAACTTTCATTCTCAGTGTGAGATGGAAGTGTTTTCTCCAGTAATAGTAAATTAATGTTACGACTGATTATATTTTGACGTGTTTTAAGTTTTAATTCTTATTTGATTGGATTAACCAAAATAAAATATGAATAAATATTCACCATGCATACAGATAATTTTATTAATAATCATGAATTGAAATACCTCATTGGGTTTAATTAAAACCATCCAATGCTTCAAAAGAACATGATGCGTTAACTTTTTTTTCAGAAGGGCCAATTAAAAGAGTTACAGGTGGGTCCCAAACGTTATTGGGTGGAGATCCTTAGAAACAAGTTGTATGTATGTATTAATAATATATTTATGTATAAATTGCCGGCTGTTACTTCTAAAAGTTTTATTTATTCTCGTTCTACTGATTTGGTTTTAATGATTGTGTATAAAACGGACAATAATTTGTTCAGCCATATGACGTTTGATTTTGCGTTTGAATGTTGTTTTAAAAACAAGTTAAAAAGAGTGAGAGTATTAGTGAAAAAGTTCATTAAAAGGCACTTCGTTTCCTTCTACCATTTCAATGGTATTTTATTTTTTACTGAAAGAGATTTTAGCGCCTAAAACAATAAAACAAAACCTTTTAAGTACTTTCACAAATGAAGTTCACGTTTTGGTAATTAAATTTTTAAAAAAAGTCGCTTGTTTTGGGGAAGAATGAACTTACTTATTCAAATTTTGAAACAACAATTATCTTTTTCAAACTTAGATGATCACCAACCATTGGCCAGACAATTATATCATTAAAACAAAGAAAAAAAGGAAACCTAATCTTCTGAATTAAACCTTGAGACCCAAACCATATTATATAATAATAAAAATATGATTTTCTTGCTTTATGAGTGTTACTAAAATGGAAAACCTCTCATAGACTCATAAAGTCCTTTTTATTATTTATCCTCAATTTGCTGGCCATTCTCTAATTCTTAAAACCGACCAGATGGGCGAAACCATGGAAAAAAGGTCGTAGAAATATATGAACCAGAGGAGTAACTAAAGAAATAGAAGTAAAAAAAATTAATGTTGAAGTACACCTTATAATGAAATAAAATATTAATTAATTCTCACTGAACAATAGCTCAAATCCTCTTTATTATTATAATCTTAATAAATTTGTGACTAAATGAAATACTATCTAATAAAAGATCATTGGGAAGAATCTTCTTTATAATGAGTAAGTAAGAAGGGCATTGGAATTTTCTTAAATCTGCATGAGACAGATAAAATGAAAGAGATCTGAGACACATTTCACTCTGGCTTTTCAGTTTAGAGTTGACAATGCAGATACAAACTTTAATTGTAAATTTTATTTATTTAATTTGAGAAATTCTTTCTAAATTAATATTTTTTTTAGAACTGAACTTTCTATCATTGCACGAAGGAAAACTACCTTTAAGGCCATACATTGTGATTATTAATTCCTTCATTCATGGGCCGTTTCCATCACCAGAGAAAAGTATACTATTAATTAAAATTTTACTGCATGCCTCACCATTACTAAGGAGCTACATAACTTTCAAAATCTTAAAATATAAGACATATTGAGAACAGATGAAAAGATATTAAGAAAGAGTGGCTATGAACTCAAGAGTTCTTACTTCTTACTGAGACGCCTACTATCCCTCTTTTGGACATAGATAATAGTGTGTGAAGTCCAAAATGTTTTTTTGAGTACGTTGTATGCAAAAAGACAGTAGTTTTAGCGATCTCAGTTCTATAGGTGACTATACCCTTTCGAAGTTTTCTGGCCACCAAGCAATTTGATGGTCTGCGCCGATGTGGAAGACCATCATAGCCGCTATGGTAGTATCTAAGACGCTCCTATTTGAACCATTTTGAAAAGTAGCTTGAGTTTGAAAATAGATTCAGGAAATAGTTAGGGCAACACGTGAGACGATTCTTGGACAGTGTCACAATCTGGTGGAGACCTTCGTAAGAAACCAATCCCAACAGGCTCCTACACACTGTGCACCACTATAGATATATTTTCATTTCAGTCGCAGTTTAGTTTAAGTCGCAAATTTCTCCCGCAAAACTTAGAAAAACTATAATGGGATTATTGTTTCATAATCATTATTTGGTGAGGCAGAAATAGTTGTACAAAGGACTCATTTAGAAAATCATTTCCAAGACTTTCATGTCTCAGATTGACACTATACATTGCAGAAAATGTTAGGATGTTTTTGTCTTTGTTTAACCAAGTAAGCTCACATAAACTACCTTTTTACATACTTAGGTTAACGCTTCTGGCTGAGCTTCCGAAGAAGTGGATGGTCTCCAATGCAAGCAATTGACGACCACAACAATAAGTACCCTCCATTTAAATGTTTTTTAGTAATTCAAATCGAATATAGTTACAATAAATAGTCGTTTTCAAAATTAGAAGAGAGCAATGTGAGAATTGCGGAATTCCATTTGCCCATTAGAATGGAATTCTAATTTCTGTTCATGCCTTTTTCTTCACTATTATTGGTGTTAATAGTTGTATAAGATCAACATTTATTTAGAGTGGATTCCATCATGTACAAAACTTAATATTTTTTCTATGCAGATGAATATTGCAGCAACAGTTTCTTTAGTAGTAAATAATGCGACTTATTTATAATCTTCAGGAGTAGCAATCATTGTTTTGGATTGATAGTAATAGTTTCTCTAGGAATAATAGTAAGATGGGAACCTTGGTATAAATATATGCATATGCACCACTGGTAGATTATCATGCTAATTCAGTGACATCATCGCTTTAGAATCCCTCCTTGTCTTGTTGGCCCTTGTTAATAATAAACGTTACATTATCCTCTTGAATACATTACAATAACACTATCATAACCAAACCATCTGTGAATTCCTCAACACAGAATTATCACATGTGTACATAACCATTAAATCATTATGCTTATCTGTTATATTCTTGTTATTTTATTTCTGCAAATTTTCTTTTGATTCTAAATTCTATTTCGCCTTTTTGCCCTTAAATACGAGTTAAGATTTTCTCATATTTTATTGCCTTTGGTGCCACAGATCTAAAATATTTCTTTCCCAAATTTGTCAAGTTCTCTTTCAGTTCAGTTTCCTTATAACTTACAGGCCATTTTCCCTATAAAAGAGGACTTTTTCAAGGATCTTAGCATCCTTTCGGATATATGTCGACCTGCGTGCTTTTTTTGTACATCATTAATCCTTACACCATCCACCAAAGCCTTAAGAACTGATAGATAGATATAGTACATTTAGCCTTTGTACATTGTTTACAAATATAAAGACAAGTTATTACAAAGTTATAGCACAAACTTAATAACACTAACGCTGATATGAACTTAGCCAAACAGTATGTACTTGTTAATTACAACTTTAGTCTAATTTAAATTGTTCTTTCCTAAGGTGTTCTAAGAATTCAGTAAGATTTTAGAAGATATTAAATAATTATTAATGGCTCTTTAAAAAATTGGAATTCTAAGTTCCTGATGACTACCGGAATTTTATTCTATTTTTACTAGCCACTACTATGTGAAGGAAAAAATCAGTTAATGTTTTCCTCCTAACTCACAATTCTGTAGTCATACTGCTGTTACAGATGCACTCAATTTCTGTAATTAGAGACCGAAAACAAAGCTCTGCTACTCTCTCTTGATTTTCTTTTCCACTCATATCTAGAATGACTTTTTTGCAGAGCTTGAAAACCGTGCTTGCTGCTCATATTGCTCCCTACAATACATGTGCATTCCATATGCCATCTGAGACCATGTATCCACTTACTGTTGTCTTGTAAACTAGTAATGTATCATTGCATTGTTATAAGCGTATTAAAACTGTCCGGTAGGACAGTTGTATAAGGGTTGATATTGTTACAGACAGTTTTAATAAAATTTGCAATCTTCCTACACACCGGAGGCTTTGGAAGATCGGTCAGTCTGGCAGCTTTTAAAAGAGGGAAAATTATTGGGTTTTTAGAAATGCAGAATCCTTTTTAGAAGCGTTCTAATTGATGAAAAATAAATACTTTAAATCTCTCTGATGGATGCATTCTAGTGAAATTTGTATGCAGTTTACTGACACATGGAAACTTTGAATCTGCTAATGAGCGTTAAACTAAACTGTACTGAATATAATAATTTATCGTTCAAGAAGGAGAGGACCGTTTATTATTTTTCAGTGGATAATAAATAAAAATATAGGCAGCTGGAAATAATTGCTGTGCTATACACATGGCTGATGTTTCTACAAAATTAGCGAGAAAAATGTTCATATCCGAAAGACCTGTATAGTAGAGGAAGCTACAAAGCTCTATCATATTCACTTGTATTTACAAACACCATATGAACTAGTTTCATGGGCATTCTAACCACAACTTTATTGGATCAACTGCCCCTTTCGTTGGATCATCCATCCCAAACTATGGACTACTTAAACATTCTATTTTTTTTGAACAACTTAGCGATCTGATCTTGTTTTTTCACTAGGGGTTAAAGATAATTCGTGCTTTGTTGTCCTAATAGCATCATGCAGAAAAAAAGGTTGGTTTACTTTAAAGACAAATCACTCAGAAAATTATGGGTGTAATCATTTGCAAAAATATAAGCACCAATATAAGGTTATTAACGAGTTAGCATTTGCCTAAATAAGGCAAGAATTATTAATGAAATAAATAAAACATCTTTGAAGAAGCTTGAAACTAGGTAGGAGAGAATAGGCCCAAGTACAATTTATATTTCATTAAGAATTAGGAACAACGTTGAAATTTAAACTAAACTGCAATTCTCTTTAGCCGGTGTAAGGTAGAAGAGCAGATTCAACAAGGCAGTAACTAGAGGGTAATGAGTGACTCCTCTAGCCAACTTCTTGCCTTATATGACGTCACTTAATCTTGGTAATAACAGGGCTAATCTTGAAACTTGTGATTACAAACTTAAGGGTATTCCTTGCTCTACAACGCTAAATCGTAGAATAACTTTTCTATATATATATATATATATGATTCTTTACCCCCTACTGATTAATTATTAAAAATATTTAAATAATTTTCTTTCATATTCTAGAGAAGACATATTGATTTTCTTCTAGCTAAAGCTTTTATTTTCTAAGTTGTAGGATTGTTCTAGTTCATTAGCGATCATCGTCTCTTGAGTACTGCAGACCTCCTGTTACAGATATAACTATCCATCCAAATAGAAAGCATCTACACTCCTCGGACGAAATATATTTTAATCGCAGTAAAAAATTCCACTTGAATTGACTTGGGTTTCTTTCTTTCAGCATTTTTTATAAAATCCGAGTTATTCCAACTTAAATAGTTCTTTATTCGGCCTTGTCTTAAACAGATATTTCCCTTTATTAAGGCTAAGATTTTTCCAAATGGTCAAGATCATCAACTTCATTTCCACTCAACGACATCAATCAAAAAAGAAGATGGCTTCAGCACTCAGTTAGTTCATTTGGGTCTTCTGAAACATAGTTTATTTCCGCGACTATGGTTGTACTTAGATTAGGAAGATTAGTCTTGGAAGCCTTTTTATTAAATTTGGGTTGATTTTGTTTTCTTATTTCCAGTTCCTGCGCAGGCATTACAAGGGTAGAAGGAAACGTCCAAACAGGAGCCTGTCTGATTCTTCTGTAGTTTATATAGAGACCGTATGAATTTAAAAAGCGCGGTGGAAAATCACGAAATAATTCTAGATGGGCCAGCACAGTAAAACTTTATTGGCTGCAATCGAAAATACTTTAGAAAAAATTCAAAATAAAAATAAATTTTAAATAACCTCCTGATGTTGGGAAAATTTCTTTTTTGCAGTTCAGCCTCAGAGCATAACTTCTAGCATACTTAAACTGAAACTTAGCACGTATAACTTAAGGAAAAAGAAGAATTTCATCGCTAAATAAAATAAAATAAATTAAGTTAAAGCTAATGAGATGAGCTCGTTATACATTGTGCAGTAATAGTTCGAACTTAATTCAGTATCACCTGGCTGTAGGCCGAATGTATATTTGCACACATTAATCAACATGCGGTAATCAATATATACAATAGTGCAGATATTGTTCAATATAAACTGATCGTGATTGTGGTATTGCATTATACTGCACATACAAATTATCTGCAGACCTGGTGCATATACTAGTATTTTGGATATTCCATTATAGTAAGGTGATAGACTTTCCGGTTAGGAAAGTACACAGTTGAATTAAGTCTCCAAACACCACAACTCTTCCTCTTTACATTAACAAGCATTACCCTTTGTTTCGCCCTTGACTCAGGCGCCTTTCCCTTTGCCGACAGACTTTGGTCGGCAATTAAAGGGTTTAGTTGCTGTTAAATGGCAAAGTAACCTTGAGGAGATTTAGTTTAACGAGTCTCTTCTGTTCTCTGAACATTAACTGGTTTCCTGGTATTCACACAAAGAGAGAGAGAGAGAGAGAGAGAGAATTCTGTCTTCTCTTAACCGTTCGTTAATGCCATTTTATAACTAAACTATTACAGAGGAACAGCCATTGCTATAGTCAGCAAACATAAATCAATTACATTCACTATCTTTAGTGTTGGCTTAAAGTCGCTCTCTAAGGACTGTGATCTCCTATAATTAACAACAATTACCACTGAAAAATCAAAGGAGAAACTTCCTAAATATGAATACACTTCAAGATCATGCTAGAAACTTTCCGATTGATAACAGTTGGTTTAAAACAAGGTTACTAAGCAAGTAGAAATAAAGCGAGTTACTCAGAACACCTCTGAATCTCCAATCTGATACATGTACAATAATTCCTGAGAATTTGTTTCATTTCTCTAATTCCAAGCAAGAATTAAATTTCGAAATAGAGTTGCAAAACAGGTAGATGCATCACGAGTTTTCCTTATAAGTGTGGGCCAACGGCAGAGTGATTCTTGTTGCCAGTGCTGTTCAATTTTGTGTAGGAAGAGACAATCCGACGAATCATATGGAACACTTGGCGTTTGCAAGGCCTCGCGTAAACATGTGCATATGGTTGTAGTTTTCCTAATGCAGCTTCACTAAAAGAGAGCGTTAGAGCAGAATTAGGCGATCTACGGTCTAACAGTCAGTGAGGAAAAGACAAATTATATGGTAACCTCAAGAAAAACGAGATTTTGGAGTTTGAACGAACCACTGGGTTTTAGGCGTTTCCAAGTTCGAATACTTGGGATTACTCCTGGCTAGTACGAGCGAGGTCGTAAAAGTTATTCAACACATGCTTGCAATCGGGAATAGATCTACGCGGAATTGCGGTGTCAATCCGGAAAACCGAAGGTAACAATCTATAAAACTAACATTAGATAGGTTGTATTGTTTGGTGCAGAAAATTGGACTTTGTCTGCAGCTGATGAACTTCGTTTAAACTTCGTTTGTAAGTAAAGGAAAGCCCTGTACACTATCTTCTGTCCGCTTGTCGAAATTGGCATGCACTGGGCCAGGAACTGGCGGGTTTTTGTAAAAAATTGAAGACCTGGTGGCAGCTGTTAAACTACAAGATTGCGTTGGCTGGGATGTTGGGATGCTGATGGAGTTGATTTGGAATACACTTTTACTATGTGAGGGTAAGAGATCGCTTAAATGGCTGCAGAATGTATAGGAGGAGGTGCAGCACTTAGAAGAAGTGTGATAGTGAAGAAGTTGGACAAGCGACAGAGAAGAAAAAAACATGAAGGATGCCAAGGACCTGTATAGACCGCAGCGCCATCGACTAGTAAAAATTTTAAAGGTTTCTATACTTCATTCAAAAAAAGAAATTTAAGACTGGAAAAAGGGTTTTCATTTATAATATATAACATTTGAAAGCAATCTACCGAGAAAAGAAAAAAGATATAACATTAATCTTTAATAAAATTTTTACACATGGAAACATTTTTTTTTTGCTAAAACACTTTTTATAAAAGGATTTAAAAGAAGCTGTATTTAATCGTAAACATCTTTAAAGATTTTTTTAAATAGCATGCTTTCCGGGACTTTTTTTAAATTTTCTACTGCATCTTTTTTATTTGTGCACAGTGCTTTTAATCTTTTATATTTATAAGCACATGTGTATGTTATAAAAGGATTTTTGTTTATAAAATCTTTTCCAGATTCTATTTGTTTTACTGTCAGTAGTTAAGTCTCCTTTTGAAAATTGTTTTATATTCATGCTAAAAATAAGAAATACTAGACATCCTGTACTAACTGTACATTGTACCACAACTATATGGTGGCTCACAGCTGTATGTTATTTCCCACGCGAGATTGTCAAACATAAATTAGATTTCAACCATGAGATTTGAATAAAAATAATAATGAAGTATATTTAAAGAAAAAGAATACAAAAAGAAACATCCTTTTTTATAAAAGAGAAGAAAATGAACTTAATGAGACAAGAAAAACTCCTGTGAGGGGAAGAACAAATTCGATATTGGTTTGATTAGGTAAGTTAATTGCAAACATAAGGTACTTAAGATACAAAGATAGCTGAATTCATTAGGAATTATTTTACTATAATTCCGAGCTTTAAGCATACACACATGGCAAGGTGAGACTGATTGATCTATCTCATCAGTGAACGGAGGCAGCAATCAAATGATGAGAATCTCGCCTAAATAATATAAATAAATAAAAATAATTAAATTTGAATAAATATTTTCATATAGAATTTTTATTGTAAAATCTGATAAATTATCAGATTCTGAGGTTAACTGATAAGAAATGTGAGCTATAATTTTTTAAAACATATAAATGTTATTAAATAATTGCCCAATTAGAATAAAGATAATGGAAAACGGCTAGAAACTCTTTTCTCTACATTTTATTATTCTAGGTGAGAATGAAGAAAGTGAAAAACTTCAATCTTTTCTCAATTTTGGGTAATTTATTTAAGGATTTTGATGTATTTTTAATTTATTCACCTCTTCATTATTATTTTTTATTATTTTACTGATTAGTTTGATTAAGAATGCGAAAAGAGAGTCTAGTCATTTGATTTTATTAATATATATTTTTTTTAAAAGAAATTCCAAGAAATTTTTTCCTTTGGCAAGAAAGAAATGGCATAAATGAAACTTTTCTCTTAAGCAAGATGTTTATTACATGTGTTAAAGAAAATTTATCTTACATAATTTCTTTACAAAATGCTGCTGCCTTAGGGCAGTTGAATTTAAAGTTATATTTTGTAAAAGAGATAAATTTAAAAAGGAAAGTTACACTTCTTGTACACTAAGTTTTATTGGTTCAGTGACGATCTTTATTCTTAAAGATGGGAACTTAAATTTTTTTTTCAAAATAGACAATAATATTTAGCATTGCAATTAATTCCAAGGATGGAAAAGTTACATTTTTATGAATTCATTCATATATGAATTTTTATGGATTATATTTTGAATTTTATTATATTTAAAGCCTTAAAGAAAGAGTTGTAGAACTTTTTATCGCAGAAAAAGCCACCAAGAAATAGAAAACAATATTTAGAGCCTCAGGATAAGTGCACAGGGCTCCGGATGTGGAGGTTTCAGGTTCTTGAGTTTTTCGGATACCTTTAGATTTTTTTGCTGTAAATGAAAGCCGTTAGTATATTTTCTTCACTTAGCAAAAACAGTAATATTCATTATACTTTATCAATGGTGAAATATTTAAATAAAAGTAAATTTAGAACATAAACATTTTATTTGGAAGCTTTACAAAATATTGAACCATTTTGAGTCCCTTCTTAAAATTTATTTACGAGTATATATGTTTGGCACAAACACAAACTACATTACTAGCTTTTAGCACTAACTTTGGTGAAGAATATGAGGCCAATGTCTCAGTGAAGCACTGTTTTGGCCATAACTTGGACCTTCAGTTAGCTAAAGCAACGTTTAAGATTGCCAGCCGACTGTATGACCTAACAAATCATAATACAGGATCAACGCAATATGACCCACAGTGTCGTAAATTTATAACACACATGTCTAGCAGCAGAAGTTCTACAGCGGTGAACTGTCGGACTGTTTAGTAAAGTTATGCGCCAAACATCTGTTATAACATGTCGGGATGTTTTAGCTAATATGGCTTTCTTCGCTTCACTTCCTCATCGTTCACAAATTTGATCCTGAATTGTTTTACTTTCTCCTTTTAACGGTCATTATCCGTCTGTTGGGTGGAAGATAGTTGCCTAGTTGTGAACTAGTTAGAATTAACTACCAGCCTCTAGATATGTTTTAGGCGCTCCCTACTGTAGCATGTGGGGGTGCGTCACCTAAGTAACATTTAAACGTTCTCTCTCTCCCCTGCCAAACCCTAGAACGGCTATCCGACAGGCTAGTGCTCAGAGTAATGTCCACAATTATAAAGCAGAAGTTCTCTAAACTCTAAACCCTTTCCACTAACCTCCTTGACTAGAATTTAATTATGATAATTAAAACGTTAATTGCTCACAAATCTACTGTGGGTTTTCAAGGGGCAAAAGCTCTCAACACAACAAAACTGTACCCGACACACTCCATACATTCATTCTATCTCTACGTCACTTACTCCCTTCATCTCTCTCTCTCTGGGCGCTGATTATATGTGTCTATGTCAGCCCCGACGGGACTTATGTTAATGAATACACAGCTCGCCAATAATGGGTCTTCCAGTCTGAATTATGCACAATTAAAATTGGGTGCGTTTGTAACCTCATCAACATGGAGGTTAATACAAATTTATGGTCAATAAGTAAACATTTTTACAGAGAAAAAGTAAATATCATTTCCTACGGATTTTCCTTTATTTGCCAAAACTAGGTGTTTAGTAAATAATAATTATAATATAAATTAATATTACATTAATATTATATAAATTAATTATAATAAAATAACCAATTTTTCTGAATTATCGATTGATCGTTCTCTACTTCATTTTCTATTATTCCTCCGTCTTTATTCTGTTCATTTCCATCTTTAGGTCAAACAATCGGCGAAAATTGAATTGACTTCAATAGCTGGTCCATTTAATAACTGCTATCCTAGTCCCAAAGATTAATTCTAGGGTATGATCTCATTACTTTGGGTTTAATCGTTCGGTAGATAATTAATAAATCGTGTTTGCTTTGATATGAGATTCAAAGATAATTTTAATGCTAATTTTTAGAAATATCTAAGATCTCCACACGGTTTCTTAAAAAAATTTCATATCGTCTCTGCTTACATTATACGAGTTTTAAATTCTGGACAGTCTAGAAGCAGAAGTGCTTTCCGCGCTAAACAACAAGGAGATTGCCCATTGATCCTCCCTTAGTGGCCCAAATAACTAGCCCATGACATTTGGCTAGCCCTGATTTGATTATTGTACGTCTTGGGCTACCAGTCCAAGAAAAGTAAGCAGCCAGAGGGCGTGAATAAGAAAAAAACAAGAGTAAAATCGTGTCTTTCAGGCGGACTTCGTGTCCAATTAATAATCAATTTTCGCGGACAAAGAGTATTACTAATATGCTTTACTATAAGTTTGTGAAATCGGGAGCCAAATCTAATAACCCCAGAAGTTGAAAGGATGGAGGTCCAAGTAAGGAGAAGGGAATAGATTGCTACCGACTGCCTAAAGTATGACAATGCATGATAAGGTAGCGCAGTACACATGACAAAAGTGTAATAAACGTTGCGTGTTTTAAGAATAGAAAAAACATACTGGTTAGGTAATCTCGCCGACAACGCCATAGTATCCCTTCAGTTCGAAACGTGCCATGCGATAATGTTGGCTTGCAAGATAACAACTCTGAACTGTTTACCCAGCTGCTATTTTCTTATTCTCCCATGGAACATCCTAAAAATAACAAATTGTAATTTTACGTGTAGAAGGCTAGAGATTGTGGGAACAAACTTAGATATATATCGTCAAGTCACCAACTTTGTTCGTTATGATCTCTAAATGGTTTTCCTTTTTTTAATCTTCATCTAAAATTCTAATAAATTTCCAGTTTATAAATAACAGTTTCAAATATTAAACGCACTTGCCTTACAAAGTTAGATCTTGCGATTACTTCTTTTTTTTATGGTGCAACATCCTGACCGACACTCAGGATGGACGAGTATCTAGGAATCTTGTAAATCTGGTTACGTATGAGCGAGTTATTTGGGCAGTGCAAACACACTACTGAATAATTGTAGAACAGAACTTGCTAAAGCTTTGGTAGTCTTTTTTTTTAGCTGTCAAAGTAAATAGTAGAAAATTTCTTAAAGATTTAAGCTTGTTAGATACGAAAATTATTGTGGCATAATGCGCCTCTATCCAAAGTAACATTCATTTAGAAGATTACATTCATGAAGTAAATCAATTACTGAGTCGATGGACGGTTTGTTAATAAGCCTGAGAGGCTTATTGTTCAACCCCGAAGGTATATCCTCCCTTCCTAACCAGGTTTTATTATTACATGATCTCTTTTAGCCGAAGCAAGGCTAATCCTCTTACCGGAAGCAATACAATTAAACAGGATATTAAATTTATTTCATCTTGCACAGGTACACAAAATATACACCAAATGGTTGCTAAACCACCTGAAGAGTCGATGAAAGACTCCATTGCTAGAACACTTCAGGAGTAAAGGTCTGATCAGATTTAGAAGATCAAGAATCAGAACAGTGAATCTCATTTGAGCGCATTTTTTCTAATTTTATTCGCCAGTACGAATAGTGTATTAGATCGGAGTGGTCCTGTACATTTTGCGAGAGCAACATAGTGGTATCGTCAGCGTAACTGGTGTTCAGGATACTAACGATAGTAGAGTCTGCCTTATAAATGGTATCTAGAATGTGTCCTAGGCGTCCCTTACCGCACTCCAGGCGAGGGTAATTGTGATAAACGCATAATAATAATTTAAATGTATAGCATCTCAGTTAAAACAAATTTTGTAGAAAATTTAAACATTTCTTAACAACAATGTTAATTGAATTCAAATCATGAATATATAAGTTCTTATTAATAATTATTTAAATTACTGCTGCGAAATCGTTTTATCTACTATTTCACAAATCTAGTTTCAATGTAGATTTTGTAGGAATGCTTGCTTACAGTTTAATAAAATTATGTTTCGCATTGAAAGACCTCTGATCAAATAATCGGATACTTCTTATCTGCTAGTAAATAAAGATTCCTAAAAGCAATGGTTTCCCTAGTTGCTAACACATCTTTTTTATTATATATATATATAAGTTATTGGTTTTGGCAGGTGGCCTAGCAGACTCATCTTTTCCAGCCATGATCTCGTACTTGGTCCAAAAAAGTTACTTTGGTTTTTTTACGACACTAAAGGATGTTTGTACCAGTTTAAAAAATATTTTTTTTTAATGGTCGCTTCAATTTTAAACTCCCTTAAGCTGGACAGCATTATTAATTAGTTTCATTAAGATTCAGACTTTGAATATAAAAAATATTGAGGTTTTGTAGGATTGAAAAAAATTGTGTTATATTACAACCTAATATTTTCTGATTAAAATACAATTAAAAGCTTTGTACAAGAGTTAATAGAAAATTAGACATTTATCTTTCTCTTTTTTTATTTATCTCGTGAGGGTGAGTGCAAGAGAGTAAAAGTAAACAAAACTAATTGGGGCAGCATTTGAAACCGGTTATCAAACTTCCAGAGTCATTAGTGGCTAAATGTATTGATATTTTTCAAACAAAAAGGCTTGGTAAAGAGAGAGATTAAGTTAGGAAGCGATGTGGAGACAGTCGCCGGCCGGGTGAGGAAGCCTAGTGGATAACATGACTTGGACAGTCTGTCAGAAACACTTCTCAGAAATATGAGACGACTGTAATTACTGTAGAAGGCATATGATGTTACCAAGGTTTATAGTGTTACAGTAGAGCAACCTCTCGCAGAAGAATCAAATATCTCAGTGAATGTTTGCGTCACAAAATTTAATTATTTACAAAAATTTATTTAGTGATCAAAAAATGTTTATCAAGAAATATTTGAATGTTTTCAAATGATCGAAATTTGGAGACGACTCCAGAATTTTTTTTGTATGTAAAAATAAATTAATAATAATTGAGAGATTCGAAGATTTCTGTACTTTTTTTGCTAGGTTTTTGTAACTTTGAATCCAACAAGTTTTATTTCACTTCTCTAACCATCCTTGAAGTTGGAATTTAATTCATCTAATGCTACTTTCGGGAAAACATGAAGTTTGTTTTCCCTGTTACTTATTCATCTCTTTTGGTTCTTACTAATTAAGTTATTTTAGCTGATAAGCCACTTTACGGCTTACCAATCCCAGAATTTCTTCGTAAACATGCTTTTTACTAATTTTTATTTTAGCACTGGGAACAACATTGGTCTACTGTGCCCCTAACTGATCTAGGAATTACCCAGTCTCTCTATGGAAGTTAAAAGTAAACTGAAAGCCCAAATAATCACTTTCTTGTGTCTACATGCTTTTTTTTTTTCTAGTTACTGCAGATTCTGAGGATGTCTCACATTCCTCAAATCTTAACCTCAGGAAAAAGAATTGCAGGATTGAAAATAACTGCTTGTGTTAGAAGTCCTCACATTAATTAAAGTTCGCCTCTTCAATGAAGCACAATGGGAAGAAGAGATTAGATTATGGAAGTTGCAGAACTACATGTTTCTAAAAAAAAAAGAAATTCCTCTTCGAGTTACTGGATTTGATGTAAAGACACGCATTCAAAATATAGTGGCTAAAAGCCACTTTTTCGAAATTATGGAGTCCTAAAAACATATATTTCCTGAAAAAACCTCCCTATCGAAAAGTTTAAAGATTGCCCTACTTCCTTTTATGCTTTATAAAACATAAATTAGAGAAATCATCCTAGAATATACATTACAAAACTAAATCTATTCAGCTACTTGTGCAGAATGCTTGTTTGTTTGTTAGATAGCTTAGTTTCTAGTATGTGGCGGTGCGTAGCGGTGACCAAAATAATTAATCTCACTCAAATAACAGAGTCAAGTTTATTTTATAAACTAATTTGCCAGCTAATAACGGTCATTGTTTGAACGCTTCAATCGCTAGATATCGAAGGCTGATTGCGACCATTTGCTCTTCTCCTAGCATGGTTTGAACAATGAGATTAATCGCCAAATTTCAGATCTTTACCGAAGATCATCCATATATCTCTTTATTAGAGATTACATAAAGATTTATTTTGTCTTTCTTTTAAAAGTTGTCCAATCTCCTGTTAGACGCTAATAGGTCGACGACAGAAGATGGCAGTTGAGAATAGAGAAGAAGGACACTCTTTCTTGAATAACGTTTAGGTTTAGATCCTAACATAGGACTCCTAACACCGTTTTAGAGTTAATAATTGAATTAAGAGAAAATCATGGATTATTTAACACTTTTACATTTGAAGTGACAGAAAACAATAATTGAGTAACTTGAAACTGAAGGGGAATCGTTTAAAAGCAAGAATAGATTAGGAATGAGGAGTACAGTACACCAAAAAAACTTACAAACGAAGATGTATCGTTATTGAGCTTGTAATTAAGGCGCAGGCAGCTTTATTTTTACGCGAGTAAGTGTTGCAAATGTTCTGTCCGTAAATCTACTGTGCGGAAGAAAATTTTTGCTTGGTGGTATTCGAGGTTTCATGTAGAAACTAGTGCAAATTGCGGTTAGAGGGTGACTTGTTTTGCGCAAGTAAGAAATGTCTTTGTCCTGATAATTGTTTTGTTCATTACACCTTTTTTTCGATAAGATATCTTGGCGATAAGATAGATTGGTGGCAACTAATCTAACTTGTAGAGTTATCGTCGAATGTGATCACAGATATGTCGAAATATCATCCGAAGTTAAGCAAAAGATTTTCCTGCAGCATTCAACATTTTCTTTTTACATCAGAACATAACCTAATAATTTCAAAAAGGTCATTTTTTTACGATCAAAGAGATTTTTATTTATTTTTTATTTTAACAAAGAAAATTCTAAAACTTAGAATCTAAATTATCCAAATAATTCAACAATTTCAGTAATCTAAACATTCCTTCTTCATAAAAATCCCAAAATATACATTTTTTTTTTAACAAAACAAAAAAAGGAAGAATCGACAAGCAGCTGTTCGCATTAATATCGTCAATGGATGCGTAATAAATATTCAGATCTTCTATGTTTCCCTTAGGGATACAGGAATACGTCCAATTCAAGTATAAACTCTGAATCTCTGCAGTCCCCATTCAGTTTCAATAACTGCCCTAACAAAATTTTATTTTACAATCCAAAATGATGAAAGACCCAGTAATAATTTTACTATTTAAAAAAAGAAGTTCTAACCAAAGCTAACTTTATGCAGCAAATTATTAATGTGACTGTTGCTGAAAGTGATGCTTTGTATTGTGGAATATAATAATTAACCAACAAGATTAATTGGATAAAAGATGTTTTGAAGTTCTTGATTTTGACAAGGAACAAGTAAAAGTCCACTTTTTGAAGAATCTTGGCGGAAATTGGGGTATCGTTTATTCAAAAACAAAGGAGCTGTATAAATAGCTGATGTTTTTGAATTTGGATTTCAGTACCTCAAAGACAAACTAGAGCTCACCGCCACAACTAATCAATTGCTTGCACTTTGACACTAGCATACACATTTCTAGATACAAACCGAGTACTTACAATATTTAGATAACACTAGACTACTACCTGTCTCTCGTCCCTAGCTTACATCCTAGATCACCATATAGTACACGTTTTAGATCTGATTTAAATCCTTACAATAATGCTAACAACTTTGCCGGTTAAATGTGAAAATGTCATTGTCAGATGTTCAAATTAAGGAGTTAACCATTTGAACAATTTCTTGACTTTAATTACATGAGGCAGCGTACTGAAAGTACGCTACTTCTTGTTTGAATTTAAATAGTAAGATTGCTCGACCAGAAATCTTTTTGCAATAGAAAATGACGGAGAAATTGTTAATCAGTGACTTCAGCCAAACAACCAGTTTGCTCTCACTCTCTCTGAGAGTAAATTAAAATTTAATTTAGTTAAGCAGTAACTTACATTTGAAGTAGCTCAGAGTGTCTCAATGAAATTGAGTTAAAATATAAATTAAGAACCTATCTTGAGAGGTTTTTCAAAATAAGACAGTCCTGATATGACTAGATTTCACCATTTTCTATCTCAGAAAGCGTAAAAAAAATAGTACAAAATGGTAATGATTCTATTTCACATCTCATATCTATTTTATCTAAATAATAAATAATAACGTTTGAAAGAATTGATTTTCTAAAAACCAGGATGTTTTTAACTGTAATTGGCATAATTTTTTCAGTGTAAAGTTAAAGAAATTTAAAAGTTTTTTAAATGTTCCTAACTTAGACCCATAACCAAAGATATTTTATCGAAAAAAATATCTGAAACATCTAGATTTTTGCAAGAAAATGCCAATTTGAGAAACAGTTAGCGTCAATAAAAAGAGTTCGCTAAATCCAAATATTTGCACATATCAAACTACTGACAGGGACTTGGATTCCTGAATCATTTCTCCTTAGGGGCCGCAGTAAAGCTTTGGAATAAAGATTCCAATTCCAATTATGCATATTTTATCTTCATGTATTGGCCCGATGGTTTACAAACGATCTTCACCAATCTTCATTCACTGGAAAAATCCTCCTCCATCTTCTTATTCTAAGACTTCCCAAATCCGACTCCATCTCTACTGCCTGTTAAGTCCCGGTCTTTCTCTCCTCCTAGCTCCTTCAGTGAGAACATTCAACTTACATGGTTTAAGTGAAAGTCAACTGCAAGTTTTAATAAAGTTCTACCATTACTTTTTTAAAATTTAATCTTCGCTCTCAGATCCTGATTGTTTTACTTTCTTTTGCATTTAATGAAAAACAAACAAAGAAACATCCTCCGCTTTGCAAGAAAGTAGCGTTCAGTAAATAAATGTCGAAAGAAATATATTTAAGTAGTATTTTATTAAACAATGAGATAAGCGAAAATATAAAGTAACATTGAAACATTTCTTCATAAAGATTTCTTTCCTGAAATAAGTTTTATTCATATTTTCACTTTGAAGTTACTAATAAGGGCACAATATTTTATTTCTTCAGTTGAAGAAGCTTTTATATTTATTCACTTCAATTTCTCTGTAATTGAAAGGTATTTCTCATTCAGTATTTAGTTCCGGAGATGATTATTGATGTATTCTTTATACTGAATGTGTATTTTATTTTTATGTTGCATTAACGTTAAATATTTAAGTAATATTTATTTCAAAAGTTGTTATAAAATTGAAAACTTTAATCTAACAATTTTAATAAAATACGTTTACATACTAATTAGAAAGCAAATTTAGTCTTTTTTAATAGAAAACAATTAATGATGGAATTAAATATTATGATGAAATCTCTTTGAAAATACATTTTTGTTCCAAACAATGATTATGAATTGTTTTGCAAATTTAAATTGAAACATCAGGATTTAAATGTAACTTTAAGTAATAAATTTCTCCAGTTTATAAAAGACGCGCTTAATCTATATTAAATTAAACAAATATTTGCATTGGTTGTATATACTTGTTCATCTTAAATATAACAAACTTTAGTTTTCAACTTTTATTCATTGTGACTCCTTATATTCTTTTAATTTCTGCTTATTTCTTAAAAAAGTAAAGTTGAATTAAGTTGCTTAGATGTTCAGTTTTTGTTTTCATTTCTAAAGACAATCAATAAGGGTCTAAAGTAGTAAATAATGTTTTCATTTTCATAATTTTCAACGATAAAAAAATAAAATAAAAGGTTCAACTGTAATATAGAGACAACCCTGCATGATTTATGACTGTCTGTGGGGAATAATCAATAGTAAAATGTTTTTTCTGAATAAGGATATTTGGAAAAAGCGTTTTTTTTTCCGCCAGCAAACTTATTTCCTGTTCGTGCCTCATTAGGATGTTAAAAGAGTTAAGCCACTTTAATTTCATAAGCTTTATACCTTCCTCTACCCCTTTCACTTCCTCCAGACCTGTAACTCTCTCTGAAATTATTTCAATCGTTGACAATCTTTCAAAACAAAACTGAAACTATATTACTTCTCGCTTCATCTAACAAATCCCTTGGAAACCATAGGGTTCCTGAAAACCACTTGAATATAATGCAGTCCTCAAAACGATCTACTACCTACTGAATAAGTCACCTCACATTCTTACTTTCCAGATCCTATTAGCTTTCTTTCATTTGAAATTTGCTTAGACTTTTTCTTAAAACTTTTTATATAGATTAAACACATACATACCAATTTTATTCGTTTCATTTGAGTCACTTTTCTATTCAATTTTTGTTATTAGAGTTCTATGGAAGAGCTGAAGATACCTCTTAAACTATATTTTAGTTTTGATTCATAGGTGTTCTTAAATTCATCACTTTAAATTAGTATTATTAGGCACTAAATAAATAAAGTGCAAGTAAATAGGAAAATTCAACCAAAACTTTTACATGAATTGGTTCAACTTCCGCGACCTTTTAGTTAACGTGAATTACTTCCAGCTGCAAGTTCTGTTAGTAACGCTTGTTTCTACCATCTTTTCGTAAAGCAAAGCATCTGAACTAGCCCAGTACGTGGGCTGCCTTCACAGCTCCACACTGCCTCCTATAAATTTTTTAAACTACATTCCGCCTCCATGGATTTAACCAGGATCTTCCTTTCCCCATTTCATTAATATTCTGTGTAGCAACACTTGGTTAGTTGGTTAGAAGAATTTTTTGTTTTTTTAAAGAAGAAAAACAAGAAGCAACTGTGCCCAAATGCCCAAATTTGAGCCCATTCAACTGATACAAAAAAATCAGCCTAATATTTTTACCTTTCAGATTATAAAAAGTGAATATTCACAAAACGAAGTAATTATTTATTGACAATAATAAAAAAGCTAAATAAAAACTTAAAGAATGGATAAAGTAACTACTTTAGCTCTCGTTTTTCCTCCCAGAAATATTTTTTTTCATATAAAAGACTAATGATAGTTTTTGGGGGAACAGGGTTAGGGCGCAATGGGCTTTCGCCTGAAGGAGGCTTTAACTCAATTTCAAACGACGGTTTAAGCAATCTGCAGAAGCAGAAACAATTCTGGAGGGAAAATAAAAAAAATAAAATAGGTTTTCTCCCAAAACATATTAGTAATTGAAGGGCAATCAAAGCTAGTAAATTGAGAAGAGCAAAATGTTGCATGCAATCCAAAAAATATAAAATGTTTATTGTCAGCAGTCGTTGGATGCGTCCGAAGGGGGGGGGGGAAATAAAAAGTTGCTTGTCAGAGAAAATATGAAATAAATAAATAAATTTCTATTTTACAACTGTATCACTTTTAATTAGAATATTTTTTCGCGAAAATTAATTTGAAAAAATTTTTCTACAACCTATAGATTGCTATATTACATAGATCTCAATTCTACAGGAGTTTTATCGATTCAATTTTCCGATTTTGTAAAAATTTAATTAAATATAAAATAAAAATGAAATTTTCATAGGTGAGAACGGGTATTTCTACTTCAATGATTGATCTAGGAGTGCTCAAAAAGCCAGAAAGACAGTCTCATTAGGAAGACAAACAAGAACGATAGATCTACGAACAAAAACGTCATGAAGAACATTATTAAGCTGCAGAGCACTTCTCGTTAATTTAGTCTCGTATCAGATGTTCTCTTAAGGAAGTGTTCAACATTGTTGTTTTAGTTGGTTAGACGAGTGTTGGTGTAGTTTTTACGAAGAGTGGATTCATAAATGGAAGATCCGCAGTTCCGCGTGCAGCCACTTTTATTTGTTAGAAAAAATAGTCAAGGATTGTTCATCATTTTTGGTGACTGATTCATTAATTCCAAAGGGAGGAAAGAATACTACCAATTTCAATCATAATGACTGAATAATCAGTCAATATCTTCAATACTCTCTCTACCCTTTTGGGTTAATAGTAAAGTATGCACTTTCGCCCCGGTCCACGACATCTAATTGGTTAAGCAGCAGGGCGGTTACTTCACTTACCTTTTCTTGGATATTCTCCCAGATCTCTTATGATAACAATAAAACCTCGGCGCCATCTCAAAGACAGAATGCACATATTTTAAATTATAAATGGTAAACATAGACAAAACTTCTTTTTCTGTACCGTATTTCCACAGCCCGCAAGAAATTAAAGACAGAAAATTGTATTTCAGATTGTTCCCTACAGCAGAGATCACAAATTCAGCCCTCTGCTGCTGATGTTGACGGCAATAAACGACTTCATTTATATTCAACGACACTATTCAAACTGTAAGTCAGACAAAACTTAAAACTAATTTCAATCTTTAACCTTTCTTCCTAATCTTTTTTTTTTGTCGTTGAATTGTAAAAATATATCATTATGAGGAAGAGTTCTATCAGCAAAATGGCAGCGGGTGTGCCGATTGCAAGATCATATATTTAGTCTGGCCATTTAGTCGAATTTCGTCGCCATCTCTCCTAATAAATTTTCCAATGAACCTCATCTTTGTTTACTGGAGCTTCCTACTTCTTAGTAATAAGATTCGTTCATATTTTCTACTTTATCAGTGAGCTTTACTCTCGTAAACTAAAGCAATCATCAACCATGCAATAAAGAAACAAACCACAAGTTTGGAAAAGGATGGTGATGATGATATTATTGCAATAAGGGAATGACTAATGGAATTATAAACATGTCCAAACCCAGTATGGGGCGCCCTTATTTATTACGACCGAATAATATTCAGTATAATATAGCGCCCAGGATGGGAGGCGACTTGTGGTCCAGGGTTGGAGTTAGATGGGGGGGGGGTAGAGAAGGGATGGATGGATTTGTATTCTCATTAGGGAGACGACACCTAATTCAAGCCAGGGATAACTAATCTATAGGGAACTGCTGACCCGACTCCGCTTCACCCAGCAAGGTTTAGGACCCTGATTTACATGTAGCAAAAGGATACATCTCCGCTAGTCCACTTAGTTTTGATACGGGATGTTATACTATTCTCTCTGTAATTCTAAAATGCTCCAAAACAGAATTATATTGAACAATATCATAGCTATACACATTTATCTGCCAATAAATCACTTTTTATCAATGACTTTCCCTACTGTTTTATTTTAATCCTATCACATTTATGAAAATAAATGGTATTAGTTACATTTAATACCTTTGCAGAGTATTATTTTAGTTTAATTTAATAAATCGGATGAATACCAACAACAATGAACAGACTTAATCCTAACAAAGATTTAATTCTCTAAACTGAAATGTTTCAACTAAAATAACTTGCTTCAATTATTCAAGTAAGATTTTATCTAAACATAATTTTCACTTGCCGCTTTATCAAGTTATCTATTTCTCGTAAGAAGTTGCTAAATTGATACAAAAAATCCATTAATAGTGCTTTCAAATTCGGATGAATACCAACAACAATGAACAGACTTAATCCTAACAAAGATTTAATTCTCTAATCTGAAATGTTTCAACTAAAATAACTTGCTTCAATTATTCAAGTAAGATTTTATCTAAACATAATTTTCACTTGCCGCTTTATCAAGTTATCTATTTCTCGTAAGAAGTTGCTAAATTGATACAAAAAATCCATTAATAGTGCTTTCAAATTCGGATGAATACCAACAACAATGAACAGACTTAATCCTAACAAAGATTTAATTCTCTAATCTGAAATGTTTCAACTAAAATAACTTGCTTCAATTATTCAAGTAAGATTTTATCTAAACATAATTTTCACTTGCCGCTTTATCAAGTTATCTATTTCTCGTAAGAAGTTGCTAAATTGATACAAAAAATCCATTAATAGTGCTTTCAAATTCGGATGAATACCAACAACAATGAACAGACTTAATCCTAACAAAGATTTAATTCTCTAATCTGAAATGTTTCAACTAAAATAACTTGCTTCAATTATTCAAGTAAGATTTTATCTAAACATAATTTTCACTTGCCGCTTTATCAAGTTATCTATTTCTCGTAAGAAGTTGCTAAATTGATACAAAAAATCCATTAATAGTGCTTTCAAATTCGGTTTTATACCTAGGTTTTAACTACAGTAGGAAAACTTGGCAGGTAAAAATAAAAGATATTTGTAATTCAAATTTATTTTCCGCATCAATAACATCAATATTTTCCATGAGTATTTTTCCAAATACTACATATATTACATAGTTTAAAACTTGAGAAGTTCTCCCTTTATGAATGAATTATTTGCTTAATATCATTTCGCCATATTGACCATCTGAATTATGCGCCACCAAATTCCATTTGCAACTTTAATTCAATGCGAAATTCAATCATAAAATCGAGGTTGTACTTTAAACAGGGCTCTAATATATTTTGAAAATTACTTTTCAATATTAGTCGAAAGTCGTAACAAAAAAATACATGCGATTCCAGTACAGCAAGCAGCTGCGTAAATGCAATCTTCATCAGTGAGATATGTTGCCATTTTTGCAAATTAAATAATTAGCGGATGATTAAGATTTTATTTTAAGCAAGAAAGCATCGAAGAAAACTCGTTCAGTTTTTTAGTTTTTCTGAGTGTTTAGTGCTAGAGATGTTATTTTTTTTGTCTTTAAAACTGTGGCTAACCTCACCATCCATAATGCAAAAACTCGTTTTCTCAAATTTCATTCCTCTAACCCTTTAATCGAACTTCCGCAATCCAAGAAGATTGAATAGAAGATGGACTCTCATCATGAGAGCAGTAAAGTACATATTCACGATAATTGAATGTTATCACTTGGCGCCTTCTCAATTCAACATTCCTGGTTATGTGAAATCATGTACCACATTTGCTTGTTGCAACTATTGTTGCAGTTGTAAATTTCAATAAAAGATTAAAAAAAAAAAATGCTACAGCTCCATAAATATGTATTTAATTTAGAAGGCGATAATTGATTTTTATTCTGGCCAGAATTTAAATCCTAATGGGATTGAGTAATATATTGAATCCAGCAAAATGAAAGCTCTAATATATTTTGAAAATTACTTGTGTTCAATATTAGTTGAAACATTAACCTCTAGGGTAAAGTTTGTATAAGTATTTACTGGGATTATGTTAGTAAATTTCATATAACTACACCAGCAATATCTCCTGACGAAATATGACTCTTGTCTTAGGCTTTGACAACACTTCTACCACTCTCTACAAACTGTAATCTTTCTATTCAATTTAACCAAACTTCACTTAAATTATTGTGTTTGCGTGTTCTATTTCATTTCTGTCAACTATAGTTGAATTTTTTCTATTACTAAACTATTCTATTTAATTTCTTAATCAATAGGTAAGTTTTGAAAAAGGACCTTTTCCTAGAATATGCATAAAACAGCGTTATCATTAAGTAATGTCATTCGTAAAAATTTCTTTAAATGTCTTTCATCAGCCACAAGCGGATGTAGCCCAATAACTTCTGGTGGAAGGGTAGACTGGGGGAATTATTTGTAGTCGGTAGGTGTAAATGAATAGATGTAAATTAAATTTTTTGGTAACTTTTGAACAGTCTTTTTAGTCATTTATTATTATTATTATTATTATTATTTTGTAGCAGCAGGCCAAAAAGAGATCTACAAATTAATAATAAAATGGCAATATTAAGTGAAGTGTTGTTAAAGTTAAGTCAAAGCCATGACACTGTAACAACTAATTTAATGACTGAAGTAAATGACTGTCAGTAACTTACAATAATAAATACTCATGATGGTTATTAATGGCTAGACAAATCGGCAGCGTAACCAAAGTGGATAAGGGTTATTATTATTATTTTTTGTAAAATTGACGTTCATAAATCTTTTCCTAAAGTGAAAACTCTGAACATGAAGGAACATTCACAGTCGAAGAAGATCATCTTCAAAGAGTAGTCTCTTTTTATCATAAAATTGTAAACACTATACTTTTTAAATAACCTATGATTCTAGAAGTGCTGTCTGTAATCTTGCAACATAGTTATCTAACGTTTTAAACAGCTTTATCTTCCCTTTGATCTCTACTTAGATTCTTCAACATCGTATTATTCTGTCTTATTTTTTTTCTTGTTTTTTCTTGGCCTTCTTATTTTTCGCTTGCATAGCTTGATTTCTTTAGCTCGCCGTTTCTTCGGATTAACTTCACACTTCCTTTTAACACCTTTTGGTGAATTATTTAATTTCGATAGTGTACGTACGAATTTCTTTGTAAATTCCTTTCTCTGATATCTCTCTTCAAAAGAACCCTCATTTCTTTGTTTTGGTTTCTTTTATCTCAATCAACTAAACACCCTCATTGATTGTTTATCTTTGTCAATGCCCAATCCGGTTTTTTTTTACCTTCAATTTCACAATATCATTAAGTTTTTTTCAATTTAGTAATATCTTATTACAAATCCTTTCCTTTATATGTTTTTATTATTTCTGTTCATTCGCATTTTCATTTTTTCTTTCATTCTTGCAGTTTATTAATTTTCTACTACTCTCTTACAACCGCTGCAACTTTTGATGCATAAACTACTGGAAATTCTTCTTGTTGCTTATATTTTTATTATCTCTAATGGTTTACTTTGCTCAGTTTGTAATTGAGGTAATGCTAACTTATTCGTGCATTTTGTTGTTTAACAGAAATTAGGATTCTGTAATTCAACGGACATAATATACAAACATACATATACTTTGCTAAGTAAGTAAACAGCAGGGGGATCTACAAAGTTTGTTGGGAACTGTGTGCGTGACAAACCTGAACTACGGTAATACCAGAAACATGCAGTAATTAACAAAGGTGAGTACCTACAAGACTGATTTATTCACATTCAGTTAATTCGCACAGACAGGTTGTACAGGAAGTGATGTAGAATGGGTGAAGTGGAAAACATCCCCGCATTACGACAAAACTAAATTTCCAACTAGCGGTGAGAGGAGGGAGGGCTTTTCACGTACAATCCAGTTAAATTAGTGGGTTTGCTGGCTTGTCGTTGGGGTGGAGAGCCATGTCTTCTGTACATCTCCAATCTGGTTCCACTAATTTATATTTTAATTGATTCTAAATTTTTTTTTTCTTTTTGTTGGAAGCAATTTATTTAAATTTAGTGCAGTTGTAACAACTCTTTTCATTAAAATATCAGTTTGTCCACTTTTCTACTTCCGTTGTAAATTACTCTCAATTGTTTATCTGAATTTAAATGATCTGTAATGCATTTGGTCAGAGTCATTTTGTATCTAAATTGAAATCATCTTTGTAGAAACCACAGCCGAACTTCACTATATTGTCTGTAAATTACTCCCACTCCAATCCGCATCCTTAACTAAGCTCTCTCTCTATTCTTGAAGGAATTGACATCATTATTAGCCTAATGCTTGGTTTACCAGAAAAAACGACATCAGCCGGTAGTATTCGTTCTTACCACGAAATAGGAGTGCTACGATGCGAATAGAACTTCATTTTCAGAAATTCTCCCTAATTCATAAGTCGACACTCGCGCAGGATGAGCCTGTCCTTTTTCTTTTGCGTATTCACCTTAGAGGGAAGAGGGATTTTTCCCAATTTCACTAATAGTTTACAGTGTAACCAATTCTCAAACTGGTATTTTCCACAAAGCTTTCCTTACTAAATCTGCTTTTCTTTGGGATATCGTCAATTGTACTATTTCATTTCAGTTTCATAGGTAAATATTGATTGAAATGGCTCATCCAGCACAAAAGTTATCTTTTTAAGCGGCGGTTTTTACTGGCATTGAAGCAGTCCTATTCCGCGGTAACGACTAGGCGAAGATAACAATGGAGGATGCTGTGCTTGCAGGTAAATCAATTATTGCATTCTAATTCCGGCCTATAATGATGTCTGTTCCTACAAGAAGAGACAAGAAGATTAGTTAAGAATGCAGATTGGAGTGAAAGTGACTTACAGAACGATGTAGCCAACAAATAAAACTCGTCTACGAGGGTCGTTTGGAAAGTCCGTGCAAAAATAAAAACTACTTAATTTTTTGGGGTAAACCTTTTTTATTTTTCAACGTAGTCTCCTTTTAGGCTTATACACTTCGTCCAACGCTGCTCTAGTTTGTTGATCCCTTCCGAATAATAGGATTTGTCCAAGTCTGAAAAATAGCCATTCGTTTCTGCAATCACCTCCTCGTTTGAATAAAATCTTTTTCCCGCCAGCCATTTCTTCATATTGGGGAACAAATAGTAGTCCGAGGGAGCCAAGTCTGGAGAATAGGGGGTATGTGAAACGAGTTGGAACCCTATTTCCATTAATTTTGCGATCACAACTGCTGAGGTGTGAGCTGGTGCGTTGTCGTGATGGAAAAGGACTTTTTTGTGGGCCAATCGTGGGCGTTTTTCTTGCAGCTCGGTTTTCAAACACTCCAATAACGATGAATAATATGCACCTGTAATAGTTTTACCCTTTTCCAGATAGTCGATGAGGATTATTCCTTGCGAATCCCAAAAGACAGTCGCCATAATCTTTCCGGCCGAAGGAACGGTCTTCGCCTTTTTTGGTGCAGATTCCCCCTTGGTAACCCATTGTTTAGATTGTTCTTTGGTCTCAGGAGTGTAGTGATGTATCCATGTTTCATCCACAGTGACGAAACGACGCTTAAAGTCCTGCGGATTCTTCTGGAACAGCTTCAAACCGTCCTTGCAACACTTCACACGATTTCGTTTTTGGTCAAGCGTGAGCAATCGCGGCACCCATCTTGCGGATAGCTTTGTCATGTCCAAATGTTGATGCAAAATATTATGTACCCGTTCATTCGAGATGCCCACAGCACTAGCAATCTCACGCACCTTCACTCTTCTGTCATCCATCACCATATCATGGATTTTATCAATGATTTCTGGATTAGTAACCTCAACAGGGCGTCCAGAACGTTCAGCGTCACTTGTGCCCATATGGCCACTCCGAAAATTTTGAAACCACTTATAAACTGTTATAATCGAAGGTGCAGAGTCACCATAATGTTTATCAAGCTTCTCTTTAGTCTCCTGAGGCGTTTTGCCTTTCATAAAGTAGTGTTTAATCAATGCATGTTATGTTACTTAATAAAATAACAACTACCTTCTATGTAAAGTACTTACTTGTTAGAGATACTTATTGCTGCATAAAATATGGGATAATTAATTTCAGCTGTGAAAACCTCAAAGATCATCCCAATTGTGACAAAGTGAAAACATATGGATACACCCACATAGAAATAAACTTCTCTATATCGCTTATACAAAGGATATTATACCAGCTTTATGTGACCCCTTGTCTCTTTGTGTGACAATCCTTCTAAAATGTAATGTTCAATCCTTGTAAAATGTTATATGCTCCTGTATTTTGTAAATTAGTATCTTACAGCATTATAATAATTATAATAAACAAGCGGTGCTTGCTTCTCAGTACTACACTGTTTTCGAATATATGTACATTGTTTATACATTATTTTCGATGATTCCATGCCCTAGATGTTTAGATTTATTTGGATTTGCAAGCATTCCATGCTAAATTATTTTACAAGTTTTGAATTCGTTTAGTTAAAAGGAATTTTTGAAAAATTATAACTGTTCTTGTACAAATGAGGAGGAATGTATACACAAGGTAGCCTGAATTTTGAGTTACAATTGCAAAATAAAAAGGAAAAAATATACAGGGTTGTTCGAATTTCGTGTTGCGATGGCAAAATTAATAGAAAAATTAGGAATTCTCGCCTAGTTTGACCGAAAATATTAGAATTTCTGCTTCAGTGTATTTATAGTTAAGCCAGAGATGGAATGTATGCATAGCGCAGCCTGAATTTTGAGTTACGATTGCAAAATAGATGGGAAAAAAAGGAATTCTTGTCTAGTTTCACTGGAATGATCGAGATTTCGGCTTCAGTGAATTAATAACTGTGCCAGAGGTGGAATTTATATACACGGTAGGCTGAATTTCAAATTAATTCTGAAAAATGAATGGAAAAATAGGAAGTTCTTTTCGTGTTTTGAAAAATAGAATGAGAAAGATTGCGAAAAAAATGAAAAATGAATTATCAATTTTTCTAGCTAGACGATAATTCTTTATTTTCCATTAATTCTGCAATCGTAATTTCAAATTCAGGTTACCCTGTTTGCACAATCCACATGTCGCGTAGTTATCAATAGTTGAAAGCAGAAATCTTTATCTTTCTAACCAGAATTATTTATTTTTCTATTAATTTGGCAAAATGGTAATTCAAATTCGATCTACCCTGTGTCTGTTCAATATTTTTTTGATTTATTTATTAATACATTGAAGAGAAATCTCATTTCGAGAATTTCTTGACAGACTAGATGGGAGTTCCTTAATTTTACAATTGTAACTTCAAGTTCTGGGCTACACTGTGTGTATAATCAGTTTTTGTCTTAGTTATTGATAATAATATTAATAAAAGTTTCATTGAATTTTTCATGCACTTCCTAATTACCGTTTAGTTCTAAGAGTACCTTAGAAGCAGTGTTCCCTCTGATTTTTTGTGACCTGTGTGCGCTTTTTTTAGGTGTGTGCAGTTTTTTCCAAAATAAACAACTTTTGTGCGGCAATTTAAAAAAGTGCATATAATAAAAAAAAAAAGATAATACAATAATAGTATTAATATTCAGCCAAATTTTGTTCCTATTTATACGCATTGACTCGAACTTACAGCATACCACACATTACAACGGAACACAACGAAAAATCTACACTAAAATCAAGTCAAATCATTAGATCGTGAAGACAGAATTTAGCTGATTACTGTGGCTTCCCTTTTCCATTCAAATGAAAAATAAGAAAATTTAAATACTTACAATGTAATAACGTTGTCTGCTTCTAATTTTTTCAATTAACACATTCGTCAAAACAAACAAACAAGAACGGCAATTCACAATTACTTATTATTGAACAATTTTAGAATTAAGGATTATTAATGGCATTTATTTTATAACTTCTCTCTCCTGCCTTTTGGTTTTAACCATTCTGCATAAATTTAACTTAAATTTCCATTGTTTCCGTCATTCATATATGATTTTACTCTCATCAGCATATCCATATGTCCCTGCAATCGATTTCTTTGTTTCGTTTTAATCAAAAAATTTTTGTGCGCGCAAATATTGTTCATGTGCGCTATGTTTAAATTTATGTGCGCGCGCACACGCGCACAGCTTAGAGAAAACACTGCTTAGAAGTAGTGCTGCAGTTGCAGTGCTGACGGAAGTTTTGAGATAAAGTTTAATGCACATTTGCACAAATTAATAACACATATAAATGACAATAAAGAAAATTCGCTGCAACACTTTTTTCTTACTCAAACTAATATATTCTAATTTGAGAAATAATTTTTGCAATACTTCCTCTTAAGAGCAGAAAGAGAAGATATGTTAGCAATTTATTTTCAAACATGAACCTACACTATTGTGGAGTTTAACCATTACTTTTTTTTATTATTTAGCTATTTCATTTACTCCTTTTTAATTAATGAAAACCCTCGGGCACTTAGAGAAATTGTTTAAAATTAATTCCCTAAGAGGCCGCCATGGCAACATTGCACTTTTTCTCTCCATTAGGTATTAAAATTTTAAAATAGATTCACCAGCCTTTATTACAATCGAGGACTGAACATAATAGAACAGATGAACTCTTAGTTATTTGATAGATTCTAATTTAATTTAGCACATAGAAAAGTTTAGTTTAATACTGAAATTCTGCCCTGAGTCAAAGTTTCTTAATTAAATTCTAATTTAATATAAAATCGGTAACCTCTTTCACCACAATGAAGTCTACAATTGGATAAATAAGCGATGAACATCGAAATAAATAAAGAAAGCTAACTTAGTGGCTTTGAATAAGTAAATAAGTTCGAAAAATTCAGCTCTAAGATAGATATTAAGGAGGTCTAAACTACCTCCTCAAATTTGTGACAGAAAAAAAAAAATTATTTTAAGTCCTCCGCTATTTAAAATATTATCTGATGTCTTTTCCAGGTCTCTTTTGCATTTCTACATTCCAAATTTATCTACAAATTAATCTTTCTCGTTATTTTTCCTAAACTAAGAAAATATCACTTCCAAAAAAATAAAATACAATAAATTAGAAAAATACAACTAAGAAAAACACCCGGGCACCTTTTTGATTAACAAAATAATTAAAAATAAATTATGGAGACTCTTTTAAATTTAAAGAAGAAACTAAATGTTTATAACTTTCCAGTAAAAATATAAACTAACCCTTTTAACAAGCAAATGGCGAAAGACTCCGATCGATAGATTGTCGAGCTGTAACATAGGATCTGTAGTTGACAGATAAATAAAGTAGAAGAAAGAGCCTTGCTGGTCAAGAGTTTTAAAGCTGCCTTATTACCAAGAATGTATTTAAGCTAAGAAACTTCCGAGTTTTATGCAATCCTACTAACAAACCAGAACTCATTTTCTTGTAATATAAATGAAGTTTTGAGATTAGGTTTTTTATTTTTTGCCTACGTATCATTGGCACTTGAGAAGTTGGTATACTAAGTAGTAGCAACTTTGCTATGTTTAGAAGGATTTTGAATTTAGAGAAAGTGTAAAACTCTCTTCTCTTTAAAGAAATCTTTTTAAAGAAAATTTTGGCATCATAACTGTTACAAAAGCGTCAGAGTCTTTCTCATGAGATTTCCAGTTTCATTCATTATCAATTTGATAACAATTTCGTATACAATCATTTTTTTTTTTGCGTTTATTTTTGCTACAATCAGCGCGTGGGCGCTATAAGTAACAGTGATAACAGTAACAACAATAACAGAAGAATATGAGTGGAGAAGTTACTCAGCGGTAACACTCCAAAATAGGCTATTAGTCGCTCTCTTCACTTGAGAGGAGATCACGAGGCCACTGTCTCTTAAGGCGTCTTGTCGGGTTGTCAGGAAGAGTTCTAGAAGAAAGATTTTTAGCTAGATGATTTATATGAGATTGCAGGTTGAAGTGGAGTTTTCTGTATCTTGTTTTATCAACTTATGTGACAAAAGGAATGTTTAGGTCAGTGTGTAAAGTCAGGTTGGAGACATACATCGTAAAAAGGAGCATGTACAATAGTTCGAAGAATTTTAGATTGTAGAGATTGAATCCTTGGAAGATTGGAGCGTTTGGTTGAACCCCACAGCTCTATTCCATTAAAGCATTAAAATGCCTTTTTTTAAAAAAAAAAATGAAGAAAGATGAATATAAATTAAAGTTTCTATTTATAATTATTGAGTGAAAGCCGTGGATATTGAGTGTTCTTATCAGATTCTTTATTTCACAACGGATATATTTGATAGATTTAGTAGCAGCTTCCTGTATTAAACAAGATGGGAATCATCATTCCTATAAACAGAGAATAGTTACCGTTTAATCAAGGTTATTTTGCGGTCACCAGCCAGTGTGTCATCTTGAGTGCGGCACTCAGCACCAAAAAACAAGAGAGGTTGCCTCACTAAGTACACTCTGTCGGCAACATCTCACCACTTTCAAGATGTCAAACCCTTCTTGATCACTATCACCATCACAAAATGAAAGAAGAGAGTTTCATGGAAATAGCACTCAGAGATTTTTCAGACTATCTAACCCTCATCAAATCCACAATGTTCTTGTAAACTTGGAGCTATAAAATCACCGACAGTTAAACCAAAAACCCCCTTTAAAAATACATTTGAAAGTACCATTTCTCTGTTATTACACCAAGAATTGTCCAACTTGTTCTTTCGCTACATTTTCTACTAGAAATGAACCAATTCTTTTCAAAGAAATGAACTAAAGCAATCCATTCCCCTAGAGGATTACAAAACGTTGTTAAACAAGGAATTACTCCAACAGAATAGTGGAGAGACAAAGATAGAATGAGTAAAAGAAGAGAGTAATGGCCGAAAAAAAGAACGACCATTCCCTTGTTTTTATCATCTTTTCAAAGACGCTTCTTTCTGGACCCACAAGTAACTTTTATAATTATGGTGTAAAATAAAGTTTTGTACATTTCTGAAGTCAGTAGACAAGTAATAAAAAAAAGTTTTCTTGACAACCACGTTCTTCTTCTTTACTTACTTCACTTGGAAGACCAAGCCATAAACCTAAGTGTTACCCATCATATGGGTACGCCATGTTCTTATTAATTTCTTCATTCTCTTATTTTTTGTTCAATAATCATTTGATTTCCACGTATAGGTTAGTGATCTAAATGTTAAATTATCCGCCAACGATAATTTCGATAATGACGATTCCAATTAAGACCGCCAGCTGAGATACAAGAAAAAATAAGTAACAAAATTACATTAAAAACTTCATAACTAAATACACTTCAAGTTAATGGATCTGTTGTTGACAGACACTTTTGAGAAACTAACTATAATGAATTTAAGCTTCTAGTGACAATATTTTAAAAAGTCCAGAATTCAAATTAATTCAAAATATAGTGGATACATTATCCAAAATCTAGAAATCAATAGATTCAGAAAACTTTTGAGAGTATTGTGTTTGAGAAAAATTTTCAAAATTGAGATACCACAGAAAACAGAAGTTTTGAAGAACCCTGAACTAGGTTTTTTGAAATGGTTTTCTGTCCATGTATGTAATCACTAAGGAACGGATTTTTATGTATTTAAAAATGCCAAATATTTAATTAAAATATGCATTTATTTTCGTCAATTATGTGGAAAATATGTGATTTTCTTAAAATATTTTCTGGAATATTTAAGTAAAATGGACATTTTTTTTTATGAAAGTGGATTTTTTTTTTGGGGGGGAAGTTATAATTATTTATACAAGAAAAGAACATTTTTACAATTTATAATAATTTATTAGGAACAAAATAATTTGTTTTTACAATTTATAATGATTTATACAACAAAGAACATTTTTACTATTTATAAAAAGATGTGTTAAATTTTCAATTTTGAAAACTTCACTCTTCGAAATTGTTTGCAACCACATGAAATTTCAAATGTTGGAACGTAAAGTGACGACGATCTGGGCGTAACATGGACTTGTAACGACTAAAAGATCGTTCAACATCTACAGATGTTATAGGTGCCTTGCTGAAAGAAGTTATCTCGTTGGTTGTAAAGGGTACACGATGTTCTGAGGTGACTTTTGTTCCACTGATAATATCAGAAATCTGGCAGATGGTCTCCCACCCTTTGTTCTTGCTCAGTACTTCTACCAGTTTTGATCTGATCAGATCTCCCTTACTCCCAGGTATTCCTTCCACCTTTTCGATGACTTTTTTAACGTTGGACACGTTTTCTGTCAGTCGAACATTTTGGGACTCAAGTTGGGTAATGGCTTGTGCAAGAAATACGCAATTGTCAGAAATGAATGCAAGGTCGTTCCTTAAATTAGGTTTCTCGAATAAAGGCTGTATTTATCGCTACTGCCGTCTTCGAGATGTGAAAGGACATTCTTGATTTTATTGTAGTTTTCATAGTAACACTGAGCTGCTTCCAGCCAAGTACCCCATCTTGTCAATATTGGTTCTGGTGGAAGGCACAAGTCTGGATAGAGATCTTTTAGCATTTTAATGCGACTTGGTGCTTTTAAGAACACTTTTTTAACCGAGGAGATTAAGGAATCTACGTCACTGATAATATCTATGTACATATTTTGATTAAATATGTAAAAATATTTATTTATTTTAATCAAATATGTATAAATATGCGATAACATCCAAATATGTGGAAATATGTGAAATAAAAGTAGACTCAAACGGCTTAAAAAGTGTCAGTATGAATACTTCTAGTTGAAAAACGTCTGTAAATTGCCTAGAAAAAAATATGTAAATACATACGAATCCGTTCCCTAGGAAGGTAGCTACGTGAAGTTGACGATTTTTTTAGGTAGCTAGTTTCAGCGGTGACCAGTCACATGTAAAATTTCCGCATTTCTTATTCATTGCGTAACATTTTCGTGCAACCGATTTTGGATAGAAATCCCAACTTATCTATGCAAGGAATAAACTTTACAATGTTCTATTCATCTCTTTTGGTGACGTGATAGATTCATCGGAAAGGGAAAAGAATTACTGCCAACTTCGCTGTGTTTTTTTTTATTCATCCCAAGCAATCGACTAAGAGATTGTCGAAAAAGGCCTGATCTTAAAATAAATCACAATTGTAAGTTTTTTTCTAGATTCGTTTTTTATTGCTTCCGTTATCTTTTTTCACAAGAAATTAACTGTCATTTGATTAGCTAAACTTTAAACACAGAAACTGGAATACTGTTTAACTAAAATTTCATTTAGCCACTGTTCCACCGGAACTGTTACGGATAAACAATGAAAACTGAAGAGCTTTTATTGAATTTAGAGAAACTTTGAAAGTAATTAAATTTCCTATACAATCAATTAAACTTCCTTTAGGAATGGATGTTTTGAAGGAACTGGTAGATTTGCAAAGGTCTTCGTGAGTAATTTTTTTTTATACTATTTGTGGATATAATCAAGTTTTCGTGTGAACTATCTCCAAAATTGGCAGATCTGGTGATGTTACACCAATCTTCACTTGTTTTTGAAACGAAACACATAAAACCAAATTTATCAGAATATTTTCCTAGCTTTCGTGAAGGATCTTGCGTAAAATATTGTGATATAATAATATTTATATATTAAGGGATACATATATATCCTTTATTTAGCCCAGATATCTCAGGACGGCATGTTTTACGGTGTCTGCAAGAATCTTGAATTCTTTATTTTTTTACGAGAAATTTTAACAATTTTCACTGGATGCCATAATTGTTTGCAAAGGAATGCGTCAAGTTTAGAATTTAGAGAGTCTCTGGGTTAACCTTTTGCTAAGAACTTTCCACTCTTGCCATCCTGTATGTCAATGGAAGGGTGAGACCATTTGGAGAGGAATGCGAGGCATGTGTAGATGTTCAGGAAGTAGAAATCGATCTACCATTCGCACCAGGACATGACATGCACCCTCTTCTCTTCCAAAACAGTGTGGGTGAAGAGAATTTGCTTTAAATTGGAAACCAGGCTTTAGCAGCTTGCATGCGACATTGTATGCTGTGGCACTTCTCATTAATACCTCCTTCATCTGGGACTAGATGTACTCTCACAGGATTGAAAAACAGTACACTAATTGGATTGAAAAACAATCTTCATTTTAGCATTTTTATTTTATACTTCTTTTCGGGGGAAAAAAGTTGGCTTTAGGTTTTCTGGTGTCACAAGATTAACGAAAACTACCTAAAATTTAATACTGTTTTCGTTTTGATCTATTTCTTTGTTTGACAGACTAATTTGGAGAAAAGGAATCAAAAGAAATGAAACGATTCGGCAATTCCACATTGAATTAGCTCTCTTTCTCTGGCTCTCTCTGCCACTCTAATAATCTGTAATACTAGGGAGGGTTTCTTTAGCATTTAGGCTAATTAGGAAAGTTTGATTTGGATTTAAAAGCTCAGTGCCTCATTGATGGTCTAATGATAGCAGCAGTACACTTCAAGTGAACAACTAACTAGATAGCACGGTTCTCATTATTTAGCTAATTGCACAATTGTTTAAACGTTTTTATGGTGATTAAAGCGAAGCATTTAGCTAGTTCAATTATCATAACGAATGGCAAATAACCAGTTACATTTAACTTGCAAACATTAACTCTAGCTCTAGCGGTAACTTGTACAGAAGTTCATGGTAAGTCTGATGTTGTTTCATTAGTTAAATAAAAAGTCTCTTCGATCCAATTTTCGACCATTCAAACAACTAAATTCGACTAAGAAAGTTACATTTATGTAATAGTTGTTGCCAACCGTCATTGACAGCAATGTAAGCAAGTTTTATTCCATTTTAGCGTGATTTTAAGATCGCATTCTTCATTGAATGGCAAAAGATACTTCTGGAAAAGATTTCCAAAAAAGTATTTCGACTAAATTTTGATCTATACATTTTTAAAAAAAGAAGATTCAAGGAAAGAAAGAAAGATTTCTACAAACATTTATTTCACTCAAATAGACATGGATGTGGCAGGTGAAATAGATGCTACTTAACAGACCTGTTTAAATAAAAGGTCAATGACAAGACACTGTCGAAGACACGAGCTTGCCTCTTTAATATTTAAAATTTAAAAAAAATCAAATGAACGTAATAGACATTTAGATGAATAATTAGTAAACCACGTTTTTAGAAGATTCAATGCAGCTGTTTTCAAAAAAATCTCAATTTTTTCATAAATAGTTTAAGAAAAATTACATTGCTCGTTGACCAATTTAGTTTACCTTGGTAATTATTGCTAAACCCTCATAAAAAACCCACATAATTGAGAGGAATTATCAAAATAATGGCCGCTAGAAAAACAAAGATCAAGTTCAACAGTTGTTTAGACTGCTAACACGGTAAAAGAGGCAAAATTTTAATTCAACATCATATAAGCTTTATATTAGTTATCTCGATTTAATAATATGTTAAGAAACATCTAATTATATAAATAGATGAACAGGTGTTTAGATCCGCAATGCGGATTTTACTCGCCATAGTTTGCCTCAATTTTCCAAGCCGCAGACTGCTCTGGAATCTGACTCTGAGAACTAAATTTAATCCATGCAGCCAGTTGTTACAAATGAGTTTATCATGCGTATCATAAATTGAACAGCTAACCTTGCTTTGTCTCGTATCAAAATGTTTTGCATAGAAAGCAACTAATCGTTACTGATTGGCCATTTGACTGTTTTTTTCCTGCCAAATTAAAATTGAAAATGGGTTTATGATTTCTCACTTTTATGGCAGCGTAAAGATAAATTTCTTTCTAAAGCTTGAATCTTAAGGGTCATTGTACATTGTACAAGTTTACAAACACTAAAATGTTTAAAAAGGATGATTTTGTTCAAGCTTGAATTGAGAGAATTGTTATACGGCGGAAGGAAGTATGAGTGGTCATACCAGATTTTGGTTTAATCTTGTGTTCGTTATTTGTTCTGTTTTTTGCATTCATTTAATTGATCAATATGGTGTGGAATCTGAGGCCAACAGTCGATTGTAATTAAAAAATACCTGGAATAAAGTGGAATTCAAAACACCTGAATTTTTTTCAAAATCTCTGCTGCTCATCATCCTTGTGTATGCTGTATATGATATCTGGCAGAATTTGAATGCTTAACATTGTTAATAAAGATGGTTCCACTGTTATATACTCGCGTATAATTTCAACAACGAACGAAGTGATTTTCATAGATATTTATTGAGGAATAATGAGTAATATATTTCTCTTAATTAATATATAATAATATTCCTCGTTCATCACGAAAAGAAACTAGAGTATTGAATAAAAATGTAGGAGGCGAACTATTGTACTTACTGAGGTATACACATGGCTAATGTTTAATGAATGCGTGTTAATGCAGGCCAAATCGACCTGTATCTTACCCCTTAATCATCTATTACTGTATCATGCAATGCAGTAATGAAATGAGTAAAATCCGAAATAGCAACAAAGCCGTCGCAATGTATCGTGATACAATACGCCCATTTGTTGCAAGATACATGACTCACTACTTACAAAATCTAAATACATTATTCGAAGTTGTTTGGGCGTTCATGTTCAATTATTTGTTAGGTTTTTTGTCCGTAGCAACAGTGACACAAAAAACGTTTGGATGGAAATCGTTCTGTGACAGCCAAAATCTGAAAGATGACAATCATCAGCAATGCTTTGTACCCAGTCAAATCCTATGTTTGGGATTCTAATATTTTATGCTCTTAGTTTTTGTTATTTAATTTGTTAGAGCTGTTCATTGTTTTTGGTGACTGATTCATAGTTTCAATAGGATGAAAAAATAATTGCCATTTCAGTCGTGATACATTTATTCTGCCGAGCTTTCGACCTAGGGACTAGGTCATCTTCAGGGCTGTGGAACATATTTACAGATTGTTAACAGTAATTCTATTAAAATGAATATGTATAATGTAACGAAATTCACAAAAATTATTTACCTAGTTTATAAAGTAATATTTTACATTACAGGGTTGGTGTGTCCAATGGACTGAGTGTGTAAATTGTTAGATTTATATTGTTGAAAAGATTGATATTTTTTATAGTTAATTATTTGCATGACAGTTGTACATCTTATTCGCATATTTTGATATTAAAAAACTTCTGGCAAGTTTCAATGCAGTAAATACGCAAAAATAACTTGGTAATTTATTAGAAGACATTAATTTTAAGTGAACAATAGAATATTAAATGCCACATATTTTTTTCGTATCCACTTTTGTTATATAAAG
Organism: Rhodnius prolixus; assembly: GCF_049639745.1. Taxonomy (NCBI): domain Eukaryota; kingdom Metazoa; phylum Arthropoda; class Insecta; order Hemiptera; family Reduviidae; genus Rhodnius; species Rhodnius prolixus. Next base: position 38,383,823 of record NW_027411614.1, on the reverse strand, counting down.
TTATATAAACTATTAAATTGCGTACGCTAATTTAATATTAACTGGCTCAAATAAATTATATGAAAAATGAAGAATGCCATTCATAAATTACGAAATTTTTATTTACAATCATTATATGAATAAAGTTAAGGCAATTTACAAGGATTAAAACAGTTATAAGAAACGATGAGTTTTGGATTGCCAGAAAAGTTGATGAAAAAATATCTTGTAAGTTCTTGACAGAAGCATTCTCGTTCAGTGGGATAATCCAAGGAAGCTAATTCCGTGGTTGGACCAAGTTTTAATAAACTCCCTCAACACCTTTATCTTGTAATAGGGTGAACTGGATGGTAAGGAAGAACTAAAGGAAGTGAGACGTATAACTAAGTTTGTCTTACAACCTTCTACTCCAGTACAATGCGATTCATTTCCGCTTTACCGTAAATTCATCATAATTGTTCCGGCGTACTAAAGCGGTTTCTATTCCATACAATCTACATAACTTCCCCTGGTAAATATACTTAGAAATGAGAAATTTAACTCCATTTAAAGTCACAACTTTAGCCGTAAAATAAAGGATTTTCTATAAGATACGATATTGGTTGTTTCCTTTAAGTTAAATGAATAAAACTTAAAAGAATATCTAGGTAAAAGAGGAATTTATTTAATTTTGTATTAGGAAGGCGGTGCCTGAAGGTAAATCACTGTCCCATAGTTGTGTTTATCCTGATGTTGAAATCATGGCATTGAGATCGCTACTGCTGGTTAGCTGATGTACTGTCTTTAATTGATTTATACATCAAGGATCCACGTTCCAATTACAACAGTAATTTCTGGTTATGAAAAAATGTGAGGAAGTAACATACCTCCGGTACAGGTGAAACAGCTAAATAATTACAAACAAAAAATACAATTTAAAATAGAATAGTGTATCTTCAAAATTAACATCAATTAAAACAAGTCTTCAAGATCTGGATACTCATTAAATTTAAGATCACATTTGAAAATACCATTGGCGAAAGAGTTTATGGGTACCGCTCTTAAGTTGAAGGTAGACTTATTAGCAGTGCATAGTGCTGGCAACCCCTACATCCTAGTTATATTCAGGTGCTTTTAACCTACAAATTGCCCATATGGTATGGATTAAGGAGAAAACAAAATTTTAAAAGTTTGATCTTGCCACATTTTCTTTTAACTCCAAGAGAAAGTAAGAATAAGTTTGTGAATAAAAATACTGTGAGATTACGTATCTTGGTAGTAGTGAAATGTTTTGTACCTAGCTCTTAGATCTTAGCTAACCGTCAGCCATTATTTGAAGACCAAGTAAACCAGCGGTGTAAGTTTGATAATTTGTCAAACTCTGTAAATCCATTGCCTACGTTATTCATACTAAAGTCCCACAGTGTTGTCAATATGTTCCTTCCTTATAGCCCTTCTATCCGCTTGCTGTATCCGGGTACTCTCCGTGAGAATCTTCTTTTGAAATGATCCTTTCTTTCCGAACTACGTAGCAATCTACACTTATTTTCATACATCCTTATATCAAGTATTCAAATAATAATAAGCTATTTATTTGTAAAAATTTGTCTCCTTGATGTAAGATAAAAATATGCAAGTTTATACATAGTTTACTGAACCTAGTTTTACAGTTCTCTTAAACGTTTAATAATATAAAAAAGTAAAAAGTTTTAAAGTGAATATGTGCTTAGAAGAGCATCTAAAGTTAATACTATAAAAATTATTTCTAAAAAATAATCAAAAAATTTGCTCAATTGTTTACATTGATAATATTGATAGAGATTATCCTAAGGCGGTCAATAAATATTGTAAACCAATTTCTTTTTTCACACCGACGTTTCGGTAAATATATTACGTTCTATAGGGTGTTATAAAATTTAATCAAGTTTAATGTTCAACAGTTATGTTGATGTAGCTTAAACTTCACAAATTTTATAATACCCTGAAGAAGGTAATATATTTACCGGAACGTCGGTGTGAAAAAAGAAATTGGTTTACAATGTTTATTGACCGCGCCTCAATAATTTCCCTACGATAATCTAAAAACAACGGTCGAAAACCAAGACAAATCATTGGAACAGATACTAACAAATGACAATACAGAACTTACTTGACTTGAATAGTATTGCAGATAAAGCTCAGTTTAAAGATCAACAAAATATTATTTAAAAAAAATATATATATATATGTAATGTTAAAGGAATATTATAGAAATAAGAAAACTACTTTTTTTTGTACCCCATTGTGATCTGTTCGTGCTAACAATTTGAATCCTTAGGGTATATGCTCGACTGGGAATTGCGCTAAATTTTCACCAATAGGAAGGAAAATGTAACTTTTAGGAGAAAGTTCCTTTTCACAACATACAATTGATTTTTCAAACTTGATTTTCAATTTCGCTAGGGATTTTTTGTTTGTTTAATATTAATGCTACTTTCTCTTTCAACATGGGCAAAGTTTGGAAATGGTAACATTTATTGAAATTGAATTATTTTTTTTTTTTTTTCCTCCAAAAAGAAAACTAAGTTTTAACGGATTATGAGTTCGTGGTTTGTGTGTAAAAAGGGATGAATTTTATGCTTTCATGTATTTGTTATAGATCCAAGAGAGGCCGAATGGCAAACAGCTTAACTATAAAAGACAGTTCTGAAACATTCTCACAACTTTGCCATCTCCTTTTTTATAGCATAGAATTATAAATCTTCTGACATCTATAATTATCAGTTCTATAATTATAAGTAATTATAATTATTAGTGCGGAGGTCCCCAGTTCGAATCCAGCTGCAGGCCCCTTAGATTTTTCTCTTCCTAGGAACTTCTTACACTGTACAGTGATGGGCAGAGTAAAGAGAGAACACGGTCCGGAGGTCGGCAGTGCGCTGAAAAAAGCTCTGGACGCCAATAACCTCAGATGCTGACGCGCCTTAAATAATTTAAAAAAAAACAACTATAATTTTACAGGGTGAAACCGTATTCCTAAAAATTGAGACCATTCTTCAGGAAATTCATACATCTGGATGAGTGTTTTCTTTAACTTCTGAATATAAGCTCAATAAGTCTTTTAGAGGGTAGTTGTATCATAAATAGATCATATGATCATATCATATCACCTTTCTATTGGTCACTGTATTATTGTTTTTCGGCCCAAACTTTAAAAATGGTCCCAATATTACTACTCTACTATTATTAAGTGCGGTAAAATTTAATGTGATTTCTGTTATAAGTGTTTATTTAGGGTTTGTTTTGTGATTGTTGGCTTTGTAAAGGTGGGCATTGTGGTTGAGTGTATGCCATGAATTAGAGTTGGTTTACAGGTTTGCTAAGCCTAACAAGTAGCTATATACTGATGCGATTGTGTTGTTGAGTGTACTATTGTATTGTTTTTGTTAGGCTAATGCACATTCTCCTTTGCTAATGTACGGTTCATTGAAACTTGAGGCGGAACTTAATTTTGCTAATTGCAAGGCAAAACTCAAATAAACATGAACCTAACTTTTTTTATTTGAAATATTATTTATATATTTACAATGAAAAATAGATTTTTGGGCGGATCTGGAAGAATCTAAGTATAGTTATTAAGAGTTATTTATTTTCAGTATTCTCTTTAATGAGATTAGTTTCTTCTATGTAAACAAAGTTCTACGCGGAAGCAGGCATAAAGCTGTAAAACCGGAAACAATGCGAAGGAAGTTATTGTATAATGCCAGAACTTAAGTTATGACTTTTTGAAGCAGAGCTAACTGACATCACCCTCAAGCTAAGTTGAAAAGGGGAGCCTAGCAATTCATAATTGGTGTCATAATTAAGATGTCAGACTATACTCGCGCCGTTAGAGTTTACAGAGTTCCTAACTCTGCAATTAAAAGTAACTTATGGAGCCGACTTATTTTGTCAATGTTTTTCCACCATCTTTTTTTTCGGTTTATTTTCTTCTGCAGTCTCCAAGAACTAGAGTTTCATATAGACGGAAATACAATCAGCTATGGATTCAAGAGACGATTTCCTCTTCTTCTGTTACAGTCAGCACCCGCTGTGGATATCCTGTAGAGATATTTTTGTGCCCATATTTGCTCGCTTCTCATTACGGGTGAACAGTTAATTTCAATGCTGGATGTTCAATGTTTAAGAGTAACTCAACCCACATTGGGCCAAATTTTGGTTGCAGCATCCTAGTCGAGAAATGCATCTTTACAAAAACTAGTACCTGCTACCTCTTATCAACACTACTATAGTCATGGAAATTAGGAAACTTTGAGTGCAATAACTTCCCATTATATGAGACTGCTAAAATTGGTGGAAAAATATCAATTAAGGCAATATGACTTGTTCATGGAATTTATTTTTAAATTCAATTTCATTAAATAACTTTTATTATCTTATTTTGTTTGTTATTTTTCTCTTTTATTATCTCTCTCTATTCTGTGAGAAACAACAACAGAATTCTCAGTGAGATTAAATCTTATCATTTCAGTTATATTGCTCCTGACAGAGCAATAAAAGCTATGGACCAGAAGGTAAAGTCCTAGAAATGGGACGCTTCTTCCTAGAATGTTAATGCACTTCTTGTCTCATCCTTATTTAATTCATGTTTACAATCGCCACTAGTTACACTTGCACTATCTATTTTCAACTTTGTGCAGGTGCAAAGAGTTTGATTTCAATTTCTGTTTGTTTGTTTTTTTAATGGGAGATTAATTAAAGAAATTGATATTTTAAAATGCATATAAAACGGCATTTTGAGGGTTAGTTCTCATAATACCAAAGTGTCACCTTCTTGGTGTTCTGTTGTGGTGTTATCTTACCTCATCTTATCTTTTTTATATTTATATGTACTTCCTTGAGTAAAATGTAGACTCCTTCAATTTAACCAGCATTTAGGCGAACATTTCGCCCTCATTCCTTTAAAAACCAATTAAATTCGTTATTAAAACAATAAAGATAATTAATTTGTTAAAGTACCTTATTGGAAAATATGATCCTCAAAAATTGTTAAATTTAATCACTAATATTTAATTAGATTTTCTCATAGATAGAGGTTATTACCATTGCAAAATAGTTCAACTCTCAACATTATCACATCAGGGTAACTGCATATTCATCAATGCTAAAGCTCACGTCTTGTTTTGCGCTCTCCAGAAGTTGCTTCCGAGCAAAGCATCTCTAGGTATAAACCGGAAGAGTGAAAATATATTAATAATTTCTCTATTTGTAAACTAGCGCGCTGCCATTCATCTTCTTCGGTATTTTGTGTTTTTAAATGTTTTCTTATATTCCGTCAAATTATCTTCCTTTTTCAATGCTGATTTTATTGTATTCGTAACAGCATGTTTTTTTTTATATTACTGATCTGTTTTGGATTTTCAATCATTATCAGAGATTCGGCAATCAGTTTGGTTGATGAATTACAACCCTTAGTTACTGAAAATCACTTAAGTCCATCGAGAACGAGTAGTACATTTCTACATTTGTTTCATATAATTGTAGAATATTAACTAATATCTGAGTTCTCCTTGTGGAAATAACATACAACGATGACTTAATATAAAGACCACATAATTTATTAATGATCACGCATGATATTTAGAGAGGGAAATTCCTTTATTCGTTTTTCTTGAGATAATTGATTCATTCTAAATCAAAATTGGAATGAATAAATACAAAAGACAACAGCAATGATTATGAAAAGTTGCTCTTGTAGTAAAAAGGGCCACAATAGGCCCTCTGGTTTGCAGTAGTCTTGGATTTCTGGTCAGTTCTTGTAGAATCTTTTATTAAAAAGGTTTCTAGTAAAATGATGTGCATATAAGAATAAGAGAATTGTATTTAAAATTATTTTTAACGTTGCACCATTGGGAATGATAAAAATTAAAAAGTTTTATTTCTATTTTTTTTTTAAACTTCTTTCAAGTAATTTTTTCAACTAATATTTTTATGAAACTCATTTCTCTTCGAACAGTTGGTTTTATTAAAGTGAGTTCTTTTTACCGAACTTTCACCTTAACAATAAAAAAAAAATATATAAATAACTTTTATTAACAAGATGAAAAGTTCTGATTTAAATAGAATTACTTACATTGACCGCTTTCTTTTTTTCATACTTACATAAATGTCATAAAGTTTTTCTACTAAACGAAAGTCGTCTTGAACTTAAAATAAAAAAATTTGAACACAGAAAGTTTAGCGAAGGAATGTATTTAGGTATTTCTTTCCTTTATGTAAATGTTCTGGCAATCTTGATTCAAACTTTTATATTATTATTATTTTATTTTTATTTTTTCTTACAGAGTAAGCAATATAGAAATTAATCAAATTTGGGGTGCGAGAAGATCAGATTCAAAGGCTTTGATCATTCGTTTTAGAATTTAGGGGTTTTCTTTTTAAAGTTACTGAGTTGTTTATTATTACTCGGTTTAGGTATTTTCCAGTAATGAACCAACAAATCACCCTCTTCAACTATAAGTATAATTAACAATGTTAACGAAACCAGCTCAATATTATTATAAGGCTATTCGCAATGGTACCTTGGTGTCGGACTTATTTTTTCTTGAAGAGGAAAAAGTCCACTTCGGATCTTGGAGAGCCCATAACCGAGATGAGATAATTTAACTATTAATTCGATTGCTCTCTTGCAGCATCCTGAATTAAAAAAAACAATTGAGTACTTATTTAAATTAAGATAAGAAGATAAGAATTAATAGCTCAGATGGCAGTAAGCATTAGAACGAACAGCTTTAATATAATGGAAGAGAAAGAGCCGTTTTAAGTGACATAATTCTCACTGAGTGTGATAAAATACTTTCCATCTCGTACGAAGTGGCCATTTTTCTTTCTATTAATAGAGAAAATGTACTCGTAACAAGTAAGACCGTACAATGTATTGTTTGCAGTTACTTTTACCCTATATTATTTCTTCATCATTATTATTTCTAACCTATATGATGGACTAATTTAAAAACTTAACGTTTACAAAATATTTAAATGTTCATTTTTTTATCGTAATTTTTAAGTAAATGAGTAACTGTTTATTAATGAACCAATTAAGAATTTTGAAAATACTTTTTATGTAAATATCTTATCAAAGAGAATATATAATGACTTTTACCGCCGTTCTTGAAGCTTTAAACAGGATCCAGCTGTTAGAGACTAATATTGTAAATAATTAAAGTAAACTTGCTGCTACGTAAAGTTATTACGATTTCTAAATAGGATTCCTTACATCCCGAGCTTGGGTATAACTATTTAGATTGAACTGGCGCTATTAAATGATATTAATTATTGAGCTTCGATAATGTAACCTAAAGAGTTCAAGAATCAATGTCGAAGGTTCGTTTCTGTTCTGCCTTCGAAGAGCGCAATTTCTGAACTGCAAAGTACCCGGACTCCTTTTTACATTCAACCTATTCCCACTGTTAAGCGTTGCATCCATTTAGATGTTCAAATTCGGTACATAATAAGTAAAGAAATTTTATCAGAGTTGTAATAATTTTAGGAAAAGAAAGGTAGACTTTCGTTAAAGAATCATTTTAAAGGAAGAAGATGATTTGTTATAAAGTTGAGTTAATAGGGGGACTACCCTTATTTGGAATTGTAGTTGACGCAATCAACACGCAAATCTGTTTCTCTTTGTCGGAGCGACTGGAAAACAATGAAAGGTACTTGAGTAGTTCTAGAAACCCAAATTTACGGAATGGTTGTTAGTCGTCGGTCGATTTCCTTTTTAGGGGGACTCAATATCTCCGAATGTGTTGAATAATTCGTATCAAACAAACTTTAGCTAAAATGAATATGTATATTAAATTTTACTTTCCGATATGAGTCGCACAGTTGTTCATTGGGCAAAATTGAAGGGAATTAAGCGTAGGTGTTCCTTTTGGCACAGTTTGGCATTTTGGGGCAAGGAAGAGTGGTATCAAATTGCAAATTACAAACACCACGGTGCGTGCTTCTCGCGTGTTCCAGTCCAACTCCAGTAGTACGTATAACTAGCGCCCGCCGTGGGTAACCTGATTTAGTTTTAATTAACGCATTTACATACGGCCTGCAGACTCAGTTTTAATTAGCAAACAAAGGAACTTGTTTTCCTCCCTCATGAGCATCCTTTTCACTTCCTTCCTTCCGCGTCATTCTGTTTTATCAGAAGAGAATTGTCCTCCTACTTTAATGAATGGCTGCCACCAAAGAAATTAAAACTGAACGCCCCTTCAGTTTTTAGCCACTCTCCACCTTGAGTTTAGCTCTAGTGGGCAAACAATAGAAATTAAAATAATAAATTATGAATTTGAACAGTTTTTGAATAAATTTTATTACAATTCACCTCAATGGTGTGCATGTATCATGGTAAGTTCCGGCGATACCTTCATCGTTTCGGCATTATTAGTGACCCCAGCTGCCAGTGTGAAGATTTATCGAGTCAGAGGGTCACCCAGATTATTTTTGATTGCAGGCTTCTTGAAAATTTTCGCCTTCATTTAATTCGGGCTATTTTGTTAAATAACTTTGAATTGAATCACTTGTCACTGCTGCATACCGAAATTCTACCGTTATTTGTAAACTTTGTGAATAATATCAATTTTGATAAATTGTAAATTAAGTCAATCGACCCAAAAGTGAATTGACATTTTCATTATATTAATTTCAATTCTATTTCGGTTGCTCTGTAATTGTTTCAAGTATCTATATATTTTTGCATTATTTAAATTTAATTTAGCTCAGGTTTATCATTTGATTATTTTAAATGCAGTTTTCTAATTTTATTATTTATCTTTTTCTTTTTTTTTCTCTCTCTATTTTGACATATCGCACCCCCGCTAAAAAAGAGTCACAACTCAAAAAACATTGTTTTGAGAAAATTTATGTTAAAGAATTTATTTCACTTGAGCCATTCATTTATCAGTTACCGTGACAAAATACAAGTTAACTTGTTGTTTTACTGTTTCAGGAATATATTAGCTCAATGCTATTGGCGCAGTAATTTTCTCAAAAAATAATTCGATTCTTTTTTCTTTTTCTTTTAAGCGATTTTTGAGTTGTGACTCTTTTTTAGCGGGGGTGCGATATTATGATTTTAATATTTTCATTATTGTAAGGTTTATTATCATTTAATTTAATATTATTTTGTTAGTATTATCAACTATTACTATTCTACTCTAAATTATTATTTTGATTATTGATGTTAAATGTTATATACCAGCATGTATTATACATTGTATGGAGCATGCAGAAATAAAAGTTTCAAAAAAAAAAAAATGGTGTAGCACTTCTCTCTAAATTCGAATTAACAAAAAAGCCCGAACGATTACAAACCAATACTAAAATTGCGAGTTGTCTCGTGCTGAAGCACACTTTGCCACTCATGTGAGGATTACATATAATCATTATTATGATTGAAGATACAAAGCTTCACCTGAGGCTGTCTTCGGAAGTCATCAGAAAGGCAAGAAGTGCGAGTACATCACGTGGTCATTTTTAGTTGAAAACCCTTACTAAAATCTCTGTTATCTTTGCGGACAGATCCATCTTAGTTGAGGTCCAGTTTTCCTCCAAAGAGTAACTTAAGGTAACCTATAAGTTTAAAAATTACGGTAACATGAATTATAAAATAATGTATTGTTGAACTATTTTTGTTTGACGGAGACTACGTCTTTAATTGAAAACAAAAATTTAACTACCTACTTTAATAACTTTAACATAGTAGAATATCCATCTTTCTTCCCTCAAATAAGTTGAGAGAAAAATATGAAATTTCAAACTAAAGAGATAAACACCAAAATATTTCTTTAAGGTAACTGGATGAGGAATTTAAACGTCACTTCCAAAACAGCTAACCTCCATTTCTGCCAGGAAATTGAAAAATATTATTTAGGTGACCGCTATTCAGAGGTGTCTGCCAGAACTTTAGTCACACAATTGGAAAGCAAACACGGATAAAAGTCTATCCAGATAAAATAAACAAGCTAGAGATATTTTGTTTTGACTATTTCGCTGGCACTTTACTAATTTGATTTCCCAGATTTTCTGGAAAAAGTTTCAATTATTTTCTTATAATTTTAAACACATTTAACTATTTTTACGCAACGCAGTCTTATCTCATTTATTCAAAATATAATTTTATTGTTAATTGTAAAAAAAAAATTTTTTTGAAGGCCCTTTCTGAGCATAAAACTTTAAACTTAAAAGCCATCTCAGTATAATTATAGCTTTTACCACCTTTATATAATTAAGGGCTTTGAAAGAAAATTAGCGTTTCGGATACCTAAGTCACACAATAGGCTTGTCAGTTGTAATTTTCATAATAACAATTCCCATAACTTTCATTGATCTCAGCGTAATAACTGCTTGAGTTATTTATTTTTCCAGTGGAGACATGATTCTACTGAGTTCTAGCACTTCCGTTTTTCTGATTTTGTACCAAAAATGTACTACCAGGTTCCATAGTGGTACTGATTCAGTGATTTACCCTTTTTGAGATGTACTACCACCCAATAATTTATTACCTTTCTAAAGCCTCTATCTTTATCTCTCTCTCACTAAAACTTAAAAACATGCTTGTAAATTTGGTAACCCAAGCCTTAGAAATCACATTATTTATCCACGTTGAAAGACCACATCACTTAGAAGAAAGATAGCTAAGTACTTCTGTAATTTTAGAATTAGTAGAAAGAAGCTTAACAACAGAAAATCTTATGAGTGTCCTCATGAGATTCAAAACTCGAATTTGAAACCACTCTCAAGTTCTTTCACTCATTGAAACTATATAGCTCGTTAGAAATCCTCAAATTACACGGAAGGGCACCTTTCATTGCTTTAGAAACTTTACTTAATTCTGTTTAAAAAAACTTTCATTTTCTCATTCGAATTCGTTCCCTCGAGAAAGATATAACTCTAGAAGACAATCAGCAAGAAGCTGGGCAAAAAAAAGTGAAAAATTGTAAGTTATTTCTGCCTTAGATAATGGAGATCTAACGCACGAGGTGTTGCAAGATCGATAGTTACTTGGAAACAGGAGCGCTGATTACTTCATGCTGGTACTAAGAAGCATCTTCGTAAAAATAACCTGGAAAAGAAGACAAGGAATTATTAGTTCGTGTCCTTTTTTTTTTTTTTTTATAGGCGGGCGTCCAACTATCGATCAGGTGTCTTGGATAAGGTGGATAAATTTCTTATTGTAACACATGAAATGAAATTATGACGACAATAGCACCACATCTCTGCATTGTGGGTCTCGGCCGCTAACCGCTTGATGACAAAAGATACCATTTTATGGCGATAAAATTTTGAAGAATTCAACAAAAAAGTGGAAACAATTCTATCATGAATATTTAATTATTTAACGTTGTAAAACAAAATAGATTTTATAAATATTACCAAGAGAATACGGTTTACTCTTTAAATGGAAGGCAGACCCAAGGGATACTGCATTTATTTCGTTTTATCCCCTCGCATTGTTTTCGTTCTCGTTTGCAACACCTGGCTGAAATTGGATTTACCTTTAAAGGAGTAGGTAAATGAAAAAAATAAAAGCAAAACCTTTTTCAATCGATTCAAAACTTTAAAAATTTTCAATCATGATAATTTTACTAATGAAAAATTAATTTATCTAAACAGTAAAAAAATTGCATACTAGCTATTTTAACTATCTTTCCCTTACAACTACTAGAAGGTAAATAAGAAGATTTTCAATTTTTGAATCTTCATTAGAATTATCCATTCTGAGGTGCGCAGTATCCAAAATATATTTTCAATAAATTGCTGGGAGTTCAGTACATCTCAGAAAAGGTAAATTCCAGAAAGATCAGGCATAAAATTTCGAATCTTTTACCACCTGGTAATAAGTTTTTGATAACTAGAAGTTATCTATTTTACTGAGTCGATTTTGCGGTTTATTTTGAGATTATCTATTGCAAATGAAGGATTACTAAACATAAAGAAAACGAAATCGCGCATGCTTTGTTTATGATTGAGAATGTGCTGACCTTCTACTCGTATTACGTCACCTTCGTTAGCTATCATCCTCATAACTCTTTTTCGGAAATAATTTTAATGATTTGTATGTAGAAAGAACACATACTACAGCTTCAACCTGCTTTGCAGAGTGAGTGACTGACTAAGGACCATCTTAGTTCAAGTGTTTCAGTTACAGAGAGAGAAAGAGAAAACATTTTTGAAAAAGCTAGGAAGAAGACCATTGTAGCTGAAGTGCCAAAAAAAAAAAAAAATCTAAAATAATTTATAAAATCCATCCATTTAAAATGTTCATTAACATAAAAAATTGAGCCAATTAATGTAACTTTATTCAACATTTTAATGACAACTAATTATGTACGTCCAAATGAAAACTACTAGCTGAAGTAAAAACTCAATATTAAAGATATAATAAGCGTTTATTATTTAATTTTACAACAGCGTATACAAAAACAATAACTTCCCTTCAGGAAACAAGCAGAACTAAAGATAAAACAGAAGACAATGAGAGAATGAAGCGGGAAATTGAAAATGAGCAACAGCGGTAAAGTGGAGGAGAGGTAGCGGAGAAGCTAGATATGGTAAAAGGCGGCGAGGTGTTATCTGAATAAATTAAACGTCTTAAGATTGTTTTCCCAACTGCGCTAAGTAGAGCATCTTCGCACAACTTGAGGCAGATAATATTTTCCGGTCGGTTTCTTCTTTGGCCACAAGCCTTAATCGTGTTAGCAGGGACCAAGGCCAAAACTGAGGTTTTCCACTCTCTTTGAAATAACGTACTTTGTAATTTCTGAAAACAGCGGAAGTTTTTAATAATGGACGAATTTAGTTTTACCATCTTTCTTTACTTAACTCTTAGCAGAGTTTTCTTACATATTATAATATTAAATAAATACTCTTAGATTATTAATTGTTATAGCGCCAAGTTTTTAGAAAGAAATCAAGACCGAGATGAACAGAGTTATTACCTAAACTACATTTGCTTCATAACTATGAGAAACTGATGAAAAATGCCCGCAAAATCTTTAGTTAATTTCAATAAAAAAAGAGATTCTCAAACAATGGGACACGGTCTGCAACAGTGCTGAGATTTTTTAAGATAAGTACCATATTAATAAACAAAATATTTTCATTTCCAAAGTAAGGAATAGCAGAGTTCTTTTTCAGTTGATTAAATTACCGACTTTTTGGAGAAGGTAACATCCTTCTGAGTACATTGAGAAGGGTTCTGTCGGAGGATATTTTCTACGATTTCGTTGAAGAGCCGAATAGTTTAGAATCAGGTTTTAGAGTCTAAAAGAATCTAAAGATTTCTTTAAATGTAACCTCCTGAATGTAAGTATTACAGTAGTTCTAATTTGATATTATGTATGTGTTTCAAAATGGAAATAGAATTAATGGTTCTGGTTAAATTGAAGCATCACTTTAATAAAATTTGATTAAATCGATTATTAAAATAGAGTAATCACCGGAAATATGATCAAGAGGTCACTTGAGACCGAAAAAATGGTTTTTACAAATTAGTAGTTTTTTGGAATTCTTTCGAAAACTATTTTAACTATTTGCTTTAAAAGTTCAAGTTTCAAAAACTTAAAAAATACATAGTAAAAAAATTAATCCATCACTAGAACGATGAAAAACGATTCCTGGTGCCGTACCTAAGTCAGAATTGAGGTTCCTATTGTTACTGGGAAGTAGATCTCATGCGATTTTCCGGTTTTCCTATAAATTTTATTTCCCCAAATCTTTTACAATCAAAGAGCTATAAAAGAGAAGAAAGAAAAAGTTTAAGAAAAAGTAAGATGATTTTGGAACTAGATAATAAAAATTATTTACATCTTATTCTATTGTTCTAAACGGACAGTAAAGAATGAGGAATAAAATAAATTAATATTTCTAAAATGTGGGAAGGGTGAACCTGGATTCAAGATGTTGTTGCCATGTCTACAGTCTACTATATTATTTCCACAAAGCAGGGCAAGGATCTCCTTACTATCTTTCCAGTGAAAGACGGTGAAGCCTCTCTCTTCTCCGGGACATTGTAATGCTAATCCTTTCAAGTAGATCGTCGTATCCTTCCGCTATGCGTTTCTCCTTCCGAATCTACCTCTACTTTAGAAATACTGTATAACGTTTTATTTTCTTAGGTCAATGAAGATACCAAGATACCTTACTTTACACAATTTACAAACCATGATTTCTTTTCTATTGTATATACAAGTCAACTTACTTGGTTTAACTAAATTAATTATTTTATTAAAAATAAATAAAATAAATTTCTCAGTCGAATTGATTGATATCTTTTCCTTGTTGCTTTGGTTGTGTACTGTTTTAATTTTAGTGCAATTTTTATATAGCAGAGTTCCATGAAAAGTAGGTACATACGTACATACATTTTTTGCTTGCTTTTAGTATAGTATGCAAGACAGAGTATAATATAATTCTCTTTAAAGGTAAAACATCGCTAATAACTAAAAATCCATTCGGTAAACTACTTCCGATTTCTTCCAAATTACTAAAATAGGATTAAATACTTAGTAATATTTAAGGGGTGATAATCATTATCATAATTATAAATACAAAATTTAGAGTCGTCTAACCACTTCTTTAGCCCAGAAGTAATAATCTTTTCTTTTATTTTAACATCTTATACACAATTGGACCACTAAGTGTAAGAGAAATCTTAAGAGATACGATCAGTAGGAGAAGTTTTCACGAATATCTAAAAAAGAGGCTGTCAATTTATTTCACAAAGTTACACGTCTGGTTGGATGATTTTGTCAGGTCTGATTATCGCTTGAAACCAGGTGAAATATTTGAAGTTCAGGCTATTTTTAGTTTTTTAGTTGACCCTATACACACCAATTTGTAAAAAGCTCAGTGGAAGTGAAAACTCGAAACTTGAAAATTTGATTAGAATATTTCTGCTCATGTAGTGAAAGAAATTTAAAAACTACAAATTTACAATAGAAAAGAAACGATTCGCATTCCTTTCTGATTGAAAAGATAGCCGAGTGATTTTGTTAGATTTCTTCAATAGAATGACCAACTAATTATCACTAAATTTTCTGAAAAATGCTTTCATCAAAGTTGCAGTTTCTGATGACAGTTTACCGTCAATTGCTAGTTCGCCAATAGAAACAAAATGGAATAATAACAAAGTGAGTTACATAGATAAGCTTAAAACATTATTTCAAATTGTGGGGGTTCTTCTAAATTTCCACTTACTAGAAGCAATGAAAGTAGTGAAGATATTAAGTAGAATTACTTACATTAATTACCTTCTCTGGATGATCATTGGTGCAAAACAAATATAACGAGTGAAGCTTTACGAGGAGCCCCTTCAATTTTGTTGAGAATGATCTTGGTTGGTTGTGGGTGGGAGTGGAAAACATGTTAACGGGGCTTAATCACAGCATAAAATCCTCCAGAGGAAAATTATGACCAACACAACTAAAAACATTTCTCTCTCTCTGTCAGAGGTAAACTGAACTATGACTCTATTAAACTTCTCCTCCCGGCCAAGAACAGTTAATCTCTTTCCACGTTTTTATGATTACTGTTTGTGCTGAATTATTGGGCCATTTAACTTGACTTGATAATAACACCGGGTTAAAAATAAAAATAAAATACAGACCCTCACTTAAAGCACTTTGAATTTCATGCTTGAATTTTAACATCACTAGTGAGGAAAGCGGACAGTTTTCGAATTTGAGTTTCCATGGGAAATACCTGTGAGTGATTTGATCAGGTGGTTCAAATTTGACATTTGAAATCGCTGACGTCTCATTGGATCTGGTAATAAGATTTCGACTAAGTCAAACAATCGGAAATCGGTTAGATAAACCTTAAAAGAATAAGCTGTCTTTTATTTATATATTTATAATTCAAATACATAAATTAAAATACATTACTTAATAATTGTTTTTACTTTTACTTTATTTATTTTCTGCAATAAGTGAAGCTGATACAACATGATACATACATAGAATAAATACATGAATAGCATGATGGGAGAATTCACCCATTGGTGAAACTCCCAAAGAGGTATAGTTTCTTGTACACTGGCACTTACTGGTAGACTAGGAAGTTGGGATACTAGAAGATTGTGATGTAAGGTAATTGAAGTATGGAGTTCATTGTAACGGGATCTTACAGCTACTGAAACATAGTGTACAAGGTTTGATACAAAGTAAGGAGCATAACCATTCGAAGAAGTGTTTTTGATTGGAAGGATTGGATGCTATAGATATTAATTAATTTAAACAGAAAATAAAGTTAAAATAAATGTAATTGAAGTATGGAGTTCATTGTAACGGGATCTTACAGCTACTGAAACATAGGGTACAAGATTTGATACAAAGTAAGGAGCACAACCATTCGAAGAAGTGTTTTTGATTGGAAGGATTGGATGCTATAGATATTAATTAATTTAAACAGAAAATAAAGTTAAAATCAATCCCATAACACAACAAAGAACTAAGGCAGTGAAACTAAAATGAAGTGAGAGTTCTTTTGACATTTCATTTATCTTCTGATAAAAGAAAATGAAGATAAACTGATGGTCGCTGATGGTCGGAGGAAAAATGCTTAAATGAATAGGTTTCTCAGTTTTTACAATTTTCTTAAAAACGGCTCAAATAAACATCGTATGCTCTTTGCATAAAGCAGATAAATAACTTTTATCATTCCAGAAAAATGTTTCCAGATGAGAGGAAGCGTTAAGTGTAAACAGGAGCAATTAAGCTTGGGTTAAAAAACAGGCAATTTCATAAGAATACCACCACTATACTTTCCTAAAGAACGTAATTTAAGAATAAGATGAGAATATTGTACTCTAAATGAGATAATGTGGTTTTTATCATCTTGAAAAGCATCTTCTAATTTCAGCTATCTTCAGTACCTTTGAGGAATGGTAACACTTTTGTATGCAGCGCCAAAAGAAAAGGTGAATGAAAAGAGTATGCCTAAAATATGAATAGAATTTTATGTAGTTGAACTAAGTTCTTCTTGTAGAGAACATTCCAGCAACGAGCCTGGATTTGTATCCTGTTGAGAAATGTCCTGGAGTCCTTCAGAGTATTTCTCTTCACCTATTGTTATGCTAATATCTTCTCTTCTGGTTGGATGTTCCTCTTATTACAGTCAGAGTTTCTTTCATTCTCCATTTCTTAATACAATTATCACAAAAGAAAAGCTTCTTTTTTTGGCGGGCCAGCCAATTTTTCCTGTTTTTTGTCTCGTTTTTTTCTTCTTCTTGATTATATGTTACATTAATGTCCAATTTTACCAACTTACATTCCTTTCCCTTAAAAATATATACAAAATACGATAAATAATTTTGTATATTTTGCTTGTTTCTCGTTACGCATATAGTGATTTTTATCTTTACCAGTTCTAAATCCCTTGGCCTAAGCTTAGAACTCTTCACTGCTTCTTTTAGCTATCATAAAACCATCTTCATAAGCAGATATAAAATTAAAATGAATTAACTTCTTATAAAATAAAACTTGTAAAAGAAAGGATCAGAAAACTGGCCAATTTATAGATGTGTCTTCATTCTCTACACCTGCAAAGCCTCAATTGAAAAATCCAAGTCTAAATAACCTTTATATGTCTAAAAAACTGTCTAATTTAGATAGCTCAAAACTCAACTGGTAAGAATGCTACTCAAACTGTTCTATGAGCTGCATTTACATCACCATCCTTTACTATGTTAGCTACAAGGAAAATGTTAAAATCAAAACTATGTACAACATTGTTAGCAATGTTAAAATGTTAAAAATGAAAATGTTAAAGCTAAAAAAAAGGAAAATGTTTTTTCTTGAGAATCTTCTTAAGCCATCGGAAAAAAATTGGTAAAAAGGAGCGCGAAAGAAATCTGTAAATAACAGCAATCTTCTTGAGTTTAGAATGCATGTTATAAAGTTTGAACTACCAGAGATTGACCATAATGAGGCTGCTTAAGCACACATTTTACAATTTCAAAAAGAAAAGACTTTATAACCAATTTTTTCATGCTCAATAGTCTTTAAAATTCCAGCATTTCTTGTGAACACAATGAATGAGTTGATTTCTAACGCATTCCTTGCTAGCAGGATGGTCCTTCTGCCAAAAGTGGATGATTAATTCAAGTTTCTTATTTTTCTTTCTGTTTATATAAACTGCTCGCTTCTATATTTCATCTTTTTTAAGATTAAAATCCCTTTCATTAAATTAATTAAAAGTGATCTCGTGAAGCTGAGAAAACAGAATGAATTATTAAGGAGTACATGTGCCTTGGAGGGTTGAATAGTAGGTAGTCAGTTTACCTTCACACCATTAGAGTACCAAGTGTACTCAAGTAGATACTGAGCTGTTGTACTTAGTGAACAAAAGAATACTTCATGGGGATGCAGGAAGCCGAGAATGTAGTGCTTGTACTCTTAGATGGTGCAAGTGGAGAGGTTACTGCTTCCTCGCCGAGCCCACCTGATTAGGTTTTAATGAATATTGCCATCATAGTGCCTTCGCTTTCTTATGGCGGTCTAGAATGCAATAAAGTAGCTCTTTGTTTCTGATATTCTTTCTTCTTATAGCCGACGCGCCCTTTGTTTATGAAACTTCTTTGAGAACAAAAAATAGCTCAATGCACTTAATGTGCAAAACGACTTTCTCAGCTAACTAAAGAAAAAGCTAGAGTCTTTTCGTCAGCAACAGGAAGAAAGTACAGTCAGCAACAGAAAGAAAGTACAGTCAGCAATTCTAACGCACACCTCCACTGTGGTTGGTCAGTCTTCTGCTTCTAACAGGGTTATTTTCAAAGAACAGGCATAAAGGCAAGTTGTGTAAACAAGTCAAACCACTTTTTCAACTGAGTGTATGGTTTGTTCGTAAAAGTCTACTTTGGATTCATTGCAATGACTGGCGCAAGCAGAGTTAGTGGCCAACTATTGCTCTCTTTTCCCTTAAATCAAATCATCCAAATATAGTTTTCAAAGGAAATATTCTTTTACCATCTCTGTGTCTGGAAAAGTAGATTTCTTAAAATATGTGAAGTTTATTAAATACCTCTAAAACGAAGGATGAGCTTTGTTTTTTGGTTCGAAAACGCCTTCTTAAAACATAAGTCAATGCAAAAATCTAGATTTATAAGATATAATTAATATTTTCATTGCAGCGTCGTGAAAGATGTAATTACATTAAATTTTAAAACAATGTCGCAGCTGTAAGAAAGGTTAGCAGCAAAAGAAAAGAATGGCCCCGGTTACGTAGTAAGTAGAACAATGGTCAGCTTAGTGGGTTTAGTGGTTAGCGTATTTGAGGCTGAACTGAAAGTTTGTACGGTTCTCAGTTGTAAAGTCCCAGAGGCGGATGAATTATTTTGGTGGAAATAAAGGTCCGGGTAACCATGTGTAGAAAGTGAAACTAGAGTCTACTTTGCCGTGTGAGTCGATAACTTTCTAGAATGGTAAACTGGAGTTTAAAGTTTGGCTTAAACATCAAATAAAATAATTATTTTTTATCTTCAATGAAATATAGAAAAAGAATTTGGTTTGGAGCAAATAAATTTAACTGTATCATTAATATCTATAAAGTTTTTTCTTTTTTTGATTCTGACAGTTGAAAAATCAATTTTAGTTAGTTTGCTTCATTATTTATTACTGCTAATCATTACAAAATTATTATCTTATTGTTCTACGAGACCAACGTTTTCCATGATAACAAAGGCAAATACAGAAATAGTAATCAAAATTTCTTTAAAAACATCGCCAAGTATTAAAGAAAAACTTGCAACTTAGTTTTTAGCACTTTATAATATACTAATTGCAGACCTTTTTTTTCGACCAATCGGATTTAATGCGAATGCAAAACATATTAATGTTCAACAAGTATGTATTTTTAGTCTTTCGCTCAATACTTTGCTCACTGTAGAAAAAAAAGGCTTCAATCTATTCTGAGTTTGATAAATAGCCATTTATCTGACAGGTGTGTAAAATAGTTGGCAGCGAGTACTTCTATTGACACGAGAACTACAAAATTTGGTGTGCACAATCACTTGTCCTTCTTTTTCAACAATCTCTAAGTTCTTATTTATTTTTTCAAAAAACGAATTTTTGAACATATTCTATGTAATTATTACTAAATTGTCTACATTAAATGGTACATTACTAAGAACATACTCGTACAGTTCTTTACTTAGCCCTGAGATTGCTGTAAAATGAACTAAGTGGAGAAATGCGAGGAATATTGTTTTTTTTTTTAAATTACGTTCATAAAATAAATTTACCGCCATCATTTAATGGCTGCTACTGAATTTTAGTTGAATTATTGCTACGATTTATCTTAGAGCAATGAGTCAATCAAAATGGTTTATTATTTAATGGTCAAAAATGTTTTGCCATTTAATGGTGTTAATCTTTATTATTTGGGAAATTTATGACTGAACCAAGTGCTTTGACACTTCTTGACACTTTGACAAATCACAGAAATCATTAAAAAACAGAAAATTTGTGGACTTAAGAGATCTCAAATAGATGAAGATCTAATATCTCAAATAGATCTTCCACTAAGACCCAAATTCGAAAATTTGGCATGAAATTTTCTTTACTTTACTTACCTTCTAAGAGAAAACGAAAATATTCTCCAGTTAAATAAAGTGACAACTGTCTTCACTTCCTGTTTAGTCTATTATAAGCAAAACAGAATTTAATTAAAGTTTTTATTATTATTTCAATTTTAAACAATCGAAATCTATGATTGATAATTGTCTCGACTTGAAAAAATAGTATAACTTGCGTAATATATTAGCAACCATGATGCAGTATGCGCAGACAATTTCTTTAGAATGTTTCAAGTTCACGTAAGACCATAAGTTTGTTCGCATGCATGTTTTAAAGGCGTTATGGACCTGTGTTTTTTCCAGCACTTAAGCTAGGCGATAAAGGAGGTTTTTCCTTCTCTACACCTAATCTTTTGTGCAAAACATAAAGTTCGAAATAGGGAGAGGAGTGCTTGAGACATTTCTCTATTTTACAGCTGATAAAAGGGCCAAAGTTTGTCTTTAGAAATTTATTTTTCCGAACAACGAACTTTGTAGCTTTTGGATCTATTTTAAGGGATGACTGCTTAACAGAACCATCCCCAACTTAACCGGATATACGAGCTCTCTAATGTAAACTAACTTTAAGGAAAGTACGCGACGCCATTTATGGAGGAAACCTGAATCCACTCGTGGAAAGTGGCCCATTTGGATGACAGCTTTTGTATGAGCAACCTTGATGGTGTCTATCATTTTCATACAGAACCATTAAAATGTAATTTGAACTTTCTTTACACACATTTTCTTTTTCAAGTTATATTTTTTCTTCATATGCATCAGCGGTTATTATTATTATTTTTTTTAAAAAAAAGCACGAAGTAATTGAATCAAACTCCAAACAATCGGAGCCAAAAGCGTTCAAAATATTTTGATCGTTCTGATATGTGGTTGGACTAACTTTGATGTAACATTCTATCACTTCAATGCTGGGAGTTAATCTGCTTCGGGGAATTCAACAGATCTATGAGTTGTGCTTTTATCAAGGAAGAATGACCAAGATAAGAACTAAGAATCTCTGACAGAATTGAGCGTTCTGCAACAAAATGAACATGTTCTCTGGCATGAGATTTGGGCACCATACCATTCTTCTTTTCTAAAAATGTTGAGAAATCAAGATGCAACAATTCTCCTACGTAATCACAGTAACTCTCAAACCCATTATGACTCTCAGAGATCAAAAAAAATAAATTTAAGCTCCCCATTTAAAGGGAGCGATTCTCTAATGAGCGTGCTCCAAGTACTTTAACTGGTGCCTGAATAGAATTTTTTGAATAATTTTCACTGAAAATTTTTCCATTCAGTTGTAAATTTTCAGTGTTAACTAAAAAAGAAAATTCGACGTAATTATTAATAAAAGTGCCAGTAAATTAGAAAAAAATGCAATAGCGTGAGTGGAGTTATCACCTAACTGTGCTTCTCCGAAGAATCAATTATATCACAAGGTTGTTTCTGTCAATAGTTAAGGTTGTCAGGAAGATTCAAAGACAAAAGCTGGTGAACGAGATGCTTCTAAAGAGATTTATTGTAAATGGCCGTAATTAAGAACAAAAGGTACTTCTAAGTCAGAGTGAATGGTTCTGATAGAGAGCTAGTATGGAGCTTTAGTGTTTTGCGTTAGAGATTGTGACTGTAAATGTTTGAAATCGGTGTATATTGGAAGCTTGGCTGATTTTATCAATTCAAGTCTGTAAATCTAATTCAGTTTCAGTTACGCGTTAATTACTTTGTTCTTTAGCGTAAATTTGGATCGTCTGTCAAAAAGTCTTGTCAATGTATAGTAGTTTTTTAAGTTGGTGTCGTTTAAGAGGTTGAATGAATTTCATGTCTATGTATAGTCCTTAGGAAGTACAGTTTGGTTGACTGGCACTAAGAAGCTTCCTTGAGGAATCCCATCCTTCACCTGGTGGCATGAAAAGTTTTAACTTTCATGACTAATCCATAAATGTTGGTAAAAAACGTTTATTTTGTTACCTCTCTAAAACTGGATCCCAAACGGAATCGAATGTTTGCGCAACGTCGAGAAAGTCATAATGATTTAAAAATGACTTTTCTGTACATTAGAAATCTTCTAATAATGTGGCTGAAATTATTTCAACTAGTAAAGTAACATCTAGATTTCCTTTTGCGTGACATAAACAGTTTACTTTTGATTGAATAATAACCACATTATCGTACACTTGCAGAAAACACACTAAAATAGTTTTATATAATAAAATAATTATCATATCTCTCCATCTTAAATACAACACATAGTAATTTTACAAAACATAGAGCTTTGTCAGATTGCTATGTGGTGTATTTACAAATCATGAATGCTGTACACGATAAATCAGTGAGGGTGGATGGATTGGAGTCGAGCCAATCCATAAATCTCAATGAGCCGACTGAGACTGTTGGCCACAAGCAGACAACACAACCAATCGGAGGAAATATTAATTTATGTCCACCATAAGTTTACACCCTAGAGATAATAAGTTACTGCAATGATGGAAATCTTTACTTTTAACAAAAATAAGTGGCACCCTAACTATGGGTCATTTTTATTCGTCTTAAGATTTATTTATATTTACTTTATAATATTTGCACTCCATCAGACCCTCGGTCAAGATCCGTAAATTTCGATTCAATTAACTAGCTCACATTCTATAGGTTTATAGTGCTGTTGTTGGTATGCAGTACCAGCGTTGTTAGACTGGGATATCTGCAGAATGTTGTTTCCTGAAGAAGTGGCTAATCCACTTCCATTTAAGGGGATGTTTCTAATTCTCATGTACTCAATTCCCCTAAAACTAATCTTCACATCCCATATACATCATATACATAATTTTTTATCATTCCAAATTATCCAGCCAAGTCATTTTATGGAGATTTCATTTCCAAATGAAGCCAGAAGACCGGAAATTATATTCGCTTTAACAATCTATAGTCAATTAATAATAACAATAAACGCAAGTGTAAAACACACTTGATCACAGTTTTTGTGATGAAATATATCGTATATGCAACAAACTTTTTAGGGTTTTAAGAATTTATACCACGTCAAAGGGAAACTCTGCAGCCGTGCAAAAAAAAAAAAAAAGTTGAAACTGAAAAAAATATTTTTCTAATGATTTTATTAAACTACTTATGACCATGATCAAGCATCAAGAGTAATGGAAGTCCAAAAAGTGCCATCACACTGACCATCATGAAGCAAGTGCACGATTTGGAAGTTCTAGGTAGTAAGATTGCTGAAAAGGAAGAAATTCCAAAGAATGCATTGACTCAACAATTTTCCATGATGAAATTGTAAATGAACAAGTATTATGAAGAGTAGGTGGCTAGCTTTCTCTTAAAATAATCACACGAAAATATCTGAACAGTGCTTGGGTCGTGTTAACAAGAAAAAGACTGATTCTCACCGTTGATTTGTTACAATATTATGACACTTATTCTAAAATCCAAACAGTGAATGGAAGCCAGTTCTTCCTACTCCAAAGAAGACAAAGTAGTTTCCATCTTTATTTCTCAATTATTTCCAATTTCTGAATTCTTATTTGAAATCTCAGCATTCCTTGTGGTTCTGCTTTTAATAGCAGTCTTTGACGATGAGAGCTAGAATACGAAAAAAGAAGTAAGATAGATTCATTTTTTGTTTTTAATACTCAAGTTACAATCTGCTCCAGATTAATATTTCTGGAATTATCAAAAAACTTCTTCGCGCTAACATACACTGCTCCACAAAAAAAGTGGCGCACTTTAAAAATGCGTTATTTTTTTTCCTCTGTAACTTTTTTATTCTACATTTTATTTTAGTTAGCAAATATAAGAAGTATAAAGTTACGGGAAGGCTAAAATAAAATAAGAAATGATCTAAAAGAAATAAAAACCTTTAATTTAACAAAAAAGTACTTCTCGGCAAAAAATGAGTTTGAAAAAAAATGTATTTCTTCCGATTAAAAAAGAGAAAAAGAATTTTAGTGACGTGTATTGCTCGCATTACTGCATCCAATCTCCTCGGCATACTCCTTATTAAATTTCTCATGAAATCTTGTGTTAATTCCTCCCATATCTCCACCAGAGTACTTCGCAACTCTTCTAAGCTCCTGGGAGGATTATTACTCCATCTTAATCGCCTGCCCAGCTCATCCCAAAGATGTTCAATTGGATTTAAATCCGGGCTGCGTGCTGGCCACCTCAAAACACGAATGCTAGTATCCTGTAGATATTGAACAACACAGGCGGCAGTGTGTGGTCGGGCATTATCTTGCATAAAAATAAAATTCTCCCCAATAAATGGTGCATAGGGTATCACATATTGCTGCAAAATTTCCCTCACATACAAATCTGCATTCAAGATTGCCCTGTTGAACACGTGGGGCTCAGTCTTAGCCTCCATAGAAATCCCAGCCCACACCATCACTGAACCACCTCCGAATGGTAATCTACCAGAAATATTGTACGGAGCGTAGCACTTCCCAGGCCTTTGATAAACTCGTCGCCTCCCATCAGGTGCATAGAGAGCAAAACGGGACTCGTCTGAAGAGAGAACGTTTCTCCAATCGTTCTCAGACCAGTTGCGGTGTTCCCTAGCGAACTCTAGACGGGCTCTCCGATGATCTACGGTGAGCAATGGTCCTATGGCTTGCTTCCTAGAGCGTAAATTCATTTCAGCGAACCTTCTTCGTACAGTTTCGGCACTGACTGAAACTCCACGAACAGTAAGCAGTGTTTGAGCTGTTTCAGAAGCAGCTGATGTACGATTTCTCAGAGTGTGAATTCTAATAAATCGGTCATCAAGTGCTTCTGTGGCTCTTGGTCGACCCGAACCTTGTCTGCGAGTGCAGAGGCCTGTCTCCCGGTAACGATGGATGGCTCTACGGACGGTGGTCTCAGGCAACCCTAACGTTCGTGCTGCGTACCGCTGACTCCGTCCATCCTCAACTAATGCAATAATACGGGCCACTTGCTCTGCTGTAATTGAGAGTTTGCAATGCTTTCAGCTTGAAAAAAGTCGAAACGCAACTGTAGAGGTCAATAAATTTATTTACTGTTGAGGTGAAGTTCACGTTGTTGTTTACACAAAAAGACCGAAGGGGATTAAACGAGGAATTGCTTCTCTATTTACAAGAAACTTTGGACCTTGATTCGATTAATTGTTCCCTGACAGGTTATGAAAATAATTAAAACTAATAATCTTTCCCCAAAATGTGATAAAACAAAAAATAAACGCTTTTTTCAAAGTGCGCCACTTTTTTTGTGGAGCAGTTTATTTAGTTCAAATCTATAAAGTAGGTGCCCAATCACCATTTAGCATTTCCTACGTTAAACATAGGAAGAGAAGGTTCTGGATCAATAAATCGTTTTTATTCAGATTTTATTTTCAGTTAACCTATGGATAACATTATTGGAAGGGTTAAATTTTTAATTATGTTGGAGAAGTAACTTGTATAATTAGGGCTATCTCAGTAGAAAAAGAAAGAAGACCGGCTGGTATTTAGTCGCCATAACAACACATTAGCTGAAACTGCAGGACGATACAGCTGTGTGGCTATTACCCACTCAACATTGGATTACCCACATAAGAGCCAAGGCAACAGTTCGCTAAGGAAACATTCTACACAGCAATGCCATCTTTATTTGCAATTCTCTTAGTATCCACAAAACATTTATATATAAGCTTTAACTGTGGGACAGAGCAGTTTGTTAAAATTATTATTTTATAAAAAACAGCTTTTTGGTCACAAATTTAACTGGAAATCATTGAGGTCTGAACAATTTCCTGAAAAGTAATTTTTTGTAAAAACTCTTCAACTTTATTGCCAATTATGTCACATACTGTGAGAAGTAATATTACCTAATGACGCCTGACAATAAAGTTTGACATTGTCTAGAAATGTTCAGCGGTTTTTATGGCGTTTTATTTTGCAATTAGGGTCTTTATATTGAGAAGTATTTAACAACAAATTTTTTTTTTTTTTTTCAACTTTTTTAAACAAATTTACCTTCCCAAATTTTCAAAATTAAATTTTCTACTGGAGATACAGTTCAGAGGTCTCCAGAACACACATATTTTCAGTTATTAACGCGTGCTCTGTAAGCTAGTGTGTATTGGGTGTCAAAAGAAAAGTTAAAAGGGATAAGTCGCAAAACATTACCATAATCCCTTCAGATGCTAATATTATGAATTTAATTTGTTTTCCAAATTTGCAACCAGATACGATTTTCCCATTTTTCAAGGCTTTCCTAGAATATCTCCTTTAAAGGATTCATTCGTGTATTATTTTCCTACCCAAATTTCTATCTGTATTTTTTAAAATCTTTTTCCAAGATTTATGATCCTATAATTCATATAAAGAATATAAGAAAATAGAAAGGCGAGGAAAAATAGAATAGCCTAATGTTACCTCGTTTTCAGGTCAACATATTATGTTGTGTCAGAACATCTGTCAATACGTCATGCAAGTGCCATCTCCCATTTGGAGGGTGTAGGTGGCAAAAAAAGACCTACAGAAGCCAGATGTAGTCGGGTTTCGGTGCGATACACCTTTGTTCGAATTTAAACAACCGAATTCTTAATTCATTAATAACCTAGGTTCTGTGCTCCAAAAAAAATTCAACATTGAGAATCTATGATTTCCATGTCAAGGGGCATGATTCTACTGATTGAGAAGTGTCCATCCTTTGGATCATTTCGAGATATTTAGCTCATCAAGATATTTAACTAATCGACTGAAAATTACATTATGGATAAATATCTCTGTAGCATATTTAAAAGTTATTAAACCCTGAGAGCTTTCCAAGTATTTGGAAACAATCGTATGTTGCTGCTATCCAAAAATCTAGTGACAATTCAAGAAATTAGGAAAATCTAAATCGGCACTGACAGAAATTTGCTCAGATCCAAAATTTTTCATAAAATTTGCCTTTGATTTGATTTGTTTTTTTTTTAAACTTTGGGTTTCATACTTGCCTGAAGAAACACCTGAAGAAACATCATAGAAGAAGGATAATATAAGAATAGATAAGTTTTGATAGCGTAGTAAAATAAAAGCGGAAATGATAACCAATAACTTAATACGAATATTCTCATTCATGCTCGGTCCAAAATAAAATATTGGATCTGTGGTAGCATATTTATTTTATCCCATCTCAGCCGAGTTTTAGTGCTTTTTATTTATATATTTTTATAAATATATATATATATATTTTTTTTTTACATATATCGATCTGTCATATTTATTCGCTCACTCAGGACGACGAGGTTTCCTGGGCCAAGCAGGAACTCTGTTGTAGTATCCTACAATCACGGTCATCTATCTTTCTTCGCCATTACCTCATTCCTAGTTCTCCTTGCAGTCAACTTAAACTGAGGTTCTTTACATAAAGACTTACCCACAGAAGTTTTATATATGTATATATAAATGTCGAATTATTATTAAATGTAATCATTTTAGTAAATCTCACGTTTCCTTAACATGAATTTACTGCACAAAACGTAGATCTAAAAGATGATTGAAATTTTTTACATATTCTTATCGTTGACATAATTCTACAACATTAGTCAGTATATTTCAATTTAACATTCTAAAACCAGCTCGTGTAGATTTCTTTGGGAGGACAGCCAAGAAGTAAGTGACATTTTTTTTAATGGAGAACAGTAAGGTTGACATAAGCAGAAAAGGAATTGAAAAGAAACTGAAGGTTTATTATCCTTCAAATATTTTAATCACCAATCCGAACTAATTTTTACGGAGATTTAAAAAAGTGACAAACCATCCTCTGTACTAAAGGTGTTTTGGTAAAAAGAACTACTGGTTCTTACACTTCCGCACTATCTGGAAAACCAAAGAAGTTTAAATGAATCTTAAGAACTGATTGAAATTATACAAACAAAAAATATTACTAGCTTTTTATTTATTTTTTGAGATTTTTGCAGTGAAGTAACGATTTCACAGCGCTGACCCTGGAAACAGACTTAGAAACACGGAAGTCCTAATTTAAACTGTTGACCATTCAGCTTAAGGTTTTAACAATTAACAATCAATCATTTAAATTTGAACGCTGTTATTATTTTTTATTTGAACAAAAATTACAATTATTTGCGTTTGTAAGAAAATTCGCCAATAAATCTAACTTTAGGAAAGGTCACATAAAGTATAAATTATCAATAAAATATACAAGGAAAATCGTGGTAGTGGAAAGTGTGGGCGAGGAAAAGAAATAAACGTGATTGATACTGCCTTGAGCTAGATTGCACTGACAGTGGGAGGTATTTCCAAGTTCAAATCAAAAGGTAGAAGTTGGCCTCGGCCATTCTGCAAGTTCAACTTTCCTTCACTCAAACTGAAAGGCCGAGGGCAAGGAAGAAGTGGGTGTGGCTAGCATGATGGATGACCGACCGATGATAGGGAAGGCTGGAAACGACAAAACTTAAATTGTGCGATGCTATGATTGCTCCAGGCATTCGGCATAAACTTTTCCCCTGTCAGCAATACTATGTGCTTCTATGTATGTGATAAAGTGAGGGCATTGGGCGGAAATCTGGTGCCTTTAACTGTTATGTGCTACAAAAAATATAGAAACTAGCCAAAATAATATTTCTTTAATGGATCTTCATGTTAAAGCAGTTACTTTTTTTTTTTTGTTGATTAATGAATGAATTTCTTAATTTATTTTTATTGAATTGTAAATGAAATTTAATTATCACTAAGGTAATTGAGAATTTAACAATTTCAGAAAATGACAAGTAAACAAATGTCTATTTAAAATACAAACACAAGAAGTACAGTGTATTTCGTGAATAAATAAAGCCTATATATATTTTATTTATTTACACAGCTCACAAAAAAAGTATTGTTTTTAACCAGCATTCTAGCATACAACTATAACATAAAGGTGTTAGAAACAAAGTTACTTTCTAAAAGGAAATTAAAAAATAATAATTTGAAACGATAAGTGAACATCAGCTACCGTAATAATTGACCAAAAAGATAAGTTCACTAACTGATTGTTACTTAAATAAATTGTGAGAAATATTTAACAAAATTATAGTAGGTATACTAACACTCTTTAGGTAAGTTTAAGTTTGGAATTTTATTTTTTAAAAAAGGATATTTTTTTGTTACTTCTGGTGAAGCTGTTCTGAGGAAAGTTTAATTACAATTAAATGGCAGATTGAGAAAACTGAGGTAGAGTTTTATTCCAGATTATTCAAGGTAGAGATATTTTAAGATTTACAGAAGCAGGTTAACACTACTTGTAGAGATGTATTGAACCCACCCATTAAGTAGATGCGAAGATTATTTTACCTCCATGTACTGCAATATTTAACTTTAGGTCTTCAAGGCCTGAGATTTAATGAGATATGAAGAAGAAGAGAGTTCTGTAGTCAGCCTTGATAATTCTACTCCAGAATGTTTATATCATTTAATTATAAATATCAATGAGTTAAGCAGGACAAATCATTGTGGTCTAATCAAAACGTTTTACCGTTGTTGTTAATCCTTTAGGTACTTAACACAAATAAATTTAGCCAGTTCTTGTTCTTCTTTTCACTAGGACCAAAAAGTTCTCGTTCGTGCACAGAGGTAGCGCTAGTTATTGCACGCTCTCCTTAAAAATATTCAGCTTAAAAAGTTGAGCATAATATGATTGATTAAACGAAAAAAGGATTCAAAAATCAACAAGAACCTAAATTTATGAACATAAAATTAATCCGCAATACTGGATAATATCCGTGATTTCGATAGTCATAACATGTCTATTCTGACCGTTTTCAGATTTTTAATCATCATTTAAAAAATGAAAAATTAAACTAAAAGCAACTTCAGACACTTCAGATTGATGAAAATTTATTGCTATCACTATTTGTGCATATTACTACTTTGCACACTTTCAAGAAACTCATTTAGAAAAAATCTTTTTATTGAAAAACCGTGGTTTTAAGTTCATTGAACTAAAAAAGGGACTATTTGGAATAATTAATGCATTAAAAAAATTAATAAATAAAAATAAATGAACTAATTTAATATGTAAATTTATCTGTGACTTAATAGAATGTCATGAAGAAATAAAAGCACTAAATTCATCTGAAAAATTGTCTATTTCAGATAATTGCTGCTTCAAAAAGTATTTCGTTTTCAGCAACCTTGCAAATATGAGCCTTCTCTCTCTGTCTAACTTCTCTGTCTCTCTCCAGCTTACGACATAACGTTACTGGACCAGGTTACAATCTTTTTTCCCATAATTTCCAGTTCATTTGGAACATCATCATAAATGCTATTACCCGCCATTACCTCTTTCACGTTTACACCACAGAAAAATTGTTAGAATCTGTCCATCATATAATTTTTTTGCCTTCATTTTTTTTTTCACCCACAGTTATGGTACAATACCTTCTACAACAGCCTTGTGAAATTAAGTTAACAAAAAAAAGAAAGTATTAGGTCGGTGAGTTGAATTATTTTAAAGATTCTGCACTTATCCATTTTTCTTCTTCTTTTTGTAAAAGGCAGTGTACATGGCATCAAACTTTTAACTTTTACATTCCCATTTTGAGGAAAACAATTTCAGTGCATTGCGATTTATTTATTTTTATAGCAAGTTGCCTGATTTCAAAACCGAAAATTGCACAATCTTAGCCTGGATGACCTCGATAAACCCCAAGTGAGTTTCTTCATTCAAATCTTGTAACCTAGCATGCTGCTAAAGAAAAGTCTGTTCACTTCTGTGTGGAACTAAAACTCTTATCGCTGAAAGTACGTCTTCCAAACGACTAACTTTAACAGCATGATACCTCTCTGATACCCATTTCTGGCTTTTCAAATCTATTTTTGAGAGAAATATTAGTTTGCATTCCTCAACTTGACCGCATATTAAAATGAGCTCTTCTGAAAACTTAAACCTATTCTCCTTTATTATTTTATCCTGAGATAACCCTTCATTAAGAAGACTTATCTGTAGGAGTTAATGATCTTAATTAGGACTGCCAAATCTTTACGGCCTGAAATGGCCTCTTAACGAGGCAGGGAAATGTAGGATAGTATTATTTTCACGAACTATTTCTTAAAGTTAGGCCAGCATTTTTTATCTTTACATTCCAAGCTAAAAACTGCTTCCTGAAATAAAATGTAAAAATATTCAGAAAGGTGCAGTGTGCTTGAGTTCAAAGAGAGAAAAACAAAAAGAAAAGGAAAAAGAAAATGCCACCTTGGAAATTATTTTTCCTCTTTCCCAGCGGCATACTGACGCACCAATTCACGCCAAATCTTCTTTCCTTCTATTTTAATATCGCCTCATTTATTTAAGGCTTTGCAAGACAGTCTACGACGACGAGGACCCTTTCTCCAGAGGCGAGCCCTACGTTGAAGGCTTTGTTTCTTTCATTCTATCCGTTCTAATACTTGGTTTGAAATAGACCCTGCCAACTCTTTCCTCGTACTAAAAAAAAAAAAAAAAAAATGGTGTTCTTTCACTCCGATTCTTCACAGAGAAAATGCAAATTGCCCTTTAAATTTGGGTAAATAAGAAATTATGAGATTTCTTTTGTAGTTACGAGCAATAAGTTAAGAAGATGCCGCTGTAGCCCGCTAACTGCTCTGGCTGAATAGGTCAGGACGGATACCTATTACTATTTCCTCAGCCGTAAGCAGTTGTTAGTCAGGTAAATTGGATTTTAAATTGAAAAACAAGAAAAGCTCTTTGGTACAATTGAAGCCATTTATGTATCAACCCTTCTCAGTTCTCTACAGTCATTAATTTATCTTTTACCCCTTTAGAAATTAAGAAATATCTTTATTTCATATCAAATGAAAAGAAATGAATCAAATATATTTCCTTGAGTTCAAAAAACAAATTATTTTCTTTTAGCTCATTCCAAAGGAATATGAATACAGCACCAAATACTTATGTTCTTGATACGGTAGAGAAGGTTCTTTCTACCGCAGCCAGAATAAATATTCTTCAGAAGGAAGCGAGCTATACAAATTTAAGAGTATATAGAAACATATTAAAAGTAAATATTTCCCGTGGATGTATTTAGTAATATACATTAACTTAGTGAATAATAAATAAATAATTTTATGGCTCATTATATACCTGTATTTATATGTGTATATTTTACTTGTGATACAAGTTTTATTTTCAATGTTATTAATGAATTATTGAGGGAAAGCACTCAAAAAACTAGAGAAGTCGGAAAATAATGTGCTCAATGAATTAATAAATTCTACTGAAGTTCTTTAAAAAAGTGATTATAACTTTTATTGATTACTAACTAGCAATAAAATTTAGAAAGTTACTGAGACTGCTTTATAAACTGTTACATGCTTTATAATTTTACTTGTTATTTTATATTAGAGTAGCGAAAATGTTTTATTCCTTAGTGTTAGACTAACAAGATTTTTAAGCAGGTAACTTTATTACTCTTGCTGCCTATTAGTTTCATCCACTTGTAAACGGTGCCTGTTTTGCTAGATTGTTTTCAAACTTGGAATGTTTTGAAAACTTTTTAAAATATAACAATATCATTATTCTTACTCTAAGGGTGCTGAGAAGTGTGTGAGAGAAGCCTAATATGGTTTGTTTCCCCAGTTCAAACTCTTCCCTAAAAAGAAAATATTCTACAGGATCTCCTACCAGAAACTAAATGCCTGCTCAGCCTGCAATATCGCAAGATATTTTTGAGGCCTAAATCTCCCCGATCATTCTCAAATAAACTAAACCTGAATGTTGAGCACTGTTTCTACAATCCTCTCATTATAATTATTGCAATCTCAACCTGACTGTCTATGTAGATGATGACCACCGACACGTACTCAATTAGCACAACTACCAAAAATCATCAAAGCAAAGAACAAGCTTTACAGCTCAAATCTTTTTAGTTTGAAGCCATGCATGCGCTTGTGCGATTAGATCTTCCAATATCTCTGCAATAAAATTGTTCCGGGACAACTACTGGCCCAGAAAACATTATCCAGACATTTGTCAAGCATCCGTAATTGTGGTAACTCAAAGACATCCTTCCTTCCTTTTACTACATCATTCTTGAATCATCCATGATCGTTAAAACATGGTTATCCCGAGACCTTTTCTCCTACATTTACTGTTCATGTTGTTTTCCCTGCAATTAAATATTTTACAACTAAATATATATTTTTAGCACATCATAAAACATGAGAAAATCTGATTCGATTCAAGTCGTATTTTGCTTCGGATTTTTTTGGGAATCTAATAATTTTTCATTCAGAAAACAACGAGTAACAACGACTTGCATTGAATTTATTTTTTATTTTTAAATAATTACAAATAAGGCAAAGGTTCCCACAGACACTGAGAAGCATTAATCCATTCCTTTTTAATAAAATGAAGTGAAATTGTTTTCTCAAAAGATTTTATAAGGCGAAGAAGAGTATTGTTTTCAACAAAATTATTGCAGTAAGCCATAAGGTCTTCATTTTTAAAAAAATGTTTGTTTTCTCTCCGAATAGAATGTCACCTTTTCTTTGTTATAGATTTTTTTCCTCTGGTTTCCGAATTTTTATTTATATTTTAATAAGCAAATATCCCATATTTTAACCTCCACAGGTGTAAATTCAATACACGTTATGTATCTATGTGCTGATACTTTAAACTAGTGGGCAGCCACCTGGCAGATGGTCAAAATAGAGAGTGGATAGTCTAATCTCGATACACTCCTCCCAGATAGGGCGCCATGCAGTAAATTGACCAGTGCAACTTCCCGCTCAATATAACAACGCATACAGCGACCATTTTTTTGTTATTTATTTTATTTTTTATCCCAAACAAACCAAATATTCTCACCAGCACGTATATCCGTTATAGGATTTTGTAGTAAGGGGTAGTTGTATATTTATTGAACTGTTATATTCATTTTGAACGTAATGAACTGAGAGCTATAACAGGGGCCCCAGAATCAGAAATGAATTACACAAATGTATTGCGTCGGGTGTTAATGTATGGGTCTCTAGCTGGGTAGAATATAACAGCGGATTGCCCGACTTCCAAATTAATCCTGCTATATTTTTTATTTTGCTATTATTTATCCAGATCATTAAATCACTTTTTCTTTTTATTTTTATTTATTTGAATGTTTTTGTGTAATGAAGCGTATAAATAACACTTTACTGTTGCTAAGTTCCACTGTAAATTGGCCCAACGCAGCCTAATTAGGACTTTTTTTTATTTATTTATTTTTTAATTCTTTTCTAGGGATTACGATAATGAAGAAGTTAATATTATTATGAATTTATTAGTTTATTTTCTCTTATTCTATTTGATGAGAGAAGGTAATAGTAACCGTACAGATTTTCAATTTGGGAATCTCCGTTTGAGGTTTCCTGTAAACCAAAAACACTGTTTTTTAAAAATTGGTCTTCCCCCCTCAGTGTGTAGGTTAGTGGGAGTGTGTTTGTGTGCGAGAAAGAAAGAGATACAGAAAACTGTAATTTGATATTTCGTTTAGGTACTGAATACTAGGGAATAGAAAAATAAGTTACAATCAAAATCGGCCTAGCAGTTTACTAAATTGATTTTTCAAGATGTTTTTCCAATTTAAAGAAGAGTGTTTAGCCTTTTTCACAAATAATTCGATTAAGAATAACTTCTATGAAAGGATGTGGGTATATGTTTTCTAAAGAACCAGTTTGCTGTAATGTACGGTCCTGTATCTTGTGGTTCTGGGTGGGGAATTGAATGCTTTGGTAGAATCGAGATTCAAGAAAATTCTTCAACTGGAACTACTTCTTGAGTCAATGGATTGTCCACTTTCTTGGAAAATGGCTTATTTACTTGTTTGTAAACTTTGTGTAGATATTATTGTACATAAAAATAGATTTATAAGTTTGGCTTGATTCATAACTTTTTTTTTTATTATTACGAGTCCGCCAATGGGAGAGCTATCCACTCAAGCGGAACAGATCCTGTTTTTCTTTTTCATACCTCCTATTTTAATGAACCTTCTGATATAAATGAAATAAATAAACAGTAATTAAAAAAAAAACTTGTGGATTGGTTGTGTAAGTAACAAAAAATAATTACCATTGTAAACAGATCTGACGAATTAATTTAACTTATACAGGGTGTTCATTTTAAGACGGCTCAAATGCATTTCATGCTTAAACGGTTGATCTGAGCAAAAAATGGTAGAGGAAAAATTTGTTGCCCGTCATCTCTAGTTTCAGAATATGTGACTTGATTTTAGATTCCTGCCCTTCAAAGGTGCCTCCTCTGGCTCGCAAACCAGGTTAGCCAGGAGGTTAACAACTGCTCTCTGTATCTGAGGAGGCAACTTTGAAGGCACACTACATGCTTCACAAGTTGAGTAAAGTGCATTATTTGATAAATTAAGGAATAAGTTTGATCCTTTACATGAAAGATATTGATAACTTAAATATGTGGTAGGAGGTTTCCAATTTTTTTGCTAATTAAACGCAACTATCCCAAAATTACCAAATAATTATTAAACCTTCTTGTATGTAACAGATGTAAAATTAATTTTTAGCCATTTTGTGTAAGCTTAAGAACATCTAAAGCTCTTAACGTTTGATTTTTCTTAGAAAAATCACTTGGAAAACGACTTATTTCCCAATATTAAGAAAAATACTAGCTTTACTGCCTTGGCAATATTTACAGAAGAAAGCCGTCTTAAAATGAACACCCTGTATATTGCAAATAAGCAGTACTTTTAGGTTAGAAACTGAATTTTGTAGGTTTTCTTGGAGATAATTGTCAGTAAGTTAATGCCAATTTTCGTTGGCTGGTGTACTGTGTAAGTGATGAAGCTTTGTAAATGGAAAGAAAACTAATCGATAAACATTGTATGTTGGATGAAATCATCGACTCCCCATATTCTGGACCTTAACGCAGAATTTTGTTGTTTATTAACTTAATTTGAAGTCAAAAACAATGGGAACAAAATAAATAATGAGTGATGAAAAAAGGCTTCAGAGTAATACATGTTCTGAAGCTTCGGCACTCCACGCAGTCACCTTAGTAAACACAGAACCGTGTATCCATCTGACATACCAATAGAGAACAGTGAAGAATACGTCCGAGATGATGGAATGGTTACAGTCGCTTTTATGGACTGATGATAAGTCGCCAAAGTGAGGTGAATGGTTGCTCTGAAATGAAGGGTCTATTTTATGTTGAATTATGTCGAATTATGGATAAACTCAATTCTGTTGGTGGCCACATAGATCCTAAGTTATGTAGAAGTTCAGCCAATAAAAAATGAGCCTGTTCTCTGGAGAAAAACAAGTGTACTGAAGGTATTCACTTTCCCTAACTGACTGCAGCGACCCTAAGAAAAAACACTGCAAAGGAGCTTTAAAGTTAGTTAGAGATCTCCGACTAACCGTATTGTAGGACAGCATGAATACTGAGCGAGGTCTGAGTTTAGCCAACAATATCTGCATCTCGCTTTCTGCGAGTGTGAGCACTGGGCTATAGTTCACCAGTGGGTACACAAATAGTTGTTTAAAACGTAAGATTTTTTGTTAATATTTTTTTATGCACTTTTCAGCTGCTACTTAGCTTTGAACTGCAAGAATTTACTATTTATAAAATAATATTTCTAAACTCACAAATAAATAAAAGGTAATCGACATTGACACAAGTTACATTTAACTTTGATATCTTTTAGATTTATTACAGCATCGATACTTTATCAATCTGAAAGTAAGACGTAAGATGAACAAAGCTGGAGCGCTAGGTAAGCTTCTATGAGGGCGACATATACAAAGAGGATATGATTCATCTTTAGGGCATAGCAATACCTCTGTGTCGAATTTCCCACTCTGTATCACCCGTCTACTTCAAATATATATCACGGGTATCCCTCATCAATATTCCCCACCCTCCACTCTATCCGAACCCCGCCAAACTTCTCCAACCCCCCCCCCCTGGGTTCCACTACTATTATCAGACACCAGTAACCCGACTCAGATGGTGACGCTACCTACTTCTTTTCGCTTCATATCTCTTTCTATTTTCAATACGTAATCTACCGAGAATATGTCAAGAAATTTATGATCGGTGATAAATGTATAAATCTAAATCCGATGGGCAAATCTGTAGCTGGAGTTAAAAGGACGATAACCTGGAGCGTGAAGGCAACAAGAAGGAGAAAGAGGAAAAAAAAAAATATCTTTTTCAATATTATCAGATTATTGGAGCATATTGGGGCAAATGTAATACGGAGCCGCAAGTTCCCAATCTGTCACTTGGACATTCGTACTGGACCATTTTTCCAATCATAGTTACGTTTTTCACGGCTTTTTAATTTTATCTTCCTCCATTATGCCGTTATCCATCTTTTAAAGTCTCTGTTGGCCACACGAGCGCTCCTTTTGCCCTTTTGAAAAGCAATTGTTCAACAAGCTGATCATTAAATTAAAATAAATCTATCTGCATACAGACGAAAACAATACTTTTTTTGAAAAATAGATTTTTCATTCGCCTCTCAAGTTTATGAAGTTTGAATGACTTAATAATTCTGGTCACCCGTATTTCTCTTACACCTGCGAGAGTTATTTTATTAAGTAACAACATTAAAGTACCCACTTCCTCTAACTTTTTTTTCATAATAGAAATGAATTAATGTTTCAAAATTTATTAATCTCTGTAGTAGAGATGGCTATTTTAGCACGTGACAGTATAATTGGAAATGAAATGCTTTGCAAACGTATTAGGAATATTTGGTGGTTAATAAATCAGATTATACTTCAATGAAATGTCATAAATCGCGGGAAAGTGATTTAAAAAAAAACAAGTAATCTTTTCCAAACTCGGAATTTTAGGAACTCTACGCTTCTTTTGTAGTCCCGATCTGGACATACGGATTTGAACTATACAGCTCTTGAACTATACAACTATACAATCTCTTCAATCAAAAACCCCAAGCACCGTAGTTGAGGCTCCTTAGAACGTTAGCAATAAGGCTATCCACACTGACCTAAAAATCCCTTTTTGTTCTTCGCATAGCTTAATCCCAATATCAATAAAGTATTAATGAAATGTTAAGACTTGCAGATTTGGGTACCTTTTAGCGTTTAATCAAATCTTATACTTAACTTTTTAAACTGTAAAGTTTTGATAAGGAGATTGAAAATAATGCAGCTACTTAAAATTAGGTGTTTGAAACAAAATAATTTTCAAGTAAACTTGAATAGTTTAGATGGGAATGATAAATACAATGATGTACAATTAAGGTACTAAACTAGAATCAACGAGGACACAGACAGATGGGGGAAGTGGTAATCAGGAAACTGATAAGGGATAGCCCTGCCATAGCAAGGGCCAAACATTAATTACTTTCCCTAATTGTAGACGGCATACCCGCCACGTTCGCAGCAAATGGAACTAAGGAACCAACACATTTACAGTTACATCAGCAGCTGTAACAGTACTAGTTATTACAAAGTAACATTTAGTCGCCCATTATCTTTGAGTTGGGTGCTAACTTAGGCTCTACACAGGCTATTTAGTGTACTACTAAAATGGTTAATTACATATTTTTACATGAATTCCGTTAAAAATGTCAATAACATGTTGGAGATAGCCTGGAGGGGTAGCGGAACCTTGCCTTTTACTGTTAACATTTATTCAACTATTAAAAACTAGATAAACGTTTGACTGGAACTAGGGATTTCCATCTTACAAGCCCAAACACGTATCCATTACACCAAACCCATGAATTAATTAGTAAAAAATTAATGAATAAACTTTGCAAGTTACAGACCAATAAGAGCGTTATATGGTTTTATTTAATTTTAACTTGGAGCTGGCCAAAAGGGAACTAAAGCGCTGTTAGGTTTTCCGGACAAAAATGTTTTAAATACTTTCAAAAGTGTGTAAAAGGGTACCTAGAAAGTTTTGAAAATAGTTGGAGACATTATTATTAATAACAAAAAACAAAAAGCCGGCTGAGTAAATGGCCCTGATTAGCTGATTTTGAATAACAGTCCAACTGCCACGTCTAAATTTAAAATTTAAACTTTCTAAGTTGTGCTGTTTAAAGAGTTCAATCTGTAACGAAATACAGAAGAATACATGATCGAAGACCTTTTCCTAATTAGTCAGAGTGATAGAAAGTAAAAAGCTTTCAAAAAGAAAAAAGAAATCAAAGAAAATGTCTAAGCGCTACTAAAGCGTGAATTTATCATTAAAGTTCCTTTGAAAGTTATTAATCCACTTTCAAACGCTTTTTTTTTTTATTCTATATTTTCTCATCTTTCCTAATAGTTAAAAGAGAAATCTTCTACTAGTTAATGTAATCTTGTTATGTCTCAGATTAAAAAATTATCAACAAGATAGTTTGTTCGACAAAAGCTGTGAATATTCCCACGCCCAAACTCAAGGCATAATCTGTTTATAGAGGAGAGAGAAAAAAATGGCAACTGATGAGAACCTGCTCATATTTGAAGTAAATTGGAACAGAAAATTTTTCAAATTTACTTGGAGTAAGAACATTCAAAAGATAAGGACCGAAATTTCTCAGAAGGTATTCTAAAATTTATCTTTTGAACTCAAGATTTTCTTACTCGAGATAATCATTAAAGACTACAAAATTTATTTAATAAAATAGAACTTGCTTTCAACCATATTTCTTCCAGTCTGGAATTTTACTTTATTATTGAATCACTTTCAGAATTTTGGAGGTGATAATGGACACAAAATAAATCAGTGGAATTGAATGAGGGTCATCCAACGATGATGACCATTATGAGTCGGCTAAAATAGAATACCCTTTGAAGTTAGTTGGTAGGATGCCCTTTTCTATTATGCGATCAGGTGATCGAGGCATCTACGCTTTAGGGAAAGTGTAGTTTGGGACTGGTTGCAAATGAGTTGGTTGAAGTGTTAGGAGAGTTTAGAATGAAATTGGCGCAAAAGGATTTGGGCTAGGTCAAGAAACCTAACCTCACCCTATAGTGGCATTCCCTGGAAATATGTTTTGGGTAAAACTTACAAGATCTACATGGGTGCAATGAGTATACTCTTTAAAAACAAAAAAAATTGTTGGAGCCACTTTTGAAAAAGTTTTGACAAATTTAGGGAAAAATCTCCAAGTTATGAGCAGAAGTGTTAAAGAAGAAATTCCAGCACATATTGCTCCACACGTGTCACCTATCACTGTTTGGTGTATCTGTGAATACTTATTGCGCTGGAACAAACTTCGAGTACGCTGAATGGTAATGAATGAGGTGCACTGCTCGGTCTAAGGGTGTACCGCACTCTGGATTTCCACTTAATCCTTTCCGAGACCAAACATTAGGAGCACCAACTTCTCTTCTTCCTCTCTAAACACCACGCACATTTAATTCGACCTTCTAGACTGGCCTCTTTCATCAGCCCGTATACCGTCGGTTCGCCTACTAACCATCTTTACAGTGGTAGCACCAAAACAGAAAGGCCGCAAGGACCTCTGCATTAATTCATAACAGTCACTAAAACTCCCGTGGGAAATTTATTTCAGTAAGTATAAGGGTCTTCTCTTTCTCCACTCCAATAAATAATACATACAGTAGGTATATATACACACACCTTCAAAGGGAAAGGTTATACACTTCTGATGCCTGCATATATTGTTTTGGCGAATGGGTAGGAT
The DNA here is from genome assembly GCF_049639745.1 of Rhodnius prolixus. Classification (NCBI taxonomy): domain Eukaryota; kingdom Metazoa; phylum Arthropoda; class Insecta; order Hemiptera; family Reduviidae; genus Rhodnius; species Rhodnius prolixus. The sequence goes on along the minus strand of NW_027411614.1, from coordinate 38,342,673 downwards.
GTGCGGGGATAAGTATGTTGCTTTATGTGGTGTAGTACAGGCGCGAAAACATGGGTCCACCAGCTTCATAAATGAACATCTAAAAACACTTGAAGGTGGCCGCCATTATCTTTTGCAAAATTTCATAATACTCGTCCACTTTTACAATGCTAATATTCTAGTCGCAATTGAATGTAAACCATGTACTAGAACTTTTTTGGTGATTGGATGATGATCGCCGTTATTAACCACGCGCCAAGCTTTGCAGTTTATCTCGGCACTAAAGATGAACAACACCCAGAAACATGAAAAAAGGAAATGCAGTTTCAAAACTGTGGAAATCGGGACCCTCACAGCTATTTATCAGTCCTACCTCTCAGCTTTCTTGTAAAATATTTTTAACCGTAAACTCGAGGTGAAAGAAATTTCGGGAAGAATGGTGATAGCCGACATGTATCTGCTTTTTACAAAGAAGGAACAGGAACAACTGGAGCAGTTATAGAGAAATGAGTAGAATGGTCTTGTTTAGTAGACTTTTAGCGGCATGTTTTGAAATAGACTAAAACTGAAAAGATAAAAGTAGAACAGGCTTTACGCTGACACAGCGATGACGGACAATATTTTCAGCCTCAGACACCTGTGTAAAAAGTAGCATTCCAAAATTAGGAAGTTCATCTCATATTTATTAACTTAGTAGAAGACTAAATGAATTGTAACAGAAGAAAGAAGTGTAGCTTTTCTGGATTCTGGTGGGCTGTTAGAGATACTGTGAGTACTACAAGAAGTTTGGCCAACATAACTCTTGCGTTAATTCGAAGTGATTTATACAGAATGTTAAGCCTAGGGGATCTCCTGGAGATTTTAGCATTTTCTTGAGATTATCAAATAGATCAAGAAGGATCTAAGGAACATTTTATGTACCTGTCTCTGATGGATACGAAGAAGGTAGGTATTGTAATGAGATTGATAGGTTTGTGAGTAACAAATGTGTGAAGATTTAACTTTAGAGTACTCGTCTTGAATAACATGAAATAAAAAAAGACCTAAAATGCTGTGCCCATTGGCAACCTATAGGAATCAATGGAACTGTTGGTAGCGAATGCCCATTATTAGCAATTTGAAAAAGTTGAAACAGATCTTTTTTTTAATGTACAAAATAGAAGGCAATAGGGCACTATTCAATAGTTTATCAGTACTTCGACATCTAAAAAGATTAGGAAATTTGACATTCAATATTCTTTGAAACTGTTAATAAAACAAACATAAAAAGTGAACAAAAGAGAAGTGTATGGCTAAAAATGATAATGGTGGAAAAGTATTTTATGTTCAACTTTTGGTTAAAACTTTTTATGTTACTTTAAAATGGTTCCAGTACAGTTGGTGGTACTGAAGAGACGAGGAAGGACGTGGGTTGTTGTTGAGTTAAAGAACGACACAAAGTGAAGGGCTGAACCGCTTTTAAGCCCATTTTGTCGACCAAGTGGTAAAAGCCATTAACTTAACGTTTCTGTCTATATTCTACTGCTATAGTTATATCTTCTTTTCTACACAAGAAACATATTTTCCTTTATATTGTTTTGGGTACTAATTTATTGAATTCATGCTCTCTTTTATATCATATTATCTTCAGCAAGGTTCTTAAATGAATTTCTTTTATGATACAGAGGCGGCAACTCCATGCTACGTTACACAATTCTTAAGTCAAAAGTAAAGGTGATATTTTACAAAATATCATTACTCCCAAGCCTGTATTTTTATTATATAAATGGCTTAAATATGATTCATTATCTTTAAGAAAACACTTTGGAGTTCTACCACAAGAAAATGCATAATTATGCATTATGCCAACAATATCACAGCCTGCCTGAGATGGCAGCTCCAAGGCTACCAGGACTGTGAGGCACCGATTGCGAGGAAATTCGAGGGAGTACCAGTCTGGGCAGTTAGACTGCCAGTTGCTGCAAAAAAAAAAAAAAAAATCTGGTTAAATAATTTAAGAAATTTCGCCAAAATACTTTTTGTCTGTGACTTCAGGGATCGAATAATCCCTATTTCTATTTGGTTTTATAAATATTGTTGTTGATCTGATTTGAATACCTAATGATCACTTTAAATTAAGAATGATATCAACTAGGTTCGCAATAATGACATAAATGTTCTATTTGCAAATTTTGGTCTTCTTCACCTTCATAATCAGAAATTCTTCTACCTCGCGACGTTGAGGGTGCCAACAGTAATGCTTTCCAACTATCCCTAGCTTTCGTCAGTTTAACTGGACGGCTCCATTCTAGATTCCTTATGGAAAAATACTCCTTAACAGCATAATCTTATCGGTCTTTTCCGATATCGCTGTTCCTGCATTTCCATCTTCTTCAGAACCCCAAATCATTTTAGCCTATTTTTCTATTAAGACAGTTGATTTATATCTAGTCTCCTGAAATGGCCAAAAGCACTTAGTAGCTTTTCAATTCTTTATATAAGCTCCAACAAGAGAATTGATCAATGTAAAAGATAGCCGATAATACTGGGAGATTTAAGCGGTAGAGTTGGAAGTAACATAACCCCTGTCATGGGAGCCATATTTTGGGAAACATGGAGAGACACATGTCAATGATTATTCATTCACGCGAAAGAATTATTCTGTTCTGCTTGGCTAGTGACATGATTGTGGGCAACTTTTTGTTCTACGTCAAAGTTTTTCTGGCATTATATTTTATTATTGAAGATGGTTTTTCCTATCTGGCCTTTTTCTGGGAGTTTATTTTTTAAAATAACTACGCAGGTTTTTAAACTAATTTGTTGCCAATCAACTAATTTCAATTTTCAGTACAATTTTACATTTTACTTAGTTTTGTGTCCCATTTTTTCTTTTTAATTAATTAATTCTTGAAAGCTGTTCGCTTTGGCTATCAAAAGCATTTAGCTTACCTAATTAGTCTTCGATAAGCTGCCAAATTCCACGGCTACATAAAATCATTGCCATCTTTTTCTTTTTGAATACAAACAAACTTAAAAAAATAGATGTTTGAACTTGGAAGAAAATTACTAATTAATATACAAAAATATGGATAATGTTACGAGCTTGCCAGACCCTAATATCCTTGGATTCATTAGAGCTTTTTAAATATGGATTAATAAGTTACATACACCTCCTTACCTTGAATGTAAGTTATCCTTTCATGAAGGAAAAGCTACCCTCCATTTAGTAGAAGCATTTTCTATTAATGGTAAAATAAGATTCATTGTGAGAACGAAATATGGTAAGGCTGAAAGTGAAGTCATATAGTGGGCGCCATTATTGGATATTTATAAAGCTATTTGAGAAGAGCTATATTTAATATTTATACAGTGATTACAGGAGGACTAGGAAAATCTAAATGGAAAATGAAGATCTTGGTGTGGGGAGAGAAGGGAAACGTGGTTCTCGACTCCCTGAACTCCTCACATTTCATTTTCAACGTCCGGCCCTTCTTCGGTTAAGTACTCCTTTATTCATAGAGAAACCCACTAGAACGGTGGCTTCATGACCCGTGAACAATGGGCAAAGTCCATAGGTAAAGACTTTGTGCCTAGCCAGTTACTGCTGAAAGAAAATGGGGGGAAAACATTATAAAAGGAAAAAAACAAAAGATGGACTCGGGGATTATACTCCTTCTATCGTCATCTTCTTCCGGCATGACCTTTCCCCCTCCTATTAGCATAATATTATCTAACTTCCTTAATGCAAGCCACTTTCGAGCTACTTATTATTTTATGTAAAAAAATAAATAAAGCTTCTTTCTATTTGTGTTGAATGAAAATTACATTACTAGAAAGATAATTTAACATTATTATTGGGCCATTCTGCTTTGCCCCCTCACATCCTTATTTTGATTCTCCCAAACTAAATTTGCTATTTACATATGAAGACTGCAATTCACTTATGCAGAAGATTACCGAGTTTTTTCTTACCTAACCGCACGGATAACATGGCGCCACTTCAGCTAGATTATTGAGAGATGAATATTTGATATTTGATTGGAGTTAATTCCGTTAAATACTAATATTTTATATTTACTTTTTCAATCTATTACCTATCTACATTTTCGTGTATTTTCTTTTTATAAAATTTTCTATTTGAATTTGAATTGAAACATCTGAATTTATTTATATATTATTATCAAGATTTTCCAGATAATCAGAAACTCCTTAGTTCAGAAGAATAATTTTGTGTTTCCTTTGTTTGTAATTGTATTGCATTGACGACTCCTATAACGGTAAAATCGACCAAGAAGTGCTAAAATATATACCAATAAAGACGTAATAACCATAATAATTCTGTTAAAAGACTTTCAAAAGTATCTGGTTTGTCTTTGAAACAAATTTTCGACACTTTGAGGAAAATTTGCCCATGAAGAAAGAAGTATAAAGCTTTTTAAACTTGGATCCTCTCATTTTCATAAACTCTTTGATCATTATAAACAATTTATCAGCCATGGTTTGCTCTTTACCTTGTAAATCTGTTGGGAGAATTGGTCCGATCACTTGGGAATCCTTGCTATTTCTAGCCAGACAATACCAGCAGCACTTAAAACTGACTCTCCAGAAAATTCACTGGTCCTGCCGAGATAGTTGAAACTTGGGTTCGCAACAAATTCATCACACATACACCCACAAAATACGCAATAAAATTTAATCTTTTCGCCTACAATCTAAGCCCCAAAGCTGGTACTAAAGGGAGCCAGAGTAGAGCTTTTTAAACCTCAACGGATTTGCTAGCTTCTTCTTCTTCAATATACGTAGGAGGTGGTACTACAGTCTATTTAATGGGATGATAAAGAGTTTTCTACAAGATGGTGAAAATTTGGAAGGGATAAAAATGCCAAATCGCGACAAGTTCAAATTTAACGTGATCGCTAATAAAGTCACAGGAAATGAAAGCTACATTTCAATTTGTTGGGCGCAAACCACGCGCAGAAAATCTTAATTTTTGTTCTACCAATTTTCTTTTTTGTTTAGAATTTAGTTTTAATATTTAATTCCTATTAATACTATAAAGAATGAAGCAGACATATTGCCTAAGATTGTCCTGGGTTTAGATCAAGAGAGGGGAACAACTTTTATTCAAATCACTTTCCAGAAAAATTCTATTTTCATCTCAAGGGAAAGATGCTGATTATGCTTCTCTCTAAAGTAGAATTTCAGAGAAATTTTAATAACATAAGTAATGTTCAGAATTATTAAGTAAACTTCCGAGTTAAAAAAAAACCTCTCTTGTTCAGAAGTGGACTCTCCTTAGATATCCATCGCAATATCTGAAGTTCATTTCTTGTAAATTTATTTTAGAAAGGCATTAAATTTAGTATATCTAAGTTCGTAGTACAGTTTTCTTAATGTATTATTATTATTTTTAAATTTTTAGTAAAACAGATTATTACTTACAGGAAAACTCCAGGAAATAAAAACAATTTAATAAGGATGGAAAAGCGGAAAAATTTAATCGGATATTCCGCTATATTTTAGGAAGGCTTTCCTCAAGCTAAAATTTTACTAAAATTTGAAGCTAGAAGAAATACTTAAAAGTTAGAAATACTTAAAAAGTCGTGTAAAGGTTTTAAAAAAGGAAGTCCCAGCAGAATTAAGTTCACTTGAACTCTTTATTTCTGTTTCCTTTGTAAATGTTTGAATCATTAAAGTTAATTTTATATGGTAGTTAAAAGTATTCTGCTTGTAAAAACATTTAACCCGAAAGTGACGGAATTTACTTGGAAAATATAAAAGAAGAAAGAAAGGAAGAGATGTTTTTCAAGAAGAATGTACCTTCCCCCGTTCTACATTCTTACTTGAAATTTCCTTAATTCTACAAGCCCAATGTACTTAAAGAAAAAAGAAAGAACCTTAAGCTATTACAGTTTCTATCTGATTGGTACAAGTCCAGAAGCTAAAGTTTGACACAAATTGCATGTGTGTGTGTGTTCTAGTGTGAGAGTATTGGTGCAGTTAAACTAAACGTTGCTGCGATATGTAAATAGGCTATTTGCAATGTTGAACAGGTTAAGGCACTCTCTCTCTAGAGCGATGTAATACCACCCAGGAGATCACGTTGCCTTAACTTAATGTCTGGCAAATATTTGATTATTCAATGTAATTCACTAATCGTTCTTTATAAGCAGCACGGCCATCATTAAATGTCAATAGACTCCAATCTCCCTTCGCTAACTATTTAAAACACCCTGATGATGGAAGTTAAAGTATTACTCTTCAGTTATCTTCTCTGCAAATTATTTCCGCAAGAGAGGAAACATATTTTCTGTAATTTTACCGTAAAATCATTTGATAGAACTCAATATTGCATTAAAGAAAGGAAGTCTATTAGTACTTTTTAGAATAACAAACCATTTATAAAGTCGAAATCTTATCAGAACAACCGTTCAGAACACAAACGGAAGCTGAGACCCCTTAGTGGAATACATTTACCTTTATTAGATTGCATGAAACGAATTTAACTGAAAATATATTCCAAAAATCCGTTTACGATACTGCCAGATTATTTTATTTTTTTTAACTTTCGGTTTAAAGAGCTGAAAATGCATTGTGCGACTGGGTTCGGTTATTTGATTTAATATAGAAATTTTTGAAAAAGTGTGTCAGCAATCCGCTTCCGTCCACGACATCTGTTCAGTAGTTGGGCGTGTAAAGTTAAAGTCCACCAGATTGAACTTTCCTTTTTTTTTAAATTTAGTAGAACAAATTATAATCAATAATTGAGTTTTTAAAACACTTGAACTCAACGTACAATACAAAATTTATTTCAGCTAAGTGAGTGCTATGAAATGAAGGCATTTTTTATTAATTTATTTCAAAGAATTTTGTTTTTCCCACATGGCTGAAAGATTTTCGTTAAATTTGGCATCCTAACAAATCGGGTACTGAGAAAACCCAATTTGGGTGTTTCTGGTAGCAAAAGAAATGAAGCTTACTTGTAAAAAGCAATGCAGGTAACTTGCTGTTTGAATAATTTATAATATTAAGAGACGCTAATTGTTAAAACTAAATTTTAAATTAAAGTCTAAAGATATACATTCAAAGAACGGTATTTAATAGTGGAAACCATACTTTTTTTGGGTAGTTTCATATAAATAAACATAATCTATTAAAAAACAAATGTACTACTATGATTTAATCGCTCCCTAAGCAGGATAGCTTTTTTTCAATTTTATTTTTAAAGCACTAAAACTGATTTATGAGTATATACGTTTAAATCCGATTAAATTTTTTCCGCTTTTCCATCCCTATTAAATTGTTTTTTTATTCCCTGGAGTTTTCCTGTAAGTAATAATCTGTTCTACCAAAAATTAAAAAAATAATAAAACAATAAGAAAAATGTGCTACGAACTTAGATATAGTAAATTTGGTAAAATATAATATGCATTTTCATTACTTAGCAGGCAGACCGCCAGCTCTAAGCGTTGCATAAAATCGAAGATCCAATAATACACTCTTCCTTAGAAGATACTCGCAGTGTGAGTTGAAAGATCTTACATCCTCCAGGGCTTTCACAAACTCTTCTTCTATCAAACTTTTAAGAGAAATAGAAATCTTAGGATGGATATTTTTCATAGAATATTTCTCTCAACAAATTTATGGAATCTAATATTCTCTCTCTCTCTCTCTCTTTCTCTTACTCTATTATGAAGAGAAAGTTTTGCAGTCGAATAGATTTTTTTTAACGGAAATATCTATTTTTAGGTCCGAAAAAGTGAAAAATTCAATTTAAGATGTTTCGAATTGTTTTTGAACCAGATAATAATACACTTTTGGACAATATAAACCAACTGAAAGTGCCAGTTTAGTAGATCTATTCAATTTTTTGGATTTATCTCGAAAACGCCTTTAAACATGGTATTTACACTTGGATCTATAACTTCTATTTGTAACCTATCCCTAGAAAAATGCTGCTTAAGGCTGTTCTGAATTGTCATTTAATTATAATGAACTGCATCACCATTACCCGTGATCAATTAATAATAATAAAATTGTCTAGCGGAAGTGCACTTTCTTGAATAAATTTGTGGGATTTAGCGATTTATGCGCTCAAAATAGTTACAACAAAAATTTTATGACGTAAATTGAGGAAAGGAAGTCAGTCATGAGAGTGATGATTCCGGAAAGATGGACTGGACACTTTATTCCTTTTGGCTAAAATGGCCGACTAAAGAAAAGAGTAAAAAAACTGAGATAAATTGAAAATGCCTCATTACGCCGCAGTTTTTAAGTAACTTTTTCTTTTTCAATTAAAAAATCCCTGTGAAATTAGCATATATCTGCAGTTCAAACTAAACTGGTGACTCTAATGGATCTAGTTTTTTTTTCCCTCTCTCCTCTGAGTTGGAATAAATAAAGGATTATGAAGCTATAAAAAATAAAGATGGCCAAGCCAATATTGTGCTAGCGCGCGTTATAAAAATAACAATTTATTCACTTCCTCCATTCCAAGTTTGTTAAAAGGAAGTAGGAGGCTATTTTGAAGCTGGGCCCCTTAGCGTTTCTTCTTGTCCACCAGAATAATGCATGAGGGATAAGTGGACATCCGAATGCTGGCCACTTGGCCACCCTAAGAATTTCATAAAAATATGGTCAATCTCAGGGTAACAAGAATTGTTCTAAAAGTTCCGGGAGAGAGAGAAAGAAAAAAAATACAGGAAAGGAAAATCCCCAAACCACATATCATCTCGTCTCTGTTTTTCCTTAGTTTATTATTTTGTTGAATTTTTCCACAAGAATTTTTATGCAATAACAATTTTCTCACTTTATATATAACTTTTCTTTGCATTTTTTTTTTTACTTTTTCATTCTCCTTCTTCTCCTTTTTCTTTTTAAAGATATTACCTTTCTTAAAGATTTTCTCAGATAATGAGAGAGGAAGTAATTTTATTGTAAAAGTTTTATTCACCGCAGAATACTTCAGCTAATTCCCCTCAGTCCCACAGCTAACCAACTCCATCTAAACTTTTCTTTGTATTAATTTTCACTCCTTCTACTTTTAACTCGACTTTTCTTTTTCGTTCTTGTTTTCAATCCCGCAATATCTCACTTTAATTTTATTGTTAACCATTGCTTTATATTACCTCCTCTTTCTTTAAGATAATTGAGTATCTAGAAAAATGGAGTTTTCACCGATAATGCCAGTTTTAAGGACCTACGAATTCGAAATGAGAAATGGATGTAAACAAAATATTACAGCAAATGTAAGCTTCATATTTCGATTCGTCTCTACAAAGGGATTCGACAAAATCAGATTTACCAGAATTTGTTCACTTTTATTTTAATGAGATTTTCACAAAGTGGCCACCTCTGCTTTTTCATTTTGATCTTTGACACTTTTAATTGAAATGTTTTTTTCGGTAAAATTCAATTAAAGATACTTCAAACAGTTAGGCTTGATATGCTTTCCTATAGCACCAGTTCTAGTACAATATACGACCCTTTTTCTTGCTATATATCGCACCCCCGCTAAAAAAAGAGTCACAACTCAAAAAACATTGTTTTGAGAAAATTTATGTTAAAGAATTTAGTTCACTTGAGCCATTCATTTATCAGTTACCGTGGCAAAATACAAGTTAACATGTTGTTTTACTGTTTCAGGAATATATTAGCTCAATGCTATTGGCGCAGTAATTTTCTCAAAAAATAATTCGATTCTTTTTTCTTCTTTTTTTTAGCGATTTTTGAGTTGACTCTTTTTTAGTGGGGGTGCGATATGTTATAAAAAAGGGATAAATGTTGCTAAATTTCCGAGTTGAAGAATATTTCACAACCGAAATGCTATTTTACTGAATAAATTTGTCAATTTCCTGATATTTTTTTCGAAAGTGACAACTACGATTACCTCTAAACTTATACGAGGTGTGTTCAAAAAGTAACGGGAATTTTTAAATTTCGCGGGTTTGGAGAGTCTGATTGTAAAATTTTTTTTTTATTATGTTGGTACACATGCCCCTGAAGTATGATAAAATTTTCAGTAATATTCATTGTTTACTTCTTAAGTGGCAGCCGTTAAGGTTAGACGTGTTTTTCGAGCTTGGCGATTTTTGTTTGTTAAAAAAAATGGATCAAAGAATTTGTATTAAATTTTGCGTAAAAAATGAAATAAAGTGTGTGAAATGTTAATAAAGGCATATGGTGAGTCTGCTATGAGTAAAACAAGGATTTACGAGTGGTATAACCGTTTCCAAGATGGCCGCGAAAACGTTGAAGATGACGAACGACCTGGACGTCCAAGCACATCAACAACCGATGAAAACGTGAAAAAAGTGAAAGAAATGGTTATGAACGATCGCCGAATCACAATCCAAGGAGTACTACCCACAAGTTCAACGCGTTTGCGTGAAGCAATCCGAAAAAAAACGCCCGGATATGTGGCAAAACAATTCATGGATTTTGCACCACGATAATGCACCTGCTCACACTTCATTGCTTGTTCGTGAATTTTTGGCCAAAAACAAAACTTTAACGATGTCCCAGCCTCCATATTCGCCAGACATGGCTCCATGTGACTTTTTTCTATTTCCAAACATAAAGAGAACATTAAAAGGCCGTCGTTTTACAAGCATAAATGACATTAAAAGCGAATCGCTGAAAGAGCTGAAAGCTATCACAAAGATCGAGTTTCAGAAGTGTTTCGAGGATTGGAAAAAGCGCTGGCACAAGTGTATTGTATGCGAAGGGGACTACTTTGAAGGCGACAATATTAATGTAGATGAATAAATAAATATTTTTTTCAAAAAACGAAAATTCCCGTTACTTTTTGAACACACCTCGTATTTACGTCGCAGGCGAATCGCATAATTCACTGTATTACAAAACACCTAGCCATTGACGGACAGGTAGATTAAAAAACAGGTTACGATCTAAGGCGAAGTGGAAAAAAGTTAAACAAATGTGTAATTGCATAAATATTTGTTTTCAATTAAAATAAAAGTACAAAGTTAGGTGCAAATCTTAATAATACTATTGTTTGTTTTATATAACTTTCAAAAGAACTTAAATACTAAATAAACAATTTATTGTCACGCTTTTTGGTAATTCTTTTATTGCACTAATTTCTGAGTAGTATAGAAAGTAACTAAAGAGATAATAGCACCGAAATGTCCTAGTGGCCGTCAGAGGCTCTAATTAATAATCTCGATGTTAACGCCCCTTAATTAAAAAAAAAAGTACCCAAAATGAAGTGCAAAGTGCGATACTCATTTTGATATTCTGTTCAAACATATTTGTGCCCAGGAACATACAATCCTTGCGCCTCATGAACTTCTTTCCGTTATTCAGGCAACCTTAAAACATGGATTTCTGAAGTAAAACACTTTTTGGGAAATTTTAATGGAAATGAGGGAAATTAACCATTTTATTTGATATTGCTTTGTACCTATAGAGAATAATTAGGATTCTGAAAGGAGAGCGTAGTCACTAACTATGTAGGCGAGATAGCTGAAGTGATTTGAGAAGGCAGAAGGTTATTAGTTCAGAAATTAAAATTTCTTTGAACTGAAACTGAATCAAATAGGGCTAAAGAGAATGGTGCTTGTTTGCAGGAGTCTAGACGACTTTCAATTTGGAAAACCTAATTAATTTTTTCATTGTTACAAGAGACAGCGTGTGTGTGTATTTGGAACAGGAAAATTATAAACGTATGCCTTTAAATATAGTAGGAAATACATTATATCTAGGATTTAATACAGTTAATACAGTTTACAAAATACATTATGTTTCCAGAAGACATTTATCTAGATCTATGACTTTAATTGGAACATTTTTCTATGAAAATTAAGGGCACTTTTTGGAGAGGAGGATGGTCCGGCTTCAAGTGCCATTACTGTGGGTTGCCACCTGTACAATATTAATTAGAATCAAATTTGGGACTGAATTTCTAAATTTATACAAAACAGGATGACAGTAAAACTTAACCACATTTTTTTTTTACCACATATTATTCAGGGAACATAGTTTAAGTAATATTTAATGCGAAGGCCGGATAGTATTAAACTAGTAGAGGAATTATTGAATGAAATGTTAAATAATAATGGTGGACGTGTGTGCGTATGTTAGCTTGGAGAGGGAGAGAGTGTAAGATATTTGTTGGTTAGAGGCGGTGTCGTTAGATGGCACAGTTCCAGAACCAGGTGTCATTGTCTTTGGGAGATTCCAGCAGGATGGTGAGGCACGAACTAGTCTCTAGACCGCTGCTGTTAGCGGAGAATGTTTTGAGGGCCACAGCAGCGTTGAATGAAATATTGTCCTTTTGTGGCCATGACAGTGTATGCCTGTGCGCCTAAGTGGTTGTGTAGAGCCTTTAGTAATTATATGGAGCCTCCATAGTTTCCTCTAACCCTTTCCTGAAGTATGGCCGAGCTCTTTCAGCTCGCACAATGCACCACTTTAATTCACCTTTTTTTTTCTTTGCGATATTACATGGAAATGAAAATATTATAAGAACAAACTTTTTTAATTTACGATATATATTATGCGAAAGATAAATCTCATCACAAGTCATCAAGATTATGAAGATCTGAGTACGATTCATTTACACTTAATGAATGAGGCACTGAATAGGAAATAGAAAACTGAAACCAGGCAGAATTAAAGAATAGAAGCACTGGGAAATCTCGAGATTGTTATTCACATTTTCAACAAACCAAAAGTTTCTTCACTGATCATATTCCACTTAAAATAGTTAAGTAGGAAACGGAGGAAAAGGATTTTCATAATTTCCATTAAAAGACATCAAATTGATTGATTTATTTGCTTCCTAAATACTGACAGTTAGTTCAGAGAAAAAATAATTCATGGAATAACAACATCTTTTTTACCAATTAATAAACTTCCGATTCTAATAAGGAAATTGAATTTTTATATAATAATTTTTTTAATGACGCGAGTATAAATAGATTTTTTATTTTTATCTTTTGATACACAGCTGTTGTCCGCTGGGAAATATTTTTCATTAAATCTTCTAATTAGATTCGTGAGAACAGAGAACTGTTAATCAGGATGGGCGGATTTTCAATATCCGCTTTTAGGTACGAAAAACAATAATTACTGAATTGGAATAGGTTTGTTTTTTCACACAAAATGGAGTGTATGTCTACCGTAGTCTCAGAAATAAAAAGGAAGCGCGAAAAATTCAAATTAGATATTTTGTTTTGGTGCCACCATTTGATAAGTTTTGGTTACATCAACGGAAGCGTCACTTTAGTGATATAAAGTTAATAGAAACTTCCTTTGAAAAATACTTCTAGAAGCAACTTCTTAGGAAACCTATATTTTTTGAAAAACAAATTCAGTTAAGAACCCGTCTTTAAGAAGAATGTTCTTAGACTTCCTCCAACTAAAGAACCATTTTAAAGAATATGCATCTTTTTTACGTAGAGTTAAATATGTTACCAAAAATCAAATTCTGTGGAAAATTTCCTAAAATCTTTTGAAAACAGCTTTTTATTTTTGATAAACATGCCACGTTTATTAACTCAAGCACTTCTGTAATTTTGATTTGAAATATTTTCCGAGAAAAATATTGTTAATGGCGCTTCAGGGTGAAGGGAATTGCAAATTATACGACTGGACTGTTTCTTTCTATTGTACTTGCAATAAAACTTGGCCAAATTTGAGACATATCGTTGTGACAAAGTTTATTTAAATGGTGCAAGACTTGAAAAGAAAAAGCTAAGACTCAGGTAGATAGAAGTTCAGATAGTGACCTGCCATAACGCTATCACTCTTTCAAATCAGCTAATACAGTTAGATCTCTGGTGTGTTATTTGTAAAATTATCTCTCGTTCTCAAGTTTTGTTACTTGCCATCCATTCACCTCTTAAATAGTACTTCAATCTAACTTCTAGTTAGCCCTTTTCCGCTCGGTTTATAACCAAAGTTACTTAGACTGTCAGCAATATAATTTCAGCTCATCCACAATATCCGTAACATATTATTTTGGTTTAAAACTATTTCCGAAGTATAATATTTCTCATGTAGTTCAACAAAGCTGAGACGCCATACTTTTGTATAATATTGAAGCTAACTTCAATACTATAGTTCAAATTCAAGAAAATTAAATAACTTAAGCTGCAACACGAAATAGAAGAGTGAGTGTACAAAAGGAAGTTTTATTTTTATTAACAAACGGAAGTTTGAAGAAATACTTGATAATAAGTGAAAGACGTGCGGGTATTTCCTGTTTAATTTATCTGAAGTAATTGTATTTAACTAAAAGTTTTGTAAATAATGGAAATTACTGTATTTTATAAGTATATGTATATATTTTTTACAGCAATTCGTTTTTTTATTAAATCAAATTAGCCTTATCAAATCAGGATTGTTTTTCTTTAACATTTAAAAAGTAGTGGAAAGAGGGAAGCCATGGTTTTTAAGTTTTGACAGAAGTAGTAGGTCGAAAAAAACTGTAGCAGACCAAGTTTGCCGAAACAACAGCAGTCCTTTTTTGAATATTTAATTGATGAATGGGGGAGGGGTCAAGACAAAAAAAGAAGAACTCTCAAACCTGTTGAACTGTCAGCGAAGAAGCAACAATATTACAAAGTATTAAGTTCTTATGTTCAAGTTTACTTTTGAAATGTTAAAATCTCTGTCGTTGGATCAACTTCTACAGTGGAGGATGCTTGACTTTAAAAGATTCATCATGACAGCGTAAAATGTTTAACAGAATAAATAGGCAGTTACTTTCATTATATTTCCAAATAGTAATGAATAAACCAATGTTTAGTCTATACTAGCTCAAACATTTTTATTACAATTAAAATTTGAATGGAATCTGCTAAATTAAAAAGCACATGAGATTTTTTGGGTAAAATTTCAAAAGAAATTTCTAAATTCAGAAGTTTAACTACTTCCGAAATAATTCTAATGCAATTAAACTTCAAACTTACAATTCTGATAGTGGTTTTAAGCCTGTGATGACGATTGTAAAATGGCACCAAATGCTTTCCATTTTGAACGTCAACCAATCTTACCCAACTTGCATGCTAAATACTTTTATTTGAAGTGTTCACGACTTCAATAATATTCATTAAACTCCTATTTAAAACTAAAAATGTGCAGTTAAAGATTTGGATGCCAATTTTTGATTAAGGGCTTTCTGAACGAAACTATATCGTCGGACCTTTTTTCACCTATTAGAATGTGATCATTTAATGCCTCTCGAGTACATATACGAAGACCTTTTGCACATTAGCCGGAATATCTAAAAGAAAATATGTGCAGAAACTGTTTTATAAAAACCAATTCATTAAATTTGAGATAAAATTTAAGAAAACAACAAAAAAGCTTTTTTAATAAGTAAATTTGCTAAATTTCTCTAACAGTTAAGAGAAAATGCAATTACAAAGAATATATTGTAGAATCACTTTATTATAGCAATTATTTACAATGAAGAAATATTTACTATGATGATCCAACTTTTTGACTTGCTAATTAAAAGGTGTCAAACCTTGATTAAAAAATAATAAATAAACTTACCCTATTATAGGAATATATTAGGCAGAATGTGGTAACTGTAGAAATACATGGAAATGTCTTGTGAGAGGTAAACATGTCATGACATGTTTCCAAAATCCTGCTATTAGTTGAAAATGCACAGTTCCTTCCAGCTAGCAGCTTAAATTGCCGGCTATTTAAACAGTATTACTTCCAGTAACTGTACTTGTGGGCTGAACTAGTTTCATGCATGGAAAATAATTACAGTTAAGCATTGCAGATAAAACTACTTCTCAATAGATTAGATCATCACGAAAATAAACAAGTTACAGATCTCATACAGGTTCCAATTCTGTAGATTTAAATAGATTTTTCTGTATACGAGTAAGAGGTAAATTGAAATAGAAGTTAAGAGGATTTATTCTGAATTATGGTAATTAGATGTCTCCCTCATTAGCTAACGCCTTGTATATCACCTTCATTTATTAATTTCTTTTAAGACATTTTTCAATTCTGTTTAATTCAAGTTAAATTATTTTATTTCTTGTTTAAATGAAACAGGGTTCGTCGCAGTTTTAAATAAGTTAATGAAGCACTTCACTTGCTACCATTACAAACCAACATTAACTGACGACTTTGATTTTCAAATAACCAAGACAAAATATATGGTGTACCACGAAACTTTAATTATCATCGCCATCATAATCGTACGCCTCTTCAACGGTCTAAGCGGTATGAGGCTCTCTTCTTCTTATACTTCTACTTCCATCCCTCTCTGTCCTCTAGCACAGCCCTCCTGAATGTTCCACAAATTCCTCTTTTCTCGCTCGTCTTCTTTATCCCCTTTTGCACCTTTTCGTCTCCATCTACCTCTTGCCATTCTATCGGAATCCAGCCTGAATCCGCCTAGTCTATTCTACGTTAATACACTACGATTTTCTCATAGCAAATCTAGTTCCACCTACAACACTAACACTAGGGAAGGGATTAGCTATGAGGTTAGCATACTGGACTCCCACGCGGAGGTCCCGGGTTCGAATCCAGCAGCTGACCCTTAGATTTTCTCTTCCTAGGAGCTTCTTACAGCTCACTGTCCGGTGATGGACAGTGTTGTCTGTAACGAGAGAACACTGTCCGGAGGCCGGCAGTGCACTGGAAAAAGCTCCGGGCGCTAATGACCTCAGCTGTTGATGCGCCAAAAAAAAAAAAAAAAAAAAAAAAAAAAAAAAAAAAAAAAAAAAAACACTAACACTGAACGCAGTATGAAAACAGAAAGCAGTGGCCTAGGTATGATATTGACAATTAAGAACGTTTTCATCTTTTAGAGTACCGCCAAAGAGTGGCTTCTTCAACTACGCCGATAAAGTTAATCTCCACACTTGTCTGCAACGGCAAATAATGTTTGTTTATTTTTTTTCTTTTCTGCTGTACAGAGGCCCTTTTTATCGTTACTTAATTATGAAAACATACTTTGCTTTCAGATGCTTTATATTTATTTAATTGTGAGTTATTTAACGTTTGTTTTTATACAATTTGCTAATAAAATAAATTGTAGACTAAATAATTTAAAGACAACTATTTTTGGTTGTTTAATTCCAGAGTAGTTAGTGGTGCGACAATAATGATGTAGACAAATTGTGACTGTAGGATGTATTGTATAGAACTGTTGTTATTTAGTTGACCGCTGAGAAGTGGTCTTAAATTGAGGCTGAGAATGGGGGTAATAGTGAATATTGTTTTGAGTAATGCTGACAGTAATAAAAGTTGGACGAGTTGGCTCTGTATTAGTGTGACGGTGGTATAAACCAGGGATGAATGGTAGAAAGGGATGCTTGATTTTGGTACCCAGGACGTTCAGCCGCTATTGTCTCCTAGCTCTGCTTCCGCCATACTGTTACAACTCTTTTCAACAAACTAATGCTCTTCATTTTCAACATTGATTCAGCTCTAAAATTATACAATACTAGAAATAATTTAGTATTTTTAAGCTGCTGATAAGTTGTATCTTATTTCTGGAAAATGCACCCTCCATCACGATCTCAATATCCCAGATGTAAATGAGTTTAGTCCACACCCGGATTCCTAAATTTCCACAGCAAACTCTCTGATCAGTCAAATCCACTGGCTCAATCACTATTCACATCGTCCCATCCAGACAATCCTCCACATCGCTTAAAACGGCGTTGGCCACGTGACCTTACTGCTTCCTAACATCCAACAATTTCCTAGAGAGTTCCAGCGTTGGCTGGTTCCTTTCATCATGTCTTCCCGGTTGTGGCACTGAGCTAGCTCTCTGTTACACAATCAAATGTTTGTCCATAAATTCACATTTGCTAAATGTATATTTGTACGGATGCAAAAAAAAAAATCTGAAAATGAATTTGAATATTTTAGCTTAACAGTAATAGTGAACTCTGGCTTTGCTCACTATTTTTTATGGATTTCTAAATTTAAATAACTTAATAATCTTTCTCCGTCTATTTAGACCTTGGAATAATGAACTTTTGCCTTTTGCTTGTAAATAAAATTTATGTGATACTGACCTGATGGTGGCTTGGTAAAATAAATTGTTATAAATATGGATCCAAATTAATTATACTGATGGAATTGATTGTGTCTAAGGGGAACTAAGCTTACACCTGTTTACAAAAACACACTCCATTTCCTTTATTTTGTTTTCAGTTTATTATCTGCGCCTACGGCTTTTGGACGGACATTGCTCAAGTAATAAATAGCTTTTTTCTGTATTTTTAATTGTAATATTTTACTATGAAAATAACTTAATGCTATTACTGCAGTAGAATACTGTTCCTATTTGTAGAAATGGCGGATGGAAATAGAATGAATAGTACTAAAGAAAGAATATTGAGCGAGAGTGAATCTAAACAGAATAAAGAATAAATATTCTGGGTACAGGTAGCAGTAGAGTGAAGTATGTGAATGAAATTTAGCGAGGCAACGCCACATAGAGACAGAGGATTTATACTGTTTATACTGCCAGAAGGTGAAAGGGAAGGAAAGGTTGATCTTCAGGTACTCACCAATTGATCCCTTTACAAATGGAGGATACTTCTGGCGTTGGATAATGTTTACTGTAGAATTATACGCTGAGGATGAGGAATTAATGACATTTAGCCTGTAGTGTAAGTAGTGAGTTGATTTTATTTATTCTCCTAGAAGCTGGATAACCTAACCATAGAGTATGAGCAGTTGTTGTATATTTATATTAAGCAAAGAAGTACATGCTCAATGAAGGAAGATACGCACAAGAAAATAGAAATCTAGACTTCCTATGAGTTCGAAACCTACTTACTCCCTCATCCAGTCACTCCTACATGGAGTCACACCTACTTTTCATTAAATAAACCCTTTTAAAAAACCCTCCATTTCTTTTAATAATGTTCTATTTACATGTTACAACATCTCTAAACCTAGAGATAACGCCCATCTAAGAAATCGAAGGAAGTGAACTGCATTACCATCTCTAATTGATATTTATTATTCTCATGATCAAGTAGCTGTGTAAAAGTAAGTGGTGGTTTGGTTATTTTCATAATTGATCTGATGTACTACCGCCAAGTTCTCTCAGATTCTACATACACAATAAAAAAGGTCTAGTCCTCATTAAAACAAATTGGGTTGGACACAAATGCAGTTAATTAGTGGAGGTAGGGGAATAAAAGAAAGAAAAAACTGTAATTGGATAACTAGTAGATAATAGTTCATTCATTAACTTGCATTCTATCACAGTTAATTTGTTTGTGCTTAAACAGGTCAGTGGATTGATGTAACAGGTCACTGCGTACCTATTCATACGATTTATATGTGCTTTCACGATAGTTTTTTCTCTGCCCTTGTTACTAAGATTTGTAATGTTTTTTTTGATTTTTTAAACACTTTAACTGTAATGTGACAATTTCTCAATAAAAATAATAGGTTTTGACCAGTTCTTGCCTTATTCAATCACCAATTCCGCAGCTTTGGTTCAGTAATAATGAATCCAATTCTCTGAGATGCTAGTTACAGTTCCTGCCTGACCCTACTGAGTTTCACTAAATCTACAACCAACAGTCAGGGAATGCTGTTCCGCTTCAATCAATCCCGCAGCTTCATTCCCGAAAGGAAATTCGGTGTAAAATTGTGTAAACTATTTCTACTCGTGATCTGCCGAATTTTCAGTTAAACGCGTTTCATGAAAACATATGTTACCACAAAATTGTTTACTTTGCTTACACTTTCTCTTGCACTTAGTAAAAGTAAGTAAACTCTTACTAGGTGCAAGAGAATGTATGGGAATCGCATTAATTTTCGATATCAAGTTGACACCAGAATCAAGTTGTTTTTTTCCCCCAAATTTTCCCTGAATGGATTTTAGAAAATGAAGTTGAGTAAACAAAACACCACAAAAAAGGAAAAGATCATAAGAAGATGAAATTTTTATTTTGGATTATTGCCAATTATTAGGACCAGACCTATAACTCAGCGGTCAAAATCTCATGTTTTTTAACAATACTCAAGAAATGATTTCATCCATTTTATTATGAAGCTTTTTTTTTATGATATCAAAATGAGATACGCCTACCATAGCGAAGGAATAATTCTGAAAAAGTCGTATTGTATAATCTCTATAAGCTGGGTATATATACTTAGATATTATTGAATAGTATTGTACAATGCTATTAAAAATGATTTCTCGTTAGTTTGTAGCACCTCCTAGTGTTCACACTGCTGATGGGTGGCGACTAATTAAAAACATCTCACGCAATCTCCAGCCAACACGAATTACCAGTTATTTTTTGTTTTTGTTTTTATAATAATTCAATGCAGCTAACTAGCACCAACTTTATCTTGTAGTTGTTTTCTAATTTCCCTTCAGTTATATAACACTCTTCCGCATATCGCTTTTTCCTTATCACAAGCAACTACTAATTAATCAGTCCCTAATTAGTGGTTATTTAATAATCTAATTAGTGAATCGTGGATCGATTACGTCCGATACTTCAATCTTTTCATAAATTAATATTCTTATAAGCGAGCAAACAAATAACATTTTGAAAACTGAGTATTCTTAAAGGACGTAGGTACTTATTTTGAGATTCCCAGTCCTAAAAATATGCTGGTTAACTAATCTGAAACAAACACTGCAAAAAATTCAAATCTGTGTTCCTTTTACGTAATCACAATGGTACCCTCAAGATATTCCCAGTGATGTTTCAACTGGAACTATTCAATGATCCTAATGCTTTCATTTTTTAGGTATCACAAGCAAAATTGATTACAAATATCTGTACATATAGTTACAAAAATCATAGAATTAAAAATTAGAGAATTTAATCATAGAATCCACAAAAATTATCACCATTTGGTTTACTGTCTTAAATCATTAAACCTTTTAATAAATGAAACTTATAGCAAATGTTTGAAGCTAACAATTTGTAGTATATTGTGGCAATACACATAAATAGAAGATTTATGTAATCCCACTTACATTATTTGAGAAAGCAGTAAATCGAGAGATAGATTTTTTTTTTTTAAATAGAGAAAAAATAGTGGTTGGGAATTTAGAAGTAAAATGATCTTATTGGTAACACTCAAAAGCCAAAGCAGAAACTGATTGTGTAATTTACTTGAAACATCAGTTTATCGGTTCTTCTTTGATGTAAGTTTCTCATTTTTATGTATACATATAAAAATTATAGTATTGTAGATCTCAGGACGAATAAGTGACCAATTCTTGCCTTATCTTTTGCAATAAATTTGTCAAACTTGAATGAAAGTCTCCCGTATTGTCAAATTTACTTTTTATAAGTTTTGGAAAAATTACTTGATAAAAAAAAGCACAAAATTTGTTGAGAAACATGGTAAGAGGATTGGCAGATGCTTAGCAAACTTTAAAGTTAGTTTCCCTCTACCCACTCAAAGACTAGTTCACTTATCCATTATTAAAAAGATAAATTTAGTTAAAAAGATAAATTTAGGAAGGCCTTAAAAGCTACGACTATAGAATAAAGAAATAGGAATGTTCATTTGGTAAAGTGCAAAAGCAAGAAGTAGCGATTACCTTTTTAAAAATAAATCTAGACAGCAATTCTTGTTTTTTTATGAAAAGCAATAAACTTACTTTAGCATGTAAGGCTAAAATTAGTTATTTAAAGATGATAAAGCGTAGAGTAGCAAATTAGGTACAAGCGGAATCCTTTCAAATTTATTTTGCAAGAAAATGTATAGAAATTTTCATTCGAGATTGTTTTCCGGATAAAATGATATTTATAACACTAACCAAAATGAAAGTCTCAGTTTTGTCAAGACAAAACTCAAAAAAATAATAAAGGAAGCGGCTGGTTTCTTTGATAATGTGCAAGCAATATTACATCTCAACAGCAACATCGCATGAAAGCATTCTCTTTGATTAATGAACTTCAGCGGAATAGTAGTTGAGTACAAAGCACAGATAATATCTTTATTTTTACAAATAAAATTAAATGCAAAATAAAAATAAATAGCGCAGGAATTCTTTGAGGTGTAAAGCTCTTATCGACGAAGCTACAGATTTAAAAGTCTCTAAATTTAATTAATACTTCATTAAACTTGAGCTCTCTTAAATCGATAAAGAGCTTCAATTGATCTTAATATAACTGGAAATATGGTTATTTTGTTTTGAGATTATTTATCAATTGACTGCTGCAAATAATCTATTTTTAGGCAACTCTGGTAGCTTAATCAGCTTGGGTACATGTGTGATTATTAAGGCTAAAAGAATGTGTGTATTGTTACCTCTTTTCGGAGGCAATTCTCTTACAACACAGAAAATATGTACAAATAAATTAAGCGCCACTAAAAATTAATTAATATTTGCTTCTAGTAAATTGTGGTAAGTTCCAGTATTGTTTTATAATCAAAATTTATATTATTTGATATATCACCTGCAAAATTTATCTTATATTGCGTGGCAAATCTGGCGTTATAAAGATCTTAGTGCTTTAGAAAACTTGCAGAGATTTTTTTCATAAAAAAGTTGCTTTTAAGTTGCCAACTAATATCTCCAGTTATATTAAAAATATAACTCCAAGCTGTGGAAGCGGGTTAGATCCCTGGGATCTTATTTGATGTATGGATATGAGAAATTTGTAGTAAAGCATGTTTGCTACCTTACCCGCTGCCAACACTCTGCTGCATCAAGTAGTTAGACGTAAAGCCCGCCTGGAAAGTAGGCATTACTCTACTTAAATTAAAAAAAAAGTAGAAAGGGCAGGTGTAAAGTTCTTTTCACTCAGTTTATAGATTAAAGGGTAACAGAAATAATTAGCGAATCTGATGTAAGTTAGAAAAAGTATTATACAGTCGGCACATTCCGAGAACTTTGGCTCATCTTCTCGAGAAGTTGGTACTTTTGGACATTAGAGAACAGTTTAACAACATGGAAGTTACCGCTTCATGATTGAAAATGTGTATCTGATTATAGTTGATTTCAATGTTATACATGTAGAATAAAAAAGAAAAGGATAATAATAAAGAGAGGTGATGTCAAATTCCATAAAAAAATGCTCACTTGAATTAATCAAGAAATGATAATGATTATGATCTGTCAACTTCAACTTAACCATCTGGCCACTGCTTAGAAAACTACGCAACACTCGTAAAAGCTGTTAAGTACAGTAAAATGATACTCATTCAACTCGAAATTTTGGTTTCACATTTCATGTTAAATAATATGAGATTGAAACGCAAAATATGAAATATATCGAAGCAGAACTTCAGAGGAGGTGAGAACTGCACTTAAAGTTTCCTGTAAAACTTATAAAATATTTCGTGCTTTATAATATAAAAAGTTTGAAACCAATGGAATGGTTTTAGCTACTCTTTACCCCCGCGGGATTTTAGGATTCTTGAATATTGCATTAAGTAAATTGCAGGAGAAAGTCGAGAAATATTTGCACAAGATTTTTGGTTTAAATAGCCCCCACCTAATTAACAGCTATTTATACAGTAATTAATAATATTAATCATTACAACTGTGAATAAAGCCACTAACATAATCATTTTCTCTTTAAGAACTTCTGCAGCTCACTGTCCGAAAATCTGTTTTTAAGAGTTTAGGGTGACAGAAATAAATTCTTTAAAACTGGACGGTGGTGCTATCTATTTAACTGCTAGAAATTTAATGGCAGACCCAAAAATAAAAATAAAATAAATAATAATAATAATAGTAAAAAAATGGAATTCTATATCTCCAGGGACCAATTTTGAAGATGGGGAGATTTGAAACTAGTCGGCTTAAGTTATTCATATTCTGTAAAAATATGAAAGAATATTTTGCTAGTGTTCCAGTTACAATAACTTAAAAGTTTTAAAGGACCTTTTGAATTTTATATTTGTTTAATAGCTGAATATTTTATTATTAAAGTAAATTCATACTTGCAGAAAATTTCACAGTATTAACAGAAATAAACTTTTAGTATTTAT
This sequence comes from Rhodnius prolixus, assembly GCF_049639745.1. Taxonomy (NCBI): domain Eukaryota; kingdom Metazoa; phylum Arthropoda; class Insecta; order Hemiptera; family Reduviidae; genus Rhodnius; species Rhodnius prolixus. The sequence continues at coordinate 38,318,766 of NW_027411614.1, read as the reverse complement.
TTTAAAATGAAATGATTTCATTTTCTTTTAGAAGAGAAACTTAATTCTCTTAAATTTAGATTAGTTCAGTTAATGTTTATAAAATAATGGAAAAAGTTACGAACTATTATTTTGTTGTTAAACCAGTAAAATAGAAGTTTAGTTACGCCTTCACTACACACATTTCTAAAAATAATTAGTATATTTTAAAAAAGCAAAGTTAATTTTATTCAGAGACTTAGAAATAAGAACTTTTAATAATTCCATTAAAAAAATATCCTCAGTTCTATAATTAAAAATTCATTTCGCTTCTTTTGATTGAATAATTCAATTATGTATCTATTTCCTTTGGTATGCCTATTTGTAATTGTAATGTATATTTGAGTAGGGTTTTTATGCAGTAGGATTGGGCTAACCTAAAAGCGAAAGCTTTGTTTAGCCCATAATGGATTGAGCGGTACTTTTGGGCATAGGAGGGTATGGAAAAGATATTGGTTTGTTTAGCACTTCTGTAGAGCTATAATTCCCGATGGCAATACTAGAGGTGGAAGAAATGTGTAAAGAATTCTCTAGTACCATATCATTGCGTCCGTTTTGAAGATTGTCTGCTAAGCTTTTCTAAATCAAGTTGAAGTAAGCATTCAGCTTGGTTAGCTAATAGATGATAATGTAGAAAGATTAGGATTTAACTTAATTCCCCATTTTGAAGTCAAGACCCAAAAATATTTAGATGCTATTGAAGAACAATTTTTTTGAGGGTTTTAGAAACATCGGAAAGTATATAAGCGAATATAAAGATAATTATAAGAGGGAAGAATGTACCCCTGAGTAACGAGTGTTTGGACAGACTATTTATTCGCCCTGGCCATGAGTGGGTCCCTAAACTATCCATTAAAAAACCCCTAACTCTCAACACCTACCAGTTGAATCTTCCAGTCTCGTTTACAGTACAGTATGTTATATACTTAATAAATAAATTTATCTCACCACTACTCCTAATACCCTCAATCTTCATTGAACTATTTTTCGCTGAATTTCAAATCCATTTTACAAGTGTTAGATCCTCACATGCATTGACGTAGCTTATTGCAGAATTGCAAAGGTTTGCCTCTTCCCAAAGAATCTTGCTAAAATATTTCAATATATAAACCAAAAAAAAAGATACCACCCGATATACATAATGGAGTATGAAGTGTTTGTTCACATGGTGAATGTAGAGGAAATAGAGACTGAGTTAAGTGAATCTACTCTCTTTATTGCAAACAGGACATGTTCCGAGTGAGCACACTTAAAGTGGGTAGCGACATTTTGTTGAAAGATTGAGTGGAAAATCAACCTTTAGATGGATACAGCATTATCTCTGGTTGCCAAAATGGAAGTTATAAATTTTATAAAATACATACTAAGAGAACCCATTTCCTATTTTTTTTTGGTGGTAATAGAGGATAAAAAAAGACATGGCAATAAAATCTTTCTTTAGCACTTAACCTGTAGTTCCACGTCACTTGAAAGCCCTTAGTTTCGAAATACTTATTCTGCATGTTTATTTATTTTTCAACACCAAATTTAAATGGACGTGTTTTCTCGCAGATTTTTTTATTTTTATTTTATTTATTTATTTATTTTACCAGAAATGCACGCAAGATTGTGATAGTCCATTCCCTAATACCCAGAAAAGACTTATCTCGTCCCTAAACCGTGACATTCTCTTGCACTCTGAAAATCTCCCAAAAAAAGAAAGGGATGAGCTGGCATTTTGGGATAGCCAAACCCAGCCGAACTCCCGAATAGCTTAACCCATGCATCCAGCTCCGCCTTGACCTGAATCAGAGAATGGCTTTAGCATCCCTCTTCCTAGATTCCAGCTTAGACATGATAAACTTCATTTATACAAAAAATGTTATTTATATTTAATATTGGTATTGATTTGCTTTAAAATAATAAAGGCTAAAAAGGACACTATATCCTACTTTGTTTAGATTGTAATTTAATATTATTATATTAAATGTTAAATTATAATTATTTTCTAAATACGGTAATCCTGGCTCATTTTAGTAGTTAATCACAGTATTCACACCACAGTAATCTATAATTATTTATCTACATACATTACATAATAATGAATTATAAGTGGTAATATAATTTTTCAATTTACATAATTTTTGTGTGTTTTTAAAATTAATTTCTGACCTTTATCGACCATGGAATAGTCTTTATTATAGTTAATTACCAAATTATTATTTAAAAATAAATACAAATAATAATATTTATTATAAATGGTAATACTTATGGAAAGTACAAAGACGTTTGTTCAGTTAGGTTATCTTAAAATAATGTGAAATGAATACTTTTTCAATAATAAAAAAGGAGTTTCTATGTAACTCTCCAATCTTTTATTTAATTCGTTATTATATAAATAAAACCACTTCATATATTTGTTTTTAACTGACACCGATCATTCTTTTTATTCATTTGATATTAGGATGGCAAAGTAATAATAAAACCATATATATTCACACGTTGAATATAAGGGGCAAAAATAATAAAGAGACACTTGTAGGGTTGAGCAGCAGTAATAATATCTGGTGCAAAGGGCGCTAGAGATACTTACCATGACCCTCTCCTGAAATCACAAGTACATCTTACCATTCTGAGGTCCACTCTCTCTAAACCCTTACAACTTGGAGAGGGTATCCTAGAGGCCGAATCTATTGTCCACACGAAGGTAGTAGGGCTCAACTTTGAACAATAGCCTAACAAGGACGCTCCTAAAACCACCTCTTTGTACCGCTTATGGATTTTATCTGTAACCAACAGGCTGACAACCTCTTGCCCTATTTGTTCTACTTCTATCGCACACTAACTTCACTTCTCTCTCACACAAAGTGAGAAATAGAGAGAGAGAGAATTCTCTTCACTCAGTCACTTTACATCTCTAAAACAAATATGACTACAGTTTCCACGGAAATGTGTCACCACACAATCTCTGATATACTTTTGTTTGCCACACATTCAACCATATATACACCCTCGTCTCATCCATTTACCCGATCTCCATATGAGATGCTTATCTTTTAATTTAATAAATTACAAAGTCCAACAAAAAAGCATGACTGTGCTTCCAATGTTTGAGAATATGAAAATGAATTTTATTTTTTATTTAAAAATATACCTACATGGCTTAAATTTAATATTCGTCAGTTTTTGAATAACCAGAGATGATTAATCCTTAATTATATATATAGAAGAAGAAAAAGGTTATAGGCCCTCTTCACCTTCTCTCTCCAGAAGTATTTTTCTCTCCTAAACCAAGGTTTTTTATATTTGAGCTTCCAGTTAAAAAGAATATTAATTAAGTACTTTAACAAACCGCGTCGATTTAATTTTTTTTTTTTTTTGTTCCTGATAACAAAATTAAAAGCGTTGTGATGTTGAAATAATAAAATAAGAGTGGGGAATTACTAGCTCAATGGTAATTCCCTATAATGGATTCGGAAGTCCTTTGTTCAAGTTCAGACTGTACAGCGTTTAGATTACCCAAGAGTCTATAGGTCACTAATATTTTTTAAAAAAGGGTTGAATCCTACTTTAGGAATTAAAACAAGTTTTTCGATGCATAAGAATTTCTATCTTTGAACAAATAAAGTGTTCTCTGCAATCTATTCAGTTATCCAATAGATGGTGCTGCTTTGAAAAATCTAGTTTTTAAAAGAGCAATTTAGGGCTTCAAGCGTTAACCCAAATTACTAAATGGTCCTTTCATGTTTGCCTTTGCTTTTGAGTTGGTTACCTATGTAAAAGAGTGGCAGTAGAAATAGGGTTGTTTGTGGTTACCCAGATTTTGCTTGTAGATGTGGCTAAAACCCAAGTTACTGCACAAATTAACTCTGACTACTGAGCTGTATATTATTTATCGAAAATTGGGCGAAAAGTTAGATAAATGATTATTACCAATTCTTTTTTTTTTTTGAAATCTTACGTCTACAATTTTTTTTTTAGAAACTGTCAACACATACTTAAGGTAAATATTCGGGGATCACTTTCCTTTCAAGAAAAATCCGTTAAAAAATAACTAGATGTTTAAAACCTTGTGAAATGGTTTTGGGTGTTGACGGTCAAGTAGAAAGTTGCTTTACGTTAAGAGTGTGGTCTGAACTTTTCCAATATCCTCAAGGTAACCCACAATGAAGAAGAATATAAGGCACTATTTACAGGAATAAATTGATTAAGTCTAGTTTTCATTATCTTGTGATACATTTTCCTGTTACAAAATGTCTTTAGCTTTTCCTAAAGCATTTAAAACATATCTTTAACTTTTTTAAAGCACTTAAACATTTGGACATATTTTAAAAGAATCAATACAGCTAAAGGGAAACTAATAAAAAAAAAAATGATGGATAAGAGAGGAAATATATAATTTGAACTCGTCTAAAACGCCTAACTCTTGTATTTTAAAAGTTAAGGTATTTCCAGATCAAAACACATGTCAATACGTCACACAAGTGTTTTTTCCTGCTGGATTATTCCCTGGTCTGGTTATAACCCTGGAGGGTTTTGATGGAAGAAAAAAAGAGAACTTAGGAAACGCCCATCAATATAAAAACCATAATTTTTTTGGTGTCCATCAGCTTTAAGTTTTTATAAACATGAATTTGACTTCTGACCTCTTTCTTAAATGCTTAAAGTTTAACTTTTATTTTTGGAAAGTCTTCTCTTTCTAAATCTTCACTAGTATATTCACGGTTCCCTTAGGTCTTCTTTTGTGCACTCTTGGTGAACTGTTTTAGTAACGCGCAGTTGGTGTAAAAGCCACAGAAACTTAGACTGCTAAAACTTCTTAACTTAAACTTAACTTCTTTAATTGCAAATGTCATGAAATTAGCCGTCTTTTAATTAACGTCAAGATTAAGAATATTCCATTGCTCTTTAATAGCGCATTCTCTAGATTTATTTTATTTTCTGTTGAACTGTTAAGATACTTATTATATAGAAAATAATTCGCATTACTTTCTCTCGTAAAAAATGTTAGTAAGAGAATGATTTTTGGACACCACAGATTTGTGCAGACTTGCTCATTTTGGGGTTTCACTAACTTTTTAATCGATTTTTGAGGTAATGGAAAATTCCAAGTTCTTCAAACTTGATTTTGGAATAACCAAAGCAATATGAACAAAATTAGTGAATATGTAGTGTCGGATTTACCGAATAGATTTTTCTGTATTTTGGGGGGGGGGGGAATCGCTGATAAATTTTTTGTTTTTCGTTATCCCAGGAGAATGAATCTCAAGGAAGTTCTAAGCAAAAAATGAGGTTAAGCTTCCCTCTATGGTATTATTCAAGAGGCCTGTTTACCTGCATCGTATTAATAGAAATTAAATAAGTAAGAAAAATTATAAATTTTGTAGAAAATAGACTTTTTTAATTGCAATATTATATGTATTTGGTTACTAGGTGCTAGTAGATCTAGGATTGGTCAATAAATACTTTCATCTTTTAGACGCAAAGTACTTTATGTGACTTCATGTTGCTGTTCCTCTTCTCCAGAGACCATCTAAATGTTTTTATTGGACAAGGAAACTAATTCTGGCACTATTCAATCATATGCTTCTATTACAGCAGAGTTGGGCACTGATTAAAAAAAAAATTTAATTCTAAATTTAATTGATTAAATTTTTTAATTGATTGAATTTATTTTTAATTTTAATCAGAATTTAATCGGCGAATTTAATCGTAATTTTAATCATATGACAATTATTTAATCAATTAAATTTCAGATTTAATCGTTAATCAAACTAAAAAAATTATGATTAAATCTGAGAATTAAATTGAACTTTAATTTTAATCACCGAATTAGTTCAATTTCAATCGTTAATCAAACTAATTTAATCATCCTCTTTTATGGCTCATCAACCAATGGTTCGAACCAAGTTTTGGCGAGGCCATTTTTCTACGCGTCTTCAATAAATACTTTTTGGTTAATTTTTGTAGACTTGGACTTCTTCACGAGTCTCTAAACCAGTGGTTCTTAACCGGTGTTCCGCGAAACACTGGTGTTCCGCGAAAATGGTCCAAGTGATCCGCGAAATTTCAATTTTAAATGTATCGAAATTTAGAAACTTAGGGAAGATACGAAAACAAAAAATTGTTCATTTTTTTAATTTGAATTTAATTTTAAGTTCTTGCTAAATACCGAATTTCAAATTATTTAATGTTAGTGTTCCGCGAGAAAAATATATACATATAATTGTGCTCCGCGTCTATGAAAAGGTTAAGAACCACTGATATAAAAAGTTGAAAATTTTTTGGGTAATGAAATTCTGTAAAATTATGGCCGTTCTATATCTCCTACAGTGAACCACGTATTGGTATAGAATTTTTTTCACTTATACACTTTGTTTTTCTCAATTATAAACTATAGTTATATTGTGCACAGATCTATAAATGTAGAAAATATAAAGAGGTGAAAATTTTTTGGGTCATGAAATTCTGTAAAATTATGGCCGTTCTATATCTCCCACTGTGAACCACCTATTGATATGGAATTTTGTTCTCTTATACACTTTGTTTTTCTCAATTATAATCTATAGTTATTTTGTGCACAGATCTATAAATGTAGAAGATATAAAGGGTTGAAAATTTTTTGGGTCATGAAATTCTGTAAAATTATGGCCGTATGTATATCCCACTGTGAACCACGTATTGGTATGGAATTTTTTTCACCTATACACTTTGTTTTTCTCAATTATAATCTATAGTTATTTTGTGCACAGATCTATAATTGTAGAAGATATAAAGGGTTGAAAATTTTTTGGGTCATGAAATTCTGTAAAATTATGACCGTTCTACATCTCCCACCGTGAACCACGTGTTTATATGGAATTTAGTTCTCTTGTTCACTTTGTTTCTCTCAATTAAAAACTATAGTTATTTGTGCACAGATCTATAAATGTAGAAGATATAAAGGGTTGAAAATTTTTTGGGTCATGGAATTCTGTAAAATTATGGCCGTTCTATATCTCCTACTGTGAACCACGTATTGGTATGGAATTTTTTTCACTTATACACTTTGTTTTTCTCAATTATAAACTATAGTTATTTTGTGCACAGATCTATAAATGTAGAAGATGTAAAGAGTTGAAAATTTTTTGGGTCATGAAATTCTGTAAAATTATGGCCGTTCTATATCTCCCACTGTGAACCACGTATTGGTATGGAATTTTGTTCTCTTATACACTTTGTTTTTCTCAATAAAAAACAATAGTTATTTTGTGCACAGATCTATAAATGTAGAAGATATAAAGGGTTGAAAAGTTTTTGGGTCATGAAATTGTGTAAAATTATGGCCGTTCTATATCTCCTACTGTGAACCACGTATTGCTATGGAATTTTGTTCTCTTATACACTTTGTTTTTCTCAATTATAATCTATAGTTATTTTGTGCACAGATCTATAAATGTAGAAGATATAAAGGGTTGAAAATTTTTTGGGTCATGAAATTCTGTAAAATTATGACCGTTCTATATCTCCCACCGTGAACGACGTGTTTATATGGAATTTCGTTCTCTTGTTCACTTTGTTTCTCTCAATTATAAACTATAGTTATTTTGTGCACAGATCTATAAATGTAGAAGATATAAAGAGTTGAAAATTTTTTGGGTCATGAAATTCTGTAAATTTATGGCCGTTCTATATCTCCCACTGTGAACCACGTATTGGTATGGAATTTTGTTCTCTTATACACTTTGTTTTTCTCAATTATAATCTATAGTTATTTTGTGCACAGATCTATAAATGTAGAAGATATAAAGAGTTGAAAATTTTTTGGGTCATGAAATTCTGTAAAATTATGGCCGTTCTATATCTCCCACTGTGAACCACGTATTGGTATGGAATTTTGTTCTCTTATACACTTTGTTTTTCTCAATTAAAAACAGTAGTTATTTTGTGCACAGTTCTATAAATGTATAAGATATAAAGGGTTGAAAATTTTTTGGGTCACGAAATTCTGTAAAATTATGGCTGTTCTATATCTCGTACTGTGAACCACGTATTGGTATGGAATTTTTTTCACTTGTACACATTGTTTTTCTCAATTATAAACTATAGTTATTTTGTGCACAGATCTATAAATGTAGAAGATATAAAGAGTTGAAAATTTTTTGGGTCATGAAATTCTGTAAAATTATGGCCGTTCTATATCTCCCACTGTGAACCACGTATTGGTATGGAATTTTGTTCTCTTGCACAATTTGTTTTTCTCAATTATAAACTACAGTTATTTTGTGCACAGATCTATAATTTTAGAAGATATAAAGGGTTGAAAATTTTTTGGGTCAGGAAATTCTGCAAAATTATGGCCGTTCTATATCTCCCACTGTGAACCACGTATTGGTATGGAATTTTGTTCTCTTATACACTTTGTTTTTCACAATTATAATCTATAGTTATTTTGTGCACAGATCTATAAATGTAGAAGATATAAAGGGTTGAAAATTTTTTGGGTCATGAAATTCTGTAAAATTATTGCCGTATGTATATCCCACTGTGAACCACGTATTGGTATGGAAATTTTTTTCACTTATACTCTTTGATTTTCTAAATTATAAACTTTAGTTATTTTGTGCACCGATCTATAAATGTAGAAGATATAAAGGGTTGAAAAGTTTTTGGGTCATGAAATTGTGTAAAATTATGGCCGTTCTATATCTCCTACTGTGAACCACGTATTGCTATGGAATTTTGTTCTCTTATACACTTTGTTTTTCTCAATTATAATCTATAGTTATTTTGTGCACAGATCTATAAATGTAGAAGATATAAAGGGTTGAAAATTTTTTGGGTCATGAAATTCTGTAAAATTATGGACGTTCTATATCTCCCACTGTGAACCACCTATTGGTATGGAATTTTGTTCTCTTATACACTTTGTTTTTCTCAATTATAATCTATAGTTATTTTGTGCACAGATCTATAAATGTAGAAGATATAAAGGGTTGAAAATTTTTTGGGTCATGAAATTCTGTAAAATTATGGCCGTATGTATATCCCACTGTGAACCACGTATTGGTATGGAATTTTTTTCACTTATACACTTTGTTTTTCTCAATTATAATCTATAGTTATTTTGTGCACAGATCTATAAATGTAGAAGATATAAAGGGTTGAAAATTTTTTGGGTCATGAAATTCTGTAAAATTATGACCGTTCTATATCTCCCACCGTGAACGACGTGTTTATATGGAATTTCGTTCTCTTGTTCACTTTGTTTCTCTCAATTATAAACTATAGTTATTTTGCGCACAGATCTATAAATGTAGAAGATATAAAGAGTTGAAAATTTTTTGGGTCATGAAATTCTGTAAATTTATGGCCGTTCTATATCTCCCACTGTGAACCACGTATTGGTATGGAATTTTGTTCTCTTATACACTTTGTTTTTCTCAATTATAATCTATAGTTATTTTGTGCACAGATCTATAAATGTAGAAGATATAAAGAGTTGAAAATTTTTTGGGTCATGAAATTCTGTAAAATTATGGCCGTTCTATATCTCCCACTGTGAACCACGTATTGGTATGGAATTTTGTTCTCTTATACACTTTGTTTTTCTCAATTAAAAACAGTAGTTATTTTGTGCACAGTTCTATAAATGTATAAGATATAAAGGGTTGAAAATTTTTTGGGTCACGAAATTCTGTAAAATTATGGCTGTTCTATATCTCGTACTGTGAACCACGTATTGGTATGGAATTTTTTTCACTTATACACTTTGTTTTTCTCAATTATAATCTATAGTTATTTTGTGCACAGATCTATAAATGTAGAAGATATAAAGGGTTGAAAATTTTTTGGGTCATGAAATTCTGTAAAATTATGACCGTTCTATATCTCCCACCGTGAACGACGTGTTTATATGGAATTTCGTTCTCTTGTTCACTTTGTTTCTCTCAATTATAAACTATAGTTATTTTGTGCACAGATCTATAAATGTAGAAGATATAAAGAGTTGAAAATTTTTTGGGTCATGAAATTCTGTAAATTTATGGCCGTTCTATATCTCCCACTGTGAACCACGTATTGGTATGGAATTTTGTTCTCTTATACACTTTGTTTTTCTCAATTATAATCTATAGTTATTTTGTGCACAGATCTATAAATGTAGAAGATATAAAGAGTTGAAAATTTTTTGGGTCATGAAATTCTGTAAAATTATGGCCGTTCTATATCTCCCACTGTGAACCACGTATTGGTATGGAATTTTGTTCTCTTATACACTTTGTTTTTCTCAATTAAAAACAGTAGTTATTTTGTGCACAGTTCTATAAATGTATAAGATATAAAGGGTTGAAAATTTTTTGGGTCACGAAATTCTGTAAAATTATGGCTGTTCTATATCTCGTACTGTGAACCACGTATTGGTATGGAATTTTTTTCACTTGTACACTTTGTTTTTCTCAATTATAAACTATAGTTATTTTGTGCACAGATCTATAAATGTAGAAGATATAAAGAGTTGAAAATTTTTTGGGTCATGAAATTCTGTAAAATTATGGCCGTTCTATATCTCCCACTGTGAACCACGTATTGGTATGGAATTTTGTTCTCTTGCACAATTTGTTTTTCTCAATTATAAACTACAGTTATTTTGTGCACAGATCTATAATTTTAGAAGATATAAAGGGTTGAAAATTTTTTGGGTCATGAAATTCTGCAAAATTATGGCCGTTCTATATCTCCCACTGTGAACCACGTATTGGTATGGAATTTTGTTCTCTTATACACTTTGTTTTTCACAATTATAATCTATAGTTATTTTGTGCACAGATCTATAAATGTAGAAGATATAAAGGGTTGAAAATTTTTTGGGTCATGAAATTCTGTAAAATTATTGCCGTATGTATATCCCACTGTGAACCACGTATTGGTATGGAAATTTTTTTCACTTATACTCTTTGATTTTCTAAATTATAAACTTTAGTTATTTTGTGCACCGATCTATAAATGTAGAAGATATAAAGAGTTGAAAATTTTTTGGGTCATGAAATTCTGTAAAATTTATGGCCGTTCTATATCTCCTACTGTGAACCACGTATTGGTATGGAATTTTTTTCACTTATACACTTTGTTTTTCTCTATTATAATCTATAGTTATTTTGTGCACAGATCTATAAATGTAGAATATATAAAGGGTTGAAAATTTTTTGGGTCATGAAATTCTGTAAAATTATGACCGTTCTATATCTCCCACCGTGAACCACGTGTTTATATGGAATTTCGTTCTCTTGTTCACTTTGTTTCTCTCAATTAAAAACTATAGTTATTTTGTGCACAGATCTATAAATGTAGAAGATATAAAGAGTTGAAAATTTTTTGGGTCATGAAATTCTGTAAAATTATGGCTGTTCTATATCTCGTACTGTGAACCACGTATTGGTATGGAATTTTTTTCACTTATACACTTTTTTTTTCTCAATTATAAACTATAGTTATTTTGTGCACAGATCTATAAATGTAGAAGATATAAAGAGTTGAAAATTTTTTGGGTCATGAAATTCTGTAAAATTATGGCCGTTCTATATCTCCCACTGTGAACCAGGTATTGGTATGGAATTTTGTTCTCTTATACACTTTGTTTTTCTCAATTAAAAACAATAGTTATTTTGTGCACAGATTTATAAATGTAGAAGATATAAAGGGTTGAAAATTTTTTGGGTCATGAAATTCTGTAAAATTATGGCCGTTCTATATCTCCCACTGTGAACTACGTATTGGTATGGAATTTTGTTCTCTTATACACTTTGTTTTTCTCAATTAAAAGCAATAGTTATTTTGTGTACAGTTCTATAAATGTAGAAGATATAAAGGGTTGAAAATTTTTTGGGTCATGAAATTCTGCAAAATTATGGCCGTTCTATATCTCCCACTGTGAACCACGTATTGGTATGGAATTTTGTTCTCTTATACACTTTGTTTTTCTCAATCATAATCTATAGTTATTTTGTGCACAGATCTATAAATGTAGAAGATATAAAGGGTTGAAAATTTTTTGGGTCATGAAATTCTGTAAAATTATGGCCGTTCTATATCTCCCACTGTGAACCACGTATTGGTATGGAATTTTGTTCTCTTATACACTTTGTTTTTCTCAATTATAATCTATAGTTATTTTGTGCACAGATCTATAAATGTAGAAGATATAAAAGGTTGAAAATTTTTTGGGTCATGAAATTCTGTAAAATTATGGCCGTTCTATATCTCCCACTGTGAACCACGTATTGGTATGGAATTTTGTTCTCTTGTACAATTTGTTTTTCTCAATTATAAACTACAGTTATTTTGTGCACAGATCTATAATTTTAGAAGATATAAAGGGTTGAAAATTTTTTGGGTCATGAAATTCTGCAAAATTATGGCCGTTCTATATCTCCCACTGTGAACCACGTATTGGTATGGAATTTTGTTCTCTTATACACTTTGTTTTTCTCAATTATAAACTATAGTTATTTTGTGCACAGATCTATAAATGTAGAAGATATAAAGAGTTGAAAATTTTTTGGGTCATGAAATTCTGTAAAATTATGGCCGTTCTATATCTCCCACTGTGAACCACGTATTGGTTTGGAATTTGGTTCTCTTATACACTTTGTTTTTCTCAATTATAATCTATAGTTATTTTGTGCACAGATCTATAAATGTAGAAGATATAAAGAGTTGAAAATTTTTCGGGTCATGAAATTCTGTAAAATTATGGCCGTTCTATATCTCCCACTGTGAACCACGTATTGGTATGGAATTTTGTTCTCTTATACACTTTGTTTTTCTCAATTAAAAACAAGTTATTTTGTGCACAGTTCTATAAATGTAGAAGATATAAAGGGTTGAAAATTTTTTGGGTCATGAAATTCTGTAAAATTATGGCTGTTCTATATCTCGTACTGTAAACCACGTATTGGTATGGAATTTTTTTCACTTGTACATTTTGTTTTTCTCAATTATAAACTATAGTTATTTTGTGCACCGATCTATAAATGTAGAAGATATAAAGAGTTGAAAATTTTTTGGGTCATGAAATTCTGTAAAATTATGGCCGTTCTATATCTCCCACTGTGAACCACGTATTGGTATGGAATTTTGTTCTCTTATACACTTTGTTTTTCTCAATTATAATCTTTAGTTATTTTGTGCACAGATCTATAAATGTAGAAGATATAAAGGGTTGAAAATTTTTTGGGTCATGAAATTCTGTAAAATTATGGCCGTTCTATATCTCCCACTGTGAACCACGTATTGGTATGGAATTTTGTTCTCTTATACACTTTGTTTTTCTCAATTAAAAACAATAGTTATTTTGTGCACAGTTCTATAAATGTAGAAGATATAAAGGGTTGAAAATTTTTTGGGTCATGAAATTCTGCAAAATTATGGCCGCTCTATATCTCCCACTGTGAACCACGTATTGGTATGGAATTTTGTTCTCTTATACACTTTGTTTTTCTCAATTATAAACTATAGTTATTTTGTGCACAGATCTATAAATGTAGAAGATATAAAGAGTTGAAAATTTTTTGGGTCATGAAATTCTGTAAAATTATGGCCGTTCTATATCTCCCACTGTGAACCACGTATTGGTATGGAATTTTGTTCTCTTATACACTTTGTTTTTCTCAATTAAAAACAGTAGTTATTTTGTGCACAGTTCTAAAAAAGTATAAGATATAAAGGGTTGAAAATTTTTTGGGTCACGAAATTCTGTAAAATTATGGCTGTTCTATATCTCGTACTGTGAACCACGTATTGGTATGGAATTTTTTTCACTTGTACACTTTGTTTTTCTCAATTATAAACTATAGTTATTTTGTGCACAGATCTATAAATGTAGAAGATATAAAGAGTTGAAAATTTTTTGGGTCATGAAATTCTGTAAAATTATGGCCGTTCTATATCTCCCACTGTGAACCACGTATTGGTATGGAATTTTGTTCTCTTGCACAATTTGTTTTTCTCAATTATAAACTACAGTTATTTTGTGCACAGATCTATAATTTTAGAAGATATAAAGGGTTGAAAATTTTTTGGGTCATGAAATTCTGCAAAATTATGGCCGTTCTATATCTCCCACTGTGAACCACGTATTGGTATGGAATTTTGTTCTCTTATACACTTTGTTTTTCACAATTATAATCTATAGTTATTTTGTGCACAGATCTATAAATGTAGAAGATATAAAGGGTTGAAAATTTTTTGGGTCATGAAATTCTGTAAAATTATTGCCGTATGTATATCCCACTGTGAACCACGTATTGGTATGGAATTTTGTTCTCTTATACACTTTCTTTTTCTCAATTAAAAACAATAGTTATTTTGTGCACAGTTCTATAAATGTAGAAGATATAAAGGGTTGAAAATTTTTTGGGTCATGAAATTCTGCAAAATTATGGCCGCTCTATATCTCCCACTGTGAACCACGTATTGGTATGGAATTTTGTTCTCTTATACACTTTGTTTTTCTCAATTATAAACTATAGTTATTTTGTGCCCAGATCTATAAATGTAGAAGATATAAAGGGTTGAAAATTTTTTGGGTCATGAAATTCTGTTAAATTATGGCCGTTCTATATCTCCCACTGTGAACCACGTATTGGTATGGAATTTTGTATTCTTATACACTTTGTTTTTCTCAATCATAATCTATAGTTATTTTGTGCACAGATCTATAAATGTAGAAGATATAAAGAGTTGAAAATTTTTTGGGTTATGAAATTCTGTAAAATTATGGCCGTTCTATATCTCCCACTGTGAACCACGTATTGGTATGGAATTTTGTTCTCTTATACACTTTGTTTTTCTCAATTATAATCTATAGTTATTTTGTGCACAGATCTATAAATGTAGAAAATATAAAGGGTTGAAAATTTTTTGGGTCATGAAATTCTGTAAAATTATGACCGTTCTATATCTCCCACTGTGAACCACGTATTGGTATGGAATTTTGTTCTCTTATACACTTTGTTTTTCTCAATTAAAAACAATAGTTATTTTGTGCACAGTTCTATAAATGTAGAAGATATAAAGGGTTGAAAATTTTTTGGGTCATGAAATTCTGCAAAATTATGGCCGCTCTATATCTCCCACTGTGAACCACGTATTGGTATGGAATTTTGTTCTCTTATACACTTTGTTTTTCTCAATTATAATCTATAGTTATTTTGTGCCCAGATCTATAAATGTAGAAGATATAAAGGGTTGAAAATTTTTTGGGTCATGAAATTCTGTAAAATTATGGCCGTTCTATATCTCCCACTGTGAACCACGTATTGGTATGGAATTTTGTTGTCTTATTCACTTTGTTTTTCTCTATCATAATCTATAGTTATTTTGTGCACAGATCTATAAATGTAGAAGATATAAAGGGTTGAAAATTTTTTGGGTCATGAAATTCTGTAAAATTATGGCCGTTCTATATCTCCCACTGTGAACCACGTATTGGTATGGAATTTTGTTCTCTTATACACTTTGTTTTTCTCAATTATAATCTATAGTTATTTTGTGCACAGATCTATAAATGTAGAAGATATAAAGGGTTGAAAATTTTTTGGGTCATGAAATTCTGTAAAATTATGGCTGTTCTATATTTCCCACTGTGAACCACGTGTTGGTATGGAATTTTGTTCTCTTGTACAATTTGTTTTTCTCAATTATAAACTACAGTTATTTTGTGCACAGATCTATAATTTTAGAAGATATAAAGTCTAGTGAGTGGTAAACATGGTGATATGTGAGTGTAAGGTGGTCCTATCTAAGTCTATTGAGTGGTAAACATGGTGAAATGTGAGCGTAAGGTGCTCCTATATAAGTCTTGATAGACACCAACATAGTACAGGTGAGACACCAGACTGGTAGAATGAAGGTGCCATGTTTGGAAAAGGTGATAATATTGATAGAGAAGAGGCACCAGCTAGGTGGAATAAAGATGCATTGGTCCGATTCTGGTTTAACCATTGGCAATGTTTGGTTTTAAAAATTTAATCTCTCAAATTTTGATTAAATTAAAAATTTAATCGTCGAAAGTGATTAAAACTAAATTTGGAATTTAATTCAATCAATTAAAATTATGATTATTTAATTTTAATCTTAATTTTTAGTTATGATTAAAAATTTTAATTGATTAAATTCCGATTAAATTAAAAGTGAATTTAATTTTAATCAACTAATTTTGGCCGATTTAATTTTTTAATTTTAATCATGATTAAATTCAATTGTTTTTTAATTGATTAAATTGTTGCCCAACTCTGTATTACTAACCTATTAAATATGCCCATGTCACGTGGAAGTTTTTTGAAGAATCTCTGATCCACTCCTAAAATAAGACCGAGCTATTTATCGGGAATAATAATTTTAATAAATCAAAAAATAATATTTTGATTAATTTCTACGTCATAACATGAGTGTAAAAATTTTGTTTTTTTAACTTTGAGAGTAGTAGAGAATTTAGAGCTTGAATATTTAATAGAAGATTTGGTAGAATAGGAAAAACAAAAAGCACATAAAGGGTAAAATGAGATGAAAAGAACCTAAAATATATTAAACAAGGCTAAAGCGTTCTGAAATTATTTTATTTCCCTCTGTATCAGGCTTTAAAACGGGGAAATAATAAACAAGGATGGCACAAAGATCTTATCGTATTTCTTTGAGCGCGACACTAACATTTTCACAATTTTTTACTCTTTCTCAGAACTCTAACGAATAATTAAATTTTATGGAAACAAAAATAATACTAAATAAAAATGTAGGCTAAAATTTAATTCCCTAAAAGTGGATAGGACCTGACTTATTGGTGAAGATGATAAAGTAAGTGCTTCTCAATGAACTTCCTCTTATGCTTCTGCATTTATGGTTTATTCTTCTTCATTTATATCCTAATGATTATTTTAAAAAATTGGTTCATTTATATTCTTTTCGTTAAAGAAAACACTTTCCTTGTTCTGTAGAGAAAATTATTATTAATGTAACCTCTTAACATTGATGAGTTCATGGTACATCTTTGTACCACTTTTGTATCCAGAGACAGAAGAGGCTATTTCACGATCCAGTTGTTAGCTGCGCACACCATATAATAGAGAAAGGGGTTAACAAATTAAGATGCAGGCAACAAATTGAGCAATTGGCTATTGATTATGTTCAAGCGGGCAAAACAAAAATTTGCTGCACTTCCTGCAATATAGTGGACTGCCTTCACCGTGATAAAAAAAAATACAAGACATTCCTTTGGAACCGGCTGACAAGAAAGAAAGTTGTCATTCTTGAGGACTGATAAATACGTGGTAAGAAAATGGACGGAGCTAAAGCGGGACCTACAAAGAGTAAAAAAATCTACAACTGGTATCGTCCCAAAACTTTCTTTTTTCTTTTCTTTTTTTTAAAGTGTGGAAATGATTTTGCTTCCCAGACTCCTGCGCACATCCCAGAGCAGAACTCGATAAATTTAAGTATTACTGTCATTGTCTGTCAATTAGTTGATTAAAATTTTGTAAACTTGCTGGGTGCTGTTCATATAATTATGAAAAATAAATAAATAAAAATGCAAATAATACGAGCGAAAAAGGTATTTTTGTTTACCGCCCCAATAATTGAATTATGTCTTATTTCTTAGCTAAATTTGTGACTGTTTTTATGATTTTTTACCGGTCACCGCCTTTTCCTTACACGTGCACACCATGAAATATATTTAATATTCAGGTACTTTTTGGAACCTAATCTTTGTATCAAGCATAATAAAATCCTTTCCTTTGCTATACTTCCTTTGCATCATGAGTTAAAAAAAAAAGAAAGAGTAAAAAACATTCCGAATTCGAATCCAACCACCGAACGTTAGATGTTCAATTTCTAGGAGTTTCTAACATCTCACTGTCCATCCTTGGACTTCATTAAGCTCCACAGACTAAAAAAAGTGCACTTAAAAAGGGCTCTAGGCACCAACGTTGACTAGCCTTGAATGAAAAATTAAATAAACACAGAACGCACTAAAACTAAGCCAATTCTCACTTTTCAGAAGTCTTCTGTTATTACGATTAAATATTTTGTTTTATGTCTCTTTTCATAATATCTTCTCTCTCATTTTTCTCGTCCGTCGGCTCTGTTATAATTATAATATTTCTCACCTCATTTTCTTTTATCTCTCTCTTCATCACATAGCGTATTTGTATTTCACCATGCGTGAAATAGAGGAAATTTGTTAAAACATGATATTTATTATGGAAAATATGCTGTTTTATACAAAAGAACATCCGTTCTACCCTATTCACATTAATAAAGTAAATGGTACATATAATGAAATGCACACATTTCAGAACTATGTAATGAACATATATTTTGTTTCTATTGATCTAACAGTAAAACCACTAATTTTACATAAATTTGTAACTATACTTAGTATATACTTGTCTATTAATTTTGTTTCCTATATCTTCTTCTGTCCTGTTTGCAATGAATTGTGAATGATAAATACTGAAATATATGTTAATTCGCACAAATTAAATGCACTAAATGCGTAGAAAACATAAACGAAAAACAGTTTGTAGAACATTGTGAGATACTTATTTAAAATAAATAAATAAAACATGAGGGCTCAAGGCACTTTATAAATCTTTGCTTTTTTAGGGTCCATCAAAAAATATTTGTTTTTAAATGAATTCCCAATTAGTATTTCATTTTAATATTGATCTTTATAAAAAGACTGAACTGTGTCAATCGATACTGGCAATTTTTGTTGTTTTAAAATTTATCATAAAGGCAACGCTGCTTGTTCTCTTGTAATTATTGAGATCTTTCAATAAATTATTTGTAATTAATACTTTCATTTGTAATTAACTGATTTTTGTTTTTCTTTCTTTTTTTAGTTGCAGCAAAGCAGAGTAAAGCAGATAATCAACATCAAAGGTAGGATAATTAAACATTTTTTTTTTACTTTTTATTCTTCATGTTGAAAATGATGAACATGTTTTTAATTTTCTGTCAGAAACAAAAAAAAAAAAGCTAAAAGGTTTCTTCATGTAGAGAACATTTACCTAAATAAAATTAATATTAACACAAGGTTCATTTTGGAAAGTTTAACTGATTATTAATTTACATTTCAATCCTCTGTGCAAATGCAAAAAAAAAAAAAAATTATATAACTTTAACTTTTGCAAGAAATATTCGTTGTATTTCTTCATCAATTTATTAGGTACTCATCTTTAAAAAACAGAACTTGTTCTACATTTTAAAATTCACTTCTGAATTGATTGATAAATTGAGCTACAAAACGAAAGGAATAGCTCAAGGCTGTTTTAAACAAATAATAACATGCTATTCATTAAACATACCCTTTCAAGTGACTTTGTCAAATCACCAGACCTCTAGGATCTAGGAATTGTCTCCCTTACCACCATCTGAGACAATCTGACTATTTCTTTTTTCTCTTTAGTTAAAATGAAAAGAGGGGACCAACCATCCAACCCCTGCCCAAGAAATAACATGTTAGGAAATAGTTCTCTTTACCGTTTACTTCCCACTATTATTCTTAAGATACATTGTTTTTTTTTCTTTCCCACTCAAAGTCTCTTAAAGTTTTGTAAAAACCTGTTTTTTTTTTTGTTACGATGTGTAAGTTTTTATGTTTGGGTTTGATTTGATTTATGAGATTCTCTTTGAAAATTGTTTAATTTTTTTGCTGTATTGTTTCTGTGACTTTGACCATCCTCTGCATCCTCACTTACTCCATACTTACTCTTAAGCTCTGCTTGCAATTGTGACGAGCTCCTTCACTGAAGGTGCTTCTTGCAAAACTTCTCTTCGCAGAAACTTACTTATGCGGCTCACCACTGCTCTTGCATTTGAACTAAACGAACAAGTAAACTAAAAAAAAAGCAAAAAAGGGCTTACGAGTTGAAAATATGGTCTATTAAAAATGATTTAAGTTGAAATATAAAATCAACTTTTTCGTTGCTTCTAAGCCTACACCATTGCTGCTATCGTTTGTGCGTCCACGCATTGTTGGCTGTACTATCATGCCAAATGGCTCAGGTATCTTTTAAAGGAAACAATAGAAACTATCGCGATCCAGGCAAGCTGTAGTCATATTACGCTTTTGTCATAAAGGCTCGGGTATCTAGACAACATTCATCAGAATGTCTAAGACGACTCTCACTATTTCACAGGAATTGATTGATAGCTAATAGAGCCGAAAGAAAATTACGACTTTGACATGGATTATCCTATTCTTATTATCTCATCTGCACAAATTTATTATTAGATTTTGTGCACGAACACTCGGAAAATAGAGAAATATTTATTTATTACCAACTAGCTCTGTTTGAAAGGCTGAGCCAAAGTTCCTACGCTAACCGATATATCTAGCACTGCACATCCCCTGCGACTTTTCCTAATTTGTCTTGCAGCAGTCCGAGAACCAGGATTAATTTTTAGCAAAAAGTAATTACCTAATAATGCACTATTAGTTATAGTTAATTTTACAACTCCAAGAGATCACGTTGCCTGAATTATTTTGTAAATATGTATATTTTCAAAAACAAATTCTGGTTGTTGCTCTGATTCGTTATAAGGTCAAACGCCATGCCTAAAAAATATAATACATCGTTTACTGTGTTTTAATGCACTTGAATGCGTTAAAAACCATTAATTAATACGCTGCAATGGACCTTTTATCAGTGCAATAACCGTTTTTGATTGGCCCCGTCAATATATAACTAGATTTGCAAGATACTGTTGACACGTTGTATACATTGAAATTATCTGCTGCAATGTGGGAAGCCGGTACAGTGTTACGTTAACAATGCGACTTTGGTCGCTCAAATTTACTGAGTTTAAAAGAACGGTTAGTTAATCTTCACTTCCATCCATCCTCATTTCCATCGCTATCTTAATTAAAATAATTTCCCCTCGCGTTTACCTTTCTCACCTGTCTTCTTGCGCCTTTTTATCTTTAGTTAATTTATCTCAATTTAGCACTTAATTAATTTTTGACAAAAACTTTTCTATTTTTTAAACAGAAATTAACTGGAAAGTGGTTGGATTAAACAAAACAAAAAATCCACACATGGTCATAGTTGTACTAAATTATTAAAAAATTTAAAACCTTCGCTTGTTGCATGATTATAATAAATTATAAATTTTAAACATTACTCTAACTTATATTTTCCTTCAATAAACGTAGATGTCATGGTACGTGACGGAGAAGTGGACGGTTGTCTAGTTTATCACAAATAAAGGCCATGTCGTGCTGTGGTCTGTAATACAAAAACGGTTTTCTGTCTTAAAACCATAATTCTCAACCTCATTTTCAGAGTTTTTTAACGTTCTTTTGAGGTCAAATACCTAGTTCTTTGATTTCTAAATGTTAACAATAAGAAATAAATTTGTTTAGAAAGTTCATAGTTCATTGAAAACTGGCATTGACTGAATAGTTTTATCGGTATTTGTGCTTTACTTGAAAACAGCTTCATCAATCTTTCTGCTCAATTAGATAACAAAAAAGCTGAAACTGAAAGTTTTGATCTCTCAGAGACTATTAGTTGCAGGAGACATGTTTTTTTTTTTTTTTTTTTTTTTTTTTTTGGCCTTCTGGGCATGCAGATTAGCCAACAGGAGACATGTTGAAGAAGAAGTAATGGTTGTTCTCTACTGTTAAAGAAAATAGAGTGCAGTGTGAATTAGTGAATAGCTGTAGCAGACAGACAGGATTCCTGATAATGTCACACCCGAAACCAAGGGAAACCGAGTGGTCTTGCAGTGGGTGCGCTCAGAAAGTAGCTATGAAATTGCAGCTGGATGTGCTATTACCACTAAGCTCGAACAATTTTAAGTGAATGAGGAAAACCAGGTGAGGGAAAATAGTAGAAATCTTTACGGGGTGGTCCTGTGCCTGCAGTTCTTGAAGTAATGTGAGGCAGAATGGTAATTGGGTACGATTACCTAAAGAAGTACATGGAAGCCTGATTTTCCCACTCTGTAAACAAGAGGAAATTTTCACTTCTCAACTATTCCTTGCGCTTTGACAGGTATTGCCATGACAGCGAATAAACAAAGTTGTAGGAATTTTTGTTACGGTTTAGGATGCCAAATAAGGAACTGCAAAGACGATGAAAAAATAAATTTCTTTCTTGGCATTTATTTTAATCAAAAAATGCTCATAAAAAAACTTTAGGGAGAAATTTCATTTTATTGTGTTTTGTTTGGGTTTCAAGACATCAGGTTTCTCACTATAAAAATGAAACAACTAACAATTTAACATAGATTTCTCTTTGAAGAAAATGAATAAGTAAGGAAGTGGAAAGTCGAGAGAGGATTTAAACCGGATTTTCTTTTGTGAACTTAATAATTATCAAACAAATGAAAGATCCAGGAAGAAATAAAGATCCCTTAACTACTACTTACAGGGCTTTAGGAACAAAAAATTAGCTGCAGATATTTTGTCCATCAGCTTTATATATATATATATATATATATATATATAAAAAAAAAGAATTAGGAATGAAGTAGTGGGATTCTTTCGAAGCCGGGGAACTCGGAGCAAAAAAAATAGAACAATAATATGAAGGCTTTTAAAGCCAGAGGAAAGCTGCCAATAGCGCGTTGAACAAGTAATACTGCAGAGACGCAGAAATAATGTAAGAGTATTAACAACTCAACACTGGAAACCCCAGGATAGTAATTCTTCTTTTTAAACTCCTTCCTTTACTACCTACTTCAACGTGTTCACTGTTGCCAAGATTACTAAAAGGAAATGAAGCCATCTAATTGATCCCCGCATTTTGCTACCCAGAATATTAATAAGTACAGAGAAATGTTTCCATAACTTATTACTAATTACCCTATTACGCTTTTAATTAGTACATTTTTGCTATTTTTTTGCCGGTCTTTTAATATTTGTTTAATTAAGTTATTTTATTGTTAATATCTTTCTCTTTTTTTTAATAATAATAATAATGCTGGACTCCCACGCGGAGGTCCCGGGTTCGAATCCAGCTGCTGACCCATAGATTTTCTCTTCCTAGGAGCTTCTTACAGCTCACTGTCCTGTGATGGAGAGTGTTGTCTGTAACGAGAGAACACTGTCCGGAGGCTGACAGTGCACTGAATAAAGCTCCTGGCGCCAATAACCTTAGATGTTGACGCTCCTTAAATCATTAAAATAATAATAGTAATGACTTTACAAATTTTGTTTCAAAATCAAGGATAAAACCAGTATAGGATTCAAACCTAGGGCGTTAATTAGCCAGATGATATTTTATTGAAAGGCGCTAAAGTACAAATGTACCTTTGTGTTGTATGCAGCTGTGGATGAACGTGGAATGCTTCAACAATCAAACAGACTGAATCAGCAGCGTAAAGCAGCTTTAGAACTGTAGATTTAGTTGCTGCATTAATCTCAGATTTAGTGGCTGAATTAATCTCATTTCACAAATTGGAAAATACAGTTTGAATTTAAAGGCTCAGGTTTCAGCGTACAGTTATACTGTATTCAGTATTACTGTAAAATACCACTTATCTTCTACTTAAGCGACTCCAGTATTTAGGGCCTTTATTAGGATACAGTTGCATTTTAGAACCTTCACGATTTTCCCTCAGATCTTTGCGCCCTTATCAGAAGTACATCCATAACCTTGCGGCTATTTTTTTTTTTACTTTCACGAGGTATCATGCCAGATAGAGGTGATGATTTAGGGTGGGTTACCGCCGGGTAACTTTTCTCCACAGTTAATGAGTGTGTAGTAGAGTCAGTTGCCTAATAGGTTGCATAATGCACTAATAGTGCATCTAGCGCTGGTGTAACTTTCAAAATAATGTTTTTCAAAAAGTTTAGAAGTAAGAAACTGGAGAAATGCAGTCACAGAAAGTGTGATAAAAGATTTGTTGTTTCGACTCTTAATCTATTTTAGCTATCTATTATTTTATTCAATTTAGGGTAATAATGAACCTTTTATATTGATATAGAAAACGTTATTATTGATTATTTAGTAAAAAGTGAACTTTCCACTTTTGTAAAATTGTTGATTTTACCCGTCGTAGCACGCATACGTTAAGTATCTTGATTTTCATTCAATTTTAGATTATGTTGAATATTCAGTTAACAAATACTTATTTAATAGTCCTTGTTAATTTTAAATTATCCCTGTGATAAATATCGTTACCTAAGCTTTATTTTGATTTGTCTTCTTAGTGTGTATTATGACATTGAGTCGATATTCAAGATAACATGTTGTGCAGTGCGTATCAAACATTTTTCCCCTCATGTCAGTGAACTGCTGGAGTGTTAGGGAACTGCAAGAACTTATCCTAAGGTCCCTTACAAGTATTCCGTACATTTCACCCACAATTTTGTCAACGTATCTTTATGATACTTTTAAGAGTTTTCATCCTTTTTTACTGGACTTAAAATAAAGAAGTAATTGTATGAAGATCTTTATATTCTCCTTTCTAAGTTTTATTGTGATCACGAACCTTTTAACCAATGCCACGGTAATTCACAGAACGAAGTTCTTCTTCCAAAAGATTCATCCACTGCTTACATGTTCCTTTTTTTTACTTCTTCGATTACATTACTTTCTTTTTGCTTTTTTTTTTTGTCCTGTACTTAATCACTTTTTTTAATCTTTGATACTAGTTGTAATTTTAAAGGATTTCAAGAAGTTGAAAACTTGAAAAAGTTTATTCTATTAGGTTTATTTCTTTTCATTGCAGATCACTGGAGATAACGAGCTGAAAAACAGAGAAAAAGAAACTTTAAACATTTATCAACTAAATGCCCTAATTTATGGCGATAATTAGCTTTTTTAAATCTTTTGTGAAATACAATACTCACAATAGTTTGTTTACTTTTTCTTTTCTTTTTTTTGTCAGAGCTACTAAGTTTATACGTTGAATTCCCTTCTAAACTGGCGTGAAATCTTATACTAGTGAAAACTGACTGTAGTTTATCCGATTTTCTTCAGTACGAAATTTTACCCAAATTTGTAATTAACTTTTCTTTTATATAATTAAGGCACTCATGAGGGCACTGAAATGCAATGCCTTAGACATCAGTCTAGTGTTTCATTACCCAGAATATTTCTTCTCCTTTTTTTAAAATTTATTTAGTAATTTCCAATCTTTATATAAATATATAAAATAAGTATATATGAGTGAAAATTTAAATTATGCGTGGAGAGCAACTATCCTGCGGTAGCACTTTCTTCAAGATTGTCAATGGTGACGTTAGTTGGACGTAAAGCCCGCCTTAAAAAATGGCATTACTTTACTTTGTCAGTGGTGATAATGATGATAATCTTTAGGCCTCTTAAAAATTTCGAGGCCATCGGTGATTCAATCGTTGGATGTTAACAAGCGTGAATGAGTTGTCAGGAATGTCAGTATAGACTAGAGATTGAGCCACAAGATTAGGGCAAAAAAGAGAGAGAATTGAGAACTTGTGATATTTTGTCTTAGCTAGTTGTTCGAATGGGGAATGTTGAGGTCTTTCGGAAGAGTAAGGTTTGCTCAATAGAAAGTAACATCAACTATCTGTCGGGACCCTTAGATTTTCTCTTCCTAGGAGCTTCTTACAGCTCACTGTCCGGTGATGGACAGTGTTGTCTGTAACGAGAGAACACTGTCCGGGCGCCAATAACCTTAGATGTTGACGCGCCTTAAATCATATCTTAAACTATCTGTCGGAGTAGTTTTGATGAGATATATTACAATAGTACAGTCTGCAGGTTCGTAGGATTGGCTGAATCCCGCACAGCAATGGTTTACATATGTTTAAGGGTATTGTAGGTAATCTTTTGAGTTCTAGTTTTGAGTCCACGTAGAGTGTAAAGAAGTTTCGCGTGTTTTGTCATTGCTGGTCTTCAAGTATTGTTTGTGAATTCCAAGTGAGGCGTTTGTCTATGAATTGCAAGGAAGAGGATTGCTGTTGAAGAAGACAGGAGAACAGGAATTCCACCGGAGAGTAAACGTGGCAGGCTGGCATTTCTGAGGATTCATTTTAATCCTCCACTTCTTTGCCCAGGATTCTATTTTATGTAAGCATGTTTAACTGATAGTCTACCACTGATGAACGATTGTTTGAAGACAAAGCGTTGAACACTCTTTTACACTAGAGCCGATTACCCTCACCAGTACCTCCACAGTAGTTTCATATTTACCTATTCATAAATGCGCTGTACTAGTTTGACATTCTATTTGGTTTTTATTTTGGTAACTTCTACCACTTACGAATCCTTTTGGGGCTGAAGAAGTAGGTACTTATGTCAAGTCCATCCCCGCCAGCATCTGCCCACAAATGGTACAGCAACTCGTCGCTCAAAGTGGCTCAGGGCATCTATCCTCTGCTAGTAGTGTATCCTTTTCGTAGTTCAAATCAGTACTACTTAAAGAAGAGAGAGACGATCAAAGGTGGAGGTCCTTTAGAAGATTAACAAGGGTTGTGGTCTGGGAATCAACTCTTAGATGTGGTTGAGTATTTTCCTGTGTGGACATTTGATGCTTGATGTACTTTAGAACACCACTATTGTTTGATAAAAGCGGATCATTTATTTAAATAAAGTAAATTTATTTAAAATAAAGTATCAACTTATAACTAAGTTTACACACTTTAAGAGAGCAATTTGAAGAAACTAATTTAATGCCTGGAATAATACGCACTATTTACGCATATAACTATAGAACTAGGACGATTATAACGGCTAGACAAACTGGCATAGATAGATTAAAACTTCAATTTAGACTCTTGTGTTTGCCTCTTATTATTTTTGTTTTCCTATCCCATTAAAAAAACCATGAAATTGTGGGGTCCATTTTTTTTGTCTTTGGTTCTCATTTCTCAACATTTATTCGACATACTTTTAGCGTTAGCTTCATTTAGCTCATTGACGGCCCTAAAACCTATTAGGGTTAAAACCTTACTAGAACGTAATATGCCCATCATTTTTGATCATTCAAGTGAATGATCCTGCTCCTGCCTAAGTGAAACTACTTACACAGGACTCAAAGTACGCAAGGAACTTCGACTCTAAGGAGCTGTATTGCAATGCTATATCGGCTGCAGACAACATTGCAATCTGCCTGGCCAATTTTGTAATGTTCTGTCCAAAGGTCTCCCTCAAAACATATGAATGCCTTGAGAAAACTCGATGTCAAAATTTGAAAAGGCCACCATTGTTCCTGTTATCCTGTGATCGGTTATTATTTTTAGTGAACTAACGACTTAAAATTTTTATTTATTTATTTATTTCTTTAATGTAGTTCGGCTCATTCTTGCTCCTAAATGTTTAAAAGTATTATATAGAGTAATAAAACTTGTTATGATGGCCGTGTCGCTCTTCCAAAGCGAACACCTCAGAGACTGGGCCAAACTTTCCTTCCATGTCTTGGCTATAAATATTGAAACTCCACAAATTTTTTTCCTTCCCTTTTCTACTCTAAAAAGTCCAACCCCTTTATTTATTGTTTATTACTGTCAAAACAACAATAAATTTATAAGCGGAGTAAGTTAGCTGGGTAAATGGGGAGGCAGTGCGAGATGAACTTTGAGTTATTTTTTTATTTTTATTTTTTAAAAGCTCAGTTTGGAGTTTTTATTTTTTATTTTCATTATTACTGTAATCATTTAAAAGGAAGATTTGAATCATAAGCTTTCAGTTTTTCACGATAGAAATCACGGCGATCGTTTTACATTTTCCAAAATTGAGATTGTGCGGAAAATTCACATTTTAAGGATCTCTCGTGAAAAATTCTCACCCACATTTATTAGTCAACCCAACCCTACTCGAAGTGAAACTCGAAATTGTGTAATGTGCGAGCAATACTAAAATAAACTTCAAAACTAACAACTTTCATCATTAACTATGA
This sequence comes from Rhodnius prolixus, assembly GCF_049639745.1. Classification (NCBI taxonomy): domain Eukaryota; kingdom Metazoa; phylum Arthropoda; class Insecta; order Hemiptera; family Reduviidae; genus Rhodnius; species Rhodnius prolixus. The sequence goes on along the minus strand of NW_027411614.1, from coordinate 38,290,899 downwards.
GTAGCGTAGTTTGCCTTTAGACTCCAAGGGCAAGCCTTCCCAAAATGTTATTGGGGGGAAAGAGAAACACGTTTTTATTTGCCATTTATAGTTATCTCCAGCTTAATATAACTGCTGCGATTTAAACATTATTTTAAGCTAATTGCTCTCGAATAAACGATGCCTAAATGTTTCAAAATTATTATTAATATTTTTTTACATTAGCATTTTAGTACATAATGAAAACTTATATTCGTAGAATTAGAAATTCATTCCTAGCCTGTGATATAATAAAGAAATCGTAGACATATGTTACAGGTGCGAAGGTGGTTTTTAGTACCCTAGCCAGATTTACGCATGAATATAAATAGAGGATTTTATTTCGATACTTTAGAATGATTCTACGAGAACAAGAGACTATGTACGGTATGTTAAAGGTTGTATAACCAGCCCTAAGTGTAAGTGCATAATATAAAAGGGCAGGCAGATGGGCTTACACTATTTGGTACGCCGGTGTTATGGTCTGTTTGAATAATACATACTGTTGCACCGTTCATGGCAGAGAATCTCCGACTCTCCACCATTTTCCCTGTAAATAGTTGAACCAACCGCTGGACAAACCGAGTGTAAAGAAATTGTTTTATTAACCTCTCTCCTAACGTCATGACTCTCCATTTAAATTGCTTTCATTATTCTTAAGATACGTCCCTACTTCTTCTATGTAGTTAATTAACTAAAATGAATCTTAATTTCACTAAAACAAAATTTGGTTAGAACAAACTCACAATTAGAAAATTTTACAATTTTAGTACAATACTCGAAGTTCCATCATTCTATTTCCAACTCAGAACTTTAAAACACCGTTAATTCTTTCCTGGAAAAATTATAGATGAAGTTCGGAGGAAATCGTTGGAGGTATTTTCTAAAAGGTCCCAGAAAATTGAAAAATCGATTCAGTGATATGGAAATCATTCTCGGTAAGTAGAATTTTCTTTAAGTTTAGTATTTTAGCAATACTTTTCTCCTTCCATTATTAAGAAAAAGGGGTATATGTTACCTGAGAGATGCTGTCCTCTCACACCTTAATCAAAGTGCCAACCCTTATAGGGAATCATGCTTTTAAAGTATTGGCAAGAACAATGTTTCTTTTCTTATTCAGGGGGTCTCAGAACAAGTTGATAAAAAACCCAAAATTAGTTCACTTCAAAACATTTACAGCCCCTCATTCTTCTTCAACGACACAATAATGCACTCAAGCAGGTCTTGTGACACCTCTTTTAGAATAGATTCCTAGTTGTCCCTGTCTACTGCGACTGTCCCTCAGTTGAGGAAATCAAGTTTAGCTCGTTCTTCGTTTATACAACGCCCATTTAACGCGTTTTTGGCCTGCCCGTTCTACGTATACCATGGCGATTCATCATTTTTTTTTAAGGACATTTCCAGCCTATCTTGGCCTTAACTCAGCGTTCTTTCGGGCGCCAGCTCTTACATCCTTCGAAAATTGCTCTATAGAAATCTTTTGAAAGATCTTCCTTTCAAATCCTACGATAGCCAATGTTCATCGATCTTTAAACTTATCTTTATTGAATATAATTGATTTTGTCAGAGATTTTACGCCTAACTAATATCATCAAGTTCAGCGAATCCATTGTAATTTCAGTCAAAGTAAGGTCTATTTTTATTTAACTCTTCATGAGACATCATTTCCTTCGCTACTGTGTTCCATAAACTTCAAGTGTGATCATTTTATCTTTATTTTTTTATGTAAAGGAGTGAAAATGGTAGAAATAATCAAATAATAATTGATATAGACGAAAATAAAGAGGCATGAATTCAGTCTCAAATAGTTATATTTATTTTTAGATTAATGAAACGTTTCGAAGCTGCATACGGTTCTTCACCAGTTTGAAAGTTGATTAAATTAAAGATAACATACGTTTCTACATAATATCTTGGTTACAATGTATCTATTCAAACTAAACATGTTATAAAGTTAGCGAGAAGTCGTGTAACATGTAACAAAGTCGTTGACATGTTAGAAGTTTTTTAAAACCATGTTTAATGCAAACCAGAAATGGTTTAATAATAAAATTCGTCATTTTGATGAGTGTTGCACAGACTTGTCTAACCAACTTATGTTTTTTATTTAAAAAATAAATAATCCAAACTTGAAAATTTGTTTGAGTGTTCATTAACAATTTTTGGCACCGTATTTTGAGGTTTTAGGTTATTAGGAAGGCGTAGATCCGTGAAAGGTGGACAGAGTTGACAATTGATAACTCTGTACACCTGTGGAAAGGAGTTTTTCCTAAACTGCGAGCCTGAGTATTTCTTCCTTTAAATTCCTTCATCTACTTTATTTTTATTACCGTAGTGGGATAGAAATTCTTGTAGAGATTTTATCAAACACTAAGGCTCAGAAAAAATGTAGGCTTTGGTCTGCAATTTTTATATCATTAAGTTATTGTCCTCGCTTCAAATGTGTTTGTAAATAATTAATTACTATAGTCATTATAGTTGCCGTCGCTGTATAGATTATTTAGCCTAATGGAAATTCAATGTTCATAATCTGTTGCCCATTCAGCAGAAATCTAAAAGTCGGCTGCACCTTGCATGATGGTTTGCCCTTTCATTACCTGACACTACCTCGCCATTCACTACCTTTCCTGACACAGTCTCATTAAATAACTACCTTTGCAAAATTATTTCTTATCTTTATTCTTAATTAACCATTAAGCATGTGTGTATGGAATAAATTAGCTCATAAACACTTTAATCTCGTTAAACCAACCCTTGTATATCAAAATATCTTACTCGCTTATAAAAGATTAGTTATGAGCGATTTGTAAGAAGAAAAAATCATTTGCTGACTCACAAAAGCCATCAATGCCATTCATTTACATCAAAAGTACTTAATTAATTTGAAGTTCATTAATTGAAAAAGAAGAAGGCAAAAATCAATCTCACATTTCTTTATTTTTAAGTTGTATTGCAATGGATTTTGTTTCGTTTTGTAACTCAATGAGGAAGCTACATTTTCTATATAAAATGGATTCTTCTGCAACAATATGAGAATGTGAAAACTATTCAATCGGAAGGAAAATTAAAATTTTGTCTTTGAATATCTATTCCAGAAAGTGAATACAGCTGTTACTTTATTCTGATGAATTTCAGCCACTTTATTTATCGATTTCTTTAAAAAAGCAAAAGGATATTTGCTCTAAACTGTATAGTAACGATTGGAAAATAAGGAATAACGAGAGATGGATTTATTTATTCAGAAAACCGGATATAGTCATGGAACCAGAATGATTGCCACTCATTAATGGAAAAAACATCGCTAATAGTGCCTAGTAAAAAGACAGAAAAGTCTGGATCAAGTGGCTTAGTGACTAAGATATGCCATTTTTCTTGTCCAACAATAAGTTAGTGGAATACCCATGAATTGCTGGTCCTAAGAAAGTATCTCTCTAAGCTTTAAGACTCGTAGCCGTAAAATAGAGAGATACACATCGGGACGGCGAACAAATGTCGGCCACTTTGACAGAGTTGTGGATCGTCCAAACCCGCGAGAGCTGAATGCCCAACGAGCACTCAAAAGGCATACCACGTAGGTCCCAACTAAGCAGAAGACATCCCAGATTGGAAATCTAATTCTAAAAGCTAGTCCCTGTTCGTGACACCAACTTGGGCATTCAGTGAGTGGCCACTTCCCACCTAAATATTTAAACTTGTTCTTATATTCGCAGTAGAAAATATCGTTACCAGCGTGCTTAAATATTTTAAGCATTTTTTGAATAAATTTGATGAATATCTGGTTACCATGATGAGTAACATTTAAGGTATCAAGAAAATTAATAACCAGAAAAGACCATTATAAGTGATTTGATTCTTTTAATTGATTTTCATTAAATTGAAATCTTATCTATTACTTTTCTTTGTAACGTTTGAATAGAGATTTTTTTTTAAATTGAAACTAAGAAAAAAAACCACTCATGGGATTCTAGAAAATTTATGAAGTTGTTTTCAATTGAAGCAGGCCTACACGGATGGAGCTACCATCTCAGCTAACACAAATGCAGGATTGGGTGCCTTTAAGACAGTATTTTGGCTAGCATTACCCGTCGGAAAGAACCAACCAACTTCGAAGGAAAGCTAGCAATGCAAAAAAGTTTTTCGGTTGGTCAACAGCTTTGTTATGTTGATAGATTTACAGCCTCCCTCATTACACATCATGTGAGGACATCATTGCTTGGCTGGAAAGCATTGAAGTGCTGATGGAGAAAAGGATGAGGGTTGTGCTCAATAGATTCGCTCTCACTGTGGATCGAGCAGGCACGAAGAGGCAGTCAGACTTCCAAAAATGGTACATTCAAATCTTTATTTAATTTTAGAGGGGATGGAAATATTAGAGCCCATTACAAAGGGAAAAATAAGGCAGCAGCACTTAGAAGAAGCAGCCAATGGCAAGTGATCCACTTCTCGGATCCACAATCGAAACCACTAAAACTACGATTCAGATACCTATGCCTTGGCATTGGTTAAGAAAAAAAAGAGGCTAATTGCAAGTAACCATAGGGTTTATATTATGCTTTGGGCTTTTTGTACCTGCGACATAACTAAACTAGATTAATTGAAACTTCTAAATGTCTGGAGAAAATTCGTCAGATATATCGTAACAATTACGATAAGATGAAGTTGTGTTTTGAATACTTTGGTTTCAGATTCCACAGTTGTAAAATTGTGGACTGAATCTTACTCCTTGAATTTTAATAAATGGTTCAGATTTCCGCGTTTTCTTTACTTTGCTTTCGCACCAACTTCTCAAGTATTTAGTAATTGTTACCCATTAATCAATATTTTTGCTTGTAAACAGAACTTTGATTTCCACCATTAGTAATTATATTACCACCATCATAAATCTGACTAACATTTTCTCTACTTTAATATTAGGGCTTTTGTTTGTGATATAAGATATTATACTTTAGTAATTTGATTTGACTTAAGGGTAAAGTTTGCGCCCTGTACTATTTCATACACACACACACACACACACACACACACACACACACACACACACACACACACACACACACACACACACACATATTTATTGTATATATGTATAAAATAAGAAGGTGTAGTAAAGGTTTGGCCTCATTTCCGTTCCCTTAAAAGAGAAAGGAATTCCAATTAGGGTGGGACTCTCGGCTTTCTGACCTTAATCTCCAGAGACCTTCTTGATTAATCTCCAGAGACCTTAAACTTCCTTCTCATATTCTCACTTCTGTATGTATAATCAAAGAGGCATTGCAACCATTCTGCCACTCTCTTTACGTGGCTGCCAGCGTTATCTATTATTGATAAGCTGGGATTTCCAACTGTCTGTCTTTGTTTCAGCTCATAATGCTGTACATGTTTCATCGGTTGGTACAGCTTACAGTTTTGTTAGGTAACAGTAAATTGACATTTGTTAGACAACACTAAAATTATTTATTTAAAAAACCTGTTCATTTATATCTATCATTAGAAAATAGAACTTCAAGTTTTCAGTTTCGAATTACTTTGCTTTCAAGCTAATTTCTTTCTACCTCTAAGTAAATTGGGTATATTTGGTTATTTAAGTCATAATTTAATGAATAAAACATATATATCTTAAATTGTTTTTTAAATTAACGCTTGTATACAAGTGAGATCATTGCATATGCAGAACCTTTTCCAGTGCATTGCCGGACTCAAAGCAGTGATTACTCATTGCAATCAGCCCTCTTCACTGAAAAATTAACAGTAAGAATCTCGAAAGATAGAGAAATTCTAAGGCAATAGCTGGACTCGAAATCTGGAATATCCTCGAGGGATCCGGTGCACTATCCATTAAGGTAATCTCTCCTCTATTTTGGATCAATAACATTAAACCATCCACACGAGCAATTAAAGGAGAGAGAACAGTGTTTAGATTAATTTGTATTTTTGATTCATCATTTTGGTGATGGTTTTTACCAATAAATTGATCCAGATGTACGATTAACGTATGTTTTATGCAGTTTTTATGTAGGCAAATGTATTTTTAGGAAACGTAATTTAGTAGATGGTTAAAAGTATGCAACAGTTCTGCAAAACTGAAATTTAACAAACGAATTTATTATTAGCATTGTACCAACTGCAGTGAGAAAATTCATGGTAATTTCCATTTCAGAATGATTTAAAAATTAGTTAGATAATTGTAAAATGAAATCATAACTTTTTAGAATGTTCTAATTATAGTGTTCAGTTTTATTTTTATCTCATCCAATTATATATTGATACAAAAACATTTTCTCATTTGTTGTTTTAGATGCACATACATATGTATTGAAACACACATGAGAATTTCCCAGCTCTCAGTAATTGGAGAACGAGCGTTTATGATTGGATTTTACTGTTCGTTAAAAAACGATCATGAAATTGTGAAATCAGCAGAGAAGAAATTTAAATGTGCTAAAGCTAAATGACCAGTTTTATATGTGGCTCTTTTCAGTGATATAATTTAGAGATAAATATCAGACATTAATTGCTATATTTTTCCCCTTAAAGTTCTCCATTACTCATTCATCATTTTGGTGAATTTTTTTTTAGACCTAAAAATATATCCAGATGAATTTCCGTTGGTTTGGAACTGTGCCGCTAAGCTACATCCCTCACATCCTCAACTTCTTTTCTTTCACTCACGCCGACTACATGGTAATCCTTTCTTTTCACAAAAACTCAGTCCTTGCTTGTCACTTCCTTCGATTCCATAAAGAATTTCTTGAGTCTTGGCTAAAGAAACAGAGAATTAATAAAAAATTGCATTACATTCTCCTTAAGGCGAGCTCTCTTCTTTCCTTTTTACCTATAAACACTCCTTTTCCTACTACTGATTGTCTTAACTCCGTAGGACTCTTCATGGACTAACGCCTAACCTGGAATCCACATACTAGACAAACGGAAAGAACTAAACATACGATTCAAACTTCCCTCTAGACTTCTTGATCAAAACTTTCACTAACAATCTTCTTTTATAATGATAGTAAAACTTGTCAGGACAAACGTAATGGCACCTTTGAGCTCAGCCAAAGCTTCTAATATCCACAGAATCCTATCCTTCTATTTAAAAATACTCCATCGAATCGCTTACAATGTTTCTAACATTACTTTGCACCTGTAGCTGCATTGTCCCACCACGCCTTGTACCATAACTTGGTTAACTAAAATCCCATCTCTCAATTACCCAACATAATGCAATGCCAGGAGATCCTCTTAGATGATGGCCACATGATCTGTTTAATGAAGTGATTGTGCAGTCACATGTGATCTTCAATAAAAAATACTTTGCAATTATTATTTCAAGTTAAACTGTAATTTTTGAAAAAAAAATAACAAAAAATTTATAAAAATCGCTTCCAGTGAAATCGGATTTTCAGTTTACCATTTTCAGCCAAAACCTGAAGAATATTTGGTAACATAAAGGAATACCAAGTTTGCTATTCTATGAATTTCAGTTTCGAAATGGTCAACCTTCCCATCTTCTTATTTTCTGCAGCTTTGAATGAACAACTCTTTTACATTTCTAGAACATTCTGGCACCAACTTCAAGAGCGAAAAGCATAAGAACTTAGAGCCATTTGGTTTAGACTTTTGCCCGAATAGATTTCTTTTGAAGATGAGTTCCGTAGCAGCTCATCCAAAATGCATCAAAAAGATGCATCAACCTCTCAGCAGGTGACAGTTGTCCATTTCACTCAAGAGATGCGGCAGAAATGAACTCCTGGCTCTAAATAGATTGTGGCTCCAAACTTTCCGTCCACACTAGGAATCAGCCCCGTATTCTCAAGATGGATTCATCGTTAATTATTCTTATTCTGTTACTATGAGAATTGACCACTCGTATGAAGTAAAACTTTTAACAGATTCCTCGAATAAGGAAGTTAAATTTTGTGTTGCAAGATTTTTTTTTAGTTCTTCTTAAATTGTTAAAAATGTCTATTTACAGATTCAAAAAAGGGAGAAAATAATATCATGTTTCGATCTATTAATTTTTCGTATCCCGTTCGAACATTTACCTTCCTTTCATTCACCTAAATAACTTACGGAATAATCCATGAGTTAATTGAAAATAGTTATATATTAAATTGAATAGTATTAACGCTAATGGAATTTAGTTTAGGCATTATTATAAATAGAAGCGGAGAAATAGATAGCGGTAACATCGCTAGCTAATAGACGTCGCAGTTACTATCATTAAACTTAACTTGATTGTCCGTTAATACAGTTGGGGTTGATGGGTGCAAGTTAGTGTATGCAATGTGTGTAGATAACATTATAACTTGTGTTTATAATGTGATGGCCGTAAATGACCATTGAGGTATGTGGAACTCCTGATTCACTGGTTTCTTTTCTATAATTTCTAACTTTTATATTTGGATATACCTATTAATTTTTTTCTTGTTTGAATTTACCTAACATGCAACACAGTCATCTGATTGTGTACTTACTTTTTTAAGAAGCATATAAGTTTCTTTTTTGGTATTCGCTAAGGGAAATAGCGATCTTGTCAAGTTTTTGAATATTTCAATTCAGTCATTTTAAGGTTAAAGACTCACTGTCTCTGCTTGGCATCCATCCACCCGATAATCTCGCTGGTTGCTGCTTGAAACAGAGGCCTTCCTCAACAACAGTAGGCAATTCTCTGTCTCAGGTGACTGATTGGCAGTGAAGATTGGTAGCCGAATTGAAACTTATTCCCTTCTATTATCTTTTTATCTATTTTTTAAAGAACTAGACTTTTTATTTAAATTTTTTTCCCAGATCATAGTGGTGTATTATGATCATATAATCGTATCCCGTTCCAGCTTTGAGGAAATAACTGTATAACAATAAAAAAGACAATAGGATCATTAAGACTAGATGTTCCTTCAGTTTGGATACATGCTTGCACACATGACCTAAGCTGTGTTGATACCAAATTTGAGTCGACCATCACTATAAAACTTTAAAGCATCGACGAACTTGATCACCACTTACCCAAATTATTATTTATTAAAACTGTCCGGTAGGACAGTTGTATAAGGGTTGATCGTCAAAAACTGCACGAAAAAGCGTAACGTTGAAAAACACCCAACTTTGACAATTTTTTTCTCTTTTTCTATAAAAGATAAAATTCCCAAATTTTCTTTAAAATATAGAGCAAATCCTCCTTTATAACTGTAATTTTTTTGCAACCCCCCAGACCTAATAGATTTTGAGAAAAAAGTTGCCGAAAATGAGCAAAAACGGCATTTTCAGAAATTGTTGTTGTTCTTCTTGTTGTTGTTGTTGTTGTTGTTGTTGTTGTTGTTGTTGTTGTTGTTGTTACCTTTTTTGTAAACTACGTAGCGCCTAAACGCGAGAACCGATTTTCATGAATGAGGTGACATTCGATTCGGAATTTTATGTAGATGTGCCTTTTGGGGGTCTCGACGCTGTACACCGAATGGGAGAGGAGTTAGCCCCCTTTATGTAAGGCTCCCTTCAAAATTATTATTACTAATTACTCTGTAAATCTTAGCCCGATTTTGATAAAATTTGGTAGGATGATAGAGTTAGGGCTCCCCTACGTAACATTAAAGCGGCGATCTGCTCTTACACTAGTTAAGGGGAAGTATAGCAATCGTTTCAAATTATCGACAAGTGAACTGATTTTCATGAATGAAGTGTCATTCGAATCGAAATTTTGTATAGATTTGCACTTTAAAAGTCTCGTCGCTATGCCTCATATGGAGGGGAGTTTGCCCCACCCAAGTAAGGCCGTTTCTAAAACTATTATTACCAATATTTCTATAACGCTTTGTCCGATTTTGATAAAATTTAGCACGAAGAAGTGATTAAAGCTCCTCTATATGGCTGTGAAGTGCCATCATGCTCTTACACCTACTAAGAGGAAGTACTGCAATCGTTAAAATTATCAATGGGTGAACCTATTTACATTAATGAATTGTCGTTCGATTAAAAATCTTTGCCTCTTTGCCTTTTATGGAGAAGTACTGTAATCGCCCGTTTATTTTTCTTACTTCTCTTAAAAGGAAGGTCTGAAATCGCAGTTTAAATTTGCTTTTTACGTACAAATACCTTCCTATTTTATATAAAAAGGCTTTCTCAAAAAAATTGTTATTGAGGATGGTTTGGGGACCGCAACTATAATCATTCTTTAAAAAGATCTCTCCAGTGGTAGTTACGGTTCCTACTTAACACCTTATCAGGTTATAATGATAGAATTGCTTATTCCAAATTTAAAAAAAAACAGTAAAGCAGATATGTAACTTAGCAAAATAGACAAAAATGAAAATCTATCCAAAAGGTACAAAAATCTCCTTAACAAAAACTTACAGTTTAAAAAGTTAAGTATAAGGGTTGATTAAACGCCAAAAGGTACACAAATCAGCAAGTACCCAACATTTCATTCAAGCTTAGTTGATATAATTTAAGTAATTTTGCTGCATTAACTTTTCCTTCACATTTTTTAGAATTTATTAGATGTCACAGACCCTTATGCTGGCCATTTTCATCTACAAAATATTTGTTCAAGTAGCACTGTAGATTGACTTTAATATCTATTAATCTATAATAATCAAACTATTAATTACAGGTTAAAAAGAAAACGTTATAAAAAATAAAAAAAATTACGAGGCTACAAAATTTAAAAACTTTTTTAAAAAAATGCTTACACCAACATACATCAATGATTTCGATTATTTTATTTTTAATAAAAATCGTCTGTTTAAGTTTATTCTTCGATTAAAGTAATTGTTATTTTATGTAGTAGTCAAACGTTTATAATAATAGGTAATAATTATCTGGCTTTATCGCAAATAATATAGTTTTCTTCAATCACACTCTCAATGTAGCTGTTCTTCTCACAATGTTATATATATGTTATGTAATATAAAATAAATAAGATATGCATACTTTTAGGACAGCTAATTATTCCAGTATTTTACTGTAAGTAAAATTAAATTACAATTGAGAAATGAATAATTGTTGTTGAATAATCTACTTGTTATTAACTGTGTGTTATTTGTGCTCACGAATATTTCGGTAAGACGAATTCAAGTCTGAAATATTCTTTTAAATCCTCCGTGATTCAAATTTAAACAGTAGCCGACTCTAACTTTGTCTTTTTCTACTTTAACATGCATGAATAAGATGTGACAACTTCAGAATAAAGGGCATATTAAAGATAAATCAGAAGAATAATTTGGAATAGAGTTAAAATAAAGTACCTATTTAAAAACGAAGATATAATATACATTTTATCATGATTATAACCAAATAATATTATGAACGAACTGGCCAGCATCTGTGGCATCTAATAAATTCTAAAAAATGTGAAGGAAAAGTTAATGCAGCAAAATTACTTAAATTATATCAACTAAGCTTGAATGAAATGTTGGGTACTTGCTGATTTGTGTACCTTTTGGCGTTTAATCAACCCTTATACTTAACTTTTTAAACTGTAAGTTTTTGTTAAGGAGATTATTATTAAGCTATTGCTGGGTCTCATTTTTCTATTTTTCAGGTGGCCATCATATTTATGGTGGATGAAACCTTTGGTTTCTGACAATCTGAAACATTTTTCCTGAAAAAAACAACTTATTTTAAGCAAGTTCTTGGTCCTGGAATGTTTTTTTGTTGTGCACGTGCTGAAGTGTGAATTATTAAAAATCTGCAACTGGTCCAAAACTGTTCCAAATATCTTCTAAATTTCTTGTGGGAAAAACTAAAAGATTTAAGAAACTTCAAGTAAAATTGCCACAATTACACCAACTACTCCTCATTAAAATAATTAATTAATAAATGACACTTTCAGGAATTTAATAAAGCAAATTTCAATTCATATCTCCTTTTAAATGAATGCCTTGATGTTTTGGATTTCCATTTGGGTTTATATTAAGTCGGTATTACCGTCTATTATTATATTTGTCTCTAAATTAATAGACTACCTGTTCTAACCGTCTAAGCGGATTCACCGCAACCTACAAACTGTAAAGGTATCTTTTGATGTGGTTTTATACTAGAATATACAGTTTTTTTTTTACACGATTTGCCATTTCTCTACATAGACATCTACTTTCTCTTTGAAAACTTCAATTTTACATTGAATGATCAAACTGTAGTGAATGGCTGTATTTCTCTAATTAAAATGTATATGCACTTCTTTTGATCAACCTTTTGATTTTAACAACAAATATAGTAATTAGTGAAAAAGCAAAACAATGCGGAAATAAAACTTTTAAACCAAAAATGATGTGAATTCTAACGTTATAAACAATTTGAGCGATTGGGGGCGGACTTTTAGAAAGCCTGCTTTTTGGGTAACTGAGAATCTATTGACAATTCAAATCTTCACCTAGATCTCCATTTCTAATCTTTTCCCTACTAGGCCTAAGCGATGTTTCCTCATTCTGCATAGCTCCGAATAGCACAATAGACCTAGAGCTGTGAATCTGGTAAACCAGCCTTCGGTCCCCCAAGTGACCAAATGTCCAGCATTTGCTATCAATCCGAGTTGCTGAAATTGAACTAATAAACTAGTCTCTGACTTGTAGTTTTCGTCTATCATTCACTCGATCTGCTGTTCCTTTTGCTTTTAGGTATATTTACTTCACTTTGTCATATTGTGACAATTTTCTTTTTGGTTTTCACGGACATTGCTGAATGATTTTCTTTCAATTTAGAAAAGCTAATGATTGTTAATGGACAAGCACTTTCATTGGTAACATGCTTTCGGAAAAAGTGAAATAGTAGCTTTGTGTGCGTATGTGTTCGCTTTGGCTATATAATTCTTAACCACTGAGATTTCAAGTTTTTTTGTTAAATTTTGTCAGATACTTATCGTGTTTACTGAATTTTTAAGTAAAATATAATTAAAAAGCCTGCAAAATTCTAAATTTTGCGATCCTGTGTAGAGTAATAAATTTAGTAGGGCTATTTATCGATTAGTACAGGAACTTATTGGACTGCCCGATGTTACTTATAGCTGTTCAATATTCAAAAGTTTAGAATCTTTCTCCGTTCCTTTCCCTCAATAAGGAGCTGCGATTTTTTCTTCATTTGTATTCCTATAGTAAGAGGAGTGAGCGAAAGACAGACTGGAATTTGTACGATACTTGTGTTAACACGTAACGTTGGTGTTGCGGAACTCGGAGGCCTCCTATTCAGCCTTCTGATCCAATTTTCGGTTTAATTCCGGGTCAATGAGACGTTTGATTTATTGTTTACACGCTCCGTTTTAGTTGTTACGAATTGTTAAAATCATAAGTCACGGCGTGTAAATCGTCAGCAACTTCATGGTATTATTGCTCCAAAGTACATGGTAATATTATTATAGAAGGCTCAAAGAAAAATAATAACATCCAAAATGGTCGCTCACTTTTATTTAATTTCTCGCGATATAAAACGTTAAAAACGGTTTGTACACAGGAGAAGCACAGAAGCAATAGCAGTGGTTATTGAGTGCGGTTGTTCTCTGGGACGGTTGGCCAGGGCGGGTTACACTACTGGTAGAATGGTACGTGTCTTACATAAAATTGGAGAATAGGTACTAGAGGATATGTCCTATAGCCGTAGTAGTGTACCCGAGGACCGATGGAAGGAGTTACCACCGCTGACCATTCTCTGCCTCTCTGGTTTCCAGTACATTCCGTGTGCGTGGCGAACGTTTCAGAATATGGCCATTGTGGAGGGGGTGGGAGATCCTCGGTTAAGGGTTGGTATGTCCAACAACAACAAATTGACCAATGCTGTTTCCTTTGTTCTCTTAACGCCATGCTTGCTAATAATAACCGTACTCTCTTGAATACAAAATACATTGGACATCGTACATCTCGCAGAAACAACATCCACTATCAACTATAAACTAAAAACAATTCTTTCTTCAGCTTTCTTTTCTTCTAAGTTCGAACACTTTCACTTCTATATATATATAAACAAACTTTTGAGAGAAGTGTGAAGTCTCAGAACTTCAGAGAAACGAGACCTGTGCTAGCCATCCTCTCCACAATCTCAAGAAGTGGAACTGCAGCATTCGTCCCATTGCACCTCCACCAGCAAACAGCTGGTGTGAACAACTGAAGAAAGAACCTGATATTGAAAGCTTAAAGATGAAATGGATGTAAGAGAAGTCGGGCTAGTGTAGCTCATTCCAATATATTTCAAGATATTTACTTGAGGAAACGTTTTAAAACATCTGTTTATAAGAATACTTTATTTTAACTTGATAAGCCCTCATTGTTAGGACGTATAAATTGTTTACAGTTTGCGTAAATCGTTTTCCATGTTTAAATTAAAAAATTGTACGAATATTTTTTTACCAAACATTACTTATTTTAATTAAAATTCACCCTAATTTTAGTATTCTTCCTCTCTATGGAGAAATATATTTTACATTAAATTTTCATTTTCCTTCTGCCTTATTTTTCTTTCTGTGAAAATTGTTTTGTTAATTATATTTCTAATTATATTCGTCCAGTGATTTGAATTTTCTGTTTTATTTTTCTTCTCTCTAATTTTTTGAGGATCTCTTTAAAATATATGTATACACAAATATTTCCGGGACTTTTTCTTCTTTCCTTATTCGGAGAAAAGCATGAAATCGTGCGTATTTTCTACTTTAAGTCCTTAACGGAAATATCCGATCTGATGATTCCAGCATTATTCAGAAGCGGTTGTTACACTTGGGTTTGTGTTTTCTTGGGAGTATGTACTCACTGTGATTGCAAAATGGAAAATCGAGGAAATTACAAATTTGAATTTCGTTTAGGTGATACCGAGAGCTGAGGTCCAGTCCTGCTCTTTTTATTTTCTTAAGCCTGGATAAATGTTTTTTTTTTTTTTTTTTGCAAAAATATCAAATAAGGTGAAACTTATTCCACTTTATCAAGTATATTTTAAAAAACTAGTGAGAGCAAAGAAAATTACTTCTAAAATTTTCTCGAAACTAACAGTTTATATTACACTCACGTAGAGTTATAACTTTTCTTAAAGAAATTTATCTAGGAAAAATTCAATTTTCTGAAGGAAACTAAGGGTGAGTTGCTTCAACTAATCTGAAGTGTCATTTTTTGTACAATGTGTAACTAAATACTAAATAAATTTCACTGAAAAATCTACATCAAGTTGCTCAGACTGGTTTGAAACTTAGGAGAACATGTTTTTTTTGTTTTTGTTTTTCTAATGAACTGTTTGTTGAAAGAACATTATCTGGGCTATTGTGATAGTTTGAACTCCACCTTGACTAAATCGTGTAAGCATTCGCTCATGGCTAATTGAAATAATTTTTGTTTTAATTAACAAGATAGTTTTTTTAAGTCCCTTACAAAGAAATCAAAAAAGATTTACTATTTATTTAAATGATTAAACTTCTTTTTTTTTTTTTTTTAGTTACAATCAACGCATTTTGCGTTATAAGCAACAATGATAACAATAAATAACATTCACACATATCAGAGTGGAGAAGTTACCCAGCGGTAACACTCCAATAACATTCTAAATTCTACTGACTCTCTTCATCAGAGAGGAGATCGCGAGGCCACTGTCTTTTAAGACGTCTGGAAGTGTTCTTGAAGATAGATGTTGTACAAGTGGATTGTGATGTGTTTGAATGTTAAGATGGAAATTTCTGTAACGTGTTTTTGCAACTTGTGTTGCACGAAAGGAATGTTCAAGTCTGTGTAAATGGTTTGACTGGTGACGTAGAAAGGAGCGTTTACTATAGAGCGAAGAATTTTAGATTGAAAGGACTAGATCCTTTGCAGATTTGAGCGTTTGGTTGAACCCCACAGATCGATTCCATAAGCCCAGACTGGCTTTGATATACTTACATATATAAGTGTTTTGTTGTCCAGAGTAAGTTTTGATCTGTTGTCGGATAGGCTTTTCAGTTGTCGGAAGCGTCTGTTGCGTTCTGTTCTCCTTAAGTCGAATATAAGGGTTCCATGTTAGTCTTCTGACAAGGTAAAGCCCAAGGTAGCGGACTACGTTGACTGCTGGTAAAGGAATTAAATTGTAAAAGACAGGAGAAAGAACGAAAGTAATATTTTGAGATTTAGTTTCGTTCAGTTTGATAGCCCATTTTTTGAACCAATTTTCTAAGGAGGTGAGGTGAGACTGAAGGTTTCTATGAGCTATTATAGAGCTATTATATTGGATCTTTGTCAGTAGATAAGATGGCAGTATCGTCAGCATAGGTGAGAAGACTAGTTTCAGGATGAGTTGGTATGTCTGACGAGTATATAGTGTACAGAATGGGGCCTAGTATGCTACCTTGCGGAACTCCTGATTAAACTTAAATATTTTAACAATAACCCAAAACAAAAAACAGCCTTTAGTTCCAGTACCAACTTTATTGTCAATTTCAAATACGTTACAAAAAATTTGCTTTAAATTTAGATAATTTGAATAATGACTTTGTAAGAAATAATGTATTGTTTCACTGGATTTAAATGCGCACAATTTCTTTAAATTGAAAACGTTCTTTTTACATTCTGGCTTAACTATACAAGATATTTGTAAAGAAGAGGATTACCAGCTTAATACTAAAAAAAAGGACAGGATAGAACGTATGCTCGTTAGTTGCCGTTGGTTTAAGCAGAAAGCTTCACTGAAAGCTTAATTACCAAACGGAAATGAACTTTTATACTTTCATCTCTAGAACGACATATTTTTTTTTTGTATTATTATTATTATTATTAAAAGCTCGAATCTCCACAATCTCAACAGATATTTTTGAAAAATAATGCTATTTTTATTTAATTAATAATAAATAAATGCTTCACCAAATCAAGGAAATTTATGCTTCAATTTATTGTGAAGTTATCCTCATCTAACATTAAAATGAACACTCTCCTGGTTGGAAAAGCCATAAAAAGAAAGTAATAAAATAAAAACCAACGGCCCCAATTCATGTTTAGTTTATAAAATTAATTTAGTTTTAATTTGATTCATTTAATTTAAAAAGTTTTGTAATTTAACGAAGATTTCTAATTTTATCTTTTATCGAGTCTGTGTAGAAGTTTTAATTGATTATTTGACTAAATAAATGTATTATGCAAATATATTAAATATTTTGAGTTGATATAAACAATAAACATTTGGCTATCTTAAGATACTATTCATATAAATGCTTTCAATAGAATGAAAAGTGATGCTTCCTCCGTTGTCTGTATGTGGGGACATTTACGCGAGAAGCAATAACAGAATGTGTAAAAAATACAATGTTGCACACAGTGTGAATGTTGTATCCGACGGTACCATTAAAGAAAATTGATTTCTGTTCAATTCATTTTTCTTTCGTAACTGCTCTAGCAAGATATATAGAGCTAACAAGCGGTCGTCTTTACAATATGGCGCTTTAGTAATGGCTTAAGTGTGCTGATGGAAGAATTTTTTTCTTAAAAGATTAAAATATTGAGGAAAGAAAAAGTGTTCAAAATAATGGAAACAAAGGATGTTGATCAACAGTGGAGTTTTCATTAATTTTAATAGACTTCAATAATTTTTAATGTAGGTCTTTGGCTTTCTTCTCGTATTTGACAATACGTCATATTTTAACATAATGTAAAATAAATTAAAACAAAACCCAGTCTGAGAACTTCTCTTAAAACAAATCTATTCATCAGACCTGTATTTGGTTGGCCGTTCAACTTAATTCTTTTTTAAACAATTGATTGGTTGTATTTTAAATGAACTAAACTAATAGCAACAATAATAAACTTTTCTATTTTTTTTAATTTGTTTATTTATTTTGCAACTGTATCTAGTACTGTAGGCAAAAGTGATGAGAGATAAGGGATGGCGCAAATTCACATGCACGCATTTACGAGTATATGTGTGTACATATATATACACATATTCGCGCAAATGCATGTGCGCCAAGAGGCGTGAGTGGAGTAAACGACGACCATCCAGTGATGGAAGCCGTTAGATCGCCAGATTGGCAACCATCCTAGGAGGTCGGCGTTATTTGTTGAGATGATCGCGTGGCCACCGCCGCTTTAGTCTACGCTGTGGATTTGAAGGAAGTGTTGTAACATAGTAGACATGTTGTGGATCAGAGGGTTGCAATGACTGTGTAGATTTGTGTATCGAGATTGGGCTATTTTAGAGGCGAGAGGAATATTTAGATCAGAGTGTATGGTATGATTGGGAACGTAGAAGGGAACGTTAACTATTGTTCTTAGAAATTTTGATTGTAAGGTCTGAAATCGGTTGATGTTCGATTTTTTAGCGCTTCCGTAGAGTTGTATTCTGTACGACCATATTGGGGCAAGTAGAGCGGTATATAGTGTTCGTTTGTTCGTCATTGTCAGTTTTGAACGTTTGTCCAGTACTCTTTTTAACATTTTATACCTCAGACTGAGGTCAAGATTGAGTCGTTTGTCAAGATGTAGTCCGAGATATCGTACTTCGTTAGTAATTGATATAGAAGTATTGTGGAAGGAGAGAGGAGGGAGAGTTTTCTTGTTTAAAGTGAATACTATGTACTTAATAAAGCTGATGGTCATTAAGATCTCTTTTTATGGGTTTAGGCCTTTTAAAGGTTGATAGCCTTTAAAGAAAATTCTCCACAAAGGTACCCTTAATAAGCTTTTTCTGGAGAAGTAGATTAAATTGAATAATCTATTTCGTAGAGTTACTTTTTTGGTTACCGTAAAACATTCAATTCCGGTCAAAAAACAATTTCTTAAATTTTCCATGCAAATTCTTCTGGTTGTAGCAGTTGATGATTGTTAAGAAAACATTTAAATATCAGGCAAAATCACAATATCAAAAGACAAAAGAGAAGAAGGTAAGCTTAAAATACTTTGTAATCTAAGCTCAGTTTTCTTTAAATAAATACTGAAAGCGCAGAAGATAAGGGACTACAAAAAAGAGAGAGTAAAAGGTAGCTCATGTTTAGTAGGTGCGACTTAGAAGAGAGAAGGTTAAAGACGGTAAGGAAGTGGCTTGTTCAATTGTGATTCAAGATCGAATTTAACGACCAACTGCTTTCATCGGACGACAATAAAATAAATCTTAAAAGAGAACCCTCTTCCGGCGTCCTTTCCATCAACACAGCGCTAAGTATCTGAGCTTCGGCCAACGTATAATAAAATTTTATCGTCCTGCTAGAGGCAATAAATCCTTTGGCAATTTAGTACAAGGATAGAAGGAAAATTGGTGGAAATTTATATATATATATATATATATATTAGAGAGAGTGAGAGAGAGAGAGAGAGAGAGAGAGAGAGAGAGAGAGAGAGATAGAAGGATTGCCTGGGTGCTCTAATTGGAACTAGCAATTATTACAGGACCCCTTTTCTCTAGTTAATCACTTCTTGTCATGTTGAGGTAATGCAGTAAGGGCAAAAACGTATTATCAGATCTCTCTTGGATATATTAAATAAATCTTTAGACATTTTAGATGATTATGCGGTTCCCTTATAATATTTATTGTTAATACTATCATGTATGAGGAGATGACAAGAATGTGTAATTAATTATTACTTTGTGGACATTGTTTTGACAATCTCGAAGCGTTATATCGACGGGTATAAGAGGAGGCTGAGAAAATAGGGGGCAGCCTCTGGACGGTGGTAAGAGGCAATTAATTTTTATTGATGAAGTTAATCCGGACACTATAACGAGTTTGTTGGATCTGAAAAGCATTTAAGAGTTTTTTTTTGGTGGTGATGTTATTGAAGCTGGGTCCACCTGGGTCCATCATCGTGAGGGTGATCAACGCCATTTGAACTCGGTGGTGTCAGGGACCTTATCATATATTCATGGACAGGTAATAAGGGATAATTAAGATAATTTAGCAACTTTGGCGTCGATGAAATTGGACGAGAATTACCGCCACGAATAACAAACGAAAGTTGGCCAAAAAAAGTTTTACAATGGATGACTCTTTTTATTAGCAAAAAGAGGGTTTCTTGACGAGATTGGAATCTAGGAAGTGATGCTCAGCTGGATGAGGTCTAGAGGATGAAAGCAAGGCAATCTTAGAAGAGATAACCAAGAATTATTACGAAAGAGTGAAATTGTGAAGATTTTCTGTTATTAAACTAAAATCTGGATCTGAACTTTGGGCCATCTAAGATTTAAGACTGTCCAAACAAATATCAATGCACAAAATCAACAATGTGCAATTTAAGAATATAAGCGAACAATTTAAGAATATAATCGCCACAATAGCTGAGTAGCTTGAGGCGAAGAGCACCAAACTAAGCTATGTTATAGAGGTGGTTCGTTTCCTGTCCTCAGCCTTTGAAGTTATTTCCGGTAAGGATCCAGTATCGAAACAGAGGTGTTAGCTACCTGATTTTAATTGGGCCAAATTTTCCTTTGAAGGCTGGCTTTACATACAAACATGTTAATGAGTGTAAGATGTGTTGCCTAAATTCCAAGTTGAGACAATAGCAGGCTGCTGGAAGTGGAACTATAATATTATACGCAGTTTCCAAAACATATTCAGTAGAACTTAGGCACAATGTCTGTTAGATCAATTTAGTTTTTTTTTTACGAATAATAAATAATTTATTATTTTTTTTAATCTTTCATTGCAATTTACCACTGCAAAAGTTGTTGCAACAAGCAAATATGGTGAAAGAAAAAAGAAATAAAAGGAAATCATGAGTGGAGAAGGCACCCAGTGGTGCCACTCCAATAACGTGCTTTGCTCTCACGATAAGAGAAGATCACGAGGCCATCTTCTCTTCAATCTCCTTAGAGGATTACCTGGTAATGTGGAGGAAGATAGGTGTTCTATGAGAGGGTTAGGATGAGCTGCTGAAGAGGAATGAAATTTGAAGAAACGAGTGTTAGCAAGATCTGTAATGAAAGGAATTTTGAGGTCATTATAGATAGTGAGATTAGATACATAAAACGAAGCGTTAAGAAGATTTCGAAGTATTTTTCACTGTAATGCCTGGAGGCGTAGTGAGTTGAAACGCTTAGTCGATCCCTATACTTCGATGCCGTATGACCTATTGGGTCGCAGCAACAGTAGATATAAGAGTCTTTTGTTATGTAGGTTAAGTTTCGATCGTTTGTCAAGTAGTCTGGCGAAAAGTTTGTAGCGTTGGTTAGTTTCTTGTCCTTTCAGTCTAGTCTGGGGGATTCCATGTCAACCGTTTGCAGTCCAAGGTAGCGTACTTTGTCCACAGTTGGTATAGGAGTTTGGTTCAAGATGATAGGAGGTAGGATTTTCCGTCTGAGAGTAAATACTATAAACTTTGACTTCGTAACATTGGTTTTGATTCTCCATTTGAAAAGCCAGTCCTGTAAGTGGTTAATGTGTGTTTGTAGAGTTCGTGTAGCGATAAGAGGATCGGAATGTGAAGATGAGATAGAAGTATCGTCAGCAAAGGTGGAGAGGATAGTATTTGGATGTTGAGGTATGTCTGCTGGATATAAGGAGTAAAGAATAGGACCTAGGACACTGCCCTGAGGAATAATTTTTAGAGATGGTTTCTTATAAAGTTGTATATTCACGCTTCCTGCGACATTAGAATTTTATTAAAACGAATTTTTATAAAATTTTTACCCGTTATTTTTATTGTTTAGAATAAATTCTAAATTTTAACAAAAATTAATTACGCAAATTGTGGTGAGTGAAAATTGTGGACATGTCCACCGCTACAGTATTTTTTTTTTTTTTTTCTCCATTGACAATTAACCAAGCTTAAAATGTTTCCCTGAATAACTCATCCGTGACATGAATTCATACTGATTCAATCATCGTAGTTGGCAAGATGAAACCATTGAATCTGGTCAGAGATAGAGAGAAAGTAAATAAAATCAACTCATATTTGTGAAAAACGAAATAAAATGGAGCATGAATAATCACTGTTTTTTGGGGGAAAAATTTTGTTTGTTTGTATTTTACCAATATTTTCTTAACCTCACATTAAAAAAAGGCAAAAAACAAATGGTTGGAAATATTCGGTTTCTGTTATGTAGATAAATTGAATGAACGACACAGACTTATGTGAGGAAAGAACACACTAACTCCTATTCCAACATATGTACAAAATACATATATAAATATGAGTATTTTTTTGGGGAGTTGAAAGAAGTAATGTGGAAAAAGTAAGAAAGAATTACCCCTGTTAACTTCCTCTTCAGCCATATTTTCCCTAACGTTTCCACTATTTACAGTGACGTCGCTTTTCTGACAAACACACTGCTTCTGATTTTTTATTTTTATTTTTAAACTTCGCACTGATTTTTTTTTGCTCCTTCAGGACGTATTCTTTTTAAATAAAACTGAAAATAAATGAAACCCAAAAGAATTGGTTCCTCACTTTCCCGATTTAGGTAATTCGAATGCCTTCATTTACTTTTGGATTAGTGTAGTTTAGATAGATAAGACTTTTTTGTACTTCAAACCCCTGGGGCAAGAGATGCATTGTTTTATTATTATTACTATTTGTCTCTGGGAAGAGATGAAGCCGCACGCTGCCCGAAGCACGATAAAGCCCTTCCAACTACCCCAGAGTGGCCGTAGTCGTGAGTGTTTGGTGTTAAATGTAAAGTGTACTTATGTAAAAGATGATGAGCGATGCGGGGTACCCAGCGCCAAAACATTTTTGGTCCTGTTCTGTGAATGTTAGAAGTGTCATTCTAAGTGTTGTTTGTGTTGTTAGGTGACCCTTAGGGACGCTAAGATAAAGTGTACATTCCCTCCACCCGTAGATGATACTTCCTGAATATTTGCTCCTCTGAGATCTTCAGTTTTCACGTTGTTCTGATTTACAACTCAGTCGCAGTCATACATTTACATTCATACTAACAAACTCAGAAAGAGTTTTGTAATTAAACGAAGATAGATAACTTTTTTTAACTACACTCAATAAATGGAAGTACTAAGATCGTGCCATATTTTCAATATCGGGTTTTACCTGGAAAGGTCTATTTTGTGCTCCCCTAAACCCAAAAATAAGTTGTTGTTTTTTTTCACAAATTGCTTAGGGTTCTCCTCGAACTTCAGATTACTTTGTAGACATTGTTTTGACAATCTCGAAGCGATACATCGACGGGATTGTCAAGAAGTGGAGTCCGAGGAAACAGGGACAGTCTCTGATCTGATTTCTGGTTCAGATTATCTGCTACTATTGGAAATAATTCATAAATAGTTATTTGTGCAGAACGGAAGACATTCATTGGGTCGGCCTTTTAAGGCAGCGAAACACTTATTGCCGATCGCAAGTCTATCTTTAGCGATCTCATTCTTCTTGTTTTATAATCTTGGAAAAGTATATCAACCGTTCAGTGCTCCTTCGCCAAAAGGTCACCAAATCTCCTTCTTCTCCTAGCCGTAACCATACACGTTTGTTTTCTGCGCATTTAGCTCTACAAAAACCCTCCTTAAAGCTGATGCTGACCTAGAAATCACAGCAATATCGTCTGCATAGACCATATCGAGCATATCGACCTTGGGTAGTGTCGTTATATATAACAAATGCAGTGATGGCATCCTAAATTTTTGGGAACCGGTTCCATAAAGCCAAGTGATATATAGGAACCTATTATTTATTTTCTAAGTGTAAAAACAAATCACTTACCTAGTCTCACTAACCCAGCAGGCTCAGAAAACATATGCATCACATGGGCCTGGCAGTAGACACCCTCTGTAGGTTCTGTCAGGAAGAGAAGGAAACCGCACTGCACGTGTTGTGTCAGTGTGAAGGGCTCGTGTGGCTAAGGATGTTACTTCTCGGGGAGGAAAAACCAAGGCCTGAGAGCTTTACCCAAGAGTCGCTCTCCAGAATTAAGGGTCTGATTAAACGGACGGGTCTGGAGGGCGAGCTTTAGAGGGGGGGAAGCCACAATAGATCCAAAGGGGTCGCAGTGGCGTATGCCTTGAGGCCGCCCTAGTTTAATCTAATCTAATCTAGTCTCATTTTCCATTGAAAATGTCATTTTTTCACTATTGTGAACACATTTGTCACACAGATTACGGCACGGTTGCAATTTTGTACGGCAGTCTACAGTTGCAACAATGCAGGGCATGGCGCATGTTTCAAAGCAGAAGACAGAGTAATTCATTTATTTTTAATGACCGGTTCCCAAAGGCTTCATAATTTTAGAAACCGGTTCGCGCGAACCGGTAGGATGCCATCACTGATTATTTGTATTCCTCTGGTAGCTGCAGTAACCACTTTCGGCTTGGAACAAACCGTTATCTACTCTTAAGAATAGAATCACTTCTTGCACAGAATAGCTATTATCAATAAAAAAAAAAGGTGATGTGATAGATCTTATTAATGGAATGGGAGTTCTTCATTCTATATTCCTTTTATCCTTTATTACATTAAAGGTAATAAAATAAGGATTGCGCCAATACTCTTCCTGGTTTTGATGTTTTGTGAGTCTATTTATTTATTTAACAAGTTAAAAGTTATATACAGTGTAGATATCACCAGGAATTTGATAGCTTTGTGTGGTTTTTTGCTTGAGCGGCTGTTGTTGTTGTTGTGTTACTAAAGAAAAGAAGTGAATCTAGTGATGGGAAGTAAATATTTTAGTGGTGTTGAAGATGGGAAGGCAGAACGGATAAGACGTACCCCTCTAAGGGCAGAGGGTCGCTCAGAGCAAAAAACTGGCGGACGAGGGAAATACAGTCAAGTTTTATATAAGGCAGGATTTTCATATCATTAAAGTAGCGCTGTTTTTTTTATCAGTATTATATATTTTTTATGTTTATGGGACCGTTACTATATTTCTTCTTTCTTCCTTCAAAATAATAAAAAAATAAAGACTGCGTCACATAATAATAGTACAGATTGTAAACATTGAATAAGAAGTCAGAGTTATTCTTCTTCTTTTTTACAGCCAATATTTCTATCTTTTATTCCCTCTTTTCCATCCTTGTACAGATTTTCGATTTAAAGTATTTACAGGGAATGCACGTTTTGAAGATCCCTGTAATCGGAAAAGAAGTTTTTATAGATCGTTCTGTAATGTATGTCGGTCCGTAGTGTAATGATGTTCAAGGCCCCAGCATCCACCATGCGAACTAGAACAGACTATTACCCAAAATTGTTAAGTGCAAGTGCCACTTTACTGTATCGACTTTTCACTTTGTCAAGCATTTCTTATAAATCACAACATCGATTTTTCTATAAACATTGTATACTGATTTCTTACATGAAGGTTATAAATTTCATCTGGAACATTTTTTCATGTAATGATGTGGCAAGTCTCTATGAAACCTTTCATTTTCTTCCTACTATATTCTGGAAAAAAGGAAAAGCAGAGATTTTCAGTATATCTGGACCCTTTTGCATTCCAGTAAAATAACTTCGACCTTCGCTTAAAGTTACAGCTATGTTTTCTTCCCATTCTTTACCTTATCACGCCCTCTAGATACCTTGAGAAACGACTAACCTTTATATAAAAATGGCTCACAAAGTTGATGATACAGGTGAAAGTACAGAAATGTATTCAAAACCCTTTTAAACTAATATACGTACTACCTAGTGTTTAATTCAATAATACATTGCTTCCAACTTCTGACAGAAGAAAGTCATTGAATCCTTATATCTGATTGAAAATTACGGAAACCAACAGACGATTTCGTCTGCTTTTAAAAATTCTCGACAAACGATCTAAACTGACATTAAAAAAATAATTTTGTTCAATATTTTGCTGTGAGCCTACAAACTAGAGGGAAATGGGGGTTTCGCCGATTCTATATCGAATCCAATCATTTCATCTAAAAGCCTAAAACAAATGACTCCTGATTAAAGATTCCTAAATCTCATTAGCACAACTCATTAAGAATAATGAGCTTTGATAATGAGCTAGCTAGATCGTTACAATCCTCTTGTTCTACAGCTTTCAAGCCTAACATTCCCAAATTCTTTTGAAACTGACTACGCCAAACATATCATTTTCTTTCGTTCTTAATTACAGTTACAAATAAATAAGCGGATAGACGAAGAAATAAATGTTACTATGTTCACACTTAATGTGCCACAAAAAAAAAAAAAAACAGTTCAATCAGTAAACTACATAGTTCTTAATGTTTTAGAGTATTTTTGACCAATAACTTCCTTCTGCAGAGAGTTTCAAGTTACTAATTTAGCTTTGAATTCCACCATTTTCTCGTTTTGTTGCTGTGAGTTCACATATAACTGACCAGTTTCTTTTTCGGATTTTGGGGCCTCAAAACTTGTTATTACAGAAACATTGGTGTAATTTACTAATGATAAAAAGAAACTAAATATTATGCCTATCTGTTGCTATAGTACACTAAATATCACAAACGGATTGCCTTGCATACTGAAAGAAGGTTGATCCAATTAATGGAACTGCGATACTATTATAATTTAATGTTAATCTGCAGTAAACCCCGGTTGGTTTCGAATATAATCACTTAAGTGGTAATGCAAAGATGAGAAGAGACTAATCAGAAGAAAGGTCTGT
Source organism: Rhodnius prolixus (assembly GCF_049639745.1). Taxonomy (NCBI): domain Eukaryota; kingdom Metazoa; phylum Arthropoda; class Insecta; order Hemiptera; family Reduviidae; genus Rhodnius; species Rhodnius prolixus. The sequence continues at coordinate 38,264,454 of NW_027411614.1, read as the reverse complement.
ATTTTGCTGAACCAGGATATTCCTTTCTCTGGCTCTATGTTGTGAACCAGAACATCTATCTAGATTGTCTATCTCCATTTCCTGAGTGAACCACATTGTCTCCACTGTGGCTAATGATGGCGTTGCCAGCCCACTCACGATCCCAATGCTTCCCACACACAAACACACACACACACACACACAATATCCAATGTTCATTTCATGTCATTGAACGCCTACAACACCATGTAGTACAAATGGTTACTATAGTTGAACACACACATATTTGCAGTTTTAGCTGTAAATAAAGTTCCAATTTTAGGACTGAATCCCTGAATCTATGTGACACCAAAGTTTGGTTTTTTGGAAAAATGTTTTTAATAAAAGTTTAATTCATAATTCAGAGGTCGAGATTTTCTTCACGCTGGCGTCTTCAGAATCAAAACTAGTTTTATAAACATTATTAAATGATCAAATAGTTCATAAAGTGACTGGAAGTTCAACGCAGGAAATATAGTTTAATCCGAGCTAGGATACAGTATAATGAACAACTCAGATGGTAACCTTATAAAGAAGTACCCTAAATAATTCTAGTGCAACACTTAATCAGAGACTTTGAAACAGAACTTCTCACATCCTAAGCAGTCAGAAATTAATGGAGCCTCTTCCTTCTTTCGAGCTCTGTAAGGAAGATCTTGAATGAGCCCCATAATGTTGAGCTGTCTTGAGAAACCACAATGCGCAGCCAGGAATTCAACTAGGGACCCTAAGAGATGCCCGAATACTGAAAATGGATGCTGTCGCATTAAATAATGTTCCCGCATAAATAAAAAAATAAACAAAAACAAGGGGTGATACGAGTATTTTCTAGTAAAATATTAAATATATGGGATAAACATAGCTGTTTTTTTAGGAACAAATTCCAGCACTAGTAATGATAAACAATTAACTGCCATATTAGTGAGCACTAGATAGCTTTTGTTCGCTAGCGTAGAAGCCAGGCCACTCTGCATAGTATCTAAACTACGCATTTACGTCCTCCTATAAGGCAGAACTGGAGGTCATTTAACGGTTAATCGCACTTCCGACCCATTTAAAATATTAACCTCGTAGTAGATGTTTCCATTATCGCTGTAAGTGTAATGGCTCGCATAGCATATTTAGAATAATCTAACTTAATGTAGGACTACTTTTTTCTGGTTCACATTTCTCAATTATTATTAAGAACTAGATAAATTTTCGAATTTAAGTTTTCAAAAGAAGTGCCTAAAAACGTGAACTAGGTATCATCATGCAGTGGTATCTCCTAGTTAGTGGGACTACCTCCTCTTTTTTATTTCTAACGTTGAGCTAAGTCCGTGGTCCTCGAACCAAGAGTTGCTTGATTCTGTCACAACTGAGCCTCATCGGGTTTACATGTGATTGTTACAGATGTATGGGTTCCTCTAGAAATGGTAAAGTGAGGAAATACCTGTAGCTGGCGAAAGAGCTGAAGAAGTATGAAAAATTGTCAAGATTATCTCTTCGGTTGGCTGTGCAATATTGTTACGAAGGCAATTGGAAAGATTGAGCTTCCGCAAAAAGCGGTGAACCGCAGAAAGTTGTTTTGCGCAGAAATGTCAGAATTATGAAGAGAATTTTCACAATCTGATCAAATAGCAATCATAAAATGCCGACTGTTGGTAAGGCATTTGTTACCCTCAGCAATTTTTTTAATAAATAAGTAAATAAATGGGGTAATATTATAATATAACCAATACATCTTTTGAGTAATAATTATTTACAGTACAGAAAGAAGTATTCAAACCAAAGGATAATCGTAACAAATACTTACAGTTTAAAAAGTTTAGTACAACGGTTGACTAAATGTCAAAAGGTACACAAATCAGTAGGTACCCAACATTTCGTTCCAATTTCAGTTCTCGTAATTTCAGCCATTTAGAAACGTACGAAAAAGCTCATGTGTTTTATTCAAATTTTATAACAATAATTTCATTTAAGTAATTTTAATTCATTAAATTTTCGTTAATATTGATTAGAATTCATTAGATGCCATTCATTACCAATTTCAGTCATCGTATATTTACTGTTTGTATATTTCTATTCTTTCTAAGACGTCCATAAGTCTTCCTTTTCTTCCTGTAACAGAGTTATTTTGTTCCTGATACCGTCCAGTTGGTGACTGTGTTTGATAAGGAGTTTGCGTAAGGTGAGTCTGTTTTGTGAGCATCACCTTGATCTTAACAACAACAAGTAACTACTAACAAAAGTCAATCAAGTTAATCACTGGCTTATCAATTTACCAAATTATATTAGTTTAAGTGTATTGGTTGTAAAAATGCAACAAGAATATTGTTAGAAGCTTTCATTACATGAATTTCTGGGTTTCTGGTGAACGAAGAGACGTTCAGTGAATTATTTTTTGAGATGTTTTTAGTTGTTTTCCCTGTAGTTTACTACTAGTTATCCTAATTTGTCAAGAGCATGTCAAAATATGTTTTAGTTGTATCACATTCGTTATTGTTAGCGTTTTTATGTTAATAAGTGGCTATAACTGTCTTAGTAATGATTCTTTCAGGTTTGTGTTGATGTGTCGACGTCCAGAGTTACGTTTTTCTAGCACACACCTCTTGATTTTTCCGATTACAGAAGATTTATAGAGATTTTAGATCTTGATTTCTTAACCATCTTAGAGGGAAGATTTTTGCTCCTGTTTTCGATAGGTTTAAATTCAATTTCCTTTTATTTTTTTGAACCAGTTTGTTATAAGATTATTTGCTGTCTATAAGTCGGTGATAGTTTTATTATTATCTGTGTTGTCGTCTTTTGTTAATGACATTGTGACATAAGTAGCTAACATTGTTATATTAAGCCTAATCGGAAACTAGTTCTAGTCCAGGAATTTGTTTTGTCAAGAAAATAAGTTCAGATTTAGTAAAGATTGATCTATATGTAAACGACAGGCTTTGGATAGAATAATTGAACACTACAATAAAATAGATTAGATTCTCTTTGGTACTAGAGTTGCACAAAGGACAAATTTCAATCTCCGGTCAATGCAAGGAGAACATTGCAGTCTGTATATTTGTTGTTCATCCAGGAATACCCAAACCCTTGGTCATCCAATAGTATCAGGCCACTTTATTACCCAAGGGAGTAAATTGCTTTTATCCATGTTACAATAAAATCATCGCAAATATTAATTAAATATCAATAGAAATTTTTCCATTTTTTCGCAGCAGAATCTAATTTCGGTTTGAAACGAAAAATAAAATTTAGATAACAGTCGTGACTTTTATTTACACTTGCATATTTTAAATCAGATTTTATTGGTAATGTCAAATTAGTAAGTATCAGAATGTACATTGAGAAAGTGTAACAGACACTGCAGCAGTTATTCTTTCAAAACTAGTTAAATATAGTGAAATAGAAGTTAAACTTTATTTAAATGAAGTGAACTAGTAAACTTAATTAGCCGGATAAATGGCGGGTTACGGACAGGTAATTTATCTTCCGAGTTTGTTTCTACTAAAGTAGAAATATTGTCCTAGAAAAGAAATAGCGGAACTAAATATCCAGGAAGAGAACAATGTTCCGCATGTCTGATTAGATTTTAGCCAGTGCATTCCATTATTGTTGGAATGTCTTTTAAACTTCACTTAGACAAACGGGGCGGCTATGTATTAATGAAGGGACAAACAAATAACTGCACAAAATAAACGGAAATAGAACTATACATTAAACCGCAGGGCTTCATTTGTTACTAATAGAAGAACCTGGCTTAGAATTTACTTTGTATTTATTGAATACCAAGGCGTGTGGGGAAAAGCGAACAAGCTACCTAGAGTAGGCTCTCCGATAGCTTCATGAGTTATCCCGTGAAGATAAAATAGTTATTAAGAGCTCATTTAACAATTGGGAAACTTTTAAGGAAGCTTCAGAAAGTCTGCCTTCGAATTCGCCACAAGATCAATTCATAAAGTAATTTAGATTGCTGACCAGTCTACTACCTAAATCACTCAGCTAATTCTATTTAAAGTACCATGTAATAGCGTGAATGATATTTACAAGAAAGAAGTAAGTGAAATTGTAAAGACAAAAACAAAACCTCAGTGTGGCACAAGTTTATTGGCTACTATTCATGATGTTTCATTGTCCGCTTACATTGGTTATTGATAGTTTATGTTACTGTTGCTCAAATCTCCATGGGTACTATTTTGTACAATATAGCGGTTGCATATAAAGGAAGTGCTTTGCTCATAAAGTTGTAAAAGTTATTTTTTAAACGCAATAAAGGCAGTGTACGCACTAAAGCAGTTACTACTTCCCGATTAATCCTATTTTCATTTAATCCAATAAAGTGAGGCCATCGTGAGAGCAATAAAAAAGAAGAATTAATCTATTTTTCTAAATTACGGTGTATCTTCGTGTAACTATTCAGTAAATATTGATTATTTCTCTTAAAATATTAATAGCAAGTGAAATTATGGCAAGAATATTTTGGTTTTTTGTAATTTAATTGCTGTATTTTATTTATGATTTTACGAAGTCACGGATTTTTTTCCCCTTTGTTTTCCAAGTTATTTCGCCTTCTTGTTTAATATATTTTGAAAGACCATAACCTCTTGGATTTTATCCTTCATTGAACGTATGTTTATTGTACACGACAGTTGAAATCAAATCAAATATATTATCTAACACTAGGTATCTAACCACTTTAGTAACCGTAGTCTTTAGCCTTTCCAACACCAATCTTTCCATCTCGTTCCTGAGTGTTCCTTCTTGATTTTCCCCTAGCGTCTCCTCTTATGAAATTCTCTTTGGGATTCTATTCTCGCCCTATCCAAAGCAAATGTAAACGAATGGTTTGAAGAATATTCTTATTGATCTTTAAGTCTTCTCAAATCATCACATTTTCATTCTATCTCTTCTGGATAAGCCCGCCAATTCTTTTCAGTAGTTTATTTCAGTTTTACTATACATTAGTTATGACGACTAATTTCCATTGGTTTATCCTATCATTACTTTCTTTCTTGAACTACCTTCACCCTTGACAATTTTCTCGTATTTGAAATTGTGGTTAGCATTTAACTTTTTTTTCAGGTCTTTGTGTAAGATGGTTCATTTTACTGAAGTTTAGTGCACCTTGTAGTACTTTCTTTTCCTTACTGTAGAATTTGTATCTTCTACATTCTGAGCTATTACCATCTGGTGTGAATAACAAGTTATTCACAATTTGCCGGAATAAGTATCTTTCTGATTATCTTATTAATAATGTTAGTGCCCAAGAGAAAATAATCTTTTACAAATAAAAGTAAATTCAAAGTTAAAAAGTATTTTTGTATTATGTAACATCTGCCTTGTTACAGAAAATTTTGCTTAGATTTATGATTGTGATAAGAATTTATTGTTTCATTTTTATTTATATATGTTTGATATTTACTTTTATTTCTATTTTCATATTTTTTTTTTCATTATTATTATTTTTATTATTGCAAAGAAAGTTAACTTTATTTATTTACTTTTCTGTTCTTTTTCCATTTTTTTATTTTTATTTAAAACTCTTAGCTTAAAGAAAGTTATTTACTTTTAATGTAAATGCAGCTCCTTGGTATGGGATTAATTCTCAAAAACAAATTATTTATTTATTTATATATTTACAGTCGCTTGAGAAAGTGAGTCCCAAATATCAGACAATGCAAAAAATTGTTACAGGAGAAAGATGTAAATAGATTTTGAGTTGAGTACTGTTTTGTAAATCACTTTAGATTCTCTCCAGAGCCTAAATAAATTGAATTCATTTAATTATGTACACTGGTGTCTCATTTAGATGAGAGTGAGTCCTGATTCAAGGCTGGAGATTAAAGAAAAGAACAAATCTAAAGAAGACTGTTCTCTACGCTCTGGAATTGATTATATTAATCAAAAACTACGCAGGTAAAATAGTAGCTTATTTTGGAGTTAGTCTGAAATGAAATTCTTGAAGCTTTTCTGAAAATAAATTTTTAAGCGCCATCTCGATTTATTAGAAATGTGATAGGCTTTTAAGATGATTGGATGTTTTGGAAAAAGCAGTAAAATTATCATTGATTTTTATCAATCCCAGCAAGCTTATTTCAAACTAATTTTGATTATTCTCCATCGTTAGATTTGATTCATCAAGTTAGTTAGAGAATTTGATTGTTTCCTCTAAACCCTTCTACCGTCAAAATTGGCTAGCACGGCCCAATGCAAACACTGTCAATGGAATGAAATAGAAAACCGTATCAGCAAATAGGTTTGAACCAAAGTCCTTCCACAATTCTTTCAATTTTCTATTAAAGAAAGAATGGCAGTCAGAGAAATTCAATCGCTTACGAAAGACAAACACACAACTTTGATGAAAACAATTTTAATGTTTTCGTTATTACAGAAAGTAATGTTGCGTAGGTTTCAGTTATTAGAGTTAGTATATCCGTTCTATGTAAGGAAAGATTGAATATAAAGTGTGGAAAGAGAAATTATTAGGATTGTTGATAAAATAACATCTCACTGAATGAAACCAGCAAACAAATTGGCATGTAACAGTTAGAAAAGGTGTATTAGTGTCTGGAAGCATTCACGATGACATTTCAAATATTTATACTTCCTATTTAGGCCAACAACTAATTTCTGATTATCATCTTATCTTTTAATTACTTGAGCATAAATATGTAAACAGAAAATAAGATAAGGTAGAATTTATGATGAACGAGAAACTTATTAAAAGTTTTGTTATTTCAAGTAAATCTATTAGTAGTATCTTACGATAAGATCATTTATTTCTTAACTATATCGCAGCCTCCCACTGGAGCGTACGTGCTCAGATTTTCAAAATGTCCCAAGTTTGCAATAAAAACATAAAAAAACAGAACAAAAATTGTCTTCATTTTTATTACAACAATTATCTTCATTACGCCATCATTTTTGTATTGTTGTATATCTTCGAAGTTTAAAAATTCGTAAGAAAAATTAACTGGCACTTCTACTTAATCAAATTGCTTCAAATTGAAATTGTACTTAATTCCTATATTATTAAGCAGGCAATTTAAGGGTTCCCCAAAAAGTTTTTTTGCGAAAATATTTCAATTAAATTTTATAGATCTAGGAGTATTTAATTAGTAAACCATGTTTACAGAACAATATTGGAGAAGTTGAAAAAAAAATCTATTGAGCAGAAAAAAGTTCACTGACGAGCCTCGAATAGGTACCAAAATCAAATTCCTAATTTGAGCATTTTGCGATTACCCATTTCTGAATTACGCTCACCATTCTAAAGGCTTGGCACTTGATCAGAATTCCCCCCCAAAAAATGATGTCTCCTTTAAGTGTCTTAAAAAAAAAGAAAAAAAACTTGAATGCTCTAATGAGAGTAGTATTACAAAAAATTTAATGAAATTAGTTCGGAAGGCGGTTGTATGATTTAGTCGGAGAAGACTGTCTGGCAGGCTGGACTACACTCTACTACAGCCGCTAATTCTGATGGTGATAGCTGCCTTGGAATGTAATCCTGGATAAGAAAAGCCACCATGCCTTAGAGTGTAATCGTGAAAAGATTCAGACTTTTGGAACCCAGAAGATATCACGAAAATAGAACAATATTTCTATGACTACACTCTTTTGGCAGCTACCACAGCAAGGAGTGACGAGATAGGTCTGCAAATCATTTTTGATTCCTTGCGTTTGTGTTTATTGCACGAGTATGTGATCAAATTCCTGTGTATCATTTAGATATCTGGTTCATTTACAGTTATGTTTAGCTCTTATTCTTTTTAGATCTAAGCGGAATTAATATCTTTTCTATTCAGATTTTACATAAAATTTATCATACAAAGTGTAACGTTCTGTGAAAGAGTTGTTAGTAAATAAACACATAATGAATATTAGAAAACTGAATGCTACATTTTTTAGTTTTTAAATATTGCACATTTTTCAACTAAGGGTTTGAAATCTAATATATTCTCTCATGTGATGTATATTACTTTCAGTAATTTCTTTTCATTATCTTCTTGTTCTTGAAGAAATAAATTTCACTTCTATTCTCTTTCAATATGCACACACCGTGAATATGACATCATCCCAATGAAATTCCTGAGTCTGTTCACTAGGAATGTTTTAATATTTGTAGATTATTCTTACTCTCTTTTTATTAGTATTTAAATTATCGACGGCAACTTAGAATATATATTACAATGAAGAATTTCTTTAAATTTAAACTAAAGTTCTGCTTCTTTTTTTGAGGGGATATTCCGCTGTAAGGCTTTTAATTAGATGTAGAGGCTTCTTTTCAATGAAACAATTCATCAATCATCCAGATACCTTAAGGAAGTTGGAGGAAAAGTAGTCGACAGTAAGGGATAACTACTCCCTGGTGTCAAATCATCCTCCGCCTTCTCTAAAGATGATTCGACGTAGGGTGCATTCCCTGTGACATCTTAACTACCCAAGCTTCCATGAATTTCAAAGATTGGCTCTCTGAACAAATCCAAAAAACAAAAGCTTTTAGAAAGAGAGGGGGGTAGTCAGGTTTTCCTGGTAACCCTTAATCCCTTCCTGTTAAGGCTCCCCAATAATTTTTTTATTTTAATTCTTATACATTGACCGCTGTGTTCATTAGAGCATTTTATCCATTTTTCGGCGTTAGAAACAGAGCAAAATCTTTAAAATTGCAAAAAGAAACTGATAGGTATCAATCAAGTTCATCCTTCCTCGTAAACGACTTTTTAATTTTATTTTGCACAATGAAAATGAATTTTTATTTTTTAAGTGTAATTCTGTGAATATTTTATTAAATAATATAGTTATTTCATATTAGAACGTGTCTTATTTGCAACAATAGCTAAGGAGTGAAGTTGTGTTTCGTCTTATTTCTTTGATGGTTAAAAATACATTTGCAGGGGGCGCATAAAGTTTCGATCTATGCTCTACAGAATCAATATTAAGTTTTCCTCATCAAATGATGATCTTCATTTAGATAGAATAAGTTAATTAAAATGCTTTTATGTGATTTGATGTTTGCAGTTTTCTTTCAACTACAATTTGAAAAGTTAAGAGAAAATTATTTGTTTCTATCCAGTCATTAATTTTTTTCTAATTACACTTGTACACCGAATGTATTGATCAAAATGAATATCCTGTCGACAATAAACCTTCTTTTTTTTCCAATCAATGGTGATGTCATTTAGCTCGTCTAACATCAATTGGACGCAAAGGTTCCCAGACCTTCAGTCTAAATCTGTCAATGGGAGAGGTTTGCCATTGATCACAGCCCATGAACAGACGTATCCTGCACAATCAAACTACAACGATGTAATGAAGATTGATCTGTACGTTCTCGGCCCATTGTGTGAGGATCTAATTCTTTCTCCTCACCGAGTTCCATTCTTCTTTTGGTGAAATTGAATGGAGTCTGGGTATCATAAAGCTCTCTCTGTTTAAATTTTGAAAGAATTAAATTTGGGTCGCTACAGATGAAAATTTCAAATTATTTTGTATCTTTTAATAACTTATTATAAGAAAATAATAAATAATTTAAAATTATATAAGGATTTTCCGAATAAAAACACTGATGTAGTTTCATAGATAAAGGATTATTTTGCAGAGTTGTGCTGTATAGACTTATTCAGACCTTTCGGATTAATATTTTATTAATAATTTGGTCTAGATTCAGGCAGCATAGCTCCCTCTACAATAACTGACTTTGATATTATTTTTCTTGGAAAGGTAGTGAAAAAAAGAAGTATTCGTCTATTTTTTCAGGCGGGCTTAACGTCCAACTACCAATTAGGTGTCATCTACGGGGGCGGAAGTTCATACTTTACTATAAACAATTTTTCTTAACAAATAAAAAGTAGTCATAAGCGAGATTCGAACAGGGGATCTCCCACTTACAAAGCCACGCTCTAGACCACTAGACCTACACCCGCCCCTTCTTGGAAAGGTTAGCCATATATATATATAATATATATATATATAATTATGAAAACAATATATATAATTATGCACAATTATGAAAACGTTTATTTCTGTATGACAAGAGTAAAGGGAATTATGAATACCACTTCTCCCATTATTATAACCCAATCATCATATATTCCAATTACTTCAACTAAGTTAAGTTGTTGAAAATATTTTGTAAAATGTATGAATAAATTATAAAATGAAATAAATGATTTAAATTAAAGTAAATTTTTGCTCTGAAGATGCAAAAATCTCGTATTGCATAATATTTGAACAATGTCTGAAGAATAGTTGATTATTGAAAATGCTTTAGTATTTAAATTTAAATATTTTTACTAAAGAATAGTATTTTGCTGAAACAAAGTACCATTTATTATTTTAATATAATAGAAATATGTAGGTGAAGAAAGAAATATTTTCATATTTTAGAATCCCACAAATATGTATATTTTATAATATATACATAGGTGAGCATAATGTAATAGTGAATCCGTTTTCAGACCTGAAATATATAGCGACTGCAAGGCGCCTGGCGACCGCCTATCCCATTGCTAGCACATACAAACATGTGTACGTTAAGGTTTTATCAGGTTATTTGGTTTGTTTCTAAAACAACACTGTTCATTGATTATAATCTACGGTCCGTTCTTCATCTACTCTGCACAACGGTAGCCTAGCCTACATTCTAGTAACATATTTAATGAATGCCAGAGTCAATTAACCTTCTAAGAATATTGTGCTAACTATTTCCACATTAAAAATAACAAAGCCTTTACAATCTCATTACCATCTTTACTATGTTTCACCAATGTGATCATAATTTTATAAAGAGAGGTGGGCCGAAAGTCCTCTATTACGGGCTTGATAATAAATCTAATGACTTTGTTTGTTGGTTCTATCCTTTAGTATCTCTTGTAATTATAACAAGTAATTAAAATTAGTAACGAAATTTTCGCCTTTTATCATTTTATTTTTATTTTTATTTTTTTTTCTGTTAGACTGGGGCAACAAACAAGTTAACTTGTCGCTTCCTGTCAATTATCACCTACAAAACTGTTTAGAATATTAAAGTTTAAAAATTCTGTAAAATTATTATTATTATAGTTAACTTATTTAGTGATTTAGAATCTGAATATATATACAACAGGTAAATATGATGTTGAAGGTGTAAATAATGAGTGAAGAGTAGGAGGAAAGTACTATCTAATGGATAGCTGGATCTCTACAGGATATCGATGATCTTGAGCCCTCAAGGAAGTCTTGGGGCCGTCAGCGGAGTAGATTGTCAGGAATGAAAGTAGAGGCGAGCAGGTAGAGAGAAAACTCTATGAAGAGTACTTGGCGAGTCGCTGTACGAATGGGATATTGAAATCGTTGTAAAAGGTAAACTTTATTACATAGAAAAGAGCGTCAAAAACACTCCCAACTTTCTGATTTGGGACCAGTTTTGGAATTCTGGGAAAGGCTTTTTAGAGAGGAATGCATGGGGTACCAGAGTGATTATTACTGACTTCTATTACTCCTTTTTCATCTAAGGGAACCATCTTTAGAACTTGTTGAAAGCATTGGTGGCAGAATTGGAAAACCCTCATGTTAGCTGAACATTTAAAACTTGATTTTATATTTATATCCTGGTAATTATTGCATAATAATTGCAATTAAAGTAATAATAAAATGAGATGAAAAATTTAGTTGTGCGCCACGATAATTGTCATTAATTTGGAATTAATATAGGAAATATAGAAATCCACTTACAGTACATTACATTGCAGGATGCATTCAGAAAGAGCAGTGTAATTATGCAACTAGCGCTTATTTGCAGCACATGTGCAGCATAATATTTCTTGCAGAAACAATAAACAAAGTATTCAATCGGCATTAATACTTAAAAATAAATGAAATATATTATTTAAAAATATTACAATATTAAACGGATATGCAAATTATAATATGCAGGTAAGATAGTGGTACTTCAGTACGGTAAATTAATTAATCACCCCCACCATTTCCTTGTACATGAACTGTTACATAGTGCAGGTAAGTTACCAAGTGTTTGAGGAATTAGCTTCTCTAGGACACACACTTAGGGAAGCTTTCTCAAATATTTTAAAAGTTTATGCAACGGAGTAGCTATCTACTTCTTCTCCTGGTTCTCCATTTCTCTTCTTCGAAGTTTTCTGGCTGGTTGAAAGATTTCCTGTATGCTTTTCTAAAATATCGCAGATCCCCACCATTTGGCACTAATGAGAGGTACAATTGAACTAAATAAATGTCGCCGAGCTGAACATTTTCTAAACTTTTTGGCACTTAAAGCGTGCATTTGAAGTAAAAAAATGTCAAAAATTTGACATTCATTTCCTTTTTATAGTTTTTTATTTATTTTACAATTGCGAGTTCAGTAAGTAAAAAAGGATGATGTATGCATTTAGTATGCGAATGCAATTTCTTGCTGAGTATTTTTTATTAAAACTCTTTCTGTTTTACTTGAGAACTTTTTATTCCTCACTCACTTGAGTTATAAAATAAATAAATAAACTAACTATTTTTAAGAATGCTTGATAGAAATTTTCAAGTGATTGCCAAAAAACATTTTTCTAGATTTTTCTATCAGTTATTTAGTTGTGTCCACTATTTTAGAAAAGTAACAATTGTGTGTTTAAAAAGGGAAAAATATAATCCAGATGAAACACAAACACTATACTACTGACTTTGGAGGAGGGGTTTACCCCTAACTGTGGCCTTCTCACATGTCTACTCGAATTAAGCCAATTTTGTATAGAGTAGATAAAAAAAAAATTATTTCAGACTTTTCTAAAGGGTTTAATTTATTTCAGCTTACATTTTTAACTTTTATTACTGTGAGTTCAGCTTTTTGGTTCCATAAAATTCCTCATACCTGTTTTATTATCAAGAGATAAAAGCACTCTAAAAGCTTACTTAGTTTTCCGTAGTATTAAAACTAGGAAAAAAGTAATATCCTAGGGAAGTTGACGTCAAGAAGCATTTGTTCAACTTAAATCCACTTTAATATAGGATACATGGTAGAAGATAGAAAGGTATGGAAGATGCGTAAAGTGTGTAAGTGGAGGAAAGTGAAAGAAGACCTCTGGAGTAGATGGTGTTGCGAGGAATAGAGGAACTTCGCAGGGCCACCCTGAGCAGTCCTCCTGTTCGTTCACTTGCTCGCTTATATAGCTCTAAGAATAGTGTACCAACTTTCTATTTTTTCTTCTTCAATTTTTTTTCCCTCGTCCACTTAGGCTTCACCAGGATGTATGGAACCAACTCTCCGTAAAATGTTTTTCCTCCACAATATCTACAGCTAACTCAATCTTTTCTCTACCAAAAACTTTTTCTTCCATAGAATACCAAAGAATACTAGAAACTTTCACAAAAAAAAAACAGTTTATTTTGATTAGTCAAGTTACTCTCGTTAAACGATTGCAGGTACTTTTATAATTAAAAAACAAAACATCTGGTGAGAGCACCTAAACTTTCTATTAAGGCAATAACCAAAGTTATAAACTGTACATCTTATTCAAACTTAGCATCCTGAAATAAATTTTTACTTTTATTTGCATTATAGATTACAGTCAGGGCCGGATTTTCCTATAGGCTAACTAGGCTCCAGCCTAGGGCCTCAAGATCAAGAGGGGCCTACATTCAAATTGTTAGCAAAATTAAAATTACACTATTCTAAAAACAGTACCAATAACAACATGTTTCATTTAACATATTGATATATATCACAGTAGTGATGTATTTTATTATCTCTCATGTATTTTACAAACTTAAAAATAGGAGGTGAAAGGGCCTCATAAGTGGAATAGCCTAGGGCCTCTTTTCATCTAAATCCGGCCCTGATTACAGTATAACCATTTAAAACAATGAAGTCTCACAAAGGGGAAATCTACCCCAAAATTTCCCCACAAAGGACTCTCCTAGAAACATTATTCAAACAAAAGTTATGGATCTAGCTGCATGAATTGAAAATGTGAAGTTTTGAATAATTCCTCAGAATAAAAAATATCAAAAAAGTGAACAATCATTTGAGCAAATAATAGCTATTTTCCCCATTATTCTACTCTTGGTCGTACAACTTACATTAGAAACAGAGAATAGATAACCAAAAATACAGTTTTTTAATTATTATTATTATTATTATTATTACTTTATTTTTTAATTATTATTTTAATTTAGTATATTTTAATTTAGTATATTTTAATTTAGTATATTTTAATTTAGTATATTTTAATTTAGTATATTTTAATTTAGTATATTTTAATTTAGTATATTTTAATTTAGTATATTTTAATTTAGTATATTTTAATTTAGTATATTTTAATTTAGTATATTTTAATTTAGTATATTTTAATTTAGTATATTTTAATTTAGTATATTTTAATTTAGTATATTTTAATTTAGTATATTTTAATTTAGTATATTTTAATTTAGTATATTTTAATTTAGTATATTTTAATTTAGTATATTTTAATTTAGTATATTTTAATTTAGTATATTTTAATTTAGTATATTTTAATTTAGTATATTTTAATTTAGTATATTTTAATTTAGTATATTTTAATTTAGTATATTTTAATTTAGTATATTTTAATTTAGTATATTTTAATTTAGTATATTTTAATTTAGTATATTTTAATTTAGTATATTTTAATTTAGTATATTTTAATTTAGTATATTTTAATTTAGTATATTTTAATTTACGGTGCGTGAACGTCAGAGATCATTGGTGCCCGGAGTCTATTTTCCAGCGAATGTTACTTTTATTTTCTATAATAAATAATAAATATTCAAATTATGGCTACATCAAGTTAATTGCCAATTTGCCAATTCTGTTTCGGAATAATGCACTATTTTTTTTTATTTGTGTAAAAGTCTAATGTTTTCTCCTTACTAATTAGATTATCTTAAGTTATGGATAATAATTTTATTAGTTTTGTATCGTAAATCATTATAATTTACATTTATTATTCAAAGTTTTCTCTCAGCCATTAAATTTATCAACTTAGTTAAGAATATTCTTGTCCAGATATGAGTATAAAGCTATTGATAAATCAATGGAGCACGGTTCAATAGAAATTGTAGATGGAATTATTTCGCCTAACTAGACGTCTTAGATAGGATAAAAATAAAACCTAATTGGCCCTTACAGAATCCTCAAGATCAGCAGTTAGTTACAATCACTTTGTTGACATTTATATTTAAATATGAATTATACAAATTATTCAATTTTTAAATTTTATACAAACATTTATCTTACTTGTAAAATTAATGTCCATTTACAAGATTAAGTTGCTTGCTTGAATAATATATATTTACTCGTTTTTAGATATTTCTTTTTGGATTATGGCCTTCAATGTACATAATAAGCAAATAGAACCTTTTTTAAATTAAACGAAATCTATTTAGTTTTTCAAAACAATTGAATAAGATTGCAATCAATTTAATTGAAACGTTAAATCAGGATTAGGGTGCGACTCCATTGGTAATCTTAATTCTTTTAATGACACTAATTGATCCGAACACTACATGAAAGGAGTATAATTTAGGAATAGTTTGAATTCTAAACATGCAGAAAAACTAGTAAAATAATTCAATTCATAGGAGGAAGCATGATCCAACTTTTGGAAGTAACAAGGATCCTCAAGGCAAACAGAAAACTCGCTCCAAGAGGAAATTAATGAATTTGTGGGTGGCAAAAACTTATGCTAATCGCCACGTCGTCAAGACATGCGAAAAAGTGGCTTGTAAAATTCCCTCAATGGGGTGAAATTATGCTTTTTTTGGAAGGACTATTTCAATCACTCTTTAGAATTGCCATAGAATGTGTTTTTCCAATTATACTTGATTCTTTCTTTAAATGATTTCCCAGATGTTTCCTAAGTCTAAAAATAATATAATTTTTTTCCATAAGAACAAATAATGTTTAAGGTTTGTTCCCTAGGAGCTGTTTTAATGAATGAATAAATAAAAGAAGTAAATAAAACTTGAACCAAATTTCTTGTGTATGTTATGTGATATTCATGTAGATAGCGCCATTGTAGGTGCCATAATTCTGGCCGATAAAGTAATAATTTTAAAGGAATGTGTACTTTTATGCGCCATAAAGCTTGTTTGTGCGCAAATTTTTCATCCTAATTTTTCTCAACAAAAAAACAAAAATACATTGCGAAAAATAAGCACTTTATAAAAAATGGTTGCAGTTTCTCACTCTCTTTTTTTCAAGTTATTTTTATTTTATTGATGGGCTGTTTTTCATTTTATTTTTTTGCATCATTCAACTTATTGAATTCATTTCAACACTCTCAACTAATTTGTTTGATTATTTAATAGATGGTTGCCATGCCAATATTTCAAGCAGTTCCAATTTAGAAAATAAAATTCCCCAAAAAAATGATTCCGAGTATTTTCCCTTTTTACTTTGCTCTCACCCACACATACGTATGTAGTTTGATTATGTTTTCTCGCATATAAAAGCGTTTTCCAAGGAAATTTAATCATGTGAAATACTAAGCGAAGAGTGAAGTGGGTGTCTAGAGTGTCATTTCAGTATATTTTACTCTTCTAACACCTGTTCAGAGGATATTTGTAAACAACGTTTAAATGGCTAGTTTCATCAGATTGGGCAGTAGCAAAATAAGTAAAGTAATATGCCCATTTTTTTTTCAGGCAGGCTTAATGTCCAACTGCCCAAATTAGGTGTAAAGAACGGAGGCAATTAGCGAACATACTTTACTATAAAGTTTACAAATGAACCATTAAATAAAATCTAAGGACGTTGACCTGGAATCGAAGCCAGTACTACAATACATCTTATAGCTTTGTAAGCCTCAGCTATAGCTGAGTATAGCATGAACAGTCGGGTCTGTTCCTTTTTATATAAGCCCTTAGAGGATAAGATATCATCTTAGCAAGATGTCCCTGTTTAAACTTTACCGGGTGTAGAGGAAACTGTCTTTTATAGCATTACAATCTGCGAAACAAGATCTTTGGCACTTGGACACCAGAGCAAATAATACAAAAACAGTCCAACTGTACGAGTATTATTACCTAAAGCTCACTCTTCTTTCCCTTACTAGGCTAAACTTAAGCATTGTATGAATTATTTTTCACTTTTCCCAATTTCAATCTTGTCAAAGTTCAACTTCTAATTTCGTTTGTTTATTAATTCTTATTCATATGCAGAACTCTTCAGTTCTCATTCTCCCATCACTGGACAGTAAGAAGTTCCTACGAAGAGAAAATCTAACATCTGCGAACTTGATTCCAACCCAGCATCTCCTCGAAGGGTTCCATCGAGCTAACCTCGTTCTCACACCCTCTCCTTACTCCTCCACAAAAATGTATTGTCTTTGTGTCCAAATATTTCGAAATTCATTTTTCACCATACAGGTCTCTGATCCCGGAAAATTCTCCTCCATAATTGGTGAGCCCAAATGGATATACAAATCTCAACTTAAGTAAATTTAACGAAGTCGATAACAGAAAAATACTGAAAATACATTTTTTACATGTGTGTGTAAAAAAATAGGAGGCTAACTTATTAGAAAGGAAGCGTGATTCTCGTGTATGGCTGATAATAAAGTAGATGTAAATTTATGCTGAAAGTTAGGGTAGTTTTTATTGTAAAGCGCTTCCGTTGGGCTCATTGCCAAATAGTGCTTCACGTTCAATGCCTCTGTTGAGAAACTAGTCACAATTCCATTGTTGATTTAATTGCAACTTTGTGGTTGAACTGTCATTTAGAATGATTTATTTCTCTTTAATTTGACTAGAAAAAGGGGACAAAAATTTATAAATTAAGCAACGAGCTTTAAATTTTTTGAATCGATAGTTAGTTTTTAATCAGTTCTTAAAAGTCATGAAATCCCTAAAATAACGGGTTTTTTTTCGGGACTCTCTTGTATATTTTACATATTTACGCAGAGATAAGACCAATAGTATCAATGATACTGCAATTCAAAAAATGTAGGAAATGCAAGACTCCCTAACTTTATCACCTTATTTCGCCTTTATTAATTGAGATAGAAAGCTGCAATTATGCACAATTGTAGAGACAAACGAGAACTATAATTGTACATATTTACGCAGAGATTACTCCAATGGGGCAGGAGTTACAGCAATTCGAAAATGAAGGAAATGCAAGACTCCTAAACTTTATCACCTTATTTCTCTTTTATTAATTGAGATAGAAAGCTGCAATTATGCACAAATGTAGAGGTAAACGAGAACTATAATTGTACATATTTACGCAGAGATTACTCCAATGGGACAGGAGTTACAGCAATTCGAAAATGAAGGAAATGCAAGACTCCTAAACTTTATCACCTTATTTCTCTTTTATTAATTGAGATAGAAAGCTGCAATTATGCACAAATGTAGAGGTAAACGAGAACTATAATTGTACATATTTACGCAGAGATTACTCCAATGGGACAGGAGTTACAGCAATTCGAAAATGAAGGAAATGCAAGACTCCTAAACTTTATCACCTTATTTCTCTTTTATTAATTGAGATAGAAAGCTGCAATTATGCACAAATGTAGAGGTAAACGAGAACTATAATTGTACATATTTACGCAGAGATTACCCCAATAGAACAGGAGATACAGCAATTCAAAAAATGAAGGAAATGCAAGACTCCCTAAATTTATCACCTTATTTCTCCTTTATTAATTGAGATAGAAAGCTGCAATTATGCACAATTGTAGAGACAAACGAGAACTATAATTGTACATATTTACGCAGAGATTACTCCAATAGGACAAGAGATACAGCAATTCGAAAATGAAGGAAATGCAAGACTCCTAAACTTTATCACCTTATTTCGCCTTTATTAATTGAGATAGAAAGCTGCAATTATGCACAATTGTAGAGACAAACGAGAACTATAATTGTACATATTTACGCAGAGATTACTCCAATGGGACAGGAGTTACAGCAATTCGAAAATGAAGGAAATGCAAGACTCCTAAACTTTATCACCTTATTTCTCTTTTATTAATTGAGATAGAAAGCTGCAATTATGCACAAATGTAGAAGTAAACGTGTACTATAATTGTATATATTTACGCAGAGATTACACCAATAGAACAGGAGTTACAGCAATTCAAAAATGAAGGAAATGCAAGACTCCCTAACTTTAACACCTTATTTCTCCTTTATTAATTGAGATAGAAAGTTGCGATTATGCACAATCGTAGAGGTGAACGAGATTTATAATTGTATGTATTTTCGCAGTGATTACACCAGTAGGGCTGGAGATACAGCAATTCGGAATTTGAATGAAATACAAAACCCTATTTTGCATATTTTCTGAACGTGTAATTTTCTGAATCCTAGGATTGCAGAAACTAAAAATGATATAAAAAAAATGAAGTTAATCAATCATTGCCGCAACTTATGGAGAACGTTTAGGCTAAAATTGAAATTTAAAGAATTTTCTGGCAGTTGGATTCTTTTACACTTAAATTGAAATTGTGTACAGTGATATTGTTCTGTGAAACAATCTTCTGCTTTGTTTTCAGGGGGCTTTTAAAAGATGTAATTTCAGAGTAGTAATAAAATTGATGAAATCAAAAGATTATAAAACTTCTACAAGCCGTTTTTTTTTAAAATATAATGTGTGTAGTCTATACTACCATTTGATGAATACTGTGTGTGACAGTAACTGTTAAGTAATGTTAAGATGATGGCTGCCGTGAATAAAATTAATGGCATTTTCAATCCGCTTTACAATTTTAATTAGGTCTTTTATATACATTGACCAGTTAGTACCTTCTCTCTGAACAGCTGAAGCTTTAAAGAAAAGGAAGATATAAAGAGTAGAAAGGTACAAATTTACAAAGTCAAAAATAGATTTGCAAATTAATGGAAAGTAAACGTGAATTCAATTATTTCGCTGTTTGGTAAAAGACAAAAAGACCTTTTAGATATGAGAATTACAATATAAACCATGTTTTTGTATTATTACCTTTTGCTAATCCTATAATCCAATTTGAGAGCGGTACAAAAGATCTGAGTTAGCTCTGGGTGCTAGGAAATTGCTGGAGCATCTGGTTAAATTGGACAGTCAAGGGAAACCTAATGAGCCTTATATCAAGTGCTTTGTATGTGTTCGTGTTTAAGTGTGATGAAGGGTATTATTGTGCATGTGCTCTCATTTAGCTGTGTGAACATGCGATTGAACTATATAGCGGAGTCAGTTCCGTTTAGAACGGTCGACATCGTTTTGCTTGTACAGATCCTACATCATCTCCTCATTAATAGCTAGCTGTATGGTGCAGTACCCGGCTGATGTGCCCACTGTTTTAGCTTTCACTAAGTCATCATTTCAACAGAGAGGCCATGAAACATAGGGTTGTTAGTGAAGGCACCTTTACAGCGCGTATGTTTCAAATTAAAGCAAATAGTATATGTAATGTTGGCAGTATCGTATGGCTAACTAGCTAACAGTGGAGCGTAACACTAGCTTTAGTAATATAGCTCTACACGTGATGATGACGGTGCTGCCGCTGTCGGATGATGGGAAGCTGTCTCTCCACAAATATTTATGAATAATGACATGCTGTGCAACATGAATCTTCCAATTTATTTTCTAAACTATTTTAACTACATGAAATGTATATATTTGTTTAGAAATTGAATTTTTCACTTACAAAGTAAATTCTCTTTATAAAGAAAAAATTAAGTATGTTTGTCGTGTATATTTTGGATTTTAAGTTTACATCCGTTCTGAGGTTATCCGAGTGGTAATTACAAATCGGTCAGAGTTTTCGTAAGCTATGTATTTAAGTCCATCATATCCCTTACTTGCTTTGTTAAGCGACTTTGCCCTTACCTAGTCGCCATCAAATCAAGATCTCAGAGCTTCCAATTCTCCTTCGAAGCCTTCTTGAAAAAACTGTCTTCTCCTTAATTTCCACGACCGATCTACAAGGGACCTTTTTTCCTTCAGCCGGAATCCACTACCTAATCCGCGCTGGCCATTCAGAGACATACTACGTAAACGTCCTTAATTCTTTAGCTTTTTCTTGTAACTCTTTCCTGTATCGACTTCTTTATATTCATTTTTGTTTAGACTAAATAAGTTTCTCACATTTTCAGCTAATATTTCTCATTTCTATTTATCTAAGAGCTCATTTCTACAAAGAAATTTACTTTCATAATCGGAAAAAGATTTAAATATATTCAGTTAAGCTTTTGCTTAACCGCTTTTCCTAAACTTGGAGTTTAAGCAATACTAAGAAGGATAGTTAACTATTGTCCTTCCTTGAGAAGCTCTAAGGAAATATCCTACTTCTAGAGTATGGTAAAACAGATAAAATAAGCTTTCTGTTCTATTATTTGAGACTGGACAAGCAAAACCTTTGATTCATAAATGACTACTTCTTTTCTAAAAGTTAATTTTCGTTATTACCAAGTTCAATTGATTTTTGATTGTTTCAAAAGTATTTAAATGGTTGTATTAAAATCTGTCTGAAATTTCTATGTTTAGTTTTTTACATTTATTTATAATTTAAAAGAGTTACAATGGTTAATTACGTTTATTAACACAGTTCAAAATTAATTGGTTGTATTAGTTAAATGTCCCTATGGATATTGGCAGCATTTGTAAGCAATTATAGCTACAATTAATCATAAATTGTTAATCAAGAATTTCCTACTGCCATTTCGATTTTGTAATTAATTTTAAATTCATTCTGGTTTTGCCATTTCCAATAAATTGGCCCTTTTCTTTAATCACTATTCTGAAATGAATTTTGTATTTAAATGGAACTAACAAAACAATATGGGTAATTGTTATAAGAAATGAATTATGGTTACATGTTATTGTATAAGCATTTATATATGCGGATATAAGAGGAAATATTAACTGGAAATTATATCCTCAATGCTCAGTATCCAAGATACTCTTGCAGCCATTCCTTCCATCATAGCCCTCCTAGATTTAACTTTTTCATTCGCAACGGTGGAAATTAATTAATAAATTCTTAAGTCGAACTTCTCGTCCGCGTCACTTACTCGTATCATTTTAACTTTCTCTTTGAACGAAAAACAAAACACGGTTTTGTGTCCCCTCACAGCTTCAGATTTCTAAAACTCTGTTATTGTCATGGGCACCTGGGTATTTTCACGGATGCAAAATAGAATAAAAACATACTGCATTTCCTGGATTTCGCATTATCAGAGTTGATAATTACAATGTTAATAGATTTTTGTATATTTCCATAAAAAGTCACTTTCTTTTTCTTGATTTACTAAAGCGCGTTCCAAATGTTACCCAAAGCAAAAATTAGTAACAAACATGAAAAGAAAGCAAAGAAAATTGCAAAACAGTTGATGAGGTTTCCTTTAATGTGCAAAGTAAATAATAAATAGCCTCTTTACTTTAATATGGAACTAGTTGATGTAGAACTTGGCCCAACGCAATTTTTTTCATTTAAATAACGCAGATTTAATACGAATGAAAGTAAAAGATGAACAATTTTATAAAAATTTAATAAATGACCGAGGTTGATTCAATCTTAGCTAGATCTGTCGCGGAAGAATGTCCTGTTTTTATTACATCTCATTCACATCTGTTGTTTGGGTGCAATTTCAAATTTGGAACAGGAAAGAGAGAACTGAAGCACGTAACAAACTTTAAGGAAAAGATACGAACTTACTTCATTTCTCAGATTACTAATGAATGAGGCGTCTTTTGACTGCCAAGAAGTTAGCATTTGTTTACGAAGTCATAAAATACATAAAATTGGAGTGAATAAGTCAGTATTCAATGAAGCGTTGATGTTGTAAACTCATTTTTCTCAATTAGTCGAACTATTCGGCAAGCCCTCGTTCGTGGCAGAGATATTCGGATGTGCGCTTTCTGTAGAAAGGGGGAGAAGAGCCATAATCCATCTGGAAGTTATACACTGTATGGATTTATAATCCTCTCACGTAGCATACTTCAGGTGTAATTTCAGGCAAAGATGAAGTTTCACATTCATGCATTCATGTTGGCCAAATAGAGAAAGACGAATTTTAAAGATCGAACATTCAACCAATCAGTATTCCAAACATAAAGGAAGAAATGGAGAAGATTAGTGAGTAAGTGAAACGCCTAATTTATTTTGGTTGGTTAAAATATATTGTAGTTTACAAATAAAACATAGAATTTTATTAAATTACAAAAATATTATTTATTCTGGGAGAAAAACGTTTGGAATGTGATAACGAATAAATACTAGATGTTAATTTACAAGAATAAATAACAGGTCATGAACTTTTTAAAAATATTCAATTGATTTGTATGTTTGGACATTAGCAATAACTTTGCTTCTGATTGCCTCCATTTTTGTTTTTGTTTGTACAATAACTCTCTGTTTTTTTTAAAAAAAGAAAAAGTCGGGCGCTGAATATTGAAGCGACCTAAAACAGGGAAGTAGAAAGAAAAAAAAAATTTATTTTCAAATGTATTCATTTGAAATAAACAATGAAGATTGATTGCTGCGAACGCTATATGTCTCATTAATTCACTGGGCCCTGTTTTTACTGGAGAATCGCTGCCGCCTAGCGGGGATTGAAATATTCCAGCTGAATAATATTCTACACGAGTCTACCCTCTAGACCTGCACCAGAATATGTGTTTATATGTGTATATATATATATATATATATGGATAAGTGCACATATATACACAACCTAAGCTGAAATGTGTATTAGAGAGTGAGAGATATTGTTAGCCCTCTCACACAAACTCTCTCTTTTCCTCATACCCTCACAACCTAATGGATTTTGGCTTAGCCAGTACGTCATAGGTGTTTATTATGGTAGTCCACTTGTATGACGTCCTTATCACAAACCACGTCAGCATGGTCGTATAAATGGACCATACAGTGTTACTATTGGACGGGAGGTCAAGAGTTAGGATTGCATCAGTTCAAAATATGTGTGAATGTTCGTGGTTGCAATGTATGTGAGCATGTTTCCAAACAAATCTGGACATATGTCTGTGAGTTAGCAGGGCATTAATCTGCACATCTCTTTTATCTGGATTAGTAATCACAATTCGTGCACGATTATGTTTTTTTTTTTTTTCATTTGGCCATTGATATAATGTCTTTAAAAGACGAATAGAAAATGGCGAGTGAATTCCACTGAATTGGTATAAAAGTAAATTCAAATCCTATAAGAACCAATTAAATTTTAGTACTGTTCAGAAAGGATTCATTTTTGCTTTTCATGATAGCTTATCAATTTTAAATCAAGCGCGAACTGACTTTAATTATATTTGTATTGATTTAATTATTCCGTCACTCACTGGTGACAACTTAACCAGGACGCCAAGCGCGTCATTTCACTGAAAAGAGGTAAAAACTTACCGGCTCAATAAGTTAGGTTAAGGACAATGACTACAAAGTATCCAACTTTAGAAGAATTATTTTTAAAAACTGACTACGTAAAGAACACAAAACAATATTACAATTACTGTTCTTATAAATATGATTTAATAATAATTTTTATTATATAATTTTTTTAATTTTTTTAAACCTTTAAGGTTGACCCAGGAAAGTAAATTTAAATAATAAAAATTTAACAAGAGACAGTGTTACAGGTTTGTTGCTAAAACTGAGAAAATAAAAATGAATTTGACGTAAAACAAGAAATGTTAACAAAAACATGAATTTCACTTTTTCACTCTGAACATCAAAAAGAGATGTCACCAATTAATCCTTCAACAACATCCTCCTAACTATTTCTGACCTTGGGTTTTTCTCAAGAGACGTTATAGATTTTACAAACATCTTTACAAGTATCTCTACAGATTATTTGATCGATGCACTTAAATTTGCTTTAGAACTGAAATAATAAAATGCTTTCAAAATGTGTATAGCTTTACTTTCTGGTTATAGTGCAGCCGCAGAGTTGCATTACCTTAAAATTCACTTCTGTACATCTTACAATAAATGCTACAAAATACAAATATATGAAAGAATAAAAATAATTTTAACTTTAATAATGGAGCTGACTGCTCTAATGTAAGCAAGACGCGATTATTTATTGTGCTTATTGAAATTAAAAGTTTTTGGTGATTTATGGACTATTTGTGCCGATTTTTGGTAAGTAAGTACCTTACCTCAAGTGGTACTTGATTCTAAAACATTCTCCGGTACATTGTGTTCGGAAGTTTGATTTTTTTTTTCCTTCTTTTCCTAGTGACAATTTATTAACAATATTATTAGCTAGTTTTATGTGACATTTATTATTTTTAGTGAGTATTTCGGTTTTAGGATCTAATAAACTATAATAGCAGTAGAACTTATTTTAAAAAAGTTCAAAAAGTAATTGTACAAATTTAACCTGGACAGTAATTTAATTATTTTGTTTATAATTATA
Source organism: Rhodnius prolixus (assembly GCF_049639745.1). NCBI lineage: Eukaryota > Metazoa > Arthropoda > Insecta > Hemiptera > Reduviidae > Rhodnius > Rhodnius prolixus. The sequence goes on along the minus strand of NW_027411614.1, from coordinate 38,239,095 downwards.
ATCATATGTTAAATTGTAAATATTATTGTAAATATTATTATTAGTGTTAAGTTGTGTACATACGCATTTAGTTCGCTTTTCTTTTTTGTTTATTAACTTTTTATTACTCTCTTTCTGTTTATATTGTTATTCTCTTATTTATTTCTCTTTCACGATGAGCAATTCTAGTGACCGCACAGTAATAGCTACCTCCACGGACAACGAGTCCACTACGTCCACTTCTTACAAGAGGAACTATCCTTCCGGTGTCTCCCCCAAAAAAATCAAAAAAACCAAAAGTTCACGGAACGCCTCTGCCAAGAAGAGTCCTCAGTGCCCCATGCGCACTGCAACCTGCACTGCGGATCAACCGCAAAACCCTCCTGTTTTTGTTCAGCCAGCAACACCCCTCGCTCAGAAACCTGAAGTCTCAGCGACTGTAACAGCTCCCCCAGGAGTGCTAACCAATAATCCCTTCGCTCCTTTGGCTGATCTACAGGACATGGAAACTGCAGCGCCCGCCTCAATACGTGTCCACAAGCCACCTCCTATCTACGTGAAAAACCTCAGTCAGTACACTGTTTTATGCTCTGCATTATCGCAACTCGTGGGAAGAGATACCTTTATATGCAAAGCAAGAATCACAGATCTAGTCATACACGCAAAAACAATCGACAGCTACAGGGGTATCATCAGGTACCTCAAACAAAATAAAGCAGACTACCACACATTCCAACTGGAGGAGGACAAAGCCTACAGGGTAGTCTTAAGACACCTCCACCAAAGCGTGCCCGTAGAATATATAAAGGAAGAACTTAATGAGCTGGGCCACACTGTTCGAAATGTGGCACCAGTTATTCACCCAGTCACCAAACAGACATTGCCTCTCTTCTTTGTGGATCTCGAGCCACGGCCAAATAACAGAGATGTTTTTAATATAGAAACTCTTTGTTACTCGAGAATTAAGGTCGAAGAGCCACACAAGCAACGGATTGTTGTGCAGTGCAAGCGCTGCCAGGAGTACGGGCACACGAAGAGCTACTGCCAGCACAAACCAAGGTGCGTTAAATGTGCCGGTGAGCACTTTACTCAAGATTGCGGCAAGATGCCAACCACACCAGCCAAGTGTGCTCTCTGCAGCGGCGACCATACAGCCAGCTATAAAGGGTGTATGGTGTACAGAGAGTTGCAGCGAGCTCGGAGACAGCCTCCCGTGTACGAACATCGCTCAGCACAACAGAGTACTCCACAACCACCGCCGACAACACAACAGTCAAGAAACTTTCCTCCTCTGCATACTCCCATCACTAACCAAAATCTATCATATGCAAGGGTGGCCGCGGGACCTCAGCCGCCTCCTATTTCTCAAATGCCCACGACCTCATCCACAGGAGACATCAATACACTTCTCACAAGCTTCTTAACAGACTTCAAATCCCTCATCACACCTCTGATATCTCTCCTTACAACTGTCGTTTCCAGACTCCTTCCTAACCAATCTCCTTAATGGCTCTTTCACAACACTCTCTTACCATCATCCTCTGGAATTCTAATGGACTGACTAACCGCAGACATGAACTAGAAATATTACTACGAGACAAACGTATTGACATCGCCCTTATAACTGAGACGCACTTCACTGACAGATCAAGATTTTTCATCCCAGGATACACGACTTACAAGACCAATCACCCTGACGGAACTGGACACGGAGGAACTGCAATACTTATTCGAACTTCTTTACAACATTTCTTAATACCCTACAACGCTACACCCTTCCTACAATCTACAGTAGTCTCTTTACTGACAGAGCCCTTCTCCTACACTTTTGCAGCTGTTTACTGTCCTCCTAACCACAATATCCATCAAAACGATTTCTCATCCTTTCTCTCTTCTCTTGGGTCTCGTTTCATATGTGGTGGCGATTACAACGCTAAGCATCCGAGTTGGGGCAGCCGGGTGGCGAATCCGAGAGGTCGAACTCTTTGCACTATCCTCAATCAAAATAGTTACATTTCCTTATCCCCTTCTCAACCGACTTACTGGCCAACTTCTCCTCGCAAAAGACCTGACCTTCTTGACTTCTTTATCTGTTCTAATATTACCTCTTTACACACTGACATACAAACATTAAACGACTTGTCTTCAGATCATAGCCCCGTCATTCTAACCCTTGACATTCACCCGAAACAAGCTCTTCCCCGACAAACCCTAATAAACGGAACTATTGACTGGGACTTATTTCGAGAAACTCTTGACGAAAAACTGAACTTAAATGTGTCCTTAAAAACTCCTCAACAACTAGACGATAACGTGGCATACTTGACTACCGCTATTCAGCAAAGTATTTGGCATTCTACTCAACGGACTTCACATAACAGAACTGCACCATTACCTCTCAATCTACCTCTTCACTTGAGAGAACTGATAACGCGCAAACGTCGCGCTAGAGCTCTTTGGCATCGCACCAGATATCCCTCTCACAAAAGACTGTTTAACCAACTTACTAGAGAACTGACAACAAAACTAAGGGACTACTTTAACGACCAATTCTCTGATTATACACAATCACTTACAACTGAAGACAACTCTCTGTGGACAGCAACCAAAAGAATTCTCAAATACAGAAAAACTTCTCACCCACTAAGACGCCCGGACAATTCTTGGGCTAAATCCGACGAAGAGAGAGCCCAGTACTTTGCCGAACATCTTTCTACAGTCTTCACTCCTCATCCCGACGTACAAGACTTACAACATACTGAAAATATTCTCAAAGAACTGGAAATCCCTCTACAACTTTCACCTCCTCCTAAGCCATTCACTCCTAAAGACATCATGGACGTAATCAACTGTCTTCCCAAAAAGAAAAGTCCGGGCTATGATCTGATTACTGCTAACATCCTTTTACAACTCTCCAGGAAAACAATAGTATTTCTAACTACTCTCTATAATGCTGTACTTCGAACCACTTACTTTCCTATTCTCTACAAATTCTCTTCTGTAACAATGATCCCTAAACCAAATAAACCTTCTCATTTCCCCAACTCTTACCGACCAATCAGCCTTCTACCCATCCTGGGGAAAGTCCTCGAAAAACTTCTACTACTCCGCCTCCAAACTGAAATAGCCCCTTTAAATATCATTCCTGACCATCAGTTCGGTTTTCGGAGTTGCCACTCGACTGTTCTCCAAGCACATCGAGTAGTTGATGTAATCGCTACTTCCCTTGAATTAAAGCAGTATTGCCCGGGTGTCTTCCTTGACATATCTCAGGCATTCGACCGGGTATGGCACGCAGGGCTGCTTTATAAACTCAAACGCCTACTGTCTTCTACCTTTTATCTCATTCTTAAGTCTTATCTCTCCGACCGTTTCTTCCTAGTCAAACAAGGTTCTTCTTCTTCTCTTATCCTTCCAATACTTGCTGGAGTTCCTCAAGGAAGCATTCTAGCCCCCTTACTTTATATTCTCTATACTGCCGACTTACCAACTCACCCGACTACAATTACTTTCACATTCGCCGACGACACTGCAATCCTTTCTCCTCATCTAGATCCTGTAATAGCATGCCGTGCTCTCCAAACTCACCTAAATCTTCTCGAGCCTTGGCTGCAAAAGTGGAGAATCAAAGTGAATGAATCAAAATCTAAATACATAGTATTCACTCTAAACAAGAAAACTCTCCCTCCTCTCTCCTTCCACAATACTTCTATACCAACGACTAACCAAGTACGATATCTCGGACTACATCTTGACAAACGACTGACGTGGAACCCACACACGAGACTCAAACGAATTGACCTCAATCTCCGATATAAAATGTTGAAAAGGCTACTCGACAAACGATCAAAACTGACCCTGACGAACAAACGATCTTTATATACCGCTCTACTTGCCCCAATATGGACGTACGGAATACAACTCTACGGAAGTGCCAAAAAATCGAACATCAACCGACTTCAGACCTTACAATCAAAAATCCTGAGAACAATAGTTAACGCTCCTTTCTACGTCTCCAATCATACAATACACACTGATCTCAATATTCCTCTCGTTTCTGAAATAGCACAATCTCGCTACACAAAACTCCACTCAAATCTACACAGTCATTACAACCCTCTTATCCACAACATGTCTACCACAACACTTCCTTCTAATCCTCATCGCAGACTAAAGCGGCGGTGGCCACGCGACCATCTCAACACAACGCCGACCTCCTAGGATGGTTGCTGTGTAAGCTTGCCAATCAGGCGAACTAACGGCTTCCATCACTGGATGGTCGTCGTTCACTCCACTCACGCCTCTTGGCGCACATGCATATGCGCGCGCGTGTATATAAGTGCATATATGTGCGTGCCCGTGTATTTGCGCCATTTCCTTACTCTCATCCCTTTTGCTTGTTATATCTATTATAGTTGCAAAATAAATAAACAAATTAAAAAAAAAAAAAAAAAAAAAAAAAAAAACTTTAATAATGTAGTATAGTATGATTTAATAGACACAAGATGCAATAGAACATAAAAGTTTTTAATGAATAGAAAATTACAGAGTTTTACCCAGTACTAACAAGTGACTGCTGGGGTGGGCTTGCTTCCATCAAATTTTCACACCCACTCAAAATAAAGTAATCCTAGACAAACTAATGGGTTACTAATGGGTTTGAAATACTTAAATAAAACATTTTCTTTCCCGAGATATATATTTATTTCTATGGTACATTGCTAAATAAATTATATATTTAAACAATTATGTTCTGTCGGAAGTAGGTCTTAAAAAATAGTTGTTCTATAATTACTAAAACTTGTGGTACCAAAGTGTGGCTTCTAAAAAAGCCTTGTGATGATAATACAGATTAACAATACTCTATAATAGTACAAGAATGCCTGACTTTATTTTAGCTACAATGAATCCTGATGCGCTAAGAAGCATTTACAAATTGATTAGAGGGAATAAAATAAAGCAGATAACCTTTGACTTCCTTATTTTAAGAAAGCTCACTTTAAAAATTGACTACTGGTCTATTTGAAAAAGTTTTCAATGAATTAAACAACTTGATAAACTAACAGCCTCTACACCTATCGGTAGATGAGAAAACGAGTAAGTAAGATAAACTAACACGGTTGTGTGCTCGTTTTCTTGTAAAACAAACGTAATTTCTTCTACGAAGATAAAAGGAATCCTGGAAAATAATATACGTTAGAAAGCCCATTAGGCAAGGAAACTTTTATAAAAAGTGCCAGCACCTAGGTCTGATAATGATCAGGTAAAGGATGAGTTTTCTTAAAAATTTCGATTACTTTTATTTTCCCAGTTTCCGGAAGAAGATTGAGGCTGTTTGGAGAATAATTTATGCTTCGAAATGGTGTCAATTTTTAGGAAATTTATCTGTATTTCTAACCGTGTCAAAAAAAAAAAAAAAAATTAAGTGACGTCACTCAAGAACAGGGGAAAATATGAAGTTGGCCAATACGTCATTGAACTCCACTTTAGATGTACTACACACACTGGACCTATGGACATTACTTACTGGTTCACCCTGTATACACCACTCTAAGCGCACACCAATTAACGAAGTTACATTCAGATATACCACTGTGTTGTTCTAGGAAGGAATAAGCGAGTACACAGCGCTCTAGATAACCTTATCTCATAGAAGCCACGAAGAAGAAAGAATTAGAAAAAGAGTCACTGTTACCACATGGCAGTCATGGAGAAGAAAGAAGTGAATGCTTTTTTTGCATACTGGCACATTGTATTTACAATTACAACATATTATCTGGCTACTAATAAGCAGCGAACGAAGCTGCTTCTTGGTGTGAAATCATTCAAAGTATATCCCAATTTAAAATTTCGAGACAGGGGCATTTGTTAAAAGTTAATACTTAGAGAGATTCACCTTGCAATAAGTTAGCGTACCATTCAACTACTAACTTCAGATTCTGATTCAAAAGATAAAAAAAAAAAAAAAAAAAAAAAAACTTTTTTAATAAAGGAGACACTAGAACGGCTTTAACTTCCGAACAATAGAATAAGAAGGAGATGTTTGAGCTGGAGGCAGTCGGTAGGTGTACCAACTTGGGGATTGGCGGTGAAGAAAGAGATTTCACTCCGCAAGGCCTTTCCTTGCCGCCCTCTGAGCTCGGTATTTATAGCCGAGTGGCTCAGTATGCCATCTACCGTAAATGAAATACAATATTTCAGACAAAACGTTTTTTCCACCTTGCTGGTGACCTCTGTTTCGTCCGCTTGCTCATTAAAGGTTTGGGACGTAGTTTACATATTAATTGAAAAGTTACAAAAAATAAAAGAGGATAAAAGAGAAAATGTTGATTAAAAACACTTGCATTTTCGAAGAGTTAATGTTGTTTATACAATTGTCCGTTGCATTCAAATTGATGTTTCTACAAAAGCCATAGCCACTGATTCTGGGCTACTGTTGGATGAGCACTGGGATGCGTCTCTTTTTTTTTTGTGGAAGGGGGTGAGTATTTGAAGTGCACTCGCAGCATCACAGCGTGCAGACCAGATCTACTGTTGAATAGTGAGAGTAGCGGATGTAGCAGGTTGTCGGATTCCAACGGTCCATGACGATGTTCTTTTTTTTACCATGTTGGCTCTCATGGATGGGTTCCAATATCCCACGGGTATTATACAACCATCCTCTTCCATCCGCCAATCCTTTATTCACGCACTGTTTAATTTGTTTTAGTTTAATTTAAAAAAGAAAAAGTTTAAAATTTGCGAGAATCATGGTTGATGTTAATGTCTATAAACTGCTCAGCCATTGCTAGCTGACAGTAATTGGAATCTGATCAATGATTTCTTTCTTTAGCTCTTTATAATCTCGTGGAAGGAGAAAAGTTACCAGCGAGAACTCTCACTTAGGCTTTAGAAGAAGCTGGTGAGAAAGCTGAAAGAGGCAGTTGAGATGGGCAAATACCACTTTCATATCCGTTTCACCAAGACATGGAAGTCCTCCTTCTTCTCCATCAGTGGAGCTTGCCTTAAGAATTATGTAAGCATTAGTAAGCACATAGAATTCTCAATCAATCATTTACCAACATAATCATCATCTTCAGCTTAAAACTTCATCATCTTTGAATCTTCATCTTCTGTTGTCAAAGTCGATGTGAAGTACACCTTACCCAGATTTATATGGAAGTTCGATTCTTCAGAATCTGGTTTTTGGTTAAATTCATTTACACTCCTCAACTGAGCTGAATATGCATAAACTGAGACCATTTTGAAGCATATAAAGAGAAGAAATTTTGCTGTTTAGAATAGCGATTGTGGTACAGTCTTCTCGACTTTATCAGGACAGTGGACATGATCATCTGTATAATTATTAGAGACACCAATCATTTGACTCTGGGGGAATTTTATTGGTCGATTTTCTACATGATCAACGTACAGTGAATGCGGTTTACTACTGTCAGTTGTTACGGTCGGCGAAAGCCGCCTATCGAAACAAAAGACGAGGCATGCCCATCAGAGATGTCATTCTCCTCCATGATAACGCCAGGTCTCACACCGCGGCTTTGACAAGGGATACACTGGAAGAAATGGGCTGGAAAACCCTTGAACGCCCTTCTTATAGCCCTGACTTGTCCCTCTGTGACTATTTTTTGTTTGCGCCTATGAAGGAATCACTGGGAGGAAAACGATTTGAGAGCAATGAAGAAGTCGAGGAGCACGTGCGCAATGGGCTTAAAACTCGCCCTCAAAACTTTCTATGACCAGGGAATACTGAAACTTCCAAATCGGTGGCAAAAGTGTGTAGATCACGCAGGAGACTGTATTGAAAAATGTTAATACAATAATAAGTGTATAAGGTTATCAAATAAAGGTAAAAAAAAAAAATTACCGTTTATATTTGATTAACCCTCGTAGTTCTACAATAGACAAGTCCTGGAACCATTTACAGAATGCCTTGTCTTAACAATTTGGAAGACCATGAATCCCCTAGGGATAAATATATTTGGTCCTCTGGGTGTCGTATATTATAAGGTAAGTTTATAAAGTCGACTGAGACGGCTCCTTCTTGCCCAGCGATCTTTATCTTAAAGGATTCCAAAGTCATGTTCTGGATTCTGATTCTGTTTAGACCAAACATTTTCCAGTTAGGTAAAGTCAATTATATGAATTCCCTAGTTTCTAAGATTTTATTTTTTTAAATGAATGATTAAAATTTTGTCGCTTGCTACTAATAAAACAGGCTAGTAATTCTCAACAGCGCGATAGCAATAATGTCTAGTTTATGTGGGTAGTTAAGTTAAACAGATGGTGTGGTTGTCGTAAGTCGTAGCAGATTATGGTTCCAACTTGACTACTGATCAGGCGGCACAAACTCTGACGTATGCTAATGGCAGCAGCAGGGTTCTCTACTAAGTCCACTACTGCCTCCCAGCCACCGTAACTTCCACTGGCAAAGCTTGACCTACAAAAACTACAGTTCACAATCTCCTCTCTTCACGGTATAGCCGCCCCCCAAGTCAGTGTGTCAACCTTTACAAATAAATTTAGCACCACGACGGTTCCTAATTTATTCATTGCTTTAAATTGTACAATTTCGTTAATGGAATCTCTTCTTTTTTTTATATATATAAAAACCTTTTAAATTTAACTTTAGGATTTAAGCATTTTAATATTTGTTTTTTCGTTTCTTTCCTAAGTGAGGGTTTAAATTATAAATTTCATCAAATGAAGCAGAAAGTTGAACCTTTGAGGCTGTTAAATGTTTATTCTTAAAATTATCAAAATATACTAGCTTCAATTTTGAAAATTTCTCCAATTTGCAATGAATTACTACTTAACAAGCTAAGTGTATATGTAAAATTACTTAAAAGTATTTTTTCTTCTCGAATAAAAAGTATTTTTTTGGGTGGCGCATCGATGGCTGCGGTCATCAGCGCCTATGAAGTAGTTAAAAGATATTAAAAGTAACAAGGAGCACAGTTTTCTATTTAATAGTTCAATTCTTTTCCAGCGAATTAATAATTTGTCCCTTCATTTCTGTTTCTAGCTAATTAAATACAACATCTCCGGGTGAGTTGCCATTTCTTCGAGAAACTTCCTGGGAATATCCTAGCCTAAATTTCTGAATTTTAAAATACTTATTACTATTTATATTAAATTATTTTCATTAAATTAAAAGAATGGTTGTTAAATTCTCTTGGGAGATAAAGTTGTGGCCGATTTTAATCTTTCTCACTGACAATTATAAGTGTGACTTTAATTCATTATATTTTTATTGTTATCATTCCGGATGGGATTGGCTCATTAGTTAAAGCACAGGATTTCCACATGATATCTCGGTTTCAAATCCTGCCCTTAGATTTTACCTTCCTAGATGCCCTTTTCAGCTCAATGTTGGTGATGAATGTGTTAAGAGAAAACGAAGAAGGCCATCGATGCTCTGATAAAGGCTCTAGCCGCCAATGACCACATTTTGATTCCATTTAAATAAAATGATTAATAATACCATCCATTAGTTCCAGCAACTATTGTAGTCGAGAATCAATATCAAGATTTTCTGTATCACTAAAATTTCTTTGTATTTTAAATAAATTAATACGAGAACTTTTAATATGTAGATTGTTTGCAATGTAAGAGGGTACGAAGTGACCATGAAAAACGATCCATCTGAGAGGGGTGGTATGACGCCAATTGTTTTGGCTGCTGCTGTACAGAAAATGGAACCGATGACGGCAGTAGAATAGGGGTTCATAGTTTGCCGATATTATTAACTTCTTATAAAATAATCCAAGACACATAATTAACCAAAGAATGTAATGGAGACACAGTTCATCTAAGCAAACCGCTATAACAAAATACATTCACCAGTTATTTCCTCTTTTACTAAATATATTGTTCCTTAATAAAATTTAAATTTCAGCCAATGAAATACAGTTGTTCTTAGAAGATAGGGTAATAAAGGAAAACAAAAATGAGGCCAAATAGAACAACTCATGCTGCAACGACACAAACATTCCAATATTCCGTTTTATTTCCATGCTTTTTAGTTTGTCATCGTCGAACCTAAATCAGGGCAAAAGGTTTAGTTGTGCAAATAAAGGGTGTTTATCTTGTGTATTATGTCGTCCATCCCATACTCCAGAAAGCATTCTTGCAGCTTGTTTACTTGCTCGCAAGGTTCAGGGCGAATTCCTAACAACTGCAAAAGGAAGGTCGAAGTTGAAGGAGCAAAAGAAAAAAATATCCTTCTATTATTCCAATGCTTGCACTTACTGATTGTAATGTTATTTTTAGTAAACATTCTTGAATATTTATAAGAATGTTTTTAAAATAAATCTTACTCCATTGTAGAGTTATAGAATCAATCGCAAACACACTTATCTCAGCAAGGTAATAAAATAACTTCTATTGTTAAAATATAAAATTGAGTCTAACTCTAAATTCTGCAAAAAATTCTTTAACTCTTATCAATTAAGAAGAATTAAGTCGTTGAATTTAGGTATAAAATGCAACTTTATTTGAAATGTAAATAACTTCCTTTTTTAGAAGTGATATTTGACTATTACAGGGAAAAGATGCAATTCTTTTCTTTTTTTCCATTCTTGAACTTGTTTTAAATTGGCGGTTCTATCAATTTGCCATCCACTAGTTCTGGCTAACTAGACTTTGATGCCGTAGCAGGCAACAAACTTTGCCAGAGAAGGCGTTAATATTACATTTAGGTACTATCTCCCTTTTGTTCTGAATTTTCGTCCTAAATTTTCTAGCTAGAAGTGTAGCTAACTTAAATCCATTTTTAGATTCTTTTTATTTGTAGGAAAATTTTTACGATTACGTTCGAGTTTCCATCTCCAAAAAAAAATCCGGAAGAATGGAAACGAATGAGACTCTGAGACATAAATATAATTGTAAAATTTAAACTTGTACATTCAGGTTTGAATTTTGAGAACTCTGAACTGCTACACATTACGTTGTGTTCTGGCACAGTTCAATCTAATATAATTAATTATGTTTATTTTAACATATCTTTCTCATTTACCATTAAGAAGAAATTGAATTCTTATTTTTATTTGTACTATTACTTTTAAAATTATTAAATAATCTATTATCAATTTTCGAAATCTATGTAATACAACTAATGGATGGATCAGTACCCTATATTCCTGCCATCCTTTTAGCTTAACCGAAATTAAAATCACGTAATCCTTTTCTAACCATTTTCTTCCATTCATTCTAATCGGCTATAACTTTTAAATACACTCATATTTTTTAGCTAGCTCTGCTACAGATTTAAGCACATAGAAGTTGGTGGAGAATATTAGGTCTTCGTAGCGAAATGGTGCATCTAAAATACCTGTATATATCGTCAAACATTCGTTTCCTTTCTACCACATAACGTGGGACATATCATTATTATATGTTTGAAATCCTCCTCCTCATCGCAATCTATGCAGAGAGGAGAGGACCTCGCTGTTAAGGAGTGCAGAAGTTGAGTCAAGTTAGTGAGTCCAGTAAAATCTAAATTCTTTAGGCTCGTAAGTTGATTTTAAATTCGAGAAATTTAGAGGAAAACTTGCTAAATTCGATAACGATGAACGTTGTAACTAAATCGTAAATACCTCCCATAATTGATTAATCGCTCATAGGTTCTCTCTAACCCCTTTACTCACAAAATACACACGTGCATACATACCAAATATACGAGTACATATATGAGAATATGCGAGTGTATGCTAGTAAATTAATTATGAAGGGGAACATCATCCACTTGTGTAAACCGATTAACTGGTTCTGTTGTACAAAATCAACCTACAGACCGGCTGACATGAATATGGTCCTGTCGTTTCCAAACTCTCTCAATCTATTCGGGATACTAGAGCTGGATGCACATATGTTCATGATTAGTGTGCCCTACATCTTCTACATCGTACATAAAAAATATATTAAGGATGAGGTTTTTTCGCACATTAATTAGTAAAATGACGACAAATATTACTCATTATCACGTAGAAAATTACCAACTTCTCATTTTTTAATATTTATCCAATTACTATTGAACATAGATTCATTTTCATTTACTAATTCTAAGTTATAGATAAATTAATAATCAAAACAACCATAAAAGCCCTCAATAGCGCGTTGACTCCTTGATAGGGAGGAAATGAGTCCTGGAAATTTGACCTTTTTATTGATCCCCAATTACGCTGATTGCAAAGAAAAGCTCTCAGAACTCTAATTATTGAACTTCTGAGAAAATATTTCTAGTAAGAGTTTTAGGTTTATGTATTTGTAATCAATATACAAAGTTTATATAAATGTAAGAGCTGTTTAAAAGGAAACCTTTCTGCTTTAAGGGTCATTCTGGCTCTAATTTCCTTATTTCTGCTTCGTTTTTGAACTTCTGTTTCCAAATTAGGGCGACCTAATGTGTAACATCTAGCTTCGTTGTAAATATTAAAGGTAAATGACAAAATACACTGCTTTGCTTCTCAATCTATCGCTAATTTCCTTATTTCTCCTTCGTTTTTAACTTCTGTTTCCAAAATAGGGTGACGTAATTGGAAACAAGAGAGAGCCATTTAGGTAAATACTTTGTCTAGTTGTTGACAAAGTTTTTTACAGTTAAAGGTTAAGTTGTGGCTAACAAAAATGTGTATGAGTTGTTGATTACTTAATGTGATTTGTTTTAGTTAACATAAAACTGTTTTTGAACTGCTGTAGGAGTTATACTAAACTTGACTGCCTAAATTTTTGTTAACAGTTTTCTTAACTTTGTAATAGTTTTATTGTAGCTTTAGCTGAGAGCCCTGGTGGTAACAGTGGCTGCCACATCCTGTCTTGGTTCGCTGTAGAGATAACGGACAACTCTTTTATACCAGAGAGGCAGGTATAAAATGGTTTGTGTAACCAGACATGCAGAATAATTTGCCCCAAGTTAGCAACTTTTCCTTTGGATGTTACCTTTACAACTTTGAATTAATATGTGAAAGTTATGCTTTTCCACGTTAACCCTTCAATTTTCACTCACACCCTTTTTGTGTTTCTAAAATTAAAAAGTTAAAATTTAATTCAAAATATTTTTAAGACAAATATAACTGTAGTGTACATAATGTCTATATTGCTGGTCAAAAACAAATACATTAGTGGTTCTAAAGTTTTCTCCGTAAATTCATCTAACTGTTTTTTATAGTTAGTGTGTTATTTATAATTATTACAACGCGTTTACGAACCAAAATTTTCAAATCGGAAATACTCGTGAGATACTGTATTTTTTGTTAGAACTTTCAGCAGGAAGTTAGCTAACATCCTGAGCGAACAGACATCTTAACCGTACAGGCTACAGAGCCAATTGGATCTTCCACATGTATTTTTATGCTGTATTTTGGATAAGTGTAACAAATGCTGGCGGAAATACATAACCAAGTGGTTATGCAGAAGCGCTAACGTTTTGTTTCCAGAAAGCCCAATAACCTCACCAACGAAGTGCTCTTAATTACTGAGAATCACGTCTCACTTCAGAGATTTTCCGAGAGAACTATTGTTTAGAATCAAAGCAATAGAGATACAATGTGATAGTTTTGCGCATAGTTGATATTTCTTTTTAGAAACATCGAGGAATGATTGGACAATACTGGGCCAGGATGACGAGGCCTCTTGACCGGCTACTCTATGACGAGATTATACAAGATTCCTTAAGGGTTAGCCAAAAAGCTACTGTAACCCCTAAAGTGTCTATTGGAGCACCCACTAGTTACAGCAGGGGTCGCCAAACGTTTTTGATCATGGACCCCTATATAATTTTTCGAAATCTCCATCGACCCCCATAAATGTAATTTTCAGTTGATTAGGTACTGTGTTTGTACATTCATTTTATGATTTTTAAATATTTATTAAAGTAATTTAATAAAGTATTATAGATTAGATCGCTTCTATAAAGAAATTACGCGTGGTTAGAAGTTGAGAATTGCCAAGATAAGAAGTTGCTGTTCTTTTCTCTAAGCAGCTGAGGAGGCGGATTAAGAATCTGATGTTTACCAGCCGTAATGGAATAAAGTGGTTATGAAAATAAAAGATACGATATAAAATTGATTTGGATTGAATAAAAAACCATTTTAATAAATTCATCAAAAACTTTTCTATCCAATGAATGTTATTCTTCGTGAACAAGTCAGTGCAGAGTGTTTCCATGCTGCTAGGATCTAAATGTTCGAAGCTCAAATCAATCAACTCCGCTTGGGCAGGGGTTGTAAAAAGATTAGTGTTATCAGGTTCTGTAATCCATGAGTGCTGGAGCAGCAAGAAAGAAAAAGAGGTCACTCGGGCTTGCTGGAAGGCTACATAGAGCCGGCGGTGGACTTGTAGGCGGTTAGTTGTGTGGCAGAGTGAAATGTCTGTCAGGATGGGGTGCTGGCTGGCTGTACGTTAAAGTATAAGAAGTGGCGAGGGGTAGTTTGTCGGTTGAGCTCTAGGCGACTATAACGTCTGGCAGTGGGGATGTAAGCCGCAAATTGCGTTTGCAGAAACTTTAACTTACCTCCCACAGATCTTGGCCAGCCTCCGCTACAACTCTGCTTTCCACCCTGCTTCGCCAGTAATTTTGTCAGCAAAAGTAATATCTCTTGTCAGTTCATCAACACAGCTCCACAGTTCATAAGTCTTCGCTTCATCATGTATTATATATAAATATAAATAAATTGCTTCTTCTTTATTTTTTTTATATATGTTATATCTGTTTCTGTTTTTTCTTCAGATAATATCCCATCCGACGAAATTTCCTACGCCAGAAAGAAGAATTATTGTGATCTTGCAGAATTTTAATCGACCTTATGCGTTTTCTGATCTCGAAATGCGTATAAAAACATAAAAGCTCTTCCCTAGAATTGGTTCTCTTACCAACAAGTGCGATGTCAATCCTTTTTTTAAAAAAATGGCATTCAAATTGCCAATTTTATTTTAATACTTTAAATTACTTAATTCTAGTAAAGATAAATTACGTTAATTCAGTGTTAGCCGGTGCCCATGTTTAAAATCTACTCTATTAAAAAGCATTTCCTGTAAATTCTTACAAACACAATAATCATAAGATTACAGAAAAATAATTAAGACAACCCAACAAAAAAATGAAAAATAAATAAAGGTTATTTCCCAAAGACTGGTTGAAGCTTACCATATTGTACAAAAGAGTCTTGAAAAGGTTTTTCAAATAGTTAAACATCGTCTAATGAAGACGATCACGTAAGGTGCAGTTTGACAGTTGTGATTGAAGTACTAGCAAATAACTTAACAAAATTGAAATTGATTAATCTTGGAGGTACAAGGAACCACATTATAAGCCAAGAATCATATTTGAAACAGTTCCTTTTGGATTCCCTCCTTTAAATAGAGAATTACCCTGAGTCCTTAAGTTTTATTCCTTGAGTAGAAGCGGATTGTTGACTTTATGTGCGTAGCATTCCAATCCAGACAATCCTGGACGTACACTAATCGTTTTCTTTTAAAGTGCATCAATCAGTAGAATTAGAATTAGAATTAGAAACGGGACGGGACCTACGCCCCACGGCACCGCAGCCACAAGAGGCAATGAGTAAACATTACACGGTGGAAGAAAAATTGATAAACTAGATTAAGGAAAAGATTAAGGTTTTATTTAAAATTAGAAGTTATTAATTATTAAATACACAGATCTTTATGTACCTACTGCTTTATGTAACTTTTTCATTCATGGCTTTAAATGAAAAAAAAAAATATATTTATTTTTATAAATACAAAATACAAATAATATAAGTAATAAAACTAAAGAGTTTTAGCATAAAGTTAATGTTTTATATACCAAGAAGATATTAAGTAAATTTAATGACAGTTGAAATGCATGCGACCACTCTTACCCTCCACTAAAGTTATAATGTAATCAAACTTAAAACTACGTTACTGTAATTACAAGATTAAAGAGCTTTCAGAGTTTATGATTGTAATTTCTTTAATGGTCTAAGATAAAGCTTTTATTGGTAACTATCATCCTTAAACGTACAAATAAAGAGAAATAGTGACCGTCCAAACTAAATAATATATTTATCGCATTAATCTGTTAAGAATAGAATGTTGATAGCTACAATAATTGTTAAAAGATATTTATTTGTATTCCTTTATTTGGAAGAAACGTGATATCATGTAGGAAATAAATTCTTAGGTTGTGAACATAACTTATCTCTAGAGGGGTGAGGAATTGCGATCAGAGAGATTTTCAGTTTTAAGTATAATCTGGAAATAACGGTTTTGAGATCTTGTAAGTTAGGAAAAGAGTTTTTTTTTGGGTGTGTTAAGAAGTTTGTATCTCAAAAAGCGGAAACTGTAAAGGTTCTAATTGAATACGTTGATTTTATCCAGCACTGCGGATCTGATTTTCAAATTTCGACATTTGATTCAATATTTGAATTGGCACACTTGAGAGAAAGAAAAGCAAAAATTAAAAAAAGCAAAAATTCAACTGTTTGTTGAATAGTGATTGTATTTTGGTCTCCTCTTCAGAAATATTCAATGAAATGTGTAAATCTTCAAGGGTTCCTGGAAAAAATTAATGAAAAAATCAGTTCAGAAAAATCAGACTAAAATTAGTTCCATAATTAAGTACAATGTACATTGTAGAATCATCTAAGAGACAATTATTCCAGCACAGAATATAAACGGATAGATTCCAGGCAGAATCTAGGTCTAAGGAATAAAGCGGGGCGGAATCTGTGCCCCGTGGCATTGCAGCCAAACGAGGCTTATTTTGCCTCCTCCCTTTAAATTTAGTAGATGTAACCTCCCCTAATCAGGAGGTTGAGGACTTCCCCAACTAGTTCTTTTTGTGCTACTGTCTCTCAAAGATCCAAAGGTTTCATAGCGCAATCACTCTATCATTAGCCAGTGAGAGGCCGTTTCCTCTTCACCCTGACACAATCTGCACAACGGATCCGAGCTAATAAGCCCCACCTTAAACAGATCCTTCCTGAACCTACCATGCCCGGTGAATAGACCGGGTAATAAGAGTAATCTGATTTCTACCCAAGCACAGAGTCACTTTGCCTCTTTGTATACACAGCCAAGGCTTCTTAGTCTTGCTGTGTTTGACCCCCAGGACACTTTACCCAATTCTTTTCATGTTCTCTGCAGATCCAGTCTCTGGATGCAACACGAAGTTAAATTAAAATTTTATTAAATCTTTAATGAACGAAAAAAAAGTGTCATATCCATCGTCATTTATAATCAGCTATATTTGGGAATGATCACCATTTTTTCATTTTTCCATATTATTGGCGATCAGTTCACAACCTCATCACTCACAGCTAGAGCAGATTAATAATCAACAACATCCCTGCTAATCTCTAATGAGAGTTCAACAGTCCCAATGGACGTTAATTTCGTTCAATGACCGTGAAAGATATTCAATGAAATTACTTCATTAATCTCCATTTCAATAGAAATGTGAGCAATTAGAGCAAATCGGCGGAAGATTCAATTATGGTTATATTAACAATAAGGATTATATATTATTATTACGAACAACATTGGAATGAATACAGAATAATTAGGGACTTCAATTAATTGTTTGTTTTAATAAAGTTGAATTGTTTGGCATATGATGGACATTCACGTACACTCTTTGATTCATTGAAAGGAATTTATACGACCTGTGCGAAAAAAAAATTCTTTGAATGTGTCAACTTGATATGTACATGATATCAAGCGATTGTCCACAGAAATTAACGCGTGCCTGCCACTTAAAGTCAAATGAAAGCTTGCTTCAGGAGATTATTAAATTCTTCAAGGGTTTGGGGATTAGCGGTATTACAAGTAGATACTTTTGGCGACCTATTAGTTTTTATGCCGAAACTATTCCTTTAACTTGAAAAGTACGATATAATCAATCGCTACAAACTCTTCTGTGGAATCGTCAGGCTTGAACGAGTCATTGATCGGACCTAATGGTCTGTTTTCTCGGTTGATGCCATCAATCAAATCGGTCGTACGACAAACATGCGTGCTATTACGGAAAAAATCAAAGATATTTATTTTTATTTATCTGCAAAAAAACTTATGCAGTTCACTCATTTCCGATAACTGATTAACTAAAATATAAACATATAAGTTTAAATTAAAATTCACAATTTTATGTGTTAAAACATGTAATGAGAGACTCAAAATTAAAAATAATAGAAATAAAATAAAATAACAAATAACAAATAAATAAAAGAAGTATAAAACGTTGTCTTATTCGAGTGCCTAATTTAACTATCCCAAGATACTGCATTTAAGGAAGAATACATTTCTTTCTCAAACTTAGCGCAAGCAGCACAACACCTTTTCAGGAAGTGGAAAACCTTTTCTTTAAGAATACAAGATAGCAAGTATATAACTTCCTCCAAAAGAAAAGTTGGTAATTTAGATTGTAAAGCCTCTCCTTAGTTCTTAAAGAAAGCTAGGAGAACTGGGATATTAAAGTCATTTATACATTGTCCACATCTAAAGACAGTTTTTTTTTTTTTTTTGTAGTTGCAAGTTACGTCGCATTCAATGCTTACTTCTGAACTCCGCTCGTTATATCAAACCCAATGACGATTTGACCATCTTTTGAACTATTCAGCCTCTATCAGCTTACTCAAGATCCTTCCAAAAACACCACAAATCTACTTTCCAGCACCTTTAGATGAAGCTCAAGAATTTTTTTCGTCACCAACCATACCAGCAACTTAAATTTCTATTTCTGTTTTTTGTTTGTTTATTTTTTGCCTGTCATTCAAATTCAGAAGGTGACTTTTTGATGAAAATAGTATACTATGGCTTCCTACATTTCATATTCGTTGGAGATCACATCATTTAGAACAATGCACTAAGATGATCTGATGATGCTATCTGTACAAGTTTACGGTTGAAATAGTGAAATTATAACCACAGGTTAGGCTAAAGTACATCCTTCAACAGCGCTGAATATTACTAGTATACAGACTGAGTTAATGCTGTCTTAACGAATTATCTCCCGCAGAACATTTGCTAGCGGTTTATATCATTTACCAACAGCGTCCTAATCTAATTTGTGAAACAATCCAAAAGATGATACAGATTAGTGCTCAGAGACTGATACTAGGCAGAGACTACAAATATATGAACTCACTAGTCGAATTTATGTAGTTTACTATATATAATAAAGTTACATTATCTCGAGAAAATCATCTCTGTTTACGGTGGGAAATTTTTTAGTATTTTCGCAAGATCGCAATGGTTTTAGTTGGGACATTAAAAGATGTTTATTTTGAAATAAACAATCTACAACTTCACAATTTCGAAGATATGTATTTACCACATTGCAGTTATTAGGAATTCACTTAGAATGTAGAGCTTTTAGTTCACACTCTTTGACTTTACTGTCATACTGCAGTACTATTAATAAGAATACAATTTTATCTTAATCAATTTAAGTTTTTACTCGCTTCCTGAATTAGAATTTTTATTCTTTAGGCGGGAATTTCAAGATACATACAAGAATAGTGAGCGGCCAACTAATTGGTTGTAACAATGTCTGTTTGAATACAATTTACATATATATTTAATATGTAAATCCTTGAGGTCGCAGACTTATTTAAAATGGTGCCCAGGTTGTGAGCAGTGCTCTGCAAGCAGTAGAGTACCCTCTCACCGCGTTCAGTTCCCATCAAATAGAGAGAATATTTAGAAAGAAGGTAAAAAAAAAATGAAGTCTTATACACCTTTTTTCGTCTCTGCAATTTACCCGTTATTGAACGTTTTTATTATTCAAATGTGTATAAATATGTCCTTTTTAAAATTCATTAATTAATTACTGTTTCCTGTCTGATATTGGTTAAAAACACAAAAACAAAACATTTCGTGTTTCTTTTCTAGTTTTCTTCTCATCCGCTACTCCTAAATGTCTATTGAAAGTGGGCCAGTTCCATATTTATACTAAATAATTACTACAAAGTTGAAGAAATTCGACGAAGAGAGAATTCTGCAAGCTAGAGTAGTGCAGCAAGTAGTAGATAGAGATATCTTGACGGATGTAGATACAGTGGAGAGTCTCGGTTATCCGTCATGACCGGGACCGGACACGCGACGGATAGTCGAATAGACGGATAATGGAAAAGAACAGGAAAATTTCCAGATTCTTTTGTTTAACGTGTATAAAACTTTGTATTAACTGGTATACATATTTTATACGTTTATACGCTTAAGCCTTAAAAGGTCAGGTATCTTTCATTATTCAATTCATTCTATTGTGTATTAAAATTAATGAATACAATGTCTGCGACATCTAATCGGTTTTGTGGGCGGTTTTGTTTGTGGTTGATCTTTTTTAGGAAAAAACCCACAAACTGTCGAATGATGGACATGAGTATGGACCTAAAAGACAAAGGAAAAAATCTGAAAAGAAAATATTCACACTCTGCGTTGAACGGGGTTGTGACCGTCACTAATTTTTAATTTTTAAATACTGAGGGCAGTGACGGTTAATTGGAATAGACGGTTAAAAGTGTAACTGATAACCGAGACTGTACTTATACATATTTCTGCAATAAACTGGATGGTCCTGCATGAAGAGAATTGTAAAAATTGGACTATAAAACATAAAAAATGGAATGTAACGCCAACTAACTTGGCTGATCTAACTCAATTTATTGGAAGCCATAAATTTTGTGTGTGTAAAATCCTGACTTTACACTATATAACCTCATTTGCAAAGATTAAATGAACCTCATTTTCGTATTTAGTATCCAGTTTACTAAAAGATGAACTTATTTTAAATTAAGTGTTATCAAATTAACTCAAAAATGAAAATTGTGAGGAAGTAAAATTTGTTGATAAAGGTACAAAAATTTCTTGAATCGACCCCATTGCTCAAGATAAGTTAACTTTCCAACTCTCTATTTTAACTTTTAAAAATGTCAGCCTTTCAAAAAATAAAATAAATAAATAAAATATTAAAAATATTCAAATGAAAAAAAAAAAAACCGTGGTTCAAGAATATAAAATCAGGAGAGAAAAGGATTGTTGAATTTCAAACATTTTAAAAGTCATTTCACAATTCGCAAATAAAATTAAAAACTGAAAATTATCTGTTGTACGGCAATTTTTTTACAATATTTTACTTATAAGAAATATAGATATATAGATAAATAGATTTATTTGCTTGTAGTGATATTTCCTCCATATAATTAGAATTAGTTTGCAATGCATTGATATAATCTTTCTTTATTTTGGATATTTATATGTATACATTAAAAAATATTCACTTACATCTAATTTTAAATTGCTTCTTAATTCAAGATAAAATATCTTCAACTGAAATTGCTCTTGTTTTTAATGCTGCAATGATAAAATAGTAGAGATCATCTAACTTAACTTTATTTGAAAACTGCAGTAAATTGTCAACACTTTCTACTTCATCTGTGTTGATATACTTCTAAATATATCTATTTCTTGAAAGCTTGTAATTAGGGTATACAATCAGGAAGTGATATAGACTGTCCTGTTCGCAAATGTTACATGCCGGGCATTCATTTTTAAATATCTATTTGAACAGCGTCTAGTCTATCTTCCAAACGGACAAAGTTGGCTTTTAAAGTTTAAAATATTCGAAAAATTCATTTGTAAGTTAATTTAAATGTGTATTAAAGCTTCATAAATCTGCATAAAATTTAATGTGAATTTGGAACATTTGGTTTAAAGTTGAAAGAGATGTACCAAAATCTCAGCAAATGCGGTTCTATGGCATTTACGAAAAAAAATAAAATAAACAAAAATCATAACTTCTGAACGAATTGACTTAGAACAGCCAGGTTTGTGGCGTTTCACTCCGCTTTTTATGAACCTCGGCCAAATTGTTTCTTTCTTCTTTATGCAGGACTACTCAGTAGGCCAATAAAATGAAACAATAAATGCATTTAAATAGACATAAAATGCTTAACATGTAAACACGTAACCTCGTCAAAACGTTTCGTTCTTAGTCCTAGAAAAACATAACTTAAATGGAAGCTACAATTTATTCTTTATTCTGTATATTCTAGTATTTGGCATAACTATTAGTAGTCACCGATAACAATGATCCAAATGGGCTTACTTTATTTTTGAAAGAGTAATTTTAATTGGATCAGAAACAAGAGCGTTTCCACCCAATTAAATTGATTTTATTGATAATTCAATTTTTAGGCAGAAAATTTCACTAGTTTTCTGGCTACACCAGCTGATGACGCGTTTACATATTATTCAAGGATCCCAGTTTTCATTCAAGTAAAAAATTTCTTTCTGTAAGAAGGGTTAAATGAAGGACCTGAAAACCAGTCTCTGCAAGACCCTATCCTCCTTTGTGATGAAACGCAGGAGGTTGGAGTGGAAAAACGCCCTGAGAGGCAATTAGGAAAAGGCTAATGCGTTTTTAAGCGAGCTCCAAGCTATGAGAAGCTTTTCTATCCTCCCAATAACCCCACCTCTATTTTGCCAATAAAGTCTGGACCAGTTTTTGGTCCTCCTGCTCACAGGGTGCTGGGCGCCTTGCAAATGTCGCCCCACATACTGAACGGCAAAGTATAACAGACCGTATTGAAATTAAATTACCTAACCCTATATGTATACATAGCAGCTGGCAATACCAAATTCCATATTCCATTACCAAACCCTGTACTTCATCCTGCGACCCTTATTAATTCTATTTATTAAATTATAGAACTATCATCACGTTGAAAATTTAACTAAATAGAAAATTTTCCCATTATTCTTTATTCATTTTAAAGGAATTTCCTTCTTTTAAATGAGCTTTATTGTTTACTATGTTTAGATAGAATAGATATATCAACTTTGTGAGCCTAAGAGTCTTGGAACATAGCCCCAAAATTGAAAAGACAATTGCATGTAATGGAGAAGCGATATGTAAGAAAGGTCTCAGTTTAAAGTCCAGAAGGAATAGGATTAGGGATGAAGAGAACCGGGCATGGAATCTTCCAAAGAAAGAATACAAAAATCTCTGCCCCACATATTTAGAAAACCAGAGAATAAAATCTGTTTCTAAATTGAAGGACAATAAAGTTAACTAAACATGAATTTTTATAGCAGCAATCTTTCTTAAGCAATGCATTGCATAAAATAATACTAACCAAACTAAGGTTACTAATGGCGACAATTGTGAGCATTCTATTTGAGAACTAAGTGATTAAAAAAAGTATTAGAATTCCAAAATAGCGTAAGACTGGAATCAGTAAAGAAGCGTTTTATTCAATGGAACTTAGAGAATGCAGCGTTCATACGCTTCTCATGATTAATGTTTGTGAAAGAAGAATTGAAATGAAAGTTGCTTACGAAGCAACACGTTAAACACAAATTAGTTTAACGTAAAAAGCCACCACAGACAGGTGGATATACACGATAAGTGTAACAGAGTAAGTGAAACTGAATAGCAGTATTTTATTTAAAATTATATTGCTATAAGCTTAATATGAGAGATATTTTAACTGCATTTTCCTCAACATATTTCTGCGAACAGTAAATAACAGCGACACATTGCTTCTATACTAATTATAATCGCCAGGATGCATCAGTGTTTTGATGGAACGCCGAACTTAATATGCACTCTAAAATCATCCTCCTTTTATGAGAACTTATTGCAAGTGTATGATGATCCTCTTTGAGATGGAGCAGTGTTAGGCGGAAGGTTTAGGTCGGTGAAAGTAATATTGCTTCTTCAAGTAGTGGAGATATAACCTGGGCCTCTTCTATCGAAGTGATGAGAGAAAATCTAGATAAAGTTAACATATTTTTGGTCTTCTATTAAGTGGACTGCACCTTAGTCCAAACATTAATGGAAGTAATTCTTAATGTGGACATTTACGCTTATTTTGGTCTGTTTGCTAACATTCGAAGGCGTTTTTATACGCTTAGTTTTAGAAAATATTTGTATTTCTATTCAAATACACTTCTGGTACCTTATCTTGACCACCTTCATGACCTTCTACGCTCATCGAACTTAGAGGGGAACGTTAATAATCTTTAATGGACAAGATGAGCTTTAAGAAATGTTGAGTTAATAACTTTCTCCCTCTGGTGAAACTTAGTTTTACCCTCTAAAATATTAAAATATATTTGAATTAAAGAAAATGTTTAGTTTGGGGAAAATTTTCACAAGTATAATATTATCTTATTTCATGAGTCAATTCATACGTAACTGTTAAATGGTCTCTGAAATAGGTGCGCACGCTAAAGTGTTAGTGTTAAAGACTAAATGTAATAGTGGATGGAGAGGCTGGAGTTGTGAGAGTGAAAGTAAGAGAAGATAGGAGGGATGGTGTGCATGAGAGAGGCCGATAGAAGTTGGAGGCAGCAACCGGGGCCCGAAATAAGAGATAGGAACTACCGTCCGTAGATGTAAGAAATGGAAGCTGTACCATTGGACCAAACTTAAACATTTCTACCACATTAACTTTGATTCATACGTTCCCCTGTGGTTCAAACAGTCTTCTTTCCGCGGCCCATCCTTTATCTTTTCTTATCCTTAACAAGGCTGCCACACACGACCATTCTTCTATCTTTTATACACATTCTAATATATCAAATCTTCAACTCTTTCCGTTTTTCTATCCTACTACCTCTTTTATACATTTTTTTAACTTGTTTTTTTGGATTCCACAGGGAGAGGCAATTTTTGATCATGTACTGTCCTTTTTCATTAGTTGGCCTTCTACAATACATTTTCTACTTTACAAAATATCTCTGCATTACTGTTGGGCAATAGAATTTATCTATACATTTTGCTGTGATCAAATCTGACATTAAAAAGGGTAGACCTAAATAACGGCTAGTTTTTCAGGCGAAATAACATCCATCTATAGGCTCTTTCACAATCTACACTATTATACCATCCGGTAAAACCCTTGCCTACTATTCAATAATCGTCATCTGTCTCTATTTCCGCCATTGTATCCAGTCTACAGTAATCGCGCTATCTACTCTTCTATAATTGCGCTTCTCAGCGAATTTTAAGACAATACAAGCAAGCATACTGGAGAACTGATCTTGTAGCCTTAACATTCGTTTTCTTTGTTCCTCGCCGACAGAACCTACCTAAGGCAGCAGTTAACGAGTTCTCTAATCACTGCTAGTTCTGCAGCAAGGTCACAGATTTTTGCATGTTGGATTTGTTTTCGAAGATTCCAAATAGTGGCATTAACTTCACAAAATGGAAGTCCTAAAAGCTTTTTCTAAAGTCGTATCACCATTATTAAAGTTTTTTCGGCTAGCTGATTAAGCACACTGTTTCAATTGCCCACAGCCTCAGCCTCAGCAGCTGTGAACTATTTTCTTCTTTTAATGTGAAACTTTTAGTTTTCTGGAGAAAGGTTATTGATCTTATTTTTTGAAGGAACTGAGTACATTAATTGCCTTAGGCTGCACACCCTCAACATCACAGGACTAACTGTGCGGTTACAGAAACTCAAGAAACTAGTTCGAGGTGGGTAAGTTCATTTAATAGAATAAATTAATTAAAACTTGAAACGTGTTGAGATAAAAATTACTTGTGCACAGAAGTGTGATAAAAATTTTCAAGCGATTTCGTAAACGGTTGTAAACGGAGGGAAAGCGCCATTATTCTTTGCTGTATTTCACTCATATTAATACATTAAACCAAATCGGTAGCCAAGGATTCGAACCTAGAGCAGCTTAGCTTGATTATTCATACTTCTATCACTTGGCGCCTTGTGATAAAGTTACGTGACGGCGGCATAAAATAACTGAAAACAATATTGCTAACAAAAAATTTGTTAAAGACATTACTGATATCTCACAACTCGCTGTTTGACCATCTACATTCATTATACACAGAAAAATGCTACCCGTTGCAGTTAAAATTTCATGAATGACGATATTTATTCAATGTTAATAAGAAGAAAGTGTAAGATTTTAGAATCTAAGGCACCAATGGTATAACTAGGAATAATTTATTCCATTCTACACTTTACAAGAGATTCATGAGTCCCATGGTAGAGCTTCTACAATCCAGGCAACCTTTTGGACATCATTAATGTAGTATGTAGTTGGAGCTACGTTAAGAACACCGGGAAACTCCCAAGAAGGAAGGAGGATGAAAAAGATGGGTTTGAGACTCAAGTTTGTGTGGTTTTTACCTTTATTTTTCAGGAGAGCAAATAGAACTCTGCCTTGCACAAACAAAACAACACCAACTACTACTGGTCGTTGTTTAGCCTCCGGTAGTGGAGAGTATTCTATGAAATATTCCACCATCTACTGCATTGTTCAAGGAATTAAAAGTGAGAAGGAGAGAGATATATGAAATGAAAGCTGGAGAGGATGTACCATCCACACTGTGAATATTGCAGGAGAAGTATTGTCACAGGTATCAAGATGGCTTTTCATGCAGATACGCACTCAAGTACTTCTGCAAATATTTGAGGATGGTATCTTGTGATAAAAGTATTATGTTGTACGTAAAACAAACAGCTGTAAGCTCGGAAGTATTAACAATATTATAGTTACAGTATAGAGGTTTAAATAATACATGGAATTACTTGTATTCTTGTATTTTTTAAGACTATTTTTGTATATTCACTTCTTATTTTGGGTATAAATTTATATAAGATTCACAGGAAATTATTTTTTACTGTAAGCAGAGGAATTTTTTCGTGAGTATTGAAGAGAAAGTACATTGCTTTTTCATTTTAGATATATCCTTTAATTTAAGGTATAACACAACTATAATTTAAGCACCATAACCCATTTAAGTTATAATTTAAACATTCATAATTGAAACAGTCATTAATAATTAGGTAGTCACTTTAAGCTCATGACTTTGTGGAGGTCCTCGAACCGCTCCATGACTGAAGAAGGATGAGCCGTGGAGATGGCGTAATTTCCTGTTATGATATCGCAGTTAGCCTAGATCTGGGATGGCGAACCTTTTTGAGACGTGGGTCAAATTTTGTTCATTTTTTTTTTTAGTACTAGCTCTTGGGTCACTAATGCCCATTTGGACAAGAGTTAAGTTTAAAAATTTTAAACTGAATATTTTCAAAACTAAACTTTAAAATTCAGTTGGCTTAACTGGGTAAAACGGGACGAAACAAGTGCTGTGGAAGTCTCTTTTTACAAACATAACTGAACAAAACCTTACAAAAGTGTGTTTTACCTGAAGAAAAATCTAAATATGGTTATTTGCTTTGGGTTGTCGATTTTTTTAACAAACAAAATATGAGTAAAATTATACATTTTATTTGATATTTTGTAAACACTTTTGCTTTATTTAAAATACTACAAAAGCATTTTTCGTCATTTGTTTTTTAGAAATGTAATGATCAAACTAAAGGTTATAGATAGCATTTAAATTGCTTTTGTGTCAATGCGTGTTTGAAAAAAATACAGATAGAATATAAATTATCCACACAATTAGAAAATCTAAATCAACCCGCGTAAAAAAAAAAACAAATGGTTGCCTAGCAATTGTAGGTCAGTGAAAAAGCTTGTTCGGGTGAGTGTGTGTGCCCCCGGGTCATAGGTTCGCCATCACTGGCCTAGATAAACTGAACACTGACTAAATGCATTAAATTTGTGTTGATGAGAGGATAAGAGAATGAAAATCACTTCGAAATTTATAATTATCTTGGACTCCACTGGCTATTATTTCCTACGAAGTTAGTTCAAGGCATTGTGAGGACTATCTTCTTCTTTAAAAAAATCAGCCGATCTCTTGGCTCGCAGCCACAACTAAAACCATTTGATCTAACCGCTATCATCTACATTACGATCATTCAACTTAGCCCTAGCTATTTATCCGGATATTGTTTATTATAAACAAGTTTGAAGTATGTATTCTGCAGTTTTGCATAGTCTTGCATCATAATATTACTCTCAACTCTACATTCTTAAATCTAGATATTTCTGTAACACTTATCACTTCCCTTAACGTAACCATGCTGCATAAGAAAATTTTTACTGTTTTCTGAATAGAAGTGTTTGTCCTCACAATAGTCCTCACAATGCCGCATCTGCCTTTATCCATTTGTAGTGTAATAGAGGTAGATGCGAATGCTCCCTCGTACTTTTAAATTTCACCAACTTCTGTAACATCCTAGTACTTTTTGTGACTTTATAAGCAAATAATTAGGTCGGTTAAAGTTAGACTCCTCCAAATAGTTACTCAGAAATCTAATGAAGGAACATGATAGCAATAAAAAGAAGAAGAAGAAAAAAAAAAAAAAAATTAGTTTCCTATCTTAACTAGTATCCTTCTGTAAGTTTTATCTTAAATGATATCTTTAGTATTAATTTAGTGTCAGAAATAATGCAATTTCCTGCTGACCGAGAAATACTATAATAAAAACATTTTATTAAAACGTGCTTGTTAAAACTTCAGCCAACTTTACTTTGTATTTGATTATAAATTTCCGCAGGAGTTTGTAGAATTAAGGAAGTTTAAATTCCTTTTCGTTTATTATTCATTAAAGGTTTTAGGATATCACATTGTGCTGCTGTTGATTTATTAATCAAGAATATTTTACTCACATCAAATGCCAGTCTATATTTCTGAAAAAGTTATTCGTTATTTTATTAGAACCAATGAAAATATAATTGCTTCAATAAAACAATGATTCTGTTAATAACATTATGGGATTAATAATGTAGTAATTATTAGTATAAAAAAGGAGACAAGCTTGAGTGCGGGAATTACCGAGGTATCTCACTACTGGGTATTGCGTACAAAATCTTCTCCAACATCCTTCTAAAGATAACTAATATTTTTGCTGAACGTGTCTTAAAAGACTATCAATGCGGATTCCGGGGAGGTAGGGGAACGTCGGATCAAATATTCGTTGTAAGACAATTGCTCGAGAAGTGTTGGGAGTACAAAATCGGGTTACACATTCTCTTTGTGGACTATCGCCAGGCATTCGATAGTGTCAATAGAAATAAGATGATTGAAGCTCTACGCGAATTTGACTTTCCCTGCAAACTAGTTAGGCTCATTAAAATGACGTTAGACAATAGTAGTGCTAAAGTGCTTATCGGCGGTGGCCTGAGTCGGGAGTTCCCAGTAACGACAGGAGTGAGACAGGGCGACGCGCTCTCAGCCACGCTATTTAACCTCGTCCTCCATAAAGTCATGCTGAAGTTAAACCCTACTGGCAACATACTACGTTCATCCAGACAAATCTGTGCTTATGCGGACGATGTATGTTTGATCGCGCGAAATAGTGGGACGCTCAAGGAAATGCTGTTGGAGCTTGACACGGAAAGCAAAAGGATGGGCCTGCGAATAAACGAACAAAAAACAAAGTATTTGTGCACTTTAGGTGATAACACCGCTAGTTTCGCGGCACATGGGTACATTTTTGAGCGCGTTAAAAGCTTCACTTACCTAGGGTCTGAAATAAATGAGGAAAATAAAATTTCAATGGAAGTAAGCAAAAGAATCATGACGGCCAACCGCGCATTTTTTGCCAACCGAAATTTTTTTAAAACGCCCGACTTATCCCGGACTACTAAGGCTAGGATATATAAGACTTTAATAAGGCCGGTGCTAACCTATGGAGCAGAGACGTGGACCCTTACTGCTGCAATGGAAAACAGCCTCAGGATATTTGAACGGAAAATGCTAAGAAGAATATACGGACCTGTGTTAGACAGTGAGTCAGGCAACTGGAGAATTCGTAAAAATAGTGAGCTGTGCGAGCTATACCAGGATGTCAGTGTCGTTCAATTTATCAAAATCCGACGTATTGACTGGCTGGGCCATGTGGAGAGGATGCAGGACGATAGAATGCCCAAGCAAATGTTGTACGGGGACGTATATGGCACGAGAAGAAAAGGGCGCCCACGAAGAAGATGGCTTCAAGATGTTGAGGATGACCTAAGAACACTTTCCGTCCGCAGGTGGAAAGAAAAGGCCATGGATAGAGATGTATGGAAAGGCATTATTAAGGAAGCCAAGGCCCACCCTGGGCTGTAGCGCTACATACAACAACAACAACAACAATTATTAGTATGGTTTGCTTAAATTTAGGCTCTGGTGCTAGTATTGTCGGAAGTTGGAGGTGTAGAGAAAATTAATTCATTTAATCCACATCATGTTTGCATTTATAAATAATAGAAGAGTTAGTTTCAATAAGATTTTAATGCTGAAATATTGAGGACATTTTAAAGCAAATTAATTTTTCGTGTATGTAATACATAACTTTCAAAGTGATTTAATGTTTTATAGTTTTTATAGTTTTGAGATGGCTGGCTTGCAATCTACGATGAACAATGTTAGGTGATAGACAGCGATGTCTGTGACAAGATTCTAGTTTGAGTTCTGTGCAGCTACATTTTATTGAAAGACAAAAGTGATGATGCTCAGATACAATTAACTCATGAATCGAGGAAATATTCGAAGCTTAATCTTTATCTTTTTTTTTATTAACAAACATTTCATTTTATTTAAATTATTATAAATGTATACAAATGTAAATTTCATTTTATATTCAGCAGGCAAGTTTTAAAATTAGATATCTGAATACCTGCACCAATCTTTATTTTTTAGCAGCCAATCACTTATTCTGAATTTTTTTTTTTTTTAGTTATTTGTTCAAACATTTTTTTAAAAAAATTCAATCTATTCTCATATTACTATACAGCTCTGGAATGACAGAGAAGCATTATGAAAATCTGCTGAATGTAGGCGGAAAATTGCAAATTGATCAAACGTAAAACCAATAAAAGAAGACGTCTCCTTTGTTAGTTGGTACTTCTATCCAATATTCTCTCTTTGGAGAATTACTTGAGAAAGGCTTCCGTCTTTTATTTTGCCTTCCATCCCTCCTCCTCCTCCAAAATCCACTTAGATATGAAGATAAAAGTAGATGAGAGCACAAGAAGAATACTTAAATGAAACTATGGATGAAAATCTTTTAATAATACCAATTTTTGATTGGAATTTGTTGATTTTTTTCGCTGCTTGTTTTTGGGTTCTTAAATAAGAGTGATTAACGATACTGCTTTAGGATTCCACCCCAACAGAAGTGTGCTGGGACAGAAACCTTAAGGATAGCCTAACGACCTAATGCTAATTAGAATCCATAACTGTCAATCAAAGATCCATAAGGCAAAGGATATCCGTCTCTTGGCCATAAAGATGTACATTTGTATCTTACAAGAATTAAAATAAATAATGCCGTATTAGTAATTAATTTAAAATTAATATTTTATTTTATTTTCTGTTATGTTCCAGAGGGAGCTAAGGTGTAAAATAGAAGGCTTCATAATCTAGATGGTAAGTGATATTTTCTCTGCATTTCTCGGTTATTGATTGTTCTCTGTTTTATGACTACAACAAAATCACCCTTTCAGGTGATAAAATTGATTGGGTGAAATATAAATAGTAGACTATAAATAGATAGCGTATGCCTAAGATAAGTTGTATTGCAGTATAGGGTTCGATTCCCAGTTTCCTTTACATTTTTTTTTGTTTTTTATTGTCTCACTCATACATGTCTTCCAATTTCGGTACTTCTTCTCAGCAATAAATATTGAAAAGGCTCTCTTAGAGTGACAGTTTGTTTTCTTGTTATTGTTGTTACTACTGTTATTTTGACGGCAGTGTAGAGGGAGAGCGATGACATCTTTACCCCATACTCCTTCCTGTACAGCCGCAGCCACAGGAAGATCCTTCCCTCGGCTAACCTTGTTTGCTAGCAGTTTTAATTTATGTTTTCCTCTCTTGTCTTCGCTTCCCCCCAAAGATATTTGCTTCTTTTCTTTTTCTCCACATTTTATTCATATTTTACCCGCAAGAAAAGCGCATATTTATTTAAATGTGTAGCTATTTCCGTACTAAGACGAAGTGTGTCATATATTTAAAGAATATAACAACTCAAGTTTGTACATTTTACATTTTGCACTGTTTTTGTTATTTTAAACTTATCCCTGATAAATATATTTCTTAATATTTTGTTAGTGCGGTTACTGCTTTCGAAGGCAGAAGGTTTATGAAGTTTGTGATTTTATAAAGGAACATTTTTACAGACAAATTTTTGTTATGGTAATACTGTGGGAGTAGGGCATCCCACTAAAGTCTCATTCTAGACCTTGACACTTATTAACGAATATTAAATGCCTTTAAAAATCCAATTATGGTTGAAATTCGAAAAAAGTTTGTCACTTAGTACTTCCAGAATTGTAGTAATGGGAATTAATATGAGAGTTTAATACCAGATTTTAACCCCAAAGGAGGGAAAGAAAACAAAGAAAGAGGAAAGTTAGGTATGTTGGAGAACCAGAAAACTTGAAGGTGTATCTAAGAAGAAAGGTGAGTACGGGTTGACATTAAATAGAGACTGGGAGCCGCGCTGCGGAGAAGGTACTAGGATAGCAGATCACGCCCACTATCTCCAGCAGAGTTCCAGGTATACTTGGTACCGGCTGGCCGTAGAGTAGAACAAACAGGAGTGGGCAGACGAACTTGGGCTCCAAAGTGTGAGTGAGTAGAAAGGCTCCAGTTCCAGCTCCTGTAGCTGTAGTCTGGAGGCTATCCACGAACCATAAGACAAATTAACTCCATCCATCTTTTTCACCCGCTATTCCCTCTTCATCTAGTTCACCTAGTAGCCTCTCCCCTCTATTATTGACCAGAATTTTCTAGAAAGAGAGAACTTGTGCTCGTATATTCGGTGAGGAAACATAGGTGGCAACATGTTAGCGAGCCTCTTTGATTAATTGGTAGATAATTGTTGTTGGTAGAGAAATAGAACGCCCTTACCTTGCGTTATCCAGGTCACAAATATCTTATACCCTATACTCCCGTCTTTTATATTTCAATTTAATATTTGAAAATGAATGGCGCAGCCTCTACGTCTAGAAAGTTTCTTAATTTTCCTAAAATACTTGGATAATTCTGATCACACATTCCGCGCTCCTTCAGATATCTTTCTGCTTTCATCAGAGATAATTAGTTTTCCTTCATCGTAACTTGATTTATCGTTTCACGCTGATACTGATAATTCTCTTACACAGCTGGCTGGCTATTACCTCCATTTTAAGGCTCGTATGTTTCGATTAGATATTTCTTAGCCTTACTCTGTAATTGTATAATTTATCTCTTTATTTATTTACTGTTCTTAAAGGAATTCCTTTTAACAAGAGTTGGAGCATAGGAATTTACTTATTTATTGATTAGTTATTGACATTAAAACAATGGTTAAGCTCACAACTTAATCACTTACAAACCCCACATCAAATTATATTTTGCAGAAGGTTAAACAATGATATGTATTACAAGAGTAACCATTTAAGGAAACAAAAAAATGAACGTTGCTGACAGACACGTAATAATTATAAAAAATAAGAGAGAAAATACATCTTACTATTCCACAAAATCTTAGCTGAACATCCGGCTTCTTTAGCCTCTCGCCTCTCATCCTGAACAATTTCTGACGATCATCCTAAACGTCTTAAACGTCAATGGCCTTTTGATTTGCTCTAATTGAATGTAAGGGAGTGTTAAAGTTTTATGCGGAGTGCTACCATTGGATAGTTTCTTCCCTCATTAATTATTAATATTGTACAGAACAACTGAATTACTTTCGGCAAAATTTTGCCATTGCAATAATCAAATAAATTAAAAATATAAAAAGTGTAAGTGAAATCCAAAATTTGATGATAATCTGACGAGCGGAAGTGTCACATTACTGAATAACTTTTGTGATTTTCAGCTACTTTTTCTTACGCTAAATAGCTTCAACAAAAATTTTATTACGCGAATTGAGATAAGTCATCTAATTAGTTTATTTTAGGATTATTTCGATTTTAGTAAATCTTCTCTACATTCAAAGTATAAATTAATCTCTTAATTAATGTATATCACTGGAAATTTAAGTCAAGAAATTGCTTTAATCTTGAGTTAGAGGTATAAATAGAAGTAGGCTGTTGTGTGCGAAGAGTTTAAAGTTTCTTGGAGTGAATAGAAGAGCCCCTCAGGGGAGTACAACTAGTAATTGGTTGGCTTATAAAATGAGCTTTAAGCTAATATATACCTACTAAGCTTGGCTATACATAGAAGTACTATATACAAAATATTTATATACTGGTAATTAAAGCCGAATTCAACAGAAAATATAGTTTCTTTAACTTATCCTCTACTTTCTCATATTTCTATTTATGTAATGTTCAAGTAATCTAATTTTTATTTGGTACATCACTTTGCACGAAGAGATTAGAGGTTTTCTAAACATCTGAACTAGATAAATCTATCGTGAAACAGGATCTCATATTTTCCTTTTATTTCAGTTTTTAACTTCAAGTTTTACTTAAAAATTGAAAGTATACGCAATAATGTTTGTTGTACTTACTGTCATACAACACAATCGAGTGTAATGGAAGGGTGAAGAAAGAGATAAAAAAAAAAAAATTAAAAAATCCCAAAAACATTTAAAAGAATGTCTTGGAATTATCTTAAGATTAGCAAGGAAATCTTAAACTCAAAAGCAAAATAATTGGGTTTATTATTTTGTAGAGAGATTATTTTTTAGTAGTAAGAGATGAATGATTGGGAAATAGTTAAGTGCAAATGATGTTTGAATGAAGAAGTGTGAATGTGATTTCACGAGCGGTTTTGTTGATGTCTCTGATGTATGACCAGTGACTCAGATTGATTGTTACTGCCTGAGTCACTTTGCGTTCACATTCTTCTTCAGCTTTGCTCCACCTAGGTAAGAATAAAGGATCTTTCCACAGGCTTAATGAAAAAGGGCGAAGAAGTAACCTCCATATTCTGCTACTTGGCGAAGGCTTATCGTACTACCGCTGGTAATTTTTCTCTTCATTCCTTGCGCTACACAAGGCGCTAATTTAGTTAAACAACTAAGTTGCAGACGCAAACCCCTTCTTCAGTCGACTACTCCTATTTTAAAGGTTCAAAACCCTACTGAGTTAGATAGAGGCTCTCGTTGCAACTCATTAGACAATGGCTTTAATTCTGCGGTGGAAACAACGTACAAGAAAGTTGGCTATCAAAGCTTTTCAACAAATATATGTAACACAAAAGTTTTAATACGTTCTCAGGAAGATCGTAAGAAAAAGTTGTAATTTTAATGAGATCTGTGTATTAAAGTTATTCTGAAAGTTCGAAGTAAAGTGAATTTGATATTGCTAACAAATTTCTTATATGGGATTCAATTATGATATCCGAGTTTTAGAAATACTAAGAGCCAAGGATGTAGCTTGGTATAAGAAAAGTTTATAGTTAAAAGAAGAAATTACATTAAATAATTCAATTTAAAAGTATAATTGTAAAGAGTTTCTGTCAGCCAGTTGTAATTTTAATTACCAAGTTATTGTTCTTGTATTTTTCTATAATTTACCCAATTTTCAATTTTAAAGTTTGCTCGCGGCAAACTTACTGTTTACTTTAATTTCATTATATATATATATATATAATTGTTTATGATTTTAAGACATCAGATCATCATCATATTTTCAAACTTTGGTTTAACCTAAATAGTTAGACACAAATTGAAGTTAAAAAAACTATAAAATAAGTAGAATAATAAGAGCAATTTTCATTTATTAAATATAGGACTAGATAGACAACTATAACGCTAGATAAACTGGAGTTCAGATACAGCGTGATTGAGTTTAAACTATTTCTCTTCTAGGCAAATCCTCTCATCTATTCAAGCTGTTCACTGTCTTTTTTGTGTTGTGTGGTTTACCTCCTGGGAGATAAATAAGGTTTGTTAGTGAAACCCTTTTTTTCTTCTGACCATAATTATCTGTTACTTGCACCAAAACTAGAGATTTTCTAATCTTTAAATACCAATTTGCTTTTCGTCTGCATTTGCCATTAAAAAAACAAGCCACAGTGTAGGTTTTCCGTGAGCCTTCAGGCGACAACTTGTTGAAAATGAAGTGAAGATGTTATTGATTAAGGTTTATGAGTGAGAGATCTTGGGCAATTTGTTGAAGGAGGTCGAAGTTCTTTAAGATCTAACCGAGTTCGTTTAATGTTAGTTGTCTCAGTTGAGTCTTCAAGTTTCTTTTATTAAAGCCGTTTAGAAAGAGTTTCGAATTACCTATTTTATTTCTTCTATTCAAGTTGAAAGAAAACTCTGCGATCATGTCAACTTTGTTTTTTGTTTACAGCTGAACATTAATAGCACTTTTCAAGTCCAATAAGAGCCAATTGTTATAAATAACTACTTCATGTCAGAGATATGCTACGGTACTTCGGACAAAAGGAGTGACAGTTTGTCAGCTTGTAGGACAGGTTGGCGATTACGTTGAGGACATTTAGTCATGTAATACACAAGAGCTGGGCTGTTAGTGTGAAGGGGCCAGAGTAACAGTGATACTCCAACTTGTTCACACATCCGTTGTATTGAGTGGTTACGCACTTAGAGCAGTAAATAAATAAATGCTATTGAGTTGCGAATGAGTAAATTTTAATGCAGATTCACTGACCGTCTATCAACTATTGAATGATGGTAATCTTACTTTTTTACAATCCCAACATTATTATTACATTATATTTTATTTTGTTTTAAGATTTATTAGTTTGATTATATTGATTATTAGATTTAATAGGCCTCATCAGATGTTAGGTTGCCCTCTTGTTTATGTATTCTAGTTGGTTACGTTTTACTTGTGCCTAACAATGGATATTTTTAAATTTAATGGAGAACCTTCTTCGCCTATTAACAATTCTTCATTCTCTTCATACTATGTTTCCAAAGCCATTCATTAAAGACCTCTTAGTGTCCAAAAAAAACTTTTATAGCCCTCTCTCTGAAGATTTCTCTGTCTTCCTGCAACTATTTAAATGATGCGCTACTTTTCGACCGAACAAGATAATAATTATAATAAACTGTTTGATCTTAATCTTTATCACACTCATCTCGATCTGACACCAGATTCTGAAACCTCTCTCTCTCTCTCTCTCTCTCTTTACTCAATAATCAATCAGTCAATCAACAGAGATTTAGGGTATTTACCACTACAGTTTAAAAATTTACATAATCGGAACTATCCTGTTTCCGATTAGAAGCTTCCTAAACCACAAAATCCTTTAACTTTAATAGGCCTAACCACTTTTAGTTACCAAAAGTGCCTAAGTTAATCCGTCAAGGATGCAGCAACATCTCATATTCGATCCAATTAGGGTCTTTAATCATGACTTTAGTCTGCTGCCAAACAACTTAGCTCATCCACATAGAGGAATTCTGATACAGATTAATGGTTCAGTTATCAACCGTATTATCTTGATTAATTATTCATGGCTATTGAGGAGGATTATTAAAAGGAACTTCTTTATTACCAAAGTTTTGGCAGATTGATAATATCCTTCAGGGTCAAAATTAACAAAAATTAGCCTAATTTAACTAATAAGCATTCGTTTAACAATGAAACTAGGTAACAAAGTCGCGAATACATAAAAGAAATTAAATTAAAATTAATTTTGAAGAATTTGTTTTTTACCTAATCACCTCTATTTGATGTGGATTCAGCTTCTGTCAAGATTTTGACTGCTCTATCAATAATATTTTCGTGAGGTTTGTGTTAAGGTTCTTTGGGTAAAGACGAAAAAAAATTATTGCCAATTTCAGTCACAAGTTTATTTATTACTTTTGGCAAAGTTTTCGACCTCGGGACTAGGTCATCTTCAGAACTTACGCTAAATTATTATAATGTTTTTTACATTATTACATCTATAAGATTAGTGTGTCTTCTTAACAATGTAAAAAAAAATTGCGTGTTATTACTGAAGATGACCTAGTCTCTAAAGCTTAGCAAAAATTACTGACAAAATGATGACTGAAACTGATTATAATTTTTCTTTGTTTTGGATCATCGATTCAATCATCAAAAACTATGTACAACTCCTTAACAAAAACTTACAGTTTAAAATGTTAAGTATAAGGGTTGATTAAACGCCAAAAGGTACACAAATCAGCGAGTACCCAACATTTCATTAATAGTTAAGTAATTCTACTGCATTAATTTTCATTAATAAGTTATTTTTTAGAATTTATTAGATGTCACAGACCCTTATGCTGGCCATTTTCGTCTACAAAATATATGTTCAAGTAGCACTGTAGATTGACAGTAATATCTAGTTATCTAAAATAATCAAACTATTAATTACAGGTTAAAAAGAAAAACGTTACAAAAAATAAAAAAAATTATGAGGCTAAAAAATTCAAAAACTTTTTTTGTATAAAAAACTTACACCAATGATTTTGTTGATTTTATTTATTTATTTTTATTTTTAAATAAAAATCGTCGGTTTAAGTTCTTTCTTCGATTAAAGTAATTGTTATTTTATATAGTAGTCAAACGTTTGTAATAATAAGTAATAAATAATCTGGCTTTATCGCAAATAAAATAGTTTTTTTCAATTACATTCTCAATCTAGGTATTCATCCCACAATGTTGTATATATGTAATATAAAGTAAATAAGATATGCATATTTTTAGGGCAACTAATTATTCCAGTATTTTACTATAAGTAAAATTAGGGGGCCTAAATTAAATTACAATTGAGAAATGAATAATTGTTGTTGAATAATCTACTTGTTATTAACTGTGTGTTATTTGTGCTCACGAATATTTCGGTAAGACGAATTCAAGACAGTAGCCTACTCTAACTTTGTCTTTTTCTACTTTAACATGCATGTACATATTTATGTGATTTATCATAATTATGACAAAAAAATATTATAAATGAAGTGGCCAGCATAAGGGTCTGTGACATCTAATAAATTCTAAAAAATAACTTATTAATGAAAATTAATGCAGTAGAATTACTTAACTATTAATGAAATGTTGGGTACTCGCTGATTTGTGTACCTTTTGGCGATTAATCAACCCTTATACTTAACATTTTAAACTGTAAGTTTTTGTTAAGGAGATTTTTGTACCTTTTTGATAGATTTTCCTTTTTGTTTATTTTACAAAGTTACATATCTTCTTTACATATTTTTTTAAAATTTGGAATAAACAATTCTATCATTATAATCTGATAAGGTGTTGAGTCGGAACCGTAACTACCAATGGAGAGATCTTTTTAAAAAATGATTATAGTTGCGTTCCCTCAAACCATCCTCAATAACAATTTTTTTGAAAAAGCGTTTTGAATAACATAGGAAGGTATTTGTACGTAAATAGCAAAATTAAACTGCGATTTCAGTACTTCCTTTTAAGAGGAGTAAGAAAAATAAACTACGATTTCAGTACTTCTTCCTAAAAGGCAAAGAGGCAAAGATCTTTTAATCGAACGACAATTCATTGATTTAAATCGGTTCACTCATTGATAATTTAAATGATTGCAGTACTTCCTCTTAGTAGGTGCAAGAGCATCAGCAACGTAGAGGAGCTTTAACCACTTATTCGAGCTGAATTTTATCAAAATCGCACTAAGCATTATAGAAATATTGGTAATAATAGTTTTAGAAAGGGCCTTATTTGGGTGGGGCAAACTCCCCTCCTTATGAGGCACGGCGTCGAGACTTTTAAAGTGCAAATCTGTACAAAATTTCGATTCGAATGACCCTTCATTCATGCAAATCGGTTCACGTGTCGATAATTTGCAACGATTGCTATACTTCCCCTTAACAAGTGTAAGAGCAGATCGTCGCTTTAATGTTACGTAGGGGAGCCCTCACCCTATCATCCTACCAAATTTTATCAAAATCGGACCAAGATTTACAGAGTAATTAGTAATAATAATTTTGGAGGGGGCCTTACATAAAGGGGGCTAACTCCTCTCCCATTCAATGTACAGGATCGAGACCCCCAAAAGGCACATCTACATAAAATTCCGAATCGAATGACACCTCATTCATGAAAATCGGTTCACGCGTTTAGGCGCTACGTTGTTTACAAAAAAGGTAACAAGAAGAAGAAGAAGAAGAAGAACAACAACAACAACAAGAACAAGAACATTTTTTGAAAAAGCCGTTTTTGCTCATTTTTGGCAACTTTTTTCTCGAAACCTATTAGATCTGGGTTGTTACAAAAAAATTGCAGTTATAAAGGAGGGTTTGCCCTATAATTTAAAGAAAATTTGGGAATTTTATCTTTTATAGAAAAAGAGAAAAAAATTGTCAAAGTTGGGTGTTTTTCAACGTTACGTTTTTTTGTGCATTTTTTGATGATCAACCCTTATACAACTGTCCTACCGGACAGTTTTAATATTCTAAAAAAAAAAAAAAAAAAGACAATATTTATGTACAAAATTATCTTACAAAATAATTGAAAATGAGAATTAATACAAAATTAAACTTATAATAATTTTTGTCGATTAATAAATTTACAAAATTAAGGAAAACTTATTTCTTTATTGTAACAATTATTTGGTTTCTTAGCTGAAGTTTGGGCTTTGGATGATTTTGCAGAGTTATTCTGCAAAGACTTATCCAATCCTTTCAGATAGCACAGAGCTTTTTCAATGTCAAATTTTGATCTTAATTTAGGCAGTAAACCTCTAGAGAGAGGTAGAGACAATAACTAACTTTGATCTTATTCTCCTCAGAAATTCTTCCCCTGATGTATCCCTATTCAAAACAAATTTAATTTTTGTTTCTAAAAAAGGGGAAGCCGTGGAATACTGACCAACAACTAACGCCGGAAATTTCAATTATTTTACTAACACTAGTTTTATAAGCGTAATTTAAAATATTCTGTTTAATTTATAAAAAGGAAATAATTTATATATATTTACTTCATCCTATAAAAAGTCGACCATTCGCCAAGAGTGAATGACTATCTATTTATTAAAACATCCGGCCGCATAAAAAAAAAATCGAAGGAAGTCCTGAAGTACCTAAAGTCACCATCCCTTCACTCAAACCAGAAAATGAAGATATCATTTTATCTGCTAGGTTTTCCAGCTCTAAAAAGGGCGATGGAATCCATGAACGTGAATTGGATAGTCATCGATCCAGTGGACGACAAATATCACTGGGAAATATTTGGCCAAGACATGTATGCAATAAACATTCCTCATCATTAACCTTGAGAAGGCAGTGCAAGAAAGGATTTTTTTGGTTATTAATTTATTGTTGCACAAACTGGGCAACGCGAATTTAATCTAGGATTAATTCACATTTAAATTCTTTATTATTCTGTCTAATGATTGTAATAAAAAAGATAAAATTTTATTAATTTATTTTAAAACACTGAATGAAACAACAATTTATTACAATAATGAAAATAATTAGTTATCTGCTCAAGCAATAATTACTTATTTTCTTTTTACCGTGAAATGCGAATAGGTCTTTATCGCTAGTCTATTTCGGTTCAAGATGAAAGGAAAATGCTGCAGATCCTTCTTTTTTTCTTCTGCTTCCCTATCCTTAAGGTTTTCTTTTCACAAACAACTATCCTCTTATCTTCCGTCAGCAGCGAGATGAGAGCTTCTCTTGTTTGGTGATTTTTTTATTTGACACCAAGAGAAATCTTTCTTTCTCCTCTTTTCTCTGAACGTCACTTTCTCTTTTATCTTTAAGGAAGAATAATCTTTATATTTGGAGGCGCACTTAGGCACTGGCATTCCGTTCTTTTAGTTTACGTAGGAGATGTGAAAGTTATGAGCGGCTAAGAGATAAAATATGACCCTGCCAACGGTTAACAACACTTCAAAAGGGTACTTTACCCAAACGCTCCTTTACTTTTTCATCCTAAAAAGGATTTCATTGTCTGTTAAATTGTTATCATCATTCATTTTTAAATTTTCTTTTTCACATTATCTCGCTCTTCATTAGAAATTTGAATTTCATTTGTACGATATTGTGCTTCTTGCTCTCTTAACCAATTGAAATTTATTTTTACTCAACTAATTACAGCTGTATTACGATTAAGGCCTTAAGTTATTTTGAAGGAGCCGATTTAAAAGTTTCTGAACAAAAACGTTAACAGGCGTGTGTGTTAGTGTGGATAGAATTCCACAAGAACTAAAATTCCTCGAAAAAAACTCAAATTTCATATTCTATTTTGGTTATAATTATTATTATAATTAACAATTTCTGAAACACAATGATACTAATTAATTAAAAAAAAAGTAAAATCTTAGGTGCAGAACCTATTATGCAAGCACTGCACAAAGATTAGAGCATTTAATAGCTAATTTTCAGTAATATTTTCTTTTGATTTAATTGACAAATAATTGATATTCTAATATTATGAGCGTTTGTTGAAAATTAATTAAATCAGACCAGTTATAGTCAATATTGGTCCAATTCATCGTTGTGACTTGAGGCAATTTATATTCTGACAGAATAGGATAAACCACCACGATAGCCGAGTGGTTAAAAGCGAGACCTGCCAAGCTGCGAAGTGTTGCGATGCTGAATTTGATTCCTGGTATTGGCCTATATCTTATTTAGTAGTAAATATGAGAAATTAATAGTAAATTAGATTAGCAAATCAACTCCGCCAACGATACAGTTGGGCTAAATTTATTTGAAATTATGACTCTGAAATAATTGATTTTAATTTGCTTATTTCAAAGAAAATATTTATGTAAATAACACACTGCAACTTCAACCCGCCAGCTTAGGTTCACTTTTTCAAAACTTTCACTTCTTTTCTTCCACGCGGAATCTTCATTTCATCGATTTAACACTTTGAATAAAAGTGATTTTAGTTACCAGCTGGTGAACCCAATTTGATTGTATGAAGGTGCAGGGAGTGAGAAATGCGAGAAAGTTTGTTGTTCTTCGGGGTACATCTACCACTTTTCTCAGCCCAAAATTTTTTTGTTTTCTTTAATAATTGTAGAAACTTAATAGCTATTTATTAATCAATGGCAAATTATTAATAATAAAAGGCCTACGTTACAAAATAAACTACAAGAAAAACAAAACTTCATTTTAGAGTAGTGTATTTAAATAAACGTAAATAATTTTAAAAATCAATAATGATTTACAAAAGTCTTTCATGTTTAAAATGGCGGATAATTTGATTAACCAGAAAGCGGATCTGTTTCTAACAGAAAGCAATCTTAAAAAGAACTAAATTAAATTTTGCTATAAATAACAGTAAATGTAGAACTGAAGCGTTAAATAAGTGCCCACACAGTTCTAATTTGTTAAAGATCGCTTTTATTTTTCTAGTAAAAGAACAAACAATTCTTGAACAGTAATGAAATGAAAATAGCAAATTTGATAGCATAAAAAAAGTATTATTTATTTTAGTGTATTTATTTATAATTTGAATGTTATTAATGAAAATGGTTAAAAAAAAACAACTTTATTTTTATTTATTTTATGTTGAGATTCATACAAAGGAATTTAAAGATCCATGAAGATAAGTGTGACAAGGAGTGCGGGCTTAGATCCCATAATACCCCACAATAAACTTCATTTTGCGGGAGAGAATGGGCTGGCATCTAGCATGGCAGCCCCAGAACACAGCCCCGTGCAGATTTCCATTATGATAAACCAGGATGTAATTTTTATAAAAAATAATTACTAACTAACTGGTGTACGGTTGGTTGGTTACACGAGAGGAATTAAAGACAGGAAGTGTGGGAAGGAGGAAGATGTGGGATTGTGATTTGGTGGCCTGTTGTCTGACCCACAGCCTAAAAAGAGAGGAACCGAGAATGGGATAAAGAGAGAGGACCAACGGAAATGTAGAAAAGTTTGCATCTTTTGCTCAACATTTTGTTTTATTTTTCTAAATTGTTTGAAAAAGCGGGACAATTAAAAAATATTTTTTTTAATTTTCTCTTTTAGGAAGAAAAATAATGTAACTATCGAATAGATTTTTGATTGAAACGTTATGCGGAAAAGTCCTCTTTAAGTTTCCCTGAATTCACAAAAATGATTTTTTTTTTTAAATTGTTCATATTTATGACTCAAAGAGGAAACATTGCAGCAAGATGAATATTTATATTTTCAGTCAGTTCATCAAGAAACTCTACTTCAACTTAGTGATTAAAAATGTATGACTCTAGAGAATATCTTTGCATTCTGTTCACTTCATTTTGTACTTCCGTTAATTACCTGATGGTTTCGTTTTCCCTTTATTATAGTCCTAATCATGAAATCTATTTTTATTTCATTACTGTTCATGATTCGTTTCTGCATCCTCAAGATTCCTATAAGCTAACACCTTCAGTTATTATTAAGACATTGCTTATTTATGAATAAAAATATATAATTATATCATACTTTAAAAACATTTTGAATGTTGAATAAGACAAAAGATACATTTCATAAAAACATGATATCCGCCTTTCAGGCTAGTCCAGAGGTCGCCAAAGTGGTCTATAGACCCCCAGGGGTCTATTTAACAAAA
The DNA here is from genome assembly GCF_049639745.1 of Rhodnius prolixus. NCBI lineage: Eukaryota > Metazoa > Arthropoda > Insecta > Hemiptera > Reduviidae > Rhodnius > Rhodnius prolixus. The sequence goes on along the minus strand of NW_027411614.1, from coordinate 38,194,818 downwards.
GTAGTGGTCAATCTGAGCCAGGGAGGTCGAAGGAAAAACAATTTCGAACCCAATATAGCTAACCTTGCAAAGAATATTAAGGTATTTAAATTTCAACATTAAGATATTTTTCCCGACTACTCTCTGGCACAGGCTGGTGTACCTCAAGGAAGTATTCTCGGACCGCTTCTCTATACTGTGTACACATCTGACCTACCAACTGACTCAAACACACTGCTCTGCACTTACGCTGACGATACTGCTATTCTCTCTTCTAACTCAGACGCCACTACAGCCTCCTCTCATCTACAATATCATCTACACAAACTAGAACCCTGGGCCAAAAAGTGGAGAGTCAAATTCAATACTCAAAAGTGCGAACAGATAACTTTTACTCTGCGTCGAAATTCTTGTCCTACTTTAAATTTTAACTCAATTCCTCTTCCTACTGCTAATTTAGTTCGCTACCTTGGGATGTACATTGACAAAAGATTAACGTGGAATCCACACACTAAACTGAAAAGACTCGAACTCAACCGACGAAACAAATTACTACTGCGACTAATTGGCAGACAATCAAAACTACCATTGGAACATAAACGACTAATATACAACAGTGTACTTAAACCGATCTGGACTTACGGACTTGAGCTGTGGGGTTCAACCAAACATTCCAATTCACAAAGAATACAGTCCTTCCAATCAAAAATTCTCCGACAGATTACGAATTCTCCATTTTATGTCTCTAACTCTACTCTCCATAACGATCTCAAAATCTCATACATAACTGACGAATCTAAATTTAAGTATAGAAAATTTTTTGACTCTCTTCCACTCTGTACCAATCCTCTTGTTCTAAATCTCGCCTCCACAACGATTCCAGATCGTCCTCCACGCTGTTGAAACGCTGTTGGCCTCGTGACAATCTCCAGTAATGTAAGAAAGAATAGGTATTACAATTAATTAAATAAAAATAGACTTCCTAATTGAGAGTTTAAAAAATAAAGTGAAGTACCATATAATCACCATCAAGCAATATAAAATAATTAGTCTATACTAAAACGAAAAAATGCTACTTTCATTAGAATTTTATTTCCAGGATACTTCGACTTAGGAAACTTCAAGGTTGTGGGATTTGTAGTCTTTCTTCTAAAGTATCATTTGAGTAAAAGGTACAGTACTATGTCTTGTATATTATTAGGTAACGATAAATGAGTTATTGCAATACCAAGTTTCAACAAAATCCCACATTATTGAAGTGAAAAATTTTCATTGATTTTATCGATATTGCCTCCGACGATTTCCTTAATACTTCGTGTATTCGTTACGTAGATTATTAATGTAGAATGCTTTTATTAAAAGAGTCCTTAAGTGTTATGTCAGTGTAATGAACAGTAAGTTTTATCATTTGGATAATGTTAGTAATTAGATTAAATATGTTTTAGTAATTTGACTGTCTTCAAAACCACGTTTTAGAAACAGTTTATATCTTTCAGAAGTTTTTTTCTTTGATTTTTCAGTTGTAAGTAAGCATTTATTTAAAACTGGATTAAATTGTTTTTTTAAAAAAACAAGGCGTAGTCTTAAAAAGTGCGGGAGAAAAAGAAAAAAAGATTCCATGTTTCTCTTTTTTCGGCGGGGTCACGGCTTTTTTACAGCCGGTTGATTCCACGATCAACTCTGCCCATCCTCTCCATAATTGTTCGCCCCCTCCGTCTCCTCACATCTCTCAATACCCGCCTCAGCATCTCTTCTTTCTCTTCTCCTTCTTCACTCTCCTGGTTCTTCCCTTAATCGCCAAGCCTGTTTTAAACGAAATTAAAATTAGGTATCGTCTATTCCAGGAAAGAAATATTAAAAATAAGTTGTGTGTTAGAGGGTGCAGAGAGAAAGATTAAAAATATTGATTTTAATAAGGTCCATTTTAAATTCTAGCTGCTGTTACTCCTACGTAAATTTCATTTTGTATTGTAATTATTTATATATGAAGAAAATTATTAAAAAAGAGTACAACATGTTAAACTAATTTCTTAGTTTTTACACTACAAGTCATGTTGTCTTTTTCAGAAGGAACTACCTACAAAATTTTAATTTGCGGACAAATCTAATTCCCTAACAGAAATCTATGGTAATCTAGTTTATGAAATAATGGGTGTATTTATTTTAAAGCCTTCTTAAAGTAAGATTACGTTTAGTATGCCATTATTCTGTTTTCAATTAAGGCATTTCAATTAAGACGTTGATCTTTGTCGTGCGCAAAATAGAAAGTAAAATATTAATTCTATACTAATTTCCATTTTTCACCCATCTGTAATTTTAAATTTTGATCTAAATAAAGTTACTAAACATTGCAACGTTTTGTATTGTTACCCTGAACTAGCTACTAACGAATTTTCTGACTTGAAAGCATTCAGTAAAGTTTTGAAGTTCAAAATATGGTCAGGCTTCGATATTGAAAAATTTTTTGATTTATTTTACTTAGAACTGGGACACTTCGTTAAATGATATTCAATTTTTTATAAAAGACTTTCTTCACTGTTTATTACTTGATTTATCACTGTACATATATCTTTTACAAGAGTACAGATGTAAAGACTATGATAAAGATAAGAGAATATGATTTGTAGTAAATAAAACTTTATCAGGTAGTCGAAAATATTTTAGTAGTCTGACAAGTGTTTCTTCATCTATTGTGACATTTGATCATCGATTTTACATCATATATCTTTCAAACAGATAGGCTACTCTCGTGGCAGAATGCAAATGGGTTTGGCGGAACATGTTCACCTGTAATTGTTTACTTTCCATTATGTTTCTTTCTCTCACATCTTGTAAGAAGAGGTTTTACAATCGTGCTGATTTTCTGTTTTGAGTTTCAAAAGAAGTATCCATCTTGAAGTCTTTTGAATCCAAAAAGACACTTGTAAAATTGTTTTTACAAGTTGTTCTAGCATGTGTGAGCAGAATTATTGAAAAACAGAAAATCGCTGAAAGTTTAAATTTATTAATTTTTTTAAAGAAAAGGTGATTAGCTTTGGAATAAAATCAGCCATCTAAAAGATTATTGAATTGATTTCTTATTTTTTGATTCTGCCAAAAACTGCACCTACGATTTTCTCTAAACTTGGTGGTATGCTAATTGCACAGATGTAGATAGATAATATTTTTAAAAAAGAGCGATAGAACGTTTTTAGAGATCAGATAAAATAGTTAAATAATGACTTAAAATGTCATTGAGTAGAGTCAAAGAACAACGTTCTGTGGTTTTAAGTTTTGGCAATAGATAATAAACAATACGTTAGGTATATGAACTGCATTTTGTCATTATTACATTGAGAATTTGACACTATTACAAAACTATCTCTTACTTTCGAGAAAAAAATCAGTAATGTTGCATGGTATGCAATAAGTAATGTAATGGCGGAAGTAGGTTTTAATATCAAAAGACAACCGTAACGATTTGTTAAAAAAAATATATATATATTTATAATAAAGTTTAATTTTTTCCATTAATTAACATCGCATTACTCATGTAACTACTTACACTAATATTATTAATGATAAGTTTGTCTACACTTAGAGAAGAAAATAGACAGAGGGTTCATTGTTCACTGAAGGAAGCAGATTACAATTTGAGAGAGAGTGCTGGTGATACGTGATGAGAAGTCGGCTGAATTGATGCACCACTCTTGAAGGCGCTCCATGAAGACGGAGCGGGTATGCCATGAGGAGTGGTAGGTGAATGGCGTGGTAAATGGATTACTGACAGTTCACTAGGGGAACACCAGATAAATGTAAGCAGACATTATGTGGTTCTACGTAGTATGTGCAATAAATACACTGACGCCTCAAGGGATATGGGATCTTTCTACTTCTTTCTGTCGTACTTAAGCACGAAGAGATGAGTATGAAGTATTAGTAGCTGTAAGAGGAAACTCACAATTTCGGTTCATTCCTTCTCAAATGGATTTTCTATTAAAGAAAATTGTGTGAATCAATCAACGGCTACAATTACCACAATCCTCTGATGATTTCTTTTAACCTCAAATTTTTACTGGAGCTTCAATAATCTTGCAAGAAAATTATTTAAGAAACGTTGAGATGACTTTCTAGAAAAGTTTTAGAATAGCTATAATTAACTCACCATTTTCTTCAAATTCAAAAGTATTGTATTCATTTTTTATTATTATTTTTATTATTTTGCATCAAGAAATATACATTCTGTAGCTGCAGAGTTGGGAAACTAAGCAAGTAGAAATTAAAATACTGTTAATTCTAAAATGAAAAACAGCGAGTAACCAATACACTACTTGAAATAAATCATTATTTTAATTCATTTAATTAATTAATTTTAATATAAAAAATTAATTAATTCATTTACAAAAATAAATATAACAGAAAAAAAAGCACTTTTAGTAAATAACTTTTAGAAGGACTTTTCTTCAATGTAAATTCTTTAATTGGAAAGTAAAATCTATCCCTTATTTATTTCAAGGATCAATAAGCTTTATTGTATAATTAAATATTTCAATCTGAAATAAGTTTTTTTTTTTGTATATGCATTTAAGATGGCCCTGGGACTCACATGGGAACAGAACATTTTGATTGGATTAGTAAAAGAGTAAAATGTATTACTTAATAATAAAAAGGCTTTGCAAGTATCAAAATCAGATACCTGATTGGTAAATATACTTAGATATTTACTTAACTCTACAGAGAGAAAGTGATGTGCAATCAAACGACAAGTGAAGTATTAAAGAATTTACTGACTATTCAGGGGGAAACAGTATATTCCAGAACTAGCGATGTTCTAGAGCATTGTTTTAAAAACATTTGTGAACCGAAATAGAGAAATATTGTTTTCCTAATAAACTAAAACAGTGACATAAAATGGCAGTCGAATTCACCAATAAATCGTTAATAAAATCCTTACTTAAAACATGATTTTTGAAAGAGCTATTGATATTACAGCTATTTCGCTTTATTATTGTTTAATGTTCTCTCAATAAGTATCGCAATAATTAGGAATTTTAAAAAGATTCCAAATCCTTGTTAATAAACACATAAGTGACCGTACTTTACACTAATGTGGCACGACTTTAGAGAGAAACCAAAATGCAGAAGTGGTCTTTGGATTTTTTCTTAGAAAATGTTCAAGTAAGTAATAAATATATGCCTTTTTTTCAGTAAAGCTGGCCACTTAGGATAGACAGATTCTCACAAAAGGAAGATCAATAATTAATTTCATTAAATATCTCATCCTTTGAGTATAATAGTTTAATTTCCTTTTTCTCCCTCTATATTCTAGATAATGAGGTAGTTCTTTAAAGTTCTATAGAATTTAAATATCTAATATGTATTTATTTAAGGTGTCATGAAAGCCGAGTGGAGAGGCATAACCCAAAATAGGTTTTTCTGATTTCGATCCTTGAGGTCTGGGCCATGGATTTCATTTGATAAGTTAAATGAGAAAATTAAGTTCGGTAATTTGTTATCCTCCTACAATCATCACATCTGATCCATAGTTAGAAGAAAAGCCAGCCAGAAAAAAAAGTAGGGATCGTTTTTTTTTAACTTAATAATTTAGGAGTTAGGATTAAAGATTTATAACTCGTATTTGTAAACTTTCATTAAAAACGAAAAACAAGATAAAACAAAAATTGCAGCCTTCTATCAACTTTTGAATTCTTCCTTCTTTAATACTGAATTGTATTAAGTATAAATGTAAATAGTGCTGTTTAGACTGAAAGATTAAATCGTTAATTTCTAGAACTGAAATTCGTGGATATGGTCTGATGAGCTTCATTTCAATAATCACTATTTAAGAAATATTTACTAAATAGACTATTTCAGAACGCAATTACTTTAAGCTGATTAAATTTTAATTTTTGTTTTTCAAATGTAAACATTTGAAAGATTAATAGTAGAAAAGGATAACCGTTTCCGCCTCTTTAATAGTTGATTGGTTATTTTTCATTCCGCAATTTGGTCGAACCCAATTTGACTGTACCTCCCTTCCAACCTCTTCCAGATCGACAGTCATTGCTACAGTACGGTTCTAGTGCTTGGCGGCTGTGCAAACTCGTTTATTTCTCCATTGACCATCCTCTCTGCATCGGCCGCTACCTTCTTCCTCCCCTATCATCTTTTTCTCTGTCTCTCTTTCTACCAAACAAATAGCAATTCGTAAAATGTTTATCAAGCAATTAACGAACCACGGACCATTAAGCCCCACGAGACTGTTCCATGAAAGTCTGTGCCAACTTCTATATTTAGAAACTGAGTACAGAGAGGATGTGAATGAGGAAGGGTTGTTGGGGGGCTCCATTCTCCCTAATGGTAGTGGATTGGGAGAAAATGTACAAGAGATCATATCTAACACAGCAACAACATTCTCTTTTCTAGTTGGAACGTTTTATGAGCCAATAAAATTTTAAAGCGGTTTTGATAAAGTTAGGAATATCGACAGTTTCCCTTTTACAATATGCAACAAAATATATATACACATTTTTATCGCAAAATTCTTCTATTCTAGTTGGACCCTATTTAAAAATAATAATAACTACAGATTAGGTAACTACGTACCAATGGGAGATAACAATTTACCGCATTTTAGTAACAAAAAATATTATTTAAAAACTTTTTAAACCATTGTCATCAAAGTAATTAAAAGAAAAAATGTAACAAAATAAAGTTACAAAATATAAACATTTTAATACCTACCGCCGAAACCTCGCTTTGCACAAAAGTTAGAAAAAGGCACAGATGTTTTAGCTGTTTTAGTAAGATACTACCAAGTAATTTGGCCAGATTTTTGGACATTGTGGCATTGGCCAGCAATGAGAAGTCTGACAGTATAGCTGGAGAGCTGTCACTGACGGTGTTCCATAACAGATGGTTCCAGTAATGAGATTGTACAAAAGTAAAGAAGAAATGGAATCTCTGATAATATTTCCAGCAATTAAAAACGATATAAACAAATTGAGCTCTTCCGACTATAAACTTCTACTTTATTATAAACTTCAAGAAAAAGAAAAAAACAATCTAATAAACAAGGGATGTTTCCTTAGAGTATTATTTATGGACAACAAAATGCAGCGCTGGTATTTTCCTCCACAGGATTTCCAGTTGTACACATCAGGATTCTCTTTCACTTCCTTATTTTCCACAGGCTTTGGCTGATTATATCCTTTGCATTGTTTTCTCTCCGCAATTTCAGCAAAATAGTTTGTGTGAAAATACATAGAGTTCTATGTATAAGCATATAAGCGACCAGGGATAAAATGGGTGGAAAAGAATAACTATATTACGGAGTTCTTTTTATGTACTAAGTATATATTTAAAAAGGACCATTGCAGATGGATGCATACTGCTTTGAAGTGGTTACTGCAAACTACAGTGAAAGCCTCAAGAGGCCTATTATTTGTAATTTACAGTGACCTCAATGGTTTGATTTTATCGAGGTTTTCTGGCACCAGGGCCGGATTTACCTATAGGCTAACTAGACTTCAGCCTAGGGCCTCAAGTTCAAGAGGGGCCTACATTCAAATTGTTAGCAAAATTAAAATTACACTATTCTAAAAACAGTGAACACTAAAATACTGAACAGAAAATAAGGAGAAATTTCACGCATATGACTAATAAACAAATATAAAAATTTATTACAAACTTAAAAATGGGAGATGAAAGGGCCTCATAAGTGGAATAGCCTAGGGCCTCTTTTCATCTAAATCCGGCCCTGTCTGGCACCCGCTGCTTTTTCGATGCACAACCAACATCTAGACAGTGTACTCTCGTAAAAGATTACACTATATACCACGAGAAGAGAAAACCAAAAAGCAGACTGGATTTAAACTCAGGATGAGTTCTTTGCACTAACTTCTGAAGTAATGTCTTCTCTTTTACAATTTTGGGTTATTGTACCGCCCGATGTAGGTCTAAAAGGAGTAACTGCCTCTTTTTTTTAAGATTCAGAATTGTTTCCCACGTTGCTTAGGCTATATCCTCTACTCTAGTCTTAAAGTTCCCAAAACAAGCGATTGTGATGGAATCAAATAGGATTTTACATGCTCACTGGGTGACCTTCAGCCCCTGAAAGTCATTGCTTTCTGTGTCTGCTGTGGCAGACTCATTCTCCTCACCACTCTTTCTTTCAGTGCCAATCGGCAGAGCTTTCTCAGATTCCTAACTTGTACTACCTGCGATAGGTTGAATCTCCAGAGAATTAAATTCTCAGTGGGCTTTGTCCCTTATCTTTTTTTTTTTTTTTTTAAAGACCATATATTTCCCACGAAAGTCACCGTGCTAGAGCCTCGCAAAAGGCCTACTACTCTGGGAAGAGGCTGGTATTCCAGAATATAGTTTTGAAACAATTTACCGTTTACCGTGTTGGCATCAAATCTACAGCATGGATCGTTTAACAACTTGGGATTTAGCTTACAAGAATAAATATGTGAACTATGGATGAGCACAATCACATTGTTCTCAACTGGCTATTTGTGATTGGGAAAAGAAAAGTTGGGAAGGCTGGTAACTTAATGAGAGATAGAAAAAAAAAAAATGAAATTGATGTTTATAGTGAATCACGTTACAAAGTTTTCTCCTTCGAACCATTCATCCATCCTGTTCGCTTTGACTATCATCTATTAGGTGAATAAAAGAAAACTTTTTTTACTATTAACCTTAACAGAAATATTTTTGAATCAAAAGTTAAAATGCTGAGTTAAAGTATCTGAACAAGAAAGAATATACCATTATATAGATGAGTATAATTCTATTGAAGAAGTAGTAAGCGTCCAGAAGACATTAAATTTGGAAGAGACGATCTAGAGCCCCCAACACTTCGGTCCTTCTTCCCCGTCTTGTCATCTCCATGTTCATCATTACACAATTTCTTCTTCACTTTACACAAGAGGCTTTTACAGCTTCATATTGTGGTAATAGCCTAATATTCTAAGATGTGGCTTGGTGAGTTTTACCGGCAAAGTGATATAACTAGATGATGGTGTTGAGGAGGGAAGGGCAAACATGAAAGAGGGACGTCGAGGAACTTTGGTTAGTATGTTACTTGCAGCCCTAGGTAGCAGCACTTTCACATTCTATACCATCTTCATAATACATTTTGTTCTACTTGCTGTATTAAACCTTTTAAAGACCATAGCTTAAACCTTTACCCACCAAATGGTCATTTTTGTTTTTCTTTTCCTCGTAAAATGGGCCACATTTCTACTGAACGGTATTCTTGTATCCTGAAGTTTTATACGATATAACTTACAAGTAGGCACTCATAATCCTTGGTTCAACTTCCTAAATTATTGAAATGAAGTAATTGATTTTCTATACATAAACAATTTTGTGTGAAACTTTACGCTTGGGTAGGGCTCTGTGCTCAAGTCGTAAGGCCGACCTCTTAACTACCAATTTTCATAGAGGAGTTGAATTTTTCTTACTAGATTTTCTTTTTTTTGTACTGTCAACTTCTTTGGTCTCGAAGTGCCAAAGATCTCATATGGGGAACTAGGATTGCAATTCATCAGAAAGGAAGTAAGAGGTGAAAATGAATTAAGAAAATGTACATATAATGTTGGTACCTCATCTCACTAATTATGTATCTTTCCTGTACCCAACCTCTTGTTTTTGTTGTTACTTCTTTCTTTCTAAGGAGCAAACTCAATTATTCCAAGAAAACGATATTATTCATTTTGAAAATTCAGAATTGAGTACAACTTTATTCTTGATAAAGATAAATATAAATGAATCGAAAATTACTTACAAGAGATGGCACTTTACCAAAAATACTCTCATAAACTTAACTTTATAAACTTTCAACTCTTAAAATAAAATTGATAACTAAAAAATTAGGAAAAAAGGGAAAAAGTAGGAGTGTGAGAGGAAACGATGTGGAGTTTTTCAACGTTATTGGATACGATAATTTTTTATAATTCCTCTAATTAGGCCTGAAGTATTTGTTCGCTGATTACTTTTTAATGATCATTTGAAAACATTCATTTTCCTTCTAAATTAGTTAAAAGAAAATTTTTAACATTATAAAATTGTATATATTAGTGGCATTGCGATTAGCAAGGAAAGACCACTGATTTAATTTCAGCCGCTTAGAAAGAAGTATAGAAAATTGATTGTTCAGTTCCAATAGAACAAAAGGAATAGGAATTCATCAGAGTTAAGTGAACTATTATTATTTTACCCTTTCACAACAGTGGTGGCTGTTATCTAAAGCGTTTTTACCCAGTTTACGCAGAAAAAAGCACACACTCATAAAATGAGAAAAAACATTTACTAAATAATTTTTTTTCTCGATGCACCTAAACTTGTATTTATAGAGAACATGGATAATAATAAAATAAAATAAAGAAATTCGGACGCGCTTCTCGAATTAATCGATACTCTGCGTTAAAAGATAAAACAAAGAGAGTCGATTGAAAGAATGGTCTTTTATCTTTGACTAAAACTTCTTAATAAGAAGAATCTGAAACGCCAAATATAGTAATTTTGTAAGCATGTATTCCTGGGCTCTACACACAATCCAAACAATCCAGGAATTCCTAGATCTTGACGATAAAGCGTAATCCAAGAAAAATCAGAAGTGTTTGTTGGCATATCCAGTGGTAATCGTTGACTGTAGGCCCCCGTTGCACTTGCTAGAAATTTCCTAGTGAACCTAGATGACTAGTTTCGCCATCTGAGAGTGCTAAAGGATGAGTGGTCTCAAAGAGTGTTGAACTCAGTAGATCTATTTTGGACGTAGGGCGGTCAACTCATTAATAAATACCGGTTGATGGAGAAAATTCCAAAGCTTGGGTGCGACAAGCCTACTTTGGTAAAACAGAATAGAATTCCACAATGTAAATAAGGATTGTATAGAAAATGTTTGAAAATGCAGTACCGTAACAAAGTGAAAACTGTTTGGCGCAATACCAGACAAAATGAAACATAGAATTTGATGAGCTGAAGGTGGAAAAATCTGGAGGAAATGCCAAAGATCTCTTGCAGCAAGGTTATTCATTTAATTAGTTTTTTACTGAAGTATAATTAATGAGAGAAAGGTGACATCTTTGCTTTGGTATATTTAATCATTACACTTTATTTTTTGCCAAACATTAATGTGGAAAGAAATACAATTTAATAAAATTACCTCGGAAAGTCAATTCTCGACAAAGAGGTTTTCAAAACACCTGGTACTTTTAATCTAAACATGCTGAAAAGATAGAATTGGTAAGTATGTTGTTCAGAATTGTCTCATTTGAATGGCTAAAGAAAATGAACCTTCTTGAAAAGTATATTATTCGGGCAAGATCAAGAAGAGGGAATGGTGAAATGAACATGCAAAAGGTAAATAGCGCTATCGGTTCTCTCTTTCTTCTTGATGGTAACGCACATACATAGTACAAGGTTAACATTTGCCCAAACTTAGAGGAACAAGGGACGCATATCCGAATGATATGACCTAACTCAGGAATACCTGCCTCTATTTCCCAAGGGATCACAATGCTTCGTATATCTGTACATTACCTACCTTCCTAATGCATATGTTTATACCCTACACCGGCCCAAATTCTACTGATGCGCCTTCCCTTGCTACAGTATTTTTATTATGCTTTCCGCCTTTTAACCAGTTTTACTCATCTTTTTTTTTGTATCTTTATTAAGGCAAAAAATTACCATTTTCAACGCTTATTAAGGCCAGACCAGTTTAACCTGAATGTAGGAGAAGGTAATTTAGTTGTTAGATATGGTAAATTGAATAGCATTGTTATTTTCCATTAATAGTTAAGAAAACTAAGGTGACCGTGCAGATTTTCGATTTGGAATTATAAACAAAGCTCAACTTTAACTTGTAGCTTGTGCCAAGCTTTTTATTTGGCTAAAAGCTACATTCTCCATTAATTAAACTTTTCGAAATATTTCATTTGTAATAAATAATGAGTCTAGAGCGGTGTGTTTGTTCTACAGATTAGGCACTACATTGATAAATTTTCCAGCATCTTTCTGGTGGAAATTTCGCAACCAGGAGAAAGTAATTCTTTACGATAGTCAGGCGGCCATTAAAGCGGTGATTTAATGTGCCATCAGCTTACAAAAGTTTGGAAAATGCATTAACCAACTCAATGACTTGGAAAAGTAAAAAATATTTACCACTGTTAGGATGTCAGTCAGAACGTGCCGACATGGAGGTAAATGAGAAGGCTAGGTACCACGTTCATTGGGGCCAGCTACTGTCTTGTGTCCAGCTAAAGGGGCCAGCAGAGCTAAGCTCTAGAATGAATTTCCTGGACATAGAAAATCCAAAATCTGTCATACGCAGAAGAGTTTCAACTATGCTTAAAAGTTTCCTTACTAGGCATTGGTTACTCGGCTGACACTTAAAAACGCTGGGCCTGGAACGTTCCTGATTCTTTGAGGAGAAGAAGGAAACTTTAATTCACCTCCTGAGAACTGCGAAGCTGTATCGAAATCTTTACCAAGTATTTGCAATGGAATTGGGCAAAGCCCGATTACGTTCTGTAAGAGTTACATGAGTTAGTGTTCAACTTTATAAGACTGTTTTACTCGCATCTGCTTCTTAGAGATTAATAAGGTTAACTCAAAAGCCGACCTAGATAGACAAATAAATAGAATGAATTTAAATAAATTTGTTTTTATATGTACACTCGTTTAATTCATTTTTAATGCTAAAAAATTCATAAAAATAGAAAATAATAAGTTGTTAATTACATAATAACTTAATTCAAATTATCTGGAGTTAATTTGATGAAAATACTTTGGTTACCAGTTTTATTTCTGCTCTGTTGGAATAAGAGAGAACACTGCTGGGTATGTGCGGCATGTACATCTTGATTTGTCTGAGAGCTCCTTCGCCGAGGAGCAAAGGGATCTCTTAATAGAGTTCATGCAGCTATCTCTGGCATCTGCATAAGAATACTCATTGTTGGATGTTATAAATGGTGAGCTCTATTTAGAACAAAATAGAAAATATTAGTATTTTGGGTTACTCCTTTCAGGTTTTAAGATTTATTCAAGATTTTTGTCCAAATTTTTTTGATCACGGTGGTCCAGATTTGTTATATTTCAAGTTCAACAAGAATAAAGCTAATAATTACTGGTATTCAGCGACTAATTACTACGTAAAGGCAAGTAAGTTTGTTTAGTAGAGAATCTGAAAGCAGTAAGTAGATTTATAGACAGTCAGGTAGATTTGTAAATATTTGAATGGTTTTAGAGAACAGTTAATAAAATTAACTGAGATAATTTTGTTAGAATATGTAAATTACAATATTCTCAGCATTTAAAGCTTTAACCCTCATAAATTGTAGATAAAATACGTGCAGGTCTCTCGTAAGTGTTTTTATAACTAATTTAAGAGGATTATATGCTAAAAACCAAGAGATATCGCAATTATAAACTTCAAACAAGGAAAATTCTTTAGCGTTGAAGTAGAGTTTAGCTTGTAAAGTAGAAAATAAATGTAAAAAATTAATAAATATTTTATATTTTATTTACAAGTTGCGTTTTGAATGATTTTAGATAGTCTTCTTTAGATATTGATCTTACTCTGCCAGCTAATTTCTAAATTATTCCAATGCTTGTCATAGTTTATTATTTTATTTCACATGCTCAGACCGGCAAACATTTTGACATGGGTTTGTCCACCATCAGTGGTGTCATGTCAGTGAGAGGAGGCTACCCATTGAAGGAGGCAGCGACAACAGGCTGACAGCTATCAACACCTGATTGTACCACCTTTACAAGTGATACCGCAGCAAATTGCCGTATCGTAATAGAACCACTAAAGAACTCGAAACTCCGACTTAATTAGAAATTAATTTTTCATTTTTTTTTTTATTCTGAATAGTAATTACCAGTTTGCTATTGTTTGACGCCATTTTTCTGCAAATTCGCCTTATCCAGCGTCATCTTGGCAGTCCTAAAAACTTCTACCACTTGAATAAGTTTCGCAGACCTTTCGTGGGGTTTTTCATTCGCGTTTCTGCGATGATAATCCAGTGAAATTTTCTTTCCTCATGATTTAACCTTAGAACAAGTGCTGAAGTCAACATCCATGCCAATACAGTAGTTATAATATCACAGGACGGAGAAAAGTTTTGCAGGTCGTAATTATTTTTAATTTGGAGACATGCATTTTATCAAGTGACCGGATCAAAATGGATTGTTCCTTTATTTAAGTCTAGACTGTTATTTCCAAGTAAATTCTAACACAAATAGACAATTGAACATGAAGGAAGGAAGGAAGGTATAATGAGGAAAGGTAATAAAAGTTGAAGCTTTTGTTCGTCGTACCATTTTATTCATCTCAGGGCAAGCTCTCTGACGTAATTTCCAAATTGGTTATAAAGTTTCACAGTCGAGTAAAAATTGAACGGTCAGAGAAATTTAGCCATTCAGTGGGAAAAGGGAAGATGTCTAGACACTTGTTGTTTTGAAGTTTTCATATTGTTCGTTAAAATAATTGTATTTTTGACGTAGCTTGTCTTTTCCCTTTAAAATTATTCATTTATACAGCGTAATTTAAAAAAGTATTTAGATAATGGTTTGTTCCAGAAAAATTGCGACATCTTGTGAAGAAGAAGAAAAATAAACATTATTTTAGAGAAAAAACAAATAACACCCTAGGGTCGAATTTCAAATGCCAAGCCACAAAAAAAGAAAACTGACAAGATCATTCCCTTGGTCTGATTGTTGCTTTAAATTGTGCAATAGAATATTCAACTGAAAAGATACGACTAATTAATTATCTTGAACAAATAAACGAAAATAATCGGCTGTAGATGAAATAATGTTCTTACTTTTTATCCGGGTGTACTAGGTTTTTCTTCATTTCCGGAAAGGAACTTGATGAACGTCCGGGTGTGGTTCGTATGAGGAAATCGCTGGCATCATCCACTTTATGTGACGCATCTGTGCTGTTTCTCCAATTGTTGCCCTAGGTAGGTGAGTACTCCCTGACTTTGTCAAAGGCCTTTTACTTGTCGATCCGGTCCACACAGCCTCCAAGTTATCCCCTAGATCTCACCCAAAGTACTCACAAATTACCATTCACTTTCCTTTAATAGTCAAAATCTGACTAACAGTGTTATATCAGAAAATTTTCCTAATTGCTTATTTAATCCTCGCTAAATGCCACGAGAAAAGCCTTTTTAAATAATCAAATAACTTAAGAAAATAATTGTTACGTACGATGGTGCAAAAAGCAAACAAAAAAAATAGTTAAAATACAAATTGTTAAAGTAAATAATTTTTTGTCCTTCAACCTTTTTGCTCCGTACTCACTATCTATTCTGTTTAAATCTTAAAATAAACTATCGAGTTAATAAATGGTTATAGCAAAAAGTTTTAAATAAATATTTTCTTGAAAATTATGTTTAAAGTAAATTTCATATTAGCGGTAACTGGAGAGAAAACTTGTGTTTGGGTTAACTTCAGTTGAGGTTAACTGTTAAGCAACTCTGATGTAGCCTAAGGTAAACAGTGAACGTTTAACGATGCTTCGTATTGATTAGCTTTGTAAACTATATAACGGTTCAAAATATTGCAACTGAAGTAACTTTCAGCACCCTCTATCTCACCTTGCGGTTCTAAAATCGAGGCTGAAATATTAGCACAGTTTCCTCTAAATACTTATTGGTTTTCTAGAACACGGTCTTATAATTCGACAACGAAAACTCGCAAGAAGTGCGAATATTATACGATACATGTTTCGCTTTACTAACATAGGATCCTAGGATGCACTGAAAATCCTTAGAGATGAATACCCACCAACAGGAAGTACTGGAAGAATGGATCTTTCACTTTTTTGTGATATCATCGAAAATGATCTATTGGTTTCCTTTAGCTCATCAATAAATTCCAATGCCTAGACCGAGAATTGAACTCGGTCAACTAGAACCATGTTCTAGTTGAAAAGAAACTTACTCAGCATAAACCTTCATAGTGTTTAGTATCATACACTATCTTCATAGCATAATTCGCCCAACAGGAGCTGAAAAAGATGGACTTGATTGTACAACATAAAAAATGAAATCAAATAAATTATTTTAATTTCAAGAATGATTTTTCAAATTTCTTATCATATACTTCAATCTGAATTTGAAGGATTATTTTGAATATTAAGGCATAAAAGAAGAGATTAGCTAAGATTGTACACATTGTATTTGTGCTATTCTAAGCAATATCGATTTTCAGACAAACTTTCCGTTCATTTAATTTCTTCTTTCTTTATCTCACTTGCTTTTTATCAGATTTTTTATTAAATTTGTTTATTCACTTAGATTTGGTTTAAGAAGCTAATAAAATACAGCTACTTCACTTAATTTGATCCACTACGTTTGCTAGCAAACAAAACGAAATGCTGAAAAAGTAATTTCCATCACCATTATACTCGTAAATCTTTTTTACTATTAAAGAACGATGTTTGGAAAGTTGAAAATGCTATCAATATTTTTACATTTTGATATTTCTAATGTAAATAAAACTAAGGTTTTGCTTGTATAGTGTACTTCGTTTATAAATTCTATAATTATCTAATACTTTAGAGAAATCAGAAATGAAGATTGATTGTCACCTACTTATCTGTGCGCAAACTTGAAACTAATGATATTAGGAAATGTTTGTTAAAATTAATATTAAATTTCTTCATTCGCTTGTCATCTGACAGTTTTTTGTGTTCACTGCTCTGGCGCTAATACTCTTCAGCCTGTTGCGTTCTCAATTATTAAACACGTGTTTAGGAAGACAATGAATGCTAAACAATGGAGAACGTTATGAATTTGGTTAACTCCGCAGGGCTGGATAATATCGCTAGTTTTATCTGTTTAGCACGTAACTTTTCTTTTTTTTTTAATTGTATTTTCCCGGCCGTCTTCAAATTTTCATCAATCAGTGTTCTTTTTAATCATTTTGGTAGTGAAAATTGGGCTTTAACTAAATTTTCATGTCTCATTCAATTAGAACATCTTGATATCTCCAAGAGCTAGAAATGCTGGAGCTTCTTTGCGACCTCGCTTTTTTTTTTTTGGCCAGTAAAAGGGTGTTATCCCTCAAGGAGAACTATAATACAGACCAGCACTAGATGTTAGAACTAAAGAAGATCTTGTTCTACAAACACAATGCGAATATATAAGAATTCTGAGCTTGTTAGGGCAGAAAAAGGGTGCTTTTCGGTAAGGAGTACCACAATACAGGCCAGCTCGAAAAGTTACAATTGAGGTAGATCCATTTCTACAAACACAATGCGAAATATAAGGAAATATTAGCTAGTTAGGCCACATAACAGGTGTTTTCCTGTGAGTAGAACCACTATACAGGCCGCTACATCAAATTTTTTGAAAGTTCCTTCCATTGCTACTTTGTCACCGCGAATATGAACACATTGTCCGCTACGTGATGGGTTTAACTGGGAAAAATGTGAATTAATATCGCTTTCTTATTCTATTAACAATTGTGTTATCATAAACGATACATTTTGGAGTCATTGCTTTTGATTTGATGTACGTACATAAAAGAAGAGTTGAAATGAAGCGGATCGAGGAAATAGTAGAGATACCGCGAGGAATTTGATAAAAATAAAAAAGTTTAATGTTGGTAATGAAGGCTCGCTGCAAGAGAGAATGTCTTTTACAGCAGTACTTCAGGTAGGCTGTGGACTAGATGATGAGGAATGACTGGGAAAAGTCGTTAGATATGACTGAATGAGATAGCAGAATGAAAGCCTAAGTTGGATGAGATTGGAAAGGATAATATTTCTCTTTCAAAAGTTATTGACTGCTTTCTTTGGAGGTAGAGGTTATATTGTACATAAGGTCTTGAAGAGACGAACAGGGAAGAAGAGGTAGAGGCCATCCAGTTAGTTTGGCATTGTGGTAGTAGATATCTCTAGAATTGTGGCGCGAGCTAGTCGTCACCCTCTTTACTCCCTCTTGCTACTGGAATTATATAAGTGGAGTCGGTGAATGGATAGTATACCACTGGTCCTAAACTCCAGTACTATCTGAACCACTCAGTTCCTATCTGAGCAGACCAATCCATCAACTAGGGCAGCAAACCATCGCTTTTATATAGGTAGTGTACTCTGTATATTTGTTTGGTCAACCAACTCCATCATCGTAGTTTGTGCTTTTATTGGATTGCGTGGAGAGGGATGCCAATATCTGGCCAAACTTTTCTCTCGCACACTTTTCCTCGGCTCCATGCATTCACCAAACATCACATTCTCTTTCTCAATCGCCTGTCACATCGCACTGCTATCACCATCACACTCATTGCTAATTCATTGCCCTTTTTCACCAAACTTAATAATATTTAGGTACTTGTCGGGATTGCGTCCTATTTTTTTTATTTCTATTTAAATTATATTCAAATATTGATTAACATTTCATCTTCGTCGCATGAGTATTAACAACAATCGTGTTGGAGTTTCCATAATTGTTTTTGAACAAACAATTGCCGAGGAACATCTAAGAGGATGTTGAATCTTCCGTAAAGGCTGGTATGAATGTTTGAAAATTAACAATTAACAATTATGAACCAAGCACGTTATTTTATTGGAGATAAACAGATGTGGTTAGGTCAGCAGTGTATCGGAGGACTACCTTGCGTGGATCCCGGGTTCGAGTCCTGTCTTTCGCTACTTATTCTCTTAAATGCTTCTTAACTGCTAGAATGTAACGAG
Source organism: Rhodnius prolixus (assembly GCF_049639745.1). NCBI lineage: Eukaryota > Metazoa > Arthropoda > Insecta > Hemiptera > Reduviidae > Rhodnius > Rhodnius prolixus. The sequence continues at coordinate 38,176,136 of NW_027411614.1, read as the reverse complement.
AACAGTGTCTAGAGCAGTTGTCCTTTTTTCTGCTATACGCCAGTCTTTATAAAATTCTTATGCCCCCTAACATATGCATAATTTTTAATATTCAAAAATTGAAAAGTACACTAAAGAAATTTGAATGATAGGGTTTAGGCTGAAATTACGGGCAGAAGTTACTTAAACTGGAGGTTTACACAGCAACTGAGAGTCACCACGGAACTTTGGGCGAGTTCATTTTCGAATTGCCTTTCCCGTGGGGCGTAGGCCTCACATTGGGAACACTGGTCTAGATGATGCAAATCACTGTAAGGATCCAGGCGCCTAAGTCTCTGATGTAGACGATCCTCAATTTTTTTAAAAAAAGAAGGTTTTAATTTTTTGAGACAATAAAAATACAAATGTGTTAATATCACTTAATAATGAACAAAATGGAAGATGCTAATTATGATAAAAGTAGATGTGTTAGATTAACAAGTTTGGTATCATTTGCACTACTTCCAAGAGAGTGAAATGTATTAAATTTTAAATTCATTTATTTGTACCATTTATTCCATGCATTTTGGGAATGTTTAAAATTTCTATTTCCAATTAAATCTTTCACTTCGACTCAGTCCAGCACCTGTCATAATCGTTTAACAGGTATAAAAAATAAATCCCTACCTACAAGTGGGAATCGAATCTAATGATGTTCAGAGGATTGCAAATAAGTACATGCAAATTAACATTTATTATTCATCATAGCTTGCATAAATGTGAAGACACGAGAGTAAGGTATGTAAGAGGGGTTAGACAAGTGAGACGAAAAGTGAACTCTTGCTAATTGTGGACTAGACATGATATAAGCTGACAGCTGACATATATGTCACTCAGCTCTTACCAGGACAGTCTCAACTTCATCTAAGATTTCCACGTCTCTTCATTATGACTCTAACTTTCACTTTATTCGAACTTCCTCCCCCGTACCACCTCCTCTCTCGTTTTAAATTTATTCAATATACTAATGAACATTTCCATTAGTTTAATTAAAAATTATATTACGCCTGTTATCCAAAATCATTGAATATCCTACCCAATCATTAATTGGATTCATATCTTTTCAGCGAGGTTGACAATCAATTCCTGCTTTTATTGCAAAAAATTACTACCTAAATGTTTTCTCATACTTAGAACTACCTTTTTGACAGTACATTGCACCCAGGTTGGTTATCTATACTCAAGGCCACCAAAATCCTTCTTTACATATTCTTGCAAGTCATTGAAGGCAACTGAATCCTCCTCCATTCATCCGGTTTTTTGCAGTCTTATCTCCTTTATTATACTCACTTGTCATACTTATTCACCCAAATACTTTAGTTTACATCTTCGCCGTTGATACCGCTAATTCTCTCACTAAATCCTGTTCCTGGAACAGCATCCCCTTCACTTTGAGCTGAAGTCACATCCCTTAAGTTTTGGTTTTTAAAGTAACAAATAAAAATGATTTTAGATTAATGTAAATTTGACATTTATCTTTAAATCGCTAAATCTTCGTCGCATTTATCTCAATGAAATCCCCTCTAGCTGATCATGTACATTATCTCGGACTGTGCCCAGACAAAAGACACATAGGAACCTCATACTCCATTTGAACGAAGAATAGATTTTAGAACACATTTCAGAAGTTAACTTCCAGCTTTATGTATCCAAGCTTACCCTAATATAGAACTCAGTTTTGTTACCCATCAGACAAAATTTCTAAAAATAAGTTCATAAATTGATGACAATTTTCTAATACAATTAAAGTAAACACAGACCAACAATCTCAACATTATTAAATCATTGTCATAGTCACTTATCGGCTAGACGTTTGCTCAGGATGGATAAAAGGCCTAACTAGGAAATTTATGTACAGAAGTCAGCTTTAGCAGCAAATGGAAAATTAAAATTAACCACGACAAGACAAACGCTATACTCATCACCAAACGCAGACCCATTCTTAACCGTCAAATCAGATGTAATAACACACTCATTCCGTGGCCTACCCACGTGAAGTACTTAGGGCTAAATTTTGGACAACAAAACTGACTTTCACTAAGCACGTTCAGGACAAAATAAACGCAGGCAAACTGGCTATATGACTATTATTTCCTCTTCTCCCACGGGACTCCAAAATGACAGTGACTAACAAACTACTCCTTTACAAAGTAGTCATTAGGCCGATGTTGCTCTACGCCTGCTCCGCCTGGAGCATGACTTGTAGTAGCAACATCAAGAAAAATTCAGATAACCCTGAACAAATTTCTCAAACTCGCAATAGACTCTCCACGACGTACTAGAATTGACTCACTCCATGAGACTACGTCCATTACTCCCGTACACTCCTTTATCCAAAATCGTCTGCTCAAACTCCTTTCCATCCTAGACTGCCATCCCAATCCAATATGCCGTGACATTGCCTCCTACGATCCTTCTACAACATACTGACACAGAAGACTAAAACATATCCTACTCTAACTTTCTACACTAGCTGCAGGTTTTTCCTCCTTTTTCCCTGCATTCCAATCCTCCTCACCTAACTTTTCTCTTACTTCACTCAGTTAAGAAGGTTGAAATGTTTTTATATATTTATACTTCTTTATTTATTTTAGGTATTGTATATATTATTATAATAAATATTTATTCTATTTTATTTTAATACAATAAACTAATAAAGTAGCAACAGGAACTAGGGAGCATTGCAACTCAGTGCACTGAATAAACGTAGTGAGATCATAAAGATTACCAGATGCCACTATCTCCGGGAGGGAAACATTTAAACTCCCGAAGACGAGGAATCTAGTTTTACTGTAAAGTAATTTCTCACTAAGAAGTCTTTGTCTGGTGTAGATTAAATATTTAAGTAAAATAACAAAGCTGAAGAAAATCGGTTCAGCTTCTATTTTGTGATTTTTTTCTGTGCAAATTCCATGTTTCAAGAGAAATTAATCTTGTAAAACTTTCGCAGTAAGAGAAAGTCATGTGAGTGTGCTTGGACACAATTTCACACAGATAGATGTGAAGCTATCATACGTAGTGATGCCAATATCTGTGATGTCATTAGTTGATAAAGTTATTTCCACTTTAAATCATTTAATGGTCCAGGAAATTAAATAAACTGTTTTAACTTACAATAATTTTGTCCGATCACCTGACTTCCTTATTTATAATTTAACTTATATTTTTTGAGCGGATGTATGTTTTATAAACCGGCCACTATAATTGAATTGTAATGTTTTTTTCCCTGTTACTTTCCGGTCGCGTTTTTTTTTTTTTAAAGATAAGAATTCTGCTTTAATCTACTTCTTATTTACCAATGAAATAAAACATAATATTTATCATTACAAGAGAGGATATCCACCTTAGTGCAGTGTAAATACAAAAATTAAATATTCATCATTCCAAATGCAAAGTTTCCACTCTGTCACCTTTAGAAGGATAGTGAGTTCATTTGATGTTGACAAACCTAATATTCACTTCTCAATAAAACTTGACAAACTTTAACGAATTATTTAAATATTTTACTGTAGAATTTATGAATTGCATTTGCTCAGTTAAAATTAAAAATTTGCAACAGGTATATTCCACGTGAAAGTATAGAGCAAAATTATTATTGCTTCATTTAAGAGAAAACATTTTGCTAGATTATGTCCTGATTTTTCTATTTGGTAATAAAATACATCGATCAGTGTCGATTACCACCATTCATCGAGGTTTTTAACATTTAAAAAAAGCATATTAAATTTTCTAACGATTCTCTCAATTAAATTTTGGAACACCAATAGATGGTTTACAGTTGGCAATTTCATAACAATGCCTTTGAATGCAATTATATTTTTTTTTTTTCGCTTTATGCGAGTTTTAATTGTTTGAATGGAATTGTGAATACTTTTTCTCACACCCACCACATTTTGGAAAGAATGATTTTGGTCCGATTTTGGTTGGATCAAAGATAACTTTATCTTTTAACTTTAGAATAGTCACTCTATAATATTGTAATGGCTTTGCTTAACAACATTAAAACTTTACAACTTCTACTAATTCCTGTTTTAATTTGTTATATTTTTATGATTGTTCTGGTAAATGGTTCTAAGGAATTCTTTCAATCCAGATTCTAAGTACGGTATCTGGAGCGTTTTAAATTGAACAAGTTTGTCTGATCACGTTTGATTGTTAACATTTGATAGAAACATTATTTTAACATGGCATATCTAATTTACTTCGATCTGTTAATGTTAGTTGATTACCTTCAAAAATTAACAGATACGATAATAGTAAAGTATAATGTTGCAATAAGTTATAATGTTACGATTGATAATTTAGTAGTTGGTGCCAACTTTAAAAGATCCGTTCGTGTTGATGAAAGTAAAATCAGATGAATACTGAAACGTCAGTTACCTATTTAACTATCATCTCGATCACTTAGTACAAAATTCCTAATCATATATGATAGATAGAGATTGTTTCAAAAACGAGAATTGGAACCCAAAATAAGGTCCTCTTTTCTGAGTGCCCCATTTTTAAAAAAGTGCGATCAGATATTTGAATTTTTTAGATTGAAATTGAACATGGTTTGTTCAAAATTTAAAAAAAAAAAAGAACTAAAGTAGTATAGTAACTTGAAGCACAAAACTTAAATAAAATAAATGCTAATGTGTGGTTGCTTCAGCCGATAATGTTGAGAGCAGTAATAATCAATGAGAATTCAAACTTGAAGAAAATTCATCTTTTGGATTGAGAATATAGAAAATTTCTGGCAGTAGGGGTTTCACACTCGACTGTATCTAAACAAATACTGGATTTGGAAAAATGTCCATTATGTCACCATCTCTTCCAAAGTTTCAATACAAAGAATATATCAGAGATATTTATTATTTATTTTATTTATAACCGTCGAATATGGGGAAAATAACTGTAGCCAACTTAGCGGAAAATATCGTTTTCCATACATTTCCATTCAAATTTGATGAGTAGGCCACTGAGAGAGACGTGATGACAAGGAGGCCGCTAGTAATGGAAAACGAATTAGTGGCGAAGTAGAGTTGTAGCGCTCCTGCACACTCTTGAGCTCAGCAGGAAACCGTCCCGACCACCAGAATGGGACTACATGAGTGTTCGGCAGCGTAAAAAAGGAAATTGCCGTCCCTTGTAAACCGCTTAATCCTACCAGCACGGGATACAGAGAAGCGGTCTGGTCGGCACAACAGTAAACGCGTCTGGGTTGCTGGAGGGGGGCTCTAGCCCTGTGGGGGTCTGTTCTGTGCCGAAGGGTGTTTGTGGCACTAGGTATTATGCGTGCCAGAGTGACGGCGCTGTATGAATGTATTCATGAAGGCTTCATTGGCACACCACTCCCGTAGCAAAAACCTTCTATAGACGAGCCTCTACCATCAGCCCAAGATATAAATTGCGGTGGCGGTAGTTCGCCACCAGTTCTTCGAATACCTGGCCTGCAGTATTGAATTATAAATATGGAGATTATGTATTATTCACCTTTCCGTGTATATATGTGTTCATCTCATGGCAGAAATTTCTCCGCTTTACGGAGGAAATGTTAATCAAATTGCGATTTTTTAGAAATAAACCGCAATATGTTGAATCAATAATTACGTAACTTTTAATCTCGGGGTAAATTCATTCCCTTACCACTCCTAACTGGAAGTATAGCAATCATTTTAATTTTCTACATTTTAAAAGTAGGTTTTACAAATTTCTCTCTCCCCATCTCTTCCTGCCCCAAAAATTATTTTGATTATTGCTATGTACATGACGAAAACTCAAAAGAGCTCAAAATAAAACTTGATTGCACTCAACTTAATTAGTATGCTCTGTTTGATTGCCATATTCCCCGCATTACCATCCTGGTTAGTCACCCTTCCGCAAACAATACCTCTTTTTTTTAATAGTCATCTAGTTTAGTAAAACATTTTTTGGGACATTTGCACCTTCTAATTTTCCCTAATTAGAATCAAAGAGAGACGAAACATCAGATTATTTTTTAACAAATCTAAATTAATTAATTAGTGAATTAATCCGATAAATTAATAAAATATTTTTAGCTAGACAAAACTTTAGTCATGTGCAAATCACTGGATTTAACTTCCCAATATTAATTGGTTAGAGCACTTTGGAAGTGTTTCTAGAGTTTGTAAAGTGGTTAAGTGGACAAGCGTTTCAATGAGTTCACTCTGGACCACAAACCACTAAGTGATGGACTCTCACTGAGTTGACATCAGTTAACAAAAGGCCAGTTTGTAACGTTATACAAATAACAAATAATTCATTTGTCAGCATGACTGATTCCTAAACAATGACTGCATCAATAATATTAGTAATTTTTTTAACTTGGATAGTATAATAAACTGATGGATATTTAGCTAATTTAGAAACTGTAATTGGCGACAAAACGACAAAAGACAGCGTTTTTTTTTTTGGCTCTAATGAGTATTTAAAAAAATGAGAGCAGTTCTTCTTGAATGTTATATCAATTCAACCCACCCTGATACCAATAATTCAATTCCACTTTGGTACTATGATGGTTTTTTGAAGCTAAAGGATTCAAGTAAACCTACGTTCACTACCTCTTCTACAATAAATGTTTAATGAGTCATAGATCAGACGAAGTACTAAGAAGAAAAAGTGTCAACTCTAGCTCATTTATTTTTGAGGCAGTTTGATGCAGGGTGTGTGGAATTCTACTTTATGTTAGAAAATTCTCATTGTTAAATGAAGAAGGGCCAGAAATCACCCTTTCCAATTGCGCTGTATAGAGGATTAAATAAGAGAGATTGCCTAACATGAACTCAAAACAGGTACTGAAATATGGGAAAATAAGGTGCAGACTTTAATTACACTTTATACATATATAATTTAAGGCTCATCAACATCTGAGGCGCAAGGAACCTTTTCTGTAAACTACCACATTGGGTTCTGTAAATTCTGCACAGGGTTCTCTTATTACAAAGAACAGTTTTACAGGCTTTGAGCTGTGGTAGGTTTCTTAGAAGTGAAGCAGCTGGATTTGAACTCTGAATCTCCAAGTGAGAATCAACCACATTAACCACACCGTTTCAGCACCCTATTATTATTACTTTAATAAATTTCAGCCCCATTAAAAATATAAAGATTTCCATTGCAGACAAAATTGATTTGTGATTGAATAAAGGGTATCGTCTAATTGATCAAAGAGATAATTTTCTTATTTCACGTTCTCCTTAATTTAAAACTTTCGTATTGTAAATATTCGTTAATTTTCTCGAACATATTCGGTCAAAACGTTAATGAATTTGTTTTTAAAAAATCATAAAAAACGTCAGCCATTTTTAAAAATTTCAATACTCGAGAGAAAGGAATCTGGAAAGAAAATTTCCTGTGATAAAAAGAGAGTAATTTAAAAACTTGATTAGTTCCATTGAAGCTTAGAGGTTGAAATGATGTGCCCCTTCTGCAGGATGTCAAAAGACAGTACAAAGAAGTATCCCTGGGAAAATCGTATAACATTCATCCAAGTAACTATCTCAAAACAAAGAGTCTGGTTAGTGTGAGGACGGAAAAAAAGGATGGGGTTGAGCGCTGTTAAGCCATCGATAGGGCTCAAGGGTCCTACCGAATCGAGGAGCCCAAGGGCCGTCAGTAGAAGAAGGAGAATACTTGATTAGTAAGCAGATCGTCTGCAGACACGAGATAAACATTTCTTTTCTGTATCATCTCCAAGTTATCAGCTCGGGAAGAAATGCCCGTCACATAAATAAGATAATTCTTCATGCTTTCAAACAATAGGGGAAAATAACTTAGCCGACCGTACCAACCAAGGAAAGACTGCATTTATAAGGTCTCTTAATATTCAATTCTCGTTTGAAATTTGCATTTCAGTATCAGTCAATTCTCATCCTTCTCATCTCTCCCCACTTTGCCATCGAAAGTACCTCCACCCGGGTGTTCCTAGTCTGTACTCTTTATCACAGTTCGCAACTAGCTGTCTGCTACTCTACCGGATAGTTGCTTCCGTACTATCCTAATACTAATTTTCAATGACGTTTCACAAGTGGGTATTGTGCGGATTACAGATTAGTTGTGGCAGGAAGTGTTTGCTCTAAATATATCAGTATTGTATTCTGAACAGGTGATTTAGTTTTCACTCCGTGATCATAAATTCTTAAAGAAATATTCTTTTAAAAAAGTCCTAATTTTATTGTCAATTTAAATTTAGATTACTCATTTATTCCATCGTACCTTAAGTATTACATATTTAAGAAGAAACATTATATTCCTACGAAATAAGTGTATCAAATAAATAAAATAAAATTAATTTAGATAGGTTTGTGAATCGTAAGGCCTTAATGTACGATGAGAAATATAAAGAATGTCTTATCTAAAGGCATCATCTTTTTTAAAACCCCTCAAGTATTCTTATGGATTTTAAATTCCCTGATTCAATTTTTATTTACTTTAAATTCCTTGCAGCATTCAATTGCTATACAGAATTTTTTCTCGAAATCTATTTGACTGTCGTTACTGCAAAAAATTACCCTTGTAAATGGGATATGTTCTTTATTTTAAAGAAAATTTGGAAATTTTACGTTTAATAGGAAAACAAGTTGTCAATTAAATTTTTGTAACCTAATGGTTAGAGGCGTGCCCTCAAAGCAATATTGTATTACGATATACAAGGGTAGATCTCCTCACTTGGGCCTTGAATTAATTTATAACTTTAGTGAGAGAATTTTAAGTGAAGAGCTAGCTGCTTTCCTCAATCAGCTAGAGAAATGTCCTTCAGGAACTTTATAGGTGAATCCTCTAAATCTCTACAAAACTACTAAATCAACAACAGATTATGAATGAAAATCTAAAAGCTGTCAGCAAAAAGTCGAGAATATGTGCTTGCTACGGATGGTTAAAAATTTACGATTTTAGTATTTCGTATGGAAGAAAGGTCTGTCCGTGAATTTTACTAGCAACATCCAAGAAAATTACACCTTCAATAGCCCTAAAAATAAACATTTCAATATTGCTCTTATCAAGACAAGAAATGTCTACCATTAGTAAATTTTTAAAGTAAGAAACGGTGGTAATTTTCTTCTATTTGTGGGTGAATTTTTTCAATTACTTGCCACCACCAACGTGGGTTAGTACTTACCTAAGCGCCCAGGTAAGTAACGAAGAAGCCTCACATTGGATGGCCGAGAGAGATGGAACGAAAGTCGTTTACTCTGTCTGATTTATATTTATACCTAGACTCCCTGTTTCTGATTGAAAAGGCCATGTTATGTGTTCTTTCTTCCCGTTTGTTGAAGTGTTGCCATTGGTGGGGACTAGTCCAAGATGGCCACATTCTCTCTCAATACAGCCATGAGTTAGTTAAATATTTAGGCCTGCAGGCTTCTTCATCCGTTTTCTCCTCTCTACCATATCCATCCTCTTCTCGCTTTCTCTTCCACCTGGAGGATAAGACGGGATTATTTTTATTTCATTGCTCTTCGTCTTCCTTTTTTTTACTTCCTTAATCTGCAGAAAAAAATTGTGTATTCTTTAGGGATCAATATTTCTTTAAGCAAGAAGTTTAGAACAAATTTCTAAGTAAACTTTTTATTATAATGTTAATATCTTAAAAATGAAGTTCAGTTAATTTTCTTTTTTTATATTAAATATACTACTTGAACAATTCCCGTCTAAAAATTTATTATATATTACCTAGTACAAAGTTTATATAATTTGTAGTTACAAAAATATTTGAATAAAAGATAATATGTTTATTACAATATTCAAAAATTTTTGATTTAGCGTAATATTTTCTCTAACGGTTATTTTACAATAAAAATTCTCCCTACATTGATACATATCACTCTAAAAAATCCGTAATGAGTGGTATTGCTGTTACCTCTTCTTAGGCAGTTGTTGACTGTTGATTGCGTTTTCTCTCATGAAGTTTGCAATGAAAAGACATGCGATTTGTGGTGAAAAGTTAGGCACATTCTTAGTCTAAAATATAATCACCTTGTTTCTTACAATTTTTAAACAATGTGACCAAATCTAAAATAGACACTAAAGTTGAAAATTAAACAATTAGCGACTGAATATGGAAGACCTGCTTTAATTTTATTTAAATGACGAATTTCAGACACATTATTTAATGATTCCTACAAGGGAATCACGATAAAGTTGAGTCCGCTTCTACATTATATAACTAGGGCCACTTTAATTATTTCTAGCCATCCATTCGAGGTCAACTTGAGTTTGGCCAGATTTATTATTTAGTTATTTTGCAACTAAAGTACAGTGTGCTCTAAGCAAAAGAGACTAAAATATGCATACAGCTCTGGACAAAAAACTGGCATGAATGACTGGAGGTCGACCATGGAGTGATGGAATCGGCAGGCTGTTAGACATGGTTTCTCAGCAGCTACCCTAGGAGGATGTTGAGGCTGGTTGCATAGACACCGCCCTTTAGTCTGCGATGAAGATTAAAAGGAATTTATATTTTTAGTTCATGTGATGTCCATGGGTTATCGAGTGTGCCAATCCATAATCTATGCTTCTCAGCTTGTACGCTGTCACTAACTATCGGTGTTACCAAGTATCATAAACTTGTCTCTTTAATTGATTCACATCCTCAATAAGCACGCTGCATTAAACTTTTATGTACATCCATATACTATATCTCTTAGTGTGTAGGACTTGAAATTGGTTGATCCCAGAATGTTAAGCGCTTCAATAGAAAGGTGTTCAACTTAAACTTAATCTTCCATCCAATTTAAAAATATTTGACCTCTTTGTTTTTCACGTTTATTCTATTGGTGCTACAGCTTATATAAGCAATAGTTATTTATAAATTTAATAGCAAGTTAGAAGAATTATTATTTACTATCGAGAACATAAAGATGTGACATTATGTCGGGTACTCCCTTTTGGGCCTCACTTAAAGAATTCAGTTATTCGCCGCCGTTAAGCATCAGCTCGTGACGCATTCCAGCCCATCTTCTCTCGTCCACGGCTGAAGCTAAAACTTTAAAAAAGAAAATAACTAATGCTCAAATTTGCTGAAAGTGAACGCAAATTCTTTGAATAAAACTTAGTTCCAAAATGATTTGTTAACTCGCTTATCCACTTGTAAAGTTTCTCGCTAAATCCAGTTTTATAAAAAACAATGTTAGCATTAAATACTCAGTTTATTTTTGTTAATCTGATTGTTCTGGGAAGCAAAATAAGAGATAAACATGAGATGCACGCTAGTATTTTTGTTTTAATATAAAGCAAAAGAAATAAAAAAAAAAACAAAAAACACCTAGATGGGTTAGACCGCAAATGTAGACAACAGTCTGGCAGGTTTACGGTGTCGACTTGTGAGCAACAAAGAGGTTTGCTCGCTGTTTTAACATAGTGCAGGATGCTAGGGCCTGTAGAAGGGTTACTGTTGCTAGCACGGTCCTACGATCACCGGGTGGAACAGGAGACATGTTAAACTGTCGGCACTTCCTTCGGCCCAAGCCCGGGCCCCGTGCTTACCTCCTTACCTTTACTGGCCCCCTAAGACCTTGCTCCTTCCCGGCTATTTTACGACACCTCTGGTATTAAGTTTTTCTTTTTACTTTCCATTGTTCTGCCTCCAACTGCCAGCCATTCCATTGTTCTGAGCTGTTTCTTCACACTCCTTTTTGACATTTGACTGCTTAGTTTAAACTATTCTTGAATCAAAATTTCCACTTGTTACTCATCTATTTTAAACAAAACATTGTTTTTACCTTACCATTAAAATTTAAGTGTGTTATTTCTTCTTTATTCTTTTATTCATCTTTAAATTATTCTAATAATCCTCTCTCATTTATAATAACATAAATATTTATTAAAATGGAAATCCAGTAATATTTTTATAAAATCTAGTTAGATTTTGTCAATAAAAGCATTAATTCCGGATCAATGCATATTTTTTATTGTTTTATGATTGCTTTTTTCAAATACAAAGAATTTCAGTACCTGCTTTGATACGGTATAACGTTGTTTTGCGTAAAGCTGATGTACATAATAAGTTTAATTACAAATTGTGGATGTTACATTAGCCGTGGACAGTTGGTCCAGTATTAGAATTTGTATTTAAGCGCTAAAGCAAGGGATAGAAATGTGAAAAGGTGTCCAAGCACTAGGATAATGTGAGACCAAATGTTTTAAGTGAAATTTTAAATTCCTTGTGTGAAGCAGTTAATTAGAAAGCAGCAAACTATTACAGAGTTTGTACAGACATATCTGACAGTGAGAAGTCACTAGGTGACGAAAAATATTCACAAATAAAATAATGTGTAAAACTGGTACATATGCGATTTTGTTTTTTGCAAAACAATTTAAAAAAAGAATAGCACAAATGAAATTGAACCATTCTAGGGTGTCAGGCAATTGTTTTTATTGTCTAAAACTATAGCAGCGGATAAATTAACCCATTAAGGTTCTGTCTCTCTAGAGTCACGAGATAAAGGAAGGTTTCTAGTTGGTTGTCCCCTCGCAGTTTAATGGCCCGCTTTTATTTTTAGCAGGATTCATGCTGGTAGGAGTGCTTACGGTGATAGACGCTCCAATAAGTAAGTTCGTCATCTGTTTTTTATCATTTTTTCTGCCCTTCTGCATTTAGTCTTGAGGTTAACTTGCTACTACGTCTAAAAGGATTGTGGTTGGGCATTGGTAAGCCCTTTATTTCTTTAATAATGGATCCTCCTACTTCTTCGCTGGTGAGGACGGAGACCTTTCTATTACGTTGGTTTTTGTAAGTTTCTAAGTTCTTTTGCAATTAAGTGCAACTAAATCCTTCTTTGCTCGATTAACTAACACCAGTTTCAACTTTACAAATATAGTGAACGAGTTTTCAGCAATATTTCAACCACCAATAATACGCCGCCATCTTTGTTGCTCTAATATAATATTTTCTGCGGGTAGTACATATTTCTATTGGAATAAATGGTGGTTGTGGAAAGTAAATTGACGTTTATATAAAAGAGGGAGTAATGAAATATAAATCATAGCTTGATTTAATCCTCCCTTGTAGTAGAGCTTGGAGCTTTTTGCTTCAGCGCCTTTTTAGGATGCTGAGGAGTGTCACAATAGTTTGCCAGCGTGGAGGGGGAAGTGAGAAGCAATGTTACCCACGAGAATGAGAGAGTAACCGGATGAGGAGAGGATCCTGATTTCCCGTTGCCATATCTGACCCTTGAAGCAGCATTCTCACAATGTGTTCTTCCACTTTGCTCACTTCTCTGAAGATGAAGAACATTTCCCTGTTGATGATTTACTGGATGGTAGGCCAACGCGTCAAATCCTTTTATTTATTGCCAAGCTATTGCTCAAGCCGTAACCACCAGTAACCCTCATTTCTTCATTTCGCGTCCTCCTATCCCTTTCCTAACCCCTACTGTTGCCTTGTAATTCAGTAAAAATCAGTTGCGAGAAATTGCTTTCAATGTACCTGCTCTATTAATTTTTTTTTTTTTTAATTTACATTCATTTTACTTTTGAGAAAACTCAATTACGAATCTACTATTCTCTAATCGATTACAAACAAAAATTTCATCTTTGTCAATAAATTTTACTACTGTACTCAATGGATGGTTCAAGTTTTTTTAGCTCATTGCTTCGAAAAGTAGTAGAAAGAAAATCTTGGTTCACAAGTAGTTGTTTTTGATCAACAAAACTTTTTCAGAAATACATACTTTTTTTTTATAAACATTCATTTCAGATAATTCTCCTCGTTTTTGTGATATGTGGTTTTCGTTAGCCTCGAAGTTCATATTAGTTACTCATATAAGGATTTACTGCTTTTATTTTATTTCATATTTTTTCAAAAGTGAAAAATGATTTTAAGGCAAAAGATAAGTAGATCATAGCCTTTTTTTATACTTTATTTTGGTCAGTATTAGTAAAAACTGTCAAAATCTTTAGAAAATACTCGCTTACAGTTATCAACCCTGATTTTTTGTAAACTTATTGAACCGCAATGCTGAGCACTAAGGATATTGTTATTTCTGGTGGGCTGATTGGCTAAAATCAATGATACAGTTGTTTGGCCCTTGTTACCCTATTGTATTGGCTTGCTTGTTATGCACATTGATTTACTCGGAAGATACCACATCGAGGTTTGTTCTGAGTCCCTTCCAATTATCTTACTTTTGATATTTACAGTTCAGAATATATAAATTAAATTTTTAAACACAAGAAACGATTTAAAATAAAATGAAAAAAAAGGAAGAAATAAACAGTTCAGCTGAGCACTCCAGTATAAAGAAAATGCATTAATCGTTTTATGTTAAACAATTACAAAACAATTGGCCAACTGTTGTTGACGTTGTTGAGAAAAAATTCTTTTTAAACCGTTTGGTTAGCGTCACAGTGCAATTTCCTAAGGGTGTGTCAGCTAGTTTGATGGATCGCATAATATTAATGTCTGGGGAATCGATGCGCCTTTACTCAAGGAAAATCTGTCTAGCAGGATTGGGTCAATATTGGCTCAGTGTTTAGTGGCAGCCCTTCTGTTTAACTATCTTAAAATTATCAATCAAACTTAATGGTTCTTCGATTTTCTAACTTCCGTCTATTCAGCCCAGCTGTATAGATAATCTTCTATTTTGGGCTAAAGATGGTTTCATCTTCTAAATATCGATGTGGTAAGAAAAGTGGCTTTGGTGTCTTTATAATTAACAATTAATTTTAATCTTCACTTCGGATGAAGATATCAGAATACTTTGGAACTATTTACTCCCAAGAAGATTTTAGCTTTGTTTATGTTGTCATAATATTCTCCAATTGGAAGTTTATCTTGTTACAATCTCTCTCCAGAATTTCGAGAGATTTGCGAAAGAGTTCCAAAAATTTGTTTAGGTCTTTGTAAACGAAGTATAATTACATTTGTAGGGCCACCATTGCTGATATACAGCTTTCAATAACCTATTTAAGTGTGATAAATAAATTTATATAATTCTAAGACCACGTACATTTTTTTTTCTGTTGGACGTGCAAAAGTTTTCTGCATTTTCTTCATTATTTCTTGAAAATAGCCTAATCGATTTTAGTTATAATCGGTTGTTTTGAACTTAATTCAATACGAAAAAAATATATTTTAAGAATTATTCGATTTTCTACTTTCTTCTAATCTTGTTTTCTAGTAACATATGTTTCGAAAATTTACGTTTTGTGGTCCTCTAGTGAACTCTTCTCTTTATACAAGCGAATGTAGAACAAAACTCAAAATTGCTTTGAACAAATTTGGGTTTAAATTTAATTGATTCTGCATTTTATGTTTTTGGAAGATTCTGAAATATTTTAAAAAAAAATATCGCACAAGTGAAGGGAATTTAAAGAAAAAAGGTCCTTTACCTAAAGCTATTGCAGTGAGACCCTTTTTCGACTTTTCTGGCCCACAAAGCTCAATTTTTTTTTTTTTTTCTTTAAATGACAAATTTTAGAAATTTAATTTTATGACGTTAAATGGAGACTTCTAATTCTAAAATTAATTATTTGAAAGTACTGCCTACTCAGCAGTACCATTCATCGTCAAGATTACTCCTGCTGAAATTAAGGCGATAAAGATGTAGAGATGTAGTGGTAATCTATTTATTACTTCCCTAACAATGATGCAATCTCTCGGCCGTGGGAATGTGAAAAAGACTGGGGCAGAGGCAGCCTGTGGGGTGCTCCAAGTAGGTGGATTTAGATTAGGAATTATCAATCACACTGTGTGTGCTACGGAGGAGCGGAGGTGTGCCACATTTGTGTACTGGTTAGATCCAAGTAGCCTGTAGGAGCACTGGCGGCCAAATACTCCAGTTCCTCCAGGACTTCTTCTCCACCAGTATATTGGGATTACCAACTCCATTACCAAGCACCGCAACCTCTCCACTCAACCAGCACTCGCCAACTTTCATTTCATGGATCGACAGGCACTTGTTTCATAACCTTCAACCCAAAGATCTCACCACTCCATCCTATCCTGCTGCTCCTACCAACTCTAACTATACTTACTCACCTTCATCCTCTCGCAGCCTTCTACAACGCGTCTGCTCTTCTTTGAAGATTAATCATGTATTTTATACCGATTAGGAAATTCTACGCTTTAAGTAAATATCCAGCTCTGCCAGAAACAGGAAATTATGGTCGATATTTGACCTGAATAATAATTGTCAAAATGTGTATGAAGTAATTAATAACTCTCTTCATAAACTAATTAATAAAATTCAATTGAAGGTTGAATAGAAATGAAGTTGAAAATGTGCAATTAGCTCTTGTGTTGTGCACATTACTTTCTAGGAATAACTTTTTTAGACTCTCCATTGGTAGAGTAAATTTTATCTTTTTAAATCGCATGCTAATTAACAAAAATTATAAAATTTCGTTAGAACTTTGATCAGATAATGATTTCTAAGAACCAAAATTAATTTGAAACTACTTGGCTTTATATTTGGTTTTTCGTATAGTATTGGGCTAATCCAATGTGAAATCCTTTTGCGTCTGGAAATAGGGACTTAAAATGAATACTATGTAAAAATCAGCTTAATTAATCATCTTCTACGCGGGTGGATTTATTCCTCTAAAATGGTTTTACAAGAACAACTTTGCGTTTCCATCCGAGAGGCACCCCGTTTACTGAGAGAGCAGGATGTATGTAGTACACCTTTGCAGGTGATTATGCAGGAAATCATGCTCAGTACTGAGATGGAAATGACCTGAGAGCTACATTTCAAGAAAGGTGGGGATTGATGAAGGAACTTCAGAAGATGATACCATTTCATTTCTTTCGCCTGAAATATTTTTAGAGGAGTTCAGTTTCTTATTTGCTTACTTGTTGTAATGAATCAGGCAGATATTATCGTCTTTCTTCGCTAATCCATCCACCATCTCATTGACTCATATACAGCGGCTGCAAATCCAGGGAAGGGCTTTCCTTCTCCCTTTTTGGCTTAGCCAATTAGAAGCCTAGTTTGAGCCTCCAATTCCATTTTTAGCGATCATGTGCAATTAGAGCTGATATTACAGATTTATAAATTATTAGGTTGACAATTTTATCTATCGGATTCACTGCAGAAACAATTGGGCACCAGTATACAGCCTTTATTTCCTTGTCCCTCCAACGATATTACTTAACTGGGGCAGTAGCTTAAGCTTTACTTTACATACATTTTCAAGGTTCCTTCTGCTTAAACTAGCTCTTTATAAAGGAGTGCAGTTTAAAAGCTTAAATTTGATCACATCCACTTTGTGTCAGTTCCTCAGAGTCGGTAGATATTTATCACGAAGAAGTCCAAAACAAAGCTACAGAATTCCAATCCTAAGATACGTACACACTTTAGTGCGGCTTTTGTCTGAAAGAAAAATAAAGTTCCGCTTCACAAGTCGATCAATAGTATTCTTAGAATTTATCATTTATTAATTTATTTGGAGACTAATATTCCTTGAAAAATCTCATTTTTCTTACATTTTTTAAATAAAATGTTGGTCTTTTTTTTAAACGGATAGTTTCATTTGTTTTGTCAAAAAAAGAAATAAAAAGAATGAACGTTTTTCTTTTTCCATTAATATTTCTTTTGATTTAGAACTCAGCGTGACAAGAGTAACATGAGAAATTGTAGTCGTTATTATTGTGACAGGGTAGAGGAGACTTGTGGGCCCACAAGTCTTAACGTCCAATTCAGCCTCACTCCAAAGCAGCCCCCATCGTCTCCAGTCTTGATTGGCTATAATCGCCTCACAGGTTAAAAGATTTATCATCCCCCTCGGCAATAATTTATAAACCATTCCACCAACCTTTCTCCCCTACGTCTTCTTCTTCTTCTTTTTGGTTTTGTTTTTTGTTCTTTCCTGTCAGCAACAGACCTATGTATTTGCAAGATAAATAAGATATCTAACATTTAATTCTTATGCAAAGCGGTCTTAATAGCTAAAGAAAGGGAAAAAAATTTTTTTTCTTCTATTTTGTTCTGAATTCGAAAGGCAACATCTTGATCACGTTGATCTTAATCACAAGAAGTTACAACAGTCGGCTGTTAAAAAAAACACCTTGCATTACAAGCAAAGCCTTTCACTACTCAAGACCACATAATAGTTGTTGCTGTTCGATAACAATATAATCTAAAAATAGGGTGTTTATGTGTTCCTTGTGCAATCTAAATGTCCCTGAAGAACTGTTCACTTCCTAGGAATATGCCCAATTCTAGGGGAATTTAGAAAGGCACATTTTGGTAAAACTAAATTAAGTCAAGAGGAGGTGGTCAATTTATTGAATGGTACTAACTGGGTAACACTCGCCAAATATTTAAACACGGTTATAAAATATCGGAAGTTCCTGGTTGAGCATTTCCAATATAGCAGCTAAATTAATATATGTATGATAATAAATTCTGTAATTAGAAGGTAAGAATGAATTAAATTTTAAAAAAAATTAAAGTAGGCAACTCGACAGACGGCAAAAGCCATTGTCTTATACGCTTCTTTTTTGTAAAAGCTATTTGTATTTATGTAATTTGCGAATAAAAGCATTTATTCATTCATTCATTCATAATCTAAAAACCTTGCGCATTTCATAAAAAAAAAAAAAATATAGTTCTTAAAAAGCATATACATGTAGAATATTAAATATTTCATACAGTATTATTATTCTTTCGCAGATGATACTGCTTACAGCTTCTATCCTAATTTTGCATCAAAGCCACAAGAAACCTTCATCCTTAGAATTATGCTTTTATAAAGTTTAATCAACAAAAATATTAAAACATCACTTTTACTCTCAGGTACCAACTACCCTTGAAATCCCATAAATTAGCACAATGGCTTTCTCTTCATATAAGAAAGTACATGGACGAAGCCAAATTGAAAATATTAAAATAAAATTATTAAGTCCAATAAAAGTACCAAAAAATTTGGTAACAAAAAGTTGTTAACCTGTAAACAAACAAAATTTAACACACAATGGCTTTGGACGGTAAACCTTACTCTCCAGAATTTTTACATTTGAGTTTCCTATAATTTTTGAGTAATCCATTTTACACAAGACACATGTCCAACCCATGGGTAGTGTGACGGCATATTCATTTGATCTCAACAGCTATATTTCTGTTTTTGAAAAGTTTTCATAACCCCATTTCTTTAGAGTATTAAGCGATTATAAATCTAATAAAAAAAAATGCGAACTTGGTTTCATAATTTTAGCATCTAGAAATAAATTTTAAAGTAAAGAATCGCTCATTGTTTTTCAGTCAGGACTTAACTTCCAACTAACGATTAGGTTAGTTTTTTGTTGCCTAACTAATATAAAGTAGTTACAACTTGCTAGATTCGAACTGGGGATCTCAAATCCACGTTCGTGTCCAACTACCCAACACCCAGCCTTGAATGAATTGTTTGAATTAAATTTCGATAACTCTTTAAGCAGATATAAAGTTGAATAATTGAAATTCTCTGTTGAAATTAAATTTAATATAACCACTTGATTAAATATAAATTATTTGAACAGAATGGAAACAAAACAGCATTTAAAATAGTTTGTTAACAAGAGGTAACCCGAGCTAATTACGTATCAACTTAGGTACAACTATAATTATTGGACGTACAGTTTATTAAAACAACACAAGAGCAGGTTACACCTAGGGGTGTATTCCTTTTCTTTCTGGTTAAGCTCAATCCCGTTACGCAATTCTCTAATCATCATAACCCTTTGATTAGCAATCTGATGCTAGAAAACGACATTAACGAAAAGCGGCATTACTATATGATCTCCTAGGTTTGCCAATATGACTAACTAAATGCTTCTCAATACCCATTGTTTACAAACATATTTACTTGCCAAATACACATAATACTCCATTTCCATATCATCTCCTTGTTTGCTGAATCCTTCTTAATTGCAAAATTAAATAAACAAACAAAAATCTTTGTTAGTTGAGTTCCTTTAAACTATCAGTTTACAAAAAGTAACAGTAATTTTCACCTATAAATTTGTTTATGAGTATTATTTTTTTTAAAAAATCGTCGCCAGGTAGTTAAGTTGTACATAACTAGGCAAGTGCTCATAGTCCCAATATGATTTACTTGACCCAGTTTTCATATTGAATACCCTCTAGAGCAAGGTAAGTGGTATTGCGGAGCGGGTATCCCAGAGTGAATGGAAATACGCTCTGGCAAAAGAGCCGCCCCTCATACACTCTGGAAGTTAAGAGAACATCCAGGATTTTGCGCAGAGAACACTTCAATGGCAGATATGTGAGTGTATAACCATTTGTGTATACGTACATATAAATGCATTCACCAATGAGGATTCTGTCTGTAAAGGGGAGGCTTTATACATAATCCGGTATTATTTTAGCTGAATACGGTGACATCCCTAAAACATAACCCAACAATCTCCCTGCCAGTTTTTTCAAAACAATATCCAGTATTGTGTGGTCCACTTTATGTCATACGATTTAACTGTAATTAATTAATACAATTTAAATAAGTGGATTTATATAATTACATTGGCTCTTTATCTGCTGAAATTTATTGTGCGCTTAAATATATTAATTTTCAACTCAGACGGAAGTAGGGAGCCTTTGATGCGTCCATTGATGTTTCATAGTAAGGAAGTGTTATCATTTCTTTATATCTCTTTCTTTTCTCTTATATGATTGATAGAACGTTGGAAGAAAACTTTGACTTAAAATTTAAAAAAATTAGTGCGGCCATCAACTTTATTTATTTAAACAACTTCCGCGTGTGAGGGTATTATCAGACCACTTCTGGTCTCCAAAACCCTCTCCAAACTCTCTTTCCGTTTTCCATGACCTGCCATTTTCATGTTCCCACTAGACTTCCTCTTATGATTTTCCTAAACAAAGAACCTCCGCCGGGCCATATCCTCTAGCTTAAGTGCTCTTACCATTTAATTTTACTCTCTGCCATTATCAGATTTTCTAAATAAATCTTAAATCACTTGAGACATATGCAGTATTCTCTTTTTTGGCCCTTTGGAAATCTTAAAGATTCGGATATCCTTCGTATGTTTTCCACAATCGCTCTAATTTTCACTAAGAACCACATCGCATAATTCTACCACCGTTCTAAGTCTACTAAAGTAAAAATGCAATTTCCAATTAAGAAATAATTTCTCTACATTTCTCTGTTAATTGCTAGACTGGCAGAATTTTCCTTAGAAAAACAGCTCTGTATTTTCCGGAGTTAAACGGTTTTCCAATTTATATTCTTTGAAATTTTCATCAACAATTTTGTTTTGTAGCTTTATACAATAATTCCTATGTAATTAGCAATGAATAGCCATAATTGGCAACTATTTTTATCACCCTTTTTGATAGTTAAAAATGAGATAACCAAGCCTAAGGTAATCTATTTATGAAAACTAAACAGATAAAATCATAATGATTCAAATTAGATAATCTAGATTTATATTCTTAAAAGTTTTATTTATGAAGGAGATAATGTATAAAATGAGACGATTTAAAGAACTCCGTTTGCAGAGTAGAGAAAGGCGAGCACAAGAAACCAAGGACTAGTTATTTGTGGGGTTAAGTAAGTGTTAGCTGTATAAACGCAGAATTTAGAGCAAACTGTCGACTGTAAACTAGAAAACATGGTCTCGCAATCCGCAACTTGCTTTCCTTTTCCATTGCAATAACTTTGTGGATTTGTTATTTATTATTTGAATTTTTTATTATTTCTTCCCTTGCTGGCCAAATATAAGTAAATTAAGTTTTATTTTAATAGTGATCTTACAAAAGAAATAAATAATAATTGACTAGCCATAAGCCACTCTATTAAAAATTTAAATAAATCGAGTTAAAAGAAAGCTCTAACTGTTGTTTATATTGATTGAAATTGAGGTGCCCTTTTTAAAGGAAAGAACAATAACACTAAATATTATGTTTCATTTAACTAATTCGTATTTACACTGAATTTACACAATTAAATGAATAAATCAAGAGCATAGTTTGTTTTTTTTTCACTCTACCACAACTTGGCCTTTGTAACTTGTCGATGAAGTATATCCGACAAGCAAAGTGAATTCCAAAGGATTAAAATTCGATTTCTCGGCTCTAAAAGTTGAACAAGATAATTAAAGTACCACTAGCTCCGTTTTGCACAGCGGTCTAGAGGTATTCTAGGGTTTTACATCTTTTCTTTTATTTGTAAGCTAGTTTTAAATCAACTGGTTTCATATATATTACTTGCATGAATAGTCATTAACTTGTCAAAATCTCTCTACTGTTTGTGGAAGGGAGTGGAATCCAACAAATTGAGCATTTCAAACTGATAACACCGACTGCAAAAGGGCACAACTAAAATCATAGCTTAAGGGGACGGATTCCCAGCAAAGTGGCTGTATTAGTTTTGAACTGTTATTAAAGTTGAAATCTTTCATTTAGAATAAAACTCAATATTTTAGGGCAAGGGCCTATACTTCCTTTTTCATGAGGTAAGAATTAAATGAATATGAAGGTCAAGTGTCTTTTGATTAGAGCAACTTATTCAAGTAGTTATTCAGTAATCCCAGTATTTATTCTGTAGTTAGAAGTCTACTAGTTATTCAGCATGCAAGAATAAAGTTGATATACTGTTTGGCCCACACAAAAACGTGAAACCTATCTTTAAAAGTTGTTCTTCCAAGTACTGATTTCTAGACGAATAATGGACGTCAGGGGATATCGACTTATAGTTCAGAAATAACTGAAAAACATCATTTATTCTAATATCGGTTCTACGATCGAATTTAATAAATTTCACTTTAGGAATTGAGAATAAAATTAAATAAAAAAATCAACAATAATGGCTTTTAAGCAAAAGTAATTTTTTGTTTTTGTTTTTTAACTATTAATCTGTTAAAAGTGTTTTTTTCTGTATGAAGTGCGAGTTAGCGAGCCCAGAGAATAAGAGATAGAAGAGAGAAGCGCTCTCCTCCGTGGGGACTGTGTAGGTAGATCCCTGGCGGTAGAAATTGACGGTTTAGTTTTTGTTCCACTTAGTCCCTTACCCACTCGTTCTACTTTCCACCAAGTTTAACTTTTGTTTTGTGTTTTGCGGAGCCTTGGTCCAATGCGAGAGAGAGCCGAGTTATATTGGCCTGCTGAGGTCCTCTCCAAGCCTGGCCAACCATGTCGTCGTCTCCCCTATGCTTGATTGTAATGGCCGAAACTGTTCTCCACTGTTCCAACTTCTCCCACACTTCAGCTCCATTCTACGACAGAACGTAATGTTTGCGTCATTGTTTGCGCTATTGTAGAATTTATTGTCTTCCATGTTTATTTACAATACTTCCCTATTTTTGAAAATGTGGTTAGGTCCTAATTTTCTTAAATTATATTTTCATCTAAGAAATTGTTATTTGGATAAATGTAAGTAACTTGAATAGTGTTTTTGTCTAAAAAATAGAACGCATTTCTAGTAGTTCTTAAAAAGAAATTTCATTTGAAAACAAGTGCTCTTATATTAATTATTTTTGTTTTACTCCATTTTTATTCAAGTGTTGGCAGACTGTCTATCTTGCAGCAGATATTCTGGGTTTCAAGGATAGGCTATTGTTTTTTATTCAACTTTTATTGTTTTCCTGTTTGTCAGACTTATAACAAGAACATAACAAGAAGGTTTTCTTTAATTTGTTCAAACGAGCACAAAGCGCTGCAGAGATAGTTCGAAAAATTGAAGTACCCATATTTATTTATAGTGAAAGCACCAATGGTAATTGAATAATCATGGAAACTGACCCATCTTAGTAGGTGCAGAGGATCGTGGAGCGTACACTATTTTGGAATCGTGATAAAACTCGAAAAGTGGATGGTGACTCATGATTTGAACTATCGGTAAAAACGATAATGTTTGGAAGTTTGTTCTTCATTGTGTGCAACAAAAAAATACCCTTCTTTTTGGATCGAATCGTAACCTGTATGTAATGAGAAGCGAATCCTAGAAATCGTTCTGTGTACAGTGGTTCGACTAGGATCACCAAAAATTCTTCCTACACTGTTCAAAACTCCTTTAAAAATAAAAGTAATAAAACTATAGTAATGGTACAGTGGTTATATTCTCTATAAATTTTCGAAAGCCGGAAAATAAATATATTCGAATACCGGAGAGGTATCGTCAAGTAATCGACAAAATTTATCAACAAAGAGAAGCTAATCAATATTAGGTGTCCGATCCTGTTACATTACAACGCTCGCCCACTTGTTCCACAAATCACTGAATATTGAACGAGTAGAGGTTCTGCCTCACCCAACGTAGTATTTGACTATTCGCCAACTGATTATTCTCCTTTTGTAAGCATCTGGACTGAGGAAAAGATAATAACAGCTTTCGTCAAATTCATTGCATCCTAGGATCAAATTTTTACCTTGTTGGGTTGCATCAATTTGTTGCTAGATGACCGAGTATTTGCTAAGACTGTTGGTTTTTATCCGCTCCTATATATGTTGTGAATATAACGCTTGACACTGCAAACCGTTCCTACCAAAAAAAAAATTAAACTGCCTGATAATCTATTTTCAACCAACTTCGAATTCACTTACAGTGTGTACTTCGTTTATAACGATAAAAGCCAGTACATTAATTGAAAATTCGCTCTCAACACCCACGTTGAAATCAGTCCGTGCCCAAAACGTAATGGCAGCCCAGATAGGAAATATCTCTAATATTTCCAAGTCCTGAGATTCTAACCAACTACATAAGCATCTTCGTAAAATATAAGAAGTCCTTAATGTTATTTTATACAATTTATATAGCTGTAATTTGCTATAAATTTCTGCTAATTTAATACTGTTTTGTTACATCTAAGTTCACACTAAACACTAGTTATAAAACAGTTCCACTATTTTACAGAGATTCCGTTGAAAATTGTCATATAAAAAGGTTTCTTTTTCAGTATGCTGGTATTCAACTTGGCTTAAAAAGGTTGTTTGTTATTAAGATGCACTCTGTTATTCTTTTTATTCCATTCATATTTTTAATATTTTATTCCCTCTGGGAGATAAATCCGGTGACTGAGTTTATATTAAAATGCATTCTTGAAAGTACAAATGTTACGTGAATGAAATTTTCATTATGGAATGCGTAGATTTGATATCACTTCATTCGTTTATACTTCACAAAATTGCTTTTTCAATAGTAGTTATTCATAAATTATTTATCGAAGACAAAAATCTTGTATTAAAGAAAATATAAGGGCGTCCTGAAGAAGAAGGGTAATGACCGTATTTTTTAAAAGAGAGATAACTAAGAATAGTTTGAGATCATTTTATTTATTTATCATCATGATTTCATAGTAATTTGTGTATTATGGACATTTCATTTTTGGAAATAATAATATCTTTTAAGTTTATGTTTTTAGAATTGAAATGCCTCCATTGCTCTAAATCTGGAATAACTATAACAAACGAATTTAATTTTTTTGATAACAAGCCATACTTCTTTATCCTGAGAATACTACTTTTATTGCTACATATATCGACTTCCAATTAACTCGAAATCTCAACTTAGTTTCTGAAAAATTTAAATTAATAAAAATTCTAGGGAAAGTAAACACTGAAGCTCTTTAAGACATTTATTATTATTATTTATTTATTTTAGATCAATGGGCAAAATCTGTATTCTTACCTTCATGAAGGATGTTTATGTATATAGTTAATAAGCTTTGGTTTATTCTCTTGGTTCTGTCGCAAACTTCATGTTTTCTGTTAATGATCTTCCTTAATGAACAATCTTCTATGTTCCTTCTTAAAAGCTTGATTTTGCTGAAGTTCGGCCCAAAGAACAAATTTTGAACTCAAAACAAAAAAGATAGTAAGGAGCTCAATCTAAATATTTTGTAAAATATAAACCAACATTATTATAGCACCTCACCAAAGATGAATATAAACATCAAGAAATGTTTTCAAAAAATCAAGTTACTCTAATGGATGCGAGGGTATTCACTTTTTGTGGGTTTTTATTTAAGCCTCGTTGATCTGGAAGTCATTCACGATCAGAAGCCTTTTTAAACATATAAAACAGCTAGCCACTCAGTGGCTTATTATGGTTGCGCTAAAAGGTGAAAGGTATTTAAAGTGTGTAGAATGACAAGAAGCTCACATTTTTAGAAGACATGCCAAAACATTCCTTTCCTTGCTTTTTCTTTGAACTACAGGACTAAAGGACCAGGGCATTTCTAGTCCCTATACCACCCAGTCCTATCCAGCACTCCCTTCACCCTTCAATCTTTCTCTACATCATACATCCACCTCAGTCTTGGCTATTTTCACCTTCTTACATTTCTTACAATTTTTAGGCCATTTTCTTTATTCACTCCAAGCTACTGAACCACCTTAATCTTAATTTTTTAATAAACCCTTCTATATCTTCATATCGATACAAACACTTCAAACCCTGGCTATTTTTTTCCAACCCATTTTCCTTCTAAACACGTCAGGAAATCCCTGTCAGAATTTTTCTCCTCTAAATGCATAGCAGAATTTAATTTTTCCTTTCCCAGTACCCATGTCTAAAATTGTTCATTTTATATTGACAATTTGGCTTGCTAAAATATTAAGCGAAACAAAATTAGCTTTATGATAATTAATGCTATATGCTATTTTATTATACGAACTTGTCAATAAATCTGTCCTAATCCAATATTTTCGGTATCTGATATTTTATTATTCATATGTTTTTAATGATCAATAAATCTATTGCTTTCAGATAAATGATTGCATAATTTGGGTACATAACAGCTATTCTGCTTTCGGAATAGGGCAGTGAGAATGTTTAAATAAAAACGATCAGTTATAAACCTTCCATTCTGATATCTCAAAAGCTTACTGGACACAGTTAATATGGTGATTAATTTTTAGCCATGTTCTAGAAATGTTTGTTCTGTTTTTATTCTTTATTCTCCAGAGTAAATCTATCTTAAAGACGTTCATTTTTGGCACTATTTTAAATAATTAGTTTCACTATATTTATCCAGCGAGAAAAATAAGAAACATGTGCCAGTTTTTCTACCATTTTTTGCCTCTTAGTTTAAAGAAAAAGGTTCAACCTTGGGTTTGTTTGGACAAGTTTGCACATGATGGATTAAAATTACATCTGGGAAAAGTTGCAATCAACAACAACAACATAACTAGTTGAAAATTGGCACTTAATGTCTTAGTTGAAAAGAAAAAATCTGTAGCTTATAGTCAAACATACAAAAAAAAAGCCTTTCTTTTGCATTAGTGTCAGTGTGGATTAGTTGTAATAAATACAAGTGAAACTGATTGTGTATGAGTTTGGAAGCTGGTAGAAAGGACTAGAAAACATGTGGCAATGTTTAAAAAACTATTTAAAGAAAATTTGTGACTAATCGGGAACTAAAATCCTGAAATGGTTCTGGTTTATTGCCTGAAAGAGTCAATTAAAAAATCGCGACCTGTAGACTCACAAAAAAAACTTCTATTTATATTTTATACATAAATTTAAACATTTAAATACAGACTAGTTCTTAACTAGTGAATAGTGAACTTATAGTAACGATCCTAACAATGCTAATAATTCTAATATATCCTTTTATATTAATTATAGTTTACATTGAGTAGTGCATAGATACCAATAATTTTAGATAATACATATTCCCATAGATCGTACTTTTTATTGCATATTTACATTGATAGTTTTATAATAGATATCGTATTGTAGAGAGAAAGGCACAGTTTCTTTTATTTTCTGTGAAAGGTCAGGTAGCGTCAAAACTCAGTACGACTTTAATCTTCCCATCTGCTCTCCCACATCTTAGACTTTTTTTTTTTACCTATATTCACTAGATCACTTAATAAGACGTAGAATATTTTTTGAGAAATTGTAGAATTGTTAAAGTGGCCATGTGGAAGAGAGTAGTTGTAAACATTGCAAAAGTTTGACCTTATAACAGTTGCCATTTCTATGTCACATCTGTTTGGAAATGCTTATTTCTTTTTGATGGTCGGTGGTTGACAAAGCATTTATTGGTTAAGGTCCACTTTTTTTTCGTTGGGTCCGTTCTTGGAAAATGTGTCCAATGTAGTTTTACTTCCAGTGTGATCCTTAATAATTTCTTATTCCATCAGCTTCTGTCCTTTGTAAACTAATCTCTAAAACCACATCTTGGTTGCTTACATACGTCTTACATACATTCCTGTGTCTTATAGTCAATCTCCTTTTATTTTATTTAAGGAAATATTACTCCTTTACATGTCGACCTACCTATCATATACGCGCTGGTACGAGACGTGCCTCTGTATCTTGCTCTATATTCCTGCTTTTAATAAACATCAGCTGATGTTCGTACAATGTTAGTCCATTTCTTTTAAGCAATAAGATATTATAAGCAATTCTAGATTGTTTAAATTTGACTCTTATTTTCGTTTCTTTAGATTTCTTCATTCTCGAAGATATAAGAGATTTCTTTAAGGTTGGGAAATGTGCACTCTAAAAGAGACTACACTTTCAGATGCCAATCTCAAGCCTGCGTATGTATGTATGTGCGTCCAACTACTTCAGATTCATCCCGTTCTCTTTCACACAGACTAACAAATTCTTTTTTGCTGCTAAAAGCTTGCCCTGCCACCATTCACTCTTTCTCCGTGCTATCTTTCTCTCGGGTGACATCGCAGGCTCCGCTGGAAAAGAACTGTCAGAATAAAACCCAAAACTGCACAGATACTTTTACACGTACAAATATATTTGTCAACTCCTTTTGACAAATCTTCATTGCCTCGGCCGGATCTAGAGCTAGTAGATTACACTAACGTTTTGTTCTTCCTTAT
This sequence comes from Rhodnius prolixus, assembly GCF_049639745.1. Taxonomy (NCBI): domain Eukaryota; kingdom Metazoa; phylum Arthropoda; class Insecta; order Hemiptera; family Reduviidae; genus Rhodnius; species Rhodnius prolixus. The sequence continues at coordinate 38,147,376 of NW_027411614.1, read as the reverse complement.
TTTTCTTTTGTTTATCAAACTCATTGTTCACCCGCTTTGCTAGCCATGCCATCTGCCACAATTTATGCATTCTTTTTCCATGATAGGCTCTGTTTTCCGTATGCGTTTTCAATTTTTTGTTTTGTTTTTTATGTTGGGGATATTATCAGTTTTGTTTTGTAGCAGATTTTTAAAAATTACCCTATTTGCGTGGTACATGTAGAGAAAAATATTACTTCTGTGGAATCATTACATCATGGACGAATCCCCTTGCATTAAAAAAAACGAATATGAAATATGAAAGGATTAATTACATGTTGAACGACAAAACAATCTGCCAAACCAGCTGCCCTGACAATTTACCATCCAGCTGACGGAATGGACATATTTTTAAATTTTTTCACAGTGTCTTGAAAATGGAAATTTGAAAAATTAAAATTCTACTACGATAATTTATTGATATTTTATTGATAATCCCCGGAGAAATAATGTTATTACAAATTGAAATAATCCACAAATGATCTCACCATCTAATAAATAATTAAAGACATAATCAAGCAGAAACCAAAGTGGAAAATAAAGAAGGCAGTATTACCCACGCAGAATTTATACCTTGTTCCTCGGTATTTATGTTACTGTTCCTATTGTTAGAGTTTTCCTTCCAAACTAAAGAAACTAAAAAGAAATAGTATTTAAGTAAGTAGTAACAACTTTTTGGTACTTTAGGTACTTATTTTAAGGTAATGGTTACCTTTTATTCTTACCGCTTTTACAACCTTTATGGGAATAGTTTATAAATTGCCCTATACATCTTAAAAGAAGTTTTATAAAACTTGGTTTCGGTTCTAATAATAGAATACTATTTCACTAGTAAATTAAAATAATAATAATAATAATAATAATATATAAAAGTCTGTATTGTTTGCCGTTTATTCTACATTTATGTGGGTGGGTGTATTAGTTTATTAAATGAGTCCGCAATTATTTAAAAATAAGAATAATTGTAGCCGGTTTTTAAATAAGTTTCAAAACTGTAAGCGCGAAACATACGAAACATGAGACCAAGAAAAAATGCAAAAAAGAGAATAATGGTTCAAGTTTGGCCGCAAGATGCAAAGTAGCTCTGTTACAGACATTAATTTCTTGTAGAATATTCTACAATCAATTTACTAGAGCTATTCAGGAAATCCATATAGATTTCTTTTTCATTATCTTAAAAAAATTATTTAGCTAAGTAGAGAAAAAAACAAAAAATGCTTTAAAAACTTTACTCAGTGTTTCTTACAAGCAAGATCATGCAAGATATGTAGCTCTCAATTAATGCGAAGGATTTCTATTCCTAATGTTAATGTGTCAGACATTAATGCGTATATCACATATAAGAATAATGCTCAACGTAAAAATATAAATTTCAAAATGGACCGGCGCACCTTCCTCAAAAGTTTGGGGCATCAATTATTGCGAAACGTCATTATCAGAAGGTCGCTGAGCACCGTGATCCCACGGAATTTGATAGTGAGGATCAATATGTATCTGCAAGAAGAAGGCGCAACAATTCTTCCGATTGCAACAAATGGAGAAGACATTCCTAACCCTAAAAAACGAAGAAGATGCCACATATGCCCTAGTACAAGGGACAATAAATATACTACTTTTTGCAGTAACTGTAAAAATTACATATGTAAGATACACTCAGTAACTATTTGCACTAACTGTAGAAATAATTGTAATTAATTAACTGTTTTAATTTTAATTGTAAACTGTCAATATTTTCTCTGTTTTTCATTACATTCTAAGCAGTACCTCATTTAGAAATTACATTTTTATGTTATTGATTTTTTTTTAAATTTGTATTTCTGTTTTATTAAAGTATAAATAAATGTTTTGTCTTCGATTTCTACTCCCTATAACATGATATTAGTTAGTTTTTCCTTTTTATTTAATAGTTTTTAATGCTGGGTCAATATGACCCGAGGTGACGGATTATAGCACTTTACAAAAGGTGACGGCTCATGGGTTAATTAGTTAAGTAGTGTTTTAGTTATTTATCTTGGCATATAACTCAGTAGTTTAGCTTTGGTAGTTTCTCAAAGCCATTTTAGTAACAAGGGTGCCCCTTGACACTTGATAATTCTACAGCCAATGTTCCCACGAAAGCTCTGATGTGATATTTACAAGGACGAAATGCACATCAATGCGTGAAAACTAGATGCATACGTAGATAGATGCATATTTTTTGGCAAAACCGAAAGAAATTTTAATTGGAAATGTGATACATGCTGAGGTGGTGTTCGATTTTATTATTTTTTGAATCGCCCATTGTATTAATTTTTTATCGGGTCCTAGAACATTTAATCAATACGGTTTGAAAGTAAAATATATATATATATTTTTTTTTTAATCATTTATTTAGTTACAATCAACGCATTTTGCGTTATAAGCAACAATGATAACAATAAATAACAGAATAACAGAGTGGAGAAGTTACCCAGCGGTAACACACCAAAAACATTTTACTTTCTACTGACTCTCTTCATCAGAGAGGAGATCGCGAGGCCACTGTCTTTTAAGACGTCTGGAAGTGTTGTCTGGAAATGTTCTTGAAGATAGATGTTGTACCAGTGGATTGTGATGTGTTTGTATGTTAAGATGGAAATTTCTGTAACGTGTTTTTGCAACTTGGTGACGTAGAAAGGAGCGTTTACTATAGAGCGAAGAATTTTAGATTGCAAGGACTGGATCCTTTGCAGATTTAAGTGTTTGGTTGAACCCCACAGGTCGTTGCCATAAGCCCAGACTGGCTTTAGTATACTTACATATATTAGTCTTTTGTTGTCCAGAGTGAGTTTTGATCTGTTGTCGAGTAGTCTTTTCAGTTGTCGGAAGCGTCTGTTAAGTTCTGTTCTCTTAAGTCGAGTATGAGGGTTCCATGTGAGTCTTCTGTCAAGGTAAAGCCCAAGGTAGCGGACTGTATTATTTTTAAAAGTGTATTATTTGGGCAGGTTCATTAATAAGTAGTTCACCAATTAACATACCTTTATTAACTGACATACATGTCTAGTAGTGATCCCCACTACTTCTCTTACTTCCTACCTTTGTACATATACAACATCTTCCTTTTTTTTTCTTTTTTTTTTTTTTTTTTTTTAAATTTTATTTTTAGATAATTTGAAAATTAAAGAACAAAACTTTGTGTAACTTATCACTACATCTTTTACATTTTTTTTTTTTTTTTTTTTTCAACTCATAAACTAAAAATACGCTGGAACACTTAGTATATCTACTATACTCTAATAATCTACCACAACTTAACTGAACTGACTACTGAAAATAAACTGTATCACTTAATTAGCCTACTCTACTAAGAGATTTTACTTGTATTTAACTAACAATATCTCATTTTTCTTATATAAGATATTTTAATTATTCTTGATATTTTACTGGTACAAATGTTTTACGACCATATTTGGTTGTGAACGGTCTCAGGGTACCATTTAACTTCTTATTAGATTGCGGAGTTTCTATTTTAAAGTTATTAGAGGGTCTTAAGTGATAAGAATTTCTCCTGACTAAACTTTCATTTTCTGTGCTAACCCCATAAGATCTATTGTCATACTTAGCTACTATCTTTCCTTTCTCCCAAATTTTCCCTTTCCTATAAAACACATTTTCATTAAGTTTAAAATCACTTCTTTTCCGGGTGCGTCTGTCATAATATTTTTTCATATTGTTTTGTTTATTTGTTAAATACTTTTTAAACCCACTAACTACTTTGGGACGCAACCTTTCTTCTGTAGTTGGCAAGTTTACTCTTAACTCTCTGCTTTGTAATAACTGAGCAGGAGACCACGGACTTCCTAATACTGGACTATTTTTATAATGTAACAGAGATAACTCAAGATCAGTTACATCTTCTGTACATTTTTTTAACATATTTTTCGATGTCTGTACTGCTCTTTCCGCCATACCGTTAGATTGTGGATAGGTCGGACTCGTTAAAATGAATTCTATACCCCACTGCTTGGCAAATTTTCTATACTCAACAGAATTGAACGGATTATTGTCTGCTACTACATATCTCGGAATCCCAAACGAACTAAATACTTCTTTTAAAACATTTATTGTTTCAGTGGCAGTTTTATTATTTATTGATTTTAACTCTAGCCATTTTGAGTAGTAGTCAAAGATGATCAAATAGTACTTTTTTGAAAATTCTAATATATCTATGCCTATTTTCAAAAACGGAATATCAGGTATTTCATGCGGAATTAATGGCTCATGCCTATTATTATTTTGATACTTAGCACATGTTTGACACGATAACACATAATTCTGTATATCTTTAGTTATGTTTGGCCAATATACACAATTTCTAGCGACTTTTTTAGTTTTGGTGATACCTAAGTGTCCCGCATGTAATTTTTTAAGTACGTCTTTTCTCAGTTTTAGAGGTATTACTAATTTCGAATTCAAATACAGTAACCCCTCATTTTCTAGAATATTATCTCTAGCTCTAAAAAATAATTTCATTTCCGGTTGTAGTCTACTTTCTGATTTGGGCCAACCTTCACGACAATATTTCAATATTCGATTTAATAGTGGATCTTTGGCAGTTTCTTCTTGATATTTCTTAATTGTTTGTTTAGTCATTACTACTTGAGGTTTCACTTTTACTGTGTGTACCATTTCATTAACGAATGATTCATCAAAATCATCTTTTCCTATTGCCGTACGCGATAAGAGATCTGCAACATGCATGTGTTTTCCTGGTACGTATTTAAGATTTAAATTGTATTTTAATAACTTTAACTTCATTCGTTGTAATCTTGGTGAGTGTACTTGAGAAATTGGCTTTTTCATAACTGTTATTAGTGGTTTATGATCTGTATATACTTCTATTTTCCGACCATATATATAGTGGTGAAACTTCCGCGTAGCAAAAACAATAGCTAGAAATTCTTTTTCAATTTGTGCAAAATTTTTTTCACTTTCATTTAAAATTCGCGACGCAAAACAAATTGGTTTACCCTCTTGCATTAGGCAACACCCTAGCCCATAACTCGAAGCATCTGCTTGTATTGATACTGGTAATTCTTTTTTAAAATGTTTTAAAGCTGTGCTTTTTAATAACCTATTTTTTATAACATTTAATGTCTCATTATGTACAGGTAACCATTCCCATTTAGTATTCTTTTTTAACAGCGAATGTAACGGTTGTGACAAAGTGGCTAAATCCGGAATAAATTTTCTTAAATAATTTATCATTCCCATTATGACTTGTAATTCTTTTACCGTACCTGGCGCTTTCATTTGAACAATCGAATTTATATAATCTTTATCTGGTTCTATACCCTCTTTTGAAAAAATATGTCCAAAATATTTAACAGACGGAACCATAAATTGTAATTTATTTTTATTAAATTTTACTCCTTTCTCCCGAGCTTTTTTACATACCTTATCTAAAACTTTTCTGTGCTCATCTTCTGACTCCGTAAATATTAACAAGTCATCAAAATAAATAAACACATTATCTATATCTGAGAAAATTTCATTATTTATTTTTTGAAACATTTCTGGTGCATTGGACAAACCAAATGGTAATTTCTTAAAACGATAACACCCAAAAGGTGTTGAAAAAGTACACAAGCTAGACGACTCATCATCAAGATCAACATGATAGTAACCATCTTTTAGATCCAAAACCGTAAATATATTCGCTTTACCGATTCTTCTAGCTACATCCTCTACTGTCGGAATTAACTGGTATTCTCTAATGATAGCTTTATTTAAATCATAAGGATCAAGACATATACGAAGACTACCATTGGGTTTCTCCACTACAACCAGATTACTTACCCAATTTTTAGGTGTACATTTTTCTGTAATACCTGTAGTTTCTAATTCTTTTAATTTTTGTTTAAGTTTATTTTCTAATATAAAAGGAACACGCCTAGGTGGGTTCATAACAGGTTTAATTGACTTATCTATTTTTATTGATTGTTTATCTGGAAAACAACCAAAGCCTGTAAACAAATCCATATTGTTTGCTACAAACTCGTCTTTACTAACATAACCTTTGGAACTGCTAATTTGATTTTGTTTAACACTAGCAATATTGTTTATGTTATGCAATGTTTTTCTTTGAATTAAGTTTAGCTGTATACAATCTTTGAGACCTAAAACTGGCTTTAACTTTTTATTAAGTTTATCATCAATTATAGTGAATTTAATTATTTCTTCTTTTTTATTAACCTCACATTTTATTTCTACCAACCCCATCGTTTTCAATTTTGTTCCATCAAAAGTTTCTAATAAAATATTTGAATTTTTTATTTTATTTTTAATGCCAGTTTTTTCAAAAATTGTAAAAGGTATAATACTAATATCTGCGCCACTGTCAATTTTAAACTTTATGTTAGTATTCCCAATCTTTATATCCTGGTACCACTTTTTATTATTTTCTTTACATATTTCTACTTTATCTATTGTTAGTAATTCTCCGATATCTTTTATTTTATTTTTAAAACATCCTACTGCAAAGTGATTATATTTTCCACAAATTTTACACTGTTTATTATAAGCAGGACAGTTAGCTTTTGTATGATTAGTATTACACTTTTTACATTTATATTTTACTGAACTTAAATTGTTTTTTACCAAAAATTGCCGGTTTCCAGCGAAATTTTTCTTTCTTCTTATTGTTTCCTTGCTGTTGTCTGTTGCTTGTATCTCTTGCTGACTTCCTCTGTTGCCCTTCACTTTGCTAGATCTACTGCGTATCTTATCTACTTCCTCCGTACAGTTCATTATTTTAGACTGAGTTTTACTTATTTCAGCAGTACGTCCTATCTCAATTGCTCTATCCAAAGTCAGGGATTTTTCTCTGAGCAGTATTTCCTGTAATCTTGAATCGTTAACGCCTTGTACAATCTTATCCATTAATATTCTTTCTTGTAGCTGACCATAATCACAATCTTGTATTAACTTTTTTAAATCCATTACAAATGAATCAAATGATTCAAATTCATCTTGAATTCGTTTATTAAACAAATAACTTGCAGTTATTAAATTTTTCTGTGGCTCTACATACCTATCAAAAGAAGCAATCACTTCATTATAATCGTCTCTTTTCTCTTCCGGTAACTGAAAAGTGTAGTATAACTTCCTACCTTCAGCTCCTATTAAATTTAAGAGAACTGCTACTTTTCTACCAACTGTTTTTTTATCTTCTGTTATATCAGCTGCCTTTATAAATATTTCAAGCTCAGCTTTAAAGCTTCTCCAATTCTCTGCCACATTACCAGTGAGTACTAAAGGTGATGGTGGTTTAAAACAGTCCATTTTATTAATTTTATTATTCGGCACTGTTTTTTATTATTAACTGTCACTATTATTACTTCACTTCACAGTTTTTAATTGTAATTATTAATAATTATTACTAGAATTGTTCACCCTCGACTGCGCCATGTATTATTTTTAAAAGTGTATTATTTGGGCAGGTTCATTAATAAGTAGTTCACCAATTAACATACCTTTATTAACTGACATACATGTCTAGTAGTGATCCCCACTACTTCTCTTACTTCCTACCTTTGTACATATACAGCTGGTAAGGGAATAAGATTGTAAAAGACAGGAGGAAGATGATGCGTCGAAGAGTGAAGGTAATATTTTGAGATTTAGTTTCGTTCAGTTTGATAGCCCATTTTTTGAACCAATTTTCTAAGGAGGTGAGGTGAGACTGAAGATTTCTATGAGCTATTATTGGGTCTTTGTCAGTTGATAAGATGGCAGTATCGTCAGCATAGGTGAGAAAAGTAGTTTGAGGATGAGTAGGTATGTCTGAGGAGTAGATTGTGTACAGAATGGGGACTAGTATGCTGCCTTGCGGACCTCCAGCATCAGCATGGCTGAATGGAGAAAGAATAGTTCCTACCTTCACTCTAAAATGTCTGTCAGTCAAGTAAGATTTCAAAAAATTATTTTTAACAATACTTTATATAGTCATGGAAATATAAAGTATATATACATGCGGAAAATTATAATGAGGCTTCTTCTCTCGTATAAAACTGCGTAAGAAAGATTTTCCTCGGAAAATGTTACAAATAAAAGTTCTACATGGAAAGTTGAAAGAGAAATGTAGGAGTCGTTTTCTAGAAATTCCACTTTTACTTGACTGATTTTGTCCAATAGCTTATTGCCAGGTTTCTTTGGAGACGTCGAGTCGAAATAGCAAATTTGAACTTGTTACAATTTTACGTTTGAGTTTCGCTGAACAAACTGTCCCACATTCTTTTAGGGAAAAATGGCACTTTTACGGATATAAGATACTACAAAACTTTTATTTTCGTTGAAAAAGTGAAAGTAGAAGTTCCCCTCAATCGCAACACTTTCTCGTACTAGAAGGAAATGTCTGTAATAATATAGTACGAATTGGATAGGACTGAATTGGGCTTTATTCCATCTCTTCTTGCATTTTTTATTTATTTATCTAGCAGAGATCTCTGAAAAGATGCTCACCTAAGTGTCTAAGAAATCCTGAACTAATGAATCTTGTTAGCGCGGAAAAAAGAAATTTGTTATTTTCCAAATGAAAGAAAGAACATTCATATCTGGTCTTTTCCACGGTTGTATCCATTATTATCCGAATTTACTTTTCACACTCATTACTTTTAAAGAAAAACACAATTTTCACATGGAAACACAATTTCAAGAATATCTTGAAGAAAAATTAATCCCATTTCCTGTGTGAAAAGTAAGATTTCACAAGACTGGCTTGTTTCCTCTTGCTTGTTGAAACATATGAAACATTTTCTCCAGAATATTATAGTATATTGGGGCACGGGCGTCGCCCAGGCTAGAAGGGCAACCAAAACTCTTACAGAGTGAGTTAAACGGAAAGAAATCAGAGAGAATGTAGAAGAAACATTCTTATAGACAATGAAATAACTATTTCATAATAAAAAAAAAAAAGTTTTTAAATTTTTGGCAAATTATCAAGTACTTTTACATAAAGTAAACTTAGTTGTTTAACACAATTTTTCCATTCACTTTCCGAAATGATAGGGAACACTATCCTGTTTAAATAATTATAAATAATGAGGAATACTGATAAATAATGATTTGTTATGTCCGCTGAACTTTATCATTCAAAAATTGAGACCCTGATGGTAGCTAATCGAGTTTCATAATATTTAAATGCTTTAAGAATAGAAAACATGATTGCTAACATTGTTGAGAAAAATAAAGCTTGAGTTACTTCTGAGTGAGTGGTTGCAATCTGTTAAGCTATGGTGAATTCATGTTACTGCTAATGTAATTCTGAGCATTGAAAAACTATTGTATTTGTGAAGAAATTAGTAAGGGATCAAATACCTTTCTTTCTTTTTTTTTTTGCAGATCAAATTATTCTATGGGTGGAGAAAAGCTTTCATGATGAATCCTCAAAAAAAAAAAAAAAGAATGCTGTATGATAATGATATTATGATGAGTATTAATATTATGAGCTTATCAACATTGTTTGAATGTACTGTAATTTGGAAGCAGAAGGGGCTTAATTTTCGAAGGAATGTATTTCCAGGTTCATTTTGATACTAATTGATGGTATGGAGGAAACTAATTTAGCGAGCGTAAAATAAGTTGAAAGGAATTTTAAGAGTGCCTGTATTTTTTTGTTATATTCAATGTATTAGATGAAGTTGTAGTTTACCATCGGCAATGTTCAGAACTTTATCTTGCACTGTTGGTAACTGCAAAGGTTTTTGATGATATCTGTCAGAAATATTCCTTCTTTTTTTTTTTCTTTTTGTAGTTACAATCCAGAGACTTTATGTAAGAGGATGGTGCATAAAAAAAAGGACCTACATATAAATGGACCGAAGAAGGGTGTTACTATTAAGGAGTGGGAAGGACTCACAGATACAGTTTTATGCTTGGAAACCGGGTTTATTCTCGTCTCAAAGTTACGATGTACCCTAAAAGAGACAAGGCTATCGCTAAAGCACTTAAAACTACCCCATCACACTTACAGTTCACCTGGTGCCGCCCTTTCAACGCTGCAATCCTAAAAGTAAATTAGCTTAAATATTGCCTTCTTTGAATAGAAGAGTACTGATCCAACCATCTATTGCAGTGAATTTGATTATATTAAATTTTATAGCCCCACCCTATTTGCATTCAGTGCTGCTCTATTGTTTCACTCAAAATCTATACAGATAGTTTTGAAATCTTATTGCAGCTCTGTTCACTATTCCAAAATAACTAAGTTCGGTTCATTCTGAATAATTTGCCATAAAAAAAAAATTAACATTTCGCAGCCCTATAAATCAGGTACGCTGCAATTACGCCTTTACGAAAACAGAAAAGGTAAGTTCTATATTTCTAAAGTTCCTTTGCATTGATGGCTTATACCATCAATTTTAACTGGAATCTGAACATTGCTAGGTCGTAAACTAAATATCAATTTTAATCTAATAGTGTTATACCTTATTCCTTCCTTATCGTGGAAAAGGATATAAAATTTCTCGCCGATTGTGGTGTACTCATACTGCGAGTGAACAGCTTATTCTTATGATTTGAATGTTTATTATTCAAAAATTACTTTGACAATTTTGATTAAGGAATTCATAAAAGTTGATTTCGGAAATAACTTTTTTACAGATGATAATCTATATTTCCTGTGATTTGGGCTTCGCTTAACGAAACAAAACCATTTATATATTTATAATTTTATTTTATATTGAGATTTGCTATTTTCTGTTTTTTTTTTTTTTTTTTAATTTTTCTTAGAACAGTTTTGCATGTCTTACTCTCTACTTACTAAATAAATGCAAACTGATCAAGGAATTAAAATAAAATAGCAATGATTTATGTGTCCAGCTGCCTAACCCTATATATAAACTAATTTTACCTACTTACAATTTCTTCTACTGCTCTCTTTTTTCGGCCAACAATATAAATGAACAAGCTTTAACTTCCTCAGCCCATATATCATTTCTGCGATGTTCAGTGCTGCAGGATTTTGATGGATGATATTCCCCAGAGGCTGGATGGCTAAATCCAGAATATATATATTTTGGCCCAGTGTTAGAGTTCTTGGGAATTGTAACATGAATGTTAGATTTAATAATATTTGTAACTTATTTCTCTCTTGTTTATTTGGAAATATTTTATTTTCACTGTTTTTTAGTGATGATAAAAAGAAAAACATTTCCAATTGTCCCAAGATATCTAATTTGTTAGGTCCTATCGCCTGAAAAAGTAGGCGATTACTAACTTACAAGTTGGAGAGTAATAACTAATAAAACATCAATTTTATTTTAATTATTTATCTGCAAAACATTACGTTTGGTAGTTTTTTAAATTTTAACTTTAACTATTGTAAGAAGATCTAAAAAGGGAAGTTAGTAACTTAATGTGCTGACATGTGATAACCTAATCTGGGAAATCTTAAGCCAAAAACAAGCCAGCATTTTCCTCAATGAATAGGGGGAAAAGCGCAGGATTTGAAGCCAGAGAACTATGAAGGCCGCCAGTAGCCCAAGGCCCAGATGATAGCGCATTAAAAAAACGAAACAATTACTAAACCACCCTTCCTAGACCATTTAGTCCGTCGCCTTTCATTTCGGAGCCTTACTGGCAACCGTCCTGTAGTTTAGTGAAAGTGCTTGTGCAAGTATTCATGAGAAAAGAGAAGGTGTAAACAACAGTAAACAGTTTTTTAATCTTGCAACTTGCGCTTTTTGTTTTATTGATTTTTTTAAGAATTTGCAAATAATTATTGGGAGGTAGAGTATAAAAAGCACTTTTTTCCAATTAAAATTATTGTTCTATTCGATTAATAACAAAATAAATAAGCGAAATACCCTAAGAGAATGATACAAGTTTAATTTAAAAACATTTGGAAGAAAAAGAGCGGTAAGTCTATGATAAAATATTAGAGTGCATGAAGTTCAAACACGTTTGTTTTCAAACTGCCGACTGAGCTTCTGACTTTATTGCGTTTTAAACAGAACTGCAAGCCATAAACACATTTATAGGTGTGGTTTAATGCAGCCGGTTCATTTAAACCTTTTGGCTGTACCTTGCTTCAGATTTTTTTAAAGCCATTTTTCATTTCTTTGTGAATGCTTTTTTTTTTTAATTAATGACAAAGCATTCGACACAATTTTTGAAAGTTGAAATCTTCAACAAAATTGTGATACGAGTACGTACTATGAGAAAACGGACTTTGTAATAACAATAATTCGTAATAGAACAGTAGATAACGATTCGTTATCATATTTGTTTTTGGATTTTATTTTAAGAAAAAAATAAAAATAAAGAAAATGAAATAACGAAACGTTATTAGTAATGAAAATTTGGCTGAACACACACAAATATTTGATACTGTTATTCTCAAGGTTCTAACCCACAAAATTTGTCGATCTCTGATTATTTGAGTCATATTTAATTTTTAATAGCATTAAGAATACTCAGTTAATACTCGTGTGTCTGTGTTTGTGTGTAGGAGAGAGTCCATCTCAGAAAAAAAATCCATGTCCTCAGGATCTTATTGCATGTTATTCCCACGAAAACTAATTTTGAAAATTTCAATCGCACGACTTCATCTGTGATTATTGGAGCTCAAAGCACTTTGGGCAGTTTCTTATTACGGACAATTCTAACGGCAAATGAGTTGTATGAGGTTCTAGGGAAGCAAAAAACAAGGGCATGTTAGCTGGACTTGCACCCTGGGGAATCCTATATCTACTAACAAATTAGCTAATCCCTTGTTGCTATTATTTTTTCGCGTCATCACTTTACCACTTTTACTTATCTTACTTCCCATTCATTACTCAAGCAATCACTCAAATTTTCCATGTTTTAAAATTAAACTTAGTTGGAAAAAAAAAAGTGTTTTAACAAACATAAAATTTATGCTTAATCATGGACCAATATGTAAATAAAGCATGGCTCAATCAAATACCATCAACAGTTGCAACTTAATTGAGCAAACAACCAAATCGTCCACTTTTAATGAACACAGAACAAGTATGGTAACCAAGGTTACGGCAATCAACGCTCGGCATTTATGAGGGCAGAGTCGCGACCCTAAATAAGTACATATATTCTCATCAGGTGATGTTGGTTTCCAGGTTTCCATGCAATAGAGACCACCGCTTAATGGGCGTTTTCCAGGATAGCTGCCTTCGTTTTTATATTAACTTTACATTAGGTAATACTTTCTTTTCTGTACATGTTACCTTATTATTTTTTTAACTTGTTTCAAATAAATAATGCACTAATATCAATAGTGTGATTGCAAATAGAATGGTCGATAGCACTTCTGAAAGTTTCGTCTGGACGTAAATTTTGTTACAATCAATCCAAGCCTTCACCACCGTATCTCCTCCGCCTGATTGTTCAACCATCTAATCCATACGCCTGTTCAGCAATCTGTTTTTCCGCTTTAAAAAAGCGAAACCTATTTTATACCTTTCCTTGCTGTCTCTGAACATGTTCAACTTTGTTTCTGTTTTCAGTTTTATCGCGCAGTTATTCCTATATTTGTGACTGCAAGCAGTGGCAGAGAATGCTTTGTACATTAACTGTAATTCCTCGATACTACTTTTCAGCGCTGACTAGTCACCTGACAGCTTTGGAAAGAATGCGACAAAATGCCAGCGTTTGCGCTAAATTAGTTGATCAAACCAGACTTTTGATAAATGCACTCCATATTTAAACTTGTTATTACATTAATTTTAAGTTTTTCAGACCGAGTAAATGTCCATATCCAACAAAATGTGCATTTTCTTAGGCTTAGATTAATTAAAATTGAATTTATGTAAAGTTGACAAATTCTCAACCATTCACAACATCGTATTTCCATTAGCAATTATTTCTGGGTTGTCTGGGCTGCAGTTTTAGATACATGATTTGATAAATAGTTACAGCGATTGTTCAATATAAAATATCTGTAAATATTGCAGGAGAAGATTATTAGAAGCAATTTATATGTTGGTGAAAATCCAAACAAAGAAACAAAACTAAGTTGGAAAAAATCCAAAGATGCAATAGTTACTTGTGTTAGTGGTGACGGTGGTTGATAACATGTGTTGGAGGCATGTTTGGCACCAGAGAGCTCTAGTAGGAGGGTGGTGCACCTTGAGGGGCGTAACTGTAGCCTAGAACACGTCTTCTGACAGGGAGTGGAGAACAAACTTTGCTCATATCGCCTAGTTAGCCAGAACCTAGCATGTCAGTTAAGTGTATAGCGGTGTATGGTTTAATATTACTATTCTCAGAGCACCTTCCAATTTCGTGTACCAATACGAACACACACTCCTTACTCCATGTATCTGTGTCCATAAAGTTTGGGCTGTGTATGAGTTTTCACTACATATTCCATCTTGTATGTTTCTTAAATAAACATAAACCATACACTAGACCATTCGTTTTGCCTAGGATATATAATTTGATAATCATTAAGGAAATTCATTAACATTTTTCACTGAATGTTTGAAGGTAAAGGCCAGGCGCAGATCTAGCAATTGGCATGCTCATCACTAGACAAAACAATATTACATTTTGATGAACTCAAATCAAGAGCACTTATACATTACACTCACTTAGTTAAGCGTATTCAATAAGCTTCACGACTGCTTAAATCAAAATTTATTGATTACATGGAGCCATGCCCAAAATGTGAGTGCTCTTTGTGCTCCTTAGGGGTACAGGAGGATCTCTATAGTTTCCTAGCTATACGAGCTCGTATGTCCGATTCTAGGTGAGCTCCGTCTCCGGATCATGGGTAGTTCTAGTCTTTCTGGCCATTACATTGTTAAATTGCTGTCCGCCTCGGTTAATCTTCCAGTGATTACTTTTGCCAAGAGAGCCTGGATTGTAAGATACAAAATTATAAATGAAGAACTTACATTTTAAATATCTTTTATTTATTATTATTTTATTTTCAAGAAGTTTGATTTATTTTGTTCTTTTAAAAAAGCTCTAGAAATTGATTTGCTCTCCATTGTACTTCAACTCTCATCTTTTTCTGTCTCATGTCCTTTTTTGTATTTTTTTATATGAATTTATTTATGTTTTTTTTTCTTTATTTATATAAAAGCTAACTCCTGCAGACGGCTATAAGCCATGCAATTTCCTAAATTTTGTATTTTGTGTTATAAAAATAAAGGATCAATTAATTATAAAAATGTGAATAATGAAATAACATTCCATTAAAAAAAAACTAAAAAATCTATATTTAAATATTAAATAACGATAATTGAAATTTTAAATTGAAAATTTCTAGTGGAAAGACTACTTTTTAATTATTAAACCAACGAGGGAGATAGCTTTTTTTATTCAAACAACTAACAATGAAGTCGTGTGAAACAACAAGAGACTGAGACAGTCAAACTAGGTGAATAATGAAATTAATGATTTTTGTGTCATCAAACAGTTATGATGATATAGCTCTAACTTAAACTTAACAAACTTTTTATAATACCCTGAAGAAGGAAGTAAAAATTACCGAAACGTTGGTATAAAGCAAAAAAGTTGTATTTATTGATGACCGCACCTCGATATTCCCAAAAAATCATCTATCAACAAAGGTCGAAAAAAACCAAAACCATCAATGAAACTAATGAGAATAATATACCAGATAGAAGTTTCTATATCCTCTCTGAAAAAGACAGCAAAAGTAATAATGGCAAACCCATACAGTATAATGGCAAATGGATCTATACTGAGACAACAGCTATGCAAGATGTAGTTGATATATGAGCTTTTAGCAAAAACCGATTGAAAATTAATAGAGAAACTATCAGAGCCTGCCATTTTTTTTTTACCACTACGGGTTCTTGGAACTTTTATCAGTATGTGCAAAGACCATCTTAAGTAAGATAGTCCATGTTTCATTAAGTAAAAAAAAAAAAAATTGCAAGCATAAACTTTTCAAAAAACAACAAACAAATAAATCACTTCCAAATTGTACAATAGAATTTTTGATGTGGCCATTGAAATATCTGTGACATTTAAAGTGAACCAAACAATAAAAATGTCTGAAAAAAATTTCTACTTTTCTATGTTGTCAGAAATGTATGAATAGGAATAACTTCAAGATCAAATACTAGGAGTTTTTGGTTTATTACTTTTTAAGTGATAAAGGAAAAAAAATCTAACAGAACTAATTGAAGATGGTTTTATAATAGATCACATATGTCGCACACTAAATGTAAATAAAGATTAAATGAAGTATTCTTGCTATCCAACTGCCCATATCGTTCTTAATTCCACGGCTTTCTTACATATATATTTTTTTTTTCTTAAAAGAATTTAAGTCTTGGAAGGTTTAGAAGAGCCCCTCCACTTAAGGAAGTAATACATCATCTCCTTTGTCTTCTAGGATCTTGTTGTACTATCCAGCTTGTCTTCATTTGTCACTTGTTATTCTTGTGTCCTCTCTCTCCATTTTCTCTCTCTTGGTTAGTTTTAATTTCTTGCATTCCCTCATCTGAAAGCGCTGGCTTTTCAGAGAAGAGAAAAGCATGTTTTTAACTGTCACGTTACTCTTATGAAAGAAAGATTCTTCCTAGTGAAAGTAATAGAAGTTTAAAAGCTCATTTAGATATCTCTGTTTCGTAATATTTATTGAAGTGCGCTTAATGAGGATGAACAAATAAAATGGGTTTAACTGAATGTTCAACATATTTTTTTTTTACTGTTTCTTAACTATTTTCTGTCAACATAGCTTACTTTTTTTTGTAGGAAAAAGAATATTACATTCCACTATTTCTTTCCCTTCGTGGACAAAAGTATTGCAATTGTCCAAATTTTGAATGTTTTTATTTAATTTTAAACCGCAAGCGTAGGTTCCCTTAGAACGAATTTTTTTTTGTATAGATTTTTGCTCTGAAGTAATGAATGATTTCAGAAAGATTCCAAGATGGGAAATTGCACAGTTCAGAGACTCTCAGTTTACACATGAACATTTATAATCACTTTCATTTGATATATTTTTCCGTTTGAATTTAATGGGGGTGACATTAAACCCCTATTAAAGCGCCATTTGAGGGTATTATTATATGGTTCCAATATCGGTATAACATCAATAATGACCAATTTTCATTCTACATAATCTTCTTCCATCAGAGTTCCAATAAAACTCTTCTGACTTCAGATAACATTCCTACAGGCTACAAATAACATTTCCTAATTCTCTCCTAATCCCGCATTTTCAAAGAAATGCTATTAATCTCTTTTTCTAATAACAAATTTGATGATCTTCGCCAATAATAAACTATTTCCAAGGATTAAGCCAGCCCGTAATTTTAGATTCATGTTTAGGCTAAAAAAAAAGTAAATCTAATTTGTTAATAATTCATTTTGCAATGTTTCTTACGATAATCGCAACGATGCTTGCAGCAATGCAGCAGGTAGAACTAATTACAAATTTTCTCTCATTCTATATTTTTGCAAGAATATGGATTACGGTTGATATAACGTCAGAGTGATTTTTAGAAAGATAACTTCTACCTACAAATTGTTGACGTGATATCTTTAGAGAAACTGAAGTTTACTTTTACTTTCCTGAAGCTTCTTGTTAGCTCTACGTGACACGTTGACTTTATCCGTCCATAACTCAGTTATTATTCCAATTTGGGAGAGGTTTCGCTCGTCATCAGAGGTTCATTCATCATTTAGATGTAGAAAAATTGAACTTTCAGTTCTTTTTCTGTTGCACACTATACTTGTTGATTAAGAACGTGATCATCTTCTAGCACTGCAATCAACCACTTGATTGACTTTTTAAAAATTCTAAAGAATTGTGTAAAAATTTATTCCTCACTTCTTAAAGATTAGATACAAATTTGTTGAAGTCTGCTGAAGATTACAAACTAGTTGGATTTTTTAAAATTAAATAGCAGTTTATATGAATATCACTTTGAAGAAATTTGCATTCTTTTTACTCAAACTGGTATTTACTTCTTTCGGTCAGTTCGCAATATATTGTTTCAGCTAGCACTTCAATGAACTACTGATGAATTCCTGTAGAAGAAAAAATGCAGAATTCACTCTCCATAAAATAAAGGGGCTTTTGATTAATTTTTCCACCATTCTCCTAAGGAAGAAGAGAAATTTGACGTTTACCAGTGTTCAATTGAAGTTTTTTGTTTTGACACTCTAGAAATGTTCTCTAAAACGCAAGGATAGTTGGAAGTCGATTTTTTGGATGAACCTAACTGACAATCTCCGGGCCAAACTAAATATGGAAAGATTCTATTTGCTGAGGCTTGAAATGAGCGTTTCGAACAGACGCAGAGCTTTCTCAAAAATTTCTAAAGAGTAATTGGTGAAGCTTGAAAAGCTTAACTTTCTCGATTTTTTTTTCTACATCAGAAAGAAGAAAAGTTTGACAAATCTGATGAGAATTAATGACTTAATTGTGGCCCAGGAATTGGGAGGGGGTACCAAGGAAAATGACGGTTAATCACCTTACTTGTGAGATAAACTCATCAAGTCAAACATTTCAATCGCCTGTTCTTTTAAAGGATCAAAACAAGGGAATACAAAGCTCCAAGAATGTTGGGCCAAATTCCGTCCAAAGGCACTCAACTGTCCATCATGAACAGCTCCACACCTTAACTATTGATTTATTCAAAAAGACCATGCAACCACACAAATTACTACTCTCTTTTCTCTGGCCATTACAAACTGAAAAAGAAGATAATAGAATACACGGAACTGGCAACGAATACCCTGGAAGATTTCTGCCACGACTAAGTGGAAATCTCATTGGTGTCGGTATGAAGGACTTACAGAACTTAGGAGTTGAGGAATTCGGTTCCGTTATGAATAATACAAATCCTTTCAGCTATACAAAAAAGATCTCTCTAAAATCGTAAATAAACTAAAGAGATAGGTCATAATAGGGTAGAAAAGAGATAGACTGATTGTCCAACTACCAAAGAAACAAACTTCAGTCGCACATAGCTACTTAAAAACGTATTAAATCCTTATAAATTAATAGATAAGTTCCTGCTTATTTCAGACAGATAAAAATAATGGTACATTTATCACTGGACTTTTGTAGAAGTAAATAATTATTCGTTAGAATGATCTATCTTTGTTTCCGTAAACAATAGTTAGAGTTGACATTCAAGAGCAGGAAAAGCGTAGTGAGTAAGAGAACAGGCTGATGGAACAGTAGACATTTTTATAATAAATCAAGTTGAAAATAGAAGTGCAACCCATAGAAAGTAGACAAACAAATAAATCTTTTTGGCCTTTATTTTTTAATTATTAATAATGCGGACATCTTTTAATGAAAACTTTTTCGGGGATATAATTCAATGAGAAGATTAAAGAGAGACGAATTTATTTTAGATATTTAAAAGCAGAAAATAATCCTAATCTTTTTAAATAAAATGTAAGGGGTGTTCGCATAAGTTTATCTACAAGGAATAATTATCTCCTCCGCTCATCGTTAGAGTTTTCTGTATCTAGAGATAGGTATAATATCTACAGATTTTGGGACAAACTTTTTTTCCTAACTTTATAGCAAAAAAAATTGTTAATTTTGATTAGTCAGTTTTAATTGTCAGTTGATACTGATTTAGAAGTACACCAGTTAATATTAGAGGGGAAAATTAAACCTTGTTATTTTAAATCAACAAGAGCTGAAGCTAGATCTGAGCAGTAGTTTATTGATTATTTTAATTTTACAACAACAAAAAAGATATATACCTACTAATCCTTTTTATTTTCCACCAGGTGCTCTAGCTCAATTAAATCGTACCTTTGTCTTTAACATAAAAGAGATCTACAAGTGAACATTTAATTATTTTTCTATCTTTGTGCACTAGACACACCAGCGAAGTAAATGTTCTGGTAGTTGGTGTGCTATGCTCAAACCCTACGAGGAATGGTAAAATAGTCTGTGGGTAAATCTAACCAATGTTCGTTTATTAACCCTTTATAATTAAGATACATAAAAACCACGGCTAATAACAGGCAAATTGGTACGTTGTAAATCCGAAGATCTAGATCTCTTCTTTTACAAGAGAACCTATCGCATAAATGTGGGTCATGTGATTGTTGAGACATATCAGGTACACTGAACCATGTACCTGGGGTACTACGTTATTGTTGGCAAAGAATAGTACATTGGATGGTACGGTGGTGCAGTGTTATCAAGGTATTGGTATGAACCCGATACCTGAGATTTAATCAGTTCTAAATTGTATTAACTATTTTTAATTCGGGCAGGTTTTCCTTCAGTATTTGGGTTTTCACATTCGCTTGGTTACTTACCACTTTCAAAAACTTCGAATGATTTTCAAACTTGGCCCTAAACATTCTTGTTCAACTTTTTACGATCAAAATAATATTTATTTAACGATTAGTCATTTTCCCTTACAAGACTTATTGCTCATTGATGATCTGAAAAGTCGAATAACTCTAGCCAGTCTAGATCTTGACTTCGCCACCATAAATCTGCTACAAGCAAAGCGTGGGAGTCCAGAGTTTTGGCTTGCCTATTCGTTGATTGTGCCCAGTTTGAATAGATTCTTTAGAAAAAAATAACGTAATTTTGATAGTAAACTGAAATTTGTTTTTCATATTTTAAATTACCATAACTTTTGAAAAACCTAACCGATTTCAAAAAAAATTTTTTTGGTGTTTTTAGAAGCTCAACTACTATAAAAATCTGCAACAAAAAATATAATTTTCATTTGAAAAACAAAAGTTAGATGCTGTATCTCGAGATAAAGAGGTTTAAAAAAATGGGTCAATCAATGAAAATAAACTAGACTAAAAATAATTAAATACGTGTTTTTTATTTTTTCGAAATTTCCCGCCGTTAAAAAAAAAGTGGGTGGAGCATATAACTCTGGTCATCCTGTATATATACATATGTATATAACACTTACGGTAATTCGTTTTTAAAATTAAATTTAATTAAAACACTTACACTTTTATTCGTTCCTAATTCAAAGATTGAATTCAATATTTCATTCCCTTCCAACAGTTTTTTTATGTATCTTCTGATTATCAGTTTTTACCATTTTGCTCTTTTAAAATAAGTGTACTTAAACGTGCAAGTTGCCCTCGTTCACGTTCATAAAAAGTAGCATCATTTCAATGATTTCCGAAATCGTTAATAGAGAGCATTGCAGTGCACTTTCTAGGTTGCCACTTTTGGCTGTGAGAGTACCACCAGTCGGTACAGTTTATATCCTTTTTGATTGGGTATCTGTTAGATTGCAAGTGACGTTTCAACTTCATTCTACAACGCCCTCTCTAAATATGGAGAACAACAGGCAGGTCAGCATGCTCGCATCGAAACTACCATACAGTAGGTACTGGGATCGTCGTGAAATTTTGTTTATACAACGCCTCAACAGGAATTTTGCAACATCACTCCACAGGTATCATCACAGGTACTGCAAGCTTTTTTATGTTCTTACTACCGTGATCTCACCTACTCCCGCCACGTAAATAATTCCATTTAGCCATTCCAGAGACTTTAATAGAATATAGGACAAATGTCTTCCCCCTCATCGCCCAGCTTCTTTAGGAATTTTCCACTACTTAATTTAAGTTAGACGATAATTGAAGGGCAAGGCGCATGTTGAAACGCATATATCGCGTGTGAACACCTTATAAAAGTACTTTTTTAACCAACAAAAAATGCCCATTTTGGCTACGGTTGTTGCACACAGTTGTTCTACACGCCAGGCTCTGAGGTTGACGTACCATTACAATAAATATTTTTAGCGTATCATTCGTTTTAGTGATGCAAATTCTAACGTTAGTAACAGTATATTAGACCCTGTTACATAATTAATCCTACTTATCTGATTTTATGTTAATATTTTATTACTATTAACTATATTTTAATTTTTTTAATAGTTCTAAAAATATTACATTTTTCTGATATTTTTTTATTAGTTATTACTTGTTATTATCATTAGTTTTGTTTTTGGCGGGATATTATTGGACGTTTCAGAGATGTCTATGATCGAGTGTTGCACAAAGGTCTTCAGTGGAAGCCAAAAATTAAAGCGTGAGATCTCATTGAAAGAACACTTTCGTAATTCTAGGCACATCCCAGTCTTCTATTCTAACCTGGCTTGCTGGGTACCTCAGAGAAGCGTTATAGCGCCTCTCCACTACTTAGTCCGTTTACAATAAATCCCCACCCCTCCACTGACGCTGATGAAGCTCCCGTTCTTTTCACAAATACTGCATTAGAATTGCCCCTCCTATCTAATCTTTATTTACCAGAACCGCGTTAGTAACAATGGCGTATACAAAATTAACTTAGGCAAATCTGAATACATTCTTTATTAATCGCCAGGCTTTCGCTCTCGTCTTCTTATATAATTGTCTTATCCCTCCAACTGACCACACGCAGTACCTTAAGACTGTACTTAGGTAAGAGACCTGGAAAATGAGGTACAAACTGCTGGATAGGCTGGCTACACGACTAAAGTTGAAATGTAACATTTTAAAATAAAGTTTTATTTGTTACTTTTAAACTGTGGCTTATTGAATTCTTACATTCAAGTAAAAAAAGTCTGCGCGTTCTAGTTTCCATTCAGAATGGCTTTGTTGAAAATTTGATAAAATAGAAATTTAATTTTTCTGTTCAGAATAAATTTGTTTATAAATTGATGCATAAGTTTTATTTATTTTAAGTAATATTTGTAGATTAATATATGAAGCGGAAAGTAAGCAGAAACAAAAAATACTGAACTTTTGCAAGTAAAAACAGATGGTGGTGGTGCTTTACAAGAAGAAATATTGTACAGTTGGGATGGAAAATGAAATCTGTTACTGCGGATTAACCACATTTAACCAGAATTGTGTTTATTGCTTTTTTGCTCGGGTGAGTCTTTTCAAACTGGTAGAAATATATATATTTTTGAAAGAAATTAAAATGCACAGTTTTGAAAACATCATAACTTTTTGTTTTTTGTACTTAGACAACAGTGGTCATAAGCGTCCAGCACTAATTATTATTAATTTTTTTATTAAGACGCTTCAACAACTGAGATTAGGTCAGTTGCAATGCCGGTCTCCGGATGGCCTCGATACAGAAACACTGCTGTGAGAAGTTTCTAGAAAGAGAAAATCTAAGGGCCAGCAGCTGTATTCGAACCCATGATCTCCGCGTTGGAATTCAGTATTCACTCACCACTCAGCTAACCAACCCCTTCCCTAGCACTGATTATTATTTCTAATTTCGCTGAAATGTATAATTAATCTTATTAAAACTTTTTGTTGTCTGGTGATCGAGTACACTTAGCCAATTAAGAGATTTTAAGCCTAAGTGTAGGTCATTCAGACATGTAGATCAGTGGTTCTCAACCTTTTTTTACTCGTGGCCCTCCAAAAAAACAATATTTGCACGCGTGGCCCCCTTCCCACTAGTAAAAAAATGCATTTATTTTATTATGTTTTATACAATGTACATATAGAAAAAAAAAGTGCAGTATAAAAATGTATATCTTATTCTTTAAAATTTCTCAAGGATCTCATTAAGAAGTTTTATTTAGTGAGATCCTTGCGCCTGATGTAAACTAGCCAATTTTCTTATATCTGGCTCCAAGTTGTCAGTAACAGACGAAGGTCTCCCCTTTTTTCAATATCAAGTCGATTTCGTTCTGTTGATAATAAATAAACCACACGTACTAAATGCAGATTCTACCAGGTAGGAACTGGGAAATGCTGTAAAAAATAAATTTGCTTTTTTCTAAAGCAAGGGAAACTTACTAGCTATTTCATTACAAATCCAGAAATTTTGTTTATTAGATTTATATTTAGCTTGAGCAGTAATATCGCATTGTAGCTCAATAAGTGTTTCTTGTATATCTGTATCAACTTCAGCAGCATCTACTCCAAATGGATCTACTAACAATTTGTACAGTAGATTATGTGTTTAAAGATTGTTTGTGTCAGTGAATTGTGTAGACGAGGTGTCCATGTTTCTGTTAATAACATAAAGTCTTCAGACATGGTAAGTTAGAGGGTTAAGAAATTTTTCCCAATTAAGTGGCAGGCAAACAGTTTATGTTTAGACTGCATTCCAGAATTATGTACGCCGTGTCATCATCGTACATGAACAGAATGGGGAGTTAGCCAGACATATTCTGTGAGATGCTAAGAGGAGAAGTTGTGATTCAAACGCAACCTAGCTATTGTTGAGACAAAAGCTTTGTATTCTGGAGTTTAAAATAAATAAAGGATTTTAAATAAATAATTCATTTTAATTTATCACGGAATAGACTAATTTCAGTGGCTGTCGCGTTTTTGCAAAACAATATCTCATTGCTGCTTATTCAGAATTGTGAGAGAATTACCATGCGGGTTGGTAGTTTGTAGAATAGAGTTCCAAGTCGAAGTGCTTTCTGTGTTGATCTAACTTCTAAAATCTAATAAGAAAATGTTAGAATATGTTTTCTATAATTAAGCAAATGAATCGTTAATTAAATACCAACTCTGTCAGGGTAGATTTTTTCACGCTGTTAATTTTACTGCTAATCTAAAACTTTTGGGAATCCCTTTCATTTTGGAGTAGTTATTAATTCAACTTTCTTAAAAAAGTAGATGTTTTCAAATTGAAATTGTATGGGAATGCCCTTGGTCGAGCAACACTTGTTCAAAATCTTTTATATTGCAAATTTTCTTTTAAAAATTCCCACGTTTTTCTTGCTGTTGCCGAGTTTCCCATTTTGAAATTCATCACTATTCATTTTAGCTCATTCTTAAATCTTCATAAAATATTTAGCAGATCGGTTGCATGTTACATTTTAGTAACGAGTATTTAATTCAAAGCACATTTCACTTCATCAGTCCTGAATGAAATCGTTATCTATAATTTTAGTGAGAGACTTTATGTGAAGAATAATAGTTATAGATGTGATATAGAAGTGTTATAAAGTAGAAATGTTGTGAGTCTAGATCAATTTTGTTTACTGGATAGTCAATTTTTGGTTTTTAGACCAGCATTGATTGAGAAGAGAGTAAAGGTCAACTTATCAGTTCTCTACTTCTTTCCAGGCTCTACTCCTCCTTCTTCAGGGATCGTTTCCATATAGCTTTCGAGATGGTTCTACTTCCTCTTAGCATGTGGCGGAAAATCTTTGCAACATCTATTACAGAACATCCTTTATCTTATAAACGTTTTATCAAAAATAATAATTAGTAGCTCCTTGTTGCTTTTAAGTGCTGGATATTCTTCTTACTAAATTTATTCCGCTTCGGTCTTTTTTTTCTGAAAAATTATTACTTAGGAAGCAATTCGTTAAATCTAAATGTTCCTTTATTTCTTGGAGTGTACATTAGTAATTTATTTCCATTTCACTTTGTTTCTAAACTGATAAATTTTTACCAGAAAGGAAAGTAGCCAAATTTCAATGTAGCTGTTATGGAATACTTGCGAAAGTTTCAAGTAATCAGTTCTATGTTTATTCCAGTTATATTTTACGTTTTTGTGTTTGTGAGTGAGATGAGGGTAGCTGGTTGGGACTCCATGTTGTTTAGATGAAACTTTTCCTGGAAGGAATAACGAACGAGAGCTAAAAGATTGAAAATGTGTGAGACTTTATTTGAACGTCTGTTGAATAAAAGATGAATCGTCATTTCATGTGGAACATATTGAGATGAAATGTATCACACCAGCTTCTCCCTCGACCGAATCGCAACAACACTATGACCCCACTCCATCACCATTGCCACCACTGAGCCTGCCGCAACAGTTGTTGCTTGGATCAAGACTTGCCTACATATTTGGTCGCCAACTTCGTTAACAAATGAGCTGCAACCCTTTTTGCCAGTTAATGCTATTTATGTTTGGCATTACCATTGTTTTATTAGTACTCTTTTGTTTCTTCCGCTTAAGTATACTGAATCCACAGTGATCCCCCTTGCTTCACTTCATTCATTCATCCTCTGCTTAAAATATTCAAAGTAAATAAATCTTTTGTAACAACATTCGAAGTTTTACTACCTACCTGTCGACAGTGAATGTACATATTTTACCTTTATTTACATAATTCTGTGTTTAATGTGGGTGCTATTATATTTAACAGTTGAAACAGTTCCTTTGTATTGTGTCATTGATCCATGTTTTCCCAGTTTCTTAAATATTAATAGAATTATTCTCTTTCCATTTTAAGAAATCTTGAGAGAGACGCACAGCTTTCTCATTCATCATCATGTCGTCAAGTATTTCCACTAGCTGCTGTTACTGCAATTATAAATTTATAATTTTTTCCTTAATACTAAAGTTAAAGTTTCTGGCTAAGGTTCTTGATAGGATACATTGTCAGGAAGCTGCAAGAGAACAAGCTTAGTAGAGATTTCATCGGCTTAAATGTCGGATTTTTTCAATACATATACGAGGGTCGTTTGAAAAGTCCGTGCAAAGTCAGAGAGATAGCACCACTGGCGCGTATCGAGGTTATGTTTAGTTAGTAGCATCTCTTGGAAGAACACACACCAAGTTTCAGCCAGATCGGTCTATTTCTTTGTGTTTGGCATTCGTTTGAATCGAGGAAGTCGAGTGATTTTCAAAAAATGGACGAAAAAGAATTTCGTGTGTTGATTAAACACTACTTTATGAAAGGCAAAACGCCTAAGGAGACTAAAGAGAAGCTTGATAAACATTATGGTGACTCTGCACCTTCGATTAGAACAGTTTATAAGTGGTTTCAAAATTTTCGGAGTGGCCATATGGGCACAAGGGACGCTGAACGTTCTGGACGCCCTGTTGAGGTTACTACTCCAGAAATCATTGATAAAATCCATGATATGGTGATGGATGACAGAAGAGTGAAGGTGCGTAAGATTGCTAGTGCTGTGGGCATCTCGAATGAACGGGTACATAATATTTTGCATCAACATTTGGACATGACAAAGCTATCCGCAAGATGGGTGCCGCGATTGCTCACGCTTGACCAAAAACGAAATCGTGTGAAGTGTTGCAAGGACGGTTTGCAGCTGTTCCAGAAGAATCCGCAGGACTTTAAGCGTCGTTTCGTCACTGTGGATGAAACATGGATACATCACTACACTCCTGAGACCAAAGAACAATCTACTCGTAAACAATGGGTTACCAAGGGGGAATCTGCGCCAAAAAAGGCGAAGACCGTTCCTTCGGCCGGAAAGATTATGGCGACTGTCTTTTGGGATTCGCAAGGAATAAACCTCATCGACTATCTGGAAAAGGGTAAAACTATTACAGGTGAATATTATTCATCGTTATTGGACCGTTTGAAAACCGAGCTACGCCCACGATTGGCCCACAAAAAAGTCCTTTTCCATCACGACAACGCACCAGCTCACACCTCAGCAGTTGTGGTCGCAAAATTAATGGAAATAGGGTTCCAACTCGTTTCACATCCCCCCCTATTCTCCAGACTTGGCTCCCTCGGACTACTATTTGTTCCCCAATATGAAGAAATGGCTGGCGGGAAAAAGATTTTATTCAAACGAGGAGGTGATTGCAGAAACGAATGGCTATTTTTCAGACTTGGACAAATGCTATTATTCGGAAGGGATCAACAAACTAGAGCAGCGTTGGACGAAGTGTATAAGCCTAAAAGGAGACTGTTGAAAAATAAAAAAGGTTTACCCCCTAAAATTAAGTAGTTTTTATTTTTGCACGGACTTTTCAAACGACCCACGTATATCCCAAGTAAAATTAATTCTCGCCATCAAGTTTTAGAGAAGAAACCTGACTGTAAAAACGATTCTCAGTAGAATTAAAAATACTTTCAATTCTTTACCAGTGTAATTTACGACACAACTTTTGTATCAATTCAGATCGTTTAGTTTTTACTATCGAGAGAGTTAATACGCTGTCCTCAACAATTTCATTTAATTAATTCTTTACTGCCATCTTAATATTAGTACTCAAAACATAAAATTTTAAAGAAAACATTATCATAACTTTAAGATAACATTAGATTGTAATACTTTCTTCTCACAAGGAGTAAAAGAAGATAAAGTTACTTTGGTAATACTGGATATGTAGGCAATGGTTACAGTTCTACTTAAAAAAATTTCCTAAAAGTAACCTAGAGAAATGGTTATCTTACAAAATATATGACGATGATATTTCAAACCTAGTACCTTAGATTCGGGCTTAGTTTGATCTCTTTTTGTAGTCTTTCCTGCTCTAATCGATTTTATAACCTTATGTATAATTTATATTGTTCAAGCCTTTCCAATAATACAATTGTCCATTGTGAAAGTAGAATATTAGTATTGAATTACTGGGAATGTTTTTTTTTTCTGGCAGCGGTATTCTTGCCCAGTTTTTATGTGGATCAACTTTTTGTACTGGAATGATATTAGTTCCCCTCTTAACAAGAGCACCTATTTAAACACACAGACATATCTGGACGTTAATACACAAACACACACCACACACACATATATACATCACTGAAAACAAAGCCTCTGGCAAGAGGCCTACTAATGCTTTGTAAGCCTTTCCACCGTCCTCAGCCGCCAACCATTCCTTTTCTAAAGCCGGCTCCCCCATCGCTATGTCACTTGCCTGACCTATATTCTGACACAATACAGCCAATCAATTATTACCCGTCCAGTATGTTTGTATCAGAAGTATTAAAACTGCTTCCAACAAAAATAAAAAAAAGTTAAAGCTTCTTTTCCCTCATACGAAAAAAACATACATTTATCTACACTTAAAAATATTTTTTTTAACGATCAAGCTTTCATAATAAACAATACCTTTTATCATTTATAATCAATAATTTAATAAAAATTAAAAAAAAAAAAGTTCCCTTTTGAAAGAAACCATTACCCATCACCTTTTCTTTATTTCCATTGTTAACCATTTTATATTTGTAACTTTCATTTTTACACTTTTATCTGTGATAAATTACTTTGGTAGATCATGCTGAGGACACTGGGCTAGCCAGGACTTGGCACTCACTTTCTAAGCATTTATTTATAATAATATTAATAATAGTAATATTTCAGATTTTTTTGGGAGATAAACATTTTCTTTTCAGTCGGTTATACATTCTATACCCACAAAATATTTTCTTACCTTAGTAAACCAAAAAAGATGTTCCCTTAAAGAAATGAAAGATAGGATAAACACAATTTTCTCTCTTACTACTTATTAACAAGGTTCTGTCATACAAATTTTCTTTAAACATTTGAATCATATTTAATTCTAACAAACATTATACTGTGGTAAAACTGTACATTACTCTGAAATGAAATGATACAGGCTACTTTTTATCACCCAGGGGTCCTCATAACTTGTTATTTAAGGAAAGATCTCGAACTTGAAAATCGTTTGAATGTACTAGCAGAATGAGAGAAAGTAAATATTAGCTTTATGGTTGTATTAGTCACCTTCCTAGGCTCGATTAATTATCAAAAAAAAAAAAAAATGAGAGCATTTTTTTACTTGCGATCAATAATTGGGCTGGAGAATTTGGAATGAGCCAACTGGGGACTTTAAAATTTTATTAATTTTTATTATTAGCAATAGTTAATGCCAACAAATCCTTAATTAATAATTGGAAATTAGTACATTACTCGTTACAGTTAATAATTTCATTTTGTAAGTTATAACACAATTCTATAGGCACTGCCTATTAAATTTATGATTTAATATTTGGTATTTCTGAAGGAAGGGCAGAATAATGGAACCGTTAGGTGGTGGTCAAATTCCCTGTACTCCCTTGGGAGAATCATAATTACAATGTTTCTTATGATTAAACTAATTTTCTGAAGAGCGGTTAGTTGAAGTTAGTTGCGGTAAAGAGAGTGATGTTGCTCAAAATTTATTTACAGAAATGTGCTATGATGCCCGAAATCTAATTATTGTGAAATAGTAGTGTTTAGTACGAGGGTCGTTTGAAAAGTCCGTGCAAAAATAAAAACTACTTAATTTTTTGGGGTAAACCTTTTTTATTTTTCAAAATAGTCTCCTTTTAGGCTTATACTCTTCGTCCAATGCTGCTCTAGTTTGTTGATCCCTTCCGAATAATAGGATTTGTCCAAGTCTGAAAAATAGCCATTCGTTTCTGCAATCACCTTTTCGTTTGAATAAAATCTTTTTCCCGCCAGTCATTTCTTCATATTGGGGAACAAATAGTAGTCCGAGGGAGCCAAGTCTGGAGAATACGGGGGATGTGAAACGAGTTGGAACCCTATTTCCATTAATTTTGCGACCACAACTGCTGAGGTGTGAGCTGGTGCGTTGTCGTGATGGAAAAGGACTTTTTTGTGGGCCAATCGTGGGCGTTTTTCTTGCAGCTCGGTTTTCAAACGGTCCAATAACGATGAATAATATGCACCTGTAATAGTTTTACCCTTTTCCAGATAGTCGATGAGGATTATTCCTTGCGAATCCCAAAAGACAGTCGCCATAATCTTTCCGGCTGAAGGAACGGTCTTCTCCTTTTTTGGCGCAGATTCCCCCTTGGTAACCCATTGTTTAGATTGTTCTTTGGTCTCAGGAGTGTAGTGATGTATCCATGTTTCATCCACAGTGACGAAACGACGCTTAAAGTCCTGCGGACTTCCCTTCTGGAACAGCTGCAAACCGTCCTAGCAACACTTCACACGATTTCGTTTTTGGTCAAGCGTGAGCAATCGCGGCACCCATCTTGCGGATAGCTTTGTCATGTCCAAATGTTGATGCAAAATATTATGTACCCGTTCATTCGAGATGCCCACAGCACTAGCAATCTCACGCACCTTCACTCTTCTGTCATCCATCACCATATCATGGATTTTATCAATGATTTCTGGAGTAGTAACTTCAACAGGGCGTCCAGAATGTTCAGCGTCACTTGTGCCCATATGGCCACTCCGAAAATTTTGAAACCACTTATAAACTGTTCTAATCGAAGGTGCAGAGTCACCATAATGTTTATCAAGCTTCTCTTTAGTCTCCTGAGGCGTTTTGCCTTTCATAAAGTAGTGTTTAATCAACACACGAAATTCTTTTTCGTCCATTTTTTGAAAATCACTCGACTTCCTCGATTCAAACGAATGCCAAACACAAAGAAATAGACCGATCTGGCTGAAACTTGGTGTGTGTTCTTCCAAGAGATGCTACTAACTAAACATAACCTCGATACGCGCCAGTAGTGCTATCTTTCTGACTTTGCACGGACTTTTCAAACGACCCTCGTATTTTAGAATCCGTTAACCTAACAGGTGTGCATTGTTTGATTCTGGTGATATAGAAACTTTGGTGGAACATCTCATTGGTCTTTGTCCTATATTGCAGGAATTCAGAATAAAGTGGTATCGTAAATGATGAAAATTCCCTTTAAAAAAGTAATAAAATATTTAATGGAAAATGCGGGTAGATAAATCTTCAAAAAATTACTGTCACAATATAGAAATAATACGCTATATTTTTTCAACTAAATTATTTAAATTTTAGTTTGATGAGATTCTGTTTAAAAGTTAATATATTTTATTTTGTGTTGTTGAGCGTCTCTTTTGTTTACTGCTATAAACTTGGCTGACAAACCCTTGAATCCATGTCTATGTGTCTATTTATACCTCAAAAGAATTCGTGGCTCGGCCACGGTGATAACCGGAGTAGTTAGAGGTGAGGCCCCAAAAAGCTGAGATGTATTTGTCGGTTCTGGGTTCATGCCCAGCATAAGTATTGGTTTCTACGTTCACTGGTTAATATTATGAGAAATTTATAGTAAAATATGTTTT
Source organism: Rhodnius prolixus (assembly GCF_049639745.1). Taxonomy (NCBI): domain Eukaryota; kingdom Metazoa; phylum Arthropoda; class Insecta; order Hemiptera; family Reduviidae; genus Rhodnius; species Rhodnius prolixus. The sequence goes on along the minus strand of NW_027411614.1, from coordinate 38,115,672 downwards.
GCTAGTTGCCTCCGAATTACGAATTTGGTAATTGGACTTGAAAAGCCAGCCTGAAAAAGTGGGCATTACTCTGTTACCTCTGTTCTTGCGATCCAGCTTGATTACTGCCTTTAAAAGAATGCAATTTTTAGTTGCTAGGCAGGAATCATAAGAAAAAGCCTGTATCAGCTGTGATTAAACCGCTGAAGATTTTAGAAAATTTTATTGCATGAATTTTTGAGAAGACCGTTATTGAGCTACACCCTTAGACCCTCTTCATTTTTATTGGTACCTAATGATTTGAAAATGGTATTTTCATTTTTTTTTTTCAACGGTCTATACCCTGAGGGAATATTAGCGAAATTAACTAACTTAAAGCGAAAAAAAAGAACTCTAGCAACGTAGATGTTAATGTTTACGTACAAGAAAAACAAATTTGGTACAAATCTCACCCGACTTTCTCTTATTACTATTTACGATTACAATTTTCGATTTTTTGACTTACAGGAATATTTTAATAAAAACTAAGAAAAGTTTATAAAGAAGGTATTTTTTTTTTAAATCTCAAAAAGTAAACAATCCATTCAATAAAGTTGTACTATACATACAATGTTGTACGGTACCAGATCATTTATAAAAACAAATTTTTTCAGGCCCAGAAGATCTCTTAAGTTGATATTTCCAATATCCGAATCGAAATCGAAAATTCTTAGTGTTTAACTAGTAGGAGAAAGTAATAATTAAATACAGTAGCTAAGAAACTTTCATTTGTAAATTAATTAAATTAGTTGCTGCCACTACAGATGCTAGTGATTAGTTGTGAGAATTGCGAAGCTACTTTGTTAAGAGTCTCTGCAGAACTTGCATTTATTTACTTAGTTTGAGAAGTAGAAGTGAAACTACTTAGAAGTGAGTTATCGATAGAGTTCTATAGTTGACTGACTACAATCTAATCCATTGCGAAGCTGAAAATCTATTGTGTAATTTTCGTGGCCAGTCTGCGTATATCTTGTTGAGTCAACAGTTTGTGTAGCTTTCCCCAAACACAAAGTTGCTTGTACGTATCAGCAATGCAAGCTCCATTGTATAGGGGCCTAAGTGAGAGAGATGTCAGTTCAACCTTTAGTTAAATGTATAGTTCCTCGCTCGAGGGGGACCAAAATCTCCGAAGAAGTAACCTCATAGTAACGAGACTAGTTAATTGTTCTCTTGTTAATTTTGTTAAATTTGCTAGTAAAAGGGATTTAATTTGGTAGTAAGAGTGCGTTACAACTTAAATGAAAATATTTTTTATAATAAAAATTATTTTGCATTTTTCAGTAATCACAACCATGTTGTTGTCTTTGTAGAAATATGTATTTAATTATAATAATTATTGAAATAAAATAAGCAAAAGTAAAAAGTGAAGAAACCTAGTGATGAATAAAGTAAAATTTTGTGCTTACTTTCCTTAAATCTGCCAACTGTGTGGCACCAGGCTGTGGTTGGGGGATATCTTTTTAATTCTCCTTGTATTGAGAAAAGTGACTAGCAATCTTGTCATAATTTTAGATTCAAGGGGGAATTAGTTTTAAGATCAGTGTTATTTTTAAAACGTTTCAGAAAATAATCTCTGGATTTTAGAAGTGGTGAAACTGTCTTGAACTTTACTCAAAAATACTTAAGCATCAGTACACGATAACGAAGTTAATGATGATTTTCTTTTCGTTAGTACCCATGTAGGTCCCATATCTGTCATTTTAAACTTTTTCTCGGAAAATTGATTTCACGGGGATTGTTAATGATGTGCAGTCTTAAGCTTAGCCCCAAAGTGACCCTTCTGAACAATTTGCTGCAAGAAAAAAGTATCTATACATTTAGAGCGATGTTAGAATTTCAAATTTGTAGGAAAAAGAGGACCGAAGGGCTCCCTATGTGACAGTTAAGCCCTTTCATAAATTTTAGCTAGGAACTTTTAGCTCCAATCTCCCAAACTACATGAAAGTGATATAATAACTCTTTTAGTTAATTTACTTTTCATTATATACATACTAGTAATGATGGCGCACATTTGTTTAGGTGATGGTGTAACAGCCGTGTGATGAAGGACAGAGATGAAGGTTGGTGCACAAGATGAGTCACTGGCCAGGCTGCCTCGTCCTCCTGGCCGCCATTTTCCTATGTTGGACCACTGCAGGGCCCAGGTACTCTTCCAGGATCGTAGAAACCAAATCGGGACCAATCAGAGGTGTAAGTATCTTAATTTTAATATTTCCCCCCCCCCAAGAAGGTTTTATCATCTAATTGAATTTAAATAATTACAACAGTTTTTCAGTACTAATAATTTCAATTTTAATTAAATTGAACAAATTAATTAACCTTCCCTGGTTTAGAACATATTGCTAATTAATAACACAACACAAGTAGTAATAGGATTTATTTCCAAATATAACAGATTTCCACGAGGAAAATTACATATCTTTATCTCAAACAAAATAATATAAGCAATTTCATCTATTGAAATTAAAATATCTATTAAGGTAAAAAGCACAAAAATCCAATGTCGCCAAAAGTAAGGAAATTAAATATGCATTGATAATTTTTTTGTATTCGTTCAGGTTTGTTTCTAGCATATTTGTATTGTGCTTTACTTCTCATATGGTTATTTATGTTTAAAATATTGTCGAAAATCCGTACACTTTATTTCACATCGATTGAAATATTTCAGTATTCTTGTACTGTTGTATCTACTCGTTTTGGCGACGTGTACAAGCTGTACTCGTATATTCGTGAACATTGACAAACAGTCATTCCCTTTTTTATAATTGCAAAAAAAATGGATTAGAAGTTATCAATAATGGTCATCTACATGTGGGAATTCTGTGTTTGGGAGAAAAGGGAATTTTAGGGATCCTTGGGTTGTTTGTTGAGTTAAGAGTGGGTAAAATAAATGGAATGCTTTAGTCAAACTTGGCAGAGCGTTTTTCCAGGAATTTCTAACCTTCTTCATTATTCCTGAAATACCGGCAGCTGAATCATTCTTTTCGGCTTTAAAAAGAAAAAAGGGTTTTGTTTACATATTATCTTTAGATTTTTTAAAATATTTTTAAACTAATCTTAATGATAAAAACTAAATTTTAATCCAATGTTACTATTTGGTTTGATTGGTTTAGTTTTAGTAGCTGGTTCGTTTCATTTCGGTTTGGTTTACTGCTATTCTAAATAAAGTTAGCTACTATCTATTGGCACCCCAAAAAATTTGCATTCGGAACGCACAAAATGTGGTTTCTTCAAACATTGGCTCGCACTTGTGAGATTTGGCAAAAACTTTCTGCACAATAACACCAAATGTTTATACAAATAGAAATAAAAAAATATATATATTATGTATCTCAGCGTTTCCCAGTTCCAGATATCCAAGAAATTCCAGGACCAAGAGACCAGAGGGTTACAGAGAGGACATGTCCCCCTCCATCAAATGTTAGCTTCCCAGTAATCTAAATGTGCCTTGGATAATAGCATCCCATTTATTTAGGAGGTGAATTAAAGTATCTCCTTCACAATCTGCAGGCCATCAACTTTCATACCCAGCTTTTTTAGATGTTCTCTGAGTCAACATTGTCTCATGAGGGAGGAGGGGACCTGTCAGCTAGCGAAATTTATCTTCACTCAGGCCAAGGCAAATCTCAGACCTATTCTGGTTATAATTACTAAGAAAGATCTTCATCTGCCTTAGGCAGGAAAACTGGTTGTTTAGAACGCAGCTGTAAATTATTCTTCCTTTTCAACTTCACCCCTAGATAAGAGAGGATTTGACGCCTAGCCTTGCCTGGGTCTCCACTTACACCCCTAGTCCCCACAGTACGGTAACTGCCCGGAGGTTGAATTTGCTAGGCATTCCCAGACCATCCTCGAGCAGATGTCACAGCGCTTTGATGACAATCCAGCCGTGTTTCGTGCTTTCGCATTATCATTCTCTCCTTGGGGATGTTGCAGAGGTACTGAGATATTGCCACTACTTGTTACCCAAGCTCCCCTTCTCCTCACTCCTTTCTCTAGTGATTAAGAAAACAGCCGATTTTGACAACCTTTCAACATCTAGGTGGAGAGTGTTCTATTCCAGATTAGGGATTAGTCTTCATGCACAGACGTTGCACTTATCTTAAGGCTTTCTTGACAGTTGTCAGTTAGACCCTGAACACAAACATTGGATTGTATTGGGAACGAGAATGCACATGTATGCGGTATCAGTTTTGTGTCTAAGAGTGCAAGTATAATATTGATGTGACAGAGAGAAAGGGTAATCTAAGTTAATGAATGGTACTAATTAAATTAACACTTGACAATATTCTTAACTAAATCCCACAATCCGAGCTAACTAATATGATTAATATGAAATATTTGGTAAAGTAGAGATCTGAAATGATGTAGTCGAATAATGTGCTTAGGGCAAATATTGGTTGAATAATTGAGAACTGAGAGAGGTTTTGACAGGAGTTGTAGATTGATCATTGATGGATTCTGTATTGAACACAGTTGATTGAGATGATGATTATGTTAATGAAGATTGATTGGGTAACTCTATGTGTATGTCACTAAGTAATATGTTTCTTTGACCTCTCTACTCCAAGACAAACGGACTTTACCTTAAGCTATGCAAAAAAGCAAAAAGAAGATCTAATAAATATATTGTGTCTGTACTAATTCTTCTATTTCTCCCTTGCTTAAGTTCACGGTGGAAACTTGTAATTACAGTGTGTATATAGTGTATATAGATATAGTAACTTAGGCGAACCCAAAGCAAAATCAAAGAGTTATACAGTGAATCCTCGCTCATACAAATCAGATATCTGGACAAAAAAAATACGCTAGCATTCCACTATGAAATGCAAGTCGCAATAGATGTTTAAGGTCGCAGTGGTTTTGGCTCTGCAGCCAGTCCCTACAAAATCTAAACTAATCTTTTTAAACTTAACAGTTTCTCTTGAAGCCTCTTAAAGGGGGGTTATTTCTCGAAAAGTTAGTTCTAATACTTGTTTGTTATTTTTACGAATCTCTGGGGTCATTTTTCTGAATCACTAAAATTCCATTTGAGAAACTGTAGACTAATAATTTAAAATTGAATTTCATGGAATTTTTAGTTTTTTAAAATATATTGGCGATCCGAAGTATATTTCGGTATTACTTTGAATCGACAGCTTGTCCTTAATCAATAAGACTTAAATAAACAAGAAAAATAATAATAATAATAGAGTTTAATAATGAAAGTTAAAATAAAAGGAGGCAAATACTGGATCTCATTTGCAAGTATTAGGGTAATGCTTGAGAATTTAATAACTCCCTGAACTTGTTTTAAAGGTGAATTTGTGACTCGAAGGGAGAGCTCTACTTCCTTCTTTCTTATTGTTCACCAGCAGCAGCAGGTTGTGTGGTCGATGTTACCCTGTACCTGCTCCTCACCCAACCCTTTCTTTATAATCTTCCCATTTTATTTTCCCTTAATTCTTTATTTTTGAATTTAAATCTCATTTCTTTCTTTCTTTCAGACCAATCAAATCATTCAATTTATCCTTGATTAGTATCTTATTGGTAAAAGGCTCAAAGAGAAAGATACTACTAAGAAGATTTTATGTAATAAAGATATTTTAAAAAATAGATTTGAAGGTGAAGATTTTTCTATTATATTGGTTTATGGAAATGATCAGAGTTTTGCATAAGTATTCCTTTTTAAGTAAACGAATTATCTACCTTCATTTCTTCTTCTTTCTTCCTATTTCAGACGAGCTTAACCAATTGAGGTGTTTTGGACGGAGGCGACTAGCAAACATACTTTACTGTAACTTTCTCATTTATACCATTTAAATAAAATCCAAGGCCTAGACCGGGAATTGAACCCAATAACTAACAATATAACTTAGCTTTGAGGGCCTCGCTCCTAACCACTCGGCTACCTTGCTTACATTAAATTAGTACCTTAAATTTTTATTTATCTTACCACATGTCTTCATCATTAGCTTTACAAACAAACAGAATCGTACTAATTATATCTGCCTTTCTAGCACGTTTAAAATTCTAATATCATTTGTATTTTAGCACATACTTTTATACTTTCAACATTTTTAGGAAGTTGCAGTAGAGTAATAATTTATCTTTGAAATTTCTAGTTTCACAAGTAATTTTGTTGTCAAAACTTCCTAAACTTTGATAAACTACTTCAAAGTACTTAGGTAGAAAATCTTAGACGGGTGGTATTAGTGGCTGCCAGGCCTTATTTGTGTTTGGAATTTTAGCAGCCACATTTCAGATATGTACTCGGTATGCCACAGTATATGCATTCTAAATTTAAAACTGTTGACGTCATTTGTGACCTGAGGTAATTTGACCCTGGGTCAAATCGAAGATAGGTTATCTTCGTTTATTTTATTGTGTTACGTTATGTTTAGATATATTTTTATATATGAAAAAATTAACGTAGATGTTACAATAGGTTGATCAACTTACTTAATAATTTTTCATATTTCGAGCAAAAGTCTTGTATCTTGTTCTAGTCTCGTCCAAAAAGTTTTTGTGGAAGTTCTGGGGAATTTGTGTTTGTATTTGGAATTCTTAACAAGGATGAAGTCAATTTTCTTTTTAAAAATCATTCCAGTCTCATCGGGAAGCCCACTACTGTGGGTAAAGGGAAATCGCTTTAAAACTGAAGTGTAAGGAAGAGTTGGCAAAGGTTATAAAGAAACTTTAGTAACAATTGTTGTGCTTTCAAATTTGGGAATTGGCTGACTACAGCCTGTTCTATGGCCATAATAATCTGCACTAGGTATGACCGGTTTACAGCAAGGAAAGTTCGGCATTCCCTTATAAATGTTTAGTGGTTCGGTCCTTTCAGACATCAGATTCATCTAAAACTTGAGCGACTTCATTTATATTTTCGGTAGTTGGGAAAATCTCCTAGTAAATCTTTCTTTTAACATGTTATCCTTGTAAGATTACATTCCTTATCTGTTCAGAAATTATTCGCCTGATCTCTCGCCCAATTAGGTGTCTGTTTTGTCTTAAAAATATTTTAACAATTATTTCAACTCTTAGAAAAACTTTGCTACTTTCGTGATTACCATTTAATTAACTAAACATTCTTAAAGAAAGATAAAACACTGAGAAATTAAGCATAATTATAAATTTTAATAAATTTAAAAATTGTTTATTTAACTAAAGAACATCTCTTTTGCAAGTTTTATTTTTTCAAAGAAAATAATATTGAAATGAAAAATAGTTTGCACTAAGTGACTCGTTTCTCTTATACCATTTTTTTTTATTTTTACTTCTTCTTATTTCTTTTCGTGGCGAGCGGTGAGTGGCTGTATGAGAAATTGTTTCATTAGTGGGGCATCTTAAGAGAATAGTTATATATTTCTGTGGTAAGACATTTCCAGCAGTTATTACTAAGAATTTTCATCTCTCGCTTGGATTTCCCGAAGGGTTTTTCAAATAAAACCCACTGTGGTAAAAAACAATGACATCTAAAAACATAATTAACATTTTTTTATTTATATACAAGGCTTTTTACACAAGAAGGGTGTGATTTTATTGATTACAAAGCAGCAGGAAATGTAAGCCTAAAATTGGAATGAAAGATATAAATTAATATTATATATTATGCAATTAAAAACAAATTTAGGATTGTTATTTAAAGACAAAATTTAACAACCGTTTGACTGTGATAGTCACAATGATTTTCTATGTGCTAACACCTGAATTAGACCAAAGAAAATGAGACAAACTAAACTACCAGGAAGAAATCTAGTTTAAATATGTTAACCTAATGAATAGAGAGGACATTTGTGAATTAGAAGAAACCAGGAGTTAAAGAATTTGTAATAGGCCTAGAACCAGTGGTAAGGGCGTGGGAGTGCTGAGATGTTCTGTAACCTTCATAGTATAGAGAAATTGATATTTGGTATTGCATGGTTTTAATACTTATATACAAAGATTGAATATTTCTCGTTTAGATATTTGTCATTTTCGGCTAACATTAGCGACATTTCTTTCAGCATCAATAGTTGCTCGCTATGAAATGTGATCCATTGTCTGTCTATTTTTTTTATTTTCCTCCCAAAACTTATTAATCATAAAATATTGCCGCCAAATTTAATTTATAATGTTACATTCAAGATTATCCTGGAATTGAACTCCGGACGACTAGAACCAGTAGAAGCATTTCTCGGTGTGAGATACGCAACAGCAACAAGATACAGTTGGCCAACGTTTGGAGTGCGCTGGAGTTCCACCAAACTTGCCGATACAATGCCACCTGTTTGCCCTCAAGCATTTCCAGATCTGTCGAACAGGTCGGCAGCGCTTCAAGTAATGCCGCGCAACAGGTAACGCATTCCTTCCTTTTGGCAGGATTTTTTTTTTTCTGCAATTAAGTAAATCCACAGACTGAACTTTAATTTAACAACTTGGTTTGCTAGTTGGTCAATAAAAAATAGATCACTATTCGTTTTAGCAAGTATAATTTTCATTTGAATATGTTCTTTTTTTCTAATTAATTTTAATTTTTGCTTTATTTATATGTGCTAATTTTTCTTTGTTTTAATGCTTGACATAATCGTTCGTCATGTAAATTCGGGCAAGTTCACTTAGTAATAAGTGAAATTACATTTAGTAAGAATTTAGATTTCTAGGAAAATTTACTGATATCTAACCCTGAATTTATTTTACTTTCAGATATTAATTGCTTGAGCACATTATTATTATTTTTTTTTATTTAACCCTTCTAAAAAATGAATTTATTGAAAATATACATGGCATCCGAGCTTGGGTGCAATTCGCAGCAAAGGATTTTAGAAAAAGTTCAGTATTGAACTTTTCTCTTTGCAAAAATTATGAATTACCTTCGGGCCCAGCGGTAAGTTTGGCGAAGCCAAATTGGTTACAATTTTTCCAGCCTGGACTAAAAAAAGAAAGCATGCTTATTTTGAAAAGCATAATTTTTGCATGAGTTTTATCATTTCTATAGTCCAAATTTTAAAACATAAATACTTTCTTAACTTGGATGCATTTCCTGGTTAGTTTACAAAACAAAAAATATTCATTATTTCATGAAATCAGGATTTAGCCAAGCATGTTAACCAATTATTTTTTCATCTTTTTGTATTTTATATTAATTTACTTATTTATTTATTTTTATCTAGAATATTGCTTGGTGTTTCTTTCCGTATTTGTGGCTTCAATATTTTATTCTTTAGATGAGGCGGCAAGAGGCAAACAAAACAATTTTTTTTTTTTTATAATAATAAATCATAATATTTATTTAACGTCAAATTTACATGTATAAATAAAAGTTGGTTGTAAGAGTACCAGATTTAATTGACGATAAAAAAAATATAAGTTTTTATAAAAAGCTTATTTTTATTTATTTATAATTTTGTAAGGGCAATAGCCCATTTACAATAAACAAAAAATGAATTGTTTAACATACAAAATGAATATAATAAAATTAATGTCATATGTAACATAATATTGTATAATATTAATATAACAAAATAATAATTAGAATAATAAGGGTGTTAATAATATCGCCAGTAACAGTTATAAGCTTATGTCTCAATAGTGGCGTTTTATGGTGTTATGGAGATGTCAAATTAATAAACGCCTAATTTACATGTATAAAAATAATTTGGTTATATGAGTTAGAACCAGATTTAAATTATGATAATAATAATATAAACATGATTCATCATTCTTGATATGCCAGAATAATTTAAGAATTATATTTGTGGTATTGTATTAGATAGAAAGTTAAGGTACTAAGAATTTGATGAGAAGGTACATTGAAATTAAAAGCAAGAGTTGTTCAGAAATTTTGAGTCATTTTGTATTTTTAATAAAAACAAAAAAGAGGTAGAAGGTGGAGAGATTCAAGATCATTTAATTATACAGAGGTTCAGTTTACAAATTTAATTCACTATCCTGTTTGCAGATGTAACAAAATCTTAATTTAAACTGCTAGCGTTCCAAAAGAAACTCTCTGTAGTCTCTCGTTGTATAAAAAATTCAATAAATAAATAAAAATAACTGATTTCCGGAAATTTAGACAAACCAATATTTTGCTTAAGAAAAAATAAAGGCAATTTTTTTTCATCTGGTCTCTATGCACATTTAAGACTGATTTAATTTTATTAATAAAATTTTAAAGCTAGGAATTAATTATACAGAGAATTTATGTTTATATTTTTGTAGGTATTACTTTCTGAAGAGGCTTGCGCCATTCCTGGCAAATCAGAGCGAGGATTGCCTACATCTGAATATTTATGTTCCTGGAAGCGGTATGTGCTGTTCAGTTTTGTTATAATTTTCTAAAATTAATTCATTATTTATTTTCATATTATCTTTTTTGCTTGCTTATAATTCAAAGTAATAAAACTACAGGTAAATTATGGAGGATATTATTTTTAATACTCCAGATTAGGTAATTGAATGTATTTTGACAAAATAATGGGTTGCTTTCAGTACAAGTAATATTAATGTTTCCTTATTTAGATAAGTAGTCTTCATATCTTACTGTTGCACTATAGGGGGTCTTTTGCTTTGGATTTTAATGTTTTGTTTCTGTAAACTAAAGTTTCCTATACCACAAAAGTGGGAGTAGTAAACATCATTTTTCATTACAAATCATATTTATATTGAGAATAAATTTTGCATAAATGTTTTCTTTGGCACAGAAGCGGATCTTGTTTCATTCAGATGTTGGGTTTAATTTAGGTGCATAACTATCATCCCCATGATTATCAATACGTTATTGTGTTCGTCCTCGTTTCTTGCTTTAAAGGCGTGTTAACGCGTATGATTATTGCATATGATTAGTGAAGGCGTTTGATTGGTGGTTGGATTTGTTTGAAATCTTCGAGAGATTTTACTTTTGCTTATACTTAGCATCAATCATGAGCTCTAAATTAGTTTTATTTATTTATTTAATTTTCCGCTCCCATCTAAGTAAATTGTTATAGTGTAATCTCATTAGGCCTTTCTGTAACTGATATTACATGTGGCTGGTAATATATATACAAAAACTTCTCAAAAAACCAAAGAAATCATAGAGAATGATTTTCATTTCATTTCAATTTTCTACTTTTTATTAAAATAGTTTCCGGTAGAATAAAGTTTCCGGTAGAATAAAGTTGAATATACTTTTGTTAAACTCTATTTATTAATAATAAAAAGGTCAATCAGTGATCAGAGAATACCTTTTTTTGGAGGCCAATTTCTTTGTAGTAGCTACACGTTTCGATTGCCATTATTCTTAACCTTATTCAAAACTTGTTAGCCATGGAAATCAAAAAAAGACTCTGGTTATCGCTGGTAAAAACCATCATAAGTTAAAACTTGGTAACATGTTTATTGAGATTAAAGACGTTTATATAACTAATTTGAAATTCATTAATGAAAACCTTTAAATTCAGCAATAAATAACCTCATATTTAACATAACACAATGTAATCATTCAGTAAAAAAACAATTTCCAGTTTCAGTCATAATTTTTTATTATTTTTGTCAAGCTTTCGACGTAGGGACTAGAACATCTTCAGGACTTAAGCTTGCAGACAATCATAATATTTTTTTACTTTACCATTGATGTTAAAAAATTAACGGTTTTCTGCAAAATTCGTGTACAGAATTCGTTTTCAAGTTGAGCAAAATTTGAACGTTTCATCCAGCAGCAGCGCTTATCTCTTTAGTTACCACAACCTTTATGCAATTCTTAATATTAGTGAAACACTGAAAATATTTTTAGTTTGATGTACACAATTTAGAATGGAAAATGTACAAATAAACGCCTAATTAAAATTTCCCACACTTCTTTACATTAAATTTTTGGCTTAGTGAGAACTAGAGTATTAATTGCACCTCTCTGATCTTCACATTAAGAGCAAGTATGTTCATTTGGAAGCCAATTAAAACACGGTCATCTATCAGGTTTTTTTTTGTTATTACTCGGACAAAAATTCAGAAACTTAATCTCGCTTTTTAATTGTTCAAGTACTTTCTTCTCAAGGATTGGCTCCTTTATTTATTAATTAGGTATTTTGCATGTAACAGGTGCTCCGTAATGCAGACGTTATTTTTTATTTTGTAAGCAGTTTTACTGTGATAAATAATTCGTGACTTCAAGTTATTGGTAACTATTTTCATTCGTTCTGTTTTATTCTATGCGTAAATCTAACAGATCGCCTGAATGGCTGTTATCATTTGTAATATTGTTTTCCCAAACGTTAGTGCCTATATTCTACTCAATATCTTCTACAAATAGAAGGTTGGAGCCTTTATCGTTAGTCTTCAATTTACTTGCTGCCGTCATTTCTGGTATATTCACTGCAATATCACCTTATTACTGTTATTGTTATTATTATTATTATTATTAGTAGTAGTAGTAGTAGTAGTAGTGTTATTTCTATCCTTTTTATTAATATTATTGCCTGATTATTAATTTTGTGCCCACCGTGGTTACGCTACCATTTTTTACCAACTTAAGCGCTCAACGCTTGCTCAGGTATGTTCACTCCCGAGCAAGAATTCATTTATTACTTTTACTTTCAGTAAAAGAAGCTTGATCCGCAACTGTGTGTGTGGTCCGATTTTTGTCCGGCAGACTCCTGTCCTTTCCTACGTGCTTACACGTTTTGGTTGTTTTGTTCTTTTTGTTTACCGGTTAGAATTCTTACCATAATCTGACTTCATACCTTGGTCGAGAAGTATCGAAATTCCATCAACCTTTACTCACGTTACTACGACCAAGAGAATATGGTTTCTTTTTTTTTTGCTAGTATATAATTATAATTGAAGTTGCCATTATTTTCTTAATGATTTAGTTAGCTAGTAAACTGGGGTTTCAAGGTGAAGTCAACTCGGCCAGGGTTACTATCATTTAGGTCGCCAAAAGGGAGCAGCGGTTATCAATGTACAAATATAGTTGTTACACCTGCAACAAGGAAGTCTTTTTCAGCAATTTGAAGCAACAATTGAACATTTTTAAGGATGCATTCAAGTAGCGTAGATTAAACCAGTAATAAGAAGTTATTAAAAAAGAGTTTTCATTTGCTCCCCTGATTGGCAGAAACCAGGATCCTAGTGAGTCCGTAGATTTCTTTTCTTTTTTCCACTTTAGGCTCGGAAATCAAGTACATTCTCAACCATCCGTAAGCCTTCCTTCCACTAATGTACCTGGATGTAGTCTAGGTTGACCATTAAGGAAGTAGAACACCATTAAGATAGTACCTCATTTCAACTATACTGCTCAGTTTGGAACATATAATTCAGTACATTTGTCTTATTCAAGAGCAATATAATTTCTCTTCATTCCTTCATTAAATAAATAACTAAGAAATCATCTTGAAGTAATCATTATACAGCAAGGTTTCTTACTTCAGTTTGAACTCCGCTAAAAGTTCTTATGATTAGGTACCCTTTAAGATAATCAAAACAGACGACTGTTCACAAAAAAATAATAATAATAAGGTTCCTCTTTTTTTTTTTTTACATTAAGAGCCTTTCTTTCCTCTTGAAAAATGGGATATATTGTAACAAAATAAATCAAGTGTCCTGTGAGGAGGTTGTTCTTGGAAGTGACACAATAGCCTTTGGAATGGTTTGGGAAAATGGAAAGTTTTTGTGACCCGAGAAATTTTTTTTAGCACTCAACCAGTGACAGCAGTATCTCTTGGAGGGTTTTTTCCCCATGTCTCTCAACAGGGCAGAAAATATCTCACAAAGAAAAGGATTGCTAAAATCAATATTTGGTGAATTAAACTTATTAAAGTTATACCAAACATAAACATTTTCAAAAAAGAAGGAACAGTCTCTAAAATAATTGCTGCTTGGGTGTATAAACTAACCTAACATCAGAGATGTAGCCGTCCGTCTGTTCGATAATGAAGTGTCGGACCGTTTTGAAGTATTTACACTTTCATCGAGCCGTGAAATTGTCGAATTCAAACATCACCTTCATTTTCATAGTTTCGCTTTAATTCACTATTAATTTAATTTAATTTAACTTGAAACCGTTATAATTTAATGATTTATTTTTGTTGGTTTCAAAGTAGAATGCTTGATTTTAATTAAATATTAAATTAATTAAATACGTTTAGGTGCTGCTAGGTCGGTGATTTTTTTTTATTATTATTATTATAACACTTTCAGAATTTCTTTCGTTATTTTTACTTCATTCGGTTTGGGAAGCGAACTGAATTTTTATTTATAAGTGTTAGTGTAGGACAGGTACAGATTTTAAAAGTGAAGATTGAATCTCAGATTCCAGTCAGCAGCATAAATATTAGTATCCCCAGTGGATATCAAGATGCTGGCTAGCAATCTTGCCTTTTGGAAGTGTGTATGTGTGCGTATGTATTTAGGTATCTATTTCTAAAAAATTTTGTGTAGAATTTTATTATCTATCGCTATTAGACTTTTTCCATATAAAAAGTGATAAAAGTTAATTATCTCCTAAAACCAGTGAATTTTGTAGGAGCGCTTTACGAAGCTAATGACAATTCCTTTTATCAGTTGTCATTAGAGAAATAAGGCGAAATTATTCCAATTTAAATTTTTTAACTTGACGGGAATCTGCTATTGGGACAAATTAGGCATTTAAGTCACATAACTCAGTCCATACAAACCGTGTCGTGTGCTTTTACTCTGGTTTGTTTTTTAAATAAAAATATAATCTTGTATTATGAAAAAAAAAGTTTAATTTTTAAAAAATAAATAAATTTATCAAAAATGGAATTAACAATCTTTCTAGTTTTAAAGAATGTTACAAAAAATACCATTTTTTTTTTTTTTTACAATAATAATTAGGTAAAATGAAACATAAATTTGTTTATTATAAGCCGGCATTATCAATCATTATCATTTCTAAGATGTTTCTTTAAAACAATAGCGTCAAACAGCTTGAACTAATCTTGTTATTTTAAAGGTAATTCTTATGAAAACAACTGAAGGTAATTCTTCTTTTCTCTGATTAGAGTGTGCCTTTTTGTGTCTTCCTTTTTGTCCTTAGTAATTAATGGGAAAATAGCTGCAATCTTTTCATTTAGATTTTATTTTTAAGTCTTTTCTTTTAGGTCAAACAGCCTTTGATCCTGATGGTTTATTAAATCCACTACAAGTATATAATTATCATATATATACTTATATAATTTATCATGCATCAAAAGAAAGGTGGTCAGTGGAGGAGTACTTTCTCGAATACTAATCAACAAATGACTTATTAGGTATTTGGAATGATTGTTCATGGTGTGCAATTTGAAAACTGTTTTTACTGTAATAAAATGTGGGCGTAACATTTCGATAAACATATGAAGTATACTTCTATTTGAGCTACTCCTCACCTCTATAATCATCGGCGTGAGATGTTGCTTTCGAGATATCATCGTTTTCTGTTAACTGCACGGGCATTTAGTAGTTACAAGTGGTATCGAGGTGAGATAATAATAATAATGAGTGAAGGGATTAGCTAAGTGTTTAGCAAATATTGGATTCAGCGCTGAAATCCCGGATTCGAATCCAGGTGCTGGCCTTCTCTTCCAAGGAGCTTCTTACAGCTTGCTGTCAGCGCATGAAAGTGTTATCTACAACGCGAGAACACTGTTCGAAGAACCGGCAGTGCACTGAAAAAGCTCCTTTAAAAGAAAAATAAAATTATAATGGGATTGTTATATTTGATAAAATGTGAAAAATCTGGTAAAATCGTTAACTTTTTATCATTATAAATTTCATATAATCGATAATGCTCTCATTCTTTTGGCATATCCGCTTATAAAATAAAAATAAATAAACTCTGCTGCTTTCATTTATTCACCTAAATACGTATATTTTGTGAGAAAAACTTTCACGAACATGCCAGCTGTCTAACTTGCCTTAACTTGACATTTACTTCTAAATCCTGTCAGATTATATATTTTTTTTCAGGCTAGGTTTGCTAATATCTACTTGGGTCTGAGAGACAGTCAAAATGTTACCGTGTCTAGTTAGGTTTTATCTTTCTTATAATCTGCGATGGCATAAATATATATAATTTAAATAAACTCGTTGTCTCATAGTTTCTGTTAAGTGTCCAGTGTGGATAGATTTCCAAGCCCACTTTAGATTTTAGTTCTTGTCACTTAAGTATTTGTTTGTCTTATGTTACTTAATTTATCGGCGTCCTTAGACTTCGGCAATGCAGAACGATCAAAATACTTATCCAGAGTAACCCTTTATGCTAGTTCATGTAGTTTTCTGGTAGATGTCTCGTTACATACTTATCTTACTTTGTTGCTGATCTACCACTTCTTTCTTTTTCTGGTTTACCTCCCAGAGGCCTCTTTTTAAGGTAGACAATCCTACGAATTTCCTGTTTACGTGAACTGTTTGCTTTTCTCTTTCCTGTCTTGTTCTTAGTCCCTGTTGAATTTGTAAGCGTTGTATGCCCCTAATATATATATATATACAAGTTTAAATCTAAATTTTATTGAACAAATTGATGCTCTTTAAATATGAAAATAGCTCTTCTATAAACGGAGATCCTTCTTTTAACGTTGCGCATCAAGTAAGCTAATATAAGTTGATTGAAATTTTTTGGGATCTTTGACTGAAATCTTCTGCGAATCTCCCACATAGGAAAAGAGAAGATATGTTCGAGTTTTCGATTATATTTCGTATTCAGTTTCAAGTTATTTTTACATAAGGACTTTACATAGGTAAAAACTCGTTTAAACATTAACAAATTGTTAATATCGATCACAAAGGAACCTCAAGACTTATGTATGTGGGAGGTGTAAATTCAATGTTAAAACTTTGATACTATCATAGTTGGATCCTGATAGTAACCACGATAAAGTACGTTAGATTTACTTGTGATAAATAAAGAATCCTATTAGTTTGGCATAAGCCCAAATGTCCACTACGTACACACAAATATATAAGAGTGAAGAGCAAATTGTTAGCTGAGGGAGCTTCCACATAGATTTCTTTATATAGAGGTTATTTATTCAAAAGCTAACAATTTGTTGGAACGGGATAATTGTTTGGGGTGTAACAGGAACTTGAGAATAGCCTAGATTACTGCGAATTTACTGGTATTTACCACTCCAGGGTCCGGCATTTCCTTTCCAATGTGACTTATTTGCTGCAATAACTGTACCAAACTAGGCACACTTAACATTAATTGTAGATCTTTTCACATTTCACTAATTTATGGTGATTTAATAGATCTCTTTTTCCAGGATATGGTTTTTGTCTTAACTTTTTGTTACTGGTACTATTACCATTTGTTATCTTTTCTTCCTGTTTTATTACTCCGTTAATTTTATTCGAAATAAATTTTATTTAATTTGTTTCTAATACTGAATTTATCTCTGTTTAAGTTTGGCGTAGATCACATATAAGAAAATGATTACATACTTTTCGAGGTTGCATTCGGAAAACTGAAAGAAAAAACAAAAGAAAAAGAAAGTTGTTAATAAAGATCTAGTCTTTGAGAATGTAGTAAAATCTACAAACGAAGTGTGCTCAAATTAATGAAAAATTAATTTTTTCTGTCTTTTTATTGAAACAGTAAATAATGAAAATGCTTCTGTAAAATTTCCGTTGTGGACAAAATATTGATCTCACATGATATTTTACTAAGAAGCGTTCTAGGTCACTCACTCGAAACCCTTAAACGATTCTTCTCTTAATCTGGCCAAGTTGCTAATAATTTAATAATGTAAATGAAACTTGTGGAGAGCTTAAGCTTTCTTTTCCAACTGCAAGTTCAGAATTATTATTTTTTTCTTTTTTTTCTTTACTTCCATTTTTTTAAATTTATTATATTTAATTTTTTTAAATTAATGTTTTGAGTAAAACTAAATTTCTTTTATGTGGGGTGCTGCTTAAAATATTTTTAAAAAAAAGTTTGCTTGAAAAGTTTAGTTGTACTTTCCTCCCCCCCCCACGTAGTACAACTTTAAGGGGTAACATTTGGTTGATCAGTTTCTCTCAACCTTTGTGGTATTAATATACCATTTTGTACAACATTAAATACCAACAAAATTTTATATGTGTTTATTTTGGAGGAAGCAGGTGTTCCACAAATCTCATTGGGAACAATGAAATAAATTAAATATCCCTCTTTCACATTCTCTCATTCCCCACACTCATGCCACGTATAAAAACTACATACAGCTGTACCCCCAATATTTCGCTGTAGCAGGCTCGGGAATTAATATGAACAATTGCCACCTAAATTACATATATTTTCACTGTTTTATAATTGGCCCACTTTGCCACTTGTGTGAGAGCCATGAATTTTTTTATTTTTAATTAAATTTATAATAAATTAGTTAACTTGGTTTTATTAAATGTTTCATTTTTTTTTTTTTTCAAATACCAGAATACTTTTTGTAAATATTATTTTTTGGGCTTAATTCGTTCCTAATCGCAAAACATAAAAAATTATAAAGCTGAGGGATATTTAACAAAAAAGATGGACTTTTTAATATATTTTTTGTATTGTTTCTCACTTTCACCTAGTTACTACGTGTACTTGTACCCAGTTTTGTTGTCTTGTACCAGGCGTAAAACTTGATTTTGGTTAGTATCTCTTTAGCGAGATACGTCGTATGTTTTAGATATAGAATTGCCTTTCACCACCCAATCCCTTAAAATTAAGTTTGACTTGGATAAGTGACTAATTATCGGCATAATATATTCCTCTTTACTAATGTTTATTTGCTGACCTCACCAACGTTTCCAACGCCAAGTTCTTCTTAAAAGCATCTCCCTGACATCATACAATTTAGCCCTATTAATGAATTTTTTTTTTTTAATAGGACCATCGTTCCCTCATATCGCCATTAATCACGTTCTCTTTAATTCACCCTAATTTTATCCTTCCTGTTGGCAATTTCTAACATTACCAGATTTGTTACCACAACGGGCATTCTATTTTTGAAAGCGTGCATTTTGTACATTATGCGAAAGTGCACTAACGTAGCTTTGTAATTCAGTGTTTTTATTCCATGGCTGAGCTTTTTTGTCAGTTCTGAAGCTTTCCAGATAGCTACCACGTTCGCTGCTTGCCTCTAAACAATATCCAGTAATTTGCATTTCTGAAGTTTTTTGTGAGTAGATTTCAGTCAGTGTAAAGTAAATAAATATGTATGTGTGTGCGTAAAAATTTATTGCGGTACGGAATTTATCGATATCCAGTGTTGGCCTTGGATTTTATTTAAAAGGATGTTAGCAATTCTCCTACGTTCACGACACCAATCCATAGTTGGACATTACGCCTTTTTCTAAAATAAACTTTGCTTTTTTTTTTTTTACTTTATGATTGTGGGAATGACGTGATTTATAACAGTTTAATTGATATATAGCAAAATATATTTCAGATTACTATTTATTTTTATGGAGTTTCTGTAGAATTGTCGACCGAATGTTCGTGCATCCTGGATGGATAGAAATCTGATAACAGATCAAGTTGTTGATTTAGACTAGCGAACGTGCTATTTAGAGCGTTACGACAAATAAAGTAAATCGAATAAATAAATACTTAAATAATAAATTAATTTATCTCTTGTCATTTTACGAAATAAGTTTATGTATAATTGAATAAATGTTATATTGCTTTATAAGATAAAACAAATATTGCAAAGATTGTATTAAAACTAAAGATAAATAATAAAAATAAATAAAGTAATAAATAACTAGGAAGAAAAGAAAATATAAATCCGTGCTATAAAATCGAAGTAACATAAAAACAATGGAACTAAACAAATTCAGATAAAAATGTTTAAAGTCGACAGTTTTATAAGTTGCAACTTTTTATTTATTTAGAATAAATTCTAAATACAGTCTAGATAAAGTACAAAATTTAAATAAATCTTATAATTTAGGATATGAGTGACTCGTACGATTGACTCGTTGGTATTAAGGGCTGCTGATGATGCGGTTCAGATCTATAGATTTTATAGATTATATTACAAAAAGAAAAGAATGTGACGGGATCGCTCGAACTAAGCGGGGCTTCGTTCCAAAGAGAGCCGAGAGAGAGAGAGAAAGTAAAAGAAGTAAGAGCGGGATGAAAAAAAATGATAGCGAGAAATCGGCCAAGGCTGGATGATGTTAAGAATGGCATCAGAAAGTTTGTTACGAGAAGGCAATAAAGTGTATTCTAGAGTGAGTGATATTCTAGGGATAAGCACCTAGACGATGCTGGCTGTATGGCGGAAGCCAATGCCAAAAAAAGAAAACAAAAAAAAAAAAAAAGGCAATAAAGGTAAAGTCGAGGAAAGAGATAATCAACAGCTGATTATTGAGGAGGTTTCGGTTGTCTAAGAAAATAACGAGGCGAACAGGACCTTAATACACGCATGGATGCTGAGATATCTGCGGGAAAGTCAACTTTAAGCGCTGCAAAGTATCTTACTTATTTGTTGGAAATAATAAACTTACTTGTTAGTTGACGTTAACAAAAATCATCTGGGTTTTGAGATGAATATTAGTACGAACTAGTAGAATGATATAATCTCAAAATTAAAGTAAAATTAATTCTTGAACTATCAAGAATGTCTTGACTCAGTTTTCCCTGACTAATCGTTACCTCATCGTGACTGATATCATAATGTTATTTTACCCTCATCACTTGTTGCCATTTGTGTTGACATGATAAGAATATCCGAATGTTTTCCAGGGAAAAGATGGCTGTTAGGGAACAGATTGACAGGCATCTTAACAGAACCTTAACATTTAAATTATATGGCACGGAAACATTGTTTATTCCAATAATTATGCTAATATAGATATCAAACGCATAGTATACATATCATTCATGCAGACACAAATATAGAACTGCATATATGCACCAATGTACACATATACATATATTTCAGTTATAAACATCTCATAGAGAGGCATATCCTGCCACTGACATTTGAGTGAATTACAGGCTCTTTGCCTTTACTCATCATTGTTACACTCAGGCACCGAATGACTCCATACATACTCACATATAGTCACATTAGTTTTGGCTGTTCTCCAAAGAGTGAGTTAATGCCTTATTAACTCTATAATTTTTCTTTATTTTACAGAATATTGGCGTAATCAATAACTTTGAAATAGTTAAATACTCTACTTCGCCTTTTTTTTTTACTGTTAACCAATCGAATCGAAAGAAAACTACTTTAAACAATTGGCTTAACTGTTTTAATTTTAGAGACCGTAAAGGGGCTTCAAGGAGACTATATTCACACTGAGTTAAAACAGATTTAAATTAATAAAAGTATACATTGCCATACAGTATTACCAACTAATCATGTTAAAGTAAAAACACTATTTAAAAATGAAGTTAGAAATTGTTTAAGTGTGAGTTAATCTTAGATGGCTCAACCTTGGTACCCTTTTTGGGTTCGAAGCCTTCCAATATTAATGTTTTAAAAACCTGTCAACCGGTATTTCGACTTTACTGACTTCAGTCGTTCGAGACTACGTCGAAAATAGTTTCATCAATTCTCTTTTAATTTCCTATATTCTTTCTCAGCTAACATCACGTTTATTGCGTTCATTTTGGAGCTCTTTTGAGAAAAATTGATTTCGAGCGGGGTAGAGAATTGCTCATAAAGTTGCAATCATAATCACCTTTCTGCCACTTCAATAAATTTAGCGATTTCGCCTTCCAAATGAAATAAACGAACATTAAAACATGACAAATTAGTTTTCATAATTTGAGCAAAGTTAGATCACTTGCCATTTTTGCTTAGAATTTGCTTGAATAACCTAGTGCTCTCCCTTGTGTTGCTAAAAAAAATTCTTCCGCAATTGACAGAGATGAAAATAACTTGAATCCAATAGGGGAAATAGATTGGCCATTTCTCCAAGGTTCTTGGCAACACAAACAACACTCTAATATACACAGGATGCGCATAGGGAAGTGGAAAATTAGTTAATATCTGCGGAGAGCATTGGTGGATTGAGTTGACGCAAGAGTCTTCCCTCTCATCATTTTGCCTAGAACTTTTCTTGAGACGCTGGGTGCGTTTGTTGTCTCTTCATCTTTGGTTACAGAAAATGATTGGTCTGTCAGACATTTCGATTGGACAGATGCGCGTCGAGATGGTGGTTAGTCTAACTAACATTCATTTATTTACTTAAATTAATGGGAGGCTCGTAAATCCTGCGCTTAGTTAAGAATAACTAAATGAGTTCAATAAACCTATAAAAATTTGTCACCTAGAATTTACGTGATAGAAAGTTATGAGTTCCACGCGAAATTTTCAATATAATTTATGATACCTTTGTTTTTTATTATTAATTACAAAATTTAATTTAATATCGTAAAACAACTATTGAATAGATTTACTCCAAACTAAGATAGTTATGATCTAATGCAAGACCGGCTAAAACAAACTTTAACTTTGAACCTGGACAAATAAATGAAATCCGTTGTCCTTAAAGCGAGAAGTACGTTGGTCAATATAAAAGTGCACAATATTCTGATTTAGTTCTCGTATTTCTCCTTTACATGGCGTGCAGATCATCAGAAGTGACTTTTTTTACAGCTTCGTAAGAGAGTTGGATTTCGTTCATAAGTTTCTCTTTTTTGTATGTACCTTCGTTATTTTCCACTTGTGAGTTCCAAGGACCCATAGCTTGCCTGACATGTTATTTTGATAAAAAAGAAATAAATAACTTCACCCTTGTAGTTAGGTAAGAGGAAATTTGTCAGTAATGCATCGCTTGATTCGCTATAACCTATTTCAGATATATTTTGTATTGATTTTTGTAGTTATTTTAGAATGCAAGTGATAGAAATGTAGATTGATGAAAGATTAGTATGATAGCTTGGTATTTGTGTATGATATTCTTGTTTAAATAAAATGCACATTTTGTTGGTAATTAGTGGTATTGCTATCTGAGATTGTCAAGCAACTAATCGTACTTTCGCGCTAATTCTTCTATAAACTGTGAAGTAATCTGGACTCTTCACTTAAACTGTGATGAGGGGGAATTTACTGGTGCTATGCATTCCCCGCTATTAAGTAAAGTATGGTTTAATCAATTGCCTACTTCTTTCTCTAGCAATACTGTACTCTTTTATGTTTTCTGCTTTGGCCATTGTAGCTAACATCCATAAGACCCTGGAATAGCCGAGCAGTGTAATAAATACTTCTAGTTTGAAACGAAAATAGACAAATTATATTTGCGGTAATTGCTGGCAGAAAAAGTAATTGCGAGTTCCACATCGAGTTTTTGTACATAAGAAAAGTTTTCACAGTTTTAGTAATACAACAGATATTTGCAACTTTTTTATTTTTTAAAGCAAAGTCATTTTATGTAATCCCAGTTAAATCTGATAATAGCTTTAGCAAAATTAATTTTCTTGCCATTTAATTACTGTTGGATAACTGTAATCCACCTACAAGATTATCTAATTATATTTTTAATTATCTTAGCGGTTAAATGGTTTCTTTATTGTTTTCACCATGTAATATTCAATCTGATTAAAATAACTGTTTGTCAGATAAAGAGTGAGTGAGAGTCAGAGAAAGAGAATTAAACTCGTGAGTTTTGTAATCTTAATAAAATTAAATACAATTGCATTTGAACAATATCTCTTTTACCTTCGCTAAACAAAGAAGTGTTGATATGTAATTGGTAATATCTTGAGAATTTTTCTGTTGATATTTTTTCTTATATGGGTTTGTCCCTTAAATAATAAAGCCAACGAAAATCCAAATACGTTTACAAAAAAAGAAAAAAAATAGCAACAAGAACAATTTCTGAAAATACCTTTTTTTCCCATTTTAGGCAGGTTTTTTTTTTTTTAATATTTCATCTGCGTTCTTGCAAAAAATTAAACTTACAAACGAAGGTATGCCCTTTATTTTAAAGAAAATTTGAGAATTTGAACTTATATAGAAATAGAAGAATTGTCAAAGTTTTTTTTTTCCAACATTAAGCTTTTTCGTGCAGTTTTTGATCAACCCTTATACAACTGTCTTATTGAGACAGTTTTAATTTAATTTCTATGTAACCAGGCTTAATGCAAAATTAACCTTTCAAATACCAAGTGGATAAAATCTGGTTCTGTCAGTATTTGGATTATTTCACAACAAAAAAAGAAGGTTCTTATTGGCGTTTCATTTTTCTTTACTATCGTTAATGCGTACTTGTAAAACTCAGTCCTTTATCCAGTACTGAGCTTAAAAACTAAATCTCGAGTGTCTCTTTGAATTGCCACACTTTTAATTTTTTTCTTAGTTTTACGAGATCTTTCTCAGTCAGGTCTTAGTTTGGTCGCAATTAATCCCTATCGTCCACTTACAGCAGTTACTAATCTCATTCAGTGTGAAAGTTTTTTATGAGTGCTAAATATAGTTTTTCATTAAGTAATTATATTACCGCAAATGCCAAAAAAAAGAAAAATTATCCCGAGAATGAAATAATTTGCCCAAAATGGGATATGAAGTAAGAGAGAGAATCTTGTGGGTGTTAAACTCCAAAATGTTTTTCATACAGGCGACCTCTGACCTCCACACCCAAACTTTCAGTTCTGTTCGCAATAATACACCTTATCGTAAGATAATTAATTAATAACCCGGACTGTTTTGAAGAAAGTTAATTTTGTAACATTAAATAATTACTTCACGTAACTTTCAAAAGTAAAAGACATTGAATGTGTTAATTAACATCTATTTACTTTTGATAGAATGGAAAGTTTTACTGCTAGAGTGATGAAAACTTTCTGTTAACAACCTTAGTTAGATTTGTGCATCCAAAGGTGTTGCCCAGCCAGGGTTTTGTTCTGTTTTATCCTTATTAAGTGGGAAACTTAAACTCGGGTTACTTTCCCTTTTGAATTACTGATTTATGAAAACATGACAAAAGACAAAATGGTAAATCGATTCGTTTATGCGGGGAATTCTAAAACCAATGCTGTATTGGTTTTAATTGTATGCTGTTCTAATTTTATTGACATCTGCATTAATTATAAAGTTATGAAAATAAAGTTTTTTAGAGAAATAATTATCTCAGGTGATTGATTGTCTTTAATAAGAAAACACTGTCCGGCTGGCGGCAGTGCACGAAAAAGACCACGAAAATTTGAAAAATTAGGAACTCGCAACTCAATTTTTAGTCATTTATCTTACTTTAGAGGGTAAATTTTTGATTACTACGTGATGCATTTGTTAACGATTACAAATGTTCAATAAATATGAACTTGGAAATAACATAATCCCACAACTCGTATTTTTAGATGACTATTTTAATTTTTAATCCCTATTTTCTAGGGATCATTTTGGCGAAAGACTTGAGTAATCGTAATTATTCTTCTTTATAGGTAAAGAAATTAAATATAGAAGGTTATTCAAGCTTTCAAGCGCTGTTCTTTTGTCCACATTAATTAACTCTTTACTTGCAAATAAAAATAGAGGGATTACTTAGGAATAAGAGAATTTTGGTGCAATAGCGTTGAATTATTTCTAAATGTCATTCAGTCAATTTTTGAAGTTCGTAGTTCTAGACTTAGTTTTGAACTTGGAGGATTTTTATTTATTAACTTTATTGGTACAATGCAGAAGAATTTAAAAGAAAAGTGAAAAAGGGAAGTCCAGTTATTCAAAATAGAAGATCTGTATCTCTTTCTTACCTTTGTTGTGCATGATGTAAATGTTGACATTTTAAAACGTTTAGAGATTAATTATAATTAATAAGTTATTTTTTATATTTTATGCTCAATGTTTGTAATTATTTTCTCGGTTATTCTTTGAAAGAAATGTTTCGTTTAATGATAACTTTTTCTAAAGTCATAATTCATAGCTGTTGGCCGATTTCCCGATAAGACTGCTATTCGTTTCCCATTACGACGCATAAATCCAACCCCAGTATGCGGCTACAATTTTTCATACTTCTTAGATGAAGCGGAAGCTGTCATAAAAAGTTAGCTGGGAAGAATGAAAATAATGGAAGCAGAGGAAGATTCTGTTGGATCTAGTTGAGATGATACGACTCCCAAGCTTGGGGCTTGGTGCTGGGAACGACGTCAAGAACGGCCCCCCCCCCATAGTGTGTTGCCTCATCCTCTTTTAAACCTATACAATTCTTCGAAGTTACCTTGCCACCAGTTCCAACAGGCTAAATGAGCTGTAAACCGCTTTATGATTTATTTGTTCGCATGTATAATGGAGTGAATTATAGTCCAGATTGTGGAGACTTCCTCTTACAGAGGGATAACTAATAGTCATTATTCCACAATAAATTTGTTACAGACCTTACTGTGCAGTGCATACGGTGCATCTCACACACACACCAATATATATATATACAGTGCAGAATTAATTTCTATATAAACAGTAGTGAATTTATGATCTCAGCATTGGCTTGGACACTGGATTAGGTTTATTTCTGAGGAAGTCGGTACAGTAAGTTGAAGATTCAGTTGGTTTTAGAATAACAAAACCATTACTGTCCTTTTTAATGATTATACAATTTATTGAAACAATGATGCGATAAGTTTTGCTCAGAACGCGTTTTAGTTTGTTGCCGAAATGATTTCTATCATATCGCTCTGTACGATTAATTTGTTCGCATGTACTTCGATGGAGCAAGGCAAATTGAAGATGTAGGCATAGGAGAGTTGGCAAAGAAGCGGGATCAAAAGGAAACATTTCCTTTCGAAATTTTCGATGAATTGTTTTATACGAAACTTCTTACTTCACTCACCATCATTTATTTGATGTTACCTTACAAAATTTCTGTGTTTTCAAATGTTTTGCTCAGTTTTGATAATTACTTAAATTTTTATGAGAGAGAAATATTAGTGAATAAAGAAATATGAGAGAGAGGAATTAGTGAATAGGGCAAAAATAATCTTCAGCATTCTAATTCCTAACCATACTTGTAGAAGAAAAGTTTGAATTTATTGTATTTAGGAACCGAACTCCAAATGAACTTTACCCAGTTGTCGTTGGAACTAAACATATCTGCATATGGAGAAATCAGGAATTATTGCCCCAAATTTACAAATTCGGAGGAAAAATTTTCTTTTATCAAAGAAATTGCCTAATTTATTTCGGTCTAAAATAATTAATTAATTCTTTTATTCTTCACTTGACTGAAGATCTGATATTGTTATTTAAATTAATAGCTCCGTTAGGCACTTAGCAGAAGACATAAATTTAAAAAATATTTTTTGCCATTGTTCGGCAAAGTCTTGTTCTTTTTCTTTCTTTTTCAAATTTTCTTTTTAAAGATAAAGTATTTTTGTATTTTTAGTTGACTGTTGACAGTCGTGAATTTTAGACCCGCATTCAACTTTGGGTGGAAGTTGTGTTTTTATTATTTTTTTTTAATTTGTGAAGAAAAAGCGAAATTACATTTGATTCGCTATTGCATAATTAACCAAGTAAAATATACATATCTGTTTTTTTAAGCATGAGTTCGAAAATGCTGTAACGCAAAAAGATTTCAGTTATGTTTTTCTCATAAACAGTCAGCAAATGTAGTGTGTGGTATAAAGTTGTGGAAGTCTCGAATTCTCTTCACCAGCCTGATGAATCAACCTCTGATAATGGATGAAAATACGAAATCTATCGTGAGTGTTATCAATCTTGCATGACAATAAATTCAGCGATAATAAGAAGTCATACTAGAATTGCCATAGAAATTCTAATTTTAATTCTTTTATCATAAAACAGCAAGATAAGTGTTAATAAGCAACCTGTATTATAACGTATTGATAAATTTATGAATAAGAACTATATAAGTTACTGAAACATTTCTTTCTGATATTGAATAATCTCTTTTAGGATGGATACTCTACTCTCCCAGTCTAAACTTTGGTAGATGTAGTAGAAAGCGCTTCTGAGCACTTATAATGGTGCATCACTTTTCTCCTTGTTATCAATAACTTTCCCTTTACATTTACTTGGAATATAATTGCTGGTAGGTGTACTAATGTAAAGGTATTAGTTCAGCAATTCAATTAGCGAGCCAGCATACACCTTGCCATTTGTAAACTAATACTATTAGGGCTAACATGTTTGCTCAGTTCTAATTAAACAATCCTCATTGGACAATGGATACGTGTCTAAGTGATGCTACTCAGGACCAATGTTTGTATCTGTTGCTATAAAATTGTCAGTGATATCAATTAATTTTTATTTCAAAGAAGTGTAATGCAGCCACAATAATATTCTTTGTTTTACTAATCTTTTTTTTTTTTTTTAAAGTTACTTGAAATGTTTATAAGAAATCCTCACATTAAGCCCAAACATATTAAAGATCTTTCACAATTTGGTAAAATTACCAAGCCAGAAACTTTCATATATTTCGTGCAGCATTGCGAATTAGGTAGTGAATTTGTTAATAAATAAAAAGTTAGACGCTATGTGAATAATTTAATGCTTTGGAAAATGCGATCATACAGCAAATAACTGATCATGATAAACCTGACCAATTTCTCTGCTCTTTTCCCTACTTCCACCAAAGTGGTATTTTGCGTTTAATTATATTCTATTGTTCTTGAAAATATGGACAAATAAATTCTCTTGGCACAACATAATTTTACCACTCCTATCGCTGTGCCTGCATGTTTTAGGTTATTGACTGTATTTGCAATTCAGACTTCCTGGACTTAGTCCATTAGGTTCGACTAAGCCTTAAAATTTCCTTTCCAACCAATCTTCTTAATCAAAACTCCTCTGCCGAATCACTGACTGCCTGTGATGTCTCTAATGTTATCATCAATAATGACCTCATGTCCGATTCGTTTACGATTTAATTACGTTGAATGAAGATTTCCGATGATACCATTGCAATTAATTATTAGAAAGGGATATTGAGGGAAGATACACTGCGTGCGTCTCTTTGCTTCCAGCAAAGTTGACACCATGCCACTGTATCCTTTAAATATTCCTTTCTGTGCCTTAAAGTGAACTTAGATGATTCCATCTCCTTACTCAATTTCACGATGCTACTCTTTGTAGTTAACGGCCCTCTGAATTAAAACTGTCCGGTAGGACAGTTGTATAAGGGTTGATCGTCAAAAACTGCACGAAAAATCGTAACGTTAAAAAACACCCAACTTTGACAATTTTTTTCTCTTTTTCTACAAAAGATAAAATTCCCAAATTTTCTTTAAAATATGGGGCAAACCCTCCTTTATAGCTGTAATTTTTTTTGCAACAACCCACATCTAATAGGTATCGAGAAAGTTGCCAAAAATGAGCAAAAACGGCATTTTCAGAAAATGTTCTTGTTCTTGTTCTTCTTGTTGTTCTTCTTGTTGTTACCTTTTTTGTAAACAACGTAGCGCCTAAACGCTGGAACCGATTTTCATGAATGAGGTGTCATTCGATTAGGAATTTCATGTAGATGTGCCTTTTGGTGGTCTCGACGCTGTACATTGAATTGGAGAGGAGTTAGCCCTCTTTATGTAAGGCCCCCTCCAAAATTATTATTACTAATAACTCTGTAAATCTTAGCCCGATATTGATAAAATTTGGCTGGTTGAAATTTAGCTTATGTTAAATAGTTTCTACACTAAATATGCAACAATTTGACAGCTTTATTTTTTATGAATATCTTTTTGCTTTCTTTCTTTATTAGTTTCGGTTGTATATCTCACTTGGGATTAAACGAAATTAATCTTTTTGTTTTGTTTTCCAAATTCTGATTGATTTCAAATGATGGATTATAAGTGGAGCGTGAGTTAAAAGTCAAACTTTATGGATATATGTATTTCATTCCCTGCAACATAGAAGGAAATGTCTAGGGATTTAAAGGGAAAAAGCTGTTTTAAATAACCAGCTCTAGGCTCCAGAGTCTTTTTCATTTCCTCTCTATCTCAGCTCTACACAGCACAGCCAGTACAACGAAGGGCAATAATTTGCAACTGCAACAACCTTCATTAATGTGGGTAGGGTTAGTTTTTTAATTTGTTTTAGTTGGATTCCGTTTTTTGTATTTGTTCAGAAAAAACTGCCTTTGATTAAATAAACACCCACTAGATTTATTTTTTATTTCTTATTCTAATTAACAAAATTTAGAATGAGTAATTATTTTAATAAATAGTTAAATAAATATTTTAATAAATAGACACAAATTTTAGTGATAAGTATTAAAATATAAAATGCAAATATTTATGAATACAAACTCTAAAACTTTTAATAGTATCCTACTTATATTTACCACAGAGATTAGTTAGAAAACGTTGTTTTGACGCATGGCAAGAGTTTTAGGATCTGGACAAGAAAAATAACGGCAATCCAAATTATTGGTTTGGGATGAAACGGATTTTATATTGCAGAAAGTAGTAAAAGCATTTGATCTTCCATTGATAGTGAAAAAAGACAAATAATGAAAAAAAAGTGCATGCCTCAAAATCTGTGTAAGAAGAACTGGTGAGGAATTTTGTGAGGTCCTGTATTAATAAACGACTAGAAATGCTCAAGCTTTCAGTGTAACAAGAGAACAAATTGAGTCCGATGACATTATATTCATCTTAGGACAAATGGATAGCTTGTTGATAAATTCTTAATTTGAGAAAACGTAGTATAGGATAAAGAATAGGAGAAAGAAATAATAAATATTCCCTCTTTAGCAATCACCACTTAACCATCAATGTAGGTTTTTTATATTTATGAGGGAAATGTAGAACATTAAAAATGAGAATAAAACTTTTTTAAGCCCAAGACAACAGGTATTTAATATTTTATTGAGATGAAAATAACGAGATTTGAATTTGGTTTAGGCTTAACAGCCAACTACAAAGTTTAATTATCTGGGAACTACCTAAATGAAACTCTGGAGCATTAAAAGAGGAATAGAGAGAAAGAATTAGTGCAGCTGGAATATTCTTGGAAGAAATGTGAAAGCTATTTTTATCATTAAGATGACAGTTTTAACTGGTGTAACTCCTAATAGCTAATATCAACTTACCTTCGAAAATCGTAGACTCACACTTTAAAATATCACTTTGGAAATAAAGTTTGGATAGAAAGACGTGGTTATTACTAAAGGTTGAACAAAAAACAGCCACCCAGACGTCTTTGCAGAATGAAGTAATAATTATGAGAAAGCTTTCCTATGAAGAAAGGACAAAGTGCCCAGAACAGGTCTTCTTGATAGAGATAAAGCAAATTATTTAGAAACCCCGGTATCTCTTATGGGATGAGGGGAAGGCGGGGAACAATGGGCATTTTGGATTGCCTGCGTTCCTTCACCGTTTTGGTGGAACCGCCCTTTTAATACAATCTACAAATGATTTAGAAGAGGAAAATTTTGCATTTTTTCCTTATATCTTGAAATCTCATGATTTGTTTTTTAATATGGATTTTAATTTACTTATGAAATGTTAGATTTAGCTTGTGAAGAGAAGCGGGCGCTTTAAATTTTTAAATTATTAATTTAGTATATATATAATTAATAGTAAACCAAATACAGTTAAAATTGAGAGTGTATGTCGTTTTGAGAGAAAAAGATAAAGAGAGAATGCTGGCATTTCAAAGACGACAGCTGAAAGTATTGACACCGATTCACCAAGTGAATTTTATAGCATTGTAGAATAGTACTCTATAGCACTTCAAAACATCCTTGCAGAATTGTTAAATGGTTTATAAAAGCAACATCCGCTTTTACGATGTAATTTTGGCCCCTCTGTAAAGAACTGAAGTAGAGCATTCAGCTAAATGATGTAAGGTTTCCAAAGGCAAAAATGTCTTGAGCTACATATATTTCAGTAAAATGCTGAATGTAGGAAATTTATATTTTAGATCACAATTAAAACAGTCCGTTACTCCAGCGAAAGCAATAATAAAATTGTTAGTGTTAAATTTAAAGGGACCTCAAGAGAGGGAAGGGAAGCTCTCTCTCTCTCTCTCCTGCACGTTCTTCCGTGTGTGGCAACCCACATCAGCGGAAGGAGGGAAGTCCTGGACGCTGAGGCTAAAGATGACCTACAGGCTTTGGAGGCCACACTCGTCTTTAGACCTTGCTTCGCCTAGAGAAGTGGTCAGTCGACAACCCTAGTTAGATCAAGTTAGAATTTCTAACTACATTGTGGAGGCCTTGGAAATAATACAGCCCAAATAAACCAGGTGATTCAGTTTTTAAAGGAATTAATTTATTTGAACACATATAAGGCTGAAAGTGGAATTAAAACCCTGACAATTGAGGGAAGTGAAGGAGAAGAAATGAAGATGAAGAGAGATGATGAGCAAAATAACCAAAACGTTCCTTGCTCAATTAAATAGTGCATTTTTTTTTTTTTTTCTATAATTCTCTTCTCTTTAGTACATTAAGTATTTGTTCAAAGATTTATTTTCTATAAAATAAAAAAATTATATTCTTTCAACGGAGGACGTTTATTTTTTTCCGCTGTTATCTATCAGTGAAAAAATTTATTAGTACATAATTGATTAATAATGGTTAATTAAAGATGAGCAGAAAAGCGAATTAGGTGTTAAATGTTGAAAACAGATCATTTGATGGTCTTTATTTTAAAGTAAAAATATTCTTCTAAAAAGAAGACAAATAAAAAATATATATTGTGAAAAATTGTGAACCTGTTGTTAAAAGATTTTATACAATGCTAAGATGGGTAAAACTTCTTCTAAGAAGAAGTTGAATTTAGTATTACATCGTGAAAATTAATGGCCCATTTTTCAAACAGAATGGACCTTCTAGAGGGAAGAGTGTGTTCCATGTAATTTTAGTAATTTGACTTATTTTCCTACCCATAATTACGTATATTAAATTCTTTGGATATCCAGTGAATAGACTGGAGAACATAACATTCTAAAATTCTTGTTCATATAGCTAGAGGTTTAAGTTATGATGGTAAAAACGGAGTGGGTGGTGTAACAGTTACATGCTAGCCGTGATGGAGAATGATTTTATTTTATGAAAGATTTCATCTGGAACGTAGCGTATATATGCCTTATTGTAGTCCATAATTACAACAAAATGAACAAAAACAGCAAACACCTGGTAGTTTACTACACCTGTTTAAGAGGAGCTTCTTATTTATCTCTAGAGCAATATTGGTAATAATTTCCCAATTTTCTATTCTGCATTTTCACTGAAAAAGCATTTTAGGTCCTCGAAAGCGAAAGACGTATTTTTAGCAATACTTAACTATCAGGAGCTCATAGAATAAAAGGGCCATTGTTTGCTGAGGTGTGATTATATAGTTATGCTGATTGTGTGCTTGAATATAGGATTAGATAATGTTGGAAGATGATATCTTGATTTGTGATTAATGGTTCGTAATAGAATATATGTAGTAGTAAAAAATCTAATTAGCAATTAGGTAAAGGAAGTATTGCGATTTCGAAATGTATGGACTTATCAACTATTAAATATTAATCATATTAATAAATATTTATAAATATGAAGAATCGAAAATGCCATTACTGAAATTTTTTTTTTGCGATTTTGACGGTAGATCTGTTAGGCACAGTTCATCGATGGAATGTTGGCTCTAATTAATTAAAATTGAGAGGTTATTATTCTGATAACCGTTTTTGAAGATTTGAGATGTTTGTTGGCGGTGAAAATAGAAATGCTTGGTGGGGTCCTAAACTTATATATTCCTTGATTCCGTATAGGTATCGGTTTTACAGTAGGTATTGTAGGCAGATAAGACCTTTGTGGTCTAAGTAAGGTTAGACAATCTAACGAGTATCCTTTGATGCAGTTTGTATCGTCGATTTAGTTCCTGTCTGTTGAGTTTATTGTGTCGGTTCTAAACAAAAAAAAAATTAGAGAATTTTGTCAACTGAAGGATTTTTGTTTTGTTTTCATGTTCTGAATGACAAATGGCTTTATTTTGTGTGTGAAACTGATTTGGATTCGTTTGCCAGCTTTTTTCTCCTTCCTAAACCAAAGGTGGTATTTTGACAATAAGAATACCTTATGTAAAGTTTTATTTTAAATTGTCAAACTCCTGGATCAATACTATTAATTCCCCCAATTTTCGGGAAGTATCAATTTAATGTTTATCTTATCCAGATTTTCTTTAACTTCAAATTAAAGGAGAAAAACTTATAGTAAATTTCAATAATAATTTTTTTATTTTTGCCAGCTTTCGACCGAGAGACTAGGTCATCTTCGAGGCTTATGCTTGAGACAATTATAGTACTTTTTCACATTTTTAACTACAAAGGTTGGTTAGTACCTAAGAAGAACTGAAATCGCACCAACCTTTGATGTTAAAAATATTATAATTGCCTACAATCATTAGCACTGAAAATGAATTTTTAAAATATAACAAAAATCCGAATAATCTGAACTTTTAGCCTCTCTCCATTAATAATAGATGAGAGATAATTTTACATAGCACAATATGAGGGCATTTTGAAGATTGCTAATTCTGGACTGACAATCGTGGAAAGAAGAAAAGTTTTCCATCCATCAATGTCCTAGGTCTTAGATAAATTGTCCTACTTGAGGGACAAGCATTCATTTTAAGTAAAGTTTGAAAGTAAATGTTAGTCCGGTCTTGACAGTTCTAATTAATTAACTATTTTTGAACTAAACTTTGTAAGGAAAAATTATTAAGTAGGTGAAGATTCTATATTTCCTAAATCGATCTGTCGGAAAGGAATCTTAGTCGATTTTTTATAATTTTGGTACACTACTTTCAAAACTAAATGCCTAAAACTATTATTAATTAGGAAATTAAGGAAGAAAAATTATTATCAATTTCAGTCATAATTTTTTGCCAAGCTTTCGACTTAGGGACTAGGTCATCTTCAGGGCATATGCTTTGTAGACAATTGTAGTATTTTTTACATTTTTAACATCAAAGTTTGGTCAGTATTTAAACAGAACTGAAATCACCCAAACCTTTGATGTTAAAAATATTATATTTGCCAATACACATAAGCTCTGAAATTGGTAATAATTTTTCTCCCTTTTCGATCAATGGTTCAATCTTCAAGAACTACGAAAAACCTTCTAAAATATTAAGAAATAATTTGTAATTATTAAGAAAAACGTTTTTCAGAGTAATCGATTTTATATTCTGGTGTAAGACGCCGAGCGGTTAGAGGCGAGGCCCTCAAAGCTAAGAGGGTACAGGTGGGTTCGATTCTCGGTCTGGGCCTTGGATTTTGTTTAATGGTGTGTATGAGTAAATTATATTTTGCTAGTCTCCTCTGTCCACGATACCTAATTTGTTAGTTGGACGTAAAGATCGCCTGAAAGAAATATGCGTTTCATTACTTTATTCTGGAATATATTTGATATTTATGTGATTTTTGGACAGGTACTAACTGTAGTTGTATAATGCTAAAATTGCTAGAAAAGCAATTGTACTGGCTGTTATAGCTTAGTAGAAGGAGACTTTAAATTTTAAGTTTTCATAGTAATAATTGGTACTTGTGAACCTTTTACCCTAGATTTTGTTTAAAAAATCAAATTTATAATAATGAATATTTAATTTATTTCACAGATGCATTAGTTTATTCCTTTCAGCATTGATTGCACTTTCTTTTGTTAATTCATTTCATTAAACTTATTTACATTTTCTAATGGTTTTGCTCAGTGGGAAAGTTAATATGCAAATAAAGGTGAATTCCAATGCAAACACTTTGTTGGATGAAATAAAAATACTATAAAACGGGTAGTGCTGAACCATTTACTATTTTTTCCTCTTAGTTCACTGTTATTCTATCTTTTTTTGCTCAGCCTTTATAGTGTGCCATTCTATTGGGTAAATTGTCCACACTTAAACATTTTTATCTTCAATGCCAACTGTTTGTTTTGTGTCTCTCATCCACTGAAAAGCTGCTGAACTACCGGGTTGTTTGGATACACTAATGTAAGAAAGAATTATAATTTTGTTCTACTGGTATTTTTTTATGACTTCAAAAATTCATTAGACCCACTTAAGGGGATTCCATTGTCACAAAATGCAAAATTTCATTATTAAATACATTTATATATGGATTACAATTCCTATAGTGTGTATAATCTCTCAAATATTAGGAAAAATATTTTTTTATTCTACACAAAGGTTCAGGTTTATTATTGTAAATTTTGCTGTGCCTAAACTTGAACAGTCTAAACTTCTAAACGAATGAATAAAGCAAAAGGAAAAATAATAAATTATTAAATATTTAAAGAACACTTTTTAAATATTCTGTCATTAAAATTTTTATGAAAAGGGGAACGCTGGCCGTTGTTAATGTTACCTCAGTCATTGGCCAGGAATAAAAGAGGACGGGAATGCAATTATTAGGTATTTGAGGTTTTTTTTTTTTTTTAAAGTAAAAGGTTTAAGAGATATTCGACTAAAAAAGTATTATATCAATATTTCATATTAGTTCTTAATGGAAGAAAAATGCTAATTTCTGTTGGCACATCTCGCTATGACAAAGCCCCGATTTATTAATTATTTATCATCACATAATTTATTACTCGTCCCAGCTTTGAAAGTAGATTACTACAAGCTTCTAGAACTGTTTGCTAAAAAAAAAATTTTTCTCTCATCTTCGACTATAAAGAAAAACCTCGCATTTTCCGTTTGGTGAAAATATTAATTTAAATTCACATGTTAATATGACTTTAATTGCTTTCCTTTAGAGTTTGTATTTTGTTTTGCGTTGCCTCAACTTCTATTTACATTCCTTTAAATGGCTGAATTACGTTTGTCCGGATTGTTTAAATTAAGTCTTGGCCGGAAATACTTATTTTAAAACCCACTGAATATGAGAATTAGTTTTTTTGCACATGGACTAAGTGTACTTTTGTCTATGTGAAGAGAATATTTCAAAAACAAAAAATAGCACGTAGATAAATGTGGTTGCGTTTGCATTATCGCTTTCGGATAGAAATGACTAAAGTTTGTTTAAAAGGTTTCTTCGTACAAATGAATTTTATGAGGATCCCGATGAAGGGGCATTAGAGCTTCTTTTTAAAGTGCTATTTCCGTCTAAAAAAAAAAAAAAAAAAAAATTGTCTCTTACATCTAACAGGAGATTTTAAAATTTGGGTTGAAGTTTATTTGATTTGAACAGTCATAGCCTGTATTAATTGTGATCAATTTGTCTATAACGAACGTGGAGAAGAGCCGTGTACCTCGTTAGTGTAATGCGAACTTTTACTGAGGGATATTGTAACCAAAACGACAGTTATTCTGTCAGTTAAGGCAATAACAGCTCGCAAAATAATGTGCCTAGTTTTAACCAGCTTTTTCAGAAATAACGCGGGTCTGGTATCTAGATTAGTGTGAGGATAATTTAAACTGTTCCTTAGAAAACAAAACACAAGATTTGCAAACGTGCAGAGTTTCTATTTTAGTTTTTCCCTTTTAAAGTCCTCTAAAAACGAAAAAGTTTTTTTGTGCAAATTTATGTGTGCTGTATGTATCTATTCAGGGGTAAACCGTTAGTAGATTGTGCTAGAAGATTGGGATGTTTCTTTTAGGTTGTTATGGAAATTTTGGAAACAGGACAAGATTAATTTAGTGGCAACTAAACGTAAAGGTGGTGGTAAGTTTACGTTTGGAAAGATGATAAGATACATTCATTATTCAGCGAAGAACTTAGCATTAGAAAGTTTTGAGGTTTTATTTTGAAGGTTTTTGTGAAGCCCTAAATTGTGTGAGTTTTAAGATCAGAATTCTCCAGTCTTTTATCTTTTTAATAATATTTCAACCTCATTAATTGCCTCTATTCTTTCACACACTTCTTCACTGTGCTTATATAAGCCTAGCTTATATGGGAATAATGGAAGTAGTCGGCACAATATTCATGAATTAAGGACCATGTTAATGGGAGTATTAAGATGCCAGCCACATTACTTCACGGAAAACTTCAAAAAGTATTTTTTTTTAATAACTAGTACTCCGTTTTCTTTAACCTTATTTATTGATTCTTTTACTGGGCTTTCTGTCCCTTGAAGCGTCTCTTCTATTCGTTTTTAAACAATCCTCTAGCTAGCCTTTATTGTCCAAGTACTGGTCATTTTTTCTCCCTCTTCCTCCTTGGCCCTATTAATACTTCTATGGCGAGGATTTATACATACCCGCGCAATACTATATTATCCAAAGTTGGGTGTGTGGACTGCACAGCCTGGCCAGTTCTGATAGCAGACTTTCTGTCTGGGGTACAGATAAATCTGGATACAGCCTCACCTTGCCGATGTTATATTTTCTCTGCTGTTATATTTCCCCCTTACTCACCATTTTCCATTTAGCGTAAATCTCTTTCACTATGCGGGCAAGAGCTGATATTGTTTAAACATTGCTTATTCAGGGGTAAATTTCGCTTTCCAATTATTTGCCAAGCATAATTCTTAGGTGATTCTGAAATTTATATTATATATTTAATATGTAACTGAATTAATTACCTATATAATATATCTCTGCTTAATTTTACTTATAAAAATTTTGAAATTATATTATTTCTCAAACTCCGATACATAAAATTGTTTTCGAAGATAGCTATATTAAATAATAACTTAATTTTTGCAAACTTCTTTGTGAGAAGTGGTGTGTGACGAGAAAAGGAGAACAACTTATTAAATATATTTATTGTATCCAAATGAACTCAAAAAAAAAAAAAGAGAAGGGCAGTGCCCCCATTTCAGCAGAAAGGCAGGATGAACAGTAATATAATTAACTAGTTAGTGTCTGGAATATTAGAAGCTGTTATTATGTCTGGTGTCAGAAATCAGGCTGTAATGTACTTCATTAAGAGAAAGTACTGTAGAGTTAAACCTAAGCTGAAACCGAGAACTAAATGTAAAGAAAGGCAAAAGTCCTTGTCCTAAAATATCGTCTTATTGTACTCATGAAACTGTCAATGACTGTCTTGAACCGAGGAGAATATAAAACAGCTTTCATTCTCCAACTTCAAGAAAATTAAATTGCAATCGAGTCCTGAGCCTGCTAGCAGCTCTTCTTGGCTGGTTGTCACCCGGAAACAATCTACATTGCCAGGAAAAACAATTTTTAAAAATCAGAAACAATGCGAGCAAGAGTGCAAATACTAGAGTTAATGGTATTCTCAATGCTCTGACATGTTTTGCTCAAGATTTTATCATTAAAATTCCTTCTAATTTTGCTTTGTTGCCTGCATATTTAGTTTTATTAGTAATCGTTGAACCAAATACAATTTTTGAATTTAGATTCGAATGAAATGTCATTGCCCCACTTCTCTCCGACACCTTATTAAATCAGTACTTATCCTTATTCATCGGTTTCAAGAAACATGATCTCCTATATTAATAAGAAGGTTTCATACTTCTTCCGTGAATCAGACTACCAATCTTCTTTCAAATCGTACAGTCATTGCAGTCGTGGTCGAACTTGTACACTGACTTTAGGCTTGCACATCACTCTGGCTGAAAGCTCTTGTTAAGAGTAATCTGAACTAATATAATTTTGCTTTCTTGGGTTTCCTTTCCTCATTAATCCTTTAAACAGTGTCCCGAATAAAAATGGATGAGTTTTATAGGTGCTGATGAATTTCGTTGTAATCAATTTTAGTTTTCTATTCTAGTTTTCCAATTTTTCTGAATTTTTTCTAATACTTTTTCGTAGAAACTCACAAATAGAGATAGTGCAACCAAAAAAAGGTGACATTTTATCTTTCTTATAATGATAACATTAATGAAAACATCAGAAAAAATATTCTGAATTAAAAAAATTAAATAAATGAACCGATACCGATGATTATCCATGTGATTCTAAGGAAAGTAAAATATTCAGCTAAATATTTCAAGTTAAGCCATTACCGTTAACAGAGTTGGATAAATGATGAATATATTAATTGTCATTATCCCATGATTAATAGTAAAATGGTATATGGTATCCGGTCAGTTCTATAGTTCTGTGTTCTCATTAACAAATCCAACCCGTTTTATTTGGAAAACAAACATTTCATGATTTAACAAGACCTATTACGGCGTGTATAATGGAGTGAAATTTGTTCGAAGTTAACAGAATGGAGAATTCATGGTTTGAATGAACAAGAGAAATAATCAATGTTCGATGCTCGTTAAATACAGCGCATTTGGCTGGTATTCTTTGTTTGCCACATGTTAACTCTGCTAATAAAATATTCCTACGGCTATCGTACATGCCTTTTACTACATTCTTCTCCAATCTTGACCATTAGTTTATTCCCAACCTTAAATTTACTTTCAGTACTTGACCTGTTCCTTAACACTGAAGTAATAAAGTGTGTAATAATTATATTGAAATATGAGGTTCCTTAAATTGTATAAATTAACGATTGTAAATTAAAACCGAATTTCTCAACTATTTCGAGGTTTATCTTCTATTAAGCTTGCATCTTGCATATATGTAAATATAACTGCATTTCAGTTTGACGTGATCGTAGAAACTGTCAAACAGCCCTGGTTCAGATATTTTGGAATACGGTAAAGCGTGAAGCAATGACTCAGTATTCTATGAAAGTCGCTAAATCCGATCTTAAAAGTATAATAGTTTTTTAAATTAATACGCCTGGGGTAGACGGTGTTTCAGTGATATTGAATCAATATGTTTCACAAGGTTTTTTACTAAATGATCAATTCAGCCAAAAACTATTATTTATTTCGCCGATAAAAAAGTCACATTGCAAGGGACTTTTACCATTCATGTATTTCCCATCTATTACCAAAGGACGCCGCTAATTGAATTTATTATTTTGCTGTAGCAAAATTTGTAATAAAATATTTTTAAATAAATTTATTTTATGTAATCATTCTAGCCAGTTTTGTGCAAAACTATTTTAGTTCTGTACTAGCTGAAGTAGTGTACTAAAGTAAGAATTTATTGCAAGAGGGAAATGGGCTCCCTTTTACGGTAAAAGCCACGCATATATATTTAAGAAAAATAAATTCTTTCCAAACGGTTCGCTACTTTTAATGTTACACTTTCAAAGTACTTTTTAAATGTTTCCTGGGATATACCATTAAATTAAACTACGTTATTAAACGATCTCTTGTAAGAAATATTATTTTGGAAAAATCCAGAAGTGGGTACTGTGCTTTTCTAAATAAGAATTTGTAAAGAGATTTAACTGTCAATCTAACCGTATTGTATCTAAAGCTTAAATTGAAAAATACTCTGGAACATATTTTCATAATTTCTTTTTCATTTTGACCAGAAATCCTTGAAAATTGCATTGAACAGTAATAATAGTTGCCTGGGAAAGAATTTGCTAAATGTTAATTATATAGATTTAGAATGCGAATATGCCAGGATGCAAATCTCCCTACTTTCCTAAACCGATGTATTATTTGTTGGAATTCAGTGTTATGCTCGGAAGTGGAAATATTAGGAACAGTGCAAATTGTTTATTTTGCATCAAATATGATACAAAAAAAAAAGCAATGCAACAGGGCCAAAGGCCATTAGAGTTTGTTTGTTCTTTTATTTATTTTTTTTTAAAAAGATCAAAGAAATGAATGATACAAACACGGGTCGTTTTTATTGGGTTGGGTTTCCAAGTTGTTCAGTATCAGCCAATTTTCCCTCTAATTTAATTTGTAAAGTCTACAGTCTCTGCTGCACATTGGTGTACGCAGACCGTTATTATTACTCTTACAACTTCGCGACCCGCAGAGATGAAATGTATTGTGGGCACTAGGTTCGTCTCCCGGTTTTAGATTTTATTTAAGTGAATAAAAAGAAATTTTTATGCCACTCACTGGTAACTTGCGATTATTATTTTTCAAAAAATATAATATATAAACACTACGCGGCTGCAGGTAATTGCTGAGGGGGTGCACGTGGCAGATGTTTTTTGAAAATGGCTTTAAAAGTTAAACTGGCCTAAAGACATGTTTTGCTTAACTATATCATCTATTGCAGGGCGCCGGTGTGCTGTACACCATTGGTAGTTGTTCCGCCGCCCATACAGTAGTTACAACGCAGAGGTGTTCAGCTCATGTGCTGTATGTAACTCGTCGTGTAAAATAAATTAATAAATACCTACAATAATATCAGTGATGGGGGTGAAGGTGTAGTGGTTATTATAATTCGTATGTAGGTGATCTACAGTTCGAATTTTACTATGTAAAATTAATACCGAAAGAGGAAAGGATTAGCTCAGGAATAAGCTCATTAGATTCCCACGCGGATATCCAGGTTCGAACCCAGCAGTCGCCTTATGATTTTTTCTACCTAGGATCTCACAGCCCAATAGTGTAGATATTGTAACAAGACAGCTGTCCAGAGACCGGTAAGGCACTGTAAACGGCTCAATTACCTAGGTATTGATTATATTCATACAAAAAATAAATAAAATAAAAGAAGGTTACTTGGGCACTGCCTTGAATTGTTGCTGCTTTGAAATAATAAATAAAATTTACAAGTTACCTTAATATTTTAAAAAAATCACAAAATAGTGCCAATATAGTTTCAGAAAAATGGCATCAAATTAAAATAAATTTTTCTTTTAATCTACATCATTAGTATAAAAAAAGGTCTATTATGAAAACAACAAAGACAAAGATAATTTGGCGTGCGATTCAAACGCGCGATGTAAAAAAATATTCTATGTTCATTATGTATATTTTTAATGTAATTAACTCTAATTATTATATGTTAT
Organism: Rhodnius prolixus; assembly: GCF_049639745.1. Taxonomy (NCBI): domain Eukaryota; kingdom Metazoa; phylum Arthropoda; class Insecta; order Hemiptera; family Reduviidae; genus Rhodnius; species Rhodnius prolixus. The sequence goes on along the minus strand of NW_027411614.1, from coordinate 38,073,127 downwards.
TTCTGCAAACAAAAGGTGCATATTACTTGTGTAAATAACGGCTTTAGGTTTCAGTTAACACCTCAGGTGTTAATCGTTTACCAAGGGAATTAAACAAGTATTTAGTTTGTGAGCGAGGATTTAATAATAATATTTGTATCACAGTGAAAATACTCGGCTTTTAGAACTATTAATAAATATGTTCTTAACCTAAATTCATATTGACCCTGATTTCATCTTTTTTTTTTTTAGAGAGAGAGAAAGATCTGGATGCAAAAGTTTCTCTTGCTTCAGTATTTAAGTTCCGTTTACTTTTTTGTTATAATTGAATTTTAAAGAACGTTTAGTTGATTTTAACTAACCAGGTGTTCTGCCAGTGATAACGCAAAATCTAAACATGACTTATTCTTATAGTTTATCGTGACTAAACAAAAAAAAAACATTAATACCAAATCGCATTTTTTAGGATTCCCTGAGAGAATCATTTTAATTTTAAAGTAAATTTCGGCTCCCACTATACTTAGGATCTCTCTAAGGCTCCAGACTAAAAGGTATCTAGCTTGGATGTTCATTACAGAGAGCAGCCGGCCCAGTCCTTCACAAACAGCCAGAAGTAACTGGTTTTACGCCAGTTTATCCTGTAAGTGAAGAAATGGTTCCAGGCTCTTTTAGGCACTCAATGTCTCCCAATGTCGGTTGAAATAAGCTCAGCTTTGACAGTAGTCAAATCTTCATCCTCGGTGAATAGTGCTGCATAGGCTTGTTAATTTCCGCGATTTCTTTTTCCAGTAGATCCCACGGCAATTGAGAATTTCAGGAAATGAGAAGCTGGTTCATTGACTAATTCTAGCAGACAGCAATAGTACTGAATCTAGCGAAAGGTCTGATAGAGAATACCATCAGTTCTCACTTGAGATGCACGACTAGAAATGAGACGTGATAAATGGTGTAGCTTTATTTTGTGATATCGTATCCCCAGGGATCTTGACCAAGCTTTGAGTGGATGTTTTGCGCCTATCAACTGGCAGTGACTCTCACCTTTGGCAAAACGGAATTTCCAACTCGATGTCTGTCTTCAGTTCAAGGCGCTTATTACCAATGCTAATGTAAAAGCGACTAGATGTTGCCTCACTTCTTAAGATAGTGAGAGGGCTTCGTGCTATCCGCGATCGTTTTTTTTACTTTCATAACCTCCTTGATTAGCTTTACATTGAATTTACTTTTTCCATATCCCCTCCAATGTATTTTTTTTCTTGCCTAATTACTAGTTGACTTTAATTCTAGTTTACCACAATTATATATTAATTTGCGTACTGTACATATTTCACATGCGTTCTTAAAATAATGCTGTTTTAAATAATTTGAAGAAAGAGAGAAAGAATGAAAGCTCTCTCTCTCTGGCCATTATTAAAAATAGTTTAAACCGGATGAGCTCTGGTCTGAGGAGAAGCACCTCGACCTTCTACTAACCCTCGCCGCTTAACCGCCCCTGTGGACTTGGTATGGTGAATACCCAGAGTTGTCCTTTTGACATTATTCTCCTTCCTTCAGCACTCTTTTGTAAAACTTGGTGAAATTATAGCCAGGGATTATACCCTGAGCATCTCCCAAACCAGTTCACAGAAATGGAAATTTAAAGGGGTAAAAAAAAAGAAAGTAACTGCTCTAGAGAGTAAGGCAGCGTCACCTTTATCCCTTCAACTTTTCTCCGTACGGTTTTTCTCCGGTTAGCTTTCTCTCGGAAAACTCTGGTTCTTGAACGTATTGAATTCAAAATATTAACTCGATTTCCCTATCTTCTGTTTAATTCGTAGCTTGGTGTCTTTTTTTTTTTTTTTTTTAATTGAATTATTCAACGTATGTGAAAATACAATATTGACATACTTCTGTGAAATACTAAGATACGTCATTTTAATGCTTGGAACAGTTTTTTGTATTTCTTTGTTTTGTTATCACTCGAGAAGTGGCAGAAATGACAAACCTTCTGCAATCTAAAAAAGAAACTGACAAATAAAAAAGAAACCCAGAAACTGCCCACAATTTCGTTTACTGATTCCTTGCGAACGGTTGAGTACTGATTAATATTCAGTGTATTGTTCACATTTACAGATACGTATCTCCTTTCCTTAAGTGCATCTTCTTCTCTTTATTATTGTTGAAAATGTAATTAAAAGATTGTCACAGAATTCAGAGAAACGAAAGATATTACTTTGTGCAAACACATGCATATAATGAGATATGAGGGGTAGCAACCATCTTCCTTCTCAAGAGCCTTATATCTCGCAGACCATTTCATAAGTAATATTGTTTAGTCCCAGTCAACTCCCCACATTGCTTTCTTGTTCGGTCTCTTTTCTTTAATAATTAAGTTACATTGCTTACTAGATTAAAGGGACACATCTTTTATCAATCTCTACCATGTCTTATACACCTTAAGCATCACTAATTTGCTTACTCTTGTAAATTCAATAGTAAATTAGGAGCGTTTATTCTTATCATTTGTCACATCTCACGTCCATTAACCAGTCACAAAGAGGCAGGCCACTACCTGCAAGCTATAAAATCTATTGTGTTTAAAGTTTCTGCTGACCTAATCGAATGTGATGTAAAATTTCACCGTCAAGTTAAGGAGAGTGATATCACGTATTTTGACATGAAAATTCAGGCAGAAATGTGCCTTACCTACACGATTTTTTGTGTATCATTATAATTTTAGATTTAATCCTTTTTTTTATTATTATTATTATGGAAAGTGACACAAAATTAAGAAATGACTTGCGTCGTGTAATGGTTGTATGTGTCACGAGCCAAGTTAGTGGTTTATCTGGCGGTGGTAAAAAGTTTAGTATTAGAGGCGCAGAACTGTTTTGGCTGGTGGACATAGCCACTACTAATGAGTTAGTGTCCAAGAGAACCCGAACAGCAGAAGGTAGTGATGCAGTGTGGCCACGTGACCAGAATACACCCTACTCACTTCATGCAGCGACCAACGTTACAAATGAACTCCTCAGCCACCTTTACATCAAGAGACCATTCCGCTTCTCTATGACCTCTGAAATAAGAGCTAGAGAGAGAAAAAATGAAGGAGTGCTCTCCCCAGCACATTTAGCGCGCTGATGTGCTTCATCATACTGTAGACGTGTGACTTGTGATGTAGGTGACAATTTTGACTCCAGTTTGATTGAATGACATGAAAATATTTTATTAGTTTAATTAGATAAATAATGCCTATTTTTTTTAAGGCTTGCTTTAGTTCAACTAGCGATTAGTAGGTTTCATGGACGGAGGCGGTTACCAAACATACTTTAACACAACAAATCTTGACTGCGGATCTCGCTTCTAACCGCTAGGCTAGCTTGGCTAGCCTAATTAGTATTATTAGTTAATAATTAGTTAAATTAGGTTAATTAGAATTATGAAGAATATTTGCGTAAACGCCATTTCTCCTTAGGTTATTATAACATATCATTATCATAATAAATAATTAAAATTATTTTTGTTAACTTGTTAAATTGAAACAATGGTACAATTATCAACTAACGAAAACCACTGTTGATCATTTAAAGATTCCGTCATTTCCTGACATGAAATGCTTTCTTTTCCAAATCATAATATGTGCTCGCTTTATTTGTTGCAAGCAGCAAGAAAATAATTAAGATGGATCGATAACACATGACGCATAAGTGATAACTGTTAAGTCCTTAACGTTGAAATGGCAAAAAATCTTGACCCAAATTTAACATGCTTGCTATCAAGCTTTTATAAAAACTTCTGTACTTTTAGTGGTAACTTTCTGCTAAGAAAAAGGCTTAGGCATCAATTTCTTAATCTAATTGCATTAATTTATATAAAAAGGAATTAATAAAATTCTCCTTTTCACTTTTCTTAGTCTGGACAAAAATAACATTCTAAAAGGTAGGCATTACCTTAACTAATTTCAAGATTACTTAAAAAATTTGTTGTTCCTTATACCAATAAAGCTTTTTGACAATATTATTGGTTGCAAGCATACCAGGTTATCTATTGCTTTGGCATGTTGAATGCCTTTATAATACTATCAAGATGCATTTTTAATATACATATAAACAAAAATAACTAAATTTCGTGTTTATAAAGATTGATGGAGTTGAATTGTTTTTTGTTGAACTTACATTTTATTTTGAATGCTTACTTTTTACTTTTGGTGGAAATAAGACTAGAGATTTTGGCAAACGTTTCTAGCCCCAAAAGCAGGACTTACACTGAACAGTTGTCTCTCGCGCAACTCCCATAGGAACTGCTGAGATTGTATACCCAATAACTCTGCACTGAACAAGACACTTACATTTACTCATTAGACTTGTAAAAAGCAGAATCTCTCTACAATCGTACTACAAGCACTCTTGACTGATAGAGAGAATTTAAATTCATCTTCCCTCTTTATGCCAACCAAAAAAATCAAGAATCGAAAATACATAGCTATCCTATCAAGGATAGAATAGTGGAGACAAGATGCAACCCCCAAAAAACATCTTAGTCTCTAAGTCGCGCTACTCCTTCACTCCGCCAGTTGAATCAAACGCTTGCGATATCCTGCTATACCACCAATTGCTGAGCGAAGCGTTAAAATCATATAATATGAAATTTAAATAGAATTTTTTATTCGTATTTGTAGTAAGTGGACGCAGCCATTTGTTTAAAACCTGAATTTAACTTATTTCCTGTCGAGCTTGTTTAAATCAAACTAAAAAGGCATTACATTATGTAAACAACAATTTAATTATAATGAAGCCACATTAGTAATTTTAGGTCAGAGTAAACTCGGCTTTACATCTTCTAGCTTTATAAATCTAATCTAATTTATTGAATTACATGAAATTTTCATTTCGAGGGAGTCAGATAGAGTTCATTTTTGAACTATATCAGCTTATCTTTGCGAAAAGCTAAACTTTTTTTTAATCGTTATTATTTTTTAGACACATCAACATTTGATGTCATCGATAAATTATTCAATATTTTGTTAATAAATATTCTCTGATTGTTAAAATCGTAATATTACGCGAGTAAAACATTGTAATAAAAATATCATTTTTCCTCTTAAAAAAAACTAATTCATTTTATTCTAAAGATTTTTGCAAACATTAGAGCCAAATGTACAACAAATATTTCCTTATCTGATTTTTCTTCCTACTTCAATTCTGCCATTCAAAGTTAGTGAGAAACAAAAGTTACTAATTTACTTTTCTTGCTTTCATTTTAAACGAGGGAAAAAAATGTGGAGAAAGATACTGATTACATTACTGCCTTTAAGATAATTTAAAAAGTTAGATTGTTTTTTTTTTCTTACAAATAAGAAAAAGGTCTCTTGTAATTAGTATTTTATTTTTTCGTTTTTACTTCAGCGCTTTTCACTTCTCTGACACTCTTTTCGTTTTCAGTTCTGGGGCTGTTTCTTATTCTAGCCTGCTAATTTAATAATACCAGCCGGCCTTTTTTGTAAGAATTCCATTCTAATGAACCATGATAAATCAAGTTGGACGATAGTCGTCATAGAAAAAAAAATATCCTTGCCCTGAAAGGTAATAACAAGTTATTTTTGCTACTTAAAAAGATTTCTGTTCTCTTATATGCTCGCTAGTTTAACAACAACAAACGTAATATTTAATGAATTCGTCTATGTCTTATTTTGTTCACTGACTTTTAGGATTTCATTTTGGTAGGATCTTAAGACATCCTTTTCTTAAACGGAAAAGTCCGGAGGAATGCAAATTCAAGAGTAAGATAGGGACGATAAAAGAAAGATAAAGAATGTTTAGATAATTTTTATTTTTATTTTCTGTATGCAAGAGAGATAATGAGATGGTTGCAAGAAAAAAGTATTAATTAGGCATAATTTAGGAGATTTATTGGTGTGGCGGGAGCTAAGGTCAGAAGGAGAAGAAAAAGTGGCGAAGGATTTAGATTTAATAATTAGGAATTAAAAATAACACTCCGAAATTCACTGAATACTTAATAAAACGTAAAAGGTATTAATTATTTTAAACAGCACTTTCGAGAGGGCCTGCTAATACCTAATTAGGAGTTTGAAAGAGCGAGGGAAATAATATTTAGAGTGGTAAGAAAGAAAAGAAAGGGGCTTAAAGGCGTCTCCTTTATCTTTTCTGGGAGTAATAATGTTGTAGATTTATCATTAGGCATTGGATGGCAAATTGGTTATTTGTGTAGCTGTTAGACCTGTTGAAAGAATAAAAAAAAATTTATAGGCACTTTAAATTAGTACAATTTAGAAGAACGTTGGATCTGCCTTTATGCTTGCTAGTCAATCTTAAACTTGACTTTTCGCTCCATCACTAGCTACTCGGCTAACTCTAGGCTGGGTAATAGACGATAGATACTGTTTCCTTGACTAGTATGGCTGGCGTGTGGTAAAAGGAACGTCCACTAGCTTTTTTACATAATTTTAATGTGTTTCTGTAATTCTGATAAAAGAACTCTATAAGTGGAAGGCTAGCGATCGAAAAATGGTCTTGTAATGAAAAATCTTGTAATTATATCTATACGCAAGAGTCCCTAGGTGATTTTCTACACTGATTTTTGTGTCCTTGTAATGAACCGCTGGGAGAGAATTAATTTTGAACGTACAAGTTTGTAAAGATTCGATTCTATGAATGAGCAAGTGATGTGATTGAAGAATGGATATTCTAGAATTGATTCTCACGCAAATTATTACTTGAACAAAGTTCTACTGCTGAGCGCCTAATAGAGAGCATGAGCCTTCACTATAACACATACATTTCGCCGTTATTTAGAAGTAGTCCCCGCCTAATCGATTGTTTTAAAGGAAAAAAGTTTCTTTTTAAATAATTTTCTTCAAGTATATTTATATGGCGAATATATGTGGGAGTAGAAAAATGCCAGTTGAAGATTCAGTGATTAGGTCGCATTTCACATTTTGCTTGTCATATTTGACTTGACATATGTTGAGAAAGCTATATAATTTGGCAGTCAATTTCTGAATCTTTGATTTCTTTGTATTATACTGGGATTAAGTCAAGTAATGCCTATTTTTCCAGGTGGGCTTTACATCCAGCTAACAGTTAAGATGTAATTGAAGGAAATCGTCTAGCAAATATAATTCACTATAGATTGCTCATACAAATCACTAAATAAATTCCAAGACTGTACCAGGAGTAGAACTGCGTACCACAATATTTCTTAGCTTTAGGGCCTCGGCTATAATTGCTCGGCTACGTGGCGCTATTAATACCTATGAAAAAATATGTTATAACTGCATGAAAATATTCGTGACTATTAGGGGCTTCTCTTCCGAGGTGAATAGCCCCACAGACCTCCGGACAGTGTTTGCTTGTTACAAACAACTCTGTTCGACATCATCTTAACTCCTAGAAGAAAAAAACTAAGGTTATCCATCAAAACTGGTACTGACCGAGGAAATGATAAGAATCAAATGCATTAACCTATTAGGAATTCCCTGTTAATTCTATTTCTTAATGAATGTTTAACTCACTATTTGTAATATAAGGCCACTTCAAATATCACTGCGTAAAGTATAACGGTCTGTCTGTTCAATCTTTAACCGAACTCTAGAATTTCGTGATGAAATTAAATAATTTTTGTAACTGGTATGTAAGTTCATTAAAAGAGTGCGGAAGGGATTTTTCTACCACTTCATATATTAGCATGGTAAGTTTAGCAATGTTGTGTGGGCTTCTAATCTGCTAGCGCGAGGCTACGAAGAATTGTGAGACATTTGTCGCCGGCGAATTGGATCACTGTAATCAGTTAACAGGAAATAGTGTGGTTGGAGCGCGGCTCACCTCCTACCTTTCTGTCCGCCCACTGAGGGCTAAAAAGAGCCTACAACTGGCTCGCCGAGCTGGCACACACCCAGCGACTACCTGCCACTAATTGCCAAAGCTCTCTTTCTTACTTCCACATCTCCCATCCGGATGCCACTGATGTTGGTTAGCACCTTTAATTAATGGCTAATTAAGTTTGATTTAAAAGCACTGCGCCGATTTGCTGCTGTCCCTCGTATCAACTTGTCTAAACTAGTTTTGTGTTCTTTTGCACCCGCATTTAGCCTCTGTCTTCTTTATTCACATTTAATAGGCCGTCACTTTTCCTAACTGAATTTGGTTTTATATTTTCGGCATCCAATTTTCAGAAAAATCTTAATTCACTTTTAACATTTTTCATTTTTATGTATATTGTCTTGAATTAAGTCTAAATTTGGAATAATCTAAAATTATAATTAAATTCAATGAGTGTCAATTAGGAATTAATGAAGCGTCGAATTTCAGCTATTTGGATTAAAAACTTCCTTCTCACAATGGCTAAAATTGGATTCCATCCCGGTCTTGACATTGAATTTATAGGGAATTATTCACTTAAAACAACAGAATTCGAAAGTTTGAGGAGAAGCTTTCCATTTGATTCAAAATTACTCTTATCACTAGATGGAGGATGGTACCACAAATATTTGTATTTATGGTGTGTAATTGTCCTGAAGGGGCAAAGTACAAGTTTTTCAGATTTAGTTTTCAATCTGAAGTGTTTGCTACCTTTGAGTGAAGAATTTAAGTGACCCTTGGGCTGGAAGGTTGTTGTGCATTCTGCTCTAGGCTTAGATGACCCTAACTGACTCGCTGATCCTAAGAAAATATAGTGTATATTTTGACGTAATCCTCAAATGAACGATAGTAACTCAGTAAAAGAATAGATAAAATACATTAATAATTTTTGGTAACTTTAATGTTTGAACAGAAATCAGATTTTATTATTTATTTCTTAAATAAAGAAAATTACATATTCAGTTGAGTTTTTACTGAATGATTTAAGATTACGATGATAATAACAACGAGTTTTTTTATTTTATTTTATTACTATACTAAATCTTTTTATTAAAAAGTTTCCCTTTTTATTCTTGTATAAAAAGTTTACTTACTCCTCGTTCTTTCTGGTATGTGGGTCATTACAAAGAAAAAGAATATGCCAAGAAACATTTCTTATTGTTTCTTCTGTAATAACTTTTGTAAAATACAAAGAGTTCAGTAGTTGCTGAGCCGAACCTTTATTTTGTCTTTATTTTCTTGTAACATTTGTTTATACTTGGTAGCTTAGTGAATAAATAAAGTTATTTATTTATTTGCGACGACATATTTATCATTACAAGCAAATTTATCAGAAAAATCAGAAAAAAAAAAACTCGCTTGAGTCAAAACTTTCCTTCTTTGCCTGGTTAACAAGCTACTAGTATCTCCACAACATCGTTCATAGCTAACCTCGTAACGCTGTTACATTTAGTCTAACCACGCAACTGACTGCATTAACTAAACTAACGATTAAATGTTAGAATTAACTGTTAGAAACTAACTATTATAGAACGAAAATGTCTTTTGAGGTTCACTCCAGATTTTGATTTTTCTTAGGACATTTGTATTTAAGTACGACTTCTGCTTTTTAACAAAAGTATAAGCTGGATTTGAAAAGTAGACTTATGCTAGTGGATGTTTTAGGCATGAAGTTATGGATGTAGTAAATTTATGAAGATTTATTTTCTTTGTGGAATAAGAGCACATAATCTTAAATTCTTTGAACCTAAACTATTATTTTAATAATTTAAATTCGTGTACCAATGAAACATTAAGTAAGGAATACACAAATTTCACAAAATGTTAGATAAAAAATAGAAGTTAGGTGCTGTAGAGAAAGACAGCTAAGGTTGTCTGGTTGGCAAGTTTTTGTCTAAGTACCCTTGACTTTTTCCACAAAAGTTTTAAAATGTTATTATCCGGAAAGTTAAGCGCGTTTCCTTTTTCTTTCTTTTTTAACTTTAATTTTCCCTGACCCAGAGGCAGGTTGAAGGGCCATGGTACAGATCAACCCGAAAAAGCAGTGCTCAGTAGAAGAGAATAGGAAGGTTGCCGCTACTAGGAAGTAAGTTTTTAAACCAAAAAAAGAAGCAAAAGTGGGAAAACGAGATATTTCAACAAATTTTAGCCCTCTTCCTGCGGATGGGGAATTATTAACAAAACTTGGAGCCAATGAGCGTTCTGTAATAACTTCCTTTACCACCTCCTTCACTAGGGCAAGTTAATGTACGCCCCCAAAAAAGTTCTTTTGCTGTTCTAGTTGTCGCCACAAGGGTTACTTCCAAGTACTTTCTCACATTACTGTAGGTACTATGATTAGTTTAGTTTGGAACTACTTTAAATAAAACAAATCAACAATTAGAATGAAAGCATTAAATTTTTTTACTAAATATTTACTTTCTTTGATTGATCTGTAAATCGAAAATTGTACCTTTGACATATGAAAAAAAAAAATGCTGTAAGTGACTTAAAAAAATTACACTTTTTTGCTTAAGGTTCCCAACATCTTTCATAAACTATGAACAATACAGGTCCTTAAATAGTACCATGAACAGTGGGCCCAGATTTGATAAAATAAATTGTTATCTTACCCACATTGCTTATGCTTCGAAGTAGTGATGGTCGTGATTAGAAATGTATATTGCACCATTTTGTTAACTGTATTAAAAAAAAAAGAGTTCTATTTTAGAAAATTGTATTTTATGCTAGTAGAGAGTGTGGGATTTCTTTCACATTAAAGTGTCGCTATAAGTGATCATTTTTATTGTTACATCCGCAAATGGATATTTTCGGTGAAATTCGATATCAAACGTTTGTCACGACTGCAGTGTGTCCTCATACTAAAAAGAAAAAGTAAAAATTAAGAACATTGTAAGACAGGAGTTGAGAATCCATTAATTTCTTTTGATTAAGTTAGAACAGCTGGGCGTTTATTGATCTAACCATTCCTATCAACAATAAGTTATAATTTTTTAACCATTGAACATAAGGCTACTTTGCCTCAATATGTCAATTTTACGTTTATTGCTCACTTTATTCAATTAAGGTTCTTGATTAGTGATAATAATTTCCCACTTTGTAGACAAGGCATGTATTGAAACTTTAAATTACCTTACAAATGGTAATGAACAAGATCGGGCAGTTTGTTAAAAGCGAACACAATAAATTGATTTCCCATTCAAAGTTACAAATTGTATAATTAAGGCACAAATTAAAACGTTCTATAGAACAGTAAATTGAAGTTAAGCTGATAAGGTGCGATTTAACACTTTTATTGATCATTAAACTAAATTAAAATGTCTGTTTCTATGAAAGTTGAAATTATCTCTTGATTACAAATATTAATGTGAACACATTTTGAGAAACCGAGCTGAAAGCTATTAATTAAACATAGTCTGATTCCTTAAGTCAACTCTTAAGACTGAGATTCAAACCTGGTACCATCTTAACTTTGCAGGACGCGCCTCTAACAGCTCTGCTGCCTCGGCGCCAGTATGAAGGTAATCCCAAAAAATAAACAGTTCCAAAGAGCTTAGGCCGCCGAATAACTTTTCGGGTGGCTGTTGCTATACTGCTATGTTTTTGCTTCCTTTATTTCTCAAACAAGCCGCCGTTAAGGTCGCTGTGGTTTCCAATGTCCAGCAGCCGTTCATAGGTGGACCTCGCAATGGATAGATTGGGTTAATAAACGCTTAAGACGTTGAATCGCTTGAAATCAAACGTCAGTTGATGAAAGTTTATGGGAAGTTGGATATAATTTTACGCAGCTTGTCGTACTGAAGTTCACAACGAAGAAGTAGCACAATTGAAGTTGAACGGCCTTGAAGGTTGAACAAATCGTGTTTCGAAGGTCAGAGGATCACTTATTTTGGTCCCTGTTGTCACTCGAATCACCATTCGTATTACTTTGACTAAATCATTAACTTAGGTTTACTAAGATGTAATTTAGTTAGACTTTTGAACTCAAAACTCCACTGTTGACAACGTAGAAGCTTTTAGTAGTTTGGAATCAAGAGTACCAGAAGATTTTTAGAATCCTACAGATTCCTATTTAGTTTTCTAAATTTTACAATTTCATACTTCTTTTCAAAAGAAGTACCTGTTATATTAAGACTATAATAAAACATATATTCTGAGGTAATAATTGAGAAAGACATGCGAGTGTTTCAGTTTTGCTTGTTTCGAACTTTGAGTTAGCCAAGAGATCGCGCAAATTGTTCATGATGAATAATAAATCATAAGATCTTTTGCTTTAACATTTAGCTTTTCTTCACATTTTCTATAAATCTCTAGGATGGTTTATTTTCTGTACACAAATCTAGTCGGGAAGGCTAAGTCCAGAGGGAGTGGCCCATAAGAGTGAGATAATTGTAAAACTTGGCACCCATTAGCATACTTGAAGCTATCAAAATTCAGTCTTTAATACCAGTTCGAGAAGTGAAACAGGAGTTAAAATGGATTTTAACACCTACTCAGATTTCTTATTTTGCTTTCTTTTCACAATAATAACAGCTTAATTCAACATGGCTTCTGGTTTCAACATGGTTTCTCTTTTACAAAAAAATTTGGCTTTCTGTTGACACAGCTTCAATTATATTATTATATCTTCAAAACTTTCTTTTACTCCTGCAAAGAGATTTATTGCGGACGTGTCAGATTTTAGAGATTGAGATTTAATCGGATTTACACATTTTGAAGCTCTCTGAGTTTAAAAGAATTTATTTTTATGCCAGCTATAAATTCTACTATTAAATTATTTATAAGCTGTCGGAATTAATAAATTTAGCTGCACATATAAATAAATGCACATACGCAGAAGTGAACTACTTTTTGCCACAATTTTTGAAATGAATTAAATCAAAATTGGATGGACAGATTTTTATGTGGAATGCATTTTAGTTACAGAATGTTTTCAAGAGTTTAAAAGGGCTAACAAAATGACTTGAGTGAGTTGCATGTCAATTTATTTTTGTTATTTTAAACAGTTATCTAAATGCAACATATAATTGATCTGAATTGATAGTATATATATGTGTATATAAAACAAAATAAAATATCTTGATACTTTATTAGCTACCACCTGCTGTATCATGAAAGCGAAATTCTTAGCTAAAAAGTAATCACTATTTTGTTATACATTTTTTTACATGAACATTTTTACCAACACCATTGGCGACGTTACTTACGTGTTATAAAATTAATTTGATTAATTTTCTCACCCACTAATTCGTGACAGTAAAGTAACATGATTAGAGAATATACTCAATGGATGAAATGCACAGAAAAGCTCTCTGAAACAAAAGCAATCCTGTTTATAAAGAAGATCGCAGGCTTCCAGCCCTTCAAGCATCGTAGGCTATTTCCGGACAAGACAGCAAAAAGGGCCCTTCAGCCTTGATTTTGCAGATCTGGCGTTACTATCTCTAAAGTTCACTAATGAACTTCAAAACTGCCTTATTAGCGGTAACTCACTAGCCCAGAGTCTTGATGCGGAATTAGAAGTATTATAATTTCACTATTTTTACTCGCCAATAAAGAATCCGCGCTCAGTTTGGGTCTACTAAATTTTTCCTGGTTATTCCTCCTCCTATTTATGCCCATTTGTCCTGGCAAAGCTAGTAAAAATGTGTATCATTTATTTGTTCAAAAGTCTGTATAAAGCCCTGATAGGACTCAATAAATACCTTTTATGTATATATACTTATTAACAACATGCAGTGATTTTACCAAAAGCAGTGAATTGAAGAAGTATCTTCAATCTCTTGTGATTAAAAAACTTTTTTAATCTCAGTGGTAAAAAGTACTCATACAGGGTAGTCACTTTTCAATTAAACAAATTTTAGCTCTTTGATTAAAACCTCTCATAAATAATTTAAAAAAAAAGTTTGTAAAGTAAAACCTATCATTACAGGCAGATTCTTGAACTACCAATCAATAGTTGTGGACGGAGGAGGGTTGCAAAAGCTCTTACTATTATTTCTCATTAATGCATTAAATAATGACCGTAGGCAAAAACTGAAATCGAATCACTTCTTAGTTTGGCAGTCATTAGTAGTGCATCAATGTCTGTGGCCAATGGTGCTCAGGACCTTTGCATAAATCTCTGTCCTTCTCTTTAAATGAACATGGGATACTCACAAGCATCGTGCGGAAGTCGTCCCTATCTGAAAAAATCCATCAGTAGTTCTTGATTCGATTCTGGGACTTACTATGTATGCAATTGTCGCGCACCAGTTCTCAGTTAAATTCCCTTTTTTCCATTTATTGTTTTACTATGTTTTTCCCTTATACATTGGCAATTCTATGCCTTTTGTTCATTTTAAATCCATTTTCCCATTAAGCCATTGTCGTTTGATGTTCAGTGATCGAACAAAGTCTGCGCTGAGAAAGTTTTCTACTGCTTGTTGGGAATTGAGGAAGAGTCTTCTTTTGGTTTACAGCTGATGTATCTAAGGCTATATTTTTACCCGTCGTGAGGAGTATTAATAATACGTTTAGATAAAAGGAGAAAAACCGTGTATCCACTGAGTTTGTAGCGTTTAGTTGTCCACCATAATTGAAAGTTTCAATTTGAGGAAACTGGTAGTTTTCCATTCTGAAGGTAGTGAATGTGGGAAATCTGAATTCTTTTGAAATCCCTTTAGAATGTAGCCTACTACGATATCATTCTTCTTGGAACTATGGAACAGAATGAAACGCATTTAATGCGTTTTGAATGCTACATTTAATTTTATTTTATCGGGTTGGATTATAAATATATCTGAGGACTAATTCAAAGCTGACAAAATTCTCGGGTCCCGAGTGTCTCCAGTATCTTGTGACAGTTGCCTGGCTGGCTTCCAGAATGGACAATTTCATAAATTGGTCCCTCTCCTACGGTTAATAATAAATAATAGACGTTATGAATTTATTCCTAAATTGAGTAATTCATAAATAACTAGATCAAAAAGAACTAGTTTGTTTGTAATCCTCAAAAATAAAACAATACAAGCCCTTGTTTTCAACCGGCTTGTACAATAACTTTAAAGCAAAGCAGAATTCATAATAGAAAAGCAGGGTCACAAAGATTATCACTTCACCTCAATGCAAAATAATCATAATTAATATTAATATTACTATGGCCGCTATAAATCACTCAATATATTTAATCATCCTAATAGACAGAAGGATATAAAAGAGCTTCACATTCATGAAGCTATGTTATATAAAAGGTTTTTTACTCTTTAGATTAGGATTTAAGACTGTTAGTTTTTCTTAATAATTTTTATAGTAAAGTGACGATATATCAATTATTCATTTTAATACAGGATAGAATTAACCAGCTACCTGGACGCTGTCGCTATATTGGTTTTAAGCAGCTACTGCAGCATCACATTTTGCAGAAAGAGAGGCAGTGAAAGAAAAGAATAAAGTAATGACTAACAGTTGTGTTACACCTACACCTATCACTATAGAAAACGGTAATTTTTACATTTTTTAAGAATCAGTTGGAGTGTAAATGATTTAACAGTTCAAAATGAGCTGCATAAAAGTAAGAGTAATTGGGAATGTTTATGAATTTTCTGAGTTGTTAAAGTAAACTGGGTGGCGAAATTTGGTTACAGCGTGTTCAAGTTGTCGATAAACCAATGGTTAACGAGCTAAACAGAATAGATAGTTTTTTTAACGAAAGCT
Source organism: Rhodnius prolixus (assembly GCF_049639745.1). Classification (NCBI taxonomy): domain Eukaryota; kingdom Metazoa; phylum Arthropoda; class Insecta; order Hemiptera; family Reduviidae; genus Rhodnius; species Rhodnius prolixus. The sequence goes on along the minus strand of NW_027411614.1, from coordinate 38,057,600 downwards.
TTTGAGGATTGAAATGTGATACTTGATAAGAAATTGAGTCGCTTCAAACATGAAGTGTAGAACTCCCTTTAACCGTAACCTCCTCTAATGTGGAGGAGCACCTTCTCCACTTTCATTTCTGGTTTTATATTTCAAGATGATCTAATTATGTTAAACGGTTTCAATTTTTTTATTTTATAAAATATATTTCGTGATCCTTTAACTTTAGGGTTGGCCACTTTTTTTGCTGCGCTTAGCCTCTCACCCAAAATCTCATTCAAAAGCTTAAAAAGTTGTCCTTGAGTACACTTAAATTTATATAGCACATATTCACAAAAGATCGCTTAAATCTTTTAATTCTTCTGGTACGTTACCCCTATGATTTTGATGAATATTGTTGAATAGTTATTTAACCTTTATTGATTATGTTAGTACAGCAATTTATTCTACTTAGGTTCATTTTGTTATAAAGGCCCAAAAGTAAATATCGCAGTACAATTTATTGTCAATATTGACTTGGATAAGGTAACCCTTGTTATATAAGTGCAGTGGGTTTGCAGTGTAAAGGAAATGTATTTTGTTGGATTTTGCGATAGGATTATTTCTGTGGCCTGATTCCTTTAAAATTTTGAGGAAAATATCAGTCACAATATAGAAGAAAATGAAGTAAGAAAAAGTGAGATGAGACACTCTTCACTTAAATATAGAGGCGTCGAACCTTGAGTTGTCCCTTTGAGCAATAGTTAAATTCTAGATCAAGTGTATCCCTTCTCATAAAACTTTTTCGTAGAATGACCAGAATGTAATGAAAGAGATCATTGTTGCAAAAAAAGAATCTACTGGATGTTTTCTTTAGCTGAATAAATAGTGCTGTTCTCCATGAATATGGCCAATCTATTTAATTATTGTTTTCTACATTATTAAGAAGATTGCTTCAGAAATCATTTTTAGCCGCAATAAGCTTAACAAAAATTGTTTATTGTTAATTCATAAATTCATCAAGAACATTACTGCAAACAGAAATTCTTATTCACCATTTTACTAAAATTAACATAAAAATTTCAGAGCACCAACTAACTAAGTCAAAGCGAATTGACAAAGTTATAAACTTAAATTATAATGCCTTTTGTTAAATTCTCGTTATTGCGTTTGAGTAACTTTTAAATAAGAGAATGTTTCGTTCAAACTTTGACAATGGAGTATTTGGACAGAGAGAAAGCGTTTAAAACACAAAGACTCTGGATATCTAAAAACAGACTAAAAAAAAAATCTTTACAAAAAAAAAAAAATCAGTTCAACATTAATTTACATAGAGTTTTAGAAGTAGTAATTATATTTTCGTTGTGTCAATGAGGAAAAGTTGTTTTAGATTCTTATAAAAGTTCTATATTACACAATATGTAGATGAACAGCGAAGCTTTTTTAATTGTTATTTAATTTAAACAAACGAAAAACCTATCTGATTTTTAACAATACTTTTATTTGTGTGTGTAAATTGAGATGAACAATCTTTTAACAAAGAAATTCTGATCTTCTTCATACATCTATTTATGTACCGAACATCCTCTCGCATTTTATTATACAGGTTTTCAGTGCCGATCTTAAAATATTTGACTTATTTTGAAGTGGGGCCCGCAGGTAGCTTCTCCATTCTACTATACAAATCAGTCATACAGACGCTTCATAGAAGTAATATCACAAAATTAATCTTAAAAACCATAACTGCATTAGCAGTTTTTTTATATATTATATGAGTTATTTCCATTACTTTCATTTAGAGCTGGAATTGGAACAGTGTTCTCAAGATTTCTGTGATGTGTGGCAGTTGTTCCCCGAATCTCTCTTATATGCATTTCTAACTTCCTCTACAAAAGATCTCTACGAAAGAGTAGTCTCAAACCAATGCTGTTCAATCCAGTTGATTACTCCAAGGATGGTTTTGCATTCTAAGACAGCCCCTTTTTCGTAATCTCCAGCTATCTACTTTCGGTGTGCCAAATATATTTTCCTCCAATAGCTAGTAAGTTAATTGTTCAAATTCTTTCTTGATAATAATCCCTAGACTTATACACCGCAGCTCAATTTTTTTTTTTTTTTTTTTTGGGGCCTTCTGGGCGTGCAGATTAGCCAAGCTCAATATTTCCTAGCTCTCTGTTACTACCGCGTGTCTACTTTTGTTCGTCTCAGATGGCTCCTTAGATTGTATGACAAATTTAGTTTGTTTCTTAACCGACCTATAGCATTGTTTTATTAATGTATTTTTCAAGCATTCCTTAGTCAAAGAATAGTGAGTGGTGTTGACCTTTTCTGGATCTTCCAGTTGTGAAGCCAGACCGATACTTTCCAATCATTAGAAAAAGAATACCTCTTAGTCGTTAGAACACTTGCGAACACAGGGTTGACGGCAGGAACTATTGGCGGTGAGCCACCTTCTTTATACAAAACCAGCTTCGTAAATTGACAAAACTGATAAAGCTAAAAGAAGAGAAAGTAAACAGACAAAAGTATTAATGAAAAATAAGGAACGGAACGTGTGTAACGTATCTTATGTCATATCCTGTGTGAATTTGACATACAGTGCGACAAAACACAGAAAATAAAAAAAAAAGAATTGACTGGAATAGTTGATAAGATTAATCATATATTTGGATACAAATCGAAAGAAAAACAGCTGGTACCATTTCCTTCCATTTAGAATATTGACATTTATATTGTATATTTATATATTGAATGGATGTATCAATACATGTACCATTTACAATATTCACTCATCGCTCTTCACAGAAGCATATACACGTACATATACAGCAGCGTTACTGTTTCATAATGTACAAAACGGTAGAGAAATACTTCGCATTACTAACATTACCTTTTTATTGGATTCCATAATTTGAAATAAGAAGTACTTTCTCCATGATATGGGATAAGAGAACAAAATGTTTATATTATTTGCTTTCATAAATACCAATATTTAGGTCTTACCTTCATCTTGATGAAAAGTTATTTTTTAATTATTATATAATGATTATTTTTTTATAATGCTATAAAAGTTTTATTTCTCGAATCCTTAAGTACACGAGTTTAATTCCTTAGATATTCACAAAAAAATACAGTTCAATAGCAACTGTTAACAGAACGTCAGCAAGTGTCCCTCAGATCTACTCTCAAAATGAGGAAAATTTACCCTCATGTTGAATTTTTCTTTTACCCACAAAAAAAAAAAAAAGAAAAGAAAATTTGCAATAGGATGGAAAAATAAAATCGGAACGCCTGCGCTTTCTATACTCGTATTGGCTAAATTCCGTTTTTAAACGTTGTAATGTGCATTGTTAGTATTAGAGAATCGTTTTATCAGCTTTGCGCAATTATCTCCAGGTATTGTACCAAGGTGTTACTAACTACAGACATTAAAATAATATAATAAATTTTTGGCTATTTCTTTGTTATTTATTCATAGATTATCTGCTTTCTAATTATGCAAAAATAAAATAAGAGATCGGTCATAATTTTTACTTTTCTTCCCTAATAAATTTAAAAATGTAATTGCATTTATAACTTTATTAAGACCCTACTTTCCCAGAACATTTATTTATTATGAGTAATTTGAAGAATGTTTTGATGCTTACTCTTCAGAAGTGCCGCTTTCAGAATAATCAAACATCGCTGTTTCAAACAACAAGCCTTAAGAGTAAATATTTGTTTAGTAAAAATGTTTTTTTGAATGAAAATTGAAAATATCATAGAGAAAGAGCGAGTGTGGAAAGAAAGTATTTCGTTCCAGATTTATTTATTTCTAGCAGATTTTTTTTAGGGGGGGGGAATTTCTTCTTCAAAAACATTTATGGTCTGATAAAGGGAAAATATGAGTTCTGCCATTTGTTGGGGTTCTAAGAATAATGGAGGACATTTTATTTCTACAGCTCCCTCCTTCGCTAACTTAATCGATTCTTCTTTAAAAAGCTCCCATTTCTCATGGCAGATATGATGTATTCCAAGTTTCTCTCTTCCAATGGGGGTGTCTTAAAAATGGATAGCAGAATTTTTTTGCTTCTTTAACCATGAATTATTCACAAGTTACGATCAATTATTTATGTAAAGGAGATCCCCGGGTTAATAGAAAAGTTACAAAACGTTAATATCTTTTTTTCAGTCTTTCGCCAAGGACAGTTTACTTACATTGAAGCAAAGGTGTGCGTGCTCACAATGAACTTTCAGCTTTCAAAAAGTTATCCACTTCCATTAAGGCCTGTCCCACTCGATAGGTCTCATTCATCTCTCAGTCTCGTTACAGTACCTTTTCAAATTCATCAGGATCATGAACTTGTCCCCCAGAATTACATCTAAAGATCCAAAATACATTGTACAAACGTGAGCAGTTATTACACTCTTCGATAAATACCAAAATAATACACCTACAAAATGATTTTATACTTCTACTTGCCTCAAACATTTTTACAAAGTAAAATAATTTTTATTATTAGTAAACTGATTATCAAATTATTTTAAATGTAATTTAATGTTCTCAAAATAAACAAATTAATTTACAGATTCCCCACAAACATTCTTTCACCTTATTTGAATTTGAATCGCCATTCAAATAAATGAGAGGCATTACTCAAACTTAATTAAAGTTTCATTTGCTGTTTGTATAACCAATCTCTCTACTTCATTAACAGAAAGGGTGGCCACTAACTTCTGGAATCTACCGCAGAGAGAGAAACAATATTTGGCAATATCTCGCTCGTATCTGAAAAAGCTACGAAGAAATTTATATTTATTCATCCACGTTTTAGATCCTGTCAAAAAAGCGCTATCGTGGAGGGAATTCATTCATCAGTATCTCCCGCATTGTAGATTGTAAGATGAGAATTAATCACTACTTTACGTTTACCTAGAGTTCTGCAAACAAACTCGATTAAGTGTCTTCCACAGCGATTGTTTCGTGATTCAAATGAGCTACTTCATTGGCCCACCCTGTGCGACTATGCCATAAGAGGATTAAATTTCCACTTGATTCTCTCTGTATCGATCTCGTTTTTCTACTGAATTCCTGAACGTATTTCGTATGCCACAAAATTGTCCTTATTACCCATATAAGTGTAAAGAGTTTTTTTTTTTTTGGTAAACAATTTTCCTAATCACCCTTTTTGGTACATAATATCCAACAATCCAAACAATTAAAGACTCGCATGAAATGTTTTTTGTGTCCTTGCTCAATTATACCTATTGATCACCAGGTAAGTTAAGCTTGATTTAGAGAATCGTGAAAGTAATACGAGTATTACTCTGTGACTCATATATCAACGTGAAGTAGTCTTTCATCATTTTGCTAAATAATGGATGTACGCTTTAGAACCTTTCGAAAAAGAATTATTCAGCTTGTCATTTCCTGAGGTGACTAATCATTAGCAAAATTATTATCAGCCTCGCCTCATTCAAGCAACCATCCAAAATATTTTACTGTAATTTGAGAATTATCCAAGGTAGTCTCTTTGTTGTTACATTAGTAAGAATACCTTTGGCATATTGCTTAACACATGGTTCCAAATATTTCTAAACTTTACCACTCAGTTTAGTAGCTATCTCTCTCAGTTTTTGTTCGATCTAATATTCATTCAAAACATTTTACTGGTCATCCCTGACTTAATGATTTGCCTCGCGTTTTTTTGTTTTTAAAAATAGTACCAACTGTATTTCTAGTCTGATTGTAATCCCCACCACATTGAAAAGCCTTCATGCAAATTCAAACAGAAGCAAATAGAATTTAACTCAGTGAATGTATCCTAGAGCCCGGGGTTTTTGAGAGATATAAGTGGAAAATTTACGACTGGTTAGAACATAAATATAATTGTACCGCCCTTTGTTTTCTACTCTGGTAAAATATCCGCTGGTACACATGAATTTTAGTGAACCAATTCACTCTCCCTCCATCGAATGAGTGACTAGCACGTTCAATAATCCGTTTTATCCTCAGTAAATGTACTCTCATTTATTTTATTTATATTTCTCTAATGCATATTTAGTTGATAGTTTTTTAGTCAGTATTTTAGAAGTCAAATATTTTTTATTTGTTCAGGGTTTTTTTTTTTTAATTTAATTTTCAAAATAACTGTGAAATAACAAGAAAAAAAAGCTTGTGATGTCACTGTGATTTTCTAAAATTCTTTTTCTTCAACATTGAGAAAATAATTTCAGAATAAAATAAACGGAAATCTGTTCCTAAAAAAAATGAGTTCTGACATTGTGTGTCACCAATGTCGCTCCTCCTTCATCTTGGGTCTGACTAAGACCGCAGAGTGACATTTTTATTTTATTTTTTATTTATACCGTTTACGTCTCTTAGATCTTTTATTTATTTATCAAAATTGAAAGATTTGGATTACGTTGTGTCATTCTTCGATGACTTGTATTAGTATTTGAAATTACTAAATTGTAAATAATATTAAATAGTTGATAATTTTTAGGGATATTGTTAGTGATAATACTGTGATAATATTAAATTACTGTGATATTACTGAATCTGTTAATCATATTTTTAAGGACATTGTTATAAGTTGTTGTTAGTATTTGGTTGTTTAGTTTGTTATTTAGTTGTTTAGTTACTTAGTCTAGTTAGTAGTAAGTTTAGTCAAAAGGAACAAGGGCAGAGGGCATAGGAAAGTTTTTTAGTTTTCAAGGGAAGTATTAGGAAAGTTTTGAACTTACTTTCAATATATATATATATTTTTTCCAAATTCTTTAGGAACATATTAACGAATGAAAAGGGGTATTCTACCATTTAAAAAGCAGCTCCCAACCAACTGAAATTAATCTTTCTTCGGTAGTATCAATTCAAGGTTGTACTAGTATAACTCAGGCCTGCAAAACTAATATTTATTGGGGTATTGGGTTTGATTCCCGGTCTAGGCCTTGGATATTATTTAATAGTTTATATGAAATTGCTAAGTATGTTTCTTAGACGCCTCCGACCACGACAAGTAATTTGGTAGTTGGACGTAAAGGCAGCCTAAAAAAATAGGCATAACTTGATTTTTAAAATTTTTCTTCTTAATCTAGGACTATATTTCTTTACTTTAGACATATTTCTTCTTGGAATACCTTCTGAGATGTAAGAGGTGAGAAAAATAAAAGTTTGGAATATAATAATGACGATAGAAGTTGGCGAACATACTTGACCGGTGATTTATTATATTGAATTTAATATATTGAATTGGACAGCCCAGACCGTGAATCTATCCCAGTATAACATTGTTTCTTGTACGCATCCTACCGCTCTTGCTATTTGCCACCACTCCATCTTTTTAAATATTTGTGTTCATACAATTAATATTTTAAAAAAGTAATTTTAATTAACATTTTTAAATATAACTAATATTGTTCCGACAACTATTTAGTAAAGAATATAAAAAGAATGACATTTTATGAATAAATATGAATTGCAATAAAAGAACAAATTACGTGCTTTTTTTTAACAGCTAAATTAATCTAATAATTACCAGATTATAGCATTAAATTTGCAATTACTGTAAAATGCTATTCTGGAAAACTAGAGAACATGGTCTTAAAAATTAGTTTTAAAAAAAGAAAAAAGAAATCATAATTTAGTTAAAAAAATATCTAGGGAGTATAATAATTTTGTTAATTAAAAAATTTTTTAAAAAATACGAGTATGTTAGGAAAGACTTAAGTAGGATTTAATGTGACATATAACTCTAATAAATAAAAGTTAATAGGTTGGAGTCACAGGAAATAGAAGATAGTTGACTGAAGGAAGAGGTTGCATGGAGGCGCGGGTGTAGCCTTGCTCCGAGTTCTGAGTTAGTGGCGCTCGTTCCTGAATACTAAGGTATGGCGCCCGGCACTCTCCTCTCATTTGCATTAAGATAATTGGTGCATGTCCTCCCCCATCCTCCTCACAGACTGTAGTCGACACAAACTTAATGTAAATCATCTTTAGATTTGTTGTCTTCTACCGCTCTTACTTTGGTTGGCCATACCTGATTCTGTCTTACATTACGAACTTTCTTTCTTATCGGGATGATATGTAACAGTTTTCGTTTCTTGGTTCCACTTCGATTTTATAAATTTAAATATTCAATTAATCACGTAACGTGATTAAGTAACCGAATGAGTAATATTTAATAAATTAATTATATTGTCATAATATTAAGTAAAGGGAAGGGATTAGCTATGGGGTTACCGTATTGGATCCCTGTTGCGAATCCAGCTGCTGACCCTTAGATTTTCTCTTTCTAGGAGCTTCTTAGTGCTCACTGTCCGGTGATGGACAGTTTTTTTGGATCGAGAACATACTATCCGGAGGCTGGCAGTGCACTGAAAAAAACTCCGGGCGCTAATAACCTCAGATGTTGACGCGCCTTAAATCGTTAAAAAATAAATAAATAAAGTAAGAATTGTACTTGTCTTAACTTTGTTAAAAATAGTTTAGAAATTGATAGGAAATAATACCTGTTATAATATAATCTTCAATAGTTGTCTTGCCAAAAAAAAAAAAATCTTAAATGTTGACGTTTTGGACGCCTCTGGTGTTCTCAGAAAGTACAAATGAAATTTTAAAAGTTGAAAAATTAATACGATAGAATACTTATAAACCACTTGGTTTATCATATTATTCGAACAATATTACACTAATATTATAGTAGAGATAATATTAGTGTAATATTGTTCGAATATGATTTATATATAAAACAAAATAAAAATAGAACAAACTAAATAGGTAAAGAAATAGAATAGATGATTCCAGAAATAATAATGTAAAAAGGAAGGAGGATCTGAAAGAAAGAGCTAGATATTTAATATGGAATTTATGTGAGTTAAGTGGAGATGTTCTTTTATTAAGATGTGATGTCTTTACCCTTTTGGAAATTAATTGAGCAAGAGTGGTTCGTTGGATAGATTCAGAAAGAAGGCGTTTCAAATGCTTGGCATAGGTAGATTTTTTTGTCTATATTGGTTAAACAAGGCTTAGTAATTAGCTCAGTAATTTCTAGAAACTAGAGATGTGATCCAATATTGGCAGCGATGTCCCATGGACCTAACTGGACTTCTTATAATTGGAAGTATAAATTAATTAGATAGAATCAGTGAATAAAATGTGAATTGTCCTCATCGCCATATATTTAAAGAAATTAAAAATCATTAAATTTTATTAGTTTGGAGAGAATTTATAAATTATAGTCACAGTTATTTTTTATTTGTTAGTTTGATTTTATGGAATGAAATTTAAAATAATTTTAGTAAAACTAATGTTGTTTTCTTCTTAAATATTTAAATTTTGCCATAAATTTTGTCTGTACCATCTTACTGGGTTTGCTTATTTCGGACAGTTGTATTCATCCATCACTGGGTGCTTGGTCTGCAGTGTTAGCGCGGTCGATTTAGACACCCTTTAGAAGACTAAGAGAGGGAGTGTTCCGGCTTTTTATCCATCCGACAGACTTCCATGTAACACTCATTAAGGCTGCCTCGTAAAGTAACTTACTTGACTTTCAAGTTTCTTGCTTTCAAATAACTCTTTAAGTATGTGTTCTTATTGCTAGAACACGTTGTAAGAGGAGGTAAAATAATTTTCTTTTATTCGTCCGAGGGTATTCTATTTGGACAGTAGACTCACGTGAAATCCACACACGAGACTGAAACGACTACAACTAAACCAAAGGTACGGACAACTAAGACGCATGATGGGACCTAAATCTAAACTAACCACACCTAATAAACTAACTCTCTACAAGACGTTACTTAAACCCATCTGGACTTACGGATCAGAGCTGTGGGGCTCAACTAAACCTTCCAATATCTCCCGCATCCAATCCTTCCAATCAAAAGTCCTCCGCCGAATTGTAAATGCTCCCTATTATGTCACTAACATCATCCTTCACAAAGACCTAAATATTCCTTTTGTCACTGAAACAATCCATTCACGATTCCTCAATTTCCACAAAAGCCTATCCTGTCATCCCAATCCAACAGCTCAATCTCTTTCCTCATCATCCCATCCTGATAATCCCCCACGACGTCTGAAACGACGTTGGCCTCGTGATCTCCTAACCTAGACCTTTCCACAACTAGAATTCCCGAGAGTGTCAGCACTGGCTGATTTCTCTCTTCCTGCGTCCTTACGGTTGCGGTGTGCGTCGGCTATGCCCGGCAGTTTTCGCATCCTATACTGCACTTCTACTATTAACAATTTGCCTGGTGTATATTTATTTTTATACAGGTAGCAAATAAAAAAAAAAAAATTCGTCCGAGGGTAATATTTAAATAAGCAAAAAAATAATTGTAATCAAATTGTCACTAAAACTCGTTTCTACAAAAGTAAGCGTAAAATTTCATCGATAATTCGATCTTATTGACTATATCTGTCCACTAGACTTCTCCATTGGTCTTAAGCATAGGTCAGCTGCAACAGCCAAAAATTGTGAGATACTTCGCTCCTTCTTTAATCATATTGATAACCTTCTTGTAATTCCTTATATTCAAGCAAAGTATTATTCTTCTTTAGTTAACAGATGATCAGAAAAAAAAAATATGGGCAATCATTTAAAATTATTGGTAATACGTAATCACGATAAAGTACCTTTAGAACAACATACTTGACGGTTACGATTCCTTGTGTCATAAATTGGATATAGAATTTGATAACTGAAAAATGGAATCAAATATAAATTAAAAAAAAAAATAAAAATCTTAACGCCAGGATGAACTAACTGAATCATACTTGTCTGAGCAACTTAACTTTGATTTATCTATATTCGGGATCGTGACAACAAAAATCATCAAAAATAAAACCAACACACTTTTGACGTGATCCACATTAAAAAAAAGTAATTTAGTTCGATCTCTCACAAGTCTCTCTCTACCTGCAGTTCTCGAGATTCTTGTAGAAATTAATGTAATCGTCTAATTATTTTCAGGCGGAGGTTTTACGTCTAATTGCCAATTAGATGTCGTGGCCGGAGCTTAACATAACTATGTTCAATGTAAATTTTTGTTATCTAAAAATGATACAGAGTTGTTTGATCACAATATATTTTAAATGCGGTTATATGTAGCCTTTTATAATGAAAAATCGTGAACTGAGGGCTCCGTATCCTGAGGAAGGAAAGTGGAAGCAGCAATGTTTGATCGCAGTCCAACATGTATTAATATTAATAGAAATTTGTTTTTGTTATTAAAATCGAGTTAGTGTTTTCTTTTTTCTTTTTTTTTAATCCGGGTGTTTGTGCTTCAGCGGAATGTAAGTGGGAAGAATAGAGTGGAAACCATAAATTTTCACAGGGGTGTCAAATGGTTTCGCTGCATTCATCCTGGTTCCTGTTATGTATGTGTAGTACCCTCTATGGATGCCTCCTTCATTATACCTACATATCCTGATGTTTGACCCGCACTTTTTTTTTTTTTAGAAAATCTGGTTTCTTTGCAGTACTTCATCATTAAGTATTTCAGTAGTTATTATATTTCAAATCAAACTTTTTAACAGATTATTCAGCTCATTCAGAAAAAACTACTCAATTAAACTAGATTTTTTTTTGTTAAATTGCCTTGAAAATGAACGAGACTAAATATGTGAAAGAAAATCTTATTTTCTTGAATAAAGGATGATCTCTTCTAAAATGGAAGTGAAAAATATCTTTAGAGAAGTGTCTTAAAGCTTAACGCTGGGTTTTCACCACCCATCTCTCAAAAGCTTCTCAATACTGTATTAATCTGAACAGAGGGAAAAGACCGTTGAAGATTGCATTCCACTCTTCAGGTTAGAGTAAACCTATTTTCCGCTTTAACGCTTTCCCCACTTTTCTCAGTTTCATCAAGACACCTTTTGTTTTTTAAGTGAACTTATTCTCAATATTTCAACAGTTACCGAGACTTTCAGCAAATAAATAACCACGGAAAACTTTGAGTAATTAGGATATATTAAAATTTGATCAACTTTTTGACTATCTTGTAATAAAGATTAATTCACTTAAAAAGTATATATATTTTATAACAATCATTTAAAAAAATAATTTAAAAAAGTAGGTTATTTAGTCTACAGATATTTGTTAACAACAACAATTATTAAGGGAGAGGACTAGCTAAGTGGTTTGCGAATACAGGATTCCCTAGCGGAGATACCGAATTCGAATCCAGCGCTGGCTCTTAGATTTCCTTTTTTTAAGTAGCTTCTTCTTCGTATGAAATGCAAGAGCACTAAGAAAATCCAAAAGAGAGAGAAGGATCCTAATCGATTTTGCAAGTTTCCTATTGCTTCTACATCATCTTAAAACAACTGGATGAGAGACCGAAGGTGCCCCGACCTTGACCTGATTTCCAGGTCTCCTCTCATAAAATTTTGTAAATCAATACCGTGCAACACGAATTGACACTGCGTTTACCTCCTCGATTTTTTCGAGCTAAGCTATTTTTGTGACGCATTTAAACCAAACTAATGCTTCTATTTAAAATTTAATTTACTCATTTTAAAACATTTTAGGATATTCAACTAAATAAAGGAAACAATTCTAGAACTTTTGTTACCCCTTATTACTACATTATACTTTTTTTAAAGACATTCAAACAGAATATAATGTAATTATTGCACTGAAAGAAAACTGAAGTAAAATTCATTCCATCTTTGTGAGGGAAGGAATTAGCAGAATGGCATACTTCAAAGCGGATATCCCACATTTGAATTTCAACTGCCTGTCTTCAAATTTTTTCGCTCCTAGAAGTTTTTTACTCCTTAGCTTCATGTTGGGTCCTTTCTTCAAATAGACAAAGGATATCTGCATCAGTTGTCGCTTTTTGGAAGAAGACACCACTCCCAGCTTCTGAGATTTCTTACAGTTTAATTTCGAACGTTGCCAAAGAGGGAGTAATCTCGCATTAGTAGGTGCACTATATGAAGATCGCAGTTTACTAGCCGCTAAAAAATTATTTTTCAAATTAACGCTCTAAGAAGAAACTAGCAAATCTACTATAGAATTTTTATGGTAATTATCGTTGATTTCAATACCAAACTCAGATCATTTCTCTTTTTACAGTTGCGTATTGTTAAATGTTACTTCTCATACTCCTTTTTAGTGGATATAACTCGAATTATGAATTAAGATTTAGCTTCTTTTTTTAAATTTTATTTAAAATCTGTAAGTAGGAACAGTAGTGAGGAGTGTTGGTGAACCAACTGTTTTATACGAACATATAAATGTGCTAGTATGCTGTGTTGTTGTTGTTCCAAATGTAATCTTGTGAATTGTAGTCTTCACAATCAAAATACTGCTTTGAAGTTTCGTTTGAGGAAGAAGTAGTAGGTTCAATATTCTTCATTTTGCATACTTTTTCAAAATTATTCATTGCTTCGCATAAGACTCTTCTAGCTTCGCCCAAATCTTCTACTAGCTGTACTTTTTGTTCCTTAAGATTCTTTATCTACGTTAAAAAAAATATCTTTTAATGTTTTTAATTTTGTTTTTTGTAAACTTGCATCATTGAGTTACAATTAAAAGAATTTATATCTTCTTTTTTATCCATTGTAGCTCGCGTGTTTGTTGAATCTCTCACCCGTTTCGGATTTTTATCCATTATCAGAGGTTAAAATAATCTCGGATGACGGGTGAAAGCCCGAAACTGATCAGGGGTACCAAAAACAAACATGCTTATTACAACGGATACAACCATCGATATTATCCAGTTCTGTGAACCTAACCTCATTTTAATTTTAACAGAATTTACCTCACAATTGTTCCTCTCGACTCTTTTATAAAGTTTCTTAATTACACATAAAATATGTTTTCTCTGTAAAGCTGGCGTATATCCTTCTGCAGCGCTTGCATTTTCCTGATTCTCTTTTGGAGGAAAATTACCTTCACGGAACTCTATGTCTTGTAATTGACATTCCAACTGTTTTCGTTCCTCTCTCGCTAATATATATTCCTCTGCAACAATAAATCACTATTTCATTACATCTTCTAGACTCTTCGAAACCCTAGAACCCTCCTAGATGATTGAGGTGCCCCTGGATGCTTGACGAAGCCTAACGCCTTAAGAGCCTATTACGGTTGTCATCACTGGATAGTCGTCGTTAAGAAATCAAGCCAGTTCATGTGCGCTGGCGCTAAGTCAACGCACATATTTAATGTATACTCATCTTTTTTACTTGAACTTGCATACAATTGGAAAATTCTAAAATTAAAAAAATAAAAATAATCTTCTTATAATGATTACATGCACACCTAGGGAACGTAAGGAAAACCATTAAGAACTGATAAATTAATATTTAAAGGATAAAAAAGTCTTTTGTCGGAGGAAATATATTTCAGTACGAGATCAAAGCATGAGTGAGGTGGCGCTGAAACAGAAGCATTAGTTATTTTTGAAAAGAATAGCGGAAATTGCACAAAGTTAACTTCCCTTCCAATAACAGTAATATTATCAATGTTTTGGGAAACCTACCAAATCTAATGATAAAATAAAAGAAAATTTTATGGAAATTAACAAGCCTGTTCAAAAAATTTTGTTATTGTTGTTAACAAACTGATGTGTTGTCTCTGTAGTATTGTACAAATTGTTATGAGAACGTTTATGATAAAAGAATGTGTAATTTATAAGTAATTCCATAGTGTTTTTCTTACCTCTTCTAAGTTTTAAATTTTTCCTGGCTTTTTGATAATCTGTCCAAAAAAGATAGGCTGACGTTATAGGGACGATAATTACTATACTTGCCAAAAGGTTTGTTAATGTAGTCAACAATAAGGAATTGCAACAGCATGCTACTTGTTGGCTACAACGGCTACACGGATTTTGATCTACCGTTGTAAATGTGCAGCGTGATTCCACAATACTATCAATATTTTCATTCATTAGCAGTTACTATACTGTTTAATTTAACTTTTTATTTTGGTTAAATGTTTCCTTGGCAACAGAACGTGATTTTCTTTAGTACTGAGTATTACATAAAAATATCTTATTTTATTAAATATAAACATATAGAAATGTTGTTCAATATAAAAATCAGAAAAGGTTAAAATTACGAGTTTCAAGTTTCTGTATTTCAGAAGCACGAAAAATCTTTTTAATGAAGTAAAGGAATGTAAGAATATTAAATTATATATTGAATTATATGTGCAGAGAAATCAATGTTTATTTTGGCCTTAGCAAGACGAGTAAGATTTTTAAATAATTGATATTACTGGTTTTTTAAAAATCTTTTTGTGTATCTTTTCTGATAGTATGACCGCCCTAAAAGCTGGAAACGTACTGTTACAAATAGAAGATCGTCAGTGTATTCCGCAGAGATATTGAAGCACTGGCTAACCGCAATAGCGGAAGGCTAAGTTGAGTGCTGGGTCCGAAAGTTATAATAGATAACTAGAAAGGCCGACAGGTTGCCAAAATGGAGATCTTGCGGGTACCCATTTTTTGCCGCATTTCGTATAAATGCGCTTGAAAAACTTGCTTGTTTAGAACAGATGTTTTGGGGATACGGCCTAAATGGAATATGCCTGATCAAACATACTTAACCTAGGGTTATTTGCAAAACGAAAATCGAGCTGAAAAAGAATCGTCTCTCATTATCGGGCATTGTCTCAAAGGAAGCATCTAGCTGTGAAACTCTGAATAGGACGGACCTCCTTTCGTACTCTTTGGCAAAGAGTTCCTAATGCTGGGTCCCCAGTAATCACAGAGCTGAAGTGAGCTGCTTTGCAGGGCATAATGGGGATATTTTATTTTCCTAAATAGGGCATATGTGCAGCCTAAGTGCACATTTAGGGGAGGCCCCTTTTTCAGAATTGATTAGAAGAATATTTCATTTTCCTCTTTAAAAAAGGCTAGTCAGCTAAGGAGATTTCCCTGATTGTTAAAATTTCTAGGTACAGTGTGCATAGAGACTTTTAAAGCAACAGATTACAATGAAATAAAAGTAGAATAAGAAACTTTCTGTATTGAGGTTTTAATTAAAATCGCGGACAAAAGGAATTCTTAGGTCTTATGAATAATTAGAATGTAAAATCTTGAAAAGGCGCTTTTCACTGCTTTTGCAAATGGCCAGAATTAAACTCTATGGAGACTCTTGGAACGATAATTGAGTCCCTCATAATTCCCAGATGAGATTCAGTTTAAAAATGGAGTTGCTTAATAAAAGCTGAATCAACTGCGACCTGAAAGAGCTAGTCTTTCCTAAGTGTTAGTGTGGATAGTGATTGGCTGTGAAGTATATAGTGTGTGTAACTGTGAGCTATAATTTGTCCTTGGGTTGGCTAATTCCTAATAGTTGAACTTACCAACTTTTGAATGTCCTACATTTATTATTCTTATGAAGTTGCTTATATTGTAAGTGTAGGATATGGGCCAAGATCGCGACGCTAAAAGTAGATAATCTTTCTCTTACGAAGAAATTCCAGATTATCGTGGTTATGAGTTTTCCAAACAAAATAGTGATTGGTTGGTGTAAAAGAAGCTTAAAATTTCATAAAAATACATATCTCTTCATTTCTGATTTTTTTAAAATTATTTCCCATCGCCTCTGTGCCCTTTGTTCCACAAAGAAGTGCAAAATAAAGTAATCAAGTGGAAAATTGTAGAGGAAAAACATTGAGCAAGAAGAAATATTGACATGGCAGGAAATAGACTTCGTGGCACTTTGATTTTTTTTCTTTTAAATTTAAAGCGGGCGTCAGTCAACGTATTAGATTGGCTGCGCCTGCCTCCAGTGTTCCTTTGTTACAGACTTGCCTGTCAACACTGGCTTTCACAGGGACTAAAAGGCTCCTAGGAAAAATAAGATCTAAGGTCAGCCAGCTGGATTTGCATCTACCTAGAAATGTAGTATGCCAAACACCTACATAATCTGTTTTAATTAGATTTTTAATTGAAGAAACAATACGCATAAAAATTTTAAGTACACTACGTTTTTAGTAACGACAAAACGTTTCAACAGTTCAGAGAGCATTATCGTACAAAATAGTATTAAATTTAAAGTACGGTGTGAGAATATTTTCTCTTACGCCAAGGACTTGGTTTGAATCATACATTGTTTTAGATGTTCTTTTCCTAAGAGTCTCTAAAAGTTTTCAAACGAAACAAAACTGCCCAGAAGCGCCGGCACAGAACCGAAAAAGACACTAAGCGCTAATGACTTCCCAGAGGAAGACATGCCTCAATAAAAAAAATATTTGTATAAAAAGTGATGAAGAGATTCTAATACTCTAAAAATTGAAATTTACGATGGAAAACAATCAGCACGGCCATTTGCAGTGTAAAAAAATGATCACTAACGTGAGGTAGACAGATTGATTAAATCTATAGTCAACAGTGATCGTAGTATCACCTGTGACAACTAGTTCACATCTATTCCTCTTGTTAAAAAAAAAATAAATAGAGATGGAGGAAAATTTACCAGCTTTGGAACCCTTACGTTAAATATAATTTTACTTATAATTTTTAACTGCATCCTGGAAGTTGAAATGTTTAAATAACTCTCAAATAGAACTCCGCGCAGTGCTAACTATAAGAAGAAGATACCTGAAAGAATTTAGCCATGTAACTCGAATAAATCTTTCGTCATACAGGAAATTCTGGGATTAGTCACATCCCTCAAAGGAAACATAATAAACTGGCTTGACCCAGCAACCGTCTTGCAAATAAAAGATCAACAGTGTAATAAACCTTGGAAATAAAAGGTCAACCGAGAAATAATTTAAGTTTTTTCTGCACTAAGAGATAATAGAGGAACTATACATGTTACATCTTTAAGAAAGTTATGTGAAATGAACATGCGAACGAGTGTCTTATTTCAGATAAATAATTAATATTGCAATCATTCTTTCATTTCTAAATTATTTACATATACAAATTGTTACATTTTTTTGCAATTTTTTCTTTGTATTTAATATATAAAAAATAATTAATACTTTAAAAATACTAATTTTTCTGCAACCATGTAGGGAAGTTCTCATTACTCAATTAAAATCAGCTGTGTAATGCCTAACTTCCCACACTAGTGGGGGGAAATTCCCATTAGTGTCACTTTCCGCACAAGTGAGTGGAAAAACTTTATTGTGCTTCCTTGATATAAGAAGTTTTGTTATTAACATAAATATTTTCTGTAAAACTCTAATAAGCTTATTTAAATTTATTTTATTTAAATAATTAAAAAACGAATATTAAAAAATAAAATAAAAATTGAAAGGAATATAGAAATAAAAATAATACTTTAATAAATAATTAGATATTTTTAATTATAACAGTTAAAAAGGTTATAGTGTTACCTTATAGAAATTTAAAATGGATTCTAGTGATGCCTGTTTAGAAAACACTCCTCCATCAATAAAAGAAACAGCAGAAAATGTAATAAGTAATGTAAATACGTAAGTAATGTAAATAATTGTAATATAACAATAAATGTTTATAATAAATAAATTACTTTTTGTAGACTGTAAAAATGAAATTTTTAATTTTATTAGTTAATAAATGGTTGCAGAAAAAATATAATATTTAACTCTAGTGTAAAGTATTTTCCTCACACTCGGCAATCTGCACTTGCACTCGCATCGCTTCGCTCGCTCGTGCGTGCAAACCCTGCCTCGCGAGAGGAAAAGTACTACTTTCCACACTTGTTAAATAAATAACTATTGTTGCTTAAATTTATCAACTTAAAAGAGAATTTGCCATAAATAAGCAAAACCAATAAAATTTAAGTAACGGTATTTACCACCACCAGTGGGAAGGACCCCGCTCGGGTGACAATGAAAAATAGATCAAAATTTTCAAGCTAGAGTTTTTTTTATAAAAAAATCAATTCAAAGCATTTTTATATTAACAGTGTAAGTTGAATAAAGTATGCTTTCTCTAATGATATCTTAAACATTCATTTCCTCTTTTGCCACTCTTCTGGATCTTTAAGTCAGTGCAGTGAGTGTTTAAAACTATTTATTTCCGGTCCAAAAAAAAAGTTAAGGTCATCTAAAACCCCACACTTTGAATATGAATTCAATTAATGTTAAATGCCTATTCAATACGTGAATATTCTCATAAATAATAATACATTAATAAAAATAAAGCAAACGCTCTGAATTAAAAATTACCAATTTAAGAGAATTAAAATTTCTGTAAATGATACGGCAAAAAAAAACCTGTTGAAGGCTATAACTGTCTGTTAGGATATTGGGTGTATTAAATTTTGCTAGATCACAGTTTGTTTTAGCGGAGCCAGCAATCCGTTTACTAATATAAAATAAATGGATTTCTTGCTAAAGGAAAATGGGAATAAATTGCAGGCTGATCATTGGAAAAAGATTGGTTTATGGTTCAGTAATTTGGAAAGAGATAAGGCTTATCATTCTACTGTTGTTTCGTTTGCAGTAGGTTTCAATTGATTTCTATATATCACATGAATAAACAGAAAATAGAAAATATGCGATGTACACTGTTGCAGCATATATAAATTTTAATATTTGATTCATATTTCTATTAAAAATAACAAAATAGTGTTATTAATAACCTTATTATTAAACATAACGCACTCAAACTCTTTTCCTCTAGAGATTTAGAATGTAATTAGTTTAAATGAATACCAAAAACTGTAATTAAAGAAAGAGTACGAAATAGCTGTGGATTAAAGCATATCCTAATTTTGTTATTTATTTATATGGCTCCAAGCATCAGGGTTATATTATATTATATGCATACATAAAACATTTGCCTAGATAGAGATTTTCGGGCTAGAGATAGAGATTTTAGGAAAACTTGACTTTTGTCTTTCATATTTAAATGCTAATACCGAAAGTATTAGACAAGCTTCTGCGAACTTTTTTTTTTAAGCCAAATGCCCCAAAACAAGTTTAATGTTTGAGTTCCCAAAAAATTATAGTTAATGCAATCAATAACTAGTCTTCAGCATACCTATCACACTTTAAGTCTACTTAAAAGAGAGTTTTTTTTTTGTTTTGTAGAGCTCAGTAGTACTTGCTTGTATCAAACGATAAAAAGGCTTTTTTCTTTAACAATGTACAGACAATGTATAGACAGCTATGTACGAAGTCTGTACTTCATATCAAAAAACACAATTTTTACAGTTCTCTTGTAGATGCAATAGTTCTTTCTAAGGTGCTACTCAGTGTGTTTTACGACTGTAA
Source organism: Rhodnius prolixus (assembly GCF_049639745.1). Taxonomy (NCBI): domain Eukaryota; kingdom Metazoa; phylum Arthropoda; class Insecta; order Hemiptera; family Reduviidae; genus Rhodnius; species Rhodnius prolixus. Next base: position 38,037,489 of record NW_027411614.1, on the reverse strand, counting down.
CAACTTTAAGTTAAACAAGTTGTATAACAAAATGCCGTGTCTGAGGAAACTTTATCAACTTTAATATCGTGTAAAACGGTTTAGTCTTTTTTTGCATTTTAAAACAAGCTTATCCTAGCACCTATTTTAATATTCTTTTTTAAAAGAAGACAAAAGATTACAAACATAAAACAAAAGAGTAGATGAGACAGAGAAGTGATTGTAGAAAACCGTCTGATTCTGGGAAGAGAATCTTTTGTGTATTGTATGGGTGACTGGGGTGTTTATATTGTAGATTTACGTTTCATTGTTTGCAATGGAAGGAATAGTGTGGAGTAAGACTTGGAAGTTGTTACGAAGCGTAAAGTTGTATCAGTGTGAAGCAAAGAATAGTTTATATAACCCGGGCACGTATATGTAAGAGTCGACTTTATAGTACTGCTAAAGGCGGTTGGTTGTTGGTTTACGGGAGGAAGGCTTTACTCGCATTGTGCGAATATCAAGATGAACTCATGAACTCATTCTGTCAGTTAACTGATTGTACAAGTTGATTTTTTGAAATCATTACTTTTACATAAAGGTTTTTGTACAAGACGTACCACACAAAAGCCTACTGCCTTTGCTGAAGGTGTATCATGGAAAATGACCCACCTAGACGAAATGATCCTGCCGGTGAATCTCAACCTGGACCAGGTTTAATGCCTATGCCGACTTAATTTCACTCAATATGTATAAAATATATGTATATATTTATAGAGGGCAGTTAAGTCACGTTCACCCTTCGATAAAACCTAATTATTAAGAAAACGTAAAATGCGTATTCGATTGATTAATTCTCTGTAAGGATTGACGGATAATACTTAATACACTGACTGCGACGCCATTGTTATAGTAATATTCAGTTACCTGGGAATTCCTGATTCTGATTCTGGGTTTTCTTCGACAACTGGGACTGACGAGGTGCTATAGGAACTAGCTCCAAATAGAACTTATCCCGTGAAAAGGAAAGTTACTTATTTCTGTATTCTGCCCTTCATTATTTAAATCAGAAAATTTCTACCATGTAAATATATAAAGTAAGGCCTCATAAATAAGCGTTGCACTGTCAACCAAGGATGTATTTACAAAGTTCTTAAGGAAAGTTATATAATGCGGCTTGCTTATAAAAAGAAAAACCTCAATGACCCAGTGACCTATTGACTTATTGTGACTCCGTTAACGTTCATGCGGTGAATAAAGAAGTCTTAAAAATGTGAAAGTGAATACAAAATTAATTTGTTCGAATTAATCTTTTCAAATCTTGGTTGGAAAACCTCAATAATGTGCCATATAATTTGATTCACGTCTTCATTATTTTCATCTTCAAAAATTTGTCCGGCAGTTAATAAGAAAGTATTTAAAATAATAATAACGATTATAAAAAGCTAGCCTACCTCGTGCTCGTTGCAGTTTGTTTGAATAGTAGATCCACCTTATCCAAGATAATGCAGCTAACAATGGGAAACCGTATTTAATCAATGTCCCTTTAATGAATGACCATATGCCATGGCTATATTTTGAACATCGGTCGCACTCCAGATCGACTATAACTTTACCACAATGGGGACAATAACATTTCCAGCCGGATTCAATTTTGACCACTTTTTCTCTTTCCATTTTGTATCGTGTCTATTATGTGTTTTTGTATTCGGTGTATACTTTTAATTTTTACATTCTCCTGTCGTAACTATGGTAGAATTTTCTCTCTATAAAAATTTGATCATATGTATGTATCATATATTGCAAAGTATTGAGATTATTTAATGTACCTATATAAGCTTAAACACGTTTAAGGCTTTGGATAGCATAAGGTTTCGACGCTTCTCAGTACTTGATCATTAAGTAATCATATCCAACTGTAAATTCTTTTGTGTCAGGATAAATTAGAAACTCCGTATTCTTCAAAGGAAAGAAGCCTCTTCTTTTTCCATGCCCAAGGCAAACTACTTACACTATTTTTGAGTATAATAATTGAATAAGATAAAGGCTGTTTGTGGTTTAGGCTTTCTGAAAAGGAACATTCTCGCCTTCCCTGTCACACGTTGGTATTGCCTAATTTCAGTTTGGATTTAGTTTGGCCTTTCTTAATGTGAATGATGTTCACCATCTCTCACAACAGCAGCTAGTAGCCTTGGAGCTATCAAGGCTTGCTGGACTGTGATTGTTATTAGAAGTTGTACGACCTTAACTACAGTTTCCACCGCCATTAACTGTTGTCTTTTGCTTCGGTTCATCCACTGACTTCATCTTACTCACTTCGTGGCACTCCTTTAGGATCTTTAGCCTCCTATTGTTTCAAAATTGTTTCAACCATATCAGTCTGTGGTCTTTTTTATCAGAGTATTATATTCGAAGCTAAAAAAAAAATCAGCTCTATCTCTTCTAACTGGCTCAACCGAGAGCGCCCCTTTGGTCTTCTTCAATCAATGTCCGTCATTTTCTTAGCTCTTTTGCTAATCATCCATGGCACCTTACTCGTTTAATTTGAGCAACTAATTAGTTCCCTTAGCTCAGTGTTCCTTTTATCACATTAAGAGCAATATTTTAGGGGTGAAATCATTTAAAGCTTTTTACATACTATGAACATTCCCTAGAGCTTCCCCTCGGCCATTGACACAGAATTTTCGAACCTGATTGTGTCAGCGTACGTACTATTTTTAAAAAAAATGGAATCTCGTTATTATTTATTCGTGTTCGAGTAAAATTTCTTTGAACTTTGATAATTGGCATATTACCCGAGATAGTATTTATATGAAACAAATATAACTTAAATTTTAATGCTGGAGAAAATAGTCATTCTAAAAAGCTGTATGTTTCCATTTTTTGCTCTTTGGAAGCATCAAATTTGAATTTTGACTTGACTGCTCTCTCTCTGCATTCCATTATCCTGTTCCTGAAATTCAATTTATATTTTTAAAATTTAGCAGGTAGATTCAAATTTAACTAACTGACAGAATCTTGTAGTCAGTTATTCCAGTATTTTTTTATTATTAGGTACTTATTATTATTTATTATTTGTGAAAAGAATTTTTCACATTCTGATTCTTCGGTGCCATCAAGGAACTTTTTTTATGTAAAATTCCTTTTTTAAATTCATTTCAAGAATGGGTGTTATCCACCCCATCCTTTTAAATAAATGAGAGTCTAATATAATGTACATACAGCCATTGCTGTAACTTAACCTTACATAAATACTCTATTATGTAAATTTGAGAATGATTTAAAAGTTGAATATAATGGTTCCCTGACATATAAGTTGCAGATCCGTAACAAACAACATTCACTGTTGCAAGAAATTAGAAGATAAGTGGTTGCAGGCCAAGAAGGTAAACTGATTAGTAAGCACGTAAGGCGGACCCTCTCGTCTCCTTTATTACTTCACTTCTCCACGTGGCTAAACAGATTTGCCTAAGTAATTGAACCAGGTGTATTCCGCACTAAGACGGTTACTTCCTTTAATGCATATCAATAGGATAAAGTGTTCTACTCGCATGTATCTATCTATACCCATCTCTAGTTCTGTACGGTAAACTTATACGCAACATCCCTGAGCTGCCTCTTTTCATCTCATTATTGGGGAAAGGGGATAACCCACTTCAGTGGCCTTCCTTGAAAATTAAGGAGCGAAATTTAAACTATCTTTGTGATTATTAAAGCAATTATTTCTTTCTTTAAAAAAATTAATAAATTATATAACTTTTTTAATTTTTTTTTTTTTTAGTTTCGGCTTTCTCTAACTCCCGGTGAGAAGTACGCGATCTTGTACAGCTTCCAAAATGGCTTTGGTTAAGTACTAGAAATATTTGAGACCTCTTAACTGTTAATTCCAGTGATAACTTGAATTAAAAAGCTGCACGGTAACAATATGTTTTCTTTCTATTATACGATCTCGTACTATGAGAAACCAAAATTAGGCATTACTTCATTTCTTTATAAGCTACGATTTTAAAACTAAATCAAGAGGCATCAAGATTTCTTTGTAGCTTATTTTGATTGATTAATTTTCTAAATTGACAAAATAATTAACTGCTAATGAATATTCAATCCTGCATCCTTATAAATTTAAATTATTCGTGCAAACGTAAACAATTGGTTTAAATTATTTATGTTTTTATTGAAAACTAAATAATAGTTTTACAGATTGCTGTTTGTGAGGGCACATTTAAAGCAGAAGTGGGAGGCCGCCAATTGGTGGTGTAAGGCGTAAAAGATAACACATTGTGATCGCTGGAGTTTACTATTTGAACATTTTATAACCCACTGTTTTGTGGACCCACGTAGACCTAATTAAGGCAAAGACTCCATTACTAGTACTGGCCCTTCTCAGACCGTCACAGCTTCATTTCCCCCTCCACATACCTTGCCAGTCTTTTCCCTTCACTCTTTACATTCACAAAATCCACCACTATCCTGGGTTTTAGTGTTAGTACAGCTCTCTAGCTCCACCTTCTAATTGGTTGACTAAACAACAGGCCGGTAGCTCCCCAAGTTAATAAAACTCTTAATGCTTTTACTCCGGCCTCATTGCTTTTTCAATGAGCAAAAACCCTTCTTTTAATTCTGTACAACCAACTCGCACTTACTTCAAGCACATATCCGTTTACTTATGCTTTCACGTTATCTGAATTCCATTTCGACTAAGTTTTCTCAACTGTTCGGTTTGATCCGTTTGATGATGTGAACATTAATCCATTTACGAAAATCGTTGGGGTAAGAATCTGGCGCTTCGTGCTTTAAGCATTTTCATTTTCCTCAGTTTAGTCACTGGGTGGGTAACTCAGAGTGTTTTTATAGTTTGGAAGTCCAAGGAAACTAGTTTTTCAAAGAACTTTTTTCTAATTACTATTTTTTGGATTTTCCACTTTGAAGTAAAACCAAATTAAACCGTGTGCTTGATTGGTACTTTAGTTTTAGTGTCCTTTCATGTAAAATAAGCCATTTAAAAATCAGTCTTCCGAAAAATTAGTATGTTTTATAAAGTTTCATAAACTAAACAGTAGATTTTCAAATCATTTTTTTCAAAAAAAAAAAAGCTTTTCCTCGTTCTTTTTTTAAACGCAAAAACTAATTAATGAAAATAATGTCCAACCCTTTGTAATTAAAAATAAACAAAGAGTTGCTTCTTTATTAAAAGTAGAAATGCTGTCTAATTAAGCGAAAAATTGAGATGATTGCTGGAACAAAAACTATAAAAACCGTAAGCTAGTCATGTAGCAGTCTTTATATACTTATACCCAACAAGCACCATTCTGACTTTACTTATTAGCTAAACTTAATTAAGACTTCCCTCTTGGTAAATAAAGCGGCACGTTTTAAACTTGAAAACTAAATAGAAACGCAAATGAAGATACAATTCAGTTTAAGGGAAAGCGGCCATGATGAGGGGTGGTTTCTGCGGGAAACAGAAGGGGGGGAACTAGCGAATGAGATGGAAAAATGCGGTGAAGCTTGTGCCACATTTCCTACAGCTGAACAGAGCGCTTTAAAGCGCAAACAGAATAAAAGAAAGGAACGCTTAATGCTTCCTCAGCCACAGTATAAATGATCTTCAGACTTCGTTTTTTAAATCATCTTTTACAGTGGAACTTTCCACATCTAAATCGTATTGACAGAATAGTTATAAGAGAAGCTTTAAAGTACTGCATTAATTACATTAGGAATAAAAAAAAGTTTCGTAACATTTATTTGGGAATTCGTAATCCTAAACTAATAAAATAAGAAAACAGAGGTGAGCTAAGTCATGAAGGACCATCGACAACGATTTTACATCCGATGTTTTTTCTCATAGTAAGAAAAAAAAATTATTTTAACCCAATACCAATCTCAAAATCGATTTTCTGATTTCAATTCAAAAGTTTCGACTAGCCACAATTTTTGCTACTTGTACTTGGCTTTATTTCATTAATCTTAAAATGTTTGAACACGAACAACTGCTTTTGTGGCTCCATAAGACCTTAATAGCCGCTCATCTAAAATACCTCTCTCCCCATAAATGGCGGCCCGCGTATGTTGGTTAGAGTTACAGTAACTATGGAAATCCTTTTTTTTTTAGAAATTTGAGTGGTTTCCTGTCTAGTATCGCAAACTCTGATCGCTTGCAAAAAAAAGAAAAAAAAAAGGCAAAACTTGCACCCACCGGCTACAGGAATTAATTTTATTTTACTAGCTTGATAGAAGGATTCGACTTATTAGATTTCAAATGCAGCGAATTCTTCTGGCATTCCCTAAAACATTTTTGCAATTAATTTGTTACAATAAAAACTTATTCATAGTAAGTTCAAAACTTATGTTTCGTTTGGATGTTAAAACTGTCCGGTAGGACAACTTTAATCATTCTTTAAAAAGATCTCCCCAGTGGTAGTTACGGTTCCGACTTAACACCTTATCAGGTTATAATGATAGAACTGCTTATTCCAAATCTTAAAAAAATCTGTAAAGCAGATATGTAACTTTGCAAAGTAGACAAAAAGGAAAATCTATCCAAAAGGTACAAAAATCTCCTTAACAAAAACTTACAGTTTAAAATGTTCAGTATAAGGGTTGATTAAAAGCCAAAAGGTACACAAATCAGCAAGTACCCAACATTTCATTAATACTTCATTGATATTATTCAAGTAATTATACTGCATTAATTTTCATTTGAATATCATGTAATTAAAACTGTCCGGTAGGACAGTTGTATGTTATAAGGGTTGATCGTCAAAAACTGCACGAAAAAGCGTAACGTTGAAAAGCACCCAACTTTGACAATTTTTTTCTCTTTTTCTATAAAAGATAAAATACCCAAATTTTCTTTGTAATATAGGGAAAATCCTCCTTTATAACAGTAATTTTTTTGCAACAACCTACAGGGGGTGGACAAAAGAATGGAAACACTTGACTTTTGGCATCATAATGATTGAACATGTTCAAATCAATCAAAACTTGACATATTTCAATGTTTTTTTTTTAAATTCTGCAATTTGCTATGGCTTTTTAACCTACCTTTTTTTTAAAAAACAAAAGAAATTTAAGGAAATTGTTTATAACCTTCTAGAAATGGCGGACCTCTCAGACTTTCAAAGAGGCCAAATTGTTGGTGCTCGAATGGCAGTGTAACAGAATGTGCCCGAATATTTGGCGTTTCAAGAGGTAATGTCTCAAAAGTAATGACTGCTTTTGAAAGAGAAGGGAAAACGTCCTTAGCCAAGCACAGGTCTGGTCGAAAGTCGAAGTTGTCTGAGAGAGACCGTCGGACTCTGAAGCGAATTGTTAGAGCTGATCGCAAGACCACAGCTCCTAAAATCACTATTGAGCTCAATAGACATGTCCAGAACTCAGTTTCCACAAAAGTATTTTGATGATTTTTCAAGGTGTTTCCATTTTTTTGTCCACCCCCTGTAGATCTGATAGATTTTGAGAAAAAAAAAAAAATGCTGCAAATGAGCAAAAACGGCTTTTTCAAAAATTGTTCTTGTTGTTGTTGTTACCTTTTTTGTAAACTCAGTAGCGCCTAAACGCGCGAACCGATTTTCATGTATGAAGTTTCGTACGATTCGGAATTTTATGTAGATGCGCCTTTTGGGGATCTCGACGCTGTACAACGAATGGGGAAGGAGTTAACCCCTTTATGTAAGGCTCCCTTCAAAATTATTATTACTCATTACTCAGTAAATCTTGGCCTGATTTTGACAAAAATTGGTAGAATGAAAGGGTTACCCAAGTACTCCTCTATGTAACATTAAAGCGACGATCTGCTCTTACATCTGTTGAGGGGAAGTACAGCAATGGTTTCAAATTATCGACGCGTTAACCGATTTTCATGAATGAAATGTCATTCGAATGGAAATTTTGTACAGATTTGCACATTAAAAGCCTCGACGCTGTGCCACTTAAGAAGGAGAGTTTGTCGCACGCAAGTAAAGCCCTTTCTAAAACTATTATTACTAATATTTCTATAACACTGTCTGGATTGATAAAGTTTAGCAAGAAGAAGTGGTTAAAGCTTCCCTACGTGACTCCACAGCGCCATTATGCTCTTACACCTACTAAGAGGAAGTATTGCAAACGTTTAAATTATCAACGCGTGAACTGATTTACGTCAATGAATTGTCATTCGATTCGATATTTTATGTGGATAAAGCTTTTGTGGATCTCGAGTTTTCAACCCTAAATATCTCGTTTTCTGCTTGATAGATTTTTACTAAATTTTACACAATTATAGACAATAGTAGTCTTCGTACAAACGTAAAATATAAACAAAATCTATCGAGTAGTTTTCGAGATATTTGAAGTTAAAGTTTTCACTTTATAGAACGGAAACAAACTTTAACCCAAAATATCTTGTTTTCTGTTCGATAGATTTTTACTAAATTTTACACAATTATAGACAATAGTAGTCTCCATATATAGATAAAATATTAACAAAATCTACCGAGTAGTTTTCGAGATATTTGAAGTTAAAGTTTTCTCTTTATAGAACGGAAACAAACTTTAACCCCAAATATCTCGTTTTCTGCTCGATAGATTTTTACTAAAATTGACACAATTATAGGCAACAGTAGTCTTCGTACACAGGTAAAATATAAACAAAATCCATCTAGTAGTTTTTGAGATATTGGAAGTTGAAGTTTTCTCTTTATAGAACGGAAACTAACTTTAACCCTAAATATCTTGTTTTCTGCTCGATAGATTTTTACTAAAATTGACACAATTATAGGCAACAGTAGTCTTCGTACACAGGTAAAATATAAACAAAATCCATCTAGTAGTTTTTGAGATATTGGAAGTTGAAGTTTTCTCTTTATAGAACGGAAACTAACTTTAACCCTAAATATCTTGTTTTCTGCTCGATAGATTTTTACTAAAATTGACACAATTATAGGCAACAGTAGTCTTCGTACACAGGTAAAATATAAAAAAAATCTATCGAGTAGTTTTCGAGATATTTGAAGTTAAAGTTTTCTCTTTATAGAACGGAAACAAACTTTAACCCCAAATATCTCGTTTTCTGCTCGATAGATTTTTACTAAATTTTACACAATTATAGACAATACTAGTCTCTATATATAGATAAAATATTAACAAAATCTACCGAGTACTTTTCGAGATATTTGAAGTTAAAGTTTTCTCTTTATAGAACGGAAACAAACTTTAACCCCAAATATCTCGTTTTCTGCTCGATAGATTTTTACTAAAATTGACACAATTATAGGCAACAGTAGTCTTCGTACACAGGTAAAATATAAAAAAAATCTATCGAGTAGTTTTCGAGATATTTGAAGTTAAAGTTTTCTCTTTATAGAACGGAAACAAACTTTAACCCCAAATATCTCGTTTTCTGCTCGATAGATTTTTACTAAAATTGACACAATTATAGGCAACAGTAGTCTTCGTACACAGGTAAAATATAAACAAAATCTACCGAGTAGTTTTCGAGATATTTGAAGTTAAAGTTTTCTCTTTATAGAACGGAAACAAACTTTAACCCCAAATATCTCGTTTTCTGCTCGATAGATTTTTACTAAAATTGACACAATTATAGGCAACAGTAGTCTTCGTACACAGGTAAAATATAAAAAAAATCTATCGAGTAGTTTTCGAGATATTTGAAGTTAAAGTTTTCTCTTTATAGAACGGAAACAAACTTTAACCCCAAATATCTCGTTTTCTGCTCGATAGATTTTTACTAAAATTGACACAATTATAGGCAACAGTAGTCTTCGTACACAGGTAAAATATAAAAAAAATCTATCGAGTAGTTTTCGAGATATTTGAAGTTAAAGTTTTCTCTTTATAGAACGGAAACAAACTTTAACCCCAAATATCTCGTTTTCTGCTCGATAGATTTTTACTAAAATTGACACAATTATAGGCAACAGTAGTCTTCGTACACAGGTAAAATATAAACAAAATCTACCGAGTAGTTTTCGAGATATTTGAAGTTAAAGTTTTCTCTTTATAGAACGGAAACAAACTTTAACCCCAAATATCTCGTTTTCTGCTCGATAGATTTTTACTAAAATTGACACAATTATAGACAATACTAGTCTCTATATATAGATAAAATATTAACAAAATCTACCGAGTAGTTTTCGAGATATTTGAAGTTAAAGTTTTCTCTTTATAGAACGGAAACAAACTTTAACCCCAAATATCTCGTTTTCTGCTCGATAGATTTTTACTAAAATTGACACAATTATAGGCAACAGTAGTCTTCGTACACAGGTAAAATATAAACAAAATCTACCGAGTAGTTTTCGAGATATTTGAAGTTAAAGTTTTCTCTTTATAGAACGGAAACAAACTTTAACCCCAAATATCTCGTTTTCTGCTCGATAGATTTTTACTAAAATTGACACAATTATAGACAATACTAGTCTCTATATATAGATAAAATATTAACAAAATCTACCGAGTAGTTTTCGAGATATTTGAAGTTAAAGTTTTCTCTTTATAGAACGGAAACAAACTTTAACCCCAAATATCTCGTTTTCTGCTCGATAGATTTTTACTAAAATTGACACAATTATAGGCAACAGTAGTCTTCGTACACAGGTAAAATATAAAAAAAATCTATCGAGTAGTTTTCGAGATATTTGAAGTTAAAGTTTTCTCTTTATGGAACGGAAACAAACTTTAACCCCAAATATCTCGTTTTCTGCTCGATAGATTTTTACTAAAATTGACACAATTATAGGCAACAGTAGTCTTCGTACACAGGTAAAATATAAAAAAAATCTATCGAGTAGTTTTCGAGATATTTGAAGTTAAAGTTTTCTCTTTATAGAACGGAAACAAACTTTAACCCCAAATATCTCGTTTTCTGCTCGATAGATTTTTACTAAAATTGACACAATTATAGGCAACAGTAGTCTTCGTACACAGGTAAAATATAAAAAAAATCTATCGAGTAGTTTTCGAGATATTTGAAGTTAAAGTTTTCTCTTTATAGAACGGAAACAAACTTTAACCCCAAATATCTCGTTTTCTGCTCGATAGATTTTTACTAAAATTGACACAATTATAGGCAACAGTAGTCTTCGTACACAGGTAAAATATAAACAAAATCCATCTAGTAGTTTTCGAGATATTTGAAGTTAAAGTTTTCTCTTTATAGAACGGAAACAAACTTTAACCCCAAATATCTCGTTTTCTGCTCGATAGATTTTTACTAAAATTGACACAATTATAGGCAACAGTAGTCTTCGTACACAGGTAAAATATAAACAAAATCTACCGAGTAGTTTTCGAGATATTTGAAGTTAAAGTTTTCTCTTTATAGAACGGAAACAAACTTTAACCCCAAATATCTCGTTTTCTGCTCGATAGATTTTTACTAAAATTGACACAATTATAGGCAACAGTAGTCTTCGTACACAGGTAAAATATAAACAAAATCTACCGAGTAGTTTTCGAGATATTTGAAGTTAAAGTTTTCTCTTTATAGAACGGAAACAAACTTTAACCCCAAATATCTCGTTTTCTGCTCGATAGATTTTTACTAAAATTGACACAATTATAGGCAACAGTAGTCTTCGTACACAGGTAAAATATAAAAAAAATCTATCGAGTAGTTTTCGAGATATTTGAAGTTAAAGTTTTCTCTTTATAGAACGGAAACAAACTTTAACCCCAAATATCTCGTTTTCTGCTCGATAGATTTTTACTAAATTTTACACAATTATAGACAATACTAGTCTCTATATATAGATAAAATATTAACAAAATCTACCGAGTAGTTTTCGAGATATTTGAAGTTAAAGTTTTCTCTTTATAGAACGGAAACAAACTTTAACCCCAAATATCTCGTTTTCTGCTCGATAGATTTTTACTAAAATTGACACAATTATAGACAATACTAGTCTCTATATATAGATAAAATATTAACAAAATCTACCGAGTAGTTTTCGAGATATTTGAAGTTAAAGTTTTCTCTTTATAGAACGGAAACAAACTTTAACCCCAAATATCTCGTTTTCTGCTCGATAGATTTTTACTAAATTTTACACAATTATAGACAATACTAGTCTCTATATATAGATAAAATATTAACAAAATCTACCGAGTAGTTTTCGAGATATTTGAAGTTAAAGTTTTCTCTTTATAGAACGGAAACAAACTTTAACCCCAAATATCTCGTTTTCTGCTCGATAGATTTTTACTAAAATTGACACAATTATAGACAATACTAGTCTCTATATATAGATAAAATATTAACAAAATCTACCGAGTAGTTTTCGAGATATTTGAAGTTAAAGTTTTCTCTTTATAGAACGGAAACAAACTTTAACCCCAAATATCTCGTTTTCTGCTCGATAGATTTTTACTAAAATTAACACAATTATAGGCAACAGTAGTCTTCGTACACAGGTAAAATATAAACAAAATCCATCTAGTAGTTTTCGAGATATTTGAAGTTAAAGTTTTCTCTTTATAGAACGGAAACAAACTTTAACCCCAAATATCTCGTTTTCTGCTCGATAGATTTTTACTAAAATTGACACAATTATAGACAATACTAGTCTCCATATATAGATAAAATATTAACAAAATCTACCGAGTAGTTTTCGAGATATTTGAAGTTAAAGTTTTCTCTTTATAGAACGGAAACAAACTTTAACCCCAAATATCTCGTTTTCTGCTCGATAGATTTTTACTAAAATTGACACAATTATAGGCAACAGTAGTCTTCGTACACAGGTAAAATATAAACAAAATCCATCTAGTAGTTTTCGAGATATTTGAAGTTAAAGTTTTCTCTTTATAGAACGGAAACAAACTTTAACCCCAAATATCTCGTTTTCTGCTCGATAGATTTTTACTAAAATTGACACAATTATAGACAATACTAGTCTCTATATATAGATAAAATATTAACAAAATCTACCGAGTAGTTTTCGAGATATTTGAAGTTAAAGTTTTCTCTTTATAGAACGGAAACAAACTTTAACCCCAAATATCTCGTTTTCTGCTCGATAGATTTTTACTAAAATTGACACAATTATAGACAATACTAGTCTCCATATATAGATAAAATATTAACAAAATCTACGGAGTAGTTTTCGAGATATTTGAAGTTAAAGTTTTCTCTTTATAGAACGGAAACAAACTTTAACCCCAAATATCTCGTTTTCTGCTCGATAGATTTTTACTAAAATTGACACAATTATAGACAATACTAGTCTCCATATATAGATAAAATATTAACAAAATCTACCGAGTAGTTTTCGAGATATTTGAAGTTAAAGTTTTCTCTTTATAGAACGGAAACAAACTTTAACCCCAAATATCTCGTTTTCTGCTCGATAGATTTTTACTAAAATTGACACAATTATAGACAATACTAGTCTCTATATATAGATAAAATATTAACAAAATCTACCGAGTAGTTTTCGAGATATTTGAAGTTAAAGTTTTCTCTTTATAGAACGGAAACAAACTTTAACCCCAAATATCTCGTTTTCTGCTCGATAGATTTTTACTAAATTTTACACAATTATAGACAATACTAGTCTCTATATATAGATAAAATATTAACAAAATCTACCGAGTAGTTTTCGAGATATTTGAAGTTAAAGTTTTCTCTTTATAGAACGGAAACAAACTTTAACCCCAAATATCTCGTTTTCTGCTCGATAGATTTTTACTAAATTTTACACAATTATAGACAATACTAGTCTCTATATATAGATAAAATATTAACAAAATCTACCGAGTAGTTTTCGAGATATTTGAAGTTAAAGTTTTCTCTTTATAGAACGGAAACAAACTTTAACCCCAAATATCTCGTTTTCTGCTCGATAGATTTTTACTAAATTTTACACAATTATAGACAATACTAGTCTCTATATATAGATAAAATATTAACAAAATCTACCGAGTAGTTTTCGAGATATTTGAAGTTAAAGTTTTCTCTTTATAGAACGGAAACAAACTTTAACCCCAAATATCTCGTTTTCTGCTCGATAGATTTTTACTAAAATTGACACAATTATAGGCAACAGTAGTCTTCGTACACAGGTAAAATATAAAAAAAATCTATCGAGTAGTTTTCGAGATATTTGAAGTTAAAGTTTTCTCTTTATAGAACGGAAACAAACTTTAACCCCAAATATCTCGTTTTCTGCTCGATAGATTTTTACTAAATTTTACACAATTATAGACAATACTAGTCTCTATATATAGATAAAATATTAACAAAATCTACCGAGTAGTTTTCGAGATATTTGAAGTTAAAGTTTTCTCTTTATAGAACGGAAACAAACTTTAACCCCAAATATCTCGTTTTCTGCTCGATAGATTTTTACTAAATTTTACACAATTATAGACAATACTAGTCTCTATATATAGATAAAATATTAACAAAATCTACCGAGTAGTTTTCGAGATATTTGAAGTTAAAGTTTTCTCTTTATAGAACGGAAACTAACTTTAACCCTAAATATCTTGTTTTCTGCTCGATAGATTTTTACTAAAATTGACACAATTATAGGCAACAGTAGTCTTCGTACACAGGTAAAATATAAAAAAAATCTATCGAGTAGTTTTCGAGATATTTGAAGTTAAAGTTTTCTCTTTATAGAACGGAAACAAACTTTAACCCCAAATATCTCGTTTTCTGCTCGATAGATTTTTACTAAATTTTACACAATTATAGACAATACTAGTCTCTATATATAGATAAAATATTAACAAAATCTACGGAGTAGTTTTCGAGATATTTGAAGTTAAAGTTTTCTCTTTATAGAACGGAAACTAACTTTAACCCTAAATATCTTGTTTTTTGCTCGATAGATTTTTACTAAAATTGACACAATTATAGGCAACAGTAGTCTTCGTACACAGGTAAAATATAAAAAAAATCTATCGAGTAGTTTTCGAGATATTTGAAGTTAAAGTTTTCTCTTTATAGAACGGAAACAAACTTTAACCCCAAATATCTCGTTTTCTGCTCGATAGATTTTTACTAAATTTTACACAATTATAGACAATACTAGTCTCTATATATAGATAAAATATTAACAAAATCTACCGAGTAGTTTTCGAGATATTTGAAGTTAAAGTTTTCTCTTTATAGAACGGAAACAAACTTTAACCCCAAATATCTCGTTTTCTGCTCGATAGATTTTTACTAAATTTTACACAATTATAGACAATACTAGTCTCTATATATAGATAAAATATTAACAAAATCTACCGAGTAGTTTTCGAGATATTTGAAGTTAAAGTTTTCTCTTTATAGAACGGAAACTAACTTTAACCCTAAATATCTTGTTTTCTGCTCGATAGATTTTTACTAAAATTGACACAATTATAGGCAACAGTAGTCTTCGTACACAGGTAAAATATAAAAAAAATCTATCGAGTAGTTTTCGAGATATTTGAAGTTAAAGTTTTCTCTTTATAGAACGGAAACAAACTTTAACCCCAAATATCTCGTTTTCTGCTCGATAGATTTTTACTAAATTTTACACAATTATAGACAATACTAGTCTCTATATATAGATAAAATATTAACAAAATCTACGGAGTAGTTTTCGAGATATTTGAAGTTAAAGTTTTCTCTTTATAGAACGGAAACAAACTTTAACCCCAAATATCTCGTTTTCTGCTCGATAGATTTTTACTAAATTTTACACAATTATAGACAATACTAGTCTCTATATATAGATAAAATATTAACAAAATCTACCGAGTAGTTTTCGAGATATTTGAAGTTAAAGTTTTCTCTTTATAGAACGGAAACAAACTTTAACCCCAAATATCTCGTTTTCTGCTCGATAGATTTTTACTAAAATTGACACAATTATAGGCAACAGTAGTCTTCGTACACAGGTAAAATATAAACAAAATCCATCTAGTAGTTTTTGAGATATTGGAAGTTGAAGTTTTCTCTTTATAGAACGGAAACTAACTTTAACCCTAAATATCTTGTTTTCTGCTCGATAGATTTTTACTAAAATTGACACAATTATAGGCAACAGTAGTCTTCGTACACAGGTAAAATATAAACAAAATCCATCTAGTAGTTTTTGAGATATTGGAAGTTGAAGTTTTCTCTTTATAGAACGGAAACTAACTTTAACCCTAAATATCTTGTTTTCTGCTCGATAGATTTTTACTAAAATTGACACAATTATAGGCAACAGTAGTCTTCGTACACAGGTAAAATATAAAAAAAATCTATCGAGTAGTTTTCGAGATATTTGAAGTTAAAGTTTTCTCTTTATAGAACGGAAACTAACTTTAACCCTAAATATCTTGTTTTCTGCTCGATAGATTTTTACTAAAATTGACACAATTATAGGCAACAGTAGTCTTCGTACACAGGTAAAATATAAAAAAAATCTATCGAGTAGTTTTCGAGATATTTGAAGTTGAAGTTTTCTCTTTATAGAACGGAAACTAACTTTAACCCTAAATATCTTGTTTTCTGCTCGATAGATTTTTACTAAAATTGACACAATTATAGGCAACAGTAGTCTTCGTACACAGGTAAAATATAAAAAAAATCTATCGAGTAGTTTTCGAGATATTTGAAGTTAAAGTTTTCTCTTTATAGAACGGAAACTAACTTTAACCCTAAATATCTTGTTTTCTGCTCGATAGATTTTTACTAAAATTGACACAATTATAGGCAACAGTAGTCTTCGTACACAGGTAAAATATAAAAAAAATCTATCGAGTAGTTTTCGAGATATTTGAAGTTAAAGTTTTCTCTTTATAGAACGGAAACAAACTTTAACCCCAAATATCTCGTTTTCTGCTCGATAGATTTTTACTAAATTTTACACAATTATAGACAATACTAGTCTCTATATATAGATAAAATATTAACAAAATCTACCGAGTAGTTTTCGAGATATTTGAAGTTAAAGTTTTCTCTTTATAGAACGGAAACAAACTTTAACCCCAAATATCTCGTTTTCTGCTCGATAGATTTTTACTAAATTTTACACAATTATAGACAATACTAGTCTCTATATATAGATAAAATATTTACAAAATCTACCGAGTAGTTTTCGAGATATTTGAAGTTAAAGTTTTCTCTTTATAGAACGGAAACAAACTTTAACCCCAAATATCTCGTTTTCTGCTCGATAGATTTTTACTAAATTTTACACAATTATAGACAATACTAGTCTCTATATATAGATAAAATATTAACAAAATCTACCGAGTAGTTTTCGAGATATTTGAAGTTAAAGTTTTCTCTTTATAGAACGGAAACAAACTTTAACCCCAAATATCTCGTTTTCTGCTCGATAGATTTTTACTAAATTTTACACAATTATAGACAATACTAGTCTCTATATATAGATAAAATATTAACAAAATCTACCGAGTAGTTTTCGAGATATTTGAAGTTAAAGTTTTCTCTTTATAGAACGGAAACAAACTTTAACTCCAAATATCTCGTTTTCTGCTCGATAGATTTTTACTAAAATTGACACAATTATAGGCAACAGTAGTCTTCGTACACAGGTAAAATATAAACAAAATCCATCTAGTAGTTTTTGAGATATTGGAAGTTGAAGTTTTCTCTTTATAGAACGGAAACTAACTTTAACCCTAAATATCTTGTTTTCTGCTCGATAGATTTTTACTAAAATTGACACAATTATAGGCAACAGTAGTCTTCGTACACAGGTAAAATATAAACAAAATCCATCTAGTAGTTTTTGAGATATTGGAAGTTGAAGTTTTCTCTTTATAGAACGGAAACTAACTTTAACCCTAAATATCTTGTTTTCTGCTCGATAGATTTTTACTAAATTTTACACAATTATAGACAATAGTAGTCTTCGTACACAGGTAAAATATAAAAAAAATCTATCGAGTAGTTTTCGAGATATTTGAAGTTATAGAGTTAACTTTGTACAATTGCTAACAATTAACATTAAGATTGGTATTTTAAACATTCCTGTTCTCTCTTCTAAAATAAAATAACAATTTTCCAAAGCAAATTACTGATGGGTGTCTGCGAAATTGCTTTGAAGTTGAAGAGTTAGGGGTGAGCGTTAGGGTCTACCTATTTATAGAGTTCTTGTGGTCTTTACAGAAATAAAACCCTTTCCACCCTTCATCAGAACCCTTTCCGTCTTTCACTCTCGAATACTGGTACATT
The DNA here is from genome assembly GCF_049639745.1 of Rhodnius prolixus. Classification (NCBI taxonomy): domain Eukaryota; kingdom Metazoa; phylum Arthropoda; class Insecta; order Hemiptera; family Reduviidae; genus Rhodnius; species Rhodnius prolixus. Next base: position 38,019,362 of record NW_027411614.1, on the reverse strand, counting down.
CTCTCTATTCCATCCCTAACGCCGTATTTTTTATTCCATACCGCATCGGGTTAGCAGTGAGCCGCTGCTACCTGAGCACTTCAGTTTCACCTTTGTGACTAAAGCCGATATAGTTTTTCTTTTCTTCAATAGAAGAACTTTCTTCTTCCGATATTCTTCTTTAGTTGCTTCAATCTGCATACTCTATTCACCTCTATATATGCAAATGGGAGTGGAAGGCCGCAAACTACCACCAGTAGATCGCAGCACTATTTTTATTATGTTCTGATTTTTTGTCTCCTTTTCTACACTTAATGTAGTATTAAAAATAAAAATAAAAATGTTACTTCTACAATATACAGTAAAATATCTTTAGCATCCGTCATTTTCGTAGTTCTTGTCTGTTTCTTGTGAGTGCACAGAAGACAGCTCCGGATGCCCAGATTGTCTTATTACGGTAGAAAACTGAAGTTTTAGAGGTTACATTCATTCCATGGAATGAATCCCCACTAGGAGTTTCTCTTACTTAGTTTATACAATTACCTTACATTAGAATTTAATGTTCTATGGCCACTAACATTAAATAGGCAGTTAGATTTTGAGAAACAGTTATTGTAAAAGTGCCTTTTATTGCAAGAAGTTTCTAGGCACTTCTCAGAGGTTTAGAAGGGCGTGTCAGATCTACTCCACGTTTAATGCCATGAAGATAGATGGTTGGTGGAGTTCCAATGCAAAATTCGGGAGATTCCTCGCAATATTGACAATATGATCTACTCGGGGTTTACTCTTACCTGCTTGAACAGTTACCCATCCAGAGTCCATTCCTGGACGTCCAAAGGAATTCATGACCTCACCTTTCCTCATTCTTCATCACTCTCTCTCTCTCTCTTTCTGTTCTCCTTAACCGCATATCATAATGTACCTAATCTAATTTCCTTCATTTCATCAGCTTCTCTATGTAGTTTGTACAAATCTGTTATCTCTCCTACTCCCTTAAAGTAACCTACCAAATATAGAAAAAAATTTAAGTAAATAACAACCCAAAATTTACAATATTATTCCAAACAACTCATTCAGCTTATTTTCTTTAGATCAGGAAAAAAAACTATTCAAATAAATAAAACAATGATAATATATAGGGAAGGGATTAATAAGGAATTAGGGATTAGTGTTTACTAGATGCCATCGCGGAGATCCCTGGTTCGAATCCAGCTGCTGGGCCCTTAGATTTTCTCTTTCTAGGAGTTTCTTAGTGCTCACTATCCGGTGATGGACAACATTGTCCGGAAACTGGTATTGCACTGAAAAAAGCTCCGGGTGCTAATAACCTGACGCTCCTTGAATTTTAAAAAAATATAAAATTAAAATTACTAGCTAAATTGAAGAATTTAGAAGAAAGTAGAAGTACTGAAATTGAATACTAGCATTATTGTACACGTAATTGATTATTGTAATTGATTATTATTATTAAACAATATTGCGAAAATAAAAATTTATATCTTGGCTTTCTGTTCGAATTTCACATTCATCTTGCAAAATTCATAGAGTGCAATATTTCAGAGAGACAAAATAATTCTCTTCTTATTACTTATTACTGTTAGCTCATATATGAATATTTAGGAATCCGCTTTTATACTTCCGATGGCGACAGTGTTATAAAATAAAGAACACGTATCTTTTGGGTCTGCAATATCTGAGAGTCTGTTCCAGCCCGTATATCAAGTATGAATAAATTATTGGAGGAGTACCCAATATAGTTTGTTTGGAATGGACCTTCCTTACTTGCAACAAAATTTCAATGTATATTTTCATTGAATTATTTCTGAATGAAAAGTTGAATGGACGACATATGAACTTGTTACATTATTATACCGTTGAATAAAGTATGTGTGTTAGATTTTGTAAGTTGTCTGAAAAAACGATCAGCACTTAAAATGATAAAACAATAAATTATTCTTTTTTGTTACCGCCCCATTCCATCATTTATTGCTTACTCTTAGATTAGATTAGATCCAGTAGGGCGGCCTTTAAGGGCCTACGCCACCGCGACCCAATGGATTTATTGCCTCCTCTAACTATTGCAAGTAAATTCCTTAAGGGGTTATAGGCAGTCAGAGGCGCCAAAAAAGTCATTTTTTCTAATTTTTGGGGGGAAAAACGTGTTTACTTTTTTATTCGGGAACTTTTGCGTCATATCAGTCCATGTTTAAAGAACTTATTGTAATTTTTTCGTTACAAATTAATAATAATTGTACTAATGGCGAATATTTTAATGCAACACGTCAAAAAAATGCAACCCTCTCGTGGACATGATATCTTGAGACTGGATCATCTGAAATCAAAATTTCGAAAAGATTTCGTTAGTAGATGACTTTATCTCGTACTTGAACGAAGGATTTAGAAAAAAATTGAATTTTTAATTTTTGGGACAACTTTAAAGTTTGATTCACGATTTTCACTAAAAAAAATTGACCATTTTATGTTTGTAAAACAAGTTCTATTCATTGAAAAAAAAAAATCCTTCGTCCAAGTACGATTTTAATATGTGTAAAAGAAATACGTAAAATTTCAAAAAGATCGGTGCAGTAGATTTTGAGATATCGTGTCCACCGACTTTGAAAACGTAGTTTTGAGAAAAATGCGTTTAAAGTTTTCAGCGGTTAAAGGTTTGCGAATAAAACCTGGATAATCTTTTTTTCAACTTACACTGTGTCATCGATTCCAGGCCCATAATCAAGTTTTCCGATTTCTGCTGTCTGCGTAGGATTCTTGCCTCCCGCGTAGCAAGTTGAGCTCTGTGCTCAGCGATGGTAATTCGAACGGTCGCGGCTTGTAAACACTTTCACTCTTGCAATTTTGCTCGGATCGACTTGAAATTTTAGGACAACATTCCTGAGATACTATACTTTAATATAAATTTTTTTTAAAAAAATCGATTTTTTCAAATTTCTGACTGCCTATAACCCCTTAAACAGTGTTTGTAAGTTGCAATGCAAACAATTATTTCGACCATTTTTAAACTATTTCTTTAAATGAAAAATCGGAGGAAGCTCGTACTTCTTCATAATCTTTGACCACCACATCCAAATTTCCGCCGTTTATATTGTTTCACTTTTGCCTTTTAACTTCGTTTTAGAGCAGCAATCTCCTTAATTATTCAGATTTATCAAAAGGCAATTTATAACTTACAAGATAATTCATGGTCCGTTTTTGGATTACAATATAATTTATACTTTTTTCCAATAATTTTCGCAAAAATTTATGTTATAACGTTACTTTTCATCTTTATAAATTTATTAAACTAAAAATTTCATTTTAAAATGAAGGATAAAAATTGAAGTGTCCAAAGTGAAAGATTGGAGCAGGCTAATGAGAAGCTTCGTGTATTTTGTAGTTGTCCTGTACTTATAATTAATTCTTTGACTAATTGCTGCAGTGTAGTGATGCTGCCCTGGCAGATAATAGCTAGTTTTCATTCATTTGAGGAAAGACGATCTAGTGTACTTGTGAAAGAAGAACTCAAGTATTTTCCTAGCACCATTTTAATGAAGGGCTGGCAGCTAATTATGTTTGTTAATGCTGTCAAGTTCAACTTTTCTAAAAGAATGACCTAACCATTAACTTTTCTTCTAACTTTTGTTTTCTTTCTAGTTAGTTTAGTGAAGTGTAAAATCTCATTTTGTGATTCACACAATTTTTTTTTTAATTAGTAAAAAGCTAATAACTTTTTTGCATTTTTTTAAATATAGTGTTCGTAGAGTGAGTGATAATGAATAAATAGAAGTAGCAAGAGGTTATGTTGTATGCAACTTCTTCAAAATTAGCTAACTTGAGCTCATCATCACATACTTAATTTATGTTAACGAAGGATAAACTTAACAATCTACACAACGGAATATGACCTACATGCGGTTCACCACTCACGTTACACAAATCCGGTTGTAGATCAGAGCACTGGTGAGATAGCACGTGGGTGTAACTACATACTTCAAACGCATTCAGTGTAAACTTGATTACGTGGAGTACCTTACTTAAGAATAGGAGATATACGGGAAATAGATATATCGTAAGATAATACCTGCTTAAAAACTGTGAAATGATCAGAGTTTGATAAATAATGAGTTTTCATTATGGTGACTTCATAAGATTTGAAATTTTTTTGCACGAATGGCTTATAATTTTTATGTTTACCTCGACTAACTGGTATTGGTGAAAATGAACTAAACATGTGACTTGCCGGCCGTCAAGTGTCCCAAGCAGGTCGTTCTGCTACTAAGTGAAGAGACATCTGAACTCTAATGATAGGACTGCAGTAGGGTAGCCTACGTCTCATCTTCTTTGCCATCGTTCAACTTAATTTTCACCTTACTTTCTAACTGTACCACATTTAGTACAGTTCAAGGACCAATTTACTTCCTGTTCCCTTCCTGCCGCTGTACTGAGTATCAGTACACCAACTTAATTGATGTGCTAATAACTTCTCGTTGTTACTCTACAGTTGTGCTGTTTGTACCTCCATGTTCGTTCACTCCTGCTTTGCGGCCGTTTAGCCCCAAAGCGTGAAGAACATAGTGATATATAAAAATAAATTTGCTTTAAGAAACGGTTTAGATAATTTTTTTGTTTTAATCAAGCATTTTAAAATGTTTAATCTAGTAATTTATTTTTAAAAAATATCAAACGGAGACAAATTATTAACTTTGATTTTTATGGAAATCAATCAATTAGCTATAAAAATAATAAACCAATCAAAATGAAGTGTGAAATAAAGGTATTTAATTACCATTGGGAACGCCGAGATTCCTAAAACAACGGCTACGCCAGTTTTTTTAAATTTCACTCTAATAAAGGAAAATCTTCTCGCAGTTTAGAACACAGCTTTTCTTTTGGCGAAAGGAACTACTGAAATCGAATGAAATCAAAAGTGACCTACGTTTCTTTCAATAAATTCTTTTCCCCTTCACTCTCCATTAAAAATGTTCTTCAAATCTCTTAGATTTTAAATGGAATAAATTATACAAGCATTGCAGTTAAATGTATGCATTTAATTGTCAAGAATCAATCTACATTGTGGGCAAACAATAAATCTTGATTATAGGCAGAAAGTTTATTATTGATTATTGGTAATTTACCCAATAATTTGGTATAATCTTCCATAATTGTCGATTCTGAAGGATCATATAGCAATTCAGTATTCATATCTAAGTATAAATGTTTATGATCTAATTTGCGAAATGGTGTCCCAATTATTTGTTTTGGTAATTGTAGATTTGGTATGATTAATTCATTAGAAATACCAGGATCTGTCAGTTCTTTAGGTGTATTTAGCTGTTTTAATAGGCCACCTATTTTGCGTAATTCTCTGTGTATAAGATCTTGAATGGTGAATGCATGTCTACTGCCAGTTAGAATGGACAATACTATAATAATCACTAAAGAAAGAATCCTGAAAAAAGTACTTTATTCAATTAGCAGTTTCATAAAATGGCTTGTTTTATTATTAACAGGCAGTTTCTAAAAAATAATGTGAATATAAATGGGTTTCCAAATTGGTGATTGCAGCCTTCCATATATTTATTGAAACTGCACTTGATACTTTACTTCTAATGGTTGTTTTGTAAATAATGTTTTTATTTTTAGTTGTTCAGCTTTTATTTATAACAAAAAAACAAAATTCAGTTATAACGGGCTATGCTACGAAAGTCCAATTGGCCAGGTTAAAGGAGGAAATGTTCTGAAAGAACGGAAGTCATCTTCTGTTACAAGTAGACTGAGATATCACGAGCAAACCAACCCAACATTGCCCATCTGTATTGGGATGATCGAAGTGAAATTCCCCACTATAACCCGGAAAAGAAAATAAAAGGGATAGTCATAGACACTCGGTGAGTTAATTCCTAAAAACAAATTCATTCGGTTTAGAGAGTTGTTTGCTTATTTTCTTGTAAGACGATGAGGCTAAGTAGTTATTAATTTTTCGGCAAAGAAAGGATATTTACAGTGGTGCACGCAGGCCCTTTTGCAGGAGCACTAATTGTAGAGTGTTCACACCCGGATAGTTACTTAGCGTGGTTATGTTTATGGAAGTGGAGTACGTCTTGGAGCAAACAGCTAGTACGTGCTGACGTTTCATTCTCCATCTTAAATGAAGCTCAACAGTTCCGATCACGCACCCTCAAATTTTGTTAGTTTCAATCAATGATTTTTCTTTAGGACGCGGGCTGCTAACTTGAAGCATGATCTTGCCTTTAATACATTGTAGATCATAATTGCATGAAAATCATACAGAGTTTTACAAATAAAACAAAACATAGAAAACTTTTGAGGTATTTTTCCATCCCAATCTAGCTAAATTCCTGATAGAGAATCACAAATTGTTGGTGTAGAAAACTAATTTAGTACCAAAAAAATTGAAGTTCACGTCTGAAAATGAAATTACTTTTCCAGTCCGCAGCCCGTGACTTTTCCATTGCCTACCCCGTGCCTAAAAAATAAATAAATAAAATAAATTTTCTCTCTTACCTAAAAGAAAACCATACCATTTTTCCTTGGTTACTAAAAACAAATACATAATTTATTACATATGTATGTATGTTATTTTGAATGTTTTACGTTGGCGTTTGATATTTTAAATATACAGAATAAAAAGAAAACAAGGTAACAACATAAAGGAAATATTATTTTCCCCCTTCCCTAACATTATTATTTTGAACTTACCACCTTTTGGGAGCCATTTACATATTTTTCCATTCCACTTTGAACAGCAATTTATTTTTTCGCTACAATTATTACATTGTTATTTTCTGCTGTAAAAGCTTATCTCCTGTGAAAGTGTTATTCATTGAAGCATAAATAATGGTTGATTCTTTTTTTTTTTTTTTCTACGCTAGGTTATTGGTTGATGTATTAGATTGTGATTGTGGAAAAAGAGTTGTTTTTATGTGATGCAGACATGAAGAGCAAGAAAAGCCGGTTTCTACGCATACTGTTTTATATAGCAAGCTTATTTTTAAATTTGAATTTAAAATAGTGCCACATTCACTTTAATTATTCTCCATTATTTATTAAGAGGAAGAATTGCTGTTATGCCAAAAGTGGCCTCTTTTAAGGATGAATGGAATTATAGTAATCGATTTGTCAAGTCGTCTCTGCTATTAATATCTTTTCTCAATAATTTAATATTACGTACATATTAATATATTTACAATACGGTAATAAATTATTTGATTACTTCTACGTGTTTGTACAAATTTCACAGACTATTTATTCTCTTATCTTCTTTCTGTCAGTTATCATGTTTGGATATCTGCCGATATTTGTATAATACATTGAATGGATTCATCTTTTAGGAAGGTGTCCATATCGTATATTTGTTCCGTTTCTAATTTTATGATAACATTTCTTTTAAGGCTTGTTCTAATACATAAATAATTATAATAAATAATAACTGATTTAATGGCAAAAGAAAATTAATAGTATTTGCAATAAACTGATCTATAATCGCTAAGACCAAAAATAAAAACTTACCATTCAATTCCATAAATTAACCAAATTAATGTCCCTTTGTTTTACTCATTAAAAAAATAAATAAATACAAATTAGTTATAAAAGTTACCTTGAATTTACGGGGAAAAAAAGTTTACACGGTGATAACTTGGGAACACTACTGCGGAACGTTTATGATGCTTATTTGCTCTTCATCACCACGTTCTAAAGCTTTCTTCTTGAAGTCTAGGACACACCCTTTAAAAGAAGCGAAGACGTGGAGAGCGGTTGATTTCATCAAAGAAATCCGCTTTTTGAGGGGAAGAAAGAAGCTTTAAAACAATACCTCTCTCTCACTCGCATGTACAGCCTTCGTGAGTACATACTTGATTCAAAGTTAATCCAACAGTTCCACCCTATAGTCAAACATAAAATGGCTAATTTTTGAAAACACTTTTCGAAATACGCGCTTGTTTTCTCCCATCTTTCTTCTGCTAATCCCGCCTAATTCCCGCTGATCGAATATATTTTTGTAGAAACTTTAACTCTTTTTTGAGATGTACTTGGCAAAAAAGACGTGTTCTATGCTAAATGAAATATAACTAGTAACTCTATTCTCACTTAAAAACTAAGAGGCTTCTGGATGTATTGAACTTGACAATTCTAACGTTTACAATAGTAATATGGAGTAAATTTTACTCTTACATCCCCAAAGCTAAAATTAATTTGGTCTTAAACCAACCTGAAAAGTTAAATATATCACGACTCATCGACCGAACTCAACTCAGATAAGCCCCCGTATCATTCAAGAATATCTGTACTTGGCGAAAGAGAATTTCATCCTCATATTCTTTTACAATCATAATGAAAGCATTACTCAAACGGATGAAACAGAGGAGTTTCCCCTTCGTGCCTTATTTCCTTGAAAGAATCCCCGAAAGTATTGGTACCAGTCTCGAAAAAGAATATTCAGGGTAGTGTTCCCATCTTGTTAGCCCACGCCGTGGCAAAGTGATTCTGATCCTCCAGAAAAAAATCTTATAACGAGTATTTTAGTTTCTCGACGTTCCTCCTTGAATGAGATCGTTTCTATATGAATTTTTTGTTGTCATACATATTGTATTCAATATAAATTTGATGTAACTAACTTATCAAATCAACGTTACTTATTAAGTACAGTAATTCTCCCCAGTTGAAGTTATTACTTAAGCTGGCATTACGAGGGTAAGAGTAGTTATATGGTTGGATGGTGATGACTGTGCTGATTGTCTGTAGGTAATTAACAGTTTGAATAAAGCTAACCATTATTGAACATTTAATCGAGATAAGGGTGTGCAAGGTTAGAACTATGTAACTAAATCATGAGATTAAATCAGCTGTAAATTTATTGTTATAAACATAATGCTGGCTCTAATTTTGTGTTAATGTTACTTATAAACTGTTATAATAATCGTTTTAATATTTGAACAGGGTTATCTAATATGTATCTTAATGTATTTATCCTTCTAGTGTTGATACACCCCTTGATTAAGAACAGGTCATCGTTTTCTTACACAAAAAAAATTAATTTTAGTTTTTATAGACTTCCTAGTGGAAAACCAAGAAATGCTTTTCATGGATACCAAGTTCCTTAAATAGTAAATAGGTAAAGATACCAGTAATTATGCTTCAATATTCGAAAATTTCCTTGTGGAAGTAAAGAAATGAGTGTTATGATCACTTCGAGGAATATTTCATCTGAAATGTAGTAATCCTGATTGCTTAAGTGAAATGAGTGAAATTACCGAATTGAAGGAGAGTTCTCTCGTTACAGACAACACTGTCCATCACCGGACAGTGAGCTGTAAGAAGCTCCTAAGAAGAAAAAATCTAAGAGGTCAGCAGATTCCAATCGTTGGTAACATTGAAAATTGAAATATTGGACTCGCATCATAGAAACAACCAAGTGATGTTCGTTTTCTGCTCGTTACAATAGAAGTGATTCCAGAAAAAGAAGACGTAATGTTAGACAGTGTTATTTCTCTTATTCATAGCAATCTGGACTGTCTTACAATTTTAGATTCAAGTTCAAAGTTTGGTGATGTAATGAGAAGACTCGCGCATAAAACATTCAAGATTGACCAACGTTTCGGCTGGCCAGGTTTTGAAAGCTTTCAGAATTAGATGAAAATATGGTTAATTTCGCAGAGCTGGATTATATTGCCGATAATGCAGTATTTGGTGGAGTTCTCTGGCGCAACCATAGCATAGGGATGACCTGCTATCGGCACAGGGTTCAATTATCAGTCTTGGTCTTGATTTCTTATGCAATTATTCAAAATTAGGCATTTTCTGATTTTTTTTTTTGTCATATACGAAATAATATTTATTCAAAATGTTTTATGGGCCACTTGAAAAATATCTAGGGAAATTTCAAGCGTGATTCAGCAAAAATAAAATAAACTAATTTGCATATGCAGCAGGAAAAAAATTACAGACATTGAGGTTTGTGGGTGAAATCTGTAAAACGCGGGAGTTGCATGCTCTCCAAGGATATTTAATAACCTACCACCTCATGTTATGTATCACGTTATTTGAAAGGAGATATAATTCAAGCCTTCTACTCCTGTGAAACAGCAATTTCAACCTTCCTAAAAATGAGAAAAATGTAGAGCGGGCTGTTCAGTGAAATATGGGTAAATCGAGAGAGGAAGGAAACTGGTTGTGCGATAATGAGCTGTAAGTTTGTGGCACCATTACTGCTTCTTCCTGGACCATCTAGTCCTTTCCAAGAGGAATTTGTGCTTTATTTGAGCCTTAAAGTAAAAGGAATATTTACTGGAGCTTTTTTACATAAATCACTTGTATTTTAAGATACATTATTTGACCGTATTGATTTCTCAATTTAGTACAAACTTTTAAAAAGTTTACATGACGTACGTATACATGAGCCAAAATTTAATAAAAATTTGAATTGAATAGGCCATAGGAGGAGTGTTGGAATTTTTCTCTGAAGAGGAAATCTTACAGTCACTGGTTTTTTAGATAATAGAGCGGAATGTAATTTGTCCGATTAAATTACTGCCTTGCACCTCCGTCACCTAACTGTTCTGCCATGATAATCTATTAATAACTTAAAGGGTTAGAATGAATATTGGGAAATGTAGAAAAATTCAATGAATTCATAGACTTAGTGGCTTTAAACCTTGGGTCAACCCCTTGGTGTGAATTTATATACCCGAAGGCAGTAGACTTTAAAAAATTTCAGGAATCGATTTTGGCCGAGGCCATATTTTTATCTTTTAAAGAATGCAGACCAGTTACTATTTTCTAGGTAGACACTACTTCATTATTTATAATACAGATATTGTTATGAGCACTTTGCTCTTTTGCAGGCCTTAGACTGTTCTTCAGCTGAAATGCTTCTCTTCAAGTCAGTAGATTTAGACCTGGCAATATTCATTCATAATTATTATTTGGCTCCATGGACCGCCCAATAGAGGGCCTTGGATTCTTTGATGCGTTTCCGACTGTCATCTTGATTTATTGCCGCTGATTGAGTCCTCTGCTACTCCATTCAACCCAACAGAACCTAGTTCTCAGTATTCCGTCCAGCCTTTTCTCCATAACCTTCTTTGATAGTTAGCTTTCGTCCATTTTAAATACGTGAACTGCCAATTTTATGTTGTCCTACTTGATAATTTGAAATCCATTTTGATTTATTTAAATTAATGATGATCAATTTTGGTAATGTGACGGAGAGAGAACTTAGTAAATCTTACATTGTGAGCATAGTGATCTTGGTTCAAACCATATTTACTTAGTGCCATATTCTGCCAACTGCAAAAGCTTTCTGTCCCTACATAAGTGGTGAGTTCTGGTTGAAGAACAATAAGTCTTGGTGGTTTGGTAAGTAGGTGCGTAGAATAAGAAACATGCAGGAAATGTTTTCAGGAAATGCCAAGTGCGGGGCGTAGAGAAGAGAACCGTAGTTCTGTTAAAGTATTTGTGCGGTGGTGTATTCACTTGAATATAAGAACCCACCTTCCGAGTCTCCTTCTGGATCCTTCCGAATGTAAGTCCTCTCCTCCGCCGCACCCACTAACACTCTCTCTCTCTCTCTCTCACACACACACACACACACACACACGATGTTCACAAACTCCTGCTTCATTTGAATATTATTCTATACAAATCATACATTTTCAGCTACATCTTGTTGATCTTTTGAAATCGCATTTCATACGAAGAATACAAAACACAATTTGGTCCATTTGGTAATTTTATTAAAAAATTATTTTTATTCGTTTACTTTTTATTGAGGCTACTTTTTTAACCCAATGAACCATTTCTAGCGTATAAAAAACTAAATGTAAGAAGGTAAAAGTTGTTTCCTCCAACAAGTAAAGAGGCAACAGAGAATTTATCAAATTCTAAAATCTAGATTTCACTTTCTTTTACTTCGAGAAAATATTTCGTTACCTTTTTTGATTCTGCACTACATTAGAAGTATGAAACCAGAAATATAATGTTCAAAACATGTTTATTTTTGGACATTTTTACGATATCAATTTTTATTGCATTAATCGATAATTTATCAAATACCTATGGGGGAAAAATTAGTAAAAAAAAATTAAATAGTTTTTATATATATTTATATTATAACAGAACCAAAACAGAAAAACAATATAAAATTTATATGAAAAATTTGTGACTTTTTTGTTGCTGAAGTTTGTCTGCTAAACTTTCTATTTCTGGTTTATACTTGGTCCATTTCAAAGCCAAGCAAGCGCCACTGACTTCATCTGTTAATCGATTCCGTTTGTTTGTCTTAATATTATTTGAGTTATGAAATTAGTTATCTTTGAAGATGCGTGTCACCAAAAATGAGCTCGTGTGTCGTAGGTTCGCCATCACTGTTCTAGATTTTCACATCAAATAATTTTGCTGACATAGCGTAAGAATATTAAATTATCTGTTGTGATTTTGGAGATTAATTCTAACTAATTGAAGTTATGTTGCTATTGATTAAAAATTTCGCTTTTCATTATCGGGGGACTACGCCTATAGGTTTTTTAATACTAATTGTGACTGTGTAAGCATGGTGAGTTAATAGAAGAGAGCCACTAGAAGTGGCTTGAGGTGGTCGTAGAGAATCAATAGTACTTTGACTCGGAACACAAAATTGAAGTCTACATTGAGTGTTGCACCAGCTTTATTTAACAAATCATTTGTATTTTCTCTCAGAACCAACGATATGTTATCGAATCTCCACAGTTTTGTCTCTTGAAGCCAGTCTCTGCTGTTTTTTTTTTTTTTATGATTTAAGGCGCGTCAACATCTAAGGTTATTGGCGCCCGGAGCTTTTTTCAGTGCACTGCCGGCCTCCGGACAGTGTTCTCTCATTACAGACAACACTGTCCATCACCGGACAGTGAGCAGTAAGAAGCTCCTAGGAAGAGAAAATCTAAGGGTCAGCAGCTGGATTCGAACCCGGGACCTCCGCGTGGGAGTCCAGTATGCTAACCTCATAGCTAATCCCTTCCCTAGTCTCTACTGTTACCAACAGTTCTGAGACTTTACTCACAAGCGTTTTGTTTTTGAAAATAAGCATCTACACTTGGACTAGAGAGAATTTTCTTTTGACTCTAGACAATTTATTATAGTGGTTGTATTTTTTTGAATTGAAGAGTGTCATGCATGTAGCAAATTAGGAATTCATGAGCATTATTTTTATTATTTTGCCGATGGTGAATACTATAGGTAAAAATATCGCAAATCATTTTGGACCTTATTCCAGCAGACTTAACAGAGAGATAAACATCACAAACACTCGCGTTAGTATAAATTATTAGGCTAATGGGTAGGCAAAAATTCATAGGCTGTGGATGGCCGCTGGAAGAAGGTAGAAGAAGTACGGAAGGTTCCTTTCTATTGATATCCCTTAGTTAAGTTGCTTATCCCACGAAGAAGGAAGACCGTGTGAAAATGTATTCCCTATCGATCCTTTTCTTCTCTTTCTGTTTTTTTTTTCTTTCTTTCTTTCTTTACTTTGAGGTAGAAGTTCAGGTGCTCAGCATGTTGGCGAATGGGGGTTTGGAACCGATTGGAAGCCAAGATCTGTTCAATGCCCGCCGCTTTTCACTATCGGGGGACTACGCCTATACATTACTTAGTATTAGTTGTGGCTGTGTAAAGCGCGTGTGTGGTAGTGGGCTGAGTTAATAGAAGAGAGCCACGAGAAGGGGCTTAAAACATCATGTTGGCATTGGACCAGCTCTGCTCACACGACACGTTCTAGTTTATGTGCTGCACCCTCTCTGCAGACCTCGCACATCTCTTCTGGACCAGTTACCTTCCTCATCCGCGTCCACCAATCAGTCTTTCCCAGCCTCCGGGGATCCTTCTCCCTTATTTCTCTCATTCCGTTTATAAACCAATGAAATTATAGCTAGTATCTATAAAATATTCAGGATTAATCCACGACAAAGAATACTCCATAGTTATCACACTAATTCCATTGTTTGTTTACCCTCTTCAAACAAAAAATGTAGCTAACACCTCTGGTTTAAAAAATAATTTGTATTAATAGTCTTTATTTTATTTCAGAAAAGACATTTGTTCATTGAAAATTACAATTTAGCAGATAATTTGGCAGCTCATTCACCAATTGTTCACTAGTTTGTGAATTTTTTTACAAGAACTCGGCTAGAGAAGACTCATGCGATATTTTCTTTGCTTGTAATTCTAATCCTATTTCAAATTGAAAAAATTTTCTTCGTATGAAGAATTTGTAACATTTTTAGAAATAAGTCGTATCAGTTTTGTATAGAATTTTGACTTTGAAAATAGGAAAGCGCCTATATTCTAGTTTTATGATGCTAAAAACTTACGTGGTCATACCGTATTGGATACTCTAGTACAAGGTTCATTATACATTCTTATCTTCAGTTACTTCATTCACTCCAGCCTAAAATCCAACCCCGTAATTTTATGTTCCAAACTAAACCTTCACACAGGCTTGGAAATTCCATTGGGTTGCCGTAACGCTTCACAAATCAGAAACATTCTTGGTTGCGTTATTTTATCTCTTCTTGCCATCGTATATTTACATTCAACATTTCTAGACCTCGGTCGTTGAGATTTTCTCTACTCGAATCAAGAGAGCGATTACTTCCAAATGTTACTGAGAGTTAAGACTGCTGTGGTAACTTTTTTTTGCTGATGGATTAAGATCGATGTGCCTTTTAGGGCTGTTATTGAGACAGTCAAGATACATAATTAGAAATTTCTCAGTCTGCCTGACAATTTTTTTTCTAAATGAAGGGTTATTCTGTAATGGTTGCTTTCCGAATTAATTTATTTTATTATTATTTTTAGGCTCGTCAACATCTGAGGTCATTGGCACTAGAAGTTTTTTGTATACTTCATCACCGGACAGTTAGCTGCAACTAGCTTCTAGGAATAGAAAAATCTAAGGGCTTACAACTGAATTCGAACCCACTAGTATCTCCATGGGAAAATCCATCCTGTACGCTAATCACTTAGTTATTGTACTTAGTACGCTCCCATTCTTCCCAATTAATTATTTATTAGTCAGATTCAAAGTTTTTAACTCGATTTCTGATTCGAGATTTTATGGACTTCCGATTTCTAAATTATAATGCGAGGTTTTTACCTACATTTCAGAAGGAAATATCTAATAAAATGTGAATTTTAGATGTAAAAAATGCATGAACCATTGTCATCAATAAGCCCTGAATTAACTTTAACTTAGTCCCCAGGTCGAAAGCTCAGAAAAAAAAAGTAATAATGATGATTGAAATTGCCATTATTCTTTCTCTCTTATGGATTAATGAATTAGTCACCAAAAACAATGATTATTGACTATAAAAAAAAGTACGTTGAAGAAACACACAAAGTAATATAATCTTCTTACTTCCTTTTTTGTTTTTAATTTTGTTTCATAACCATGCTCGTGGTTATTTTAGAGTAATATAAAAAGAAATGCTTACTGTTTTTTGTCCAATTTGTTAATAATTCTTCTCATATTTTATATCTTTTTTTTTAAAGCATAATTTTCAAATCATTTAAACCATATAATCATTCAGTGGAAAAACGAATTATTCCAGTAGATAAATTCCATCGTTTTTCAATGCTGGCGCATTGATAATTCTGTTGCTTTCTCTTTCGTTCAGCCATATCAATTTTCTCACAGACAGTTGCTATTTGAGTCAAAATATATAATAACTTCATCTAAAAGAACAGCGAGTAATCTCATTTGTGCTTGGTGCATTACTTCCAGTCTTAAATTAGATTTTATAATTAAGTCTGTACCAACCAGCCTACAGTAAGTTTATTATTAAGTTGTATGTTCCATGTAAAAATGAATCTTCATCAAAATTCATAAAATCACATTCACGTTCTGTGCGTACCTACATATAATGCCCCCTATGTTAGAGAAGAGAAAGAGTCGATGGGGTGGCTGCAGAGTTACAAAAGATTTGACGGAACTCGCATCATTTTTTCTGTACTACCAATTTAAATTCCGTTAAGTGTTTGATACATTTGTAAGAACCAAAATCGCGAAACTTGATGCACCCAGCAAAAAGGACTCATAAGGATATTCACTTCTTTCAGTGCCAGTATGTTAAATTCAGTAATAAACCCAATTTGTAAGGATAAATTCTATAATTAATTTAGGTCTTAAAAAGTGCCAACCTTGAAAATGATTAGAGAATAGAAGAGATTGTCGCGATGACACACCCTAAAGTAGGAATGTATATCTACGTTCAGACGTTATTACTGTTTCTACTATTATTTCTGAATGAATTGATATGAAATTTCCATGAAGGACCAGGCGTTATTAATCAATAAATTTATGAAACCGTAATTCCTGTACAAATAAAAAGAGCCACTCATACGTTTCATTTTTTCAATGAAGTGCATTGTAAATTTAATTGCCTAAACAACAATACAAAAAAGTGGCGGCCAGCTGCCCAGCACAATATACTATATATGTATATGTCTAAGCCTGCATAATGTTTAATGGATATATTACATTATTGATTATGTAGATCAGCAATTTGATGTAAACTGATTTTATACGCTTCATTGCTTTAATGGAATAAATCATCTTTAGATATTAATATCTCGTAGTAATGTGTTACAGTAACGTACTGTTACTGTGTGTTGTATTCTGTACATTCTAACTAGAAATTCATTTTACAGTACTTGCCTACGTAGATTAACATATTTTAAATTTGAATTTCAATTCGTCTCTGCTTGTAATTGATTATGAAGTATAAAAGGTTTGTGATAATTTAGGTTTTCTGATTGTACTTTGAATCCAATAACGTCGAAGAAGGAATAAGAAAAGTGGTTAAATGTGTTAAAATAGTTCCAGGTGCACTTCATTCTAACCAAACGGGAAATTTTTAATTGTATGCAATTTTAATGTTTAGATTCACTTTTTTCTCATCCATAGAAATAAATGTCTATGTGAAAATTGAACTTCATACTCTGAAATAACTGAATATATGTACAAACATCCAATTCTTCCTTCTAGCCACTACCGCGCCAGCTTAGTTCCTCCATTTTCCAGATAATATTCAGTCGGCTTAAACGTTGATCTATACTGACAGATAGAAAATTGTAATATGTACACATTAGAGCGTATGTGATGTACCTAAAAAACTTAGTTTTTGTTTCACTCATATCAATAATAGAGGCTCACTTAGAAATAAGTGTTTAATTGTTTAACTAAGCGACTGTTACTAGCTCAGGGTTTGGCACTTTCAGAAAGAAAAATCTACTCCCTCACACTTTGTCCTGGAGCCTCCTATCAGATTGTTAAGTTCAGTTGATTAGATTGGACTGAAAAGGATGCTTAATTAGCGAAAGCCACAGTAAAATCTATGGGTAGCGATAGCATTGGCTTTTTCACCAATCCTCGTACAATCAAATCTAGATGATTTTTTTTAGCAACAAGTATCTCTTGATGATGGGTATTGTATCTATGATCATATGAAACTGATAGTTAAAAGTTAAAAGATAACGATAAAATATCAAACAAAAAATTTATGAATAGTTTATTAAATATTTATTTTCGAAGTTTCCTTTTTTGTTTTTAGAATAAATAATTTCACATTTAGGTATATGAATTTTTAAAACTAAAATTGAGCATGTTTATATGAAAACTTTATTTTGGACCAGAAGTAAAAAACAAAAAAATAATAATGGTACTATAAATCAAAAACGACCGATATAAAAGTTGGTCACGTGGCTAGAAGGGCTGTGTATCACTGAAAGGACATACACGTGACCCTTGATTATCTATCTTCTCCTTCTACATAGCATAGTTCTGCTGTAGAGCCTACAGCTGTTTTTTTTAGCCCATTTACTGCCACTTTCTTTTGTTTTTCTAGTGAGCAGGGTTTCTTTTTAAAGGAAGTTTTCCTCCAAAATCATCTAGTTCTCCTTTAATCCGAATTTAGTTTCTTTTATTATTGTGAGTTGGAGAAACTAGCCACAATAATTACAAATTCTTATTGTTGATCATTAGAACAATAACAGTAGAGTTCATCATTGAGGCCAGTTAACTGTAAGCCTCAATCCGAATATATACTTCACTAAAGTCCAAGCCGTTATTTTACAAAAAAAATAAATTATACAGTTAATTTACATCCTGCTTAAGCATTCTCATTTTAAGTTTTTTTATTAAGCTGTTTTCTAAACAACATTTTATTTTTTAATGTTACAGGTGCCCGTGGTATAGAAGCACCGTATGCTGTAATGGTATATCTTCACGGAGAGTCATACGAATGGAATTCCGGAAATCATTACGACGGAAGGGTGCTAGCAAGCTTTGGTCACGTAATATTTATAACAGTCAATTTCCGGTTAGGATTACTTGGTATGCATTGTTCTGAAATTTTCTAATTTGTTTTTTTTTTTTGTAATTAATCGATAGATTGTTAAAAATTGCTAATGCTCTGAGGATTGTACTAGGATTGTCGTATTATCTGTACGGTTATACAAAGCAATCCAGGGAAAGGAGCGTACATTCTTTTTTAGTACTGTTGTTCAGTCGTCAATGAGGGTTGCGTACGATCGGATTTAGTATAACCAAGTCAACCAAACTTATGCTTATCAACGTGTGAATTGCATTAGCACTATAGAGTTGAAAATGTAGTTAGGTCTGCAGTGCTAGATAATAATAACTCAGCAGGTGAGACGGTAAAGCAAGTGAAGTAGAAATCTGTACACCAAACTGATTTATCTACCTCTCTATTGATGGATGAAAGTCAGAACCGGTTTGGATATAAATAACATATTAAACATGGCTGCTGCGACTGATACAATCAAAGATGCAACATAGACTCCTTAAATAAACTGCATCTATGGTTCTGTGAGCCAACATTATATTTGATTTTACTAGATTTATCTGTAGCTTTGGATCAGGTGGACCACCATGCGCTTTTTTGATAAACTATCGGGACTAGGATAATCTACTAAAGTGTTAGCTTTGTTAAAAAGACTACGCGGTAAACCGCACGTTGTTAGGATGTAAATAAGGACTTTCCTCGATACAGTTGTTGGAATGAAGCGAAGTTATTAGCTCAGTCCACTCTTATTCTCAATTTTCATAAATGAAAATTATTGGATAATGTTTAGGATCTGACAGAGGATGTTGCTAAAAAAAATTATAAATTCCTTTAAAGAAAAATTCTTTTAGAGCAATTCAGGGATTAATTTGGCCAAGTCAAAGATACTTGCCAGGCTTTAAACCTCCTTCAAATTTCACAATATAAGATACTATTTAAATTAGGTTGGTCGACTCCAAAACCACATTTGCTCCAACATATTCATGAATCCAACATGCTCCTTGTGGATTACTGATTCTGCCCTAAAAGAAATACAGTACTGTTACAGATCCTTTTTTCTTGTACACTGTCGTGTCTAAAGTCAAATTAAATTTTTTCTATAGAACTTCTTTTCATTATCAATGGAAACTACATTCCGTTTTCTTCGCTTACTTTTTTTCGTACTTTTTAAGGTTGTTTGTTCCACACTTTCTTAAGATATTAATCGGGGATCCATCTCTTACGGAATAGCACTCTCGACTTTCGATATATTTAATGCAGCAATACTTTCATAATGTTCAACAAAAACAGTTTCTCTATTTATACGAGTTACGTGTCTTTTGGTGTTAGTGACAAGTCTACAAATAAGATGTAATTCTTAAGCGCCCGTACAAATATTTTGTCTTAGGGAATGATACTCGAAAAACAATATCAATGTGCAGCAGTTATAATCAGCGCTAGCTCTAGGCATGCCCTGATGAATCCCAAGTAGTTGCTTCAAAACCTGAATTCTTTATTTTTTGGTTTTCTGTTTGTGCCTTCAGCAAGGTTGGAATTGAATTGACATCTTTTCGCTTATGTTATGATTGGTTTTTAAAGTACTTCTTCAACTTATTTCCACCGCCTACTATTATCTAAGAACATCGAAATCATTGCTGAACTTTTAAGGAATATCAGCGTTGAATGTAGGAAAAGGCAGTAGTTACAAACAGCAACTGTACTAAATAGTAGAGCAAAAATGGAGAACAAGATGAAATTCGCGATATTTTGTCCTGATGAGATTCACAATGAGAAGGGGAAGTTAAGTTCTTTTTTGAAGAATAATGATTTATCACGTAGAAAGCAGCAATTACTAACTTTTGTATTACGCATTCCTATAACGTATTTCATAAAGACGTCCCCTTCCACTTTATTTTATAGACAGAAAATAAATATTTTAAAGTGAAACGATGAATATTTAAGAGGAAAGTTACAGTTACAGTAGTAATTAGACCATTTCGAAAATTCAGTATCAATTAATGGGACAAAATGTAGGAATATCATATGAGATTATTCTCGGCGCTAGCATTATCCTGACTAATTGGCTCTTTGACATGAACCCATTTCTGTCCTCCATCCATTCTGTTGGCTTACTGGCATACATCTTCACCTAGTCACTGGGTTAATGCCTTATCTTCTGCCTACTATACTACCTGTCCGTTTTTATTCTTCTAATTTATATTCTCCGTGAAGATAGGCAGTTTTATGTTAGTGTTACATAAAACCGTTATCCTCGCTTCTCTGAAGTAATACATCTCTCATTCAACACAAGCACTATGTCCTACAGGCCTCTCCACCTTCACTTCTCATGCTCTCTAGTTGTGATTAATTGTTTAGAAAGATCACGTAGAAGCTTGCTACTACCGCAATAATACGACGAGGACTGATAAAGCAAATGTTAAATTATTTTTTGTTTTAATTTTATATAAAGCACGCAGTATAAATACAAATGTAAGAAATGATGTTATCTTCTGAGTTCACTCTTTTACTGATGTTAAGAAGTATTATGGTCAAATTTTTGAATTGCTACATTTAAACTAAATATGCCAATTATTTTCATTAAATCCGTGAATTTGAAACGTTTTTCCAGGAAAATTATTTTGAAATATATCGTAAGTTTCAGTGAACATAATACTGTTTAGAGTTTTGATTGGTTCTGAAAGAGGTATGGCTTTCATTAAAGTTTTATTTATTTTTACTATATCCAACAAACGAACTCCGTTCTTCATTAAAAAATCACAGGCTTTAGTTTATTTAATGGCTTATATTAATCGATAATTTTGTAAAAAAAGTTTTCTAAAATTTGCATTATTGTATTTAGTGCTGATTTAGTGTGTTATTGACTGTTTGTACTGAGAGAGCATGTCGTTTAAATATTTGTTATGACAGAAAGGGAGATGTTATGAGAGATGTTTAGCTACATATGTTTGTTCACTAATCTTGTTCTAGGCACACTCCTAGATTTATGTATTTTGGGACCCTCTTCTCCCCCTTTTAATTTTATTTGATAAATTTGCTACGTCGGTGAAAACATAACTTTATGTGAGTAATTATTTATGTATATACATATATCTGCGTGTGTTGTGTACACTCGTATAAATTGATTTCAAATAGTAACAGTTCATTAATTAAACAAACAAAATTTGACAAACTTTCTAATATTTTGTATAAAGTTTAAACTGAGTTTAGATCTAATTATTACATAAATAGTAATTATTCAATTTAACAGTTATAGCTTTGTAATAACTCATTAGGTGTTTGATTATAATTTTAATAGCAATTTATTAGTCGGGTTTTGTTTGTTATTAGAATTTTATTTGGCTTCTTTTTACTTTACTTTCTTCTATCAGTTAAGATATATTTTGAGAAACAAATTTTTTTCTAAATTAATGAAGTCATTTTTCCAAATAGCCCCAACGATTTTCTGTCCACTTCGTATTATGTGTACATTTAAAGGCCTAACACATATAAGTATATATTGGACCTTTTTTTGGATAAATTAATTAAGGGTAGTTTTGGGGAATTAGACGTGAATTATATCCTTTAACTGCTGAAAACATCATCCGAGCAGCAGTGAGGAATACTACTATCATTCGTTTTATTATTATTATTTTAAACTATTTTATTCACTATCCTTAGTTCACCACTATCCGTGGGCTCATTTCTATTTTGCTTCAGACACGCCATTATCTGTTACTTTGTATGCTAATGATCCTCTCTTCCAAGGGAGAGAGTTAGTATTGTGTTCATTGCTCTTCTTTGTTTTGGAGATATCTGAGAGTGCATGATACATATTCTGGAAGTGGTACTACAGAAATCATGCCCCGTCAACCATTATGAAATTTCAGGTTTGCCGGGCTATGATTCCGTCAAGCTCTCCCATTTTTTCTAACGCTTATTTGATTGACTTCTACTTTTGATGAACCGCAGTAAGGTGCTCGGTCAGCCCAGCAGTGATCTGTAAGTAATGGTGGGACTTCTCGGTATTTAGAGAGTGCTCTTTTATTTGTCAAAAAATGGTGTTGCCACGCCTGGGACTCATGTATTTGGTATTTGCTTCCGATCAGCTCAGTGCGTTTTATTGGCCAACTTTTCTTCCAGATGTATTTCTGTTCTTTCTATTCTAAGCAAGACATCCGCTAGTATTGCCGTTTGAGAATTGGGGTATAGCTCGTTTCATCTTTCACCTTAAGGGTAGGGTTGCTGAACGGTACGTTGTTCATTAATGTCGATGAATTGGTTTCCGGATCCCTAATAGCTATGTAAGTAATCTTTCCTCAATGAGGACTTAGATTGTTGAGAAATACTCGCATTAGTGTGCAATTGCGGATGGTATGTTTAATTCTGGCAATGCCCTCACAGTACCTGAGTATCACAGTACCTCAGTACCTTCTTGCTACCAGTAGCTCTTTTTGGATCTGCAATTCTACAGGCGAAATCTAGGCTTAATGAATGAAATTATATTATTGTTGTTTCATAATTTACTCTGCTGAAAATTTTCTGATTTTTTTATTTTTTTCTAATAAATTATATATGACTCTTTCACTGCACAAATCGATTAGATCCATTATTTGCAATTTTTTAAGTTTAAGTATCAAAGCACTTGGTTCACTCCATAGCTTTTTATATTTATAATAAATTTCCTAAATAATAAAGATTAACACCATTAAACGGAAAAATTGTTTGGGTCATTAAATAATAATTGATTTTGATTAACTCCTGCTCCTGCAAATCGTTGCAATAATTCAACTCAAATTCAGTAGCAGGGCAATGAATGATAACGGTAAATTTATCTTGAATTTATATCATAAACGGAATTTTAAAAAACATTGTACATTATTTCATCGCATTTCTCCATTTGTTTTATGGAGTTATGGAGTTAATCGAGTTTTGCATTTAACGGCTCATATTACACTATCTATATCAAATTTAAACACAAATAACCCTTTTGATTTATTAAAATCCTCTTGGGAGGTGATTAATCGGAATAAAGATAGATAAGTACAATGAATGACTCCTTAAATACTGGTGTAAAGAGTGAAGCAAAAAGACACCAGAGTAAGGTAGTTACTAACCGTGGCGGGGTAGTGGAGAGTAAGAAAGACCCATCTTAAGTCTTTAGTTACCTCCAGTTACCTTGGCTTTCTTCTTACCCCATTCTCCTGGCGGCCATTGTTACTGAAGAACAAATGGTCGAGATCACAGATGTCTGTATTCAGCCTGGACTGATAACTTTCTTTCTGCTATCTCGTTCAGACACTAATCGCCCTCATACAGATTACCACTACATTGCTCAATTTATTCCACTTTATTTACACACATTCAAGTTTTACATCCTGGTACTATAAAGTTCCTTCTCTCCTAGCATTTATTCTGCTAATTCATCAACGACTTTCATGTTTTAGTACACAACTATTAACTAAATTTCATTTAGAATAAAAAATAGCACTGTATTAAGTCATTCAACAAATGTCCCACCCTCGGTAAATTGAATTTTATTTTCACGAAATATCAGTGTTGTTCTCTTTATAGCAAAAACCTTTAATGACATATCTCAATTCACCATGATTTTAAAGTGTACTATTTTTATTAAGCAAGATGTGTTAGTTTCAAGTCTAGGTGAAGAATGCTGTTGGTTTTCCTTATTTGGAAATGTTATGCTCGCTTGTTTTGATTAAGGTATACTTTCTAAAGTTAGAAAAATCCAGTCTACTTCAGATTACATTTACGCTTAAGAATCTAAGGCTTACAAAATATTCGTTGCTGCAAAACAAACTAAAAGAAAAAAAACAAGGTTGGCAGGGTCTTGGTTCGGTGGGAGCATTGCTTCATAATTAGTGCATCGTAATTATGTATTTTAACATTGGTGATGATTTCCGACCCAACGCTGCGAACAGGAACATAAGAACAAGGTATATAGCGAAGTATTTTGTATTACTTTTTAATCGTAGTAAGAACGCAATAAACAGTTAAATAATCCAATTTGAAATAGTTCAGTTTACTGAGAAGGGAACATGTTTCGATCTTTCAAATCGGTACAATAAATTTTATATTCTAGAAACTTCTCAAACTTCAGTGTTCGTCCACCTGTCCCTAGAAGCTTCCCCACACCGTATATGCTATTCTAAAATAGGAACATTTGAATAAAATAATTAGTAAAATTTAATTTGACCTTGTACTTCTGAATCTTAATTGATTAGAGAGTTTAAATTTACTTCTAACCCAGAATGCTTCTAAATTAATGTTTGACACGTTGGAAAGTTAGTATTTTAGTTAGTAAATGCGGATGGTGGTTGGTGAATAAGGTTTAGAGTTTTAGGCACTGGCAATGACGCACTATCGTGTTTCTGGTTGAACCATATATACAACTCACAGGTTCTTTGTCCATTAACCCACTACGGTTAACCATTATGCATTAAATACAAAATCGTTTAGCAATAGGTTAGGTTGGAGTAAATTTTATGGGCATTATTAATTCATGAACCACATTTCCTAGATCTCTGCACACGCTCTTCATTAACTAAATGGGCACCATTTTACATCCTGTTACAACAGCTATAATTTTATAGCACTAACCGCATGGTTTCACAGGTGTAGACTCTAATTTGGATCAGCTTATATTTTAATTGGCACTCGGGCTTGTATGGAAACTTTAGGGCTTCTAACCAGTACTTAGTATTTGATTGTAAAGTTGGTATCTAACCGGACGTAATATCTAGTTCGGCATTTCTCCAATTTGTCCTATTACCGCAGGTTCCGCAAGGCAGCGGTACTAGATCCTCTTTTTTTACACTGTTTATACGGCTGACTTATCTACTCTCTAATTTAAGGCGCTATTAATAATTCTCCCCATGAATATTGGAATTTATTGGGAGATAAGTTAAGCTGGCCGTTTGTTAGTCGGAGTGAAACAGAGTTGAATGATCTGTGGTTCTCCACGTAGACGAACATGTATCTAAACTAAATTAAGCTCGGCTTAATTATTTAAGATGTATGCTGTCGGGAAGTTATGACTTACTAACGGCACTTAGTAGTTTTTATTTTTTTTTTAATAAACACTTTTCTCTCCTTTCACTCGTTTTTTGCAGACTACTCTGCTGCCATCCTCTCAGTACATATCGATCCCGAAATAATCCCAGCAATCTTTGAAACCTTTAAAGCTTTACTTTTAGGAAATATTTTGACAATTTAGAAGTTTCCTTATGAATTTTTGTAAGCAAATTTTGAGTCATGGAACACTCTTAGAAGTGGTTTATTAACCTCTCGAAGTTTATATATCAACTGATTATTGGAAACAAAAATATAAAGTTGAGTGAATTTGCTGCAGCAAGGCGATTTATTTAAAAATAAATGCAGCTCTGAAATTATGCTTTATTAATTTGAATAAATATAATTGCATTTTGATAATGCATTATTGAATTTAGAAGTTTTTTTTAATACTTTGATGTATATTGTGGATTATCCCATATTTAATACATTGTTACTCCGTGGCATCCCAAATTCCATTGTTTCCAAGCAGCGCCACTGACATACATTAATAGAATTTTCGGTCCTGTCAATGAATGCTCTAGAAAAGTTGGATCTCCATGAAGAAAGCATTCTTAACATGAAAAGGATACCTTGCTTCAAGAAAGAACAGAAATCAGAATAAGCTAATGGAAATACAGTTCTAAAAATTGTATTAATTGAGACTTGATAGTTGTCACTAAAATAGAAAGGAAAAATCTGAAACAATATAATGTCGTCCTAAAATAGCAGATCAATATTTGAAGGAATATCCTAGAGAGATAAAAGAAGTCTTGACCCTTTCGTTGGCATAAGTGTTCTTGAAATAAATAGTAACTTTTTATATATTTTCTGAGTAATGCCCGGAACCCTTACTTTTATTATTTATTCTATTGCTCCGTTATCTTCATGTTATGGTAGGATATTTCTCTTTACTCTTGGAGTAGCATACTATTATAGAAACAAAATACTTTGGAATAAATATTTATTCTGCCCTTGGATTTTTGTCTCTTCCTAGAAACGACTTACAGCTACTGTGGTCAGTGTTGACGGTGAAAAAACTTGTCACGGCATCGATAAAGATTCACCGACGTCCCCACCTTTGATCTCAAAATGGATACTTTCTATGAAAAATTAAAATCGAAGATCTGAATGAGTTTCATCAGATATCTCAGAAAAAGAATAAATAGATAAAAATGTGGTTTAAACAGTAATGCTGCTTTCTCTTACCTACCATGTCTTCAATTTTTTCTTCAAACGTGGTATTTTAGCGTTACAGATAAGACTGTATATTATTATAAAATGGTAATTTAGAGGAAAAAATTCTCTTTCAGAAGTGCTTTTAGTAGAATTTTTCTGAGAAAATGTTTTAAGTAGTTGTAGTTCAATATGGTACAATGAGTTCATGAGTTTTAAGAAAGTCGTTGGAGCAATTTTCGTGGAAAAGTAAAAAAAATGAAAAGACCCTGCTGAAGAAAATAATATTTGGCTGATAAACTTTTGATCGCTAAGTTAAAGTTGGATAGATAGATCCATAAACTTTAAATATGTACAATTGATTACAAAGATGAAGTAAATGTAAATTTACATTTCAACCTTCGTAACAGTTTAGAGGGACGGTTAGGTTGGGAAAAGGATAAAATATGCAGGAAAAAAGGATATAAAAAACCTGCTTCTTAAGGAGAAAGTTGTAGAAGAACTTATTTAATCCTTTTGTGTCTGTAAGGAGTGGGAGGATCGTAGGTGGTTATTTCGCGTCAAAAAGACAATCTAAAGTAGAAAGGAGTTTCAGCAGACGGTTTTGGATGAAGGAGTGTACAGAGATTATGGAAACAATCTCATGGAGTGATTCGATTTTAGTACGTCGAGAAGAGTCTGTCGTAAGTCTGAGAAATTTGTTCTTTATCGTCTGGAGTTTCTTCATGTTACAACAAGGCTTCAGGAAGAGCAGGCTTACAGTAACATCGACCTAAAAAAACTATTTGATTTTTATTAGTTTTCTTATCCTATTTTAATTAAGATGTTTGTTTTTCCATGGAATAAATTAAGAATTATACTACGGCTATGGTAGTGCCTGCTACAAGTGATTTTTTTTTTTTTTTTGTATGAGAAAAATAATCGATTTCTGTCCTGTATTGAATTTTTTTTTATCCACGTTGATCATCATGGATAACTCACATCCTGTTAGCCTTCAGCCCCTTTTTCCTGCTACTCTATCATTCTACTACGGCTT
Organism: Rhodnius prolixus; assembly: GCF_049639745.1. NCBI lineage: Eukaryota > Metazoa > Arthropoda > Insecta > Hemiptera > Reduviidae > Rhodnius > Rhodnius prolixus. Next base: position 37,991,777 of record NW_027411614.1, on the reverse strand, counting down.
CCTTTATCATGTCTTCCTCTACATCATTTATTGGATCCAATTACTTCTTGGGCGCCCCATTTTCCAACAGACTTTTCGTTAAATCCTACAGGAATTTCTAGATTTCACATCCTTTTATATATCTAATAATTTTTGTATTTCTTTGCTCAATTTTGTTCGCGATAATAGCGGGCAATGAACATTTTTCTATGTCATAACGCTATTTATTATAAGTGCCTTTTAAGAATGGTAATTCTATTTCAGCGTTATTACATTATGGGTTACTCAAATTCGAAAGGGATAGAAATAGGCTGAATAGGTCGGTCAGCAACCAAGAATGTGTACAAAATCCACACATTACAAAAAGATTTACCTAAAAGTACTCCAGATAAAGTAGATGTGTTAATGACTAGCTCAAAACACGTAAACTGGTACACAAAAAAAAAAGACCACCAAAAGAAAGTGAATCAAATCATTTTAAATTGGGATTGTGGGAATTTCAAGGTCCAATTCTTTACTAGCCTGCTTTGTCCATTGCTACTCCCTGACTTCTGTTTCCTGTGCTGAATTTTCGTTTTGCCTTCATAGACTTCTCCGAAACTGCATCTTCTATCAGAACAATTTTAATTTTATTTTTTTACAAACAGGAATCGTGACTTTTGCAATATCCTTGCAGCGGCATTTAGCTTAGAGGGTGTCTCTCCCTTATAAAAGCAAAATCTGAATACTTAAAAAGTAAGTACTAATAAGTAAAACGCTTCCTGAGACTACAGTTCCTAACTTCTAAAGCAAACTTATGCAAAGGATCCCTGATTACTCTTTTGCTTGCCGTTCACCAAGGTATTTTTGCATTCCTACAGCAGGATTCCAATTCGCGCGAATCCTTAAATTGGATTATTCGAGTGGGTGTGTTTTGATTGAAAGAGAAAAACAAATTTAATATCAATATTTCATTTTATAAAATTAATTACTATATTTAAATTATAGTAGTATAATTAAATAAATAAATTAGAAAAGTTGATATCAACGAAAACAAATACATATACCCAATAAAATTCTTCGTCTTATCATTCATTATATGTATATTATTAATGGTATTGCAATAAAATGTTTAAAGGAGAAATTTATTGGAGTAAATTACTTTTTACGAGGCAATCATTGATTTAGTAGAACAATTTGTTGACTGTCTGTCCCTTTGCCTATCCAATTGCAAAACATCATAAAACAGTCGTCTATCCCCCGCGCAGTCACTATACTCCCAGTCGAGTGCCAGCCTACCACTCCTATATCTTGTTGGTCGATAGTAAACTTAAATAAATATCTCAATGCGCTGTACATGTAGCCAAACTAACTTATAATTTATCTATTATTTGTAGTAGATTGTACTTTATTTAGAGAAAAGTGAATCATTTTATATCAAACAAAAGCCGTTATTTCTATTATTTATTACTATATTTCATTTTTCAATTAGTTTAATGAAAAACAATCTCAGATTTTTTTTTATTGAAATTTGTATTGTTCTAAATTTTCGTAAGATTTCGAATTAGTACTAAATTTTAGTTGTTGTTCTGGCTGCTGCTTTATTGCCTTTATAGGTAATTTAGCACTTTATAGTCTCCCGCCCATTCTAAGCCCGGACCAATAGTTCACAGCTACCCTTAGAACGGAAACTAGACAAACATAGAATTTAGGGTTGTATTCAATTCCCTTTATAAGACTTGAGAACGATTAACAACCTGCACGCAAACAAATTAACATAGTAATCATTGCTGCCAAATCAAACATTTGTTAACCTAGAGCTAGAAATCATTGAAATTGATTGAATAAAGTATTCATTATTAAATTTCGTTAAAATTTAATAAAAGAAGGCTTTGAAAAATATTTTCGTCTTAAAAAAAAAATATGTAGGTGGCAAGGTTTTCGAACGACGGTCACAGTTTTAGAATTTTTGAGGGAAATTGTGATGTGAATTTCGAAAGAATTTATTGTTATAAAGAATAATCTAATTTTTAAAAAAGTGTGTACGTGTCTGTTTTTTGGGAATTTTATTGTGAAACACATTTAATGTTGTTATTTTCATTTTTTAAATGTAATATTATTTTCTGGTTTCCTTTAATAATTACAGTTCTCTCAACAATTAGTTTTCGGGAGATATAATATGGATACAGTAATGGTTAATTAACGAATCGCCGAATCTCGATAAATAAATCTATCAGTCCCCTCTAGCTCCATGTTATTCAAGGCCCCAGAAGTTTCAGGCTGAGTTAACTGCTGAAAACTTACGAGATTTTGACCATTAGCAACTCGAAGTCCTGCCAAAACTAACGATGAGGATCGATCGATGGTAATAATTTGGGAACATGAAAGTGACTGTCGAGAGGATTAATTTGCAACATCTTACCCAGCTAACGTTTATAATGTCACCGGGAAACAAGATTTAAGTTATTGCAGTGTAGAAAAAAAAAACATCCTAATGAAATAATTCTTTAATGAAGGGAATTATTAAGGTATATTAAGTCTACAGCCGTCTGTTCGAGCTATTTAAAGGAAATTCTATCTTCATTAAAATAGAAAAAAACAAACAAATTTTTAAGATGTCGAGAAATTGTGAGTCCAACTTTGCTACATAGTTACTCTTATAAATACCAAGAACTAGACTTAACTATTTGTATATACTATAATTACTTATGCTATTGTATAATATATCTATAATAGTATGTATGAACAATACAAAGTACTTAATTTACTATTCGAAATAATATATTTTTACATAGTTTGGTTAAATTTAGTTCAGTAATTATATCTTTGTTGAAAAGCAAACCATTTATCAGCAATTATTTACCAGAGGGATCAAATTGTATAAATGAAAATAGTAGTTTAACGTAACTTATAATTATAATCAATTATATCCATTTTAAGGACTAGCACTAAGTAGCTGAGCGGTAAGTGAAGATGAATGCAAAGCTGTATTGTACTGTGGTACTGGGTTCGATTCCCTGTCTAGGCCTTGAATTTTATTTAATGTTTTGTGCTAGAAATTTACAGTAAAGTATGTTTGCTAATCTTCTCCGACTAAAGCTGAATTATAATCACACCTAAATTGGTAGTTGGATGTAAAGCCAGCCTTAAAAATAGGCATCACATTATGTTTGTACTGTTGAGGTTGCCTCAAATTAATTTATATTACCTCGCTGCAAATTGAGTTAGCAGAACATTTGTGTAAACTGGAAAATTATTGTAACTAAAGTTTAAAAGAAAGTAGAGGATAGATTAATTTTGTGGAAAATTTTACGAAGAAGATGCTCTTGGAAAAACTATTCACTGAAATAGTTCAAACTTCTTTATACAAAGTTTGATGGATACCGGGTTATAATTAATTTCTGTCCTCTATGAACGGATGGTCACAAGGGAACTAACTTGGCATTTATTCATTTTTGGCAGAAAGCTTTCCAATTTTGTAAAAATAGATAATCTTAAGATGTTTCAAATAAGATTTTATTGTTGCAACATTATTTTATTTTGTGGAATATAACTATCATTAACATTACTAGAGATGTTTATAATGCACAGTTCGCAGTATTTTCCTACTTCTTTATCGACCTGTTGTTCACCTAGTTGCTTGTATAAGAAAAGTGTATCCGTAGTGCAGGAAATATCCCATTAGCTAGCGAACGTTGTAAGCGGTAAGGTGGATCCTTTTTGCTGGGCCCATTAACTTTTTCTCTTAGGCGAGGATTTGCAGACAGCTTTTAACTCATTAGCCTCGTCTCCACCCTTTTGCCGGCTTGCTTAATTCACCTTGCCGTGCGCCTGTAAGTCCAGAAAGTACTCGATGTTTTGGGGCTAGACCACAAATCCCCCATCTCTAAAAACACGAAAGTTCTTGTCCATAATAGTCCTTCGTTTACTTTGCTAATAAGATGTCTGACATGTTGCTGGAGATGCACATAGAAAATATGGGCCTTTCCAACACTACTATCTAAGAACTTTTCCACTAGAGAGCTTAACTTATTTGAACCTTGCACGCAATCTGTTGTCTAGTTAATTATTTTATTTTTTCCTCCATTACAATATTGTACGTGCGTTTTTATTATTTTTATGCTAATTAATTATTCATCATGTCTTTTCATGTTACATAAAATATCTGCATGGAACCTTCACAAACTTTTTCTATTGCTAGTTTTATCTGCCAGTCGAAGGTCCTCGTTGTTTAAGAAAGTTTTGAAACAATAATATCTTGGAATTAATTTATCGATTAAAGAAATTAAGCCAAATTTGTAAAATCTATGTAAAGCACCATTCTCCCTCCGTTTTAAGAATTTGTCTACTCTTACTTTATCATTGACCCTTTCTTTTATGTTAAATGAAAGTTCAAGAATTTAATAGTAATTCATTTATATTACTTTAGTACGATGATAACGAGTCTTCAAAGTAAATTTTAGTTGAGAAGGTTTTTAACAGAAGTGGATGACATTAAATGGGATGCAAAGTTTGATGTAAATCCCTGGAAATATTTTTCAGAATATTGTTCAAAGCGTAAGGGAAAGGTTGCCAAATGATTCTAAGAAAATAATTAGTTTTATTTATTTAGTACATTCATTTTGAACAAACATTCTTCTGTAATTCAATTTCGCCTTTGACTCGATTACACTACATCTTTAGCCGACCCGTAGTCGAGGAAAGTAGAAATGTAAGGATATAAGATTACTGGCAGCGGGCAGCCAATATAAAGAAAAATCCACAAATCTTAAGACGACATATCTTATTACAGAATCTCTTATAAATAGATATTCTCTATTTTTCTTCCGTTGGTTTACACTACCATCTGTTGAAGAAGGAAACATTATCCATTATACTTAGTTTCTGTCTTCACCTCCATTATTCAAGCAGTTCTGTTTGTCCTGACTTCTGGAAACCAGCATTTTACATCAAATGGTAACCTTTTTATTTCTTCTTCCTCTTCCTATGTTTGAAGTCATAGATTAGTGCAGCGTTTCCCAACCTTTTTTGGCTCGCGTACCACTTGGTTGTACATCATGCTAAATTGTGCTACTTGGTAAAAGATTGTATTTCGTGAAATTTGTTCTTCCGAGTGTTTTATTTTATTATTATTATTTGTATAGAGGTACAATGTATCTGTTACAAAAGTGCATTACAATCAGTCTCTTTAAGCTGATTTTTACAAGGGTTTTTTTTTCTTTTGGCCTTGTGTTTTTAGCAAACAGCCAAGGGTTATGTTGCTTTAAAGGGTTTATTGTTTAAGTTATGAGGCTGCAATGGTGTGGTAACATTATATAGTGGCTTAATGTGGTTGTTAATGTTTTGTTATTATTTTTAATTCGGTGTTATTGTTAGTATTGTATAATTTGTATCGGGTGTGTGGAGAAAACGGTTGGTCAATAGTTTAAGATTATTGGTTTTTATAAAATTGTATGTTTAAGTGTATTTGATCGGTTTGGTTGGCTAGTTGAATTGCAACATAAGTTTGCAGATGAGTGGAATCTGTAGATATTAACCTACGCCACATATTGGAACTTCTCACGCTGACTCTATTGGAACTCTTATCATTTTCAACAAATCACCCTCTAACAACCCGTCAATCTTGTTCTATTCTTTTCTTCACCTTATCTGTGTATCTCCTCGACAGGGAAAGGATCAAGAGCATCCTTCTCTTCATCTTTTCCTTCGCTGCCTTTATCTCTTCCTGAGAATTTCCTGTTCAAATCGAAATGTAACAACCAATGTGTTTTAGTACAAATTTTACAGGGTATTAAGAATTTTAATAGAAGATTTCTAAGGTATCACTAATTTTGTTACACTTTTACTTTCAATGATTATAAAAAGAACAGTTGTATATACAATTCCGGGAACATTTTTGGTTTATCAACGCGTTTAAAATTCAACTATGATTAATAGATTATCGTTTGAAAATTATTTCTCGGTAGATTTATGGGTTGAGTATATTTTAGAGTAGATCGTTGCCATTTATTAGTAACTAAAATACCATCTTCCAGGTTTTTGGCAGCTATTTCATAATAAAGCCAAGGTAGTTGAAGTGGATAAGGAAGGTCTACAAACGAAAGACAAATGACTGATGTAATATTTAAGGTCTGAACTCTGGTAGTATACAGGCGGCGGGCACGTCAACTGAACATGACATGTTATCCGATGAAGGAAGTAGAGAAAGCATGTTCCTACAGTATGGCTTACTTACTACATCCAGCTTTGAATAAATATTGTAAGGAACCCTTTCTGCCTGGATATTAAACATCAACATTATTTCCTCTGTATTTTGATACTAGGAAAATAATTTATCAACAAATGGTTAAGAAAATAAATTTTACAGTGAAATCTTAACAGTTTCCATTCAGTGGAGATCTTAAAAGCCTAAAAATAGCATCTTTGCTATGTGTGAAGTCCTCATTAAAATTTATAAAGAAATTAAAATGTACGTTGTACTGAAATGATACTGAAAAAGAAAGTCCCCCTTCATTTTCCAGAACTTTCTCACCTTTAATTGTCCTACATAATGTTTCTACCAAATACTATACATAGTTTTACAGTTATAACTGTAAAGTAAAGATTTCAGTAGGAGAAAAAAGGCAGTGAAAATAGATTTAACATCAAGAAAATTATGAGAAATATATGGATAAAATAGAATATCTAAGTTTTCCATTCAGCATTACTGGTTCGTATAAGTCAGCGATGTGACATTTCATAAGCCAAAGGAGAAATAAAAAATTTTATAATGCTAAATATCAGCAGTGGGCAGCCAGTTGACAAATTAACACGATGAATTAAACTTTTTATAGAAAAAGCCTGCCTCAAGTTAACAAAAGAGTGTTTTAAAATATACTGAAGAAGCAGGTAAAAAGCGTAGCAGAAAACTTCTTGTCTCTCTAATACTCAAGAGTTGTCACAAAACTCCATCATGAATATAATGAAAACCTTCGCTCTCTTGTTTAGTTTTTTTTCTGTGAAATAATTGTCTAGAAAGTAATAGCAAAAAGGAATATTAAATTACGATTTTAATTCTAGTTTAAGTAAATTTAAATTTAATCTGGCTCTAAGTTTAAGTCCATTTTTGATCTGTGTTATGTGGATCGTAGTTAGCAATAATATCTTTGCGATGTATTTTTTTTTCTTTGTTACTATTCTTATTATTTTAAATTTAAGACCCCTCAACATCTGAGGAAAATGCGCTGTATTATTATAGAATAGATAATTTTGATGTATCAGTATTGGGTTTCAAAACACGTATCCATTTTACCACAGGTTCACCTTCTGAATCTAATAACGTTGAGGTGTGGTAACACATGGAGAGTTACTGTTTCTTATTATTCTATCACCATTTCAATTTCCATCATTATTAACTTCAATCAACATTAAAATTTCTATTCAGGATTCTTTTCTAGTTTATAATTTATTCGTGTGTCGCATTTTAACAGAATTTCCATTATCTATTCAAGTGATTGTGGGGTGTGCGGTTCTGATGTCCACTTTCTCAACTTTAACGTAGGAACTGTTAAACTAGGATTTAAACAAAGCGACATTAGTAGCTTGTGGGAATAGCCACGGCTATGTCAAAATTATTGAATTATTTAATAATGTGGTCGTGGAATTGCTTGCGATTTTATTAACGACGTTATTTGAGAAAATTTGTGTTATTTGTATAGAACCAAGTCATTGGTTGCTGTGAGATGCAATTTTAGGAAGATTAAAAAGTGGAGAAAGAGAGAATCAAGAAGCAGCGTACATATATGAAAGAATGATTTCAGGCTGGAAAGTTTTGGGCATAGAGCCACAATGATAGGCATCGTTCCTGCAATTTAGGTTGTTGATAAGTGTGCAGGCAAGTAAATGTAGCTGGAATGCTTTATTAAAGCGTGTAAATATCATCATATATCTCGGGTAAATTCTAAACTAAAGGAAGTTGTTGATAAAAAGTGTGAGTTTTCCTTCATCTAAAAGTATTCAGTTGCAATGAATTAATACTAGTGTGTGACTTTGCTGCGAGAGGGCGTGAAACTTTGCTTTCAGAGGGTCAACAAGTTTGTTATACTCCCAACGGTATGATGGAAGGGCCTCCCTATGTTTACACCCTTAATACCCAAGTTGAATCTGCAATTTAGTTTCTAAAATTAAACAAGAAAAGTTTCCCCCCTTTTTTTTCTTTTGTTTCCTATAAGAAAATAGTTAAAACTGGAAAAACTTTATTGTTAGCCAGCTAACAATAATAATAGCAATGTAGTGATATTAAAATCCTAATTCCAGTTCAGGTCACCAATTCTCTCAGACTTAGCTCCCTATTTTCTTAGATTGCATTATTAAGTTGAGTAGCATCGAAACCTACATAATTGCATTTGGAAGCTGCATATATTAAGAAAGATCTTTTATCCAATTACCCACTGCGCTCGTATCTGTTACTGTGCTTCAGAATTTCTTACTGAATTTATTGTATATATATTGCGGTTATCACTCTTTATTGGAAACGCTTACTTACTATCTTTTAAATCGTATTGAACTTAATCATTCCCGTTAAAAAAATAACGGATGTTATTAATTTGTAAATATTAAAATTTGTTACTAAAAGACCTGTAAGTATTCGTACGTTCTGTTCTAGATTATGGAATCGAAATATGGAATTTGCCTACAGCGAACGGAACTAAATTTACTGAAATAAAAGACCTCTTAGAAAAATGAATGAGGAAATGCATATTCGGAGGAAAATGGACGGCTGAGTACTATGACAAGGCCAAGTGAGGAAATAGGCAAACTTTAGCTGACATTTTAGTTATTCGTTATGTGGTGAGGTCTCGCTTAAAGCCACAAAGCTGCGCCCAACTCTGGAAATAATAAATTTACTACTAAAAAGCTGCTGTAGTAAGGAGCAAAGTCGGCTACAAAAAAAACCATTAATAAGCGTCCAAGACAATCTTCAATCTGTAATTGGAGCGGTAACATCTCTCAAATTTCTGTAACTTTCTCAATGAAGTCTCAACTGGTACACAAGTTACCTTTTACTTTTTCCGTTGCATGACCGTCCACAATGGTGATCCTTATGATACATGATAATTTATTGTCTGTCCATATGACAATCTATTTCTTTAAAAATTGTTATACCCCTACAGCTGGCTGGCGAATCCCTCCAGACACTCTCCAGTCCCAAATGTCTGAGACTTTTCAAGATTCGAGAAGATTCCAGGGAGGATAATGCTCCTCCAGCACCTGGTAATTTCTCTCAGGTGTCTGAATATTCCTTGAACAATAGCATTGCAATATGTTATGAGGTGTACTAGAGTCTGCTTCATCTCCCCAAAAAATCTGCTTGTGCCATTACTTTCTTGTTTCTGAGTCGATAATGCTCCAAAAGAAAACCTGTCATTTTCTAAGGGAAAAATCCAAAAGAGATCCAAACTCCTATTAAATTTGAACAAAGATTGGGAACCAGTAGTAGGTAAAATTTTCCTGATGACTCATGTGCCTCTTCGTGCAAAGCTCTTTCCAGATATTCGAAAACTGGCCTTTAAATTAAAGGTTGGGTGCTCTAAGAGGGTAACAGCCCAAGCTTTCCAGGGAATCACCAGAGTTCGGAGAGGCGGTAGATTGGGATACACCACTCCCAACATCAAAACACTCTTCCCAGTTTTTCATGGAGGACATACTCATATTCTCCCCAATACCCTTAATCTATCTAAGCTTTCAGAGTTACCTCCAGGGAAGGAGATAAGACGGAGATAAGAGATTCAGTTATATGACCACTTCTTAAACCTTAAAACTGCCTCTTTCAAGAGTAGGATATATTCCCCTCCATGTTCCTACAGTCACGTTGGGCGAGGTTGGTTGGTCTTCATAATTCTGTTTCAATAACATCACTCTTCGCTCCATCTTTAAATAATAACTGTAGTTTAACTGAAATGAAGTGTGTGCCAGTAAAATTTGAGCCTTCGATTTCATCATTTAAATATACGCATCCGATTTTACATTATCAAAAAAAAATATTTAACTTATGTAAAATTACTTTTTATTTAGAGGAGGAAACAATTTCTGTTTCCATTACATTATTAAAACAATTTTTTTTCTTTTAATCAAGCTTCTTAAAGTTATAAAGAGACGAAAAAGAAAGAACGTAGAGTTTTTATTAGAGAATTGTAGAAAAGGAATCGTCTTTTAAGTTGCTTAAGTTCGTTATTGAAATGTTTTTTCATAATTTAATTAAATAACAAAGTTTTTCAAAAGAAAATTTTATAATTTTAAATAAGTCTCAAGTCCTCTTTTTGAAATAAAGTAAAATTAAAGTATTGTAATCGCCTATTTTTTCAGGCAGGGCATGTCGTCCAGTGAGCTACGAAGTTTAATTAGGTTTACGGGACCGAGGGCGGGGGTTCGGAAGCTCATACTTAACACACATTTATTTACTCTTTTACATATAAATAAATAGAGAGTCAATGTTTGGTATTGAAACAGTGAACACGTATTTCTTGCGCTCTTCAATTTTTTATTTTTTAAACAGTTTTTATCTTGTTTTTTTACAATAATTTTATATGTGTGAGTTCTTTTCATTGTATTTGAATTTTTTCGAAAGTTATTTGGAATTCTACCGATGAAAATTGGTGAAAAACAGTTTTAAAGTGTATTTCAAGGTCAAATAGTTGTTATTATTTGGACAAATTTTAAATTTGAACATCGGACTTGGCAAGCAGAGGAAGTGCAGCATTGTTTATAGTTGGTGCCAGTGGTATCTCTGGAGTTGGTGTCTCTTAGTGGTGGGGGACCATATCTCTGTCCTTCTCGCACCATTCGCACTACCCGGCCAGCTACTGCGAGACTCCGTATGTTATATCACCTAATTTATTATTATAACTAATTAATTGCAATATTTGGTGATTAAATTTGATTTTTGCTGCCGAACTCTTTTTTATTATTTCTTTTTAAAGAATTAAATTTTACTGGTGAGTCATCAAGTTTGGCATTTAATTATTAAAACTATGAATCAACAATTGATCGACTTGCTATCTCAATTCAAAGATGAATTGAAAAAAGATATTAATACTCAACGTAATTTAATAGTTTCTGAGCTTAAGGATTCCCTAAGCTTAATGAGTAACAAAATGGACAATTTAAACAGAAAGGTTTGTCAACTCGATAGAGAAAATCGCAAAAGAAATTTAGTGCTATTTGGCATTTCTAAGGAGTTTAAAGATTTTTTTGAACTGGAACGTTTTGTATGCGAATTTCTAAACGAAAAGTTGCACCTTACGTTAGATTCAACACATTTTGACTTCGTAAGGAGATTGGGAATTTTTCAAGAAAATAAAGCGCGACCAATTTTGATTGGTTTAACGCAGTTCCGTACGAAGTTGACTATTTTAAAAAATAGTCCAATGTTAAAGGGATCAGGAATAAAGTTGTCCGAAGATCTTCCTAGAGAGGTTCTACAACACAGAAAAACTTTGATCCCCAAACTCATTGAAGCGCGAAAAGAGGGCAAATACGCCGTAATTAAATATGACAAATTAGTTATAAGAGACGGCAATAACTCGGGGTACAGTATGGCACAAAGGCAAAAACGTCAACTCTCTGCTACGCCTCCCGAGAACTTGGATGAGAATAGGAAGCTAAAGGATACAGCAATAACTAAGAAAACAAAATCAGGAACAAAACCAAATCAGATTAAAGAGAAACTGCAGCAATTTAGTTATGGACCTCACGGCTCCTCTTCACCCAGTGTGCTCTCCGATCAATCAAACAGCGAGACTGACTCTACTGTGTCTACTCATAAGAAATAGCAACTATTCGGGACGGAACGACATCTGCGAGTTTTGGCTTATAATATACATGGTCTGCGGAATAAGAAAAACAATTCAGATTTTATTTCATATGTACAGCGATTTGACATCATTCTATTATTTGAAACGTTTGTGGAAGAGGAAATGATAAAAGACTATGAAAATATTTTTCAAGATTTTCAGCTATTTTGGGTACCAGCGGCGAAAGTGGCAAGGCATGGCAGAGCATCGGGCGGACATCTCTATGGCATCAAACTTCAAGCTACCAAGGATCATCTGGTATCTTTTTGTCAGATTTCTGGCAAAGACTTACTGGTAATTAAAACAAAACCATTTCTAACATACATTTATCCCGTGTACTTAAACTGTAATTGCTGGGCGGATGAATTTAATCAGTTGTTCAATTTTTTTTCGGTAAATAACAATTTAACAATATGTTTAATGGGTGATTTAAACGGAAGGATCGGTGATGGCCAATCTTTGTCCAAAAATCTTATTAATTTAAACTGTAAAATAGAATCCAGAAATAGAGTATCCAAAGATAAATTTATTAATAGTAACGGTTATAAACTTTTGGATTTTTTCGATAGCTTCAGTCTTATAGTCCTTAACGGTAGATTTGAAAATGATTTGGAAGGCGAGTTCACCTACATTAGCGAGGTTGGCTGTTCGGTAATTGACTATTCCTGCATTAGTATTAAAGGTATTGACATGGTAAGTAGTTTTAGAGTAGATCATCAGCTTTATTCAGACCATATGCCAATTATTACCACTCTGTTAATTCATGATAAACAACAAATTTACAACGATAACACTTTGCCTCTTTTACCAAAATTAAACTGGTCCAAGCAAAATTTACAAAAATATCAACAAAGTATATCTTTTTATTTGAACCATATTGTTTACAAGTACGATACTCTAGATGCGGAAGTTAACTATTTAAATGATATAATCAGGAGTTCAGCGATAGGTAACAATAATAAGAAAGGCCCTAAAGTGTGGAAAGCAGACTGGTTCGATGTAGAATGTGACCGTGCTAGAAGGAAATCTTTTAAGCAGCTTAGACTGTTTAGGAGAACGAATGAGGTAGAAGATAAACACTTGTATTTAAAATATAATTTTGATTTTAAACGTTTATGCAAAAATAAGAAACAGAAATACTATGTAGATTGTGCTCGCAGACTTTATAATGTTAAAAGCAGTAAGGAATTTTGGCAGCAAGTTAGAGCTTTTCAAAAACGCAAACCCTGGGTGTTAGGAAATGTATCTCCGGAACAATTGTTTGAGTATTTTTGTAGCCTACACAATTCATCAGTAACTGCTAGATTGGTATTTGATGTGTCCCACCGAGTCGATGCCTTTTTAGACAAACCATTCTCGTTTGATGAATTAGAACTTGTTCTAAGTAAGAGTAAAGAGAATAAGGCCCCTGGGACAGACAGAATTTGCTACGAATTTTACAAATTTGCTCCGATAGTTTTCTTAAATAGGCTTCTATTACTTTTTAATAAAATATTCGAAACTAGTAAGATACCGGCCTCTTTTAAGGAATCAATTATTTTTCCCTTATATAAAAAAGGAAATAAAAATTCAGCGTCTAGTTATAGGGGTATATCTTTCATTAATGTTATCTGTAAACTGTATTCCGGGTTAATCCTTCATAGATTAAATAACTGGTTGGAGAGTAATAATATTCTAAAGGAATCACAGGCAGGATTTAGGTCAAATTATTCGACCATAGATAATTTATTTAACTTAACCAACATTATTAAAATAAAATTAAGCAAAAAGAAACAAAAGGTATACGCCTTTTTTGTGGACCTGTCGTCGGCTTTCGACAGTATTGACAGGTTTAGTCTTATCTATAAATTACATAGAACTGGTCTCTCTACAAAAATTGTGACTAGTATTAAGAATCTGTTATCGGGAACCACTGCCTCTGTTATGTGCAGAAATGGGCTCTCACCTAATTTTGGTACAAATATTGGAGTGAAACAAGGATGCCTCCTTAGCCCTACCTTATTTTCTATATTCATTAACGACTTGGAGGAGTGCCTAGGAGGAGGGGTGGTAATAAGTGATAATTGCAAGATAAAACTACTGGCTTATGCCGATGACGTAGTTCTGTTAGCCTCCAATCCAATCTCCCTCCAGTTAATGATAAATGAAATGGAGTCTTATTGTTATCGTTGGAAATTAAAAATCAATTTACAAAAATCTAAAATTATGATTTTCCGCAATGGTGGCCGTCCAGCCAATAATGAGGTATGGTATTTAGGTACACAGAAAGTAGAGGTCGTCAATGAATTCAAATACCTCGGTATAATACTTACCCCTACTCTATCGTATACTAAACATTTTCAAAACAAATTGTCTAAGGCCAAAATGAGCTTAAATACAATTTGGCATCATTTTATGGATAACACTAGCATTCCTTTTTCTACAAAAATTCGCATTTTTAATTCTGTAAACAGATCTATGATGTGCTACGGTGCCCAGGTGTGGGGTTGGCAAAGATTTGTCGAAGTGGAAAGACTTTTTTATTTTTTTATTAAAAAATTATTTAAATCCCCAAAAACTACTCCATCAGCTTTTATTCATACTGAAACTGGAATTGACCCCATTTATCTTTACACATTTGAAATGCACTTTAAATACTTAGTTAGAGTTCTGCAGCTCCCCGATAACAGATACCCTAAAATTTTATGTCATGAAATTATAAAAAGTAAAATCCTTTGGTTTTTGGAAATTAAGAATCTTATAACAAAATTTAACCTTCCAAATGACTTAAATTGGCAAAATATTGGAAATTTTACATTATGGGAAGCCAACTTCAATATTTTAATAAAATCCCTGCAAGCCGACATGAATAATACTTTCCAGTTGAAATTATTTAATTCTGGTAGCCATCCGCTATATAAAAATTTGCAATACAACCTTGGGGATAATCCATATCTATCTGATAGCCACCCGTTTCATTTAATCAGAATGATTTTCAAAGTTAGAGGGGATCTTTTGCCTCTAAATTATAAATTTTATAAGAATAGAGATCTTGACTGTTTAATGTGTGCCAGTGGAGAGGTTGAGGATCTGTTCCACTTTCTAGCGGTTTGCCCTGCACTGAGCAACATGCGCGAACAATGGTTCGGATCGCGAACCCTTCCCGCTCAGCACGTTGCGGCTTACTTGAACGGAAAGGATTGGGAGGCGTTGGCCAAATATTGCCTTGCTGCTTTGTCTCGCCGTGCTTTATTAACATAGTTTATGTTTACTAAAATTTACTTATTTATTAAAATATATAATATATAGTATAAAATAAATAAATAAAAATTACAATCATATTTAAATATATATATCACACTATTAATTTCTGATTCACTAAAAATTACTTCACTATATCTGAACAGACTCCCCTGACGGTCAGAGTACCATGTGGATGTCTTTATGGCTAAATATTCTAATTAAATTTTAATTACTTAAATAAAGTTTCTTTTTGTTTTATTATTATATGATTTATAAATTTGTACATTATGTTTTCTATAATTTATACATAATTTTTAAAAGAAGTAATTATAAGTTATGTATTTTTTAAATTGAATAAAGACTTATTTCATTTCATTTCATTTCATTTCATATAAATAAATATTCTTTTCCTAAAATGTAAAAAGTAGCTACACGCTGGACTTGAACTGGAATTTCCCACTTACTTATCCGAACCCATAACCACCTCACCAGACCTGCCCTTTTTTTCTGAAATATCTTTTCCAATATTTGGAATTTATTGATGTGTTTTGTTTCCTTCCTTCTCTTTTATGTTTCTCTTAGGCATTACTGTAACTTGTAGACATGGCATTGAATTTGTCATATAAAATTTATAGTACCTCATCATTATGAAAGCTCTTAATATGAAGTTAAGAATCAAATTAAAAAATTATTATTTTCATAAGAGATAAATAAGAGAAGAGAGTACTGTTTAAAATTAAGATGAAACTTTTCACCATTTAGAGAAATCTATGGAGCTAAGATTTGTAGCGCGAAATAGCTATGGCTTGTTTGGCTTAATAGAGAAGTTAAACAACTTTAAGTCAGAAGCAATGGTTGGTGGAGCTAATAGTTGGTGTGGAGAGTGTCGCATTGAATGTATAGACACATTAGAACTGCGCAGTGCGAGCGAGAGAGGCAAGGTTGTTATTAAAGTGCCGTCAAGACATTCAAGTAAACACGTATATATCCCAAGTTACAGCAGTTCAAGAGAGCTTAGTAAGAGCTGTGAGATAAAGAGAGCTTCTCTTCGTTCCTGTCGAGCTAGCAATGTGATAACAATACTATGCGCTTAACGGAGTTAGATGGTACATTTTGTTGTTATGGTGCTGTAAACATTGCACTTAAATAATTTAGAAGTAACATATATGTATGTATGTTTTATATGTATATATTACGTACCCACAACCTTTGAACAAATTCTCATATTTAGTCAACTAAAGTTCAATATTATCCAGAAATATTTATTGCATCGAACATGGGTAATTCATATTATTAGTTAGTGAACTATTTTTTTAGCTTTGATGTAAATTATAGGTCGTTTCTTCTTTTAGGATATAAGTTAATAATTCCTTGCCCTTGGAGCAAGGAGTAGTCCCACATAGTTATGTTGATGAGGAAGATCTTTAAATTATGAATTAGGTATTTATTTCGTTCAGCGGGTAACAGAAGCTATGATGAGGGAATTTTATTATTGCATCCAAGATTATTATACTCCAAACTTAAATACACTTAGTTACTTACACAAACACGTCAATTAATTACTCATATTCCAAATAAGTATATTCATTTACATTGTACTCGTAATATAGTCATTAAAAATTTATATCCAACAATTGGTTGGAATTGAATACTTATATTCTTCAATGCCTAAATCTTAAAATGTAATGTTTAAATATTTAGAAATGAACTAGCGAAAATTCGGTCAAAATAAAAAACAGCAACTCCGTTTTTACGACAACTTTTCGACAATTTATTGTCTTCCTCAAGGTGTGGTTATGTGAGTTGATTGAGTTACAGAAAAAACGTCTTCCTGTAACTTTTGGCCTGTTTATACCTTTTTTAAGAGCTTATATATACATATATCTAAAAAAAAAAACCATGGTTCGAAGTTTACGCATGGAGATCGGAGTAATTAGGTTTAGGAATAATATCATTCGTTTAGCAGCTTTGTTTTCTTTTTTGACTGTTTGTAATTTTCATCCATTACCAGACTATGAAACATCAGGATCTTTACTTTTAAAGTTTCTGTTGCTTAGAATAGTCTTAGACGGGTAAGGATGCTACAAAACTTTACAAGGGTGTCTAATTCTCTGAAAAAAATAGTACTTATGCGAAAGAGAAATTCGTTGTCTGATCCAACCTTAGTTCAATTGATAATAGAGTAACTGAAGTTCATAACAAATTATGCCATCTCACATCAGTTGTATTAAACAATTCTTTCATCCAAACAGCTTATGCACTCGAGAACAAGCCCTTGTTGATTTAATTAAGTTATTTATTAAGCGTTTCTTGACAGTTATTTCTACTAAAAATTAATTTTAGATTTCCTAAAACCGTAATTCTTTTCCGTAATTAAACCTTTATTAAAATGATGTGTTTTACACATTAAAAATGTGAAATGAAACTACATATTTTTCATAAAAAGATAAATTATGTTGTTCCATAATAAGATATTAACATTTTAAGAAAAGATTTTAACCAGTATGTTTTTTTCAGGATTTCTTCGGGCCGGTTCAGGCGTGGACACCCCACTAGCCATGGGCGATGTAATGGCAGCCTTGCGTTGGATCAAGGAAAACATAGGCTCATTTGGAGGTGACCCTAAGAGAGTTACACTTATGGGTCATGACACTGGCGCCGCACTCGCCAACTTACTCCTTATTTCACCACAGGCTAAAGGTGCTCATTTAAGTGTTAATTACTAACTTTCCATAGCCTATTAAATATTATTACTCTAGGGTAAAATAAACACAAGAAATTAATGCCTATATTAATGTACATTGTTAGAAACAAAATCTTATTTTACGCTATTCACAGGATATTTGTGTAAATGCCTTTTAATCTGGGTTAAGCTGTAGTTAATCCCTTCGCCCTCAATTGTGAACCTCTACATTAATCTTGGTACTTGTAATTTATCAACGATTAAAAGTTACGTTTTATCTCTGGGGAGATTTTCTACTCCTCGATTTTCTAGTGGCTGGTTACGTTGCCCCCACTTGAAGCAGCAGACAAACTTATTTTTCTGAGTTACCTGAAGCTATTTCCTGTAAAATATCTAAGGAGCTAGAACATTCCAAGTTAAAAAAAAATCTTCGGGACTGTTTTAAGGATTTTTTTAAAATCTTCGATATCTTTTAAATCCCTATTTCTTTACAGTTAACCAATTTTCTTCTCTCTTGCAATTTTTGTAATGTTACTTGATATTAAGTAGGTGATAGGTCTGCAAATTGTCGTATAATGGATCTTTTCGATGTTTTAGTTTACATATCCCTGAGAGACTGCTGAAAAATCATTTACTGATTATATAATTGAGATAAAAGTGGCAATCCTCTACATGGGTGCGAATTGAAGAAGTTTCAAAAGATTTGAATTATGAGTTTAAAAAGAGAAAAAGAAAAGAAATCTCAGTTTCCAATTATACAAAGGCATTAGAAGTGAAGTTGGTGTCCAAAGGAGTTACCATGTTTGAGCTCTTGTTGCTTTTTTCCTCCCCATTTTGTGTTTTTTAATTAGCAAACACATGCAATACTTTTATTCGTACTTAGTGGTTACAAATATACAACTCATTGGAAACTTAGTTTCATCACAAGTTTCCACTTCCTTTTGTATTAAGTAGAAGTAAAATGTGCCGCAATCTATATATTAATATTCATCGTATTTCCATTAAAAGTTCTTAATCTATTCACAGAGATTGCACGTGACATGTAATTACGGGACTGTCTTTGATTGGCCTGAACTATTATATTTACTTCATCATCACATAACCGTGACTCCCCCTTATTCTAACTTCTAGTGACTTTCCTCAAGAAAAGGGGCTTTAAAATTTTTTCTATATTAACTTTTCCTCTCGCCAATAATTTTTTATTGTATATCTTGAATAAACTATGCTATAAATAGGCTAATATAGGTTTATACTTCAATATTTACTAGCATAATGTTTTGATTTACAAAACAATAAGTTTTGTAATGAATTATTTTAATTTGTAGGATATTACTTGAATTACAAAAAGAGACAAAAAATAAATAAAAAAGTAATCTAATAAAAGAATTAAAACACAGTTCCTTAGAATGTTTTGTTTCGAAAAAAAATCAGTCATAAATAGAATTAACTGTTTCATTTGAAAAAATGTTTATAAAAAGTTCATAAATTCTTTTTGGCCATCTCTTTCATGTTTCCCAAAACAATCTCTCTTGCTCGCTACAATTTTATTAATTCTTTAGACTATTTGTTTTACACTTTTTACTGAATGAAGGAGAACTTGCTTCTCAAATTAAAGAGGCACCTCATGATATTAACTTTTTGTCTTTTTCACAAAATAGTCACTTCCAATCCTCTTAACTTAATACAATTAAACTGGCAAACGTAAGGCACCTATAATTGTTCTCAACTGTAAGGCCATTCAGTATTAGCGGCGAATTGATCTTTCGCTCTAAAGATTAGTTTGCACTTTTCAAATTTTTGAGTTCGGTAAATGAAACTCTTTTTAATTTGTTCCAGTTTTACTTTCAGATGTTGTACTGCAGTAAAACAAAAGCCGCAATACTTAAATCCACTAAGGCAATCCGAGCAAAGCATCAGAATAACCGGGGAATATAAAACCATACCACTCCATATCGCCACATCTTTGTAGTGATGTCATGTGAAATTTTTATAAAGTTCAAGTTAAATTAAAGGTCTTTAATTTAATCCAATAAAATTTACAGCATTTTTTAAATGTAAAAGGGGGGGCAAAATGAAGTGAAAATTGCGAATCGTGTAAATATCAATGTGAATTACCTTATGATCACAATGGTGAAACATTAAAGGTCTCTTTAATTCAGGATATATTCAAACATGTATTTTCGGCAAAAACTAAAAATAGAAATCACCGTCAAGGACGCAGGATTCTCTTTTAATTAGCTTCGAGGTAGTTATTTCTTATTAACTACAAATAAATTACTTTCCCGTAGCATTTGAAGTTCTAAGAAGTTGAAATAGATGGTACAAAACTGGATATCAGAAAATAATAAGCACCAGTACACTTGCATTATCATGTGTTTCTTTTCAATAAGAATTGTCCAATTTTCTTGAAGTAGGAGCCACAATTCTAATATTACATCTCAATATTACTTTCTGCGCTATATTGCTACAATTTATCCAAGGTGGCGTCTTTTATATTTTTGTAGTAAAATACCGGGTTATATAAATGTACGTATACATATATATTTATATACTACATCTATGAAACGGTTAGGTACTTCGCCATTTCAATGTATTTCCCGTTTAAATTTATACGCTCCATTATATCTCGAAGATTATATTTAAACTTCTACTCCAGTAGGCACCTATGGATCTCTCAATTTTCTTAGTACACGAATAAAAACATAAATTTGGTCTTATTTCTTCATTTTACTATTTCTTATTGTTGTAAGAGGAGTGAAAGACCGGAGGTGGTGCCTAAACGGAATACCAAGATTTTAAATTTTAAATGAATGTAAATAATCCTTCAACTAGTCAACTTTATTTTCTAAAAAATTTTGTTGAGGGCCCACTTTTTCTAATTAAACGTTCTGAAAAATGCAGTGTTGATAGTAAAGTACAGCAAAATTCTAATAATTGTTGCAATAGAAGATCAGTAATTTCAGTAGTTACATGGCTTTATTGCGAATGATAAATTGTCGAAAGATAATTGGTTATCCAAAATAAGATCCAGTTCATAAATAGAAGAATTAGCTAAGATTGGAGCTATGTGTTCCAAATTAAAGCAAAAGTTTCCAGTCTAGGGAATCTTTATGGATTGACTTCGTTTATATTGAGTGTATCTATTTAAAACTAAAACTGATCATTTTATCTAAAGATCTCAATAGAATAAGGAATTTGGTGCCATCAACCAAGGCCTCAGTAGTTCCTCTTTTTAGTCAGAATAAATATTTAATAAATGAATTTTCTGCACTGGCTAGATGGATAAAAATCTGAAACCAGTTGCATTTAAAGATCAAACAAACTGTGGCAGATACAATAGTAGCTGTTCGAACTGCGCATTACAAAAAAAAAAAAAAGTTCAAAGTGTGAAATTCCTCATTAGTTCATCAATATTTCCTTCTACCCCGCACAAGAAGTCTTATTAAATAATTTATGGCTTTAGTATCAATTTAATCAAGCTGTAATGACTTTAGTTAAGTTTATCATAAATCACTTGTCAATTGGAACTTTGAGGGCTTGGCCTAGGATGCTTTGGATTTCATTCTCATTTGTCAGTCAAGTGACATCCGAACTTTTTCTACTGCTACAACCACACTCTACTTAATCTGAATGCAAAACTAAACAAATTCACTAAAAGTGGAGCCTGGTGGAATTGAGCTCATTTCTCACGAAAGTTTTTTTATCCATCCCTTACACTTCCCTGATGGGTAAAAAGCTCTTTGGACTGCTTCTTGGTTACGTAGCTTTTCCCATAAAACTATTGTTGTTTGATGAAAAGAGGGACATATAAGAAAATGGGTGAAAATACGCTAAATATCAAAAATGTTTGTTGCAGTCAACAGAATATACATTTCACATTACTCATCTACTACTCTCTTCCATATGTAGGAAAATAAACTAATATGAAGTAAAGGGTAGATATTGGGGAACAGAATATATTAGCACACAGGAAAATACCAAGTAAAAATGTTAATTTAAAAAAATTGACCATTTTGTATTACATAAACTGAACTAACCTAATGTTTTTTGTATCTCTTTGTACAGTTTTATTTATTTAAAAAATCTAGTGTGAACACCTAAAGTACTCTAAAATTTCTCAACTCACAAATTTCTTGAATTCCAAAATTTTCAGATTTATTAAATTTTGACCACTTTAAAAATAATCTAATCCATTCTATTCTCTTCAGGGTTCTCTAATAATTTGTAATAATGGCTTTTAATGACTGGAATTAATCAAACAAAGATTAAACATCACGCTCAAAATAGGATCCCTTAGTTTCAGGCCTATTCTTACCTCTGAAGCCCTCCATATAGCTCTATTCAGCGCCTCCATTCTTCATCTTAATTTGGTAACCCGTGTTATGTGGCATCATAACTCAACAAGTCGTGCCAATTTACTTAGTATCCCAAATGCATGGCTCAGTTGTCGGCTGATGCTTGCTTGATCTCTATACACACTGTCATATGGTTGCGTTTAATCTCTAAATTAGTCGGCAATGTACCCTTAGCCCTTCTTTAGGACTCTTTAGAAGAATATGAGATCAATAGCTCATTTCCCTTTTCTGAAATCGCGCTAGTAATCTCCGTGTGGTAACATTTTAAATTATAGAAGTAACTCTTGAAGTAACTTATGAACTTATAAATTAAGTATTATTGGTATCTACGACTGCAAAATGGACATTAAGGTTATCGTAAGTTTAGATTGTTAAAATATTTTTAAATCGACATTTGACAATATTAGATATTTCCGCGTAAATTACCTTCTTTGCTCGGAATATTATTTAAATTAAAAAACAGACGTTATGGAAAATTTGTTGTAGTTGTATAACTGATGTAGTTATTTATAAATAACATTACCACTGGGAATGTATTTTACAAATTTTCTGAAATGGCAAAAAAAAAAATGAGGTGTACAAATAGAAAAAATACATAAATAAAAATAAAATAAAAAACCTCTGCGAGAAGCGTTTGGAATAAAGTGGCATAAACTTGTTACAGCGAAGGATAGAGTGAGTGAGAAAACAGTGTTGGTTTAGTGTTAGGGCTGTCAGAGAGAGATAGTATAAGCGGGAGCATGGAGCGGCTGAAACATCTGTGAACTCCTGCTAGATGGAGTAGATGTTTGTATATTTTCACATCCATTCGCGGTATTCCTTATGCTTCTTCGAATCTTAGAAAGACTTAGTTGCCGTCTATAATTCCAGCGTACATTTCTTTTCGTGCTTTGTGTGGGGAGCAAGAGCGGAGGCTTTTGTCCTGTACAAGTCAAATTAAAAGAAAAATGCCTTTTTATATGCCATATTCTTTTTAAATTGTTCATTTTACTGTAAGTATTTTCCTTAAATTTTACAAACTAATATCATTGATGTTAAAAGCAGAACTTGTTTATTCTTTTTTACTCCTTACCTCACATAGTGTACATAATTATATTCTCGCTTCCCACAAATTTACTTTCAGCAACAAATAACCTATGTACTATCTGTCAGTGGACTTTTCAAACAACGCCCTGACCTTAGATATGTTTATTTTGGCCAGAATCGTATTGTTACTTTTCAATTTTCTACGTTGAAAGGGTGTAGTCGGCTGTATTAAGGCCAAAGTCTGTGTCTCTGATGTACTCGGATAGGATTTGATTGCTAAACGGGCCTCCATTAAATTAAGTGGTAGTTTTCTCTATTAAGTGGTAGTATCTCTGCGAACTAATTAAACATAGAAAATATGTCTAATAAAATAAATAATTTTTATTAATGCTAAAGATTTAAATGTTCTAAAAACAAAATAGTACTTTCGCTAACTACGCTCACGGGAAGTGATCTATCCACTTCTTCAGTTATGTTGGTGTTTATCTCAACTAGTAGTAAATGTAGCATACAATCTAGCTCACCTCATATTGTACACAAACTCTCAATCACTCACCTTTCTCACATTTATTACACTTACAAAAAAAAAAAAAGAAAGCTAAACTGAAAAATATGGCTGATATTTTCTTCAATGATAAAGGAAATCTTGATTGTGTAATTCTTGGTCTTTAATTACTTCTTCAGAAAAAATAAAACGGTAGGTCAGTTGTATAAGGGTTGACGTCAAAAATTGCACGAAAAAGCATAACGTTGAAAAACACCCAACTTTGACAATTTTTTTCTCTCCTTTACTTTAAAAGATAAAATAACTAAATTTCCTCCTTTGTAAGAGGTTTTTTTTTAAGTGATAATATTTAGTGAGAATTGAAAGGTTCAATTTTGGAGGTTTGCAAATACCTTAAATTTCAAACCTCTGTAACCCTCTTCCTATTCTTCAGAATTCAACGACTTCTTACCCAATTATAGAGAAAAGTTTACTCTATAAATGGTACAAATTGCAATGTTTTAGTGATCATTGTTAATGAGATATAAAGGGTTCAATTTTGGAGGTTTGCCTATACGTTCAATTTCAAACCTCTATAACCCACTATGCTTAAGTTGTGAAGATATTGAGAGTTGAAATTTTTTGGGGATCATGACATTCTCTAAATTACGCCCTCTATATCTGTTCCCTCTGTAAACAACATATTAGTATGAAATTTTGCTCTGTTAAGCGCTATACTTTTCAGTAAAAAGCCATAATTTTTTCGTGTACAGATCCATTAATTGAGAAGATATTAGGAGTTGAAATTTTTTGGGTCATGACATTGTCTAAATTACTCCCCAATATCAGTTCCTTCTATGAATGTTTTAGTGATAATAGTTCATAGAGATATGGTAGGTTAAATTTTGGAGGTTTGCAAATTCATTCAAAATTCATACCTTGTTTCTCTTTTCGTATTGTTTAGATTTCAATCATTTGTGCGCCGAATTGTAGAGGAAAGTCTGCTCTATATCTGGTATAAATTGGAATGTTCTAGTTGTAATAGATAATGAAATTTAGAAGGTTAAATTTTGGAGGTTTTCAATTACGTTAAAATTTCAAACCTTAGTATCTGAATTTGTATGGTTCAGATTTTAATAAATTCTTTATCGAATTGTAGAGAAAAGATAGCTATATAAGAGATAATATTGCAATGTTCTAGTTATAATAAATAATGCGAAATATATAAAGATATCTATCTAGATAACCAGAATTTCTAAATAAAGGCCTATATTTCTAGAACTGGATTCGAACAAGATTGCCCCCTACCTTCCTCTTTACCATATATCTGAATAATCTGGTTAAAGAAATCGGAGGTGACATCTTTTAAGAAATGTGAACATTCGTTTACTGATCTTTGCGGACGATGTGTTTTTCATCACCTCCGCTGTCCCACAGGAAAATTTTTATTTCTTTTAGGACTGTTCAAATCAAAATTTAAAAAAATGGAGTTTTTGAATAAAATGGCCCCATATTATTCTCATGAGCACGAAGGAAAATTAAAACAAATGTTTCATTAAGTTTAAAAAAAAAAATCTTCAATTTATTATAATGCTTTGTTATTCTTCTCTGAACTTTTTTAATTGTTTTTTCCTTTTTTTTATTCTTTATTTTTGTATTTAGAGAAGAAAAAAAAATAGTTTGTATGAAAATTAAGAAACTTCTTTTTGTTTATCCTGACTTGAGCAACTTCTAGGCTGGCTAATACAGCTTACAAGTTTTAATAGAACTTGGTTTTAAGAGACTTTGGCCAAAGTATAAAGTTATGTATAAAAGTTCTTATAAAAATTGTGTGAGGTGAATTGATGTAGAAAATGCTACCGTGAAAAAGAATTTTTTTAAACCAAATATTATCATTGGATTTTTATTACGTGGTCAATACTTAAGTCTTTTGTATGGTTCAGATTTCAATGAATTCTTTATTGAATTGTAGAGAAAAGATAGCTATTTATATAAATGGTTTGTAATTCACACCCAAGCAAAAGCAGATTAAGTAATGGCTGGCTATTGAGAGTTATCCTAGATACTTACTTATCCTTTAGCGTACTTGTAAGGACATAGCAAATCTTAATTACTGAATTCTTAATTTTGAATTAAAGACAGCTATGGGGCTCCTATGTTGCAGGGGGGGAGGGTTAGGCAAAAGGGCCAATATTCCTATCCCAGAAAATGTCATGTCACGAAGCCAAAACCAAAAGATAATTGGAAGGAACGATGTCAATATAATCAAATACTAATACCAATAATACAATCTAAAATTCCTAGAGGACTAGAAATGGAGCTGGAAAAATATTAAATCGATGTGGCAGTGATTCAAGAGATTAGTTCGAGGGTAGAAATTCAGGTGGCGAATCTAAAGTGTTATACACTAATAAACACACTAATAAAACGAATATTTTTGGAACAGGCTCTTTCATAAAGAAAGGACAAAACACACAGACATGGATTATCATGTGGTAAATAATACAATATATTGTGTACGATTTAATGGAAAATTCTTTTACCTCAGTTTAATTAGTGTTCATGCACCGACAGAGGATGAGTTGGATGAGGAAAAAGAGGCCATCTATTATGAATTGAATAGGTTCTATAATAACATCCGTACTCATGGCGTGAAGTTAATACTCGTATTATGGGATTTCAACGTTAAAATTGCCAAGAAACCGGCATTCTATCCAATTTAGAAAGCACGATGTCTCAATGTTAATGTGCTCAGAGTGATTGATTTTGCTGATTTTGAAAAAGGCATTAAGATAATAAGTACGTGTTTCCAACATAAAGTTGTTTTCGTGACGTGGATGAAAATTTTCTTATTTTTTCTTAAATTGTTTAATTTCAAAATGTTACTTTTGTGAGGAAATGTTACTTCATTGAACAGTATACAAGAGTTATTGCTTTAGTAATAATTATTGAATCAAATAGCTCACTAGGGATTCAGTAGTTATCCAGAACGTTCGCTTTACTTAAGTCCCTTCTGAATTAATTCGGCATTCTAGTTGAGAAGTGTTATCAAGGAGTTGTTGTTATTGCTAACAGTTGTTCAATCACTAATATTTTGTCGTTCAATCAGTATTCGTTAACTTTCACCTTTCAACTTCTTTCACACTTAAGTAGTGATCTGTTTATTTTAATTTAAGGTGTATCTTCGATGAAATATATAAATAATAAACTAAAATAAGAATTCGAAAAATTCTGAATCTCTTACCATTGGCAAAGTACAAATTAACAGGAGTCAAGTCGCAGAAAAATTGATTTTTTAGCTAAGAAAATAAATAATAATGTTTAATAGTTTTAGTTGACTTTTATTGTTTATTTTACCTTTTTCTCTTTACAATGTTTCCCGATATGATTCCATGACATAAGTAAAAAAATACGTTTGTTTTTGATTGCAGGCTTGTTCTGCCGGGTAGCTCTTGTCTCTGGATCAATTCTGAGCCCTTGGGCAATCTCGCAGGACCCGATCGGACTCAGGGAAAGAGTATCCAATGAACTAGGTTGTAAAAATAGCGCACCAAATAAAGAAGATTTGGTCCGTTGTCTTCGCGGCCTTCCTTTATCAGCCATTATTAATTTACGTCCTACACCGCCTAGATTCTTAACCGCTATTGGCCCATGGACCTCTAGAGTTGAGCCAAGTGTTGCTGTTGAAGGTGCGGGCGAACCGTTCCTCTCGTCACAGCTGTTACTTGGAACTACTTCTACGGAGAGCTATTTAGATCTTAATAATCAGGATATACAGTATGGAATTGAAGAGGACCAACGAAACCGGGTGCTCAGGTATATTTTCCTCTTAAATAACGAGTTTGGTACAGAGAATTTGACTCACTTATGTTTTCCCTAAACTGATTAATCATGATGATAAAACTATGATGATAGATGTTAGTCAAAAAAATGCGTGCTACGAAGTATAAAGTCAATGATGTCCACATTTTCAACCCTTAAATGTCTTCACTTCAACACTCATCCAAGAAGTGTTATTTTTTTTTTTTTAATTTAAGGCGCGTAAAGATCTAGTTCATTGGCGCCTGGAACCGTATCAGTGCTCTGCCTGCCACTAAAACGTATACTCTTCATTTTACAGAGAACCATCTCGGATAGTGAGATGTAAAGGGTCCTGGAAACAGATAATCTGTGGATAGGACGCAACCGCGGGATACTAGTTACTAAGCTTATACCTTCCCTGTTTGTTGAAAATTGATGTATATATTGTACTTAATAAAAATAAATAAGTTGTAGGCTAATTGTGTGTGCACCGTAGTGTGTAAAGAAATTAGCAGTAGTCAACTTAATAAAATTTAAACTCAAAGAATAAAAAAAGTTATATTGAAATATAAAAGAGGAGCAAATCTAATCTCTCAGGAGATGGTAGGAAACGTGATGTGTTTATGAGGCAGTAAAAATAAATAAATAAAATTATAGAAGAGTTGAATGTTGGTCGTTAGAATGTTGGTTGTAAAATGTTCAAATAAATTACATTAGCATTTGACAGACGGTAAGCCTTCTCTAGTAACATCATCACTCTGTACTCTTGCTTGTTAACAACCTGTTCTGTACAACAAACATTCACTGCTCTTTACCAACATTACATACTACAAATATACATTATTTACCTAATTATTAAATTTTCCTCCAGTTTTATTAAGTTTGCCTATAGGGTAGTTTGTATTTATTTTTACAGGACTTACGTTCGTAACGCATATGTGTATCATTTGAATGAAATATTCTCTACAGTCCGCAACGAATACACAGACTGGGAGAAACCAATTCAACATCCAATTAACCTTCGTGATTCCACATTGGAGGCGTTGAGTGATGGTCACACGGTGGCACCACTATTGAGGCTCGCTTATCTCCACTCTAGAAGAGGAGCTCCCACCTATTTTTATCACTTCAATTATCAAACAAAAGAAAGTGATTATCCACAGGTAGAAATAAGATACTAATTGTTAATTTTTTCTTTTTTGCAAATTAGATATGTGAGGGTTTAGTATGCACATGATTTATTTCTTCTTTTTTTTTTGTACTTTTTAGTTAAGGTGATTTCAGATTTTTAACCCCAAAATGATTTACTTAATTAATTGTATTAAAAATTGGTCTTAAAATCGAATTTAAGTTTAATGTGATTAGTTGTATCAACCAATTTCTTAACGTCCCATCAGCTTCTTCTGTATCCCATAAAAGAATATTCGAAATTCTATACCTTTTTGGTTTCAACTAATCCTCATTTTATCCAAATTATTTTCTATTTCAATCTGATTGGATTCCACAGTGGTCATTCCGCTTTCTAAAAGCCCAAAGCATTGTAGAAGACATCATCATCTCTCTAAGGAGAAAGCATTAGTGAAACGTATGTCGTCTTCCAAACCATTTCAAGCACCAGACAGAAGTTCGATTATTGCATCTTCAGCATAAAGACTCTGTCTAAGAAGGTCGTTTCTTATTATCTAATGTTAAAACCATATTAAATAATCCAAGAGCCAAGGAGAAAGAACTCGTAGCTTGAATTCCAGATCACTTAATGCTGATTACCCAATGTATGTTCCACTCCTGGACTCCATTCATAAAAACTCTGATTGCGCGTTTCTTTCGTTCATTTTCAACTTGTATCAAATGTGCTTTTAAACTTAACACTCATTTATGAGTTACAAAAATTATTGATTGCACAGTTTTGATTTTTCACAAGACTTTTCGAAATAACAAAAACTTACCTCCTTATTATTTTTTTATTATATCATTCTCTGGTGTTAATTTTACACTATTCTCATAGTTCACACGAAGCAAATCCTATCATGCAAATTAAACTATAATTTATCTCTACAATCTCCTTTAAACCTTTTCCACATTCTCTCTCTCATTTTAAACCTCCTGTAATTCCAATAAGATCAAGCGTCG
Source organism: Rhodnius prolixus (assembly GCF_049639745.1). Classification (NCBI taxonomy): domain Eukaryota; kingdom Metazoa; phylum Arthropoda; class Insecta; order Hemiptera; family Reduviidae; genus Rhodnius; species Rhodnius prolixus. The sequence goes on along the minus strand of NW_027411614.1, from coordinate 37,962,287 downwards.
GTAGTCACGCGACCTTTTTCTACAAAAAAACAAATAAATAAATTTTTTGCATTGGGAGTGAACATAGCAAAGAGTAATAGTTCCTCTCGCTTAATTTATTACTAATCATCATGAACATGTTAGCCGCCTTTCTCTCATAGCACTCATGTGACGCTTTTAATGAGACAAGTTTGTTTTGGTCACTTCATAACTTGCTCCATCACTTCCATACTAAATTGGTTCAAAACTAAGTCTAAAATAACCCGATCCATCATCGATTCAAATTGGTTTCTTAGTTTGTCCTACTTTGTCCTTTATGTTTGCGATTGTATAATTTCAAGTTGGATGTTATTAGTTATTTCAGGAAGTAATTTCACACATTTTAGATTGGGAAAGTTTATATTAAACAATTTAAATGCCGTTATACCTCTAAAATGTTTACGGGTGCGATTAAACCAATTTTTATTGTTAATTATTAAATATAAAGTGATATTCAGATATTTTTCTTTTTTTATAAACTTTTACCGTTATTTAATTTCCCTTCATATGAAATTTATTAGTGAATTTGTGCGGAGTTTGAATAATATGATCATGTTATTATTCATAATTCTAATAAATATACAACAAACTTTGAGAAACACCCATATTTCTCTTGAATTTAATTTAAAGATTTCTGATCACTTTTCTTTTTAGCCACCTAGAACCTTTTTTTTTTTTAAAAAAAAAAAAAAAAGAGTTTTTAATATTGAGTTTTCCTCGACCAAATATTTATTTTAATTTCAGCTTCCAACTCGATCTATCCCGGATATCCACTTCTCCCAGTCCATAACCGTGGAGGCTCTCTCGGACGCTTTTCCTATCCACTTTTCCTTGAGTCTGCCTTCCTTCGGCTTCCCAGTTTAGGATTTCTTCAGTCATTCTTCCATCATTCATGGATTTTCTTTATACCTAAATTTCTTATTCTCTACCCTCTAGAAAGTTCTGTAGGCATCGAATACACCATGATTTTCTGTAAAGGTGGGATATATGACTAACTTCGAGTTTTAATTGATAGAAAAACAATTTCCTCTAAAATAATAAAAATTAAAACAGATATTGCTGAAAACTGTCAAGATAATGTGCTTATGTTTAAAGGAATTTCTAAACCAATTTTCGGGAACAGCTTAAAACTGGAATAATGTTTTCGATTTATTTCGCACAGTTCTCTCCAAATACGAAAAGTTAGCGACTTACCTGATCTTTTAAAAAAAGTGATACTTTATATTTATTTACTCGTGAAAGAAACTAATTGTGATGCTGGTGATCCCTAAAGCGAATAACAAGTTTTGGCTACCTGCGAAGCTATTGATCCAGAGGCTCAGTAAACGGTTCTAACAATTTTAATTTTTACGCATTTCTTTCTTTTATTATGGAAAAGGAACCTAAACTTCCCCACAAGTACAGGCAAATATTGTTTTTCAAGAATTCATCACAATTTCATGATGGTAGGTTTTTTTTAATTCCGTGTACATAATTTATATCCAGTTAGGAACTAGCTTTCTTTTAGTATGCTGAAGCTGTCCTGTTCCTAACATCTCAGTTGCTGCTCACTCTTTTTATACTTGTAATATGCATCTAGAAATCAGCTTAATTCTTCTTAGCGTGTTATAGAATTATGCCAATGGCGACGATAAAGTGTTCGATTAAATTTGAAAGACCGTACTTTACAAAAAGCAAGTAATCATAAATGGTGAAGATATTTTTGACTAATTTATCCTAGTCGTAAGTAACCATATTGGGAAGTCTTAATTGCTTTGCATAAAGAAATAACGCGAAGCTCATGTGGCTATCCAAAAAATGCAAAGGTAGAAGTTATCAAGAGGGTGGGCGAATTAATTAAATGGGATTCTGGTTTGAGACCTCGTGCAAAATAGCCGTCTTTAAGCAATTTTACGATGAAGAAATGGTGGAATGTTCTGTTATACCGAATCCTTGGGAAGAATGCAGGGTTACAGATTAGGTTCGCCAAAGTGGGCACTCATTTGAATATACAAAATGGGAAGTGTGGTCGGTCCTCATGAGTTTGGGAAAACGTTAGATTATCGCGACAAAGTTTTTTTTTTTTAAGTAAATATTACTATAAAGTAATTGCCTATTTTTTCAGGCGGGCTTAACGTCCATCTACAAATTAGGTGTCGTGGACGGCGGCGACTAGCATACATACTATACTGTAAATTTCTTTTATTAACCATTAAATAAAATCCAAGGCCGAAAACCGGGAATCGAACCCAGTACATATTAGCTTTACAGGTCTCGCCTCTAACCGCTTGGCTACCTTGGCGCCTTAAGTTCAGCACATTTGAATTGCTATGATTGTAGGGTTATTAAGTGGATGCTATTGATACTGGTAAATTGTTATTGGGGAGGTTCCTTTTTCTTATTTGGCGTGGTAAGAGTTGCACATTATGCTTAGGTCTCCTCCCTTGGGATCCACTATTGCTAGTTATAATAGATAATTAAATGTAGCTTAAATCAAATTTATTTTTAAAAAATTTATAATTAGGGGTAGAAAAATTCAATGACAGTTTTTCAATTATGTAATTGTCACTTTTTCTAACAGGAACATATTTAAAAGAAAACATAATTATGTTATGGAAACACTAGGAAAGTGTCAGCCTAATTTCCACGCCTTTCGTACCTAGGGAGAATGGTCTAGAATACGATAAACTTTTCTGTCACTGTATAACTTAAGAAACAATAGAGTAACTTCAGTTAAATTAATTGCATCGTGAAGTTCTTAAGCGTGAATCATGTGTGTATGTTTTACCATGTTAATGGAATCGAAAGACAAATAAGACTTTATAAAGAGAGTGCTTAATGCTCCAGAGTTCTTGTAAAACAGTTTTACTGATAGCTAGTTAAGTGTTTATAAATAGGGGATCGCTTGTGCATATAATGTTCACTTTATCTAAATCATTTCCTACTAGAGTATTAAATTGAATTACCTAGCCATGGTACAGCCAGCCGGTCCATGCTCGTCATAATAATAACCTAAACAGAGTTTCCATTCTACTAGAATTAGTAAGTGGAGTCAGGGGTTAATTACTTGCATTGTTTACTATCATAAATACTGGGTACAATGTCCATTAATAGACCATCAGACCATCATTACAACTGGTAGGCTGCACTATGACTTTACGACTATGTTTTGGAGAACTAATATAATCTAAAACTGGGCCCACCTCAGGGTAGAAAATATTTAGGAATCCCATGTAATACAACTCTTAATAATTTTAATTAATAATTTTTTGTAATTTTTCTTTATTCTAATGTATAAATTTAGTTCTATTCACCTTTTTTTTTGTTTTTTGGGGATTCATTTCTAAATCCGTTATCATTATTTTATAGATTTAAGAATTTAAGTTTGTCTTGTGCATCTCCCGTTAGATGGATTTCAAGATTTTAAGGAAGGCTGTTATTAATTCTTTCTTTCTTTCTTTCTTTTCTTCTTCTTATTTCGTCAAAGTGACTGCAATAGGCATTTGCATCTGTTGTCAACAGTCGAAGAAGTTAGGTCCGGAACCTTAGTTCAATGTACAAACCTACTACCGGACAACACTCTCAGCGGGATCAGCGCATGGGTGGCCAGTGCGCCAACACTGCTTCTCCCTATTATTATTGTATATTGTGCCAAGGAAAGAATGGCGACCTCTAAAAAAGAATTTCTTTAACTGTTCATCCTGTTGGGAGCGGACTTTTTGGATGATATACCCGTTACCTGGTTTGGATGATCTTATTTTCTTATAGGAGGCTGCATTATTTCTTATCGTTATTAGCATTAAGTCTCCGCTCCTTTTATATTCTTAAGAGATAACTAGATCTCGTGTTTCTCATTAGACCTCCTCTACTCCAATAACAATATATGGTTAATTAGGTGAATAATAGAGTTGACAGGAATTTTTGTTTGCTTTAATCCCCGTTAAAAAGGATCTCGATTCCGTGTCCAGTCAAGTCGGATTCGTTGGAGGTACCATGGTTTCGTTCCAGAAATAAATAGAGAGTGAGCTGGGCATCTATTTATTTTTAAAAATGAGTTAATCCTGAGAGCTTTCGAAATAATAACTAGGTTATTACGACAATATTCTTTTTGAATGAGTGAAGATAATGAATAAAACTCAGTTATGAGATACTAGAGAATGTTTTCGCCAATTACCAAACTATTAATGATGACCAATTTTCTTGAAAAAAGGAAAGTCCCCTTGACCATAAGTTCTAGAGTTTAGTATTGGAAGAAGTAGGAAGTAAATGGAAGATTCTATGTGTATGGCTGGAGGAGGAGGAGTAGTAGAACGACGGAAATTACGTGAAGGGAATTTAGGTCAATAATGACCGGAAGTAACCCCAGGGTGACCGTTTTCACTCTTCCGCCACAGACAATACTGAATGTTGGGGGTATGTGCGTAACTAACTTAAATTGTGTAACTGCTGCTGCTTGTAGGCGATTTGTGCCCATTCAACGCCACGCTTTACTATAATTCCACCAAGTACGTTCAACCATTCAAACAAACCACCTTCTTTCCATTCTGGTACAAATTGAGCTGTGATAAAACTGGCACTGTTTACAAACAAGAGCTTTTCTCTTTCTTTACCATTGCCTTAAATTGCACTGTTTCCGTTTCAATTAGATAAAATACCGAATGTTTTAACAGCCATTAATTCATATTTATGAGAAAACCATCGAATATATAGTATGTCAATTGAAATCAATAATTTTAAAATGAATTTTGAAAAAAATGTTTAAAAGAAGGTAGTATTCAAAGTGCATGGTAGAGTCCGGAAGTTTTGTAATTCCGTTACTTTAATTCTGACTGGTTTGGAAGTGTTCTCTACTTCACAGAGTGAGATCGGGATTTCGCGGAAGCTGTGGCTGATAAAATTTTATCAAGTAATTTATAAAGTAATAGTTGAATACTAAATACCGGGTGTCTGACAATATTCAGTGGAACTAGAATAATATTTTCAGGTAGAGGCAGTGCTCCTTAAATACATCATTCTTCCGTTTCAATTTATTAGTTAACTCGGCTTGATAAAAATGATGGATATTTTTTCTTTATAAAGCGTTGGCAAAGAATTTACAATTTTCTGTTATATGGGAACTTTTTATTACCTTGCGACTTACATATATTTTGTTTTAAGGTATTGACTTTATAATTCATTCCAAAAGTATTTCCGTTCTGTAGTATTTTTTAAGTGCTTAGAAGAAAGAATTTTGAATTGACATGTCCGCTATTCATTGTTTCCTTATAAAAACAAAGTTACCAATTAAAAAGTGATGAGCCCTTACTGAGATGAGAAGAAAGCCTGCTCTCATCCTTCCTACAATAACTCTTTTGAATGAATTGTTCTTGGAAAAATTTTAAAAGATCTAAATGTATACAATTAGTTCTCGAAGTTTAAAGAAAACTTCGTTTTCGAGACAAATCCAAAAACCGAAAAATCTATTCTTTAAGGTGTCACTTTGAGGTTGACGCATCAATCTTAAAGCTCATTGGGCCATCTAATATTTGAACTTTCTCAAGATTTCTGTTTTTGACTCTATGCTAGCCACAAAACACTGCTTTCTAAAACTAACTCTTTTAAGTTTCTCAGGAAACCTCAAAACGTTAATTGCCTGTTTCAAAATTTCAAAATTGAAAAAGTATTCACTGTCACAATATCGCAAAAGTAATCTGTTTGAGAATATAACTTTAAAAGTAAAATGTTTAAGCATATAAAGTTAATTTATCACCTTCTTTAATATTAGTAAAAATTCATGTGCCGAAAATTCTTAAATACCTTGTAACTAAACTAGAACTGTAAACAATTAATAGTACATAATCCATTCTCAGGCTTACAGAAACATTTCTCTTTGAGAATACGTAATCAGTGGTGTTAATATGCTCTGTGTCTATACTCAGTACCATCGTCTTCATTCTGGATTAATAGAAAATTGAATAGCAAAGTGAACAAAGGAAATAGGCCTTTGATATGTGTTAGAAAGCAGACAAGGAGAGTCCCTAATCCGGCGTCTATCACTATGTGTCTCTGCCTTTGACAGCAAACTCTCATCCTATTATCATTTATGATCTTATCTTTAATCCTGGCAGTAAATGTGCTCTGTGAGTTGCCAGGTACTTTGTTTATCTATAAATAGACAACAACAGCTAATGTAGTTTATTTATTGCCTACCGAAATTGTGCGCAATAATTTCTAAAATTTACACTATCATTGCAGTTGGGAAAACTATTGTTTGTTTCACTAGTAATAAGTTGGTGTATAAGGTGACAAAAGTTGAAAATATAGTTTTGCAAAGCTAAAAATAATCCAACATTTTATCCGTCATAAAACTTGCTTATCATAAAACATTCTACTCTTCAGATAGTTTAGTGACCAGTAACAAATGTCGTATGAAAGTAAGTCAAAATTCCTCTACATTGTCTCTAAAATACTGGTAACTCTTTGCATTTGAATGGTCTGTTTTCTCTTTAGTTTTGCCCTTGTCTTTCTTCTTCGTCATTGCTTATCCTGAGAGTGTTCCTTATCATGTTTTAATTTGCATACTTTCGAGTTAAGTTTGTAATAGGGTCATATGTTTTTAAATTTAGTTTTCACTAGTAATAAACGAAAGTTGAATGAATATATTTATTTTCTTTAATTTCTTGAAGGTATAAAACTGTCTTTAGAATTTGGTCTAAAACTAATTCCATTTTTAAAAATTCCAAATTTTAATTTTATTAGATTATGCCATTGACATTAGAGTTTTAATTACTTATTTTTACTTTCCTTTAGAAATTATTGTTTTTTTACTTTTGACTGCAAATATTAAAATAAATAAATAAATGTAGGCGCTCTATGGTGTTTTGTGTGGTGATGTTGCGGACTGGTTGTAAAACGATTTATTTACCATTCCACAACCACCAATCCAATTAAAACGCTCTTCTTAATCTAGGTGGAAATGTTCCATCCGAGCCTTAAGGGGTACAACGGATTATTAAACAATTTACGGGTTGTTGCTAAATCTTTTCCCCATCTGTTGTTAAGTATTTATTTCTGCTCAAAAATAATCGAAAAGATTTTCAACACAAAGATATTAGCTACGCCACTAACAATGAAAATATGGGGTTATTCTTACAATAATATTTCCAAAAACCTGTGCTAAAGTTGAAAATGTATACTGTTTTTATTTTAAAAAGTATGTTTTTACTCAAATTAACCAACATTTAAAGATAATTTCCATAGAGAAAACTCAAAAACATTAATCTTATAGTAGTTACATATGTAAATTCTATTTGCTTAATAATTAGGTAGCCAAAGCTATGCACAAAATGTAAAATAGTACCGAATGTGGTCGTGATGTGACCATGTCACTAAATTACCACCAAAATTAATTCAATGGAATGCTCACTATAGGCTATTATGCTAATCCCCCGTCGTTCTCCTTATTACCATAATGCTTTTACTCAACATCAAATATTGCTTCTGTCTATATTATACAGAAATAAAATAAATATTTTTTTTTGCATTCTGCATAAATAATATTAAATGTAACATAAATGAATTAAGAATTAATTATTAAGTTCCATACAGATGTTAAAAATGCATTATGAAAAAGTGTGCATTAACTTCTATCAAAATTTCCAAAAATTTAATTATCCAGAAATTGAGCTCTCTCTCTCTCTACATATACTCACACGATTTTTAATTTTTTATACACCGAGTGTAAATCAACGGAAAAAGTTTAAAACATGACATAGTCGTGTATGATTGCAACAGTATGTTTATATTTGAGAAACGTTAGGGGTTCTAAAAAAATATGGTGTAATATCATACGACTTTCTTTAATTTCTCTTCTCAAGATTATAAATAATAAATTTCCTTCAAATTCCGAACATTTGAGTAACATTTAGTTGTGTCCTACATTTTACTTGTTGTAACTACACTTTAAAATGAATTGTAATCGGACAGGTAGCCTAAACCACCGACCCTTTCCACAGAACCGCCTGGAATATTTCTACAAAAATTATAAAAGAAAAAGTTATGTATCTATATTTAAATGTAATTATTTGTGAAGTTTACTGAAGTGCCTAGGAATCATTTTCGATAAATTGGTCAAATCCATTGAATAAGGAAGTACCTCGGTTGAGGAATTTTCTTCTAACTCAATTTAGTTCCTGCTGTAGAGTGGGAGGAAGTTAACTATAAAATCTGATGATCTACGAGTATATTGCCCTTATGGGGGAAGTTCCTCAACCTCTCAACCTTGTGAAACCTCTTTATCAGAACACTATTGCTAAATCTCCGGACACTCTTTCAACGGCTCAGTAATTCTTTCCGCAAGCATGGTTACTATTCAGGTAAACGACAATAAATGAAATATTGCGGCCATTTGAACAATTTGAAGGGCCATCCTTCTAGTGAACTGGGCAAATTAAAGGTAGTTTTTTGGTACTTCTTCTTGTAGCGTCACTGTAAATATTGTACCTCTTTAGCCGTTATTCAATTTATAAATTGCTTCAATTTATTTTCTTTTATCGACTTCAACAATTCGTTCAACAGTGGTTCAACATCATCGTTTAGCTGAATGGCCGCCCAGTCCCTCCAACCTGAAGGTTCAGAGGAAATGGTTTCGGGGATAAACTAGACAATTGCTGCGTTTACTACACACTCTGAGCCTTTTCCACCCATTTAGGAATTGTACATATTGTTTTTAATGTTTAGTATTCCACATAACCGTGTCCGTGAGGCATAGAAAAACTAATGGGCGCTTTTTAGAAATAGCCCATCAAGAGGGATGACAAAAACTGTGGTATTTGTATCAGCTTGCCAGTTACTGCGCGCTAGCAGAGTGCAGAGAAACATTTTACGCCCTTCAAATTGTCAAACATATCTTCTAATCAAACTAATGGTAATACATTTCGATTCATTTTGTAATCTTATAATAATTTTTGAGTGAACACCTTTGTGTTCAGTTCCCTGAATTAGATCATATAAGTGTCAGATGTATTATTTATACCTAGTAGCAGAAAATCAACCATTAATTCTAAGTTATTTAAACTTGTCAAGTACTAAAGATGTTAAAAGACCATTTTAACTAAACTTGACCACTTGTTGAGCAGAGCCATTCCTACGTAGCAATAACCACTATTATACTATTAGAGGGCCTCTCCAGGGTAAATAGTTAACCTACCCAAGCTAGAAGCTTGAATGAAGATGTAGAATGTAACTCGTAAAATAAATAACCATACTATGTTCTTACTTACATATCCCAACTTTACGCATTTTCAGTGAGAGAGGAGGCGAAAATCGGCCAACCATATACATAAATGTTTACTGCTAGAAATGGCTATGGGGGCGGGCCACTTTATATTTATGAAGAGGTCTTTAGGGAAACATAAGTAAAGGCAACCTTTTTATTGGGAGTAAATAACTGGAATTATTCTGATATATGGTAGATACTAGTATATACATTCTCCTTAAATTTTTGTACAATTTTACATTAATACATATTCAGAAGCCGTTATTGCAAAAATAAAAAGTTAATTTAGCATGAAACTATTCCAAATCACTCATCCAGTTTTATTTAGCGAAATATAAAGTAAACAACGTTAGCGCTTTACGGAATACGTTTTTTTTTATAGATTCATTGAGTTTTTTGTCGGAAATTGTTTCTTTAGTTGAATGAGTTTGACAGTTCGTTTTTTTTTTTCTTCTTCTTCTTTAAATCGTACAACACACCCTTTTATCTGCCTGATTGGAGCATTAATCTTACCTGCTGGCCAGTACTTGTTTAAGGAACATTCCAGCCAAAAGAGAAATGAAATTCTTCTTGTATAGAATTCTTCATACAAGTCTCAAATGTTCCTTCCTGAAAAGTCAAATTCTCATTCCTCCATAAAGTTATCGATAATGCTCTGATTCAGCACTTAGTAATAATAAAAAAAAGTGGCTTTGGTTTGGGTTTAGTCGTTGATAAGTTAGTAGGTTACTTTTTGTTTGCTAAAAAAATGTTAATTGTAAATTATAAGTTTTCGTCCCCGTTTTTGTCACCTACTTTGGTTGTTAAGCTCCGCCTAAAAAAAAAAAAAAAAAATTGATGATAGCTGAATTTTGTTACTTGATGCTGAACATGTTACTTGGAATAGAGACTCACTAAACAAATTAAGGTGAAATTGAATGTACCAATAAGAACATAATTTAAGTACAAGAGCAGTTTAAACCCAATGCAAAAGTAGGGAACCAAAAAATAACTCTCTTAACCACTCTTATACAGCTTTCTGCCTGTAGAGAAATCTAAAGGGTTTGCCCAGTTTTTTAGAGTGTAATATTTTAAGTTAATTTTATTATATTCTTTATGGTTGGTAAATAATTAATTACTTCTTGTTTTTCAAAGTTAATGTTTATTTTTTATAATTATACTACATAAATTTTTTATTATTTTTTCGTTATAGGATTTGCCCAGACTACTTGCACGCAAAAAAAAATTATTACAAGATGATTCCCGAACATACTATAATATTCATTATGTGAAGTATTGGTACTGTTAGAACCGGTTTACTTATTGATAATGAATCGTTTATTCATTCAAGATATGAGGACAGAAGATATTTTTAAATTTTTTTATTTATTTCTGAAAGAGTAAAATTTAAAGGAATTTAAAATTGTACAAGGATGATTCACTTCTACAGGCTCCTCCTCTACCGTAAAACTATTTTGTTATTCTTATTCTTACACCTTACTTGTACTTTGTGTCCTAATTGAATTCAGCAATTCTTTAGAAGCATTAGTGACGTTGGTTTTTATTATTTTTGTTTTTTTCTTACTGTTTCATTCCCGTCTCTGCAATCTGTAGGTCTGTTTATTTTACTTTAAATTTTTTATATTTCTCAAGCATCTACTTTTCCATTAACATATTTTCATTTTTATACAGTTTCGTTAAAGTTATAATAAAAGTTAAAATTATATTTTGAAATTCAATATTCAGTTTATTGTAAAAATACAGTAACAAATAACACTATGGCAGCTTAATTAAGGTATACTTGCAAAAAGAAAAATTCACATACTTTTTATTTGATAAAAAGAAAATATTTTGAAATAATTAACATGGTCGACGATCTTCTTTTCTAGGCCTGGGACCGGCCTTCATTATGTGATCCACACGTAAAATAACTTCAGTAGCTTCAGTAGCTGAAAATATAATCTGTCGTTTAATGGCAAAAGACTCAAATACTCCGAGCTTATTCATATCTGTGATGTCTCCATTCACCATGTCAATACCACAAGATCTTTCACCATTTTTATGCGCCGCTCTGAGTGCTGTAATAATGTAGGATGAATCGTAGCCACCATTGTCGGAGATCGCCATTGGTATCTCTAGTAATGCTTTAGAATATGCTTCCATTGCCACAGATTCTTTACCAGTAATGTTAATTGCAGCATCGGATATTGCAGTGGACATTTGTAATTCGGCAGCTCCTCCTCCGTAAATAATTCTTTTATCTCTGATTATTGTGATCAGCACGCATATGACATCGTGTAGAGATCTTTCGGCTTCATCTATTATCTGTTCTGTCGCCCCTCTGATCACAATAGTGCAAGCTTCTCCTAGTTTTACTCCGCTAAATCTCAACAGTTTATCTTCGCCGATCATAATTTCTTCAATTAAATCACACTCTCCAAGAATAATAGACTCTGGGTTATCAAAAGTAGATGCTATTTCACCACCAGTAACCAACGCTAAACGTTCAATGCCATCGAAATCCGCGTGTTCAATAGCCATTACACCAGCGTCGGCAAATAATTGTTCAGGATAATTGTATATTAATTGGCGATTAATGAATACATTACATTTATGGCTAAGTATTTTGGTGACTTTGTCTTTCATTTTTTCTTTTTCACACTGTTCAACATCTGCAACCATCGCAGATGAATCTGTCCGAACTCTTGAACCAAAAATCTTAATTTTGTCCGTATCCATAGGTGTGTTTGCAATAAGTATTTTGGCGTTTTTTATCCGTTTTGGTTGAAATTGACCAATTTTTTTGTCTAATATAAAACCTTCATCTAGAAATGAGTCACTTAAACAGCCTCCTTTCTTTTTAATAATATGTATAGCGTTTATATTGCCAGATCCTTTCAGTCTCAAAACTGCTTTAACAGCTAATTGGCTGAACATCTTCTTATCCGAGCTTAATATCTTTGAACTGAGCGCTGTAGCCGCTGCATTCAGTAGAACGTCTTGAAATATTTCTTTATTCTCACTATGATCCACGGCATTCTTTTCCAAAGTGTCCAAAGCTACCTTTGTTGCCAACCTGTATCCTGTAATAATTGTTTGAGGATGTATTTTTCTTTCAATCATTCTTTCTGCTTCACGAAGTAATTCAGACGCTAAAATGGTTACCGAGGTAGTACCGTCGCCTACTTCATCGTCTACTCCAATCGCCATGTTTACCAAAATTTTACCAGCAGGATTGTCAACTCCGACGGCTCTTAGTATGGTTGCTCCATCATTAGTCACTACAACTCTACCTTTATGACTTGGATCGAATGATACTAACATTTTATCCATACCTTTCGGGCCAATTGTACTTTTTACAAGATCTCCTATAGCGATGGCGCCAGCAAAGTTTGATAAACGAGCCATTTCGCCTTTCTCCTCTTGTGCATCCAATTTTAAAATGCGCACCGGATTCAGCGAAATCATTTTAGCTAAATATGTAGTTCACTCTATTTTATAATAAAAAGTAAACGAAAATGCAACTGTGTTAGAAGGCACGCACGCTACTCCCATATGATTTAAAAAAAAAAATTGTCAGTTATGTCACATGTTTATTGCAATACATCTAAATTTATCTTAAATACAAAAAATATTTTATGAAATATTGTAAATAAATTGGTTAGAATGTGATTTTAAAGCCCTTTCCTCCTCCAAAAAATTAAAACTTTTATTTACTGGATGCTTGCTAGTGTTTACTGAAAATTTTTGCAATTTGCTCAGCATTACAGATAAAAGACCTTTCACATGTATTTGAACTTTTTTTTTTAATTTAAATTCATTTTTGGAACTTCCAAAGGGATGACTTAATTTTCCTTAAAAATTCTCTTTAGTATAATGCACGGTTTTTTCACTAATATTAATTAACGTGTAATATCATTCTCCAATTTTTAATTACAAGAAACATGATAAATTCTGTAATTGATAGGTTAAGTTGTACTAGAACATACACTGGGCCAAAAAAGTCTGTGAACACTAACCTAAATTTTATTACTTTTATTATTACCTTATTAGAAACTTCTTTTATTTTCAAATGAAATATACTATTCGATAGAGAGAAACCAGAGTTTTTCATTTTATATTCAATCTTTTATTTTTGTTCAGCAGGAATATCACAATTAAATGTTTAACAAAACAACACCCCAAACGAATGCAAAAAAAGTCTGTGAACACTTTGCAGAAATAAATCATTCTCACACATTGTACGTGAATTATAAATTTTAAAAACTTGTAGGACCTCCTATGTTCCTAATCACTTCCAACAAGCGAGCTTTCATCGATCCTAATAATTTTGTGGTCGTCAATGTTGGAATTTTATCCCACTCTTCTAAAATAGCGTTTTTTAGTTGTTCACGGTTTCTTATTCCTCGTTTATTTATTTGGCGGCTGATTTCATCCCACAAATGTTCTATTGGGTTAAGGTCTGGCAATTGTGGAGGGGTGTTTAGGCGCCAGAGTGTATTATTTAAAAGCCATTCCCGAGTTTTTAGTGCGGTATGTTTCGGGTCATTGTCTTGTTGGAAGACAAACGTTCCCTCCAACCCTAATTTTTTTGAATTTTCTTTTAAATTGCGTCTTAATATATCCACATACACATATTGGTCCATCATACCATTAATTAGATCTAACTTGCCCACTCCTTTAGCACTCATGCACCCCACACCAGAATGTTGCCTCCCCCATGCTTAAAAGTAGGCTTCATATTTTTCATTTTCATAGCTTCATTTCGTTTTCGCCACACTTTTTGTCGTCCATCAGACCCACATACATTGAATTTCGACTCATCTGAAAAGATTACGGTTTCCCAGAAACTAGAAGGCTTAGAAACATATTCTTTCACGAAATCCAATAGGCGGTTACGATTTATTTTATTGATTAAAGGTTTTTTCCTCGGGACTCGACCGCAACAATCGTATTCATGTAATTTATTTCTAATTGTCTGCGGTGTTACGCTTACACATAACCACTTGATAATTCTTGACTGATTTTTTGAGCGCTTGTCCTGGGTTCTTCTCGAACAGACTTCAGAATTTGCCGTTTATGAAAGGAATTAAGTTTTGGTGGCCGTCCACTGCGTGGCCTACTAATCACATTTCCGTACTTTTTAATTATATTATGCACCGTTGAAGGGTTTTTTTGAACTATCTTCCCTATTTCTCGAATACTTTTTCTTTCATTTCGCAACGTCACAATAAGTTCTCGAATTGGTCTGGGAACTTCCATATTAGTGGTTAAATATGTACTAATTAGATTATTTATTCACAAAACTGACTGTAGTGGTTTCTACAATACAATAGAGAACTTTGAAACTTTATTCAATCGTTTTTCTGTTTGTTATCTTAATGTTTTTACATATTTATACAGCTGTTCACAGACTTTTTTTGCATTCGTTTGGGGTGTTGTTTTGTTAAACATTTAATTGTGATATTCCTGCTGAACAAAAATAAAAGATTGAATATAAAATGAAAAACTCTGGTTTCTCTCTATCGAATAGTATATTTCATTTGAAAATAAAAGAAGTTTCTAATAAGATAATAATAAAAGTAATAAAATTTAGGTTAGTGTTCACAGACTTTTTTGGCCCAGTGTATGTACATATGTATCTGAATTTTTCACCTTCGCCTTTTTATTTTATTTTGCATTTATTAATTTATTTTTTGGCGAATTAAATTTCCCCTTTGAAGAAGTTTGATAGAACGCTACGCCATCAATATAGGGTATAGAAAAATTGAAATTAAGAAATAGATGTAATTATTGTATAATTGAAGTTTATTCGACAAAATGTTTCTGAAAAAAAACACCAAATACATTATTTTAAAAATGAAAGTATAGTATAAACTATAATTATAAAGTTAGTTTATAAAACTGTAAAATTAAATTAACTGTCGGTGGTTTAAACAATTTAAAACTACGAAGTTGGAGGAATTATTTCTTATGAATGGTAATTTAATCAGTTATCGGGGTTCTTGAAAGGGAAGGTGAGGCTCTTGAAATACCGTGTTCTGGTAGGAAGAATCTTCATTCTAGACGATATAAGTACATACCAACTTAAAAGGAAAGTTTAACTTGAAACAGAAGTAACTACTTCCTTGGCTCTAGATTTCAATGTGAACCGCTTTTCAAATTGATCAACTCTTGTGTATCACACATCGTCACCCGCTGGGAAGTGGAATTTGTTCTCAACTTTTTTTTTTTACAAATTTAAATATTTATAATTTTTTCTAAAGTGAATATAAAACAGTTAACTTGATTTGTTTAGAGACTGGGCAGTGTTAGAGGAGAGGATGTCAACTACC
This sequence comes from Rhodnius prolixus, assembly GCF_049639745.1. Classification (NCBI taxonomy): domain Eukaryota; kingdom Metazoa; phylum Arthropoda; class Insecta; order Hemiptera; family Reduviidae; genus Rhodnius; species Rhodnius prolixus. Next base: position 37,946,720 of record NW_027411614.1, on the reverse strand, counting down.
TGTTAGGATTGCCTCTGGTCGGAGGATATCCCTACTTTCCTCAGAATTACACATCACAGGACCATAAAGTTGCAGAGTCCGTCCTTATTTTCTTCACAAACTTTGCTAAGACTGGGTCAGTATATTTACTAAATAATTATATCCAACTAATTAGTGAACCACTATAATTGCACAAACTGGATTACCAATAATTGAACTGTGTTTCTTATAGTTATTTATTTTAAAGTTGTGGTATAGGTAATATTTCTTGTGAAAAGTTCATTATGTCAACATTGATTTACTGCATGTTTGAGGGAAGAGAATATATGCAAAGGCTAATTATGTATGTTGTTTATACTTGATAAACAGTGCTGTGTACTCACTAAGTAAACAACATGTACATAACTTATTCGGAAGATTTCTTGCTCAAAGTTGCTCATTCATCGGAATAATTGAGCTTGTTTTAATTGTATATAAAAAAAGGTATATGTATATTAGAATTATATTTTTCTTATTTATTTTTCATTAACTTGTCTACTTATCTATATGAACTTTACCAGACCTTTTGTTGAATATTGCTGCAATTAAGTCCCTCAACAATGTAATTATTGCAACATTGCTGAAATTAGAAATATTTTGAAGCATGTTTTGAAATTCTCTTTAATAGTTGTCGCCGACATTTTCGGCAGCACACAAGTAAAAAATATTTAATGTATTTTATATTATTAAAACTTATTCTTTCAAAGCTATTTATGTTGACTTAAGTTGAATCCGGCGATTAAAGTACATATACAAAAGTAAATTTATGTTTACTGGAATGGTTTTTACAGGTCAGTTATCTGGTTAATTAGATTATTGTACATATTTTATTTATTTATTTTTTGTTTAACATAGGGAAGTTTCAACCATCAATTATGTGTCTATGTATTATGCTCCTCATTTGCGGCTCCCAGTAATTTTCAGAGTGCATAAGCGGTTTTAGTGAATCTAGCTTACAATTCTGCCTGAAGAAGCTCAGACCCCCCAATCAGTAGGGTAAGCGATTAGTTGCACGTGATTTAACTAAAACGATCAAAGACATGCTACGTCTACAAAAACATCCAAATACTTATTTCTTGGTCGCAAAATGATGATTGGGATAAACCACAGGCATATAAAAAAAAGAGGATGTTTCTCCTACTTGACCAACAAGGGGTCGGTATAATAAATCGTCAAGGGGCCTGGGGAATCGTCTGGGATCCTACGGACTTGTCTACTCCTTTTTAATTCTAACATTTTAAGAAAAATTATGTCAATAAATTGTTAAAGAAGCTGGTGCTATCTACTGATTATATTCAAAATTATCAGATGATTGCACTTGCTTTTACGTCGGCGATGATGATTGCGCAAATATAAACGTTCAAATATATAATATACATATATGTATACGAGTTTGTGAGGGATATTAATGAAAGATGTTTTTATATTAAGTTTAAATTTATTTCGTTTCCAGAAATAGGATCCGGCCGGTGTCCTGCATCGTGTTAAGGAAAATGTTTCACTATGGTTCAGAAAGGTTGTTTTGAGTGTTAACTGCAAGAGAATACAGCTGGTCTGTTAGAGATTGAAACAGCCTCAGATTGTGGGCGGCATCTGTGTAATATTGGCTTAACACACAAGTACGAAACAAATACTACTGAAAACCAAATAGGAGTTTATATACATATATACCGATTATGTATATATAGCAGCTGGGTACACACCCACACAAATACATGTGAATAATACGGTCAAAGTTTGGCCACCATCCTATCTTAAATAGATAATATTGTATGCAAAACAGTTTGTTGTTCTTGGATGTTCATCTTAGCTAATGAGAACTTCTCTTCTACACTCAGTTAACTCCAGAAACAGACTTCATCATTATTTCAAACCGCCATGTAACACAAAGTTATGGGATCGGTCGTATCGGATTTTCTCGAAATTTTCTCCTTTGTGCTATCAAAGCCTCAGGGTTCAGAAGTATGTATTATAAAAGTTTAAAATAGTCGAATTGTTTCAACGTAAATAATAAGATTTTCAGTGCATTATTCTGCCATTAAAAAAAAAAAAGAAAAAAAACAAACAATTTTGTGTAATGTTTTCTACTGTTATTAACTGTTTATTTTATTTATTGGCACTCGGAGCACTCCCGTCTCCATTCTATGTTCTCTCGTCTCAAACAGTGTTCTTTAAGAAGTCAGCTAACAGAACTTAAACAGGTGTGAGTCCAGTGCGCACTGCACCAATCAATTATTTTTATTCTATATTCTGCAGTATCTTCTGGCCAAAATTGTGGTGCTCTGCTATAAAAATTGTGTGCTAACACAACAAGCCCCAGCAATGTTAGTTGCATTTAAGGACATACTCTTCTCCCTCCGTGGTATGTCTGCCTTCTATATTAATCGAAGTACATTCGCCTCAATAAGTTTTGCCCGCAGCCACACTCAGCTTCATCTCCTTTAATCTAGTTAGCTGATGGTTAGCTAGAATTGGATCTGAGTTAGGTGTGACCACTCCTATTAGAAGATCTTGTTCACTTTAGAACATCTACTCCTTCCCCACCAGAGATCATCTGCTAAGATGCTCAAATTCAATTCGCTAACGTCTTTAGAGAATGTGCTGGCTGACACGTTCTCGCAGGGAATATTTACTAAATATTCTCACGTCTTTATCATTATTATTATTATTAGTTTTCTAAATAATATATATTTTTGTTAAAGTCTGTGTAACGCAATCAAAGGACATACTATGAATGTTATAAAATTGTAGAAATTTTTAATTGCAACTCTCAAGGTCAAGTAATCATAGCAATGGACTTGTTAGCAACCTAAGTATATAAATCAAGAGAAAGTACTGTTTCTGTCAACATGTATGTTTATGAGAGCCTGTTTTACTATGATAAGGCGTGGGTTTATCCATTTCTTCTGTTAATAAAGAGGAATAGTATTCTTATTTACGTTTATTTAGGTAATTGAGGTGTGTCACTGATAAAGGGAGCTGGAATAAAATGTGGCCACCTATATAATTTGATTTGAATATCATATTATTGGCAATGATTAATTTAAAAAAGCGGCATTTTAATTGCCCTTTTCCTGTTTTACGAATATCCAGCGGCGGTGACCACTGTGTTTATTTATTGATGGGAGTAAGACGAAAGCCAAATTTGAATAAAAAAGGATTTTGAATATATGGCGTGGATTGTTTGTCGTTGAGTAAGTAAGGTAGTTTTGACTTAGTAGCCACTGTTTAAACAACTGAGCAGAACCACTCTCTTTTAGGAAATGTCTTGAATGTTTGTCAGATTATAGCTGTAAAGATCTCTTCGGCGACTCCAATTACTTCAAGACAGACTCTATAATGAGGCGCTTTAAATTTGAAAAAAATTCAGACCTGATGATCAAGCTACTCATACATTTAATATAGAATTCTTCGAATCCCTTGGCTTAGATGGAAACTAGAAAAAAGTTGTATGATGAGAATCAACTTAGTAAAGTTAAGAGGTTTACGTGATTGAATGAGCTGATACTCTGGTTAATCAGGCAGCAGAGGAAGGTAATCCAGCTCGTACTTATAGCCTAGATCCCAAGTTTTAAGAACAGGCTGTCTGATATGGGAGCGACCGAAGTCAGTCACTGAGAAAGGCGGCCTGACCTGTTAAGGAACTTTCTTAACTTAGGGAACAGCTCTAAACTTCCAGCGGATGGCTTCACTTCATCACTCCCTCCCGAAAAGAGTACTACACCCACGAAATTAATTATCCAGGATGGGCTAATTTTCTTACAGTTTTTCAAAATATTTCTAGTTTGTCATATTTAGTAGCTAATGAAATAGATTATCAATCAACCTGCCTAATTTTTTGGAGATAGATAGTTTGTCAATAATAATATTAACAATAACACAAATAATACTGAGATAATGATTTATCTGTGTCTTGTATCTTTAACTCTGGCATCTCATATTTCTCATTTTCATCAGACATCAGATATTAATTAATTAAGGTTGGTGCAGAGATTTTGATTTCATCTTAGTGAGGGAATTTAATCCGAACTGATCAATCAATATCTGTTGATGAGTCAGAATTAAAGGAAAAATTAATGCTGCGTCGGATAAAATCACTATTGTTATCTGGAACTTCAGACACAACCACGAATCCAACTGGTTGTTGTGTTATCTGTAATACTTATTTTATTTCGGTTAGCTGTGTAGCTATTTCTGCTACTTAACTGTCAATAAAAATTTAAATTTTGATAATTAATTAAATAATTTAAGCTATTATTCTCTCTAACCACCACTCCCTTTCTTTTATTATTTGCCCAATACATTTTATTCTTCTGTACCTTTATAATTTCCATTTATCCCTTCTTATTTATTTATTTTTACTAAATAATAGAGAGATTTATTTGCAACAGAAATATACATACGTTTACATAAATAAATTTTAGTCAAATAATCTCTACTCCTTAGTCCTAAGACTGTAAGAAGGAGGGTTATCGCTTATTTTACTTGTATTATTATTAATATTTTTTTTATAACTAACAATTTCAGTTATGCTTTTTATCGGCTTTTTCGATCGTTTGGTGATTTTGATTTTTCGGCGATGTAATTAACTATTAAATGTTAATTTTATTCTAATTAATTGAAAATTATATCTGATTTTAATACATAAATAAAACAGATATAAATAATAGTACAAATGGTACAAATTCAATTTAAACAAAAAATATAAAAATCAAAAGTTAATATTTTACATAAATTTGCAACAATATGTAACAAAAGTAAACATAACAATCATGCAAAAAAGTTCAAGCAAAAAATAAACTTTTTAAAGGTAAAGTTTAAACATCGCAGAGACCAATAAATTTATTTAACGAAGAAGAACATACAAGCCAAAGTTCATGGCTAAATTTGGAAACAAAATAAAATAATCCGATCTTACTCGTCGTGTCAGGGATCAAAAAAACTCAATATTTCTTATAACTCCACTATTAAATTTATTTTATGTTAATTAATTTATTTATTTCATTTTAGTGATCCCAATGAACCTAGACGTCAGGAAGGAATATCTTCCCATGGTAAAGAAAAAGGAAGACATCGGGGTTTCCAATGGGATCTGTATGAACCAGCAACTCAACTTTACCTCAGTCTCTGTGAGTACAAGAATGTAACAAGGTTACGTACGATTCAGACTGCTAAACTAAACTAAAGAAAAATATTTTAATTTTGTCTTAATTCTTTGTTTTCTGAGAGAAAATGTTGAATGGATTTTAAAAAATCGTATCTATGACTCCTAAAAAAATGAAACTTTTTGATTTTCATATCTGCTGTCTGTATTAATATACATATATTTTTTATTAATTTATTGGTCATTTATGTCTGTGAATAATTGAATGTGTAAAAGTAAAATAGTGAAGTAATAAATAAATTTATTTAATTATTTAAGTTGAGCAGACTTGGAACAAAAAAAAGATGTTAAGAATGATTTTTAAATAATTATCAATGATAAGGAGGGGAAAATTTGACATAGTTATGAATGAATTTCATTTTAGCGTCGACTCTAGATCCATTCTTCTTGAACTTTATGTGTACTTGACGTTTAGATCACTCTGTAATTGGCGCGTTATTGAAGTATCAAGTCGTGCCGGGTAGATTGTGATGGAACATCTAATATTGCAATTCTTTGAACTCGTTAAATAAAAAAAAATTTGAACGTCGAATTATAAAAATGCCTTTTCATATCTGTATTTGGTTGACTAGTCAGTCAGAGCACATTGTTTATATATATGTTTATATATTTATTAATTAATTAATTATTACATGAATCTCAGTGGTATTTAAAATATTTAAGTTTTCTTCAAAGCTGAAAAATCTATCTTTTCGTCACTGCTCACAAGTTCTTTATTAATATCCATTCCGTGAGAACGCCTCAAAAGAAACTAATGTGTAGAAAAATCATAAAGAAAGCAAGTAAATTATTGACAGCGATTCTCGCCACTCGAGTCTTACTGAGTAGCGTGTGAGAGTCGCCTACAGAGAGCAAAGAGTCAAATACTAAAGAAAACGGAACAATCGAAATAAAACAATTAGGGCAAATGACTTAAGAGGTATGGGTGATAAAATGAAAGAAATGGATTATTTCATGCTTCACAACTTGCTTGTTTTCTTTCATCGACATGTTTCGGATTCTTATCTTTCGTCACATATTGAATTATCAGGGTTACTTGGAGAAATTAATCATCATTTTTTAATAAATTTGTAACATGGCTATTCTCACGTCAGAATGGATGAACCATTAATATTGTCAAGCTTAGCAGATCCAAACAAAGGTTCACTTTCGTACACATGACACTTTCCAGCATTCTCTTAGATACATACAGCTGATACCACAAAATTAGTTATAATTATATTAACAATAAAATCCGTACCCGTACTACTTACTGTAAAAAAATAAAATGGCACCAGAATTACTTTAAATATCTGAAACAGCTGCAATAATAAAAAAGTTTTATGAATAATTTTCATTGATTTTGACAAAGATAATTCTCTTGTTTCTTTGATTCTGACCAACACGAAGATTGGTGCAGAGAATTCGATATCCACTTACAAAACTACTTCTTTACGCTTCACTCTTCATGTAGCTTTAATAGCGCATAACCAGAGCTATAAATTGTGCAAGTTCTTTAGAAGAAATAAGGAAATAATATAGGATCTAGTGATTCGAGCATTATAGTTTCCAACTCATTTCCCGACAGGACACAGTTCCAACCATATCTTAAGAGAAAGGATTAAGTCAGTTTAGTCGCGCTGGGCAGTTTCAAGATAGACCTAGATTGGTTAGTTTTTCTTTGCCAAAAGGTAGTGCCAGGATATGACGGTGCATATTATTTGCGAAAAAGTAATATTTATTAAACATGGAAAACATTTGAAAAGAAAAAGCACTTTCTTGTTTTAGTCGCATTTATTTACGATACAGGATGTAGCTCTTGATTAATATTCATTTATTTATTTTTTCGTTTAGCTCTCAATAAGAGGAAATAACAGCATTCAAGTCATAAATAAATAATTGATCAATATTTATTCATTTTATTAATTCTGTTATGTTGAAAACGCCTGTAGTTTATGTTAATAATACAATAGAATTGTTAAAGATAATTTTGTGCGGTTAAGAGAACGTTCCCAAACCGCGTCTAAATCAATGTCGCAACGAGTTAGGTTTAGTATAATAGAAACGCTACGAGGTCAGAAGCAGAGTGTACACTAGAGCTGGGGTTTATATTAATTAGCGGTGTTGGGAGTATTATGTGTAATTTAAGCTTGCAAGTCAAGTTGGGAGTAAGTCTTGAGTGAGTGTGTTAGCTTTGTGTGTTGACTTCTAAACTCTATATGTTGTAGGATGAGAGCATATTATATTTTCCGCAAGTTGCTGCATAAATTGGTTTATGTATGATTTTATCACACTCTGTTGTTAGAGGTCAAAGTAGCTGTTTGGAAGAGAGAAAAAAAAACAAATAGATATTTGCAGAGGTTGTGGTGCTTGGCGAAGATACATTAGTTTTTTTTTTTTTAACCCTCTTTGTTTTGGGTATCTGTTAGTGGAAACATTTACATGTTAGCGCAAATAGTCGACGTTGTGTCAGAGAAGTGTGAGCTGGGAACTCTGCGTGTTCTGAACAATCAATCAGCCAGGATTACCAGTTCTCGCTCAGTGTCAGCCAAGAGAGCCGTGCGCTTGAATAACAAGCAGTTTACAGCTAACTTATCCAGAACGGCAAGCTTCTCAGCACGGTCCTCCTTGTTTGGCTGTTTCTAAAACTTCTATTGTCTCTTTTATTTTATGTATGTTTATTGAATTCATTGTACTTTCCAGTGCATAATGCTCTACTTGATCGTGAATTTTCCTACGATATTAACAGAAGTTATTGTTGATTTAACAACATTCTAGTCTGTTTACAGTAATCTGGGGGTTAATTTTGGCTCGCTACTATTATTTATAGTTCAACCAATCTATTTATCTAGACAACTGAAAACTAATCGAGATATTTATCCCCATACATAAAAAGGATTTTGAGTAGTGGTTATGAGTGTAGAATGTGAGTAGAAAATTCTTTTTATTTCTTCTAACGAGTAACATGAAAAATGTTAATAATAAAATTGAGGTTTCGCTTCTTTCTTTGATAGTTGGACGCTAAATCACTCTTGAAAAAATTGACGATTACTTTACTTTTACTGAGCAGCATACATTTTCAGAATTATTACTTGCCACATAGAGAAATGTCTTAAATTTTCCAGTTTGGGACTTTGTGGGTCCAAAAAAAATGCTCATTGTAGACATGTTCACAATTCGCAACTAGACTACAGAAGGTAAAAGGGGAAGAAGCTTCAATTTGGTCTAAGGGCGCACAATCTTTTGATGTCTTGAGTTTATAAAAGTTTTGTTGCAGGGCCGCATCTTATTACCCTTTAGTCGCTCCTATAGAGCTTATAATTCGATAATACTTCGTTGCTTCGTTTACTGACACAGAAATTTATACAAATGAATGTTTAGTATTACTAATCAGCAGAGCAGTGGGAAAATTGGCTTATATTTGTATAAGTTTTGTAAGCTTTTTACTGTTTGATGGTAGGAAGCTTCCAACTTAATGGCAAAATTGTTTAAAAGTTATTCAGCACCTTGTAAGTAAATCACTTTGTAGGATTGCACTTTTAACTTAAATACTTAGGTATAGCCACTGCTAGAACGTAATTGATTTTTCCTCTTTTACTTTAGGTTAGGCCAACCTTATAGGTAGCTAACATTGATTAAGAATATTATGAATGTTGATCGTTTCTTGGACAAGTTGTGCTCATAATTAAAAAGGGATCGGTTTCAGTCGTGTCTAATGGACGGTAAAGAATAAACAGTGGTTAAATTTTTTTCATTAATATATAATTTGGCAGAATCCTGGTAGACGTGGCTCAGAATGGATTTAAGCATGGAGTCTAGTTCCTCAAAATCAGATAATTCAAACGGAAAATCTTCACATGGAAATGCGTAAACCACTGAGCTTATTTCTTAACATTATCTACTTTTTTTTATTGGGTAAACTTGAATCGTATCTAATTAAAAATTAGTGTGCATAGAACAGTGGATAAAATTTATGCATCAGCCGTAGAAGAAGGATTTAAAGTAGGGAAGAAAAGTTTATTTAAAGGTACAAATTGAAGAGGAAACTAAGAAACAAAAACATTTAGCAACAGAAGGAAAATTAAAAGAAGAAACTGTTAGTGAAGAAATGTCTCTTAGAATTGTGAATGCTTTTTTGCATGCACAAAATACTAGCCGGTGTCACGATCAGGTGCAGATTTAGAGTATAACTTGGAATACTACACCCATTCCATGCTTCCATTGAATAATACTGAATAGAAACAGTCTCAAAACAAGGTTTAGCCGTTAGAAAACGTGATCAGAGGGGAAAAAATCGGCCGTGAGTTGATTATTAAATAGTTATTAATTTACTTCCCCTTGCGATAGATTGCGTTCTGACTCCATCTTTTTCGAAGTCTATATTTTAATAATTTCTCTCATGGTCGTTGTGTGTGTTTGAGATTGGCTGTCATCCTACAACAACCTTCTTTTTATTCACAATTTTTTTATTCCGTTAGGTTTTCTGTTTGATAATTAGCTTGACTTTTAGTAATCCGAGTGTGATTAGTGTATTTACTTATTTCTAAATTAAAAAATAAGTCTGTACAAAATATTAATTGCTTTTTTAGACAATAGTTATCAGCAGAAAGGCTTTTTTGGTCACCTTAAGATGTCAATAGATGTCACCAAATGGCTTCATTTGATCTTGGACTTGAAATCATTTGGACTTTTAATTCGACTTTGGAATTAGAGCTGTTTGCACTAAAGTCCGACCATATTTGAATTGGCGATGCTAATTCTTGACTACATCATATGATGGAGAATCATCACCACCATAAACCTCTTTCATCTCATCGAACGACTACTTTGGTATGCGGCCTTTAAAGTAAAGGTTAACTTGATAACTGTTCTGTCACTGGATCCATTATCAAACCTCACATCACTTCAGCACCTGCTAAATCAAGACCGTCATCATTTCTGAGTCGCAAATAGACACGTAACCTATAGAGACTAAAATCATTACATATTTCCAGTTACAGCGTCCTGTTATAAATAGAAGTGGGCCAGGAAACATTTTTAATGAATGCCCCTCGTACCTTTATTCCTTCTATTTCAAAATTTCTTTGGAACCAAAATAATTAATTATTGCAACATTAGATAAACGCAGGTCAAACAATTAGAAGGACTTTACAACCCAAACTAACCTTTAACTTACTGAACTATTGAATATTTTATGTAGAACTGAACTGTGAAACGTACAGTTCATGTGATCCTTTTAGTAAAATACACGTTTACATCAACGCGAACCTCCATTCTCATACTTGAATAACACTAATTGAATCTACAACCTAATGAATAGATTACCTGTTCAAACTTCTTGAGAAGATTCATGGTTACTTTTATTTGAAACACAAAACATAAGATCGTAAGAACAATCAATTCTTGTTTGCGAAATCTGATAGGTAACTTTAAAGTACGCCCTAATATCCAACTATCCAAATTACTGACCTACAGAACAAAATAAACTTCTTTGCACACTGATTTCATTAATCACAAAAAATGTCAAGAGCTTATACCCAGAAGACTCTGCTGTACGATCTATCATGAGACCACGACCACAGTTCTAACAGCTCAACACACAACCTTCATCTTTCTATAGTGAACATTCTCATATGGTGGGGCAGGTAGACTAGGAATATTGAAGAAATGAACAAGTGACCGATGGAAGTTGTCCACCGAATTACAGTGGACAGAAGCAGGAGAGAACTCGATGTTTCACTGAGAATCCACACTAGCATCTAACTAGTGACGAATGATTTCAGTTTATAAGACAAAAAAATTAATAAATAAAAGAAGAAATATTATACTAATGACATCTTTTTAACTACTACACAATAATTTTTATTTTATTTATTTGCACAATAAATGACTCTTAATGTAGTTAACAAGAAATGATTCATGAATGAATCACTAGGATTCATGAATGAAAATACATTTGGGCCAAACCTTCGAGACAGGAAAAACATCATAAATTCTTAGTACCTATTTTAAAGAATTTTAACTAAAAAAGGAGCACCTGTAACTGAATTAAGGTGCTTGAAGAGAACTATAGTTAATATTACCTTCCATTCCTATTTCTTCATTGACTTTGAAAATACAGACTGAGTTGAACCTCTCATCTGCTTGCATTGCTTAGCTTTTTGTGACTTAGTATACACTTGAATAAAAGGTGTTTTTTTATATTTATATTCTAAACTTAACCAGTTTTTGTTGTTGTTTTTTTTTTAAATAGTTCTGTAGAGCCTCTCTTGTATACCAACTAAAAGCCCTATATCTTTCAATCAGTCTTTTACTTATGAAGTCATTTTCCGACAGTGTCGTGACTAGGATTTAGACTAGGACTTATCAGATGATTTGGAGGGAAGGAGGCTGAGTGGTTAGCGAATATTGGTTTCCAATCAGTGGTTCGAATCCAGCTACTAGACCTTTTTTTTCTTTTAATTTTCTCTTACATTTCTCCTAGAGCTTCTTACAGCTCACTGACCGGTGATGGACAGAATTTTCTATAACAAGAGAACACTGTCCGAAGGCTGTATGCATTGAAAAAAGCTCCAGGTGAAATTAAAAAGCCATATTCCTACAATGCTCATCGAGCACTTGTAATCGCGCTGATTTTGGAATTTATTTAGTTGCAAAAAATTTTATTCTACCTCTTCTTTCCTCCCAAACTGTAGTTCGCAACTATTCGACTTCAAGGAACTTTTTTTTAATTAAGCCATAACATCAAACTTTTTCGAGCCCAGATACAGACCATGAAAATTATTCAAATTAAGACGTACATATGTTATACAGATGTAGATCCCTAACAAGGTTCATGAATTTCGTATCAGTAGTGAGATAAAATTAATTCATTAAAAATAATAATACAAATTGGTAATGTAGTACCTAAAGTGAGGATCGCCTAAAGAGATGAGGGGAAAGACAAAATTGACTACAGGATGAGCAGATGGGAATGAAAGAAACATATCAAAATTGGGTAAAAAGGGGGGGAAAAAAATCAAAAGAACAAATATAAGGTAACAAGAAGCAATGGAAAGCATGAATCGAACTTGTTGCACAAAGAGAAAGAAAAGTGGCCGAGAGAAACATAACACAAACTCTTGATCTTGTATATTATCAAGAAAAAAAAGGACAGTTTAAGGAAAATCTTGCGTTAAAAAAGGGAAAAAAGAAGATCTTTATTAGCGAAAATATCAAAAGTTAACGTAAATCACTTTATTATTTTTTATTATATTGAGGCAAATTTCAGAATGCCTACAAAACCTTAGCCACGCAAAATAGACAATGTAAATTGGTATCCTTGTAATTTTTCGCATAATTATGTAAAATTATTTGTATCCTCTCCTTGTTAGAGGTCCTTCGATCCTGTGAGCTTTCATTATACTGCTGGAGCTTAGGTTTCCTCAATTTTCGCTGCCATTCTCTTCTAACCTTTCGCCTTTACCACTAAATCCAAGTTTTAAGATGTCTTTCGTCATTGGGATCCTTTTTTTTGCTCTCCAGGCCTAACGTCTTACAATCACTTCAGTTCTTTTACTGGTGTTACTCATCTCAATCACGTTGCGTTTTACGAAGACTTAGTTTCTTACCTGTTGTTTGCCTATTAATTCGACTCTTACCACTCTTAAGGTTAATAAATGCTTTTAGCCGTATATCTTTGTGGTTACTAAGCCTGAAAATATGTATGATAAAATAAGATCCTGCTAGGAATCATCTCCAAACTCATCTTCGCTTCGATTGTAATCTTAAATAGCATCCAAAACGAATACGAGTAACTCTTCCATTATCTGTCTACCATTCAAAATCTCTCATCTCCCTTGCGTAAATTCAGTATCCTATTCTAAATGAAATTAGTACTCTTTTTCAGAGCCATTGGAATTTATAAAAATTGTAATTTAAATCAATATTAATCCTTTAATTTATAAGAAGTGTAATATAAATTTAATCGTTCCTTTTGCAGGATAAGAGCAACACGAAATATTTTTCTTGCTTAAGTTTTTACAAAATTTTATCTTGACCTGGACAGAATCACCGTTGCTCACAAAGGACTTTAACAAAAGTTACGTTACCTTGGAAACTTGGCGTTTGCTAAAACTTTTTTATCCGAGACTTCTGCAAAGCCAAGAAAACCAAAGTGATAAAAGCTAAGTTACTACGAGTATCTTGTTCTGTTCTATCTAACTAAACAAAAAAGTTGATTTGGCAATGCTCAAAATGATTCTATTTTAATCATATACATTAACAAAATATTAGTTTCAATAACTTTTGCCTAAATTTTGGTATTATTGAATAATTTATTTTGCCTAACTCTGATTTGTTCAACAATAATACATAATTAATGTTAAACAGTTCAAATTACGTTAACGTTATTATGTTATTACGTTATTTTGTTAACTGTACTAATTACAATATATCTGAATGATTTATACAGATACTTTTATTCTTTTTTACCCAATTTTTGTTTTAAATATGTGTCAAAGTGATTTTTGACTTAGCCTAAATTACAGCTACGCTTATTATAAAATGAGACACTCACCATTCTAATTTCACTTTACTGGTTCGTATTCTTTTTTTTCTCGAATTTTAACATTCTTGGCAAAGATTGTCTAAGTTCTGTGTAATAACTCGAAAGGTTAAAGTGAGGCTGAAGTTAATCTGCACCCTCAAATCAGGAAGAGTTGAAAGATACGATTTTTACATGTGTATACTTCCAGGTATACATAAGTTTTAATAGTTTTAATAAGAGCGGATGCCAACCAAAGCGTTTTTTTGTTTTTATTGCTACTGAGGTAAAAATAAAAATTGTGCCACTCAAGTATTGTTTGAAATATTCAGCCATTCATCCTGTAAATTGAAGTCAAGAAAAGAATTGTCCCTTTGGGAAATTAGCGCGATCAGTTCAGATCACTGGTATTTGTTGATTTAAAAAAATAAATAAAGTTATTTATTTATTCTGTATTCTTTCTTATCCATAATTCAACTTAGTTCAGTTTTAATAATGTAAAGTGCTGTGAGCGTAATATTGCCATTTCTTTTACTTTCGGAATATTTAATTGAAACCTTTTCATTTAAAGTTAATGAAAAAAAACAAAAGCAAAAAAATTAATCTTAAAGTATATTGAACCTAACGTTTGCAGAAGGAGTGTATTTTTATTAACAAAAAATGACTAACTAAGCTTGTACTGAGAATTCACCAACGATGAAAGTGATTTTTATTAAAAACAAAACTGTTTTTGATTTAAAATAATAATTCAGTCAACGATACAGTCTTCACTACACACATTTGGCCACTTTTTTATTACATTTTTCTAATTGCACTCGCCCATGTCGGCCGGTCCATTGGATCTGGGTAAATAAGGATTGGAAATAAGGATGAGCCTGGTGGATAGTAGAGTGACGGTAGTTTCAGGCGGAGGTTTTACAAACGAATTAGGAGCAGTCTCTCAAACATTTTCACTCTACGGAGGCTGATGGGTTGGTAGGAGTTAAGATGAAGGTTTCTTGGTTTGGCAATAATGCAGATGGAAGAAAATGGGTAGATTTTAAATTATTAAAATATTCTCATCCGTAATTGAATATGATTTGATAGATAATTATTCAAAATACATTTTGTTCTGTGAATATCCAAAATAGGTCAGGGCAGTAGAGAACGTGAATTATAATCATTTAAATTTAAGTTTGTTCTAGAAGATAAAAGTTACTTTTTTCTTTACATTTTAAAACTAATTATGAAAATTTATTAGCTATAGTTGTTAGTTTGCTTGTATAATAGATAACAATCATAAATTATTTAAGACAATTTAAAGATAGTTTAGTGATAATAGTTACAATTAATGATTGCACAACTAAGGCACTTGTGCCAATTCATATAGCTGTTGCCAATTTGGTGTGCCGCCAGGTGGTTATCCAAATTGAATTAAGACGATTTGTAACGGTTAACCGACACCTCTTGAATAATTATACAAATTGGCCGGTGGACACAGAGCCCTTAGGGCCTTGTGTTACAGAGCATGTGTGTACTGTAGGGTTAACTACCCGGTCACCTCTTCCACAGATGGCATAATCATCTCTCCCAGTGACGTTTGATTGATACTCTTGTCTCATTTATTTCAGGGCTGCGGAATTAACTAATTTTATCCACGATTAAAGGTTTTATTCTAGCAAAGTTGTACATTAAAAAGGCCGCGTTTTTTTTTTTTTGCCTGTTTACGAATTCGAAACTACATATATAAAAATTCAAGAATAAAGCTTTATTTACTGTTAACACAATGTTCAACAACGTTTGAACTTCTAAATTTATAATTAACAGTCTTTAGCGAAGTTCTAGTTCAAACTGTTGATTGATGCTGAATGAAAAATGACTTTCTATAGTATAGAACTGAAATAGCCTTTGTTATTCAATCAAATGATCTTTCCAATATCTTGTGAAAATTGGTGAATTTGGGATAATATGTAGATCAATTTTAACTTTATTTATTAATTTACTATTTACTAAAAATCCAAGCAGATTATTACTTGCAAGTATTTTTGCAATAATCACCATCAACTACTACCGTTTCCTCCATATTCTTTACAGCAAAAAATTCTTAGAAGAAATCCTTTTTTTAAACAATGTTAATATAAACAGCTTTTATTGAAAAATATTCAGATAATTTATAGCGACTAGACAGAAAGTGACATTCTATGGAAGAGTGCGGTGAATGCGACGGGAAAAGGATGTCGACGCTATCATAATGGACAGCATCAATCACGAGGGCACAATGTGATTTTTTTTTTTTTGTTCGTCTTTGAAAGTCATTCTAATCTGCAAAAAGATTTACCACCAATTTTTTATCAAATATTTGAAAGTAAATGGTTTACAACAAGTAATTAGATGAAATTATCTATTTTTATGGTGTAAATCCCATTACTGTTAGTGAGTGCACTAATAAATGTGGGTTGGCCACAAAGCTTAAGCTAACGCGACCCAGTATTGGGACATTCACTAATTAGTGCACCATCTTCATTGCTAAGTGTTAGGTAATATTTGAGTACAGCACATTTTGGAAAGTAGTGCCCATTGGATATTGCTGTTATGAAGGTTACGAGATCTGACAAAAAGATTTTTGTTAACCGAAATAATAAGTAATGAGAAAGACATGAGCAAATGGCAAGTTGATAAAAATAGCTTTAATCTATATAGTTTAATTTGTAACCCTTCCAAATGTGATAGACTATTGGATGGAGAAATGAATAAGTTGCGGTTATTACGGGAGCTAAAAAGAAAATTGTTTGGACATATTTATTGAAAGGACTAAGAAAAGGTCGGTAAACAAAGTGGCGGAAATGGGACATGTTTATACAGGATGAAAAGTGGAAGATCAAAAACCTTTTTTAGAACTTGTTTTAAAAGAAAGTTAATAAGGAAACGGTCTTTCAGACTGAGAGAATTTTATGTTAGAAATTTTTTAAAAACTCATTGAAACATCTAATTGTGTGAAGATTTCCTTGATAAAGAGGGAAACTCTTCCTTAAATTAAACACTCGTTAATTACTTAATTAGTTTATTACGTAATGGGAAATAGTATTATACTGTGGAAATTGCAGTTTATTGCATCTTATGCAGAACCAAGATACAAATTCTTGATAAATACGCACTGTGGAACTAAAGCCTACTGTGATGAATTTTAAAGAAAGTGGCGTTGCCCTTGCGTTTCTGGCTCTAACTGCCTCTCCACTTTTAAATCATGTTGCTGGAATCTGGAACAATAGATAGGGATTCTGAGTTTCTGCAGAATTCAAACTCTTGTCCACTTTGGTAACAAAAAACAAAACAATGGTACTGTAATATTCAATGAGTTCTGTACCTAGTTGTTTTCTATATTCATCTCATGGAAATTCTGAGCTAAATAAAGCTATAAAAATATTAGCTGTATAGTGGCTAAATTTTTATTTTTATTAAAATCATGATACTTTATTACCTTTCCGCACCTGTCACAAATATAATTATTTACAGGACCATGAATTGAAATTAAAATTATTCTAATGGCAATGTAATTTCAGCGTATTTTAACAAATATTTTTCTTGCCTTACTTTTTAACATAAGTTTTTTTCCAATTTTCACATTGGTTTCAGTGTAGTAGTCAACCTTCCTCTTCATTTCTTCTTCACTTCCCTACGGAAAACAGGCACAACCAGCTGAAATGTTCCTACGGAACACCAAATCTAATAAACAGCCCTTTCCAAACTGATTCAACTGTCTCTACTTCCACCTCGCCCAATCCTTACTGCTTCATAGTAAGATAAAATTTTCAGTTCAACCCTTTTCCCTTTCCTTTCCACCCTAATTCGATTTGCAAAAGCGAAAACTAATTTTCTAAAATTAGCAGTGAAATCCCTTTGCCACAACTGAGATAGGTAGCTACAGACAATCTGTTTAGCTACTCGTTTGGTTGTAAATTTAAAAAATGATTATTGGAAAGTATCTAGTAAAATTCAGTAGATGCGATTTTAAATTACAATTGTAAAAATTATTCTCTTTAATCTTAAATAATGATTATTGATTTGTATTTTTTTTTTTTTTTTTTACAAAAAGAAATTAATTACAGTTTCAGAAAAACAGAAGTTACTAGTCAAACTATCTGACCAAAATGTACTTATAATCGTGTTGAACTTTCTCGTGAACCGGTATTTAACAATCTTAGCCCTGGATGGAAACATTTTTTCCCACCTCTGCTTCTACAATTTATTGTAAATAGAGGATATTTGTGAAGGCTTATTTGCAAATCAAAGAGCATTTTCAAGTTTTTCGCGATTTTCTTTAAACTATGCTCCCAATTACATATTATTTTTATTTGAAATTTTCTTCTCGGGAAACTGGTCTCAAGAACTTTATTAATTTATTAATAACCACCTTTATTTGGAGAATTTTAGATTAATCCACTAGACGGAGTTTTCTGTGGGAATAGAATTAACTTAAACATTGACACCACGGAGTTGTTGTTGTCCCTATATCTGCCGACTCCTTCTTTTCCCGACGCTTCTTTTGAAAGCCTTGATAGTTATGTGTTGAAGGAGAAAATATCTTAGGGAGGAAGGATGTTGGCTACAAGGAAAGGGTTATCTGTAACTTTGTCGGCCTCCCGCTCATGCCAGGATTTTCTTGGAGAATCCGGGTTATAACCAGCGTTGAATTGTTTTTTTTTTTTAACCTATAATATATTTATTTATCAGTCATCTCAACAACAGGAATCAACACCTATTGTTTAGTAGAAGTGGTTGCATTAATAGCAGGTTTATCAAATAATTACAATTATATGATTCTATTACTTATTGTAATTATTGTATTATTGGACAAATCCTGTTACACCAAATTTCATTCCAAAGTTTCCCAATGCTTGAAGCCGCTCATACACAATCTGTTCCAAACTGTTCTTCCCTCGAATCCTCCCCAAAGATTGAAGCGTCGATGGCCACGAGTGATCCATGATAGAAAAGGGGATCCTTCGTATTCACTTCATCGGTGTCCTGAGTTAGCCGATTCATGTTGGACATCGTTGGATGGATTGTACGCAATCATATTTCCTTGCTGACAATAGTCAGTTGAAAATTAATTAGAGATGAAAAAAAAAAAATGTGAATTAATGAAAGCATGAGAAAAAGTCATGAAAGCAGAAAGCCGATGATATCTTCAGTCAGGGATACTCCTTTCTAGTCCAAGGTTGGTCAAAAACCTAAATTAGGCGCCACTCTTTCATCATAAATTTTATAAAATCTCATTCTAGTTTTTATTAAATTTATTACAGATTTTCCAAAGCATGTTGTAGTTTAATTTTAAATTCTACAAATAATGTGATGATTATCTTTTTAGTTTAGTTTTATAATTTTACTAGCTCTTACATAGTGTTCTTCTTCTCAAAATAGTTCAGTTTACGGAAAGTTTTGAACAAAATATGGGTGAGAGATAATTAGTAAGTTGTTCAAAATTTATGTTGCAATAAATCTTAGCCGCTTTTGTTGTTAGCTTTAGTAATTAAGCACAGAAATGAAACTCCTCTTTCTCTTTATGCCATACTCATATATTCGCATAATGATATGCTGAACTAGGCACACACTAGGCCATTAACACGCATTACTAGTTCTATATATCCTAATTGAGCGAATAATTTTATTTTTCTTTCTCGCGCTCTCTCAGTGCCTTTGCTGGAATTAGATACCTGTATGGATTATTCAAGTATATGGGATGAAATCAAAAAGACCTATCTATTAGAACGTTTGATTGAGATTGGCCTGCTTGTTCAAATCGACAAAAGTTCATTCAAGATTAAGATTTGTAAAATCGTTTTGTACAGTTGGATGAAATCAAAAACCGAAAAAAGTAAATCAATTAATTTTTTTTTATAATCAATTTATGAACATCTAATACTTGGCCCCTTAAAAAAATGTAATCATAGAGAAATTCTTACCTCTTCAACTTTTGATTTAGCCTTACCGTATGCTTTAAGAAAAATCAAGAGTATCTTTATTCACCTGAACTATTCCGCTGCTTGATTGTTAAAATCACTCTGTAGATTTACTGTGTTGCATTTTATTAAATAAAGAATTAGACCTAGTTATTAGTTATACATTCTCTAATATACTATTATTTAACAGTACATTATTGGACAGTGTCTAAACACGTGTTCTATAAAATGTTGTAAAAACATTGTCCAACTCAGTGAGCAATGTGTATGATGCCAGTAGGTATTCTAAGCCCATGAAAAATCTAAAAGTGGTTGCACGTCAGTGTATTCATAGTGTATTGTGTAGGTGAATTTTGTCTTTGCACATCAAGTACGAGTAAAACTAACTAGTAAGTTTGAGCTATTTTATAACTCTCCCTTACACCTCTGAAGGGTGTCAGCGTACATGCGCTTTGTGCTACAGGTTGAGCGAACCGCAAATACAGCAAGATCCCTGAAGTTGTGGCAGGTCCTCTTCACAGTTTCAACAAAATACAATCGCACGTTTTGCCTGCCAAAAAAGGGCGCTTTGGGAGGCGTTATGGATGTATAATTTATAACGGGAGAATCAACAGTTGCACCAACAGGAAACAGGCCAAGCTTCCTGGAAATCCTATTCTTCATTCATATATTTATATAAGACCTAGAGAACGTTGGTACAAGTTGATATTTGTTTCTGCAAAAAAACGTTTTGAGTTGATTTGGACATTGCAATATTTCCTACTTTGTTTTGGGGGCACGGAGGGGTTGCTGAGGTGCTAAATCTTTAAATGATACTATAATAATAATTTATTTAGAAAAACATAATAACTTCGTATATACAATATTTATCCTATATTTTAACTGCGGATGTCCTCGATTTCATTTTTACTTACTGTTTAACTGGTTAAAAAAAGTTTAGTTTGTTTACGAGTCAACTTTCAAGTCACGGTGCCAGCAGTTTGTTCATTATTCTTCCATTAAGACATTTAAGATTCAATTTTATTTATTTCACCAAAATGTTTTAGGAAAAAGCTATGTATTCGTAACGGAGTTACAATCCTTACAATCATTCTAGCAATTACCCAGCATTTACTCTCCAATATCCATTCGCTTTGTTACTGACAAGCTAACTGTCAACTAATCGCTGCATTTATGTGAGTCTGTCCTATAGAGGGAAGTATTTTCTTTCCAAATAATGAGTGCTTTGAAATGTTTGGTTGGGAAACAAAGTACCTTGTTTCATTGAGGGAGCTATCTAATCTGGTTATTAACTAATTGATGTTATTATAATCACTTACTATCTTAAATGGATTTATATTAGTTCAACCGAGAAAATTGACTAGTTTCTATTCAGATACTCTTTCAATCCACCTTTTAGCAATGAGATAATTTTTCTTTTACCTGAAAAAAGGTCACAGTTTTCTTAAGTGATGTTCTCATAGCTGAAATAATTATCTACTTGTGCTTACGTTTTGAATGTATTTCCGCTAGGAATCCAGTTTTATGGAGCGCTTAGATGTTGGTTAACATTAAAGAGAATTCGAAAACGATCTTAAACAAAAAAAATAAGAAGTTTTTGTCCCTCCCTCCAGAAATTTGCGTGCACTTTAGAATAATGAATGAATAAGAACACAAATCAAGAACAAACAATTGATTTTGTTGAAAGAGGTTTGTTTTTATTGAATCAAGTGTAGAGTGTTAATGGATGAGGTAAGGCCCTGTTGGATTTCTACACTTAGTGTTCTGTTTGCCAGCTCTGCCGTACTTTACATTGTTCAACCCTGTAAGTTTTCCTCTCTCATCCAATCTAGTCGTCTCTCTCTCTCTCCCAGCTCTCTCTAGCCCATTTCACAATTTTATTTATAGTAGCACTTCGCAACATTTATTGCTCTGATTGCCTCGTTATTGAAGAAAATGAAATGGGCGAGTTCTATTGTTAAACATAGCATCACATAATTAATTATTCACCATTTCCTTTAATGTGAAACAACAATCAAGAAGAGTGTGCCCATAATGAGTGATTTAAAAATACATATTTTTAGCCTACATAGTCTCATAGTAAAGTATTTGTTTAACTAGTTAAAGAGAATTGAGATTGGCTGCAAATTGAAACAAAAATAGGCATTGTTACGAGATGAAATGGATAATAGATTATTCACTTGGAGATAGGGATTCCATTTATTTTTCAGAAATACATATAACCGTTTCAGAACTCTGCATTTGAAAATATTTTTATCTCTTTTTTAGAAAAAAAAAAGTGCTTGCAATATCGCGTATAAAGCTAGTTTATACGCGATATTTGTGACAATTTTACTCAATATATTTTTTTAATCCAATTTTACTTTTTCAGAAATTAAATTAGACCTGCAGCTGGAAGTCATCCCAAGAATTAAATATATACCGGTGTAGAATTATGAAATAAAAAATATTATAGCGAAATTGTGAATGTTTTAGGCAGGTCTACTGTGATGAGGAAGAGATCCTATCTTTACTTTTTATACATTCTATTAAACAATTTTATAAAGTAACAATGAGATAGATGTTTTGTTCTTTGAATAAATCATTACTGATATTTAAATTAATAAACTTAAAACAGGTTTAAATTAAATTGGAGTTACATAGTTCCATGAAAGTAATCCGATCATCCCATGTAAATTTCAAAACTACTCAACAATGATTTACTTTATATATTCGGGTTGTATATTGCAACAGAAAAAGTGGCTTGCCCCATTGGGGGAGAGTACTAGTTTTTCATTTTATCTTTTTTAAACCGCTTAAGGAGAGATCTAATTTTATGAGCGATAAATTTAGAATGAATGAAATAGTAATTCCCTTGAGTTCTGAATTCAAACTTATTTTTCATATCTGCTAATTAAAACGTTCCACGTAATTAATCAGGTGAGGTGGCAGTAAGATAGCCCTTAGGTAATAAACTTTTCTTAATTCTACTTTTGAATTATGAGAGAACAAAAGGGGCAGTAAGATTAGAGAAGTTTACCTCTTTGTTCTAGCTTGATTATTGCTCATTACATCTTCATTTGCTACCTAAATCATTTTGTGGTAGAACAAAATATTCGGAAATAAGTATTCAACTGATTGTCCCAGCTTTCCTTTTCTTTTTTCGGTCGGTATCGATTGTTATAAATATGTCTTGTGAAAAGTAAAAAAAAATTTTTTTTTTTTAATATCTCCTTATCACTTTCTTAAATGGCTTTAAGTCAGGGTTTAAGCCATCCTATTCTCCAAAACACACCCTCCCTTACAATGCCTTCGCCAGATATCATGAGGCTGGCTAGTTTGGCCGCCCTCTATACCAGAAGATGAAGGAAGTATAAGATTGAGGATTACTCATATCCCGGTTAAGGAATAACTTCTCATGCTTCTCTGTTAGCCCAGCTTCAGGGACTCTTAGAGAAGATAGAGATCAGATTCTGCTCTGTCCCTTTACTCATATTCTAACTTCATCATTGTTTACGTCATCCATTTACAGAATCTAAAGTTGATAATTCTATTTTCTCTAATATGCAATAAATATTTTAATCGTTTAGAATATTTGATCTTGATTAAGTTGCCCATAAACAGGTACACTCGTTCTTATAAAACCTCTAGTACGAGATCAGATTTTTAATGTTTAGCACAAGGTAGCTGGTTTGATAGCAGCTTACTCGCAGAGTTAATTGACTAGCACTTATTTACTGATCTTGACGCCCTTGAAGGAGATTATAACGCTAAATAGGGCCTGCAGTGATAATGTGGGCAATTTCTATCCAAAATGAACTCTAGAAGATTCCTTCATTCTATGCATAAACAGTGTTCATTAAAGGGTTTACAGTAATCAGTAATGTGCAAAAATTAGCTTTATATAAATTGCAAATGTAAGACTTCAAAAAGATTATTTATTAATATTAGTTTTAAAGGGCTATGAAATTAAATTGAGGTTAAAAAAATAATTAATAATTTAAATGATTATCATATAAATATTATTAAATAAATTATTAATTAATACAAATAATCTGTAAAACTTTCTTCGAATAATTATTAAATATTAATGTTTTTTTAATAATGTCTTTTATAATGCATAATAAAAGTTAAAATTAATAGATCACCTATTTTTTTCACGTTGGGCTTAACTAAGAATTGAGTTTGTATTCAGGGATGTAAGCTTATATTGTCTTTGATTTTATTTGTCATAGCAGACGTTATTGTATTCCTGATGGTTTTGGCTTTCATTCTTCATCAGACGTAGTTAAATAGTTTGGGGCAGAGATTTCGATTTCATTGAGAATTTCAACAACATTGAGACCCTAAAGTTTTACTCAAATTTTATTAAGTAATGCATGCGTTCTGCAATTTTACATTTATGAGGTCTTCTATAAATCTCTTAACAAACATACAGAAATTATTTCCATTGAAAATTCAATTTCGAAATTGGGATTTCTTTCTGTTAAGAGCAGGTTAGAGACTATCTATGGAAACAGTGCTTTATGTCTGCTAATGATGTGAGCTATTAGAGTACCAGTAGATAGAAAACATGAGGAAAATACTCGTTTGACCTTGAGTTGATGGGAAAATTTGATTAGTTACTGATTTACTGAAGACAAATTGGAACATTAAGGGGATAACAAAGTGGATTAATGCGGCGACGGGACAAGAGTGAGAAAGAGGTAACAACGCTGTTGCTCCCTCGCTGTTCCCCATTTATTAAATTATATCGCAGGTTACTTTGTTGCCGTACAATTTCTTCCCATCTTCAAAGTTGCTTCCTCTGTACTTGGATGGAATGGAAGGACACCCACATGCTAACGTTATATAACTTCCTAACTTGCCTACGAGAGTTTTGACGACGATATAATGAGATGCTCGACCTTTCTTCCTAAGGACAGGACCTTTAACCTTTTTATATTATTATCTATCTAATGGCTGTATTTCGTTATGTTTAAAAGAGAAAGTTAAGTATTAAATTACGCACCCTTTTTTTTCTAAAGGTGTATTTCTAATCCATAAAAAAGTTTCTCGCAACTAAATTAAAGGAGAAACCCCTTGTGCCAACAACTGCTGATGTTGCTTCGGTTAAATAATAATAATAATAAACAATTAAATTTTTCTGCATTTTACCCTTCATACGAATGGTTAACAGATAGAATAAATTGGACACAAAACCCATGATGATTGTGTGAATTTGTTTAGAATTGTTCACAGATACTAGATCTTAAAGCTGTTTTAGGGCTTGGGATTTCTGCATGTTTACATTGTAGTGGGTTTCAAGCGAGAGCTGAGGAAGGATTAGACAGATCGTGTCTTTGTGTAGTAAATTGTTGAACGCTTATGCCGCAAACTTGTTTTAAAAGTTCCCAAAGTTGATTTGTTTCCTCCCATCACTACTTTATTAGGAATATTTACATCTACAACAATTTTTGTAATTAGCAAATTTGATCTTATTGGCTCATTTCTCTTGTAAAGTCATGTAAGAGCAATCACCTCATTGGTGAATCTTATTCATGGTGGATTACATTCGCATCAAGTAAGTCTGTAGGCTACCTCAGCTTCAAGCGACGAGGAGGATTGTCTGGAAGGTTAGGAGAGGAGAGCTGTTGCAAGAGAGGATTAAAATGGGTAGCTAGTAGGGTGTGAAGTTGGCGGTAGCGAGACTTGATTAGATCGGTGACAAAAGATATGTGAAGGTCAGTATGAATGGTGGGGTTAGATATGTTAGATATCGTAATATGGTTCATTCAGGATTTTTAAGATTTTAGACTGTAGTGTCTGAATACGTTTGGATATTTGAATGTTTGGTTGAGCCCCAACACTTCTGCTCCCAATGTCTTGTAGATGGCTAAATTGTGATTCAAGTCAATATTGGACCTGCGGTCAAGTAGTCTAGAAATAGTTTGAAACGTCTGTTCACATCCTTTGTTTCAGTCGTGTATGTGGGCTCCAGAACCTTGCTTGTTAAGAATTTTTTAGATTT
The DNA here is from genome assembly GCF_049639745.1 of Rhodnius prolixus. Classification (NCBI taxonomy): domain Eukaryota; kingdom Metazoa; phylum Arthropoda; class Insecta; order Hemiptera; family Reduviidae; genus Rhodnius; species Rhodnius prolixus. The sequence continues at coordinate 37,921,107 of NW_027411614.1, read as the reverse complement.
GGTAAATATTATTTTATATTTATTGAAAATTTGTCTATTTAAATAAAAACTATTTACGAAGTCTATTATTAACTTCAAGGTGAAGGAAAATAAGTTAAAATCCTGATCAGTCCATTTATGACAATAACTGTGTTCGAGAACTGAGCATCTATACAACTATCCTCGAATTAGTTCCAGAACGCTTAATCATAGAAAAGAGATTTTAGTATAATGTACGAGTTTGAGTGATGTGATGCTCTATTCGCAAGCTTGAGTAAATATCAACAGTCTCTACAGCGCTTATAGATTGCAGATATTTGAAGACAAAACAAACCCAACGTTGCCTAGAGGTTTATTATTGCTCCTCTAAGAATAGTATTCATCATAGAATGAAGACTTTTGTAAGGTGTAGAAGTAAATGTTGTATTTTATTCGTACAGAGCGTAATCGAAATGAAGTATTCTATAAAAGTTGCATTTATTTTTGTAAGAAATGCTTGAATTTCTTTTTGAAGATATAAGGGTCCATCTTTATTGGTTTAATTGTTTCGACTTTCGAAATCGAGTAAAATATAAATCGAGTAGAGAATATATTAGTTTGGGTAAAGAGTAAACACAAAACCAAATCCATGGCGATCTAAAACTTTATTGTGACGTTCTTAAATATGAGTGATTGAGTTAGAAGTTCTGATATGTAAAGGACTTATTAAAGCAATGGGCATCTTAAAAGAGACAATTTGGCCTAATCATGTTTAATTTTATATTAACTCATTGTGTTTGTGTATCTCAGTTAATACTTTGTATTTTTAGGATACTTTTTTTATATAACATAGTTTTAGAACATATGGTAATAGAAGTGTTGAAAATCTGAGAAAAGATCACAGGATTAAAATCAAATTTGAATAAATAAGAAGGAAAAATTCACAAAAGTCTATTTTAAAGATTATAGAAAAGTGAAGGAGAGTATTTCTTTCTCAATAATATTTTGTCTACAAGGGGAGGGTTCTAACCTTACTCCCAATTAGGTAAAGCCATGATTAAAATGAAAACTTGGCACACGTAAACACACTTAGTAAGTAGAAAGAAGTTGTACTTACAGGAGTATAATCTATGTAAAAGGGCGATAAATATCTAGCGCGCCAAGTTGTGGCGGCGCCAACTTGTCTCCAAACTGGAAAAAGTAATCGTGAGAGAGAGAGAGAAAGAGAAGAAGATATCTGTCTAAGTGTGGATGTTTGCGGGGGGATGGTAGTTCGGCAAAGATGTTACCCTGGCCAGGTTAGCGCAGCAATGTGGCAAGTGAGTTGAAGGAAGAAGAGGTTATCGTAGCTGGGTGTTCCTTACAACTCTGAGATTAGTAGGTTTACGGATTTCTCTTGTACATTTCTACCTAATTCTTCCATCTTGAAAGCTTCCACTACCGGGTTAAAGTCCACTCCCCCTTAACTGTCCCAATTTACTTCTGTCTCAAACAACAAATAGGATTACAACTTTACAGCTGGTGGTAATAAAACATAGCAGGACTAATTTATATTAAAACTTATATGTCTTTCTTTGTACTAACATGTTGTAGGTGGGTCCCGTTTTTATTTCTCGCACTTTTATTTTAATTGATAACCGTTTTCGTTTTGAAAAATATGTTAACCCAAAAGTCCCAAGGCAAATCTCCTTCACAGAAATCCAAGGATATAAGAGACCATTAGCGCTTACATCTTACTAGAGTCTAGATACATAATATCAGGGTGCCCCTATATTTTTATTATCCATTATAACAGTAATTAGGCTTTATAAAGATTTGACTTGAAAAGTCCAACCGATGTCGATTTGTAGATTTTTAATGGCGTGACTAGACTTTCTGTAACTAAAGCTTACATTTTCAGAAGTAGTTAGCCTTATTTTCTTGCCTTAATTACATACTGGATTAGTAATTTAATACGCTTTTGCGTGCTGCAATTGTCATTATGAATCTACCACCTGTATTTAGGTATTTTATAAACGTTATAAATATTACTTTAAAATGAAAAAAATAATGCGAATATATGTTTGGAATTCCTACGCTAAATAAATTACTGGTTTTGTATTTCCTAATCCAGGTGCCTCCTTCACCTTTGTGGCGTATTTCCTGCATCTAGGGTTGACGACAGAATCAAGGGAATCTTTCCCATTCCCCTCAGTTTTATTCTAAATTTGTTTTTATTCTTAGTATTGTATATTATTGTATCGAATTTATGGAGAAGATAGTATGTCTGTAGTTTAATATTATTGGATTTCATGAAACTGTATAACTCGTAAGTGTATTTGATCGGTTTGTTGAGCTAGTATCGTCAATAAGTTGGCAGGTAGCGGGCATTTAGAGACAGTAACTGCGTTCCAAAGCTGTTCTCTGCCTTTCTTAAATTTATTACAATCTAAGAATATGTCGTTTGCACCGGGGAGACGATCCAAAACACATGAGCGTTGTGGATTTATGCTTATTCCTATTCTAGCCATGTAATAATGGGGTGAGTAATTGTGGTTAAATCTTTACCTGTTTATGGTATTGTAAATTTTTTTATTAAATTAAATGCTAAGAAATAACATCTTTAAGATGAATGCCATTCGAGTTTCTGAGAGCTATCAGTGATGCCATCACATTCAGAGGTGCATATTTAAAAATCAAACGCCTTCTCTTCCACCTATTATCACATTCCTAAATGTTCACCAAAATCTTCAATGAACAGAAATGTTCTTAAACCTGTAAGCTACTTTTAGAAGTAATCTATTCCCCAATGAACAGAACCTTTCAGTTTTCATTATTATTGCTAAACTAACAAACCCAACTATTAAAGATTGTAGTTTAAAGAAAGAGCGGTTTTTATAAAAGCCAATCCATTGCACATACACACAGATTTATTGTGGCCCTCTAGGTGTCCGGAAGTGAGCTTTGTATTGAGCTAGAATGTTAGCTTTGCATCTGTTCAAATAAGTGTGATTCATGAGGAGCTAGCAGAATGACCAAGTAACTGCACACTCTGCAACATTAGAATATTGCTGTTTTCAGAGCCCAAGAAATTCTTTTTGTTTACCTGACTCCTTATTGTACAATCTAGATGTACAATAGACAAGAGACATTTCTTTCTCTTTAATTACAAATAGTTTTATTCTTTAGCATACTCTTAGCTTTTGCATTTTGGATTACTGCGGATGGCCACCTGAAAAGAACACGTCTACATCACTGTAATTCCGCGCCATTCCAAATCTACCTTGCGTAATTATCTCGTAAGCTTCATTCATCGAACAGTCATAGTTTCTATTACATTATTTTTTATCAGTCCAAACAGCCAGCCTGCAGTTAACTTCTGTAGTTATCGACACTTGATAAAAAAATTAATTGCCTAAGTGTAGGAGTAAAAATAGTTGAAAAACAAATTACCCTAAGTTTATTTTAAGCTGAGTTTCTTTCCCAAAGGATATGGCATAATGAGCAAGAAGTGAGGATTGGAAAGTAATACACGGTCTGTTATTGTAAAGGCAAAAAGAAATCTGTTTTGTTATGTAGCCTATAATTCATCTCGAAATTAATTAACTCTGATTTTATTAATTATTTTAAATAATTTTAAAAAAAAAATGTCAAAGAGGCTCTGCAAGATCTCTTACATCTCTTTCATAAAGCTTTTCAAAAAAGGTTCAAAACCATGGAAATGTAAAGTCTACACGACTGTTTAATATTTCACAACTGCATTTTAATACACAACAGTGCCACTAACAAAAATTTGTTTGTAGGTGATGGCTATTAATTAATAGCAATTAATGATGCATCGTGTTTTCAACAGCATACACAATACTGAACAATATATCGAATGCAAACAATGTTATGTATATAATGAAACATGTGCATATTTGGTTCTCATTAAGGAGAACTGGGTCAGAAATTGGCCCAGTTAGTTTCGCTATGTACTTAGAAAACCAGACTTCCCGGGTTTGAATCTAGTCATGCTAAACTTAGATTTGGAACTCTACAAGCTCGCTGTCCGATGATTGAAAGTGTGATCTGTAGCGAGTAATCACTGATCGGAGTCCGGCAGTGTATTGAGGAGGATTTCAATTAAAAGAGAGCCAAAAAAAAAGACTAATTATATAATTCAATATTTTCTTTGGTAATTTATTTCTTTTTGTACGAGCTAAACGTTTTAGGGCGATTTTTCAAAATTGTCTAGCAAATTTGAGATGAAGATAGCTGATTAAAATTAAAATTAATAATTTTCCCCCTCCCAATTTATGTACCATTTTAATATTAGGATAGACTCTATTAATTGACAATGTTAAGATACTGGTTAATTTATTAATTTTGATCTTGTTAATCAGTATTAATTTTATTCTTGGATCTAAATTTGAAACTATAAAGCTTGGAATGCTGCAAATTAGAAACCCTTATCAACTTTACTGAATAGGGAGGTAGATGTCAATGTTATTTTGTACGTAGTAAAGTCAGATTTTTATAAAGGTAACAAGCTCGAGATGGCTAGCTTGGGATGTTTTCTTTCTTATAAAACTCACTGACTATTTGGAAAAAGGCTTTTATTATACTCTTTCCATTAAATTTATAATTTCTTTTTGGCTTTAGTGTTTTAATAGAAACACTTCAAGTTGTTTGTTTTGTAAATTATATTTATAAAATGTATGAAGTGAAATTGAAAATGAATATATATTTACTATGAGGAACTCAATACCAGATAATCATAGTCAATAGAAATCCCTACCAAGCAAAACGATTAGTTTGGCATTATACTAACTTTTTTAAACCAAGTGCTTCATTTTTTTTATAAGCTTCTTTTCTTATGTTATGATATTCTTATGAATATATATCTTACCTCGGAGTAGAGGATATTACAGTCTCATATAATACCAAATCGATATTTGTGTGTTTTTATAGGAGAGTTAAGCCATTGAGTTTGTAAAAGACTGATATTGTTGGATAAATGTCTACTTGGATTTATGATAAGGTAGTGCCATTAATATGTTTTTTTAATGTCATATTACTATTTGCAATTCCATTGGTCAGGTTACCTGATGTACATAATAAGCTAGTAAAAGAGACACGTGCTAGTAAAATATTCAAGGCATAACATAATACGTATATCGTTTACTCTAAGGGCGCCTGGCACCTTAGCAGTCTTAATATACATTCATAGAGACGTATTAAACAAGACTGATTGTTTGTTTTTTATTATTATACTAAGATTTATAAAAGAAGTAGTTACACATTAAAATGTTTACTATCTTATATTTCAGCTAGATTTTTAACACTTCACTTATGCTGCTTTCGAATTTTGAGCACTCTTTTTAAATGCCTCTTAAAAGAACCATAATAAGCATGATTGGTGCATTAAGTCTTTCATTTTTGAACACCATCATGAACATATATCTTGGAAACTAAATAAAAATTTTCGAAGACATGTTTTTGGATTTAGATGACCCATATAGTAAGTAGTGTATCAGAAATACTGACACCTCGCAAAAACAAAACAAAAAAAGATTCGACCACAGTCGTTTAAAAGAAAAATAGAAGCTTCTTCAGTTCTTCCCATTTCTGCGTCTCCATCGATTTCTCTTCAATCGAAACTCTCTTAGCTCTTTACGCCAATATTATCATAAATTTAGTGCTGGTGTTTGCTTAAAATAGATTCTCTCATGTAAATTTCCAGGCATCCAACAACATTTACTTACTCTTAACGTGTAAAAGGTTATTTCAACTTATTGAGTGACTCACGGTTTTTTGTTTTTTTTATTTCATTTCCACCCCCATTTAATATTTACCTGAGCTTGCATGAAGAGATTATCATTGCTTTTTTAATAATAATTTCTCAGTAGATGCTGACTGCATCTACGAGTAGATTTACCTTCCTTCCTGACTGTATGTGCTTCTTATATGACTTAGAACGATCGCTTCATCGAACATATTCCGATTTAACAATTCTATCTTCATACTTGTCACTTGTTAGTTCATTCTTTCCTCTCAGTAGTAATTCCATTCCCTCATACTGACGGTGATTTATCTCTCTCTCTCTTATCACAATTTACACAATGAACATTTTTTGAAACTTAGACTTTGCACCGGAAAATCACCATAATCTCCAAACATTTGTACGATAAAGAGGCATTTCCGCTCAATGATATTCCTTATATTAGGAATTTAACTTAAATATACAATACCTAATAATAATGTTATAAAAAGTGACTCAAACCATATGCTAAGATTGTCCTGTTCTTTCATTCTGTTACTTGTTCACCTGTGGCTTTATTTATTTATTTATTTATTTTCCTGAATTCTTGCTGATAGCCCAAACCAAAAACATGAATAATCTTAGTGCCTAAGTCCGTATCAAAAAACATGAACAAAACAGACTTCAAGGGCGACGACATTTGATCTTTTGAGTAGCAATAGATTTGGCTTGATAATAATTCCTTCTACACATCTCTCTAACAACATTAATTACATGAGACTCTCTCTCTCTATCACTCAATCACTCTCTGGCCCTTTAGCGAACGACTGCAACATGTTGCAGCTTGTCTGAATATTTTCTGATGTACACGTAATAAATCACTTAGTCGGCCAGGGAACTTTTTTTTCTATCGTAAATCTTCAGCAACACTTTATCATCTATAAAGAATTATTTATTATTTTAAATATTTAAAACATAAAATAGAAAGATTGAGAAAAGAACGAAAGCACTAAATGAAAAAATTTTATATAATAAAAACCCAGAGCAGATTTACAATTTATTTTTAAGATAAAACACCCTATATTACAGAGCTATATTTAGCACAAGATAATAAAAAAAAAAGAAAAAAAGAAATAAAAACATAAAATTTACGACATAATGTGTTATTATTACTCGTTCATATTACTCATCTATATAACCTTTAAACTGGAAGAGAAATATTCCATACATTATACAAAATATAAAGTCTAAAATTTAAAATAACGTTCATAAATTTCAAATCGCTTGTTTTAATGTTTTGCACATATTTTATTTTAAATTACAGAGCAATAGAGTCGAGCAAGTACATAAGTAAATCATTTTAAAGAATAAGAAAGAGGTGATTTTTCCGAATGGAAATTAATTTACTCATTTCCATTCCTGTGATTAGTTATACTGTAACCTTAAACTTTCCATTTAACTTTAAACCCTTCACATTTAGTGAATAACAATCAAATTATGAATTTTACGAGTTAAAAAATCCGAAGATACTTTTTTTTTTATGTTGAGAGATGTTTAAACATTCTCTTAACTTGTCCATTTTAAGACTGATTCTTCACTAGTTTACTGATAGATAAAGACTACCTGAAGACTGGAAAAATCTATTTAAAATTTGTTGAAGATTTCGGAGCCTTTATCACCTAAATTTGTGTTGATTGCTTTGATTACCACTTGGAATTCAGTATGAACCTTTATTTAGACGCAACATGCTACAAATGATTTGCTGCCAAGGAGAATATCGGCCGGCCCTTAGGTTTCTTAAAGGGCCATCAATTCTCATGAAAAAAATGTTTTCTCTTCTAAATAGAAAATTAAAACAAATTGTTGGAAACAATAAAACAATTATTTTTCATAGAAATTACTATGCTTTTATAAATTTATAAATACTAAATTGATTTCTGACAGTCAAGATTGAAAGATCCATCAGTCATTATTATATCAACCGTGGTAAAATAATGATGCTCATTTAATAAGCCTCAAAATGGCAATCACTAATATTGCAACTTTGATGCAACAAATCTGCATATTAAACGCCAAGAGAAGGCCGTCGCCAAAGAGAATATGCCCATCTCAATTAATCGTGATGCTGGGAGAAGGTCGTATCTCTGTTTATGAAGAGGTAACTGCCTTATTACATTGCAATAAAGTTTGTGTAATGTAATAATGCAGTAAACAGATATTTAATAAATATCCAACAACGCAATTCTACAATATATTATTGGAACAGTGTAGAATAATCTACATCAGCACTTCTGATTTTCTTTAAGATGATAAGAGGTAGGAAATTAAGGTTTGTCTAAAGATAGTTATGCAACATGGAAAACGAATATAACTTGGCGAATTAATGCTGATATGCTAAGTCTTTCAATTGATCGAACGAGGATAGTCTTTCAAATCGAATGTTTGACTTAATGTTTAGCCTTTATTTTAGGAGAGGCGCAAGTTTCCAGTCATCAAAAAGATGGGGAGATACCATCTAAAAAAGAAAGTAAATAATGTTATCCTAAAGTATCTCTTTTTTTAACTACAGAAATAATTGTTAGCAAACTTAAGAATGCAGAAATAATATTAAAAATTAACAATAAATAGCAATATCATTCCATACTGATAAGCGACAGTGATAATTCATACAGATATAGCCTAACAATACCCCAATGTATGTTCTTAAAGAACCAAGTACCATTTCTTTTTCAGAAAGTTAACTGCCACGGACCGTTGCTCTTATTTAAATTCCCTCAGTTAATTTATTTGCAGATAAAAAGAGTTAAATTCACATTAAGTTGGTTTTATTAAGGCATCTTTGAACAATAAATATGTATCGCCATTTTTATTTTTGATTCAATGATTAAAATGACTTTTACTCCGATTTTAGAAAGACTTCTCAGCGGACATATTAGACTAAATTTAATATTTATCGTCAATGTTTTCAAATTGGATGAAGATAAGATTTCAAATAAGAAAAGAGGCTTAAAATTTAAATAATTAAAATATTTTCTGAGAGTAGGGAAAAAATTACTCAGCCAAAATCTTTCTTGCAGACTTTTAAAGAAGATTAATTATTAATTTTTCCATGGTTATGAATAATTTTACCTAAACTCTAAAATAACCCCTATACTCATTTTTACAAGTATATTCAAAGTTTCTTGCTTTCTGCATTAATGATGATATTTAGAAAGCTGGTAGGGAAAAGATGGAAACTAGGTGGAGTGTTAATGCGTGAGTAGAAGGGTTGCTTTCTGTAAGTGACTCTCAAAGAAGTCATCTCATGGTAATATAATCGACTGCAGATTCTAAGGATATGAATGAGTATGAATTTGCAATTGTAGAAGTAGAGATTTCGCTAGCTCGAAACTACAGGTAAACTGTAGCTTGAAAAGATAGAAGACCTCAATGCATTGCCTGGCTTCGCCCTCAAACCAATCTCAAAGACTTGACTTAGCTAAGCCCTTGAGGTCTCATATCCACCTTGTCGAGCTATTCATCTGCCTGTTAATGTTGGGTTTGGAATTTAAGTGTTGTCCTTGTTGTCAAAAAGCTTCATAGCGTGGGTCTACAAAAAAATTATGGTCAATTGCTGAATTAATTTAGTATGCTTTTAATAGAAGTGTATCTCTTAAGTGGTGGACAGAAGAACTGGAGTAGAAGAAATCTTCCTTAAACTCTCCCAAGAGGGCAGTTCTCCATGATAAGTAGAGTCGATAATAACTCTTTAAGTTATTAGCGCTGAGGGAATTTAAATAAGAGCAACGGTCCGTGGCAGTTAACTTTCTGAAAAAGAAATGGTACTTGGTTCTTTAAGAACATACATTGGGGTATTGTTAGGCTATATCTGTATGAATTATCACTGTCGCTTATCAGTATGGAATGATATTGCACTTTATTGTTAATTTTTAATATTATTTCTGCATTCTTAAGTTTGCTAACAATTATTTCTGTAGTTAAAAAAAGAGATACTTTAGGATAACATTATTTACTTTCTTTTTTAGATGGTATCTCCCCATCTTTTTGATGACTGGAAACTTGCGCCTCTCCTAAAATAAAGGCTAAACATTAAGTCAAACATTCGATTTGAAAGACTATCCTCGTTCGATCAATTGAAAGACTTAGCATATCAGCATTAATTCGCCAAGTTATATTCGTTTTCCATGATGCATAACTATCTTTAGACATACCTTAATTTCCTACCTCTTATCATCTTAAAGAAAATCAGAAGTGCTGATGTAGATTATTCTACACTGTTCCAATAATATATTGTAGAATTGCGTTGTTGGATATTTATTAAATATCTGTTTACTGCATTATTACATTACACAAACTTTATTGCAATGTAATAAGGCAGTTACCTCTTCATAAACAGAGATACGACCTTCTCCCAGCATCACGATTAATTGAGATGGGCATATTCTCTTTGGCGACGGCCTTCTCTTGGCGTTTAATATGCAGATTTGTTGCATCAAAGTTGCAATATTAGTGATTGCCATTTTGAGGCTTATTAAATGAGCATCATTATTTTACCACGGTTGATATAATAATGACTGATGGATCTTTCAATCTTGACTGTCAGAAATCAATTTAGTATTTATAAATTTATAAAAGCATAGTAATTTCTATGAAAAATAATTGTTTTATTGTTTCCAACAATTTGTTTTAATTTTCTATTTAGAAGAGAAAACATTTTTTTCATGAGAATTGATGGCCCTTTAAGAAACCTAAGGGCCGGCCGATATTCTCCTTGGCAGCAAATCATTTGTAGCATGTTGCGTCTAAATAAAGGTTCATACTGAATTCCAAATGGTAATCAAAGCAATCAACACAAATTTAGGTGTTAAAGGCTCCGAAATCTTCAACAAATTTTAAATAGATTTTTCCAGTCTTCAGGTAGTCTTTATCTATCAGCAAACTAGTGAAGAATCAGTCTTAAAATGGACAAGTTAAGAGAATGTTTAAACATCTCTCAACATAAAAAAAAAAAAAGTATCTTCGGATTTTTTAACTCGTAAAATTCATAATTTGATTGTTATTCACTAAATGTGAAGGGTTTAAAGTTAAATGGAAAGTTTAAAGTTACAGCATAACTAATCACAGGAATGGAAATGAGTAAATTAAGTTCCATTCGGAAAAATCACCTCTTTCTTACACTTTAAAATGATTTACTTATGTACTTGCTCGACTTTATTGCTCTTTAATTTAAAATAAAATAAGTGCAAGCGATTTGAAATTTATGAACGTTATTTTAAATTTTAGACTTTATATTTTGTAAAATGTATGGAATATTGTCAGAATATTTCTCTTCCAGTTTAAAGGTTATATAGATGAGTAATATGAACGAGTAATAACAACACATTATGTCGTAAATTTTATATGTTTTTATTTCTTTTTTTTTTTTTTTTTTTTTATTATCTTGTGCTAAATATAGCTCTGTAATATAGGGTGTTTTATCTTAAAAATAAATTGTAAATCTGCTCTGGGTTTTTATTATATAATATTATATATAATTTTTTCATTTAGTGCTTTCGTTCTTTTCTCAATCTTTCTATTTTATGTTTTAAATATTTAAAATAATAAATAATTCTTTATAGATGATAAAGTGTTGCTGAAGATTTACGATAGAAAAAAAAGAGGAAGCGAGAACTAACTAGCGGATAAAGCTGTCGAATACAAAATGTTGAGGAAGTATTTCACCAAGTTGTCTTAGTTTACACTCTTCCAAAGAGTAGGAAAGGGTTTAAGATAAGGATAGGCAATATGTTGTAACTTTTTTTATTCATATTAGCTGCCAATTTTCTGTTTGAATATTACTTTGCTTGCGCATTATCGATAAGGCCTTCTTATCTTTATTTTTAGATTTAAGATTTTTCTTTAGTTATTTTTTAAATTGAAAGTATCGTCGGAATAAATAATAATGATAATTTTTTTCTAGTTCCTTTCCATCAACGGTTTAAAACAGTAAAATCTTTATTTGGTAATCCACGGTATCACATTTTCCAAATATTGATTCAAAAAGGATATATATATTATTATTATTTTTAAATCCAGTTTATATTATCGTAGAATCAGGTCGCGTAATGTCAAGGAAATATAATTTTATTTAGAGAAGCTTAGTAACTTTGCGCTTAAATGGTCATGATTACGGCTCGAGGAGAGTGATGATGTTGCTAGAAGAGGAAGATTATTGGATTAAGTAAGCAGTGCCGATACCAGGGAAGAAATCTACTGTAGAGTGAATAGGTGGATAAATCCTAGGTAGTGAGCAGAAAGAATGCAGGAATGGAAAGAGCTTAGCGAGTAAAGCAAGTAATGGGTGAAGATTGGAAGGACGATAAGAGGTATTCTGAAGGTCGGCCCAGATCTTCGATTGATATATCGTACATCCTGCCTCAACCTTTCTAACTTCCTTCCTCGCCTTTCTCTCTGCACTACCTTACTGCATCAAGTTCACCATTTTCCTTCTCTCTTCCTACAATATCTGCACTCTAAGTTCTTCTAACATCTGATAACAAGCCGAAGGATAAAGAAAAAGCAGGAAATTGGTTTTCCTTTTTTTCTTTTTCTTTTTTTTTTTTTTGTAGAAATTCAATGTAGATTCCTACTACAGTTCCTTAGCCATGGAGTGGAAAGTCTGCCCTTATTCTTTCTCTCATTGACAAACTAACAAAAATAATATTACCTCTAAAAATAAAATAAAAAAGGGTTACAGATTAAAACTGTCCGGTAGGACAGTTGTATAAGGGTTGATCGTCAAAAACTGCACGAAAAAGCGTAACGTTGAAAAACACCCAACTTTGACAATTTTTTTCTCTTTTTCTATAAAAGATAAAATTCCCAAATTTTCTTTAAATTATAGGGCAAACCCTCCTTTATCACTGTATTTGTTTTGTAACGACCCAGATTTAATAGGTTTCGAGAAAAAAGTTGCCGAAAATGAGCAAAAACGGCTTTTTCAAAATATGTTCTTGTTCTTGTTCTTCTTCTTGTTACCTTTTTTGTAAACAACGTAGCGCCTAAACGCGTGAACCGATTTTCATGAATGAGGTGTCATTCAATTCGGAATTTTATGTAGATGTGCCTTTTGGGGGTCTCGATCCTACACATGGAATGGGAGAGAAGTTAGCCCCCTTTATGCAAGGCCCCCTCCAAAATTATTATTACTAATTACTCTGTAAATCTTGGCCCGATTTTGATAAAATTTGGTAGGATGATAGAGTTAGGGCTCCCCTACGTAACATTAAAGCGGCGATCAGCTCTTACACTTGTTAAGGGGAAGTATAGCAATCGTTTCAAATTATCGACATGTGAACCGACCGAAGTGTCATTCGAATCGAAATTTTGTACAGATTTGCACTTTAAAAGTCTCGACGCCGTGCCTCATAAGGAGGGGAGTTCGCCCCACCCAAATAAGGCCCTTTCTAAAACTATTATTACCAATATTTCTATAACGCTTAGTACGATTTTGATAAAATTCAGTTCGAATAAGTGGTTAAAGCTCCTCTACGTTGCTGATGCTCTTGCACCTACTAAGAGGAAGTACTGCAATCGTTTAAATTATCAATGAGTGAACCGATTTAAATCAATGAATTGTCGTTCGATTAAAAAATCTTTGCCTCTTTGCCTTTTAGGGAGAAGTACTGCAATCGTAATTTATTTTTCTTACTCCTCTTAAAAGGAAGTACTGAAATCGCAGTTTAATTTTGCTATTTACGTACAAATACCTTCCTATGTTATTCAAAACGCTTTTTCAAAAACATTGTTATTGGGGATGGTTTGGGGGACCGCAACTATAATCATTCTTTAAAAAGTTCTCTCCAGTGGTAGTTACGGTTCCGACTTAACACCTTATCAGGTTATAATTATAGAATTGCTTATTCCAAATTTTAAAAAAATCTGTAAAGCAGATATGTAACTTTGTAAAATAGACAAAAGGAAAATCTATCCAAAAGGTACAAAAATCTCCTTAACAAAAACTTACAGTTGAAAATGTTAAGTTTAAGGGTTGATTAAACGCCAAAAGGTACACAAATCAGCAAGTACCCAACATTTCATTAATACTTCATTAATATTTAAGTAATTCTACTGCATTAATTTTCATTAATAAGTTATTTTTTAGAATTTATTAGATGTCACAGACCCTTATGCTGGCCACTTCATTTATAATATTTTTTTGTTATAATTATGATAAATCATATATATGTACATGCATGTTTAAGTAGAAAAAGACAAAGTTAGAGTAGGCTTCTGTCTTGAATTCGTCTTACCGAAATATTCGAGAGCACAAATAACACACAGTTATAACAAGTAGATTATTCAACAACAATTATGATTTCTCGATTGTAATTTAATTTAGACCTCCTAATTTTACTTCTAGTAAAATACTGGAATAATTAGCTGTCCTAAAAATATGCATATCTTTTTACTTTATATTACATATATACAACATTGTGGGATGAATACCTACATTGAGAATGTAATTGAAGAAAACTATGTTACTTACGATAAAGCCAGATAATTATTATAAACGTTTGACTACTTCATAAAATAACAATTACTTTAATCGAAGAATGAACTTAAACCGAAGATTTTTCAAAATCATTGATGTATGTTGGTGAAGTTTCTTTTAAAAAAAAAATTTGAATTTTTTAGCCTCATAATTTTTTTTTATTTTTTGTAACGTTTTTCTTTTTAACCTGTAATTAATAGTTTCATTATTATAGATAACTAGATCTATAAAGATAGAAGATATAAAGGGTTGAAAATATTTTTGGTCATGAAATTCTGTAAAATTATGGCAGTTCTATATCTCCCACTGTGAACCACGTATTGGTATGGAATTTTGTTCTCTTGTACACTTTGTTTTTCTCAATTATAAACTATTGTTATTTTGTGCACAGATCTAAAAAGGTAGAAGATATTAAGGGTTGAAAACTTTTTGGGTCATGAAATTCTGTAAAATTGTTGCCGTTCTATATCTCTCACTGTGAACCACGTATTGATATGGAATTTTGTTCTCTTATACACTTTGTTTTTCTCAATTGAAAACGATAGTTATTTTGTGCACAGATCTAAAAAGGTAAAAGATATAAAGGGTTGAAAAATGTTTGGGTCATGAAATTCGGTAAAATTATGGCCGTTCTATATCTCCCACCGTGACCAACGTACTCGAATGAAATTTTGTTCTCTTGTAAAGTTTGTTTTTCACAATTATAATATATAGTTATTTTGTGCACAGATCTATCATTTTAGAAGATATAAAGGGTTGAAATTTTTTTGGGTCATGAAATTCTGTAAAATTATGGCCGTTCTATATCTCCCACCGTGAACCACGTATTCGTATGGAATTTTGTTCTCTTATACACTTTGTTTTTCTCAATTATAAACTATAGTTATTTTGTGCACAGATCTAAAAAGGTAAAAGATATAAAGGGTTGAAAATTTCTTGGGTCATGAAATCCGTAAAATTATGGCCGTTCTATATCTCCCACTGTTGACCACGTATTGGTATGGAATTTTCTTCTCTTGTACACTTTGTTTTTATCAAATACAAACTATAGTTATTTTGTGCACAGATCTAAAAAGGTAGAAGATATAAAGGGTTGAAAATTTTATGGGTCATGAAATTCTGTAATATTGTTGCCGTTCTATATCTCTCACTGTGAACCACGTATTGGTATGGAATTTTCTTCTCTTATACACTTTGTTTTTATCAATTATAAACTATAGTTATATTGTTCACAGATCTTAAAAAGTAGGAAATATAAAGGGTTGAAAATTTTTTGGGTCATGAAATTCTGTAAAATTATTGCCGTTCTATATCTCCCACCGTGAACCACGTATTTATGTGGAATTTTGTTCTCTTATACACTTTGTTTTTCTCAATTATAAACTATAGTTATTTTGTGCCCAGATCTAAAAACGTAGAAGATATAAAGGGTTGAAAATTTTTTGGGTCATGAAATTCTGTAAAATTGTTGCCGTTCTATATCTCTCTCTTTGAACCACGTATTGATATGGATTTTTGTTTTCTTATACACTTTGTTTTTCTCATTTATAAACTATAGTTATTTTGTTCACAGATCTAAAAAGGTAGAAGATATAAAGGGTTGAAAATTTTTTGGGTCATGAAATTCGGTAAAATTATGGCCGTTCTATATCTCCCACTGTGAACCACGTATTCGTATTGAATTTTGTTCTCTTGTACACTTTGTTTTTCTCAATTATAAACTATAGTTATTTTGTGCACAGATCTAAAAAGGTAGAAGATAAAAACGGCTGAAAATTTTTTGGGTCATGAAATTCTGTAAATTGTTGCCGTTCTATATCTCCCACTGTGAACCACGTATTGGTATGGAATTTTGTTCTCTTGCACACTTTGTTTTTCTCAATTATAAACTATTGTTATTTTGTGCACAGATCTAAAAAGGTAGAAAATATAAATTGTGGAAAATTTTTTGGGTCATGAAATTCTGTAAAATTATGGCCGTTCTATATCTCCCACCGTGAACCACGTATTCGTATGGAATTTTGTTCTCTTATACACTTTGTTTTTCCCAATTATAAACTATAGTTATTTTGTGCACAGATCTAAAAAAGTAGTAGATATAAAGGGTTGAAAATTTTTTGGGTCATGAAATTATGTAAAATTATGGCCGTTCTATATCTCCCACTGTGAACCACGTATTGGTATGGAATTACGTTCTCTTGTACACTTTGTTTTTCTCAATTATAAACTATAGTTACTTTGTGCACAGATCTAAAAAGGTAGAAGATATAAAGGGTAGAAAATTTTTTGGGTCATGAAATTCTGTAAAATTATGGCCGTTCTATATCTCCCACTGTGAACCACGTTTTCGTATGAAATTTTGTTCTCTTATACACTTTGTTTTTCTCAATTGAAAACGATAGTTATTTTGTGCACAGATCTAAAAAGGTAAAAGATATAAAGGGTTGAAAAATGTTTGGGTCATGAAATTCGGTAAAATTATGGCCGTTCTATATCTCCCACCGTGACCAACGTACTCGAATGAAATTTTGTTCTCTTGTAAAGTTTGTTTTTCACAATTATAATATATAGTTATTTTGTGCACAGATCTATCATTTTAGAAGATATAAAGGGTTGAAATTTTTTTGGGTCATGAAATTCTGTAAAATTATGGCCGTTCTATATCTCCCACCGTGAACCACGTATTCGTATGGAATTTTGTTCTCTTATACACTTTGTTTTTCTCAATTATAAACTATAGTTATTTTGTGCACAGATCTAAAAAGGTAAAAGATATAAAGGGTTGAAAATTTCTTGGGTCATGAAATCCGTAAAATTATGGCCGTTCTATATCTCCCACTGTTGACCACGTATTGGTATGGAATTTTCTTCTCTTGTACACTTTGTTTTTATCAAATACAAACTATAGTTATTTTGTGCACAGATCTAAAAAGGTAGAAGATATAAAGGGTTGAAAATTTTATGGGTCATGAAATTCTGTAATATTGTTGCCGTTCTATATCTCTCACTGTGAACCACGTATTGGTATGGAATTTTCTTCTCTTATACACTTTGTTTTTATCAATTATAAACTATAGTTATATTGTTCACAGATCTTAAAAAGTAGGAAATATAAAGGGTTGAAAATTTTTTGGGTCATGAAATTCTGTAAAATTATTGCCGTTCTATATCTCCCACCGTGAACCACGTATTTATGTGGAATTTTGTTCTCTTATACACTTTGTTTTTCTCAATTATAAACTATAGTTATTTTGTGCCCAGATCTAAAAACGTAGAAGATATAAAGGGTTGAAAATTTTTTGGGTCATGAAATTCTGTAAAATTGTTGCCGTTCTATATCTCTCTCTTTGAACCACGTATTGATATGGATTTTTGTTTTCTTATACACTTTGTTTTTCTCATTTATAAACTATAGTTATTTTGTTCACAGATCTAAAAAGGTAGAAGATATAAAGGGTTGAAAATTTTTTGGGTCATGAAATTCTGTAAAATTATGGCCGTTCTATATCTCCCACCGTGAACCACGTATTCGTATGGAATTTTGTTCTCTTATACACTTTGTTTTT
The DNA here is from genome assembly GCF_049639745.1 of Rhodnius prolixus. Classification (NCBI taxonomy): domain Eukaryota; kingdom Metazoa; phylum Arthropoda; class Insecta; order Hemiptera; family Reduviidae; genus Rhodnius; species Rhodnius prolixus. The sequence goes on along the minus strand of NW_027411614.1, from coordinate 37,903,328 downwards.
CCCAATTATAAACTATAGTTATTTTGTGCACAGATCTAAAAAAGTAGTAGATATAAAGGGTTGAAAATTTTTTGGGTCATGAAATTATGTAAAATTATGGCCGTTCTATATCTCCCACTGTGAACCACGTATTGGTATGGAATTACGTTCTCTTGTACACTTTGTTTTTCTCAATTATAAACTATAGTTACTTTGTGCACAGATCTAAAAAGGTAGAAGATATAAAGGGTAGAAAATTTTTTGGGTCATGAAATTCTGTAAAATTATGGCCGTTCTATATCTCCCACTGTGAACCACGTTTTCGTATGAAATTTTGTTCTCTTATACACTTTGTTTTTCTCAATTGAAAACGATAGTTATTTTGTGCACAGATCTAAAAAGGTAAAAGATATAAAGGGTTGAAAAATGTTTGGGTCATGAAATTCGGTAAAATTATGGCCGTTCTATATCTCCCACCGTGACCAACGTACTCGAATGAAATTTTGTTCTCTTGTAAAGTTTGTTTTTCACAATTATAATATATAGTTATTTTGTGCACAGATCTATCATTTTAGAAGATATAAAGGGTTGAAATTTTTTTGGGTCATGAAATTCTGTAAAATTATGGCCGTTCTATATCTCCCACCGTGAACCACGTATTCGTATGGAATTTTGTTCTCTTATACACTTTGTTTTTCTCAATTATAAACTATAGTTATTTTGTGCACAGATCTAAAAAGGTAAAAGATATAAAGGGTTGAAAATTTCTTGGGTCATGAAATCCGTAAAATTATGGCCGTTCTATATCTCCCACTGTTGACCACGTATTGGTATGGAATTTTCTTCTCTTGTACACTTTGTTTTTATCAAATACAAACTATAGTTATTTTGTGCACAGATCTAAAAAGGTAGAAGATATAAAGGGTTGAAAATTTTATGGGTCATGAAATTCCGTAATATTGTTGCCGTTCTATATCTCTCACTGTGAACCACGTATTGGTATGGAATTTTCTTCTCTTATACACTTTGTTTTTATCAATTATAAACTATAGTTATATTGTTCACAGATCTTAAAAAGTAGGAAATATAAAGGGTTGAAAATTTTTTGGGTCATGAAATTCTGTAAAATTATTGCCGTTCTATATCTCCCACCGTGAACCACGTATTTATGTGGAATTTTGTTCTCTTATACACTTTGTTTTTCTCAATTATAAACTATAGTTATTTTGTGCCCAGATCTAAAAACGTAGAAGATATAAAGGGTTGAAAATTTTTTGGGTCATGAAATTCTGTAAAATTGTTGCCGTTCTATATCTCTCTCTTTGAACCACGTATTGATATGGATTTTTGTTTTCTTATACACTTTGTTTTTCTCATTTATAAACTATAGTTATTTTGTTCACAGATCTAAAAAGGTAGAAGATATAAAGGGTTGAAAATTTTTTGGGTCATGAAATTCGGTAAAATTATGGCCGTTCTATATCTCCCACTGTGAACCACGTATTCGTATTGAATTTTGTTCTCTTGTACACTTTGTTTTTCTCAATTATAAACTATAGTTATTTTGTGCACAGATCTAAAAAGGTAGAAGATAAAAACGGCTGAAAATTTTTTGGGTCATGAAATTCTGTAAATTGTTGCCGTTCTATATCTCCCACTGTGAACCACGTATTGGTATGGAATTTTGTTCTCTTGCACACTTTGTTATTCTCAATTATAAACTATTGTTATTTTGTGCACAGATCTAAAAAGGTAGAAAATATAAATTGTGGAAAATTTTTTGGGTCATGAAATTCTGTAAAATTATGGCCGTTCTATATCTCCCACCGTGAACCACGTATTCGTATGGAATTTTGTTCTCTTATACACTTTGTTTTTCCCAATTATAAACTATAGTTATTTTGTGCACAGATCTAAAAAAGTAGTAGATATAAAGGGTTGAAAATTTTTTGGGTCATGAAATTATGTAAAATTATGGCCGTTCTATATCTCCCACTGTGAACCACGTATTGGTATGGAATTACGTTCTCTTGTACACTTTGTTTTTCTCAATTATAAACTATTGTTATTTTGTGCACAGATCTAAAAAGGTAGAAAATATAAATTGTGGAAAATTTTTTGGGTCATGAAATTCTGTAAAATTATGGCCGTTCTATATCTCCCACCGTGAACCACGTATTCGTATGGAATTTTGTTCTCTTATACACTTTGTTTTTCCCAATTATAAACTATAGTTATTTTGTGCACAGATCTAAAAAAGTAGTAGATATAAAGGGTTGAAAATTTTTTGGGTCATGAAATTCTGTAAAATTATGGCCGTTCTATATCTCCCACTGTGAACCACGTATTGGTATGGAATTACGTTCTCTTGTACACTTTGTTATTCTCAATTATAAACTATAGTTACTTTGTGCACAGATCTAAAAAGGTAGAAGATATAAAGGGTAGAAAATTTTTTGGGTCATGAAATTCTGTAAAATTATGGCCGTTCTATATCTCCCACTGTGAACCACGTTTTCGTATGAAATTTTGTTCTCTTGTACACTTTGTTTTTCTGAATTATAAACTATTGTTATTTTGTGCACAGATCTAAAAAGGTAGAAAATATAAGGGGATGAAAATTTTTTGGGTCATGAAATTCTGTAAAATTGTTGCCGTTCTATATCTCTCTCTTTGAACCACGTATTGATATGGATTTTTGTTCTCTTATACACTTTGTTTTTCTCATTTATAAACTATAGTTATTTTGTTCACAGATCTAAAAAGGTAGAAGATATAAAGTGTTGAAAATTTTTTGGGTCATGAAATTCGGTAAAATTATGGCCGTTCTATATCTCCCACTGTGAACCACGTATTCGTATGGAATTTTGTTCTCTTGTACACTTTGTTTTTCTCAATTATAAACTATTGTTATTTTGTGCACAGATCTAAAAAGGTAGAAAATATAAATTGTGGAAAATTTTTTGGGTCATGAAATTCTGTAAAATTATGGCCGTTCTATATCTCCCACCGTGAACCACGTATTCGTATGGAATTTTGTTCTCTTATACACTTTGTTTTTCTCAATTATAAACTATTGTTATTTTGTGCACAGATCTAAAAAGGTAGAAAATATAAATTGTGGAAAATTTTTTGGGTCATGAAATTCTGTAAAATTATGGCCGTTCTATATCTCCCACCGTGAACCACGTATTCGTATGGAATTTTGTTCTCTTATACACTTTGTTTTTCTCAATTATAAACTATAGTTATTTTGTGCACAGATCTAAAAAAGTAAAAGATATAAAGGGTTGAAAATTTTTTGGGTCATGAAATCCGTAAAATTATGGCCGTTCTATATCTCCTACTGTTGACCACGTATTGGTATGGAATTACGTTCTCTTGTACACTTTGTTTTTCTCAATTATAAACTATAGTTATTTTGTGCACAGATCTAAAAAGGTAGAAGATATAAAGGGTTGAAAATTTTATGGGTCATGAAATTCTGTAATATTGTTGCCGTTCTATATCTCTCTCTTTGAACCACGTATTGATATGGATTTTTGTTTTCTTATACACTTTGTTTTTCTCATTTATAAACTATAGTTATTTTGTTCACAGATCTAAAAAGGTAGAAGATATAAAGGGTTGAAAATTTTTTGGGTCATGAAATTCGGTAAAATTATGGCCGTTCTATATCTCCCACTGTGAACCACGTATTCGTATGGAATTTTGTTCTCTTGTACACTTTGTTTTTCTCAATTATAAACTATAGTTATTTTGTGCACAGATCTAAAAAGGTAGAAGATAAAAACGGCTGAAAATTTTTTTGGTCATGAAATTCTGTAAATTGTTGCCGTTCTATATCTCCCACTGTGAACCACGTATTGGTATGGAATTTTGTTCTCTTGCACACTTTGTTTTTCTCAATTATAAACTATTGTTATTTTGTGCACAGATCTAAAAAGGTAGAAAATATAAATTGTGGAAAATTTTTAGGGTCATGAAATTCTGTAAAATTATGGCCGTTCTATATCTCCCACCGTGAACCACGTATTCGTATGGAATTTTGTTCTCTTATACACTTTGTTTTTCCCAATTATAAACTATAGTTATTTTGTGCACAGATCTAAAAAAGTAGTAGATATAAAGGGTTGAAAATTTTTTGGGTCATGAAATTCTGTAAAATTATGGCCGTTCTATATCTCCCACTGTGAACCACGTATTGGTATGGAATTACGTTCTCTTGTACACTTTGTTTTTCTCAATTATAAACTATAGTTACTTTGTGCACAGATCTAAAAAGGTAGAAGATATAAGGGGATGAAAATTTTTTGGGTCATGAAATTCTGTAAAATTATGGCCGTTCTATATCTCCCACTGTTGACCACGTATTGGTATGGAATTTTCTTCTCTTGTACACTTTGTTTTTATCAATTATAAACTATAGTTATATTGTTCACAGATCAAAAAAGTAGAAGATATAAAGGGTTGAAAATTTTTTGGGTCATGAAATTCTGTAAAATTGTTGCCGTTCTATATCTCTCTCTTTGAACCACGTATTCGTATGGAATTTTGTTCTCTTGTACACTTTGTTTTTCTCAATTATAAACTATAGTTATTTTGTGCACAGATTTAAAAAGGTAGAAGATAAAAACGGCTGAAAATTTTTTGGGTCATGAAATTCTGTAAATTGTTGCCGTTCTATATCTCCCACTGTGAACCACGTATTGGTATGGAATTTTGTTCTCTTGCACACTTTGTTTTTCTCAATTATAAACTATTGTTATTTTGTGCACAGATCTAAAAAGGTAGAAAATATAAATTGTGGAAAATTTTTTGGGTCATGAAATTCTGTAAAATTATGGCCGTTCTATATCTCCCACCGTGAACCACGTATTCGTATGGAATTTTGTTCTCTTATACACTTTGTTTTTCCCAATTATAAACTATAGTTATTTTGTGCACAGATCTAAAAAGGTAAAAGACATAAAGGGTTGAAAAATGTTTGGGTCATAAAATTCTGTAAAATAATGGCCGTTCTATATCTCCCACTGTGAACCACGTATTGGTATGGAATTACGTTCTCTTGTACACTTTGTTTTTCTCAATTATAAACTATAGTTACTTTGTGCACAGATCTAAAAAGGTAGAAGATATAAAGGGTTGAAAATTTTTTGGGTCATGAAATTCTGTAAAATTATGGCCGTTCTATATCTCCCACTGTTGACCACGTATTGGTATGGAATTTTCTTCTCTTGTACACTTTGTTTTTATCAATTACAAACTATAGTTATTTGGTGCACAGATCTAAAAAGGTAGAAGATATAAAGGGTTGAAAATTTTTTGGGTCATGAAATTCTGTAATATTGTTGCCGTTCTATATCTCTCACTGTGAACCACGTATTGGTATGGAATTTTCTTCTCTTGTACACTTTGTTTTTATCAATTATAAACTATAGTTATATTGTTCACAGATCAAAAAAGTAGAAGATATAAAGGGTTGAAAATTTTTTGGGTCATGAAATTCTGTAAATTGTTGCCGTTCTATATCTCCCACTGTGAATCACGTATTGGTATGGAATTTTGTTCTCTTGCACACTTTGTTTTTCTCAATTATAAACTATTGTTATTTTGTGCACAGATCTAAAAGGGTAGAAAATATAAAGGGTTGAAAATTTTTTGGGTCATGATATTCTGTAAAATTAGGCCGTTCTATATCTCCCACCGTGAACCACGTATTCGTATGGAATTTTGTTCTCTTATACACTTTGTTATTCTCAATTATAAACTATAGTTATTTTGTGCACAGATCTAAAAAGGTAAAAGATATAAAGGGTTGAAAATCTTTTGGGTCATGAAATTCTGTAAAATTATGGCCGTTCTATATCTCCCACTGTGAACCACGTATTGGTATGGAATTTTGTTCTCTTGCACACTTTGTTTTTCTCAATTATATACTATTGTTATTTTGTGCACAGATCTATCATTTTAGAAGATATAAAGGGTTGAAATTTTTTTGGGTCATGAAATTCTGTAAATTGTTGCCGTTCTATATCTCCCACTGTGAATCACGTATTGGTATGGAATTTTGTTCTCTTGCACACTTTGTTTTTCTCAATTATAAACTATTGTTATTTTGTGCACAGATCTAAAAAGGTAGAAAATATAAAGGGTTGAAAATTTTTTGGGTCATTAAATTCTGTAAAATTAGGGCCGTTCTATATCTCCCACCCCGAACCACGTATTGGTATGGAATTTTGTTCTCTTATACACTTTGTTTTTCCCAATTATAAACTATAGTTATTTTGTGCACAGATCTAAAAAAGTAGTAGATATAAAGGGTTGAAAATTTTTTGGGTCATGAAATTCTGTAAAATTATGGCCGTTCTATATCTCCCACTGTGAACCACGTATTGGTATGGAATTACGTTCTCTTGTACACTTTGTTATTCTCAATTATAAACTATAGTTACTTTGTGCACAGATCTAAAAAGGTAGAAGATATAAAGGGTAGAAAATTTTTTGGGTCATGAAATTCTGTAAAATTATGGCCGTTCTATATCTCCCACTGTGAACCACGTTTTCGTATGAAATTTTGTTCTCTTGTACACTTTGTTTTTCTGAATTATAAACTATTGTTATTTTGTGCACAGATCTAAAAAGGTAGAAAATATAAGGGGATGAAAATTTTTTGGGTCATGAAATTCTGTAAAATTGTTGCCGTTCTATATCTCTCTCTTTGAACCACGTATTGATATGGATTTTTGTTCTCTTATACACTTTGTTTTTCTCATTTATAAACTATAGTTATTTTGTTCACAGATCTAAAAAGGTAGAAGATATAAAGGGTTGAAAATTTTTTGGGTCATGAAATTCGGTAAAATTATGGCCGTTCTATATCTCCCACTGTGAACCACGTATTCGTATGGAATTTTGTTCTCTTGTACACTTTGTTTTTCTCAATTATAAACTATTGTTATTTTGTGCACAGATCTAAAAAGGTAGAAAATATAAATTGTGGAAAATTTTTTGGGTCATGAAATTCTGTAAAATTATGGCCGTTCTATATCTCCCACCGTGAACCACGTATTCGTATGGAATTTTGTTCTCTTATACACTTTGTTTTTCTCAATTATAAACTATTGTTATTTTGTGCACAGATCTAAAAAGGTAGAAAATATAAATTGTGGAAAATTTTTTGGGTCATGAAATTCTGTAAAATTATGGCCGTTCTATATCTCCCACCGTGAACCACGTATTCGTATGGAATTTTGTTCTCTTATACACTTTGTTTTTCTCAATTATAAACTATAGTTATTTTGTGCACAGATCTAAAAAAGTAAAAGATATAAAGGGTTGAAAATTTTTTGGGTCATGAAATCCGTAAAATTATGGCCGTTCTATATCTCCTACTGTTGACCACGTATTGGTATGGAATTACGTTCTCTTGTACACTTTGTTTTTCTCAATTATAAACTATAGTTATTTTGTGCACAGATCTAAAAAGGTAGAAGATATAAAGGGTTGAAAATTTTATGGGTCATGAAATTCTGTAATATTGTTGCCGTTCTATATCTCTCTCTTTGAACCACGTATTGATATGGATTTTTGTTTTCTTATACACTTTGTTTTTCTCATTTATAAACTATAGTTATTTTGTTCACAGATCTAAAAAGGTAGAAGATATAAAGGGTTGAAAATTTTTTGGGTCATGAAATTCGGTAAAATTATGGCCGTTCTATATCTCCCACTGTGAACCACGTATTCGTATGGAATTTTGTTCTCTTGTACACTTTGTTTTTCTCAATTATAAACTATAGTTATTTTGTGCACAGATCTAAAAAGGTAGAAGATAAAAACGGCTGAAAATTTTTTTGGTCATGAAATTCTGTAAATTGTTGCCGTTCTATATCTCCCACTGTGAACCACGTATTGGTATGGAATTTTGTTCTCTTGCACACTTTGTTTTTCTCAATTATAAACTATTGTTATTTTGTGCACAGATCTAAAAAGGTAGAAAATATAAATTGTGGAAAATTTTTAGGGTCATGAAATTCTGTAAAATTATGGCCGTTCTATATCTCCCACCGTGAACCACGTATTCGTATGGAATTTTGTTCTCTTATACACTTTGTTTTTCCCAATTATAAACTATAGTTATTTTGTGCACAGATCTAAAAAAGTAGTAGATATAAAGGGTTGAAAATTTTTTGGGTCATGAAATTCTGTAAAATTATGGCCGTTCTATATCTCCCACTGTGAACCACGTATTGGTATGGAATTACGTTCTCTTGTACACTTTGTTTTTCTCAATTATAAACTATAGTTACTTTGTGCACAGATCTAAAAAGGTAGAAGATATAAGGGGATGAAAATTTTTTGGGTCATGAAATTCTGTAAAATTATGGCCGTTCTATATCTCCCACTGTTGACCACGTATTGGTATGGAATTTTCTTCTCTTGTACACTTTGTTTTTATCAATTATAAACTATAGTTATATTGTTCACAGATCAAAAAAGTAGAAGATATAAAGGGTTGAAAATTTTTTGGGTCATGAAATTCTGTAAAATTGTTGCCGTTCTATATCTCTCTCTTTGAACCACGTATTCGTATGGAATTTTGTTCTCTTGTACACTTTGTTTTTCTCAATTATAAACTATAGTTATTTTGTGCACAGATCTAAAAAGGTAGAAGATAAAAACGGCTGAAAATTTTTTGGGTCATGAAATTCTGTAAATTGTTGCCGTTCTATATCTCCCACTGTGAACCACGTATTGGTATGGAATTTTGTTCTCTTGCACACTTTGTTTTTCTCAATTATAAACTATTGTTATTTTGTGCACAGATCTAAAAAGGTAGAAAATATAAATTGTGGAAAATTTTTTGGGTCATGAAATTCTGTAAAATTATGGCCGTTCTATATCTCCCACCGTGAACCACGTATTCGTATGGAATTTTGTTCTCTTATACACTTTGTTTTTCCCAATTATAAACTATAGTTATTTTGTGCACAGATCTAAAAAGGTAAAAGACATAAAGGGTTGAAAAATGTTTGGGTCATAAAATTCTGTAAAATAATGGCCGTTCTATATCTCCCACTGTGAACCACGTATTGGTATGGAATTACGTTCTCTTGTACACTTTGTTTTTCTCAATTATAAACTATAGTTACTTTGTGCACAGATCTAAAAAGGTAGAAGATATAAAGGGTTGAAAATTTTTTGGGTCATGAAATTCTGTAAAATTATGGCCGTTCTATATCTCCCACTGTTGACCACGTATTGGTATGGAATTTTCTTCTCTTGTACACTTTGTTTTTATCAATTACAAACTATAGTTATTTGGTGCACAGATCTAAAAAGGTAGAAGATATAAAGGGTTGAAAATTTTTTGGGTCATGAAATTCTGTAATATTGTTGCCGTTCTATATCTCTCACTGTGAACCACGTATTGGTATGGAATTTTCTTCTCTTGTACACTTTGTTTTTATCAATTATAAACTATAGTTATATTGTTCACAGATCAAAAAAGTAGAAGATATAAAGGGTTGAAAATTTTTTGGGTCATGAAATTCTGTAAATTGTTGCCGTTCTATATCTCCCACTGTGAATCACGTATTGGTATGGAATTTTGTTCTCTTGCACACTTTGTTTTTCTCAATTATAAACTATTGTTATTTTGTGCACAGATCTAAAAGGGTAGAAAATATAAAGGGTTGAAAATTTTTTGGGTCATGATATTCTGTAAAATTATGGCCGTTCTATATCTCCCACCGTGAACCACGTATTCGTATGGAATTTTGTTCTCTTATACACTTTGTTATTCTCAATTATAAACTATAGTTATTTTGTGCACAGATCTAAAAAGGTAAAAGATATAAAGGGTTGAAAATCTTTTGGGTCATGAAATTCTGTAAAATTATGGCCGTTCTATATCTCCCACTGTGAACCACGTATTGGTATGGAATTTTGTTCTCTTGCACACTTTGTTTTTCTCAATTATATACTATTGTTATTTTGTGCACAGATCTATCATTTTAGAAGATATAAAGGGTTGAAATTTTTTTGGGTCATGAAATTCTGTAAATTGTTGCCGTTCTATATCTCCCACTGTGAATCACGTATTGGTATGGAATTTTGTTCTCTTGCACACTTTGTTTTTCTCAATTATAAACTATTGTTATTTTGTGCACAGATCTAAAAAGGTAGAAAATATAAAGGGTTGAAAATTTTTTGGGTCATTAAATTCTGTAAAATTAGGGCCGTTCTATATCTCCCACCCCGAACCACGTATTGGTATGGAATTTTGTTCTCTTGTACACTTTGTTTTTCTCAATTATAAACTATAGTTACTTTGTTCACAGATCTAAAAAGGTAGAAGATATAAAGGGTTGAAAATTTTTTGGGTCATGAAATTCTGTAAAATTATGGCCGTTCTATATCTCCCACTGTGAACCACGTATTCTTATGGAATTTTGTTCTCTTGTACACTTTTAAGCGCAACAGAATTCTTTTCCTCATTCGACGCCCCATCCTCTTTGAACTGCCACCTAATTATATGAATTAATGTATGGTTCAGTTTGTGTGGACGAATTAATTAAAAAGCTTCCATGGAATGGTAGGAAAATTATGGATTTTTTTCTATCGACGTTGCCGCAATCTATTGTCTAATCAGGATTTGTAGAAATAAAAAACATAGATTTGAAGGTTATCGATTAAACTAAAAATGACCACAAAAATTGTTAACATTATAGTTTTGATTGATACTGCAATTTTATTATTTCTGTTGGAGATTTTGTGCATTCAGAATGTATATTTTTCGCAACGCATTAACATAACGCTGTTTGAACAATAAGGCTAATCAAAGAAATGTTGAAACGTCTAACGTTAAAAAGTAGAGCTTGAAGGATATTAATTTAAATTCGAGAAATTATTAGATCAGGTCAGACTTATCACGTGTAAATTTCAATATGATCGAGACAAAATGATATCCTAGCCTACACGCGGTTCAGTGGAGAATGCATAGAAGCTCGAATACCTACAATAGTTACGGTAATGTAGCTAAAGTGTGCAGAATTTAGCTTATGCTGTTGATATAGATACCAATGGAAGAATCTCCTAAGCTCTGTTGATAGACGCGTTAATTTTGTTAGACTTAGCAGCAAGAAATTAATAAAGACTAAAACGTAGTACATAACACTAGATAATCATCGGCAGACCGGCAGCTGTAACTTTGAGAATCTCAGTTTAATTATCTTAGATTAGTGGTGAAGGCAGATAACGATACAACTCACAAATTAGCGCCAAGTTTATTTCAGTGAACAAATGTTATTATAGACTCGCATGTTCATGATAAGCATAAGCTATCTAGATGTACAAAGGTTTCCCTTAAAAAATGCTTATACGATATGATATTTCTTGTATATCCTACTGGCAAAGCTTATGTAGGCAGGACACGTTCATCGGATGAAAAAAACATTTTATTACCGAAGAACCTATTCAACGCTAAGGCCTGCCGGATGAAGCAAGTTGAAATTAAGGTGAATGTTCTGAGTGATCTGTGACGCCAGAACTCTGGGCAATCGAACCTGCCAGCTGCTCTGAACGTATAACAAAGGAATAATATTCCTTATTCTTGTAGCAGTGGGGATCGAGTACTGGATTGTGGGGGATTTGAATGATTATAATGATTAAAGTATAAATCGGTTCTAAAATTATTAAAATCTCTTTTAAAGGTATATAGTTTTTAGGAAGTATTATTTGTATTTCTTTCTTTTTTTTTCTCTATTCCTCAGGAGCCATCCTTCAGATCTCTTCCAGCTATTTCTTACGTGATGCTTTTGTAAGCCAACGTAACTACTAGCAACTACGATTTTTCGCTGGCATTACTAAGATGTCAGAAACCTAGATAGGATGATTCTTAATCTTTTGGAAATATGCAAGAAACCTTTGGCAAGGAAATACTTATTCAAAGACATTGCGGGCCATAGAAAGTAAACAAACTCAAATCACTATTATTTTTTTAAATATTGATGATTTGAGGGCGGATAATTTTTTTTTTTTTTCTTTTTTTGTGAGCAAAGTAGTAACTACGGGAATAAATCAGTTTGAATAACCATTATCTCTAAAACTCAGATTTGCTCCATAAAGCCAAGCCTTATTTTTACTAGGCACTTGTATCTCTCTTTGTGTTTTAAAAATACAAAGAACAATTCTACAGAAACATTGAAATTTATAGTTCGAATAACTGTTAAAATTATAGCAAGTATATAGTAGAAAGACGTGAACAGGGCCGTACTAATGGGAACAATTTTTTCATTTTTGGCAAGCTGCCATATGAAACGTTACAATAAAAAAATTAAGTTGTAAAGTGGAAGGCTTTTTTTACCATGTGGGGAAAAAATACTATTTTTCAACTCTCCAATGTTTTTTATATCTCTATGTTTCAAGATTCAAGCTAATTTTGAAATACTAGTGAAAATTTAATATACCCAATTAGGAATTAAAGTGATGATGCTGGAATTCGCGGGCCATTTCTAATTGCTTCAAAGCAATCTTTTCAGTCAGCCGGTATGTGTGGATGTTTCACAGTTCTGAATCACATTGCAACGATTAACTTCCGTAGGTCCCGCTAAATATCTTACTAATATTAATAAGATCTGGTTATAATAGCCCTATAAGACTAACAGCTTATAATAAAAACTCCTTAACAAAAACTTACAGTTTAAAATGTTAAGTATAAGGGTTGATTAAACGCCAAAAGGTACACAAATCAGCAAGTACCCAACATTTAATTAATACTTCATTGATATTATTTAAGCAATTTTACTGCATTAATTTTCATTAATAAGTTATTTTTTAGAATTTATTAGATGTCACGGACCCTTATGCTGGCCACTTCATTTATAATAATTTTTTTGTGAAAATAATAATAAAATGTATATTTCTTCATCATAACTAAATAGAAGCTTATTTTAACTCTATTCCACATTATTTTTCTGATTTATCTCTATTATGCCCTTTATTCTGTGTAATCACATACATATGTACATTAAAATAAAATAAAAAGTTGAGTGTAGTTCTGATTACTATTTCAATTTAAATCACGAAGTTAGAACAAAATTTGAATCTTCAATTTGTCTAACAGAAGTATTTGAGAGCACAAATAACACACAGTTAATAACAAGTAAATTATTCATTTCTCTAATGCAGTTAATTGAGTACTTGCAGTAAAATACTTTAATAATTAACTGTCCTAAATATGTGCAAATTTTATCTATTTTATATTCCATATATACATATAAGATTGTGGGAAGAACACCTAGATTAAGAATGTAGTTGAAGAAAACTATATTGTTCAATATTAACCAAGATTAATTATTACCTGTTATTTTTAACCCTTGAATACATAAAGTAACAATCACTTTAATCGAAGAATTAACTTAAACCGACGATTTTCATTTAAAAACTAAATAAATAAAATAAACATAACGTTTTACTTTTCAACCTGTGATTAATAGTTTGATTATTACAGATTAATAGATATTACAGTCAATCTAAGTGAAATGGTGCGTTACTTGAACAGATCTTTTGTAGATGAAAATGGCCAGCATAAGGGTCTGTGTCATCTAATAAATTCTAAAAAATATTAATGAAAATTAATGCAGTAAAATTACTTAAATAATATCAATGAAGTATTAATGAAATGTTGGGTACTTGCTGATTTGTGTACCTTTTGGCGTTTAATCAACCCTTATACTTAACATTTTAAACTGTAAGTTTTTGTTAAGGAGATTTTTGTACCTTTTGGATAGATTTTTCTTTTTGTCTATTTTGCCAAGTTACATATCTGCTTTACAGATTTTTTTAAAATTTGGAATAAGCAATACTATCATTATAACCTGATAAGGTGTTAACTGGGAACCGTAAGTACCACTGGTAACAATTTTTTTGAAAAAGCGTTTTGAATAAAATAGGAAGGTATTTGTACGTAAATAGCAACATTATACTGCGATTTCAGTACTTCCTTTTAAGAGAAGTAAGAAAAATAAACTGCGATTACAGTACTTCTCCCTAAAAGGCAAAGATTTTGTATCGAACGACAATTCATTGATGTAAATTGGTTCACTCATTGATAACTTTAACGATTGTAGTACTTCCTCTTAGTAGGTGTAAGAGCATGATGGCACTTCACAGTCACGAAGAGGAGCTTTAATCACTTCTTCGAGCTAAATTTTATCAAAATCGGACTAAGCGTTATAGAAATATTGGTAATAATAGTTTTAGAAAGGGCCTTATTTGGGTGGGGCAAACTCCCCTCCTTATGAGGCAAAGCGTCGAGGCTTTTAAAGTGCAAATCTGTACAAAATCTCGATTCGAATGACACTTCATTCATGAAAATCGGTTCACGTGTCGATAATTTGAAACGATTGCTATATTTCCCCTAACAAGTGTAAGAGCAGATCGTCGCTTTACTGTTACGTAGACGAGCCCTAACTTTATCATCCTACCAAATTTTATCAAAATCGAGCCATGATTTACAGAGTAATTAGTAATAATAATTTTGGAGGGGGCCTTACATAAAGGGGGCTAACTCCTCTCCCATTCGATGTACAGCATCGAGACCCCCAAAAGGCACATCTACATAAAAGTCCGAATCGAATGACACCTCATTCATGAAAATCGGTTCACGCGTTTATCCGCTATGTTGTTTACAAAAAAGGTAACACGAAGAAGAAGAACAACAAGAACATTTTTTGAAAAAGCCGTTTTTGCTCATTTTCGGCAACTTTTTTCTCGAAACCTATTAGATCTGGGTTGTTGCAAAAAAATTACAGTCATAAAGGTGGGTTTGCCCTTTATTTTAAAAAAAATTTGGGAATTTTATCTTTTATAGAAAAAGAGAAAAAAATTGTCAAATTTGGGTGTTTTTCAACGTTACGCTTTTTCGTGCAGTTTTTGACGATCAACCCTTATACAACTGTCCTACCGGACAGTTTTAATAACCTCTTGATTTCCGTTCTTAATGGTATAAAATTTCTTTTTGTTTTTCGAAAAAATTTGACTTTAAGATGTTAAAAAAGGTAGTTTCTCTTTTATAAATTCTATTTTGGTATTAGTCGTTTCTCTCCCTGTAAAAGATGGAAGATAAAAAGTCTTATTACCTGTCTTTATTGATATACATTTTAATATAAAAATAGGAAGAAGAAACTGTATAACTTAAAACTGAAGACCTCAGAGGAAGAACGATCGTTAATAAATATTTGAAGATTCCCGAAATTTGACTTGGAGAATATTATGTTAATTTCTAAACGCGAAACAATTCTTACAGTATTGATGAACTTTAAATACTGCAATTTAAAGTAAGCAACTCAATTTCGCTGAATAGGCTCTTGTGTACGCGCAGAAACAGATGATTGCTAAATGGCAACATGGACGTTACATTAAATAACGGTTGCTAATTAAAATTGGAAAAAGCGGATGGGACACCAAAGTTGGAGAAGAGAATCGACTGTCACCCACTCCTCAGAGCACAGTTTAGACGCTTCTGTTCCATGCCAGTACAACACTAATTGGAGCGGCGAACAATTTTTAATTAAGAATCTCCCAAACTTACTTCCTCTGGTGCTATATTTATGAAAAGAGGGGAGAACTTAATAATAAGCCTCTACAGTTTCGATTTGAATGATGTCATTGATTTTTCTTTTCCTTTCTTATTATTTCTATTAAGATTTAACGAGAGAGGGAAAAAATTAACTGTCCTCCTCGTTCATTTCGCTTAATGAAGAATTTTAAAAGAAGCTTTTATTAGTTGATACTGGCAATTGCTATTTATTATCTTATTAATAAAAAATGAAAATAGAGTTACAACGGAAAGATGAAAAGGCTTTTTCCATTAAGATAAAACTATTGTAACCTAATCATTTATTTTATTAAAAGGCTAGATATCTTATAAAACAAACACTTCACATTTTTTTCATTGAAATTGTTTTCATTTCAAAACATTTGTGAAAAAAAAGGGATGTAGCTTGATAACTTTTCTTCCAGTCTCCTTAAGTATTTAGTTAGATCTTAATCTGTTTCCAGATTTTATGGAAAAACCTCGGAAGAGTTTCTTTAAAAATAAAACTAAGACATTATCAATTGTTTTTGGAACTATTTTCAGTCACGCTGTTGTCTAAAACAGGGGTGTACAATCTATCCAACCTTTTAGGTTTAAAGAGTAAGGCCAAAATTAGTTGAGAAGCAGGAAAAAAAAAGAACAAGAATCATTTTCCTGGTATCTACGAAAGGAATATTTAAATTGTGGGAGGTAATTTTGGGGTATTTCGCAAAATAATTACTATTTATGATTTATAATGTATAATGCACCCCAATAATATAGCTTCATCGTTTTTCAATATTTCTATTTATAGGCACCATCAGCCTCCGTACAATATTCTCACGTTACTGACAGTACTTTCCTCCACCAGGCAGTCAACTGAAAGAAGTCTCAAGGAAGAGAAAGTGAAGTTCTTAGTAAGGGTCGGCAGCTGGATTCAAACCCAGAATCTTCGGGTGAAAATCCATTGTGCTATTTACTAAGTTAATTCCTTAATTGCGGTACAGTTGCTAAATAAATTTTTCCCTTTTTTTCTAATGGATAAGTTTTGTCGAAGACAACCCATTTTAAGTAGTCAACGGGAACAGAGATACTTCGAAGTAAACCGTGGAATGTACACATATTTGAACTGTTTGCATAATTGAACTAAATAACTTGGATTATTCTCAAATTGTATGTAGAGAACTCACAATTATAAGTATTAACAATTACACACTGCAGAGATCGTGTGAAAGAGTTTGATCACTGCAGCAACGTTCCTTTGTTCGATGAACTTCTTCCACATTAGCTAGGTTCCTTTTTCACATTTTTTACTGTTCTATCGTCTTCATACCTGACTCGCATTCTTGTAAAATTTAACCTCACTGTGTTTGTTTATTTCATGAAAGTTCACGGTTTTTCATTTTCGTTTTAGTTTACTTGGTAGCTAACCTACGGAAACATAGGTCTACCAGTTATGATGTATTTTTTCTCTAAATACTTATAGTAAAGTAATCGCCTATTTTTTCAGGCAGGGCTTAACGTCCAACTACCAATTAGGTGTCGTGGACGGAGGCGACTAGCAAACATACTTTACTGTAAATTTCTTTTTATTAACCATTAAATAAAACCCAAGGCCTAAGACTGAGAATCGAACCCAGTACCACAATACATATTAGCTTCGCAGGTCTCGCCTCTAACCGTTCAGCTACCGTGGCGCCCCTAAATACTTATATAAAACGGAGAAAAATTTATTTATATACAACTCTTATAGGCTTATTCGATACAGTTAGTAATATGAAAGTAATACTATTTTATTTTTTATTTGAAAAAACCTGATGCTTACGAGACTTGGCAACAATTTCCCGTTAGGCCGATTAGAACGGCTCAGTTCAAAAAACATTTTCCATTTATACGTAACAGTAATCACGTTACGTACGGTCATCGAAACCGGAGAAACATCCTCGTAGCTGAAAACTGCTTACTTAAAAAAAATCGGAGTATTAAATAAATGTATTTGAATGAACCACTTTATACAAAATTTCTTACGAAATTGGTTTCTTAAGTGTTTTTACCGTTATATTTGATCGGGACTAACGTGTTATATATGCGATATATATATCGTATATATATCGTATATATATATATATATATCGTATATATATATATATATATCGTATATATATATATATCGTATATATATATATATCGTATATATATATATATCGTATATATATATATATCGTATATATATATATATCGTATATATATATATATATATATATATATATATATATCGTATATATATATATATATATATATATATATATCGTATATATATATATATATATATATATCGTAGGATTGGCTGAGGAAAACAATAAGTTTTGAAAAACCTAAGGTATGTTGTGTAGTCTAATTTGCTGGTTATTGTATGTACGTTTTGTAAAAATTGGAAAGGTTGTTACGAGTTTGTCCAAAAGTTAACAGAAGTTTTTTTTTTTAATGTGTATCATTTTTAGGACGTTTCGTTTGTTTCTAGTCTAGAACTGTTGTTAGTCGAGATGACGTTTAGTAACTTGAAGTCTCCCAGCCACTGTGCAGGCTGTTGTAGTACCCACTCTAAGTTATAATGTGTCTCCTACAGAACATTTTGTCCATATCTGTCTTTCAAGCAAATTTGAATTACGTTGTTT
Organism: Rhodnius prolixus; assembly: GCF_049639745.1. Taxonomy (NCBI): domain Eukaryota; kingdom Metazoa; phylum Arthropoda; class Insecta; order Hemiptera; family Reduviidae; genus Rhodnius; species Rhodnius prolixus. The sequence goes on along the minus strand of NW_027411614.1, from coordinate 37,885,091 downwards.
TCTATAAAACATTTTTATTATTACAATAAATGAATTATTCTATTGTTTACTTATGTAATAATATGTGCGCAAATAAGGTGTACATATTTTAACTTTCTCTAAAACAAGTCTATTATTTAACTAAAATTGGAAACTTCTCGCAATGCTCATTGCTTTATAATTAATACAAGCCTACATTGTAGCCAAATTGTTACATAAATTGCTTCATTTTTAGCTTTAACATGCTTCTACAGCTAAAAACCATTCCATATAACTTTGTAAGCATGTACCAGCATGAACATGTCTGCTTGTTCATACATTAAAATATCCTATTTAAACATTGTAGCAATGAAAACTTTGTTACACTCTTTAAACATAAATACATTCACATATACACGCCTAAACTCTCTCATCCCTTTTATTTACAATGTTATCATTAGTTGCTGCTGCTGTTTAGGCAAAGGACTTACTTTTTCCTCTTTTTGATGCATATAAAAAGGGTACGAATCACCCTCATAGTGTCCAGGTTACAAATAATTCAAGATAACAAATTTAGGAGTAAATAGTAACAATTTTTTGTTGGTTATTTTTAATTTAATTCAAGGCGCTTCAGCATCCGAGGTTATTAACATCTGAACCTTTTTTTCAGTGTACTGCCCATCTCCAGTTAGTGTTCTCTCGATACAGTCATCACTGTCCATCATTCTTTAAGAAGCTCTAGGTAGAGAAAATCTAAGGGCCAGCTCCTAGATTCGAACAAGGGATCTCCATTCGGTACCCAGTGTACGTGACCAATGAGCTAATCTCTTTCCGTTGGTGAGAAGTAATGTTGGTAATTTTAGCGCATACTGTATACGAAGGCAAAAACCGGCAGGAGCTATTGCTTTTTTGTGCTGTTGCCCATTTTCATTTATTTTTTTTTTTTTTTATCATTCTGGACATTTGTCATATTGACTTTCTCTTAAATTTTTCTATACTTCATAACACCAAAGTTACATGCGAAGATTTTGATCATACTGACTAGAACTACCTGATCATCGTGAACGAAATAGAGATCATGAGAGCCAACTTTAAATCTTCTGGCCTTATTTTCTTCCAGATTTCTTTTCAAATTGAGCGCAGTATGAATTGAAGAGCAATAGGTACAATAAATTATGTAGTATAATAAAATAATTAGCTATTATTGTTGACTTTATTAGAATCACTCTTTTTTTTTTAATGATTTAAGGCGCGTCAACATCTAAGGTTATTGGCGCCCGGAGCTTTTTTCAGTGCACTGCCGGCCTCCGGACAGTGTTCTCTCGTTACAGACAACACTGTTCTTCACCGGACAGTGAGCTGTAAGAAGCTCCTAGGAAGAGAAAATCTAAGGGTCAGCTGCTGGATTCGAACCCGGGACCTCCGCATGGGAGTCCAGTATGCTAACCTCATAGCTAATCCCTTCCCTAGAATCATTCTTATGATCATTTAACAGAATATGTTTTGTGAATCAGCGTCCATGGTTTCATTTTTGTTATAAAGGTATTTAATCTCTAATAAATATTAAACCATTTTTACATAAAGCTCTTATTGGACTGTTACTAGCTAATTTGATTTGATTTTATGTTTTGAGTATAAAAGTTGTCTATAAATTCTTACTGTTTGTTACTATATTTAATTCACACTTGACCATTATTAATATTATACTTATATATCCTAAAAGAAAGATGTGAATTTTTCAATTAGAGGAAAATAGTGAAACATTATTAGGCTAGTTAAAGGATAACGAAGTGTGAAATAAATTGGAAGAAGGAACGAGGAACATAATGTTAGATTGAAAGGAAGCCAACAGGGAAGTTTTATTATCTTCCAATTGTAGTTAACGTTGTGCGCGCTAATGAGCACCAATTGCACTCCACCATTTACCAGCTCCTGCCTCCTAATTGGTCCCTCCAAACCAGTTTTATTCCTTTAATTCTATTTTTGGATATTGTTTGAAGAATAACAGCATTTAAGAAAATATTTTTAATTGTTGCAATGTTATATATTGAGGGATGAGAATAGATTGGGAATTTACAACTTACTGAAATGTAGCATCAATGTTCCTTCTACTAGATGGAATTATTTGTTAAAAGATTTGTAAAAAATCTACTTAGTTTTCTAGATAAAGGACTTTAATTTAATTGGAAGCTTAAAAAACTACAGCTTTTAGTTAGTATATTATTTATATTCAGAATGTGTTCTGTGATGCAAATTCTGTAAACAATGAAATAACTTCATTCTAGATTTGAGGAATCCTCTGGAGGGTTTGTATTTCATTGTAATAGGCCACCATTTTTCAGCGCTCATTAACGAAACAGCTGTTATGTGGGCGATTAGTGAATCTTTACATCAACCATCATGCTTCGTCGAATTCCAGTCTTAGCTTCCTTCAGAACATCACCTGCTCATTTTCTTGTAATTTATTTTTTAAAGGGGGGATGCTATTGGTCTAATAGTTGCTTTTTCCTCGGTATGGAAACTACAACTTTGTTTCTGAAAATCGTACGTCGGTTGCACGGCTTTCTATAGCCAGGTTTCGAAATGGCTATGTAAGAACTCATTACAATAGGCCAATCTAAGCTGTGCATTGACGTTACACAATAGCAGAATAAGACTGATGACGAAAATATCCAATTACCCTATGAAGACAGAAGTAAAAGATCGTCTAGAACTGGAGTAATCAAAAAGCATACTCAGAAAAAGAGAGAGGAATTTCAATATAATTTATGGATCTTATTCCTTTCAGTTGAATGGAAAAGTTTTTTTTAAAACAATTTTGATGAAGTAAGTTACGTTGTTGAATTTTATCGAATAAATTATACTATTTCAGATTGAAATTTCCAGTTATGTTTGTTCTGTAATCATCAGTAAACATTGTCTAGTCTAGACAAAAGATGTAACATAATATAAACTAATAATATCCATTAAGAGATAAAACAGGACCTTTTATTTCAATATTATTTTGTTATAGTCAAATGAATCAACTTCAGTTACGTCCATGGCTTGATTCATCAAATAGTTTTTAGTAATTGTTTTACTGTCACCAAGATGTAGTTGTTGGCTACTGATATATGTTGGAGTCACCGGAGTCTCTTGTAAAGAGATTATATGACCAAAAAAAAAAATTTCTATCTTATACTTCTTCTACAAAGCAACTTAGTAATAGAAACGGAACTAGTTTAAATTAGTTTATAACGGATCCTGTTTACTTGTTGGCTCTTTTTTTATAAGATCCAGGAATCGTATTGTTCTTCTGGCCACCGAATTCCTGCACCAACAGTCACAGTCTGTACAGGGTCTGGATAGCACATGTTTGGCAATGTTCTGAGACTTAGGAGCCTAATGAAAAGATTTAAGACCGGATTACATCGTCAGAGAAAACAAATTAAAGTTTCTGGTTATCCCGTTATGCTATCCTCTCTCTCTTACACTCTCGCAGACCAATTGATAAAAATCATTTTCCTGATCCTGGGGCTTTGAAACTTGTATTTTCGATGAAAATTAAAAATTTACAAAATGCAAGAATTCAATATTTCTTCTTAAGAAATATGACTAATTAAAACAATAAAAAATAGTTAAATAATTTTTTTGGGGTGAAAAAAATCAATTTAAGATCGATTATATTTTGGGACATTACTTGAGCGAGCATTCTTCTATAGCTCCCTCTAAATTTTACACGGCAAACCATATATTCTGAGCAGTAAAAAAAAGTGTATGCTAATTTTAACTATAAAGGGTAACAAAATTAATAGTGTGAGATAAGTTAGGTGACAATATTGAAATAGTTGGCCCTGTGTTGTTGTTGATAGCTAAATCAATACGTATTAGGGTGTGGTGTGTGTAGATGGCCGCACAGGCGCGGCATCAGGGCTTCTTGCCTGTTTCAGCTGCCTTAACTCCTTTGTTTTGGCGAGGCTTATCTTCAAGGCTTCAGCCACCGCCTCTTTATCTGTCTAGCAGGGCTTTCCCGGCTGTACGCCAGAAACATCTGTACTAATGCACTAATTGTACTCTCTACTCTCTACCGTAGATTGTCCAGCAACTTTTGCACATTTGGAATGGCCAGTAGAATTATTTTTACCATTCAGACCTTCCTTACGCAGTATCTATAAAAGAAAAAAGAAGTACCGAGTTTGAATTGTGTGTAACTTGGAAAAAATATAGTAAAATATTAGTACAACGTTCATTTTTTAAAGGATTAAACCTAGTTTGGTAACAATTTTTTAAAATTAAGTTGCAATGGCTAAGGTGAACTAATTCTTGGTTTTTGAAGAAGACAAGTCATGAAGCAAAGTTGCCTGAACAGCATTGGTTCAACACTGGAGTGGTCCAGGTAAAATGAAACCTAGGTGCTCCAAGGTCACTCCCTCACTGTTTTGCAACATTCTCTTCTTTCGATTAACAACTTGTGGGAGTTCAGGTAAGAAGAAACACGGCTGTATTTTCGTGGAAAGCACACGGTAGAAAACCCATGAGGTCCCGGTTACCTATAGAAACATTTTAATTATTTGCTTTCTTTATTTGAAAAGGCATCATTTCCTCAGAGGATGATTGCGATTATCTTAAATAACTAAGTTAGTTTATGATTTGTTAACTAACTGAAGTGAAATGAATGAAATTTGTAAGATATTATCAATAAAATAAAAAAACTCTCATTAAATAATTTGAACACTTTCTAAACCCAACAGAATGAACATTAATGTCTTCTTTAACATTAACGAACTGTTCATAAACAACTTTATCCTAAACTACAGTTTATTTAGTTGAATAGATACCATAACATACAAGCAACACATACCATATCCATTACCACTAGGTCTGTACTACTTGGGAAATTAAGAGCGGCCGCAAAGGTATATACTGTTATGGCTTACATAACTTGTTTCACAAACTGCTTTTAGTCCCTTGTTAGAGCTATATATTCAGTCACACTCACCTCTTATAATTTTTTTCATCCTTTCTTTTATCTCAATTCAGATAGTATTCAATTCTAAAATAATATTTCCTTTAAAAACTCACTTTCATTACTGATATTATCATCTAATTTACCTTTCAACTGATATTTCTGGTTACTTTTAAATATATTTTGGTTCATTCATCGAAACATGTTTTTTCTTCCTTTTTTTCGTCCTTTTTCTCGATTTTCACACCCACACAGTGTGTATTTTTGTTAGAAGGAGTACTTTTGCCCCATAATAAGAGCTTGTAAGAATTAGCTCTGTTTCTTTTTTTTCGAAATACCTTCGGTTTGTAACTCAACTAATCTGAGAGTGCCGAAAACCTGAAGAGAATGTTCGAATCCTTTTGGAAAACTATAGTTGAGTCTAGGTCCAAACTTTGTACTTCTAATCCTTGTCATTAGGCGCACCACACCAAGCAACAGTGTTACTGGAGTTCTCAGTCTGATTTTCTATATTAGATAATTTATAATTGTTGTTTTTCTTTCTGATTTTCTGAACTAAAATCTATTTATGCCCTTCTGAAGGCCTTGCTCGGTCCCTTAGTTATTTATTTATATTCTTTTTCTTGAAAGTTTATTATAATTTGAATTTAGTTTAGCCACTAAATAGAACTAAAAATTCCAGCGTTTTCTGCGATATTTTAAATAAAAATAAAGGAGTAAAGGTTTTTACAAATTGGTAAGAGTATCTGTATTTGTTGAATTTTCGCCAAGCATAATTTAAAAGAAAAATAAAACATTGTAAGACTATTAGATTTTTAATTGTTTGTGGAAATTCTCGGAGAAGAATTTAAAATAAAATAGACTATACCAAAAAAAGAAGTTCTTAGTTTCATTAGTAAATTGTGGTAAAAAAAAAATTAATGAAGTGTTGGCACCAGATTTTTTGTCATAATTAAAAAGAAAGTAATTATTATATGAAAGACAAAATGTAGTAATTATTTTTAATTAAATTTGGAAAATTGAACAAAACTATTTTTATGCGTAGGTATTTTTACAGTAGAGTTGGTCTGAATAATTTTAATTAATTCTGTTCAAGCTCTCACCCTCTCTCTCTAAGCCCTAACCTCCCTTCCAGATCCTCTGACTTGTTGGTTAACCCTTAATTCACTGTACATACACTTTTTCTCTCTACTCGGTTCTTTTATTTTCTCTTGTTGGGAATTTAATAGATTGAAAAAGGCAACCACATACATGTTCTTGTCCTTTAGATGGGGGATTGTATTTAGTTCATGATTAAATGCCAAATGTCAATCCACATCGAACACACTGAAGTACGTCAATACACACAATCGACTGCAAACAAGTCGTGTTGAGAAAATAAGATACTTGCTGTATCACATACTGCAGCACTTTCTGAACTCTCTTACTGGCCATCCAGTATTTTTTGTAAATAATGATATGCTAAATGTTCTAGATCCCTGTTTAACAACGCTAAAAGCATCAAGATATGCCTGGAAAGAAATTATAGCTTACAAATACTAACCGCTAGCACCTTACAACTGAATTAATAAGCAATTATTTAAAGTTATTATTGCCTAAAAACATTATTAAAAAAAACAAAAAGATTCGGTTACAGAAATATTTTCTGGTTTTCTCTTCATTGTTTAAATCTCTTCGTTTCAGATAGAAACCTTTTAAAACAGACTTTTGAACGAAAGTTTACTATCTGCAATTCTTTTCATCTGCATTATCTGGAAACAGGTGCCTGTTTTTATTATTCTTTCATCTCCTCCGTGGCGTTAAAATCTGTCATATATATATAAGTGAGTCTGCTTTAAGGTGCTGGTCCATGATGATTATTTGGTGATGAAGTCTATTTCATTTTAATGGAAAGTACTCTTGTATAAGTCCATAATAGAAAATTGAAATTCTGCGGTAAGAAATGGTCGTAATATTTTTCACACTCGATTTTTTATGAGGTCATATTCTCACGTTTCAATTTAATATTCAATTTCGCAAGCTTACCCATACCTCTACAAAACTTTCTGAATTTTCTTATAAGAATTCTTATAATTCTTAAACATACCCATATTTGATGAGGGTGGGAATTCCTTACACGAACTTGAATCTTCTAAGATCTGCAATAATCCGAACAACAGTCACCTAGAGGGTAAACAATCGAAGCACCTCTACTCTACTATCATCCCTTGAACCTGATCCAAAAGAATCTTCAAGATAAATAGTTGTTTTTAACTCCTTTGGTTGTAATTACTGTCTAAATAGATTACTTAAATTTAAATGAACAGTTCCAATTAAAACTGTATTAAGATCAACTATCCACGTTTTTTGTTTAGGAAATAAAATGAGCAAAATACTGCTATGTAGCTAATTTCGTAAATTTTACAATTAAGGCTGCATTATTAAATTAGACTAATTAAATATTATAAACAAATGTATTTCTTTTAATTTCATGGTCGTTGCTCTAATAAACTTCCTCTTTGAGGAACTTTCTTGGAAAAACAGCTTCAGCTCAATATAATTTCCCAACAAAAGGCAACCATTTATTATTAATTTTCAAAGATAATGGAAATTCTTTTTATGTCTATCTTACTTGATGAGGTAAACTCTCTCAAACTTATTTTAGTTGTTATCTCCAGATTTTCTGTTTGCTTTAAACAAACGTCTCCTAGAAATTTTGTTAGCTTTTGGCAGCTACCTCTGCAGGCTCACTTCTTTTTTTGTTTATTGGTCTCTGAGGAGGAACCTTGCCTCATGATAATTATGATTATTAGTTACATAATTTGCTCAGTATGTATAGCAATCGAAAAGTGGATGCTGAATAACGAACTACTGTGATTGTGGAGACGGTAAGGAAATCCTATTTCAAAGCACATAACGGATGCAGACGATGTGGGCATTAATTCAATGTAACTTACCCACAGGCAAACACTTCTTGTTCATCAATAAATAGGTCCACAAGAGAAGAGCATCTTGTTGGTTGCGGTGGTGTTGGTTTTGGTGGTCGCTCTCATTCATATGCAATTATCCGTCTTTTGTAAACAAACGTCCCCCCAAATTGTTTGTTACATCATCAGTCATATCTACTGCCTTATGATCTGGTACATGTTGAGGAATTCATAGAAAACCATCTGACCTTAGCTTAAACATATTTAATTCTTTTAAAAAATGATGTTATTTTTAAACCCTATCGCTGATGCAATTCTGAATTGGAATTTTACATGTACAATTACATATCCAAATATAAATTATATATATATATATATATATGAAAGTGCGTGACTTTTGTTTTTGTCGTTTTATACTAAGATTGAAAAGAAAAAGAAAGAAGAAGTGTTTTGTGCCCAAACAGGATGGAAGTAGACATGTGTATATATTAGATGTTACCTTCAATTCAACTTAATCTAGTTTTTGTCTGAGCCTTCGTAGAATCAAATTACTATCTTCTTGTCACATGTACTGCACTCTAGGCTGAGTTCCATTTTACTTCTTGCCAACCATGTACTTGTCTATTGAACAAGAAGCCATACAGTTTGGCTAGAAATCCATTTCTTACAACACAGATCCAAGGATTTTTCCTTTTCTAACCTATTTTCTCTGTACCGACTATTACTTTATTTCGTCTATTTTCTTTAGCATTTTTATTTTCCTGAACTGCAATCAGATGTGGTTTTGCTTCATGTAGAAATGTGGCAAGCAAATGAAATTTCATAACTTAGACTTCTCTGCGACATGATTTTTTTTCTTTTATTCCTTACGAAATCAGAATAAGTTGATCATTACTTTACTACCGCTTATTTCAGATACGCGTCATGTGTTACGTAAATTTTATGATTGAATGTAAATATATTTACATTAATAATTTTAATTAATGTTTGTAATTCTACACATTAATGGTTGTTTACTGACGGTTCTGATATCAACCGTAATAACTTAAATTATTTCTTTGATTATTGAGAAATTGTCATAAATTAAAAGAAATTTTTACCGATCTTATATTTATTACCTTATGACATATGAAATACATAAATGAAATGTGGCATTTAAATTTGAATATATAATATAGAAAATTAAAAACAGAAAATTACTGAATACTAATTTTTAGTGTTTTGACTGTTGATGAATTCGAATTAACCTTCCCTTAATACTCAACAAAATAATTCATTACCTGTGAACATATACTTAATTAATATTTTATAAGTTGTGCTTCTACATTATCCAATTTCCTAAAAATTAATTGCTCTAGTTTTCATTGTTTTCTTATCTCCTCTAATTGTGACTGAAGAATTCAAACTTTACTGAAATCATCTGATGTAAGGTATGATGCCTTGTAGACGTACAGGTAATCGTTAGAGATCCATCAGAAATGCTTTTATTATGTTTCTGTCCAACTTCACTCCGTCATTTTCATCAGGACTGAAAAAGAATCATTAGCCTGAATGAAAGTAACTCACAAGAATGTAGGTTTGCTATGATTCTTTGTGAATTTTACCTGATAGTATTGAGGTAGTGGTAGAATATCAAACTACTGTATACAGGAACGAGTTGGAAAAAGTAACGTACTGTTTGCAAAAAGTCCCTTATCTTCATCTTACAATAAGGTTTCTCGCTAAATAAAGAGATGTCACTACGAGTTGGGAATGAAAAGATTTAAAATCACAAATCCCTTTATCTCGGCAGTTTCTTTATGTAAAGAAGCGAGAAAAGTTGAAGTAGTGGAAAGAGCGGGCAGAAAGGCTACAAGCAGAAAAAGAATGAAAAGGGCAGAAATACTCTTGAATTGTGGGTGGTGAACAGGGAAAGCGCTTCGGGTGGAGTTTGGTCCCTGCGGTGGAGTGGAGGCCGCGACACAATTTATAGTGCCACCTCTATTGTTGCACGGCCTCAACCATGTCACCAACCGTGGCGGCGCCAAAAACAAACTTACACCTCCTTTAATTTCGTATTCATGAGTGAGAAAGTGGAGGAGCGTTAGCTTAATAGTCTCCCTTTTGCTGTTGTTCGAACGTGACTTTAGGCTGGCTCTCTGTTACATGTTGTTATAGTTGAACCACATTCATATTAACTATATTGTTTGTAAACACGCGTACATTGATAATTGTGTATCATTTGGAGTGGAATAAGAGGCTTCCATTGCAAGCAGTGAAGTAGATACATAAGTTTAAATGGTACAATTCTTAACATCATTTCCAATTTAAATTTGAATGGAAATATTGTCATATTAAAGCTGAAATTGTTGGTAGCCAGAGGATAGTTTATTGAACGTACTACCACTAACTTACTACCCATTGAGCCTCATGGAGAGATCATCTACTTAAACTCCAGGCTAAGTTTTCTCCAGTCAAGAACATAACTCCCACATTTCATCAAGAAACTTACTTTCAATAAGCTTTCAGTTTAAATCTGTTCATATATAAAATAGTTTTGATTGATTCTTCACTATGGATCTCAATATTTTTCTCAAATTAAAATAGTTGATGAATCTATAAAAGTCCTTTAAAAAAAAAACTTCCAAGAACTGTACATTTTTCGAACCCTTACAAATAAATTTTAAGATCAATATTGCAAACTAGTGTAGAAAGAAATTCGCATAGTACGCTGATAGGTTTGATTTTCTACTGTCAAGAATTTTCTGGAGTGAATAAGGTGCTTTTATGCCTTTCATCAGTATCCCAAGCACCAAGCAGTCAAGCATACATTTACTCGCAACCTTTATTTATTTGTAATGTTAAAGGGAATTAACTTTAGCAAATACTCCAGATTAACTTCTATCAAGACCAGATTATTTTTAATTTCTATTAAACCTTACTACATTCAGCGGTTCATTAAACGAGAAAAAGAAAGAATATAAACACTTATTGTTTAAAAACTAATAGACTTGCAGAAAATCTTCAGCAGAATATTGACATATTAATTTCTATTCCTTAAATGTTGGTCACTTAATTAATAATATTGATTATTATGTTATTGCTTGTACACACTGTTTATTAATAATTACACATTTGTACATCATATCGTAATCAGTGGGTACACAGTAGCGGCTCGTGCTGCTTAAGTTAAACGGTTACACATCCCCCAGTTAAAAATGAAATTAAATTTTTGTAATATTTCGTTTTAAATTATTCCCGTAACTGAATATAGCAATAAAAGAAAACAAATTGCAATGGACAGTACTGTAGAAGAGTTAATTATTATTGTTTTACTGTTTTTACTGTTAGTTAACAGTATATCCTCAGTATACTTAGGAATTGCAACCACCGCTAAAATTGTCAACGAGCTGCAAACATTAGAGAAAAATTTAATGTCCTATTTCGCCTACTGAGGTGACATGAAATATCAAAAATTAATTCTGTAATTATTAAGAGATTCGCAGTTTGCTTGGATTGATTATTGTTATTAATTACTTTTCTTATTAGGAAAGTTTGTTGAACTTGTCTGGACTGTATTTCACTTTTGGATTTGATAATTTTTTTTATAAAAAAAAAAGGATAATAAAGATATTTGTTTAGTTTATTCTTAAATCTCTGCTTAAAAGATGATTTTTCCATTTTATGCTGACTTTGATTTGGAATGGACATGAGTTTGGGTTACAAATATTTATATAATTGTTTTATTTTAAAAGTTAATGGAGATATTTATATTTTAAAAAGTCATACCTATATATGTTGAAAAGATATGAATTGGTTTCTGAATAAGGCTTAGACAATTTTTTCTGTATAAAGAAACCACATCTTAATCTGAATTGAATTTCTTTTTGGGAAAGGGTGTGTTGAAAAAGTTCGGTTGAGACTTAGAGCTTCAATAATAATATTGCCTCAATGCATGTAATAGCGGGGCAAAAAGTTTGTAACTTTATCAATAATTAATTATGTTCTAACCCTTATGCTGGGTACATTAATTTGCAACTATACTTTTATTACTATTTAATAGCTTAATGTTTTTGCTAGGGCATAGAAAACTGGTTTTAACCTGTGCTCTAATGGCCGCAGTCCTACGAAGTTCATTTAGTGAGTAACAATTTCTGTTCTTTGTTTACAGCTACAAAGCCACGCATGAAAAGCCATTACCGTGGGCATAAAATGGCCATCTGGCTAAATCTAATTCCACAATTACATCAACCAGGCGACCAGGATGTGAGCATGAGGCATCATCACTTTCACGAAAGAGCTAACCATTATTATTCTGGTTAGTGTGAATACTAAGATTATTTAGCTAGATTTTCAGATTACTGAATTTTATTTTAGTTCTCTTTCGTTTAATTAGTAGCAGCACTTTGAGAGTAGGATGCCAACTTCGATCATATTTTGTAATGAAGGATTACATTGTAGAGATCTTGGAAAAATGGATTTTATGTAACAAACGCTACACCTAAACTTTCAATTTGGGTACTGACCGCTAGACGATTCTAAGTCATTGTTTTGTCGGCCATTCGACAATGTAGTCTGACAGAAAATGCCAAAAGTTGGGACAGAGTATTATTATTTTTATAAATATTTAAGGCGCGTTTATACCTGAGTTATTGGCACCCGGAGCTTTTTTCAGTTCATTGCCGGCCACCGAACAGTATTCTCTCTTTACTGCCTGTGATAGGCATCACCGGACATTGAGATGTAAGAAGCTCCTAGGAATTATAAACTGTCAGTTAAATTGAAATTTGTTTTTTTCAGGATTAATTCTTTTATTTTTTGTACAAAACAGGAAATTTGGTGTGATTTGGTTTAAATTGCAATTTAGTACACAAAATTAATACAATAATTTAGATTAACGATTGTTTACAAAAACTTTCCGAGATCCAGTACCAAAAAGAAGTATCGAATTGCTTTGTTGACTTTAGGTTGATAAAAATAGGCACGTCTGCTCATTTAGCAAGAGCAGTATGGGCATTATTTCTCCTCTCCTTTTAAAATCTGCAGTTTCTATTCGTTCCAGATACCGCTTCTTCAGTTTCGCTCTGAAAAGGCAACACCCCGATAGACATCATTGAGTACATCCGTCTCAGGATAGATCAAGATTAGCCTCATGATTTCCCTGCCATAATTCTGCAAACTGCTGCCTAAGATCACGGAAGACTTGGAATTGTTACTTCGATGTGCCTTCTGACATTCCTGGGTTCTTGGATTAACTTAAGTCTTAGTACAAATTTGGTAAACTAACTTGTTGTGGTAGCAGCATATGCATAAGCTGGGTTATCTTGGTGCCGATTCTAACTCATGTAAAATATCTTACCTCCCCTTCTGGTTCATCTTCTCTGTTTTCTTTTTCTAGAATGGTGAACAAGGGTCACACAGCTGGTGTCAGGCTCAGCCCGTACCTCTTTACCATTAAAAACGTGCTTCTTTACGTTCGACGCACGTGTTATTTGGAGGGCAGTTAAAGAATAAAATGAAACGCCTCTAATACGGCTATCCCAGTAGCCATCTTTTAGACTACTTCTCTAACATTCCTTGCAAGTCATCCTCCTAAGGCTTCTGCGAACTATTAATACTTTAAAAATATCAGCTAAATTCAACCGAGTTCCCAATTTTTATACAAATCGGAAATGCAAATTTTTAAAAATATATTCTATTGATTTTCTATCCATTTTCTAATATTATATCTTTGTCAGTTTCAGAAAAGATGTCCATATGTCCAGATTTTTATTTTTCATTATTTAGTATTGACTCACAATTTGTGAGGATTCTCACAAAGATTAGCAAGAAATTTGTTTTGATAATCCGTCTCGCAGAGTTTCTGCTAAAGGAAATTGGCTCTAATGTAAGCCTAACTCAGCACAGAAATTTATGTTAAATACCGGACTTTATATTATTGCAAAGTATATAAATCAAAACTCATTTCGAATTGTTATAATATTCTATCCTCTTAGTAAATTTATGATTTCTAGTAACTTCTTTTGTGTGGCTATGTTTCCAAATTAAACTTATTTTTAAATTTGTTACTATTCTGCTACACAGAGTTAATTTGTTTGATGCTGATAAATTTAGTACTTTTGTTTAGCACTACTGTGGTACTGTTGAACTAATTTATGACCATGTTTAATTTGTTAAGTTTTCCCTCTGTTTGGAAACTAATTATTGTAAAGTTGTTCAATAAAAGAAAAGCTCTTTTCCTTCCTAAATCTCTAATTCAGCCTGTTATCCGTGGTAAATAACAATTTTATTGCACCTGGTTCTTTTCTCTCCCTAAATAATCTTTTCTATCCCATGAAAATTGCAGAAAATTTGAGATCCTACTTTATCTCTGTAAATAAAAGTTTGGTTTTAGTCAAGAGTGTTTAGAGTGTTATTGATTAGTCTAATTTTTATCTTGTATTTCAGTTAGAAAACTAGAGCGGAATTTCTATCTCATGGTATATTTTACCTTCACTTAAAGAGATGGTTCTAAAGTTATAAATGGAGATATTTCAGGAAATACATGTTTTTAAGTTGGCAGTGAGAATAATTGGTCTGTTTGCAAATCAACCGAAAAAAGGGCACAAAACAAAAAAGCTGTAACCTCAAATTTTGTGTGCTATTGGTTTCACTCAAATCACTTAGCTGTGAAAGCACCTTTTACTGATTTTAATAAATAAAATAATCACATTATTTAATATGACATTAATCTCTACTTTAGATACTTTTATATAAACCTACTTAAGTTTCCACTTTTGGCATAATATCAAATCTAATCATATTTTGTGCGATACTCTAAAAATTTCAATTCTTGAATAATGCGCTTTAAATAAATAGCATTTCAGATGTAGATTTTTCACATTTGTAAAAACCTGTTTTCTGCCTAAATTGTATTCCAACGGTTCTTGAGGCTTTTTCTCCTAACGCGGCCAGTTTTTCCATATGGCTCACAATATGTTAAGGAAGTGTTGCTAATATTTTAAATCCTGTATTATTGTAAACTGTTGTTTAGCTGTTGCTTACTTAAATAGTATTTAATTATATATTTTAGTTTTCTAAAATTTTCTTTTGAACAATTTTATAGCATCAAAAATTTAAATGGATTTTTCACTCACTTGGATCAGAGATGCTAGTATCTCAGGTTATAAAATCAAGTTAGGAGTATTAATTATATCAGTTTACTGAATTTACATTTATAATTATTTCACTAAGTGTACAAGAATAAAAAATCTATTGTTGAACCCTCACATGTCGATCTCTTACATATTTCTTGTCTTTTTCGTTTCTATCAAACACAATTTCAAAAAATGGTTTATTGTAACTAACATTATATAGTTTGAAGATTAATATACTTTTCTAAAACGAATTATACCAGAAAAATTATTATGTGAGCAATTAGTACATACATCAATTTTACAGAAAATTGTAAACGATAAAAACTCTGGATTACTCAGGATGCCATAAATTCTAATATTATGTAAATGAAACGACTGTACATTACAAGAATTAGCACTTTAGAAGGAAATCTATCTATCAGTAGTGCCTTAATCGAATTTTCCTTGGGAAATGTTTCATAAAAGAGATGTAGGTCTACAAAAGAGCAATAAGTATGGCAAGTATGTAGAAAATGGTAATAATTTTTTTATTTTTTAGAAATACTCCAAAAAAGTAAAAATAATCTGTTAAGTAGTACTTTAGGTACAGAAATTTTATCTAAATCCGGAATTTTATTTAAATTTGTTTCTCTTTAAATAATAGGCGGAAGGATTATTTCATTCACTGAAAGGGTACTTAAGAAACGTCCCCATCTTTCAGATTTTTTTTTTTTATCTTTTTTTTTACCATCTTTCAGATATGGCATTAGTCGAATTTTTTGTTAATAAAAGTTTTAAATATACATGCGTGCAATGAATTTACGAAGTTTAAATAAAATGTTGGAGCCGTTTCCGAGAAAATATCACAAAACAAATAAACCATTTAGATAAATGGCACATCCGTTTAAGGATTTTTCTTTGCTAAGTTTCTGTCAGGTCTATTGGAAATATTCAGCTTACAGGTTTACAATGTGTGGGAACGGATTGGCCTGCAAAAAGTGTTGGTAGAGCTCTAACAAGTATTTTGGTCGACCATCCCAAAGGTGTCTTAGGTACCTCCACCTTCGTCTAAATCAAAATTGACAGCGGTTCCATATTAGACATAATATTCTGGTAGGTTCAGGGAAGTTTCTGCATTCTACTATAAATTGACATCAACTAGGCCATTTTCATCACCTCACTTTTTTTTTCATAGCATATTCAACGTTTAAGTTGGTGGATACTGCAAAATCATATTTCTCAACTTAAAAAGATTTTTCTTTTTTCCTTTCTTTAGGCTAGACGTTAATAATTACCTTCAAAGTAACAAAGAAAAAATATGTGAGGCCTTTTCCTTTGAAATACAAAAAACTGCATGAGTAAATTAATAATTCAAGTCCAGTCAAAAACTAATTGATTTTAATATTTAGACCAAGTACGACACCCCATTAGCGGAATGAGTCTGGGCCACACAAGCTTAGTTTGCGTCCTTCAACATCTTATACCTATTTTTCTGGATAAACGAAGAAGGAGTCAGGAAATCTGGTATTCACAAGTTCGTTCCCACGTTAATCTATATAAAGTTACGAACGATTACTTCCGTCTGGGAAAGCTCCCGTTCTTTGGACTTCCTAACTAAGCACCTCGATTAACAGAAGAACTTAATTTTCCACTTTGTTTTTTTTTTCTCTTTTATGAATATTCAAATAACGGTCTTGAATGGATCGTCGTACTGATAGACATATTTTAAATACAACAAATAATCATTTCTCAGCTATAAATCGATTCCAATAAAAAGTGGAAAACTGGATAATAAATCAGTTGAAGACTGACTAATGTAGATGAATCAAGTAAGAAATGGAGCTCAGTACAAAAGAGAAATGGCCACAAAAACAACTAATGCTACATCGCTGTTTATGCTAGAACAATTGTACAAATCAATAAATGGAGAGAAATTCAATTCCTCTTTCACCATGGCTACACAACCATTTAGCAAGATCCTGGCTATTTCAAATCCTATCTTTCATCATCCGCCGAGCTTTCAGTATTCTACAGATTCTTTTCTTAATGTCCTCTATTCTTTATAGGCTATTTCCTTTTATCTTCTATTGCCAATCCAATAATAAACACAACTAGTTACCATTCTTCTTGTACTATATGTTTCTTCCAGTTAATACTACAAGCAAAAGCTAATTGTTTGGTACCCACCTTACATTTTCAAAAACAAGTTTCTATGTTACAGATAACATTAGCTTTAAAACAACAACGTAACATGGCTATTTTATGTGGGTAAGATGTTGCTTGTATAAATCTCCAATTGTCACGTAGTAAAATTCCTGGCAAACTCCTCAATACTGGATTTTATGTGTGTATTTTTGAGTAATAGAACCATTACTATCAATTTACTAGTACTAGTACTGTTACTAGTGCGTTCTGTCTTCTTTTCATTGACCAAACACTGGATTTTATTTTAATGAATTAAGGTAATGAAGCAGCAGCTCTTTCACTTGAATTACGTCTTTTGTGATTAATGGACGCATTCGGTTTTTGAAACTGGAACAAAAATGATGGTGAAGCAATGTACAAGCAACTAGCTTGACACTAGTTGAAAATTGGCAGTCATTCAATCGAGTGTTGTATCTTACTCATGTGTTGTGTCTGCTAGTAAAGATACGATAGAAGCTTGTTGGAAGTCAAATTCTCTTCATCAAACTGATGGTGATGGATCAGCAAATAAATGCTGCTTCGAAACTGTAAAAACATGCGTGGTACTACGGATAAAATCAGCGGTATTATTCAGCTCTGCAGTCCAAAATGCTATATGATGTGAAATGAAAATTTGACTAGGTTAAAGTGAACTAATAAATATTTCAGATTAGTAATAGTAATTCATACGATACACTTCATTAACTGTAATTGTTGGCACATACTTAATATTATCTTTTCACTTAACTTTTTTTTCTTCTAAGTGCCTTTCTTAGTGAATTAAATACTTAATTTGAATTTGCTGATATTGCTTATAATGTGTACATTTTTACGTTATCCTTCCTAATAGAATGATAATTATTTGAAAGAATTTAATATTTAGATTTCATATTTCAAATATTTTTATAAACAAAATTAATTCCCTTTTGTTTTTTTCAATTTAAGGCGCGTCAACATCGTAGGTCATTGGTGCCCGGAGCCTCCAATCGGAGGTTCCGGATTATTCTTTACAGACAACGCTGTGCGTCACCGGACAGTTAGGTGTAAAAGCTCACGAGAAGAGAAAATCCAAGGGCTAGAAGCTGCATTCGAACCCGGTATCTTCGCGAGGAAATGCATTTCGATGATCACCTAGCTAATGACTTCCCTTACATTATTTTGATTATACTTTGAAGCGTCGGTAACGATAAACATAAAAAACTTATCAAACACCAATTCCCATGCAATTATGTTTCGAATGAAACTTTCCTTTGACTACAAAATTTTAAATTCTGCGACTTTGCTTTATCTGCAACACACTTACACTTCAATTTTCAAAATCAGTGGGAAAAATTTCATTAAAACAAGAAAAAATGAAAAAGTATTAATTCTTTAAATATAACAACTAAATGAAAAAACATGTGCAAAGAAACCGATTAAAGTAAAAAAAATAAACTTTGAATGTAAATACAGAAAAGTAAATAAAAAAAAAAAATTGTATACATATTCAGAAAAACTTTTTTAAGGAAATGAATTGAGGGTGATTGCCAATACTTAGGAGAATGAGAGGTGAGACTTTACTTGAGTTTTGAGGAAACTTCTAGAAGATGGACCAAGTTTGTATTGAAGTGTTATTTAATGGAGCGGCTGGTCTCGATTTAGAACGGACCATTTGATCAGGCTCTTTGAATACATTCTACTACTATCAGAGTTTACACCTAAATCACGTTTGCAGGCCACACTATCCCAAGGGAAAGCTATCCATACAAATAAATCCCTATACTAGCACTAGCACTCTTCAAATATATTCGCACAATTTAACTGGATAAGTTGAAGGTTCCAAATGTTACTATGGCCAGACCTAAGAATTTTTAGAAATATAATAAAATTATATGACTTTGCCAAAGGAAACGAACGATGAAAGTTCATTTATTTGTTGAAACGATAAAATCCAGTGGCCTGTTTCCTTGAAAGCGTGAATTTATATTTATTTATTTTTTTACTCAGAAAAGACTTGAAATGATTAAAATAAAATCTTAATATTTAATAGCCTATCTTAAATAAAATAAAATAAACATTATTACTGACTGTACGGTAAGCTGTATGAAAAAAGAGGTAATTAATTTGTAATTTTTAATTGGAGAAGATACTTTATAAAGATAACAGCAACCCCACAAAAAATGTTAAAAGGAAAAAGCTTTTACAGCATTTTTTTTTTTTAATTTAACAAAAGATAATGAATATTAAAATCTGTCTACTACTAGATTTGACATTTACTTTAAAAACAATAATAAATATAACAATATTACATATACTTTTGTTGATATACTATTTGACTTTCTATTTTCTCTAACGGAAAATGGTGTGACCATGCCAAATTGGCGATACAAACATCCGTTGTGGTTTTTAGGAAATGGAGTGAGTGTGATCAAAAGATCTTAAAAACGAAAAATAGCAGAGAGATGAAAGTTTATACTTGAATTATGTCGCATCAGAGGAGAACCTGTAACTTAGCGATTTAAATTCTTCAATCCGAGTGACCACCTGATTGGATTTTTTCAAGAATGCCGCTACGATTATCTCTAAAACTTCGTTCACACATTAAATACATATGTAATCAATAACATAATAATTTTTGCAGACAAAATCTTGTCAGATCATTCTAAAGGGTGACTTTAGTGTAATGCAGTTTTGTAGTATAGATTATGTTAGTAATAAATAGTTAAATAGGTAAAAAAAAGTTTAAGTTAGAACTCGAGAATTAAAGAGTTAGTAAGTCGGGTTAATGTTCATACTAAGGGTTTTTTTTTAGTTAATACTCAATAATAGTTAAAACATGAACATAAAAAAGGTTTTCGGTTAGCTACAATTCTACAAAGATAAGTACTAGTCCTTTATTTTCAATAGAAATGGCTAAGGAGTTTTGGTTTTAGTTTTCAAATTGAGAAGAAATTTAGCTTCAAATTCTTTTCCTACTTGTTGCTTAAAACAGATTTTCAAAATGGTATGGCAACTAATTTTTCTTTGTCACCAATAAAATTCCAATAAATATTCTTTAGTGAAGGCAATTTGAAATATTGCAGTCTCTTAAAAACTATATTCAAGCCTCTTCAATAACAAAAGTTAAACTCGGGATTTTCTTCTAATTATTTTTCAATAAAAGTTGTACAATTAATCATTATTACATATTCGTACATCCCTTGATTAGGTGCTTCTTTAGGGGTAGGAAAGATATTGGTCTTCAAAAAAAATGTCTATCGTCGTAAAAATTTTTCGTCATAAGTTGAGGCCTGATGAATTATTAACATAAAGTTAATCTTTTATAATCATTTGGTTTCTATTTTATCTCACTTTTAAATAGTTTGTAACATAATGGAATTTTTTCTCCTTTATAAGCGATATTTATATTTGGTTCTTTTAAATTAGATAAAGAGATTCTTGATTTGCTTTTCCCTAGGTGCAATCAGAGGGGAATCTTTCACTAGGGTTCCACCTACTGTTGGTAGCGGCAGCACATCATTACCTGGCGAACCGTTGGAATGTCCTCCTAATGTGACTGGAGCAAGTGATGAACCCCTAAGTTTGTCAGATCTTGGACCCCCTCTTGCTGCCGATACTGCTGGACGTGATGATGAAACCGATGTGTTGGAAAAACATTATTATAGGTATTATTTTTTTGTTTTGTTTAATCTAAACCATACATCATCAAAATTTAAAGCATCTTCATTGCAACATTTTATATAGATTTAAGGGGTATTGTGATTTCCATATTCTTTTAAAAGGTTGCTGTAAGCATGAGGCAGATATTGATCATATTGATAATAAACAACAAGTTTATCTGTATACAAATTTTCCCCTTGCATTGATTAATCTCTTATACAATTTTTTCTTGTAGCACGAGCACCGCTTTTGGAGTGACAGTTGGTGTAGGGTGTTTACTTCTGGTGCTGAATTTGTTGATATTCTCGGCTATCTACTACCAACGGCGTAGACAGAACTCATCAAGAGAATCAGCTTCAGCTGCACAAAACGAACAACTAGAAATCAAGACACTTTCTGAATGTTCTTCTGTTAGGGTTCCTGTCAAACAGCCACCTGTTCCTCCAGTACGCACTTCGTCCGTACCACCGCCAGGAACTGTCAAGAAAAGAGTACAGATACAAGAAATATCTGTTTGATTATTTGTGTATTATTTGTATCTCAAAATAATTGTACATAATGCCATAAGGACTATTAGAACTTTTAATGGAAATAATTTGTATTTTACAGTAAGCACTTTGTTCAATTGAATAAGGATTGAGGAGTATATCTTATTGCTGCAAAACACAATTCCGTAATTGTGTTTTACGAGTTAGATTCTTTTCAAGATACACTCTATCGGTCAGAATGATAAAAGAAAATATTACATCTGGCATTTTTGAGGAGGTAAAAAATTATATAGCCTAACTTTTTATTGAGATCATCTCATTCTCTCAGCCTTCCTCAATGAAAGGATAATCAATCACAGACTTTTTTTTTGAACTATTTTCTTTTCGGCTTTTAAAATAAAAAGCTTTAATTAAAAAATATAGTTCAATCAACTTTTTTTTGCGTTCAGAAATACTTGAAGAAATTAATAACCTCATTCTTTTGTAATTAATATTGTTTTCCATTGTAAAAAGAAAAGGTTTGTATAAACTAATAATTGAAATCGAAGAGATTATTAAATAAAATGGATAAATCATTAAGATAAAATGTTTTATCAACTTAAAGATATATTTCTACAAAATTAACAATAAAATAAACGTATAAGCCAGGGAGGTGTTCACAATGTAAGAAAGTAAGATTGACTTTCAAAAAAATGAATTAAAGTGTAAAAGTGTTTAAAAAATAAATAAATAAAACAACATATGAGTTCAATCTTTTGAGGTAAAGACGCTTTTTAAGTGTTCTGAAGAAAGCAAAAGTGTATCTAATGATAAATTGTGGTTGTTCAGAACTGTTGACGAATTAAAAAAAGGTTGTTAAAAAGAATTATTTATAGGACTCTTAATAAACAAATGACTTACTGGAAAAAAAAAATTGTGCGAATGGAAGGAACAAAAATAAAGCTCCAAGACTTTAAATTATGTGCAAATAAGTTGGCCATAAAAAGTTTTAAATAATATTTGTAATAATCGAATGCGCTTCACCAATTTAATGGTTGACTGTAAAAAGGGTGTGTCTTAAGAAGTCACATTTACAGCAAGGTGCATTTATTAATAAATTAGACTGTATTGTTTTAATTCATTTCATTTTAAGCGATGAAGATTGAAAAAAAAATACAAAGGAAACTAATGTTATAAAATAAATGTCCTCACCTTAAATAAAAAAGTAAATAAAATTGTTTTTTGTTTTATGTAAGAAAATTCTATTTATTTATGTTCAAGTTCCAATCATTTTTAATTGGCCAGGAAAACACTCGCACGAACTTCTATATCAGCACTTCTTACATAAATAAATAACTTGAGAACTGATGTTAGAATTGATTAAATTGAAAGTGTTTCTTGCTCGTCAAACGAACTTTCTTTCGAGATTACGAGTACGACACCTTCTCTAAATGATTTGAAGCAGACCTCCGCAGCCAGTGTAGACCAGGGTTTACATCACCTTTTGAAATCTGAGTGCCAGAATTGAATAATTTGTTAATGGAGGGCTGGCCAATCTTTCTACATAAGCATATTTCTCATGTCATTTATTTCTATAATAATAACATTATTGATAAAAACTGATTTTCAATATAACTTACAATTTAATGTTGGTTTTTTCATAATAACAAATAGAACTTCAAGTTGTCTATCAGGCGAGATCAATGTTCGGACTTCACACAACTTTCTCTAACCAAAATTTTCGAATTATTTTTAAACTGGAAGTGATAGTCACTTAATTAGTTGGTGGGAATTGAACTTAGAGGTAGCTGGCTCACATTTCGGAGTGGATTCATTGTCACGTACGTGGCTTTCAGCCTTCTTACCTTATCAAACCGTGCCATATTCACATCTTGGGACTATCGAAAAATAATTTATGAAAGAAATGTTTGAAATAAAAAGCTCAGTAATAAGTACATATATCACTGAAATATAGTTGTTGAAATTAATAAGGGGAGAAGTGATCGCCTGCTCGTGGTGCCCCCTGCGTAATCTAAACGGTCAACAGTGCACCAACCTGAATGGGTTAGGCCATCGGAACGTCTCAGGAAGTAGGAGTTTAACATCCTACAAAATTCTGAAGGTTCTCAAGGCAAGTGTAGAGGCCTAAAGGATGCAACTCCTCCATTACACTAGGGGATTGTGGGCCAATCCTTCATTTATATTGAATAAACGCCTCTACACCGCAAGGTAGATGAGGTGGAGACTAAGTAAGCAAGTAAAACTAATAAAATTGTTTTCTCTAACGAGAAATATGTTGGTCAGGCTCAGCTTTGGAGCCTAATATGAAAATGTCCCACTGCCTATGTGGCTGTAGCGTTGTGAAGTTTGAAGAACTACTTATACCTTTCAACCTGATCAGAATGCAAACATACCTCTAAACTTTAAGGACTGATTCTCCTTAACCTAACTGAAACGAAACATACACAAAAAAAAAGTCTAAGAAGCGTTGGAAACAGGTGGAATCCACTATATTTTATTCTTCGCACGCACTGAAAACCCATAGATCATTGTAAGAAGCCTGAAGTAATTAGTGTATGCTAGCAATTAATTATTCAAATTATTTTTTATTTATTCTACAGCAATGTCAATTTGAAGAAAGTAAGTTAAGTAGTTTTTACTATAAATACTTTTCAGACGAGAAGCGACAGTAGTTAGCATGCATGCTTGCTGGCGTAGCAAAGATGGAGACGATTCTCTTAGATTTTCTGTATCCTGGAGGCCTCTCCTCTCTCATTAAGAGAGGATTCTTACCCGGAGTTCACTGAGAAGGATAAAAGGCTCCAATGAAACCACAGAAGTAGACTATCAATTTTAGAAAAGTCATGCTGGTATCTTATTTACTTTACTACTTTATTTAATTCTCCTACGGTAAAATGTTTCAGAAAACGATCATAAAATATTTTTTAATTATGAAAATCACCTAGAAAGAATTAAGGCACCACGACAGTTCAGTAATTGGAGACGAAGCCCGCAAAACTAAGAAGTATAGTGGTACTGAGTGAGTTCCATTCCCAGTCTAGGCCTTGGATTCTATTTAATAGTTTTTGTGAGAAATTTATAGTAAAGCGTGTTTGCTTATCGCCTCCGTCCGTTAGTTGCATTGAAGAGATTGTGAAAACATTATTTTAACTGCAAACCATAAATTTCGTTAATTTTTTACAAATCTCAATAATGCTTTTTAAATCCGTAAATTATTAATATTAAAAAAATTTTTTTCTTTAATTACAATTGAATGTGCCCTTAGTCAAGGAGCGATTTTTTTCCTCATACAAAGACATTGAAGACAGACCACATTATTTCTGCATGCTCGATGACTTCAGTGTAAACCGCCTTTAACTGTTTGATTTGGTCACGGTGTCCTGGTAAAGATGTAGCGTTAAATTTGGCGAGGGCCTATTCTGAACAGTTTGGTATTATGGTTGAAAAAAGTTCTTCTTTAGTTTTAGAGGTAAGACTTGGGACCTTATCCTAGCAGGTATTTTTATATATAAGAGTATATAATTATTACTACTTATGTGTGGATTAATCTGGGATTTACGTTTGAAATAGATACAGGAAAAAAGTAAAGTTTACTTTTCTTAAATGAGATCATTTATATGTTTGAAGTATTAAATATGTGTGCAGATAGATTGATTGATTAGAAAATGACTGTCTAAATCAACTAATGACATCATAGGTATTTCTGAAGTTAGATTAGGCAAAGAAAATATAATTTGGTTACATTTTCGCTTATTAGAAGAATGGAACAAAATGGGAGAAGCCTATTGTGCTCTTTTAAGGTCTTATTATTATTGATTATTGTAAATATTATTGTGAACTACAGAGAATGAAGGGGCTTTGAGTCGGCTTCTTGGCACTCCGACACGCGAACACCAGCAATCTATGGTGTTCAATGCCTCAGAATTGTCTTAATTGCATATTTATTTTTTACGATCACCGCCAGGTTTGATACCGTAAGTACAAATATGTTTGTTTTCATGGGAACCTATTTCTATATAATAGCTTTCTTTCAAATAATAATAAAAGAAATAGTTATTAGGTTTACACAAAAAAACAAAAACAAAATTATGGCATACAAAGTCTTTCTGGTTTCTATTTATTCAATAAATTTACACATTTAGATATAGGATATAAAATCAAGTTGTGTTTATTAAAGTTTATATTATATATATATATTTTCATATTTATATATTACGTGTTTTTTAAACTTATGTATAAAATAGCAGTGTACCTATAAAATAATGCACACCATCAGTAACAAATTTAGCCTTTTTTTTTACTTTTTTCTTCTCTTAAAAAAAAACTACTTTTTTTTTACAATTCAAGTTTTCCAAAAATGGAAAACCTATTACTTCTCAAAGAAAATTGAGAATATATCTAAACATAAAAAACGAAAGAAAGAAAAAAAAATCTGTTCTCCTAAATACAAATAGCAACTCTGTACTCACTTTAGTAGCATTACAAATCTTTCACGGCAAACATCATTTCTTAAATAAATTAACATAAAAAGAAATAATTAAAACTAATAATTTTGAAGGCTTTGATTCCTTTTTTTATTTTCATGCGCAAACAAAAATGTGTTTTCCAAAATAATAATCTAATTTTCAAAAATTGCTTTCAATTACTCGAAAGTACATGTAGGCAGGCATTCGAATTGATTGGCCACACGAAATGTCTTAAAATATTTTTTTATTTGATTTATTTTTTTGTCAAATAAATGCATGGTATTTTTTTTATCTTTACTTACATTATTTGAAAAATTTTAATTATTGTCAACAAAATCTTTGCTTATTAAAAAGGAATATTATAAACAACGTTGCAAAATGTACATGATGTAGTTACAATGTGTTAAGCTTCTTTTTTTGTTTTTTTAATAAAATTCAATATTTGTGTATTTATCGAGAATGAGAATCCCCAAAACTAATCTTCTTTAGAACCACTATCTCTCTACAAACGCTCTTACTAGTAACAACCCTTTTTTATTATGCCCTTTAAAAAAAATATTTAAAAGTAACAGGAAAAATTGCAAAAGCATCTATTTTTAACTTAGCTTAATTCTGACTATTCTTAGGGAAGTTTTAATTGATTATATTTAAGATTTGTATAGGAAGAAAGAATTGATTATATTTAAGATTTGGTACGGTGGGCTAGATTTGATATGATAGATATGGAAGTCTAGCGATTCGCGAAGAAATTTGATTTTTGGTTGAAATCTATGAATGACAGTAATTAAGTGGGGATATAAGTGATTGATGTCTTTCATTTATTATTTTTTGGAAAAAAAATATATACTAATTAAAGAAAATAAACAATGAACAGAAAGTGTTGGAGGAAGAGATAAAGGGAGAAACCACATGTTTAAAAAACAGATTTACTAAACAAAGCCATTGCAATGTACATAAGCTACGCCTTATAAAGCCACACTAATTTTTTCTTCCTTCTTTTTCATTCAAAATCTTATAAACGTTCGTCTAACAATATATACTTTTTTTTACCTTCTATCTTTGAAAAATTATCTAAAATAGCAGGAACTCATTTCTTTAAATGTCATTAAAAACAACATAAAAAATATTAATAAAATAAATCACATTTTTTTAAAGAAAGAACTAAATAAAAAAAAATATACTAAAATGTACAGCAGTTAATTCTTATAGCTATAATGTTTTACAAAGTTATCTCGGACTTCCCAACTAAAAATTTGAAATATAAATGGATCATTTAAAATGTTCCCGTCTTACGAACAAATTTTTAAGTATTGGTTGATACCAATTCATAAAAAGAAAAAATTCTCAGCAATATTTAAGATAGTTTTTCTTGTAAATCTGGGAATCAAGTTTTGGTGAAACTACCTCTTGGATAAGTATCTCTGGCAATGTTACGAATATTGAAATTTACGCAGCTAAATGAGAAAATGTTCTGGTCCAACACTTAAATTTAGCTTGGAAACAAAAGAGAGGATCAAAGACAGAAGATAGAAATAATTGCAATGAAAAACAATAGGACTGCAAAAATTGTAACATCCCTAAATTAAACACAAAGCGTGAAGGAATGTAAGTTGAATCTTCTATTAAGGATACCGGTTGCGAAGCAATAGGGTCTCTCAGAACCTGAGATTTGCAACACGAACACACGGAATTAGTTTATCTTTTCCGTTTTATATATACAAATTTAACTATACTTTATATATAAAACTTTATAACCCGTTAACCTTTTAGTGCAAGATGTCATTCCACCTATTGTTATGTCGAGGTCAGTTCAATATTCTCGCTTGTTTCCTTTACAGCAAATTGCAGAAACTTTTAACTTAACCTTAACAAACTAATAAAGCAAGAGAAACTGAAGAACGTCATCACGCCATCATATCTCATAAAACAAAACTAAGAACGGTAGGAAATGTAGAAAATGTGGAGAGTGTACGTTAGTCTACGTTACGTTACTCTAGCAAATACAATATTTTAAATATCTTGCAACTAATCTCAACAGCCTTCTTCTAAAAAAAAAAAAAAGGCTAAAAAAGCTATTTTTAAATATACCATTCATTTCCACTGACTTTTCTGGCCGTAAGTAATTTTCCAGGACTCGCTCAAATGTAAGCGATAGAATAATACAAAATAGGCAAGCAAGAAAAACATAAAAAAAGGTAAGAAGAAATATGGCGATCCAATTCAGCATTGAAATCGACTCAATCCAGACGAACTGGAAAGGAAAGAAGTTAGGATGGTCCGATCACCTTTTATGGTTGCTGAGGGTCATTTGACAAGAAGGCGGAGTGGGACCAGAATTGAATAATATCTTAATTACAATTACTTGGAATGAATCAGACATGTAAGACTGGCTTTTCGATTAACAAAAGTTGGATTGGCAGAGAAGTCCATAAGACGGATCTTTAGCATTTTATTTTCCCACTAATGCAAATAAAATGACAATGCTGTAACATTCAAACTGAACCTTGCTGTGCTGAGAGTGAACCTACATTCCATTGGCATAATAATGGATAACATATTATGAGATCTGCCTTCAATATACCGACCTAATAAAAACTTTACGAAAGAAATTGAAGAACTATAAAACCAGATAATTTGTCGAAACCCAATTAGATTAGAAACGGTCAGCGAAAAAATGTAGCAATAGGCCAGTAGTACAGACTAATTTTGCAAATTTAACTCCCGCTTTTCCGTTTATTAGTTGGAAGTAATTAATAAGGTAATAAATTGATAAATGAGGCCAATTTCAACAAATTAAATGTTTCTTCCCAAATACAAATATTTCCTTTTCTATTTTTGAAAATACACTTATAGTATTTCTTGTTTTTTGAGACCATCCTCTTAAAGAATTTTAATATAAAACAGTAATGAACTGTTAAAAAAGTAATTCATAATGCTAAGTTTTTCTGTCATAAAAAATAATGTTCGTAGCACATAAGAAAAAAAAAAAAAAAATAGAAAGTGAAATGTATATAAATATATTTACAATAATACGCATAAATTTCTGTAGTGGAAAACAAAGAGACTTTTGAGAAATACGCCTTAAATTTATCGCCTACATTGTATTATAATGTAATAGAAAACAAAAATCATTATAAAAGTAATAAATAAAAAACTACATCCCTTCTTCATCATCATTTCCATTTACACATCTGATGATTTTAGTCTGTTTTCTTTACTTTCTCACGTTTTTAACTAGAATTTAAAACCCAAGTATTTACTATATATAAAAACGTGATTTTAATTTGAAGTTTTTATCAGTTGTTCTTCATATTTTAATGAAGTTTAATTGTGTAATTTATTATTTAGGCCAACCCAACAATAGTATCACATTAAATGGTGGGTTTACCAATTTTTCACCTTAATTTTGTTGGCCGCACTTACGGCTTATGTTTTCGTTTTTAGTTTCTTAATGTTTAAAATATTTGCTTATATTCGAATAATTTTTCGTTAATACTTAGGTTTCTATATTAAGAAGACATTCCATTTAATAATTACATATACAAATATAATATATAATTACAAGCAAAAACGCAACATAATTATAAGAATAAGAAGATAAAAAAAAAAGGTTTAGAAATAGTAATATTTACAAATCATTTTATAAATCAACATTTTGTACAAATAAAATATATTATTACTTGCTTCACTAATACCGCTGTTATATAACACCACATAAGTTTCATTTCATATATATTCAATAAAAAGAATAAAAAATATATTTAAAAAAGAAAAGAAAAAGAAATTACTCTAACAGAATCACTCAAATCGATAATTGCCTCAACTCTCTAAACCTACATTTAATTACGCTCATTGTTACTGATATATACATTGAAAATTATATATTTATATATATACTTAATTTAAAAAAAGGCTTATAAATCTATTTGTATTCATACATATATATGATCACTTCATTTTATAATTTTTTTTATTTATTTTTTATATTTATTATATATATAAAATAAAAAACGAACAACCATCGGATCCTTTTTTCAATTAACTTTTACATTTTAATAATTGGACTAAGTCCAACAAAGAAGTAATAAAAAAAACCTCAAAAGGATCACATAATACAATATTCCTCATCAAATTTTATGAGAGGAACACTGTTAACACCAAATATATAATCAGTATTTATATTAATATATTGAGCTCATTTTATTTTTTGAAACACTTAAATATTTACTTAAGTATTTCATTAATTAATAATTCCTTCCATAATGGCAACATACACATCTTGTGCCATTTTTGTCATTGTAAATAGCAACTATAAAAATGTTCTGGCCGTCGTAAATTTTTGTTTTGTTGTTTAGTAACAATTATTTACATTTGTTTCATAAAAACTTTCCATACAAAATACTTCAAATATTTATTAAATAACTTATTTTTGTTAATAATTTATTTTGTTTCTTTGTCAGCTGGTTTTTCCAGTAATAAATTGGAAGAGGGCAAAATTCCATTTCGAACCTGCCGCAAGCATTAAAATATAAACAATAGCTGCATGCATGCACTTTAGAATCTTCTTACAACAAAAGAAAAAATAAATGTGTTACCTATATATTCTGCACTACATACAGAAATTAGGCCACTTTGCTTTCTAAGTAGTGAGTGCATATTCATTAATTTTTATCCTCCCTCTCTCTTGGTGTCTCCCTCTGGAATGACCAAAAAATGAGAGAGGATCTTATCTTTATGTTATTTTACTGAATCTATTTTTCATTCTAATCTAATTATTTTAATTAGTTTTTATTTAAACTTTGAACATAAAAGAAAGAAGTCAATAACACCATAAAAATAAAAGATAGTACAACAAATAAAGATGTTAATATAGAAATGAAGAAATGATAAGCCAGGTTTATTTATACATTGCATGTTGTATAAAAGTATCCAACGTTAAGTGTAATGTTCTATTTAATCACTTATAAACCATGAGAGTTCTTGAAGGCAGTGTTATAGAAGATATGAAGAAAGCTTTTGGTAATAACTAATGGTACAAGAAACTTAATTATGTACACATTTACATGTACATATTTTAAACTAATAATCATCATTAAACATTAAATTTGTTCTTTTTTAAAATACCTATTCAATTTCAACAATTAAAAAAAATGTATTGTTTACTCCAATTCTATAAATAAGAAAAAAAAAATATTTTGATTTCTAACATATTTATGGTTTAAAAAAAGTGTTGAATTAAAGAAAAAATAAAAGTAATAAAGCTGTCTAAAGTGAACAATATTTTCCAAAAACTATATAATATTAATCAATACTTTTCTTGGTTTAAAGTTGAATTCAGTCTGTGTTCTTTCTTGGTGCTGGTCTAGTATTATTTTTGTGATTATCTTCTGTTTAACTCAGTCTTAAGAGCTGCACAAAATGAAAACATCAAATGAAGAATGTTTAAATTATAAAGATTGTAAATTAAATAAAGTCAAAAGGTTGTTAATTATAACATATTACTGAGCTAGAAAATGTTCCATGAATCTTAATGAACGCAATTAATATTTGCGACATTCATGAGAAATGTATCAATGGTCATCGCAACAGCTTATGACTGATGGTTGTAAAAACCATCCATAAAGAAAAATTAACGCTAAAGTTGGCGAAAACCAGAGGTATAAGGGAAACAGAAGGCGAGATGTGAAATATCTACACAGGGGCTCAGATGCCTGGTGCTTTGACAGACGTTGTTGGCTTCGGTCTAAATGGTCTAAAAAAAGACATGAGAAATGAAGTAAAGATCCTTTCAACTGTTACTCTAAAATAACCAATTTTAAGAAATGCTCTTAAAAACGTAAATTGATTTACTTGACAATGAAAGCAGATAATGTAAAAAAAAATGAGTAAATATGGGTTCGATCGAGAAATTTTTTTCCTCTGCTTATTTTATTCAATAGATCCGATGAGGATAAATCAAAACAGTCAGAATTTATATATATAATTGAATGGTATTACACACGGTAGATTTTCTCTTTCGAGGATTTTGTTTTCAACTCACGGTACATTTTGTTACAGACGATTTTATCTACAAAAAAATGAACGTAACCCGTAGTTTAGCATTGCGCTGAGAAGGCAATGTCGAGTGTCCAAATTACATTTACACTTCTTCACTTACATCATTACAAGAGTATAAGACAACACTAAAATTAATCCAAGAATCTCGATTTTTACCTTCGATGATGTCCGTTTTCATCTTGTTAATCTCTCTCCTCAATTCCCTGAGAATATCCTGTTTCACCTGCTCTAAATCTGCAGATAAAACTGTTTCACCATTCACCTTTGGTAATGATTCCTCGCTAGATGCTAATTGTCGTCTAGACGGTTTTGGCGAGGCTTCACAACCATTACTTGCTAGTTTGTTAGCCGCATTTCCACTTCCACTGCTACCGAATCCTTTTCTTTCAGCTGTACTGTAGTCAGGTTCCTAAAACAAAATATTAAAATCAATTCTTTACGAGCTGAATCGCAATAAAAGTGAAAACATCGTTGATCTGTCGAAGCATGCATGTTTTTTGGATATTATTTCAGTACTGCGGACCAAACCGATTTTTCAAAACTGAAATGTTTACGCTTTCGAATATGTCACACCTTTGAGTACTAACATTAGTTTTACGATAGCAGAACGCTAACGCTAAAATGTAAAACAAAAAATACGATTCTAGTTTCGCATCATGTATTTCATCTCATCATTCATTTTTTATCTTGTCCAACAAGTGACTTATTTTGTATAAAATGAGATTAGATGGTGGAAACGCCATTCTTTCGATCGCCAACGATAACATAGGTTACTTTGTTTCTTTCTTTTCCTTTTTAATTCGGACCTGTTTGGATCTCATTTCAATGTGAATTTTTATTTAAGGCGAAAATGATTCATTGCACATTACAAAGAAGCAATTTTTACCCAAATTGAGCTACATTTCTGAGAACGTTATCTGTTTTCTTTCCTGATTTACTTTTCAACGAAACGAAACTCACAGAATTATGCATAGCTCCCAATTATCCTTGTTTTTGCTTATTTTTATCCTGGAACAATGTTAAAAAAAAAAAAAAAAAATACAGAGTTCTTGGTTCTGAACATAAAGGTACATAAATATTCAGAAACCAATTCTAAATTTATTTTTTTTGTTAAAAATCAATAAAAATTCAGAGACTCGAAGTATGTATTATCTAATAAAGACACTTGCGTTTATTGCATCAAAGAGAAGAAACGAGACATACCTGGGAAACAGCTGGATCAGTTTCCTTTCTCTCAGCCGCCGCACGCCTTCTAGCTAAAGTCTTGGCCATCTCATCCATCATACTCGCCATGCCAGAGCCTCCACGACCAAGTGTGCCATAATTACTACCACTACTGCTGGTACTGGAGCCGCTATTTTCTGCAGACTGCTGCACAATTGAAAAAGATTTTATTATTACTCGTTATGATACCAATCTAGTTATGATACTACTGGAAAAATCCATTAAATTTTAATGTTCCCGTATTTTGAATCAGCTAAATGCAAGAATTGCAAACTGTATTTCTTTGTAATCAGTAGAACAACTCGGTAATAAATTGAACTAAGTTAATAAATATAACACCCTCTTAACGAAAAATTAAACGGCCCCTTCCAGTTCGCACGACAATAATCAAACAGTGTTATATTTATCACCAGTGATAGTTGATTCTCAAAACAAAAGTAGTGAACATTGTACATACGAAATCAAATCGTAAAATGAAAATAAATGAGTTACTTAAAGGTGTTTTCATTGCACAATAATTGCAACATCTACACGCAAATATTTCTATAACTATTATTAGAAAAAACAAAAATAAAAAGGATAAATCGAATATCACAGTGAGTAATCTTTTTGATTATGATTGATTTCCAATTATTACTTTCTTCATTTTGATTTTTATACAATATTTTTTCCAACAGAACTGGAAGACAGCTTTTCCGTGCCTAAATATGTTTTTTTATTTTATTTACTTTCAAACAATTCTAGCTTTTTGTTTCAAATTATTTTAAACCCAACCGTAAAATAATTCCGGCATTAATGGGAAAATTCAGCACTTTTTTAAAGATTTATTCAGTCAAGATTACCTACATTGGAGATAAATACGTAGGTTTTACAGCATAAAAAACTTGCAATAAAAGGTGCTATGACGGACAACACCTCTTTCCAGAAACGCAGACCCTACGTGTACTTCCCGCTTAAAAAATAAAGGACAGAATATGGACTCGATCTTAGCATTTTTCTTTTAAGAAACGCAGCAAACAGCAAACTTGCTTACTATTTCATATCTAAAGTGACTTTACTCTTTAAGGTGCTAGTTTTAGCCAACAATTAATTAGTATAGGCGCAATTCTTATGATAGATTAAAGTAATATGTATTCTTTTAATAAATAATTGATCAAATACTCGGGTGACAGACTTATTTTAAAAAAGTGTTAATAAAATACCTTGTTTGATCTGCGCAAGCGAGCGCTTTGCAGTTGGGCAGCTAAAGAAGTGCTATCTTGTCCATCGTTGCTAGAAGACCTAGACATGTTTGGCTGAGGAGGTGGCGGAGGAGGCGGTGGAGCATCACCACCTGCACATGTTGGAAGTGCTGGAGGTGTTGGAGCTACAGAAATGACTGGAGCTGCATTGACAGCAGCTGGCGGCATACACGGAGGTGGTGGTCCTGGAGGCGGGCAAGGAGGTGCCGGAGGCGGCGGAGGTGCGAGAGACATTGGCGGTGGTTGTGGAGCTGGTGGAGCCGAAGAAGTTCTATGATGTCCTGGGGGAGTCGGCGGTACAGCACCTCCACAAGGGGATGAAGCGTTACCATTGTTCGAAACTGAAATGTCACAAACAACTTATTATTACTACTTACATTATTTAAACACAAATAATTTAAAACTTATCATTTCAAATTTTATAAATATTTACATGTTAAGTTTGTTTTGCTGGCCATTATTTAGTATCACAAGATTACACTAGAATGGACAGCTAACCAGACTTTTTTCAACCTTAATAAAAAAATTATTTAAACATCCACAAATGTATGCAAAATATTATAACAATATCAGAACTAATATCGGAAGTAAGATCGGAGCTATAATAAAACAAAAACGAAAGACAGAGTTGAAATTAAACAAAGGAACTGATTATATACTAGTTTTAAATTTAAAAAACAAAGTAATCAATTGTTTACATAAAGATAATGAAATTGAAAGAGAAATGTAACATAACCATGATACAACAATAATGTTTACAGAAATTAACATTAGTTAAACCTGAGAGAAAGAGCTGCACACCAAATATTTTAATTAAAAGTAAAAAAAAAAAATGCAATTCACATTTTAAACAAGCAGGTAAGTCAAACAGAATAAAAAGTGTGGTTGCTAAAATTTCCAATAGATAATCTAGACTAAAATAAAAAAGAGCCAGTGGCTCTGTAATGGGTGGAGACTATCAGCAATTGAAAAATACAATAATGCCGCTCGAAAATAAAACCTTGAATACAAGCTCACCTCCTCTTTTTCAACACACAGCGCCACATATGTTAAACTGAGTGATTCATGTCGCGATATACCTATTTACGATAATAATTATAGATTATTATTAAAACATGACTCAATTATTAACGAGTTCAAACCACATCTTGTCTTCAAGTTCATATCAATAGCAATTAAGAAGCATCCGAAACTGTTTATTCTAATCAACAGAATGATATCAATTATATTTTTAACAACGCAATTTGTTTTCAAATATTTTTTCGAAGGAATAAACAACCCTAGCTTATCTTATACTGAATTCCAATTCCTCCTACAATAATTCAGATAATTGTTCTCACAATACAAAGTTTCAATTAATTATTAAAATTGATTTAAGTATTGCAATAACCGAAAACTAATCAAATTATTTACGCATTCTTAGGGGTTGAAAAATATAGTACTAACATACGACACACCCAGTCCAAAATCACCGGTTTTTACTAATTTTTTATTTTTCACAGTACATATAAGTAATTGTAAGCAATAAGGTGAGTCAACATTTGGGATGATTTACAGGGCTTTGCTTCCAGATAGATTTACCTCTTTACAGACATCATACATCCACACCGGACAGTGAGTTCGGACAAACAAGAGACCAAGCTAGAGATTTTTTGTATAAGAGGTGCCTCCTTAAAGAAGTAAGTAAAGAAACCAAAGGAGTGCCTGAGAAAGTCACAGCATTTCATTGACGACTCTGAATCAATATTTTGGACTGGCAACTTCCTCAGAGCTCATCAATAAGAATGAATATTACTAAGATCTTTATAAATAAAATTAATTCAAATTTATTGTCTTCATCGAATTACCCTTTATATTACAATAAAACACCTCATAAATCCAAAATCTGTTATATAAATATTCAAGATAATAAATTTAACAAATTTTAAAAACTTACTCTGAGATTGTTGTGACATTCTTCTTTCTTGAATTATAGCGACATCTTCTCTGGTCATTGTTCTGTTAATAAAAGAAAAATTGTTATCAACAACTACTTGATAAATAAGATATTGATAATATTTCCATTTCACATTCTGATAACTCAAGTAAAACTTCACTGATACCTTCTTACTTATTCAATGAAAAAAAAATCAAATCATTTCAAGAATTAATTACATGTTTTTGCTTCTTTAGTCAAGAGAAATAAACAATGGACGGAAGAAACTTCTCAAGGGTACATAGCTATTCATGCTAATAAGTTTCTCACAATTTTGTGATCAAATCAGCCATAAATGCACCACAACACCTACTTCTACTTGTTATGATAAATTTAGATAACTTCCTAACAAAAAATGCACATATCTCTAAAAAAAATAATACACAAAAATATTTTTAAAATGATTTAATAATCTTTATTTATGCAGGGGTTTTAATAATTCTAAGGTTTTAACACGTTATAAACAGCTAGCTTGTTACACTTACATCATGAGGAAATAAAATATAATGAGATAAGATACTAAAGAGAAAAATATAAAAGATATGATTTCCAAATAGAATAAAAAAGTAAAATCAAATCTTAAAATTACCTTAAGTCTGCCTAATTTAATTTAAAGTTCTCAAGATGTATTTATGTGAAAAGTAATTATTCAAAAAAAACAATAATTTACTTTAGGGAAGGGATTAGCTATGAGGTTAGCATACTGGACTCCCACGCGGAGGTCCCGGGTTCGAATCCAGCAGCTGACCCTTAGATTTTCTCTTCCTAGGAGCTTCTTACAGCTCACTGTCCGGTGATGGACAGTGTTGTCTGTAACGAGAGAACACTGTCCGGAGGCCGGCAGTGCACTGGAAAAAGCTCCGGGCGCTAATGACCTCAGCTGTTGATGCGCCAAAAAAAAAAAATAAAAAAAAAAAATAAAAATAATTTACTTTGATTTTTTATTGGTCTTTCATTAGTGAAAAGCTAAAGGTAACTTCATTATGAGTAACCATCGTATGAACTTTAGCCAAGTAAACGAAAAAATGAAGCATGCATTCTTTAAATAACAAAATGCAAAAACCGACCCATAAATAGGATAAAAATGAAGCAATTAAACAGTTTTTCAAAGAAAAATAAATAGTGAAACGTAAAGCAGAACTCCTTACCTCGAATGAGAACCTGAACTTGGGCTCAGGTCTAGCCGAGTAGGTCCTCCAGGAGATACTTGATGGTATATACTAGGCCTCTGTATCATCTGACTACTATAAACCAAACAACCCAAAAGAAAAAAAAAAAAAGAAAAAACATAACAAAATAATAAACTACAAAGACAAAAGCAAAAATGCAAAACTAATAAACAGAAAAAATTAAATTTTGATTTTGATTTTACTATAACAGATGTAACAAAGTTCAGAGAACATGCCCATGTAAATATGATCATGCTAAAAAAAATTAAGTTAGACATATGTCACATACTATGTAAAAAAGTAAAGTAAAGTAATCGCCTATTTTTTCAGGCGGGGCTTAACGTCCAACTACCAATTAGGTGTCGTGGACGGAGGCGACTAGCAAACATTACTGTAAATTTCTTTAATTAACCATTAAATAAAATCGAACCCAGTACCACAATACATATTAGTTTCGCAGGTCTCGCCTCTAACCTCTCGGCTACCGTGGCGCCCCAAATATTATGTATATATTAATGAAGCCCTCCTTAGTATTTGCTCGGTTTACCTTTCCTCAAATCTGATATATGCTAAACTTAGTTTGCTCAAAATATTCAAATGAATAACATATATTTTATAATCTGAAGTAAGGTAAACTGAGACTCACTTCTGTATAGAATAAGGTAAAAGAGAATGTATCTGCTTTACTTTAGATTTAAATTTATTGCTGGACAAAAATTTGATTTCACTAACTTCTATTGAAAAAAAAAAAAAATAATTAAACTGAAGTGATGAAAAGGGTTAGCAAGAGTGGTTAGACCCGGAGGCCCTGAAGCCTCTAGTAAGAAGTTTCTTCAGCTCACTGGGCGCAAGTAGACCCGTAACACTTGCAATGAACAGTTCATACATAAGGAAATACAATGGCATTAATAGATAAATATTTTGACTGGTTACAAAATTACAGATTTTTATTCTGTGGAAGAAACGTCCATCTGCATAATAAATTAAATGAACAGCCCACATAAAGTAAAAGGAAAGGAAAATTCTTAAAAATACATTTTTTTTTACTTTGATTACTAAAACAAAATGTACGCTATATTAAAATTAATATTAGGAATTTATAACACAGATATTAGATGATTTAATCGGAGCATTTCATGCAAACATAACTGGAAATTCACTTACTACCATTGAATCAGGCATTTTTTTTATTTTTTTTTAATAAAACTACAGAACTATTTAAAGTTTAAAGAATGATGTTAAGGCACTTTATTTATCGCATGAACATAATGAATAAAATGTGAACTGTGAAAAGCTAGACCAGCAGAGTAGAAGCACACAATAAACGTTCAAGGATTTTGTAATTAAAAACATTGTTGCAAATTATGAAATATTTAAAATTCTAACTAATATTTTTTAATTGGTCACCTGCTCATCTTCCTGATGATGCTTGCAGATGATAATTTATTTTTCTGAATGATTAGTAATTAATTTTTACTTAAAGGGTAATGAGAATTTATAATAAATATTTTTATACAACTAGCAGTTGTGTGATTTGATTGAGAAATTCAAGTTTAACCATTAAAGGAATATTGTTTTAAATCACTATCTTAGCAAATTTTTACACGTATATTGTTTTCAAACCAAATGCCCTTGAGAGAAATTCTGAAAGGTGTAATTGTGAAAAATTTGGGAACCGATAATATGCAAGAAAAGAAACTTTCTTAAGAATGAATTTAGCCTTCAAGATTCTAAGACTGAATAGGATGAAAGAATTGGCATTACGACCATAAGGATAAGTCATCTTTGGAACCCCATTAAGTTTATTAAAGACCATTTTTTGCTTGAAGCTTGATATATCAGTTGAGTTGTGACTTGATGTGAATGACTCTTTTTTAATAATAATCTAAATTTTTGTTGAATTTATTTTTGTTAACTAGAATATTAGCAACCTTTTTCCAGCTTTACATTGACATGTTCTTCCAATTGAAGAGAGGAGGGACTACCTCTAACGTCCTTTCAATCTAAACGCGAAATCACAAGGTAATTCTCGTATTAAGGTTGTAAAGGCTGTTCTCATGAACCATTAGTTTGCTAGTGGGCTCTCACTAGATACAAATCCGTTCAGCTCCTAAAATTTTGAAGCTTCTATCCCCTATCCTTTTGGATGACCGGTTAGGGATATGTTCTTTCAAGGAATTCTCAGTTGCATCTAGTTGAAATAAAGATCCCTCATTTTTTGAGATATTGGAATACACCATCCATTCTTGGTAGTTTACTTGCTTTAAGAAAAGGTTTAGATTATCCAGAACTGGTTAGGATCTTTGTTGAGAGAACTGTTATTAAAAGAACATTGATGTCCAATTTATTGTTCTTTATGTATCTGATAGAGTAAATGAAAATGA
Organism: Rhodnius prolixus; assembly: GCF_049639745.1. Lineage (NCBI taxonomy): Eukaryota > Metazoa > Arthropoda > Insecta > Hemiptera > Reduviidae > Rhodnius > Rhodnius prolixus. The sequence goes on along the minus strand of NW_027411614.1, from coordinate 37,845,361 downwards.
AATTTCTATTCGAGTTCTAATTCATTGATGCTTGAGTCCAGAGGAATTATAGAAACTAAAAAGTTTGCTTCCACTAATAATAATAAACAAATGAGCTTAATATAATTTTTAATAGCTCCTCTCGAACTTAATCCAGAAAAATCATACAAACCGTTAGAAAAAAAATTCTATCAATAAATATTCCTTTGAACCCCCAAAAAATGAAATCAGCTTATATCTGATCCCCGGCTGAGAAACAGTCGTAAACTATTTGAAAAGCTTTTTTGGGGGGGCCTTTTCTCTTTTAAAAATGAACTTACCCAAAATTAATTCATCTAGATTATTTGGCTCACATAACGTGAAAGGTCAAATTGCATAATTTTGTTTCACAAGTCATTAGCATCGATCTGGACAAATGAAATTCCTAAATCCAAGAAGAAATCCTATATCTAACGCTAAAATGACAATCTTTCAATTTATAAGAGATATTCTTAATTCTTTCTAGTTCATATATTTCAACATAATTAATGTAATTACTACGAAGGTACGATTTATAACAGTATTTCTTTCAGAATTCTATCAATTTATAAATCAGACTAAATAAATAACAATTACGATCACTTAACCATACTTTGTTGGTATTTTAGATGGAGAAAGGTAGTTTATTTTTCATGTATGTTTGAGAGTATTGGTTCTAAATCTAGATGAAGGAGGAAGTAATTTATGAATGCAAGACCGGGAAATAATTATGTTTTGGCCTGTATTATAAATTTGAAAAAACCAGATCTACTTTTAAGGGAAGAAGACCAGGTTTGTACATTCATTCCACAACCTAAAAGGGTATGCAGCAAAACATGCTTCATGGAAAAGATTAAAATTCTAACCATAAACATTGTATATTCTCTAGTTTTACCATATTAGTCAATATAAGAACTTTTTATCATATCAGTGGGTTATCAATTTGAATACGTTGTAAAAGATCAATACAATCAAAGAATACTAATTGCTTTTAGGACCTGAGAAAAGTGGGCAAGGACCGCAAGTTTAAATTGAGAAAATTTTTACTGCAGTTGGAACTAATAGTAATAATGTTAAATCTATTGGAAATATGAATTTGTCACAATATCTTTAATTAACAAGGGATTGAAGCCAATATAATATCGGATAGATCTATCCATTACATTTAGGATAGAAATGCAAACGCATTCAAAGAGATAAACTAGCACCTGGCAGGATAGTATGCGTCAAGAAGTAAGAAATATGAAGGCATACAAATACAATAATTTTGTAAGCATACAAAGATTTACGTAGAAATTAATCGAAAATTAACTATTTCTTCTGTAGTAATGAAAAATAAAATAAAATTTTAAAAAAAATTCAGAAAAACATCCTTTGTTAGCGAAATGTGGAAAAAATATTGAAATAATTCGCCAAACAAATTTTGTTTTTCTGGAATTTAATTTTTATACGTATAAATATATTTATACGGCCAATAAATAATGCTCTGAGATACAGTATTCTGACTTAAATTGTGATAGAGAAAATAATTTCTTACCTATATCCCATGTCTTCTTCGTACTGGCCGTTCGTTTGTTGATAATGGGATTGTGGCTGTTGCGTTAACGGTTGTGGAGGAGGTCTTGGCAATGAATTACTATTTAATACCTAGAATGCATCGATAAAATTATTAGTTTTGCTTTAATGGAAAAATCTTTCATAAAACTTTGAGTTGTACTTCAAAAGAAAAGAACATTAAGTTCTAATAAAGTGAAATGAAGAAAAACTGTTTCATTTAAAAATTATAAAATATATTTTTAACAGAAGCAACACTTGTTTAATGTACAATTGTAATATATTGGATTAAATGGATAAGTGATTTATGTAAATAGATGTGTCTTAAATTTGAGAGATACTCTTCAATAGTTTCCATGAACTGCCTGTCCATAATGTTCACTCCACTTTGGTAATATTCGAAAAAATTTTATGTTATGAAGAACATGCTCTTTATACTCAATGAACACAAATATTTGGAGGAATTTAGATGAATACAAAATGCATCTTTACATAAGGTCCATGGTCTGCTTCGAATCTCTTTAAGTTAATTCAAGGAATCCTTCTGAAGAATGCCAAAAATTCTTATTTTATACAACAAAATGTTTATTTGTCAAAGTAATATACTAATTTCAGAATTCCTTTTGCTTAGTTTCAAGTAAGTTGTCTTATTTTCTGCAACTTATTTTTATTGTTTTATCATAAAACAGGATGTAATTTTTTTTTTTTTAATATTTAAATGTGAATAATGAACTAGTGCACTTAGAAAATGCTTACTCAAGCTAGGGCAAAAACTATAATGAAATAAGAATTTCAAATAACATTTGGAACGATAGGTGATTTAATTAAATCACCCAAAAAGAAATGGTTTTCACAAGTCACTAAAACATTTGCTTGTAAGGTGCCCTGTTTTATTTATTTATTTATTTAACACTGTTTTGATACAAATATGTATTTGACAGTGGGACTGACCCATATAAGGTGCCCTGTTATTTTCACATTTACCTATCTCGTTTATGAAACAGTTACCCCTTTTTCCAACGTTCTTTTTATCTTATACATTCTCAATTTCTTTAAAGATAAAAACAGTATTGTTTCTATTTCTGCCCTTCATTGTTGATTGTTAATAAATTACTTATCCAGTCAGTAGTTTATTAGAAAGCATGCTCCAATGAATTAAAAATATATCTTATGAAGAGCATAAATAATGAAAAACGGAATTCAGGACATATCACGTACAAATATTATGCAAATTCGTGTATTCGAAGTATAAACAAGTTATTACTGTCTGCTAAAAAAGAAATTTACAAGGAAAATGGCAAAAAAGGAGAAGAAGAAAAAAAGAAGCTTAATTATAATCTTGGGCATATGAAGCCGATGAATAATTCATGAATATTCCATGTTTAGATTATTCTAGCATTTTCTTTTAAAAAAATTAAAATAAAAGTTAATGAAACTAAGAATAATAAAATTTTCTAAATGCTTGTTAAAAATTCTTACGTCTAAAGCGTGTGTCATGGCACGAGCAAAAGCGTCCGCGTCATCTCTGCTGCTAAAATTGAGCCCATAAACTTGTTTATTGTCACGCCACTGATGAAATGTCTGCGTCGCTTGATTATATTTCAGCCCTTTCAATATTATACAGTTTATAACTACCTGCAGACAGAATGGAAATTATTATATAATAAATCATTCTTATGTAATTAAAAGTAAAGTAAAGTAATGCCTAATTTTTTAGGCAGGCTTTACGTCCAATTACCAAATTAGGTGTCGTGGACGGAGGCGACTAGCAAACAAACTTTAACACAAAGTTCTCGTATTAGACATTAAATAAAATCCAAGGCCTAGTCCGGGAATCGAACCCTGTACCAACACAATACATAATAGCTTTACAGGTCTCGCCTCTAACCGCACGGGCTACGTGGCCTTTCTTATGTAGTTTATAATATGTACATATATTTAGTTATAAGAAAACATATCAGTGCTGCTCGCAGACAACCAAATAACTATCTTCCTGCAAATTTACTTTAACATTGAAGAATTGTTGTAACATATTCAGCCCTGCCAATTCAGATTATAAATCAATTAATCATTCAAAAGTGATTAATATTCTGCTAGTAACATTTAGCACTTTTAGAAAGCATCCAAGGGCAGTGATGGCGAACCTTTTGAGCTCGGCGGTCAAAATTTTGAAAACTCCTAACTTTACAACTTACGTAACTCTGGTGCCATGCCACTTATAGAAATATTCATTATTTTTTATATTTGCAACCATAGTAAAAGAAAATAGTTATTAAATAACCCACTTTATGATCACTGATTTGAGAAAAGTTTGCCAGATCCATATTCTCAATAAATTCCATAACTTTTTTTCGAAGAACTCCACAAATAGCTACATTATTTTAAATTATATTTTGTCTCTGATGCGGCTTGCACCCAAAATGAGTTTGCATGTTATAGGTTCGCCATCACGGTTCTAGGATGAAATTAGAAGTCAGTAACTATAAGAATAGATTTAGAACTGTAAGTGTAAGAAAGAATTTAACATAACATGCTTGAATTTCATTTCAAGCTAGTTATGTTAAATTCTTTCCGGATGATTTCAGGATTAAGTTCCAACTCTTTGTGAAATAGTAAACTCTTATTTTGGATTCCTAAACTTTATAGGAGTAATGTTTCCCGCTCCAATCTTTTCACCATATGTTCTAGGATGCGTCATTGCCAAGTGAGCGCCTTATAGCGCCACGGATGTTCTGATAAGTTGCCATTTTTTCTGAATATCTGAACTATTACTGATAAATGATATGCATATAACGTAGAATGAATGTCAAAATGTTCAACCACTATTTTATTTATAACTATTCTGTATCTAACAGATTAGATTGCTTGGAATTAATTACTTTCAAATATGTGGAAGAAATTTTAAAAATAAAATATAAAAAATTATAAAATACAGCCATCACCGTCAACTGATAGGCAACCTTTTAAAAGTAAAAGCTTAAACAGAATTGTTTCCATACTTATATCATTTATCTCGTTAAACGAAAAGAAATTAGACGAATTATAAGATTCTGGGGACCAGCCTCTTCTACAAGAATCCTTGCAGTTAACTTAGCCAAATAAAACTAACAATTCTTAAAGGCTGCTAGTCATATTGGCACTCAAAGATTCTAGTGGTACACTGGTCTCTCGGACCTCCCATTTCCGGGCCCTGGTCAGGGAATTATAAAATGGGTTCCTACGGAGAAGAGCGAAGGAAAAGACTTAATTTTTCAGGGCAAAACTGTTGCACTAATTAATATTTTAACCTATTTTCAAAAAAATAAAAATATTTGTATTTAATTTAATTACCTCATGATCTTGTAATTTTCTTGCTACTACCCTGAATGTATTATTAGAGTGGTTCTGAAATATGTGCACTTTGGAAAGACCTGAAGATGAGCCACTAGGTATCCATTTCTTGCTCGTATCATCGTACACCATGACCGAAGCGCGAGCAGAAGCTATACTCTGCTCGCTGAAACATAAAAAATAAACACATTTTATTAGACTAATATTTTTCTTAAAATTAAAATGTTTAAAAACAACTTAAAGCTAATACAATAAAACAAATTTACAACTTCCAGGAATCAAGCTTACTAAATAAATTTACTATTGATGATTTACCTGTGCATGATGTTCTTACATAAACGCAACAAACTGTAGTTAATTCCGAATGGTACAAAGTAAGAAACGGTTTAGTAAGTATAATAGTATCGCGCTGCCGAGGAGTAGATCTCTCTTACTAAGGTAGACGAAGAACACGTTATAAAATAATCGGCTTTTAACAGTGTGTTAGATTTTAGTAGATGTTTGTTCGTATCAGAGACACTCAGTTTACTATCTTATCTCTCTCTAGAAGTTTGAAATAATTCTTCTTATTTTTATTTCCACATTACTAATGCTAACTGTGCTGTCCCCACTCTTGTCACACCTATCCACCCTATTTCTATAATATGACTAATATTGTAATTCAAAGGAAACTCACGCCCAGTACCTTTTTTTTTATATATCAGCACCTGCTTACTGTAAACATGATTCAAGCTTGTCATTACCGGGCATAGTTTCTTTCTTATAAATGAATTCCTATCAAATAATAATAAATTGCCTTTCTTACGATCGATGTATTGCTGTATTAATTTATCATTCTATTAAATAATTTCTATGGACACGCAATGCTCTGAAATACTTCAATCTCTTTAGTTACAACTACAGTAAGATTTGAACTGGCAAAAGTTTCACAATGGAGTCGCCATGGCTGGACTGCAGAGAATTTAGAAGCAGATACTAAAGAGTAAAGTAAAGATGACACCTTCGTGACATTAAGACTATGAATGAAACTCGACTCGCGAAGCAGACTTGCATAAGACTATGCTCGCGAATGGTGATTCAGAATGTGGAAAACCAAACGTGATTAAGTGAGAAGGTGATTTCAGTATGAACCGTTAAAAGACTTATTGAGACTGCCCCTTCCTTCTTTTGTCTGGTCAATGTCAACAAACCATCCCCACCTTAAGGGCGCTAAGGAGGAGTAGAATTCCCCCTCCTATTTCCCCTTTACTTTTTGGCTAGTTAATAGCTGGCTGTAGGGCTGAGTTTCTTCTGTTAAGTCATTCTGGTAACTTTGTATACCATTAAGACTATTTGCAAACTATAAAAACAAAAATCGTAGAGAGCACAAACGTGAAGGATATAAATAGTCTGTTAGTTATTATAAATAGTTTATTATTAATCGAACTACTGCCGCTTCGAAGTTCTTGAACACTATGAACATGATGATACTGACAGAAATTACGCACTAATTTACTACTAATTTTTTCTTTGTAATAGAAAGTACTAATTAAAAGTACTGAAACTGAAACTTGGAATTAGTAGCGACTCTTCCATAATATCGTTTCATTAGACATCCATTACAGCTAGGGCAATTTTATTAAATGATATATCTAATTGTACCATGTACGAGTATACTCAGAACTACTACTTTATTAAGTTCTCTTGAAAATCCAGGGTTTCCATTCCAATTCTTCACATGCCAGTACTTGCCCCTTCTTTTAATTATTTCCTTTGTTATCAGCCGCTCTAATAAATAAACATTTTTTTATCAGCAATTTTGAGTCACTGTGATTAGTAACGTATTTAGACACTTATCTGTTTAACTGCTGTTAGTGGAACAATAACTTTCATTGGTTAACAGTAAACAAAGGAATAAATGACTAGTTGACTCATCGCTATCCACTAGTAAATATCTCTGTCGTGCATATATTAAATTTAACAACTATTAATTGTTCTGTAATTAGTAAAATTATGATTATTCATGAAAAGAAAAATGTTAAGATTTATCCAGGCTTTTCACAAACTAAGTACGAAGCAAAAAACTACTGTCCACGATATATAGAATCAAAGCAACACAAACGATCGCAAAATAATGAAAGAGTAAAAAGATCTAGCCACCTAGAAAGCACATGAACTAATCATACCTGATGCAGCATCACAGTTCAACGCATTTAAAATTCGGAAAATCCAAATATCAACTACGAACCGTTCATCAAATAAAGTCTTGTGAAGTGGGAAAATTCAGATTAACCAAAATTGTGATTGAGAAGTGAAATATTCAATATTCAATTATCTACACTGACTTTGCCCTGAGAAGCATGGTATAGATATACGAATGTTAGTTTCATGCTTCAACCCAACCTTTATTTATGAAAGATACCGGTAATTCGAACTCAGCAGAAGTTTGTCGCCTGCATTTGTAACTTGTTGCATAAAAAGTAAGAAAAATTAGTTTATTATTATTTGAATAAACTATTACAAATTTACTCAGCCGCAAAATTTCTTTGAAGGTTAAAAAATGTGTTGTTAAAAAAAAATGATGTTCAAAAAAGTTCTGTAAGGTTTTCTTTATGTTATACTTGAAGAAACTTGTATGTAAGTAGGACACAATGTGTAGAGGGTGTGGATAAGAAGAGGAATTGTGATAAAGAGAGGAGGGTTAAAAGAGGAGATATTTTTGCACCATTACAATGACTTCTGGTACTTTTTGCCAGAGTTTGAAAGAGATTGGTGTAAAAGAGGTGATTTCTTTTTGTGGAAGGAAGTGGGTCAAACGTACACACGGAGTAGAGAGTGAGACAACCAGAGAGCGAACTGATAGAAGAGCAACTAGTGTTGACGACTCCAAGGAGCAGAGGATCTCTCCTGAATCAATAAACCGCGGGTCTTGTGTGACACCTATGTACAAACACCCAGCTAAACAGCCAACAAAGAGAAATGCAACACTAGCTGCTACACCACTTTACGCCAGATCCCACTTCACTCTGATTTCTTGTCTGGCCATCAAAGTATAAATTTTGCCACTTTAGTCTAATTCTAAAGTAAGTAAAAAATTGGAGGTAGAAATGGTTGCATTTATGCTAGAAAATGGAAGTGGATTGCTCGTACTGCGCTTTAGTATTCACTTGTTGCTAACGGGCGTATTGTGTTCATCGTAAACAAGATGTACTTCTTTTCTTATCAAAGTTTTTAAATGGAGTCGGGTTCTGTTTTCTTTGTCCTCTTTTGCAGATGAACAGCTGGATTTGAAAATGTAGTTTATACTATTTCATTAGATCGCTTCATGTAGTGCGATTGTACTCACAGTCAATCTGTTGGCAGGTACCGAAATTTGGAATGTCAATCCTCTTCTTCTTGACAGAACCTACTGTGTAGGTCTTCTTCCAGGTTCGTGCAATCCGTGTGATTCTTCAATCTACAATGATTTATCACGAAGCCTACGATGTTTGAGCGAATAGCTGTTGATAAAACTTTTTCTCCATTTTAAGGCCAAACAAACACTCCTGCGACCTCTAGGATATACGCATTCCGTATGCACTAGCAGTCCAAGCTTAGTACAGTGCCATTCATTATTAGAGGACGGGTCCCGTAAAAACTACGCAAACCTTTGCCCGGGGATCAAGCGATCTGCCCCGCCGCTTCACTGCACATCTATCCCGAATGTGCGGACATCCAGACGAAAAAAAAACTCATTTTGGCTGCAAAAGATCAGGATTTTTCAGAAAAATCAGGCATGAATTCTTCAGGATTTCCAAACAGTTTCACCCTAGCCTTCAGCAGCTTTCAAAGATCTGATAGCCAGTAAACGTCCCATGGCTATCCGATAACTTCTTAAGAGAAAGAGTAAAATTCCTCCTCTTGTGGTAATAAGTTAAGTTATTTCTATTGTTATAGCTTTAATTTCATAGCTTTTAAAAGATGGTACAAAGTTTAATCTCTCATAAGGCGCTTATTATGTTAATCACCCAAATTGATTCTCTACTCACTCATATGAAAGTGTAATGAAAATTGTTGGTACTTTTCTTTTGCCAAAATTTCATTACAAAAACGTTTTCCGCAAAGTGGTGATGGAAGCGACTTCCTGGCAATTGGATTTCTTCAGTTGTAATCAACTGGGAATTAATTACCATCCCTTACCCATTGGTACAGCTTGCATACATCGCTCTCTATGGTGGCCTTTAAGAAGATTGCTAAAGGTTACAGTTCCCTAAAGATACTTCCTTCCCCCAAAAAAATGTCAAACAAAGAGGAACTTACAATAAGTTGTAGCCGTTGAAAAAACCAATTTCACATAAATTACTGCAATAATATCAATAGCTTTTATTTTTATTTTTTTCTATTACAATAAATGGATGTGATAAAAAGTAGTATTGACAACCCAAGATAAATAAATCCCCAATAGGTAATATCGATTTTTCCGATATACAAGAGGCTCACCTATACATACAAAAAAGTGTAAATCCAGCGATTGAAGAGCTAGCAGCACATGAAATACCACCATAGTCAGAGAGACAATATGTGGTGGTGAAAAGGTCACTTGAATTAACAATGTAGCAGTGTGGTGGAACCATGTAAAAAGGTCATCCAATATCATTAGTAACAGGTACTGTATGGTCTTCTATATTAAATAGAGGGTAAATATAATTAACTTCAATCTTTTTCTAATAAGGAGACAGAAATTAGATTTTTATCATTTATTTTTACTCTTTATTTAACAATCGTATTTGCCATCAATATTACGAGTACTAATAAAAACTAAATGAAGAAAAAAACTAAGATCATTACATACACTGTAGTCGAAAATATAAATATAACAAATTGGTCTTTTGAACAAATAATGGGTCCAACCGTCTATGACGAAAACAATGTCCACAAACTTCAATGAAGGAAACCTGAAGTTACAGTATAATAATCTAAACTTCATGAACTCTTCTTAAAAGACCTTAGTTCACTCTTAAAAATCATATTTCCTGGTAAATAATTTAAAATAAAAGTGATCGGCAGGAAGATAAATACCAACGCAATTTGAAGGAAATCTGTGCAGCTTTTTACGAGTTTTTAGAAAATTAAACAAATCTACTTGGCAAAGTTCCACTTCTGCTAAAGCTATTTTTCTTTACACAGCGATTGCAACAATACTAGTTGCTTGATCAGTAAATAAGAACTATTATAATTTTTAGAGTAAAGATTGTGAGCATGTTCTCGTGGCTAGGTCTTCTAGTTCGAGACTAGCGAGCAACTACATTTTTTCTACGTAACATATGTTCGAAAAAATTAATAGTGAAGGGCATTCGCTACCATCCAAGACCCACCTAATTTGGTACTTGAATGTTAGATTATTCTAAAACTATTCTTAAAATGAGTTACTGAATAGAAATTGAGTGACTGAGCTTGGGTACTAAGTGATTCTGTATGTAGCTCGCATGACAAAAGAAGATATGTTATCAATAGTTCATATGAAAACCAAAAGATAGCAGCAGCAATACAAAAATTAAACCATCACTTCCTATAACTGCTGTTGTTTTTTTTTTACAAATATTATCTTGTAACTGCAAATTTCATCCATTGTTAGTAATGTCTGACCGTAGATTATACTGAAATAGTACTTTAGAAAGAAACCATCACCACCTCTAGTATACCTCAGTTAATTTAGGGTGTTCACACACAAATGCAAACAAACTACTCACAAAATACTAACTGAAAAACCTCTCAGGGAACCTCAAAGCGAATATATCAATTGATATTTTATACTCATTTTACATAAATTAAATGCAACTAATAAAAATTATGGCGGATCAGATCCAATCAGGAGGCCAAGAAGATATAGTAAGTTTCATTATATCAAGAAGAACAAGCTGGCTTGGATTGTAGAAAGTTTACCTGATGTACAGGATGATCAAGAGCGTAACAAAAGAGGGTATTCCCCGGAAATAGAGAAAGATGACACGCCCGAGGAAATGCTTGAGTAAAGACTTAGAAGATGATCTTGCCTAAAATTGGAATGACCGAATGGAGACGAAAAGCTAACGGCAAAAGAGGAATTGTCTGGGGGGCCAAATATATTCTGAACGTTTGATTTGTTCACAAATAAAAATTTATACTTGAAAAATCTTCAAAAGCCAAAAAATGAAAGCCTACTGTTATTATAATACTTTTAAACCAGTGAAAGCGAAATACTCCTTTTGAAAACCCCAGTTCGACGTAATGCCTTCTGATACTATGATGAAAGATATTGAACAATAACCAAAAGTATTCTTTTCCTACAAACACTAAATGTGGAAAAGATTAGAGCCAAGTAGTAAAAGTATTACAAAGTATGTAAAAATTTGCATCCTTAGTCAAACGAAATCCAAGTTAAACGACTGTATTTCTTCTTTTTTTTTAAGGCCCAACAGGTAGCCAAATATTACTGCCATTACCATACAAATATAACCGTCAAGAATTGCTGGAATAGCCGTTGTCATTAAGTGCTGTAAGACGTTGGAAGTTCCCACGGGTAATTTACTGAAGTGCCATAGAGTGTAACTCTCATTTAGTGGTATTTAACCCTAAAGAATTTTGCTGAAAAGTATAAATTTAGAGTTAGAGGGAGAATAACCCCCTGATTCCTCAATTAGTAAACCGATTCAGATAGAAATCATGAATTTTGACTTTTAATATCTTTATTAGGGATTAAAAATGTAGTGGCAAAGTAACAGCGCGCGACCTTACAAAAGGTCAAAAGTTCTTTCAATGCTACGCAGTTACCTTCCCAGCTTAAAAGAGAAAATTAATACAGTAGTTTTCCGAGGTCCCCAAACACTAATTTTTTTCAACTCTAAAAAAAATACGTCCAATAAAAGCATTTAGTAGGTAAGTAAGTTTGATAGGCACTAGGTAAGTAAGTAAATGATTAGGATCTCAATTAACATTTAGAGATAATAACGATCCCAAAAACTAAAAATAAATTCAATGGCAGAGTACTAGACTCTCGCGGAGATCTAGAATCCGAGTCCAGCTGCCTGCCATAAGACTATCACTTCCGAATTGCTTCTTATAAGCTCACAGTACGATACACTGTCTGCGATGAGAAAACACGCCAGAAGTAAACATTGCACTAACAAAAGGCCCCGGATAACAACCATACCAAACTCTTTATTTTTACTTTATAAGGAAGTAAAAGGAGATCCTCTTGATAAAGAGTCGAGTTCCACTAACTTGAAGAACAACAGGAAGAGCTGGGTCTCTCTCAAACCGATCTCTACATTAACTTGACTCCTCAATTTGGTCCTTTCAGAGATTTAAGAACAAAAGAAGCGGAAGATCTGCTGAAGAATCTAAAATTAGTAGTCAAAGTGAGATCGCTAACATCAGTTCAAAGCAAAAAGATTATAAATTTCCTAACTACTAGATTTTGAATATAATTATGAAAATTATCATTTAGCATCATTTTAAACAAATAAAATACAAACTCAACACAAATATTAAATGAATTTCCACGGAAAAAATATTATCTGGATTTTTATCTGGTATCCAGTCAGATTGTGAACAACAACATTGTTATTATTAGAGGATATAACCTAGTTTCTTATCGAGCACATTATGAGACCAAATTAGGGCCATAACAAAATAACAAATTAAGAAATCCTTCATTTCATAATTTCAAAGTGATTAAAATAAGTGCTTCGGATGGTTCCAATAACAGCACGAGATTAACGGTTATCATCTCGTACTAATTTTATTGTCATCTACAGAAAATAGTATCTCTGAGAGACGAAGTTTAAAGAAAAGTAAAAATAACTGAATTGTTTATAGCTGAGAAGAACGGAGTTGCCACTATTTGTGCAAGCAATAGCTCTAGTTCTTGTAAATAGGTTCTTTGTTTACAAAACTAGTTTAAACATATAAATTTCTTTTATTGAACATAAAGTAACAAAATTTATTAACTTGCATTTCTTCAAACTGTAAATAACTAGCATTTATTAAAAATGTGAATACGTAATAAAGTAAATAGGTTATTTGTAAACATGTTAAGAATCTCCGTACGTCCATTTAGATTTATATGATAAGGTGAAAGAAGAATGGGGGGATTTAACATACCTAGCTTTTATAGCGCGCATGAGGGAAATCATAATCAACCCTTATTTACTATTTACGGACGGATCAAAAGCGGAGCAGGGAGTAGGTTGTGCTGTGCTTGACCCGCAAACGGGAAGTTTTCGCCTATACAAGCTCCCTAATAATGCCTCAATATTTACCGCAGAAATCGTAGCGATTTGGAATGCGGTAATCCTGGCGGAACAAATACAAAGTAATGACATAATAGTCATTCTTAGTGATTCTAAAAGTGCACTCCAAAAAATAAAACGTCCGGGCGATGTTTTTGATCCCATAATTATAGAAATTATAAGTCATTTGATTAATGCAATGGGTAGGTTGCATCTGGTTTGGCTGAAAGGGCATGCTGGGATAGTTGATAACGAGAAAGTCGACGTGCTAGCAAAAAGAGCGATCTTATTAGGGGAACATACTCCAGTGCTCAATTTAGCGGATTTCGAAGGTGCTTTAAGAAAGCGTTGTTATGACGCATGGCAAAAGCTCTACGATCTGGAAAAAGAAATTAAGGGTAAATATTACGCTGATTTACAGCCTAGGATTCCCAACAAGCCATGGTTTGTAGAAGTACTGGAGGGGGAAAGGCAATTTTACACAACAATAATGCGACTGAGGTTCAACCATAATCTCACAAATCCGCATCTGCATAAAATTAAGTTATTAGATAGTCCCAAATGTGATTGCGATAGCGGGGAGGATGGGGACATCGATCACCTCCTCTTCAGATGCAGCAGATATAATAAAAATAGAGACAAGTTCCTAAAGGAATTGGCAACACATGTACGATTTCCCTGTAGCGCTAAAAGTATTTTAGCTATAATGAATCCTGATGCGCTACGAATTATTTACAAATTCATTAGAGAGAATAAAATAAAAATATAGGATGCAGCTAAACTCCATAGTTGCGATTTTAGTTCTTAATTACTCAAACAAGTACTATCATAACTACACTACTAATTACACCACTCTAAGCTCACATCAAATAACGAAGTCACATTCAGAGACCATTGTGTTGTTCTAGGAAGGAATGTCAGTACGCAGCGCTCAAGATATCCTTATCTCATGGAAGCCACGACGCAGAATGTAGTAGAAGAGTGGCTGGCATGACGAAGAAAGAAGGGAAAGAGGCTGCGCTATTCCTCAAATTGAATATTGGAAAAGATAGGGCTGGTTTTTTTACACCAACATATTGGTAAATTGAGGCGCTGGAAGCCAACTGTAATTGTTCATGCCAATATGTTGGTTTTTTCCAGCCCTCATATAAAGTAATGGTTAATGTGCAAACAAGACCACTATAACAATAAATAAATAAATAAATAAATAAATAAACATGTTATAATTTCTTCACTATACAGTTCCCCACCGTATTAGTGTCGTTTATAGATAGATTGCTGAGTTCGGGAATTTGTGCAAATCCTAAGTGGACTTTTTACTCCCTCTTTAATTGGCTTTTATCTTAGACTCGACTACTTTCCTTTGTGGTAACAATATGAACCCAGAGAGACATCGGACTTAGACCTTCCTCGAAAGGAGTACATAAAACTGTTATACGATTTTTACTGAAACCTTATTACGATTCTTCAAGCGGAAAATAAACGAAATATCGTCTGAACTATGTATGATTTTATTTTTTTGAATTTTGCAGAACCACACCACAGGTTCAAAGGTAACAGAAGCATTTTAAAAAGAAAGCCTAAAATTTTGGGCAGCAATCCGCCCCAACTGGCGAACACGGACAATAAACAAATATGTTATGAATACAAGCCCAGGTAGGAAATGTTTATATTGGCAATTAAATTTGGGTCTTTGAACCTAGAACTATTCAAACTAGTGATATTTAGTACACGGTGGAAATTCTAATAATAGATGGGAAAAGCGCCTTTACCGGGAGTCATGAACTCTCGGTAGAAAACAACTTCTTTTACCTGTCTGACACACAAAAAAAAAAAGAAGAAGCTATTTCAACATATTTTGTAGACACAATTCCCATCAGATTTAATACAACATTTTAAAACTTTCTGACTGGCAGTTCAAATATTATTACTAGCCGCCCACGTTCAAAGTTGAAAACTGTGTATCAACTTTGTCGGAAGTAGATAATTTTTAGCATCCATCACCTCTTAACTTAGTTTATTTTAAATTTAGAAAAGAAATAATCTGCACGTCATAGAATTTTGTATTTGAATTCTAGTGGGAGTTTTCGAGGAATAATTAAGGACGATTGGCATTCAATGATTTTTTTTTTTTTTTTTTGGCCTTATTGTACCCCGCAAATTAGCCATTGTTAACGTGCACTTGCGATTATTTTAAAGTTGATTAGTCGGATTTAGTATGTGTTGAAACGTACACCTTGACAGATGTTACGAGGGGATATAATTTATTTCTTTTATATTGTTATTTTGTTTGTTCGGATGTAGTTGTATAGTTCTCGGTAGATGTTGTCTGTCTGGTGCGTCAGTATAGTATGTAAATCGGCGGGTAGAGGGCAGTCTGTCTTCAGTACTGCCTTCCACAGCTGATCCCTGCCGTTGGTATATTTGTCGCAGGCTAAGATTATATGATTGGCATCAGCTATTGACTCGGAATCACAAGGACATGTAGAGTTTATGTGAATTCCGATACGCGCCAAATGGTGTGGTGAATAATTATGGTTAAATCTTAGCCTGCAGATGGTGCTGTAAAATCCTCTACCTTCTGTGAATTGATTGAACCACGGTTTGACCGGAATGGAAGGTTGAATGGATGAATAGAATTTACCCTTTAGATTTTTTGATATGGAGTAACTTTCTTCCCACTTTTTATAACTTACTCTCTTGTAATAGCTTTTTATGTCTGAGGGAGATAGTGAGTTAATGGTAGGCTCCCGCAATCGAGTGGCTGCTTTCGCCGCAGCGTCAGCCTTCTCATTGCCGACCAGCCCGTAATGGCCTCTCACCCATATCAGATATACTGACTTACCATTCCTAATCAATTGGTTCAGCAAGTTTAAGGAATCTATAATCAGGAAAGAGGGGTCTCTGCCTGGGTTTTGTAATTTTTGGAGCACACCTTTGCTATCACTCAAAATAATGGCGTGCTGGACCGTCGATGACAGTAAATAAGCTAAGGATTTATTGATGGCTACTAATTCTGCAGTAAAAACTGAGGCTAAATTATTGAGTTTGTATTGAGAACAGGAATCTAACTGGGAATCATAAATTGCACATCCAACTCCGTCACTACTTTTAGAGCCATCGGTATAGAAATAATTAAAGTGAGGGAATTTGTTCTCGAGTTTGGACAGGAGGTAAGAATTATTTACTGCATTGGGAAGATCCGGGTCGTATTGGTAGAAGTTGACGGAGATATGCGAACTATAGTTTTGAATCAGTGTAGGGTAGTCAAAATGATACCTAGGAAGGATTTCAAGGTGATTTAAGGGGACTGAGAAGTGCGACAAGTCACAGAACACTTCTACTAGCATTGGACTTTTCCTTTCAAACCAGTATCTTTCTGTGAGGACTCGAGTAGCTATGTGACTGATTCTGCGAGTTACTGGATGATTTTTGATTCTCAGTCTGTCTACAATGAAGCGGGAAGCTAACAGCTTCCTTCTTATATTTAGTGGGAAGTCACGGGCCTCTACTAAAAGGGCGTTGATAGGAGTGGATTTGAGAGCCCCCAAGCAGGACCTCAGCGCTTTGTACTGAATTCTTTCTATTTTCACCAAGTGATTTTTTGCAGCATCCCCGTAGAGGAAACAACCATAGTCTATTCTCGAAAGAATTAATTGTCTGTAGAGCATTAGCGATGTTTTGATATCGGCTCCGTAGTCTTCGGCTTCAATGATTATTAAATTTCTTTAGTGTGACAAGAGAACACGAAGAACTATGTTCCGTTTTGCCGGAAATAATTGTTTTGACCTTAAATTTCTGTTCTTTTTTTCCCCTCCTCTCTCGTACGAAGATAAATAAAAATATGTAAAATAAAAAATATAGCTAGCAGCGGATTAGGTGCCTTTGTCTCTTCCACGTGCCCTTAAATCTTTTTTATAAAAAATCTGGGAAGAGAGACTTAGGAAACCTTTTCTTAGAGTGATCTAGGAGGTGAGACTACAAGGTCCAGGATCTGTGCAGACTTTGAAAGGAGGAAATGGCTTCTTAGAATTAACGTAAATTCGTTGCTGCCTATTCTTAGTCTACTATACAAGAACTTACGTAACTTGAGACCAGAGCAGATGATAAGTAAAAAAACGACCGATTGGTGGGAAACCCCTCGGATTAACAAGAAGAAAAAGTTTCTCCTATTGGACAAACAAGGGGACGATACAATAAGCTCCAAAAGCTAGTTCGTCTTAGTACACTCCCTTGCAAAATTACTGTCAATTATTACTGTACAGAATTCTGTCCATCAGGGAACCAACTGGAACCTGAAATAGGAAGTTCTCATGATAGGAGGCAAATTCAATTTGACCTGATAAATTATAGGAATCTGTCAGATTTCTATAAGCACATCTAGAAACGAACATAGCGCCTATGAACGTCAAGAAAAAAAACGGCTGTGGAAAATGACAGGGAAGAGATTGTGCCAGTGCAAAGGAAATAGAAAATCCATGCTTCCATACTTTTCCATACGGAAGCCGTCCATCAGACTCTTAAGTGTAGTTTGCGGATACCGCAATAGAGCCTCTGGGCTGCAGTGTCGAAAGACTTTCTGGCTAACTCCTGAGGAATCCAATCTAAAAGAAAAGAAGCGCCTATTTTGGTCAACCTATTCACTACATATTTTCCTTGGATCTGGTATTCAGACTAAAACAAAATGTACTTGTTATTAGAAGATAGTTCTTCTCGGCAGCATCAATTTATGCATCCAATACTTTGTATTTAAATTTTGTGAATACATTAGAAATGACGGCAATTTATCTAGGAATGAAAAAGAAAAAGAAGCAGCATCTTCAAGGAAGTTTAATTAAGCATTATTTTTAAATAGATTTAATAAAACTGAATAGCAGAAATTGATAGCATTGCTTGATAGAAGTGAAGAAGATATATTGTCCACCTATAACCTGTAATCTACAGACGCAAACCATAATATCTTCCAATCCGCGGTTATTAATATATAAAGTACAATCACTTTCCCTCGGGTAATCAACTACGAAGAGTAAATATAGTTTTAATATTGAAACACTAACAGCTCTATTCTCTGGCATCACTATGTCTGCTGACCTTCAAACTATATATTATATTACATACCTTTATACAACTAGAGAGGAAAGAAGCAATGTAATAGACTTTATATACTGTGGCTACAAAAAGTATTTGCACACCTACGATTTTTGTTATTTCCAAAAGGCAAATGAAATAAATTATATCGTACTGTCTTATATCTTTTTATTAGTCATTTTTGATACATATTTTATAGAAAAAATTATTTAATTATATTTATGTTTGCCAAAAAAAATTAAAAACTACATTTTAAAACACAAAAAGTATTTGCACACATCTTGATTCTATATAAAATTTAATAAAAAAATTAATTTTAATATTTAGTATTTAATCCCTGGGCTTCTATTATAGCCTTGAGTCTGTTAGGCATCGAACAAATTAATGGTTTAATATCATCAAGGCTTATTTTATCCCATTCCTCTAGTAAAGCCTTTTTCAGTGAATCTTTATTAGAAATTGTATGTTTTCGTATTCTAACGTGTAGCATTTGCCAAATATGTTCAATGATGTTCACATCTGGAGATTGAGGAGGTGTGTGAAGTCTCCTTGGCACATTATAGAGCATCCACTCCTCTGTAACTCTCGCTGTGTGTTTCGGATCATTGTCGTGTTGGAATAAAAATGAATTTTCCATACCCAATTTACGAACACTTTGGCCCAAATTTTGGCGCAGAATATCTACATACATTCGAGCATTCATATTTTTTTCAATAAACACAAGTTTACCCACACCTTTTGCAGAAACACAGCCCCAAACCATCACGTTGCCTCCCCCATGTTTCACTGTCGGAATTATATTTTGATTTTTAAATTCCTCATTTACCTTTCGCCAAACATATTGCCGGCCATCACTTCCAAAAATGTTATATTTACTTTCGTCAGTGAAGAGCACATTCTCCCAAAATTCTATTGACTTGCCTGAATATTTCTTTGCGAACTCTAGTCTTTTTTTTCTATTCTTCTCACTAATGAATGGCTTTTTCCTAGCAGTTCTACCGTAATAATTTGTCAAGTGCAAAACATTCCTTATAGTGCTTTCACTCACTCGCTGAGATGTTGTCGCGACCATATTCGCCAACTCGCCCGCACTTGTGAATGGATTGGCCCTTACCTGACGAACAATGCCTCTTCTTTGTCTTTCATTTAACACTTTAGGTCTACCGGTTCTTCGTTTATTTTCAATAGTTCCCCTATCTTCGTACCTTTTAATGATGTATCGCACCGTGGACATGTTCATATTTAAGATACTAGCGATTTGCCGATAACTTTTTTTGTTATTCCGCAATTTAATTACCTTAAAGCGAATTGTGTTTGAAATTTCTGCTGTTTTTGCCATGTTAATCTTGCTAACAACTGAATTGGAACCAAAACATAATTATTTCTAATTTAAAATTTTAAATCAACCTTTGAACGGATTTATTAATTAAACAAACAAGAATATTGTTTGGTGTGCAAATACTTTTTGTGTTTTAAAATGTAGTTTTTAATTTTTTTTGGCAAACATAAATATAATTAAATAATTTTTTCTATAAAATATGTATCTAAAATGACTAACAAAAAAATATAAGACAGTACGATATAATTTATTTCATTTGCCTTTTGGAAATAACAAAAATCGTAGGTGTGCAAATACTTTTTGTAGCCACTGTAAGTTCAGAACTTATTTTTTGTAGTAAAAATTACATTACATATAAATATATTAGACATTTACTATCAGTAAATATAATTAAGTGCGGAGTAAGCATGATTATTATGAGGGAAGAAGCTGTACGTACACTATTAGCACTCCTAGTGTGCTTCGTCGTAAGGGCCATCAGCGTTCAGCATGCTGATTACCTGTAATTGTACGGGAAACGAGAGTTTGTATTGAAATTGAGAAGAAGAGTGCGGGCCTGTACCATTGTTGTTATGTAAGGAAATGATGAGATCTTTGTAGAGTGTACAGTTACATTCTAAGTTCAGGAACATCCGTTCTAAGAGAAAATATCACAACAGGCACTCATAAATGCGGACCAGCATCTCCACTTGGGAGCATTTACCACTATTGTTACTATCTTCGCTGGAATTAGTATTTTCTCCAAAATTCTCGCAAAGTTTAGTAGTGCAAGTTACTTGCAGTAAAATGAGGAACTACCACTTAGCCGAATGATTAACCCTGTCGCCCGAACCATTGCGAGCGTTTTCAGACTCTGTATGGATCCTCCAATATATTAGGAATACTCTAATGTTTTCGATTAGAAGGATTGGATAGCATGTTGTAATATTCTGAAGATTTCTTTAAATCTCTTATTACGCAATATGGTAATTCTAAGCAATAACATTAAATCATATAAAAACTTGTTTTTTTTTTCTGGTGACAAGGTTTTTTTTTTTGGATTTGTTTAACCCAGTCTACGTCATTCTTCACATCAAACTGGGATTCCATTTTTCAAATATAACCCTTATTTTAATGACTAACTCTTGTAGCACACACTTTTTTACGGTTACCATTCTGTATTTGTAAACAGGGAATCGGGAAATGAGACTTTTGCATAAACCCAGCAGGTTCTTAAGTAACGTTAATTGGCACATTAATTAATATCACTCTCAATTTCAATCTTGCAGTTCTAAATCAAAGAATTTTCGCCTCCTATAATTCTACTGAAATCCATAGCACAATCTGACTTCCTGTCACGAAGTGAATACTAATCTAGATCTATGTTCTAAACGTTTAGAAAACTTCCGTTATCGCAGTAACTTAATTTATTTATTTTCTTTTCCAGCTCACATCTTATCCGGCTCTTCTACATTTTAATGTATCTCTAGTGAACAAAATGGACTCAAGAACTTACGATATTGTTAATGAAAAACTGGACAAAAAATCACAAATTTAAAAATAATCTGAAACAAATGGCAGATAATGACGACTTCTGAAGTGGCCCTAACTTTTCTAAAGTCTAGGTAAGCTTGAAGCCACATTGAAGGAGTTCTCATTAAAATAAGAATTTTAGTTTGAAGCCATGTTTTCCTATTTTGCAACAAACTGCACGAGAAAAAGGAACTTCTGAAGGCGGCCGGAAGAAGAGACGATCAAAAAATCAAAGTTTCCATTAAACAAAATAAAAACGAACTATTTTGCCAGGTACAATTCCCAACTTGACAAAATTTTTGAAAGCAGAAACGCAGTGAAGACAAACAAACTTGTTTGTCAAAGTTAAAACTTAAGGAATATAATTCCTCCCACTTAAAATACCAGAACGAACAGATCACACAAAACAAGTTATATCTAGTTTATTTTTAAACGAAAATTGTTCCTACCAACTGGACATCATAAAATGAAATTCATCTTCTTCAAATGGGAGAAAACATCTCTAAATACCTATAATTATAACTCTAATGGAGGATTTACAACATGTAATTAGTTTTTAAGTTCAAATAAACTTCATATTTTTAAAAAAAATCGACAAATAGGCAGCCAGTTGTTTCATGGACAATAGTCACTTAATCTCAATAATCTTTATTTAACACTGCAAGAAATCTGGTCTCAAACATCCATAAGTATTTTTTACGGCTATACCCATCATGTTAGATCATGATATATGTCCAACAAAGGTGACATTACACACTTTTTGCCTTATTGTATATTTAAATAGTAAATAATTTCTTTGTCTAATCTTACACTTTGTGTAGGCAACATGGGTATTAACAAAGTGGCCGTGCAATTTAGAGAAGGAAAGTTTTGAGATGATTCTTTAGATGTATAAAGAGGCAGATGGCTATAAAATACGGACGAACCGAGAAATCATAGAATTGTTCGGTCAGCCAGATACAATGAAGTCTGGTTGATTAGTCAGGCTGGAACATTCGCATCAGATGGAGGAGGTGAGTGGTCTCCGGACAACCAGGAGAAAAAAAGGCTGAGGATGTGATGACGATTTGAAAGCCCTTGGAAGAGCTGTGGTGATTCGAGTCTCATGTTCTTCAAGGACCGATGTAGCCCTAACTAAAGTAATGCCTTCACCTTCAATCAGAACTCTCTTCAACTTTCTTTAGGCCCTATTCTCTCTAGATCTAAGCCAAACTTATATTACTTATGCTATAAGACCAGGAACGCGAACAATTCATTGATCTCTTTCAAAAATTGTGGTTTTTAGCGATTATTTACAGCTCAAAATAGTTGCAGGAAACTTCTATTACGTAAACTGAGGTGAGAGAAAACTCATGCGTGTGTTTCATACCAAACATCTACTTTTTCTAAATACAGTAACTGGGAAGACTACAAAAATTCTTTAAAAAAAAAATAATGAAGTTAACATCTTGAATTATTTGTCGTATCAGCGGGAATATAGGTAACATCTAACTTCCTGTTTCATTTATTTACTATTCTTAAACGCTTTGTAACCTCAGTGATCGATATTTGATCAAACGAACCACACTGGCAAGCCACTAAACAAGTCACTAACCGAGTGTTGTGAAACATTTTAGTAATACATACTCCTTACTCATAACAATCGGCGACATGACCATAAAGGCTCCTTAAGAGAAAGAGCAACAGCCTTATTCTCTTTCCTCCAATAGAATTCTACTACACAAGTCCTGACGATCTGACCACATTATTCAGGAAACTGCTCTTTCCCATAACCTATATAAACACAAGTTATGACGTTATCTTTATTTACTAATAAAGCTTATGACTTATTTATGATTCAATGCTAACTAATAATGATGTAATCCAGTAAATCTAAGTAATAATATTTTTATAAGCTAAAAAGAAATTCCGATATTAAAAAATCGAACTAATATTTAAAAAAATAGGTAACCAATTATGATTATCGATAGTTATCTTTCTCAATTAACTAATTATAGTCCTAAACAATGGTTATGCAAATCGTCGAGTCATACAAAGTAAATAATCCCTTATAAAAAATCACAATCTGCTGAGTTAACAGCAAATCTTAATTGCAGTGATAATGTATGAAAAGAAAAAAAAAACGTTCTCTCTGTAATAAATGATGTTTTATTATCATCTTTAGAGATTTAGTGGCAATTATCAATGCTGCTAATAAGTGCTGGCTGCTGTGAATAAATTTAAAATACATAAAATACAATGAAAGAATCATGTAGGACGAAATTACAAAAAATAAAAAATAAAAAACGAAACCCAAGCAGTTGTAATATTAATTAAAGAAATCTGATAAGATACAGGGCAGAATTTCCTCAATAACACTTCTGTTCTTAAATGGCAAATCTGATTATCAGCCTTCAATAATTTTACACTCTTTTAAGATAAAACTTAGCTTAGAGATAGAAAGCGAAATAATCAGTTCTGGCAAAGAGATAATGAGTGAGATTAGTGCACTAAAAATATATACTTGGAAAACACTAAACTTAACACAGAATGGTGTTTACCGAATGGGGTAAATACCAAGTTAATGAATAGATTAGATTAAATACTAGAATTAAAATATTGTAAAGTGATGTGAAGAACGATTTGATTAATGAGGTATAACAAGTCAGGTGCGGCAATGATGGATAATACAGGCTTAAGTTCAAACAAAGCAAGAAATCGCAAATAACAAAATAGATCAGCGTAAAGACTGTCGTGATAATCAAGAGAACGAAGTTGTTATGAAGTGTGCCACAGTTATTTCCATAAATATGTAGACTTACTCTATTTGGAAAGTAGAACAACTACCCCTAACATCCTTATGTAATTTTTGCAAATTAATAAGCTCTCCCCGGCTGACTACTAATCTAGATTCTAACTCTTTCAAGTTACTTAATTCGGTGTGTAATTTTAAAAAATCATTTACGCAGCAATAATTCACTTAGTTTATTTAAGTAATGAATTGCTGCTTGCCTTGACCAGCGGAATAAATGCATCGCGCACTGCGTTTCGTACTCTTGGATTTCTAGATATTTCCACAAAAAGTGGTGTTAGGTAAGGGACTGGCGATCACGAAGCATTGAACATGCACTCGATTCTGACTGCAAAATGAGTAGTAGAATTTCATGATAATCTCTGGCATTATGTGGATGTATTGCTGTCACATTAATGCATGGTAATTTGATGTAGATGATAATCGTTTAAGGATGTGACGACAATAAAAGTTGATAGAGCATCATTTCGTAGAAGTAGCGACGACAATCGTGCAAACCAGAGTAACTGGGAAAAAGGGAGAAGGTGTGGAAGAAGATTTGAGGCTGTAGCTATGGTAACATTGACCTCCCAGTGGGCCGCCAGCAGCTCGCTGGACCACATGCACCACAGCGCGCCGTCACTGCTCCCTTTTTTGAACCTTTAGCAGAGTTCGGCCAACGGCCCGACCTACAGGCGCCTTCCTCTCCATTTCCTGGCTACTTGTTTTTCACCCAGATAATTAACACTTTTAACCCATTTTTTTTTTGGTCTTTTATTTTTACCATAATCAAGCCACTGTGAAATTGATTTCCGATTTGTGTAATAAGCATTGTTTTATGGCTTATTTTATAGAAAATGGTACTGCTTGCCAACGTCTTTTAAACATTCTGTTGAAAGAAAGAGTTAAAATTGTTCTCGCAAATGGAAGGAACTAAAGGGGCAAGTTGCTATAATGTAGTGCGGAAATCAACTACAGCTCAGAAACACGTTCTTGCGAGTTCAAAACTAATTCAAAATCATTTAAAAATCGTAATCTATTCAACAATGTTGTTGATTTTCTTTAGACTTAATTGCAAGAGTTCACAATTTTCCATTGGGACTTAATACTGTACTTAAACTGTATTTAGTGGCGGAAAAGTCCTGAAGGATTAGAAGGAAACCTATGTAATTTCCCAAAGGTCCTCCCAAAAATAAATTTTCAGCAATGGAATTCGTTTCAGTATAAAAACAAGAGCAAAATAAAGACCGGCACAAATTACTAAATAACAATACACAAATGTGATTTTTATATTTTTCTTACCCAGTCATTAAGAAGTCATTTTTGTTACACAGCTCAAACAGATCAAATTTTCTAATTAAAGACTTAAATATTATTGATTATAGCAAAATTAAAATTAATATAAGGATCTGTTAATAGGTCAATATAAATAAGCGTTATTTTTTTTTTGTTTTAATTGTAACAAATAATTATACATCACGATCTAACTTGGGCAGTTAAACAATGGACAGGCTAGGGGCAATGTCCAAAAACAGAAGAATGGGGTAACATCATTTGTAACTTTGCCAACAGAAAATATAAGTGAAAGTGGAATTAACTAAATAAATAACCAGCCTGTTGGCCATTAAATTTAATGCTCGTTAAATTACTTGAATAGACAAATTATTGTCTGTCTGCTCTTCAATTCAATGACCTAAAGACCGACATTAAGAGGTTTTTTGTTATTACAATGAAGGAGTGATCGGAACCTCTGGAACAGCACACAGATCTAAAACATCTGTGATACTATTTTCGTCCTCTCGTCGAGGACATTGTTCACACAGCCTTTTTGATAAGGCTGAAATTTTTCTACTATAAAAAACAAAACAAGGTGAAACTTCAATTGGGTCTTCGGGAAATAATCTAATAAACGGAGACACCAACAACAGGGATATTTTGTGTCAATTCTGAAATCTGCAGGGAGTTCAAAAAGTATTGCAATAAAAAGACAGACAAATTAAATTTTTTTCTATCTATTAATTCCAGTCTTAGTAAAACTTCAAGCATTTTTTTGAAGAGATATTTGTTTTTGTACAAAAACAGAAGATCACTTCGTTTTAAAGAACAATAACAAAGTTGTTTTTTTTATTTCCTCTCTGCAATAACTGTTCCGAATCTCCGAAATAAGCTTACTTTAATTTATTTAACAAATTTAATTCCAGTTCTTGCCAGAATTTACTTAAAAATGCAGTAAATATTCGAACATCATAAGATACACAACTTTTCTTTAAATTAAGTTAACCAAGAATTATCTCTTAGTGCAATTCAAAAACTCTTACTTCAGCAAAGCTGTTCTTTCTGTACCTCAGCGATGTGGGAAAGCACTCGGTGAGATGCAGCTTCACTCTATTTAATTAAACCTCATCGCGAACCGTATGCAACGGTATGAATTGTTATTGATAATGAATGAAAAACATGAGTCTCAAATATTAAAGTGCGAAACATTTTTGCTACAATGTGTCTCGCAACCCCAGGTGTGCGTGAAATTAAAATTAAAAACTACTAATTTAGAGAATTTGAAGAAGCCCAACTTCTTCGTTTGAAAGTTTTTTTGTGCTTACATTGCATGGGAGAACAACCCTTTTCTTGTTAAGAAATACTGAAATCAATTTCGAAAATCTAATAAAACAGTCAACAGGAGGGGCTACGTCGTACAAAGACATTTAAAGAGTAAATTTCTAAAACTCCTTTTGGTTCATTTTGTTTAGTGAAATAAATATGTTAACAAGCTAGCAGGATGTAGCTGGATAACATCTTTTACAATAAACATTGCCGGATATTCTAGCAACTGCCTTCCAAACTTCATATATTTAAATTAAACGACTTTAAATGTCTCCCATCAATATCAATACCAGAGTGGAGAAGACATCAGTTTGATGTCAAGTAGATAAAAAGTAAAAACACAGAACTAAGGTTAATCTAAGCGTTGGCTGGTAGTTAACCACAAACAGGATATACTAATAAAGAGATTGGGTATAATCGGACACAACGTTGTATGAAATGTGATACAGCAAGTGAAGAAGATTTTCAAGAATAACTTCTACAGCTTCCTCTACACCAGTAAAGAAGAGTTCAGCCTTCTTCTTCTTCAATTCTGGTTTTCTTCTTGCTATTTAGTAATTATCCACCAGTAAATGCAAATATCATCAACCAAATTTAAGTTACGAAGTGGTTATTCATTCATATTAAAAACTAAAAGAAAATTTGAAAACACTCGGAAGAATTCTGAGAGAAGAAGTTATCTACGGTTTGGACTTCGGCAAATCATTTTGAGGCAAACCTGCCGTCTATGATTAACTAGTAACTCTAGCAGAAGTAATTTAGAGAGAGTTTTTCCCATGACACGGCTGAACTAAACACCCAAAAAGACTGGCAAGTGTCGAAGTAAGCAGAAGCCTTATCGCTGCAATTAAAAGCTGTTAGTATAATGAAGCAATAGAACAAGTTAAAACCTAATTTTTTGTTTTTCTATAACTATATATAAGGGCTAACTTACAAGGAAGCTGCTATCACCCAAGCTCTTCAACAACTCAGATCAAGGAGCCCTTAAGGAGTATTAAAGATTAAGAAGTACTAAAACCCTTAACAAAAGTATTAAAGCAGGTGGTACTTTAAGATAGAGGACAATGTTCTATGTACTTGACATTTTGCTGATGATCATGATCAGCTGTTAATGGAATATCATTCGATAGCAAGGAATTTTAAGGAATAGCATTCGATGATGATCTTATACTTTGAGAAAGCTGTTTAGAAGAGTACACCGAAAGGTTCTTAGAAATGATTGAAAAAGAATATTTGAGAAAGATATAACTCATGAAATACTTCAAGGGAAAAAAAGTTGCATTAACATTCTTGACGCCATATTCTGCAAAACAAAAAAAAGTATGATTAAGAAGGCAGAAAAGAAGAATATATAGACGCTATTCTGTAGAGGAGTGAATCCTGGACCACCAAGAAAAAGAAGGAATAAAGTTGTTTGCCTTGGAAATCGACTTCTGATCTACAGTGCTGTAGTATTTCCAAGATTCAACTTGCACAAGACTGGAGAGCGGACTAATGTCCATAAAATAAATAAAACCTAGGTGATTATGCCTTCTAATGAAAATGGATGGTATGAGATGGCCGAGGAGGTAAACAATCTAAAGGAGAGGCTGATCAAAGAACCGCTGGTAAGATGGAGCAGAGGATATTAGCTAAAATGTCTTGGATATCACCACCATAATATGATTGTATAAATATATCTGGTGCGTTAGAAGGGCTGTAATCGTTGAATTTCGTAGTCCCTTTTTACTAGTGAATCTGAACACTTAATCATCTGTACAAGACCGTTCAGTAGAATAGTCTTGGGTAACACTTTCTCATAAAACAATCGTAAAATCACAATGAAATTATTTCAACTCAATGTGTCTCTCTCTCTAATATTCAGATCCATTACACCATATGTTTCAATGCTTTACATAACTTAAAATTTTATTAACCACATGTTAAAAAGTCACAAGCTACTGACTAATTATCCATTCAGAGGGCCTTTATTATTAACATTATCTATATATGTATATGGCTTTGGTAATGAAACTTCAACTTATGTTATAACGTAATTAAAGAGTATAAAGACAATAATAATAAGAAAACTATATAAAAGCTCTAAAATAACTCTAAAATAGTGAAATATCTAATTTTAAACAGCTTTATACAAAATGCAGCTCACAAAAATTTAGCCGAAGATAAAGAATAGGAAATATTTCAAATATAATATTTAGTTTACTATTGTTTTAAACCATTGTTTTACTTCATTGTAGCGTCGAAAATTGTTTGCTTTTAGATAAATTCCACAGGTGTATTGTCTTTATATTTATTTTAACTCTTAAAGAATTAAAATAAGTTTTACTTAAAAAATAAAATGAATCAAGTCATAGTCATTATTCCAAAATTAAAATGGCATAATAAAAAAATCATTCTTCGAAGTAACCCAAAAATATTTATCAGAATCCTTGGATTTTTGTTTTGTACAACGAAGTACTTAACAGTAAGCGAATTTAAAGAGTGCCCCAACCCTGAAGGACTTTTGGAGAAGGGCAATCCTACGTAAATCCACATTAGACAGGAAAAGTAATAAGTTTTCAAGAAAATAATGGATTAAACATGAAGTGTGGAAGAAGGTAATGGAATTAAAGTTGGGTTGGCCGTAATAACTGATAAAGGAGAAGGATAATTAGTCAAGGAAATCCTGAACAGAGAAGTCAGGAGGAAAAGAAAAAGAGGAGGACCCAAGATAAGGTGCATAATATATGTAAGAAGAGTAAACCAAAAGAAATCGGACGAGAAACATAGATTAAAAGAAAAGATTGGTATCAACCGACAGACCCATGCTTATGACGGAAGTTAAGCTTATTGCCTTGGTCCTTGTTTAAATTACTTCCTTTAGTTTCCCAACTCTAGCACAAGCTAAACTCGTTTCCTCCCTCGTACAACCCCATCCATCTCTGTGCATGTTTCTGATCCCTTTCACAAAGCATTTTGTACAAACAATGGCAATTTTTAATGTCGGTCAGAAATCTATATAATTCCTGAGGCACCAATACTGATATACTCAATGGAATTTGCAGAAACATGCACAATGTAACTATGTGGAAAACGTCATTTTAGCACTCCCTAAAACTACTTTGCTTACGATCTCATGTTGTAGTTGATTTAGGAAACCTACTATGTGTCTAAAATCCATGAAGCTGTGCTAATGCATATCCACATAAAGGGATCATGTTGTGGCTAGTAAATTTTCATACCTCCACTGCTGAGTTTTTGATTTTTGCACAGAATAGATTGGTTGATAACCAGTTCGTAACAATTTTTGCTCAACTTGTCATAAAGCACAGAATTGAGTTTATTTGACTCATATATTTTTGCGTAAATGAGATGAATAAAACGAAACAACTACGTATAATTAGTTGTAAAGCAAATGTATCCACGCATGATTTGTTAACAAAAAGTTTGACGAATAATGTGCGATATTCAATGATACATTTGTAACTCATTATTTGTTCAATTTCAACGGAATGTTACACTATTTTAATGGAGAACAACTTCTGTATTTACTACTAAAATTTGCTTCCCACTCAGAAAGGCGGACTAAAAAAGAACCATTTCTAAATCCAGCGAGTTAACATGGAAATTATATTGCTTTGATAAAACTGACCGACCACACATCCACTTTACCTTGCACATTCTTCACACTTCTGTTGCTGGAAGAGGTCAGTCATTCGACACACATTCCACCTGTTTCTTGTGATATCGCCTACTATGTGGTGCGCGATTAAGACATAGAATCATCTCCTAACCATTTAAGTTTTGGATCCTTATTAGTTCTCTTTCTTTGAGGTTGTGCATTCACAATGCACAATGCTAACTTCAGGCTTCTTGTCTCATCTACTTTATGCCCAACTTTCAGCCACCTCATGCCAGTCAACTACTTAGTAACGATCACATAATTTTTTTGTTTACCATTCAGTAATTTCCGGCCGGAGACTAAGTGATTTAAGTGGCTGTTTTCAGTTTCACGATTGTTGAGTTCAGTTCAGCCTAAGACGGGACCAAAATTAACTTATTTTATCGCCTAAATCATCTACTTATGCATGTTCAGATTCACCAACAGTATTCCTGATTACTATCTGAGCACATGCGCCTCCGATAATAAATGGTTTATCTAAAAAGAAAAGCCAACTACTAAGCTGGTGAGGTAGTCATCTTCGCAATCCCTAGCTTAAACAGATTTTTTAGTTTAACAAAATGAAAATGAATTTTCATTAAGGGGAGAAGAAGGGTAATGAAAACACCAAACAAAATGAAAGCAAAACAATATCAATTATTTATTTATTCGAATTTATTGGGTCATTCGTGTTAGTAAATATAGTGCTCTGTTATGGTAGAATAACGCCAATGAAGCCACGCCCTATTAGTGGGCACGGCCTTTCATGTTTACTTATTAATGTACATATGTGTGTCTGGGTTGGTGTGTACTTTTGTGCATGTCTACCTAAATATATATATATATATATATGTATGTACATTTTGTCTCAAAAATGAATGTAACATTTACAAAGAAGCCAAGAAATAAGAACATTATTAATTTGAGTGGTAAGAGTCTTTCTCAGGGGTGTAAAACTGGCCCACGAGGTAATTTTTTGTGGCACACGATGTTCTAAACTAAAAAATATGGTTATGAAGAAAATAGCGCTTAGGGGAGATCGAGGCAATAACGTAAACACCAATTCATTGTTGACCGTTTAACTACTGAAGACCAACATAAACATGGCCCAGTGTCTGTCCTGGTGGCCTGTATAAACGCGGTGACTATTTCCGGCGACGGTAAGAAACTCTCCGTGTTACGTAATGTAAACTGATCCCAATAGCGGAAACCTTTAAAAGAGCATTCTGGGTTGAGATGTTGTGGAACATACCTATCAAATCAAATTTCTAAATTTAAAGAGTCTTGCGTAAATCTTGCCTGTTGCACCTAATTGCTCGTCTTTTAAATGAGATTGACAATCCTTGATTTCTACTTTTCCAGTCTTTGTCACCTACTTTAATGGCCAGAGCTAAAGTAAACATCAAGGGTTGCCTTCATTTGGAAAAAGAAAAGTGTAATACAAGGGAAAAACATCGAATTGGCTTCCTTTTAGTCTACTTTTCTACAATTTCTGTCTCTTTCACCTACTTTTATGGCCGGGGCTAAAATAAACATCAAGGGTTGTCTTCATTTGAAAAATGTAATGTAAAATGCAGGGGAAATCACCGAATTGACTTCCTTTTCGTCTAGATTTCTACAATGTCTGTCTCTTTCACCTACTTTTATGGCCGGGGCTAAAATAAACATCAAGGGTTGTCTTCATTTAAAAATGTAATGTAAAATACAGGGAAAAACACCGAATTGACTTCCTTTTCGTCTAGATTTCTACAATTTCTGTCTCTGCCACCTGCTTTAATGGCCAGGGCTAAAATAAACATCAAGGGTTGCCTTCATTTGAAAAATGTAATGTAAAATGCAGGGGAAATCACCGAATTGACTTCCTTTTCGTCTAGATTTCTACAATTTCTGTCTCTTTCACCTACTTTTATGGCCGGGGCTAAAATAAACATCAAGGGTTGCCTTCATTTGAAAAATGTAATGTAAAATGCAGGGGAAATCACCGAATTGACTTCCTTTTCGTCTAGATGTCTACAATGTCTGTCTCTTTCACCTACTTTTATGGCCGGGGCTAAAATAAACATCAAGGGTTGCCTTCATTTGAAAAATGTAATGTAAAATGCCGGGGAAATCACCGAATTGACTTCCTTTTCGTCTAGATTTCTACAATGTCTGTCTCTTTCACCTACTTTTATGGCCGGGGCTAAAATAAACATCAAGGGTTGCCTTCATTTGAAAAATGTAATGTAAAATGCAGGGGAAATCACCGAATTGACTTCCTTTTCGTCTAGATTTCTACAATTTCTGTCTCTGCCACCTGCTTTAATGGCCAGGGCTAAAATAAACATCAAGGGTTGCCTTCATTTGAAAAATGTAATGTAAAATGCAGGGGAAATCACCGAATTGACTTCCTTTTCGTCTAGATTTCTACAATTTCTGTCTCTTTCACCTACTTTTATGGCCGGGGCTAAAATAAACATCAAGGGTTGCCTTCATTTGAAAAATGTAATGTAAAATGCAGGGGAAATCACCGAATTGACTTCCTTTTCGTCTAGATTTCTACAATGTCTGTCTCTTTCACCTACTTTTATGGCCGGGGCTAAAATAAACATCAAGGGTTGCCTTCATTTGAAAAATGTAATGTAAAATGCAGGGGAAATCACCGAATTGACTTCCTTTTCGTCTAGATTTCTACAATGTCTGTCTCTTTCACCTACTTTTATGGCCGGGGCTAAAATAAACATCAAGGGTTGTCTTCATTTAAAAATGTAATGTAAAATGCAGGGGAAATCACCGAATTGACTTCCTTTTCGTCTAGATTTCTACAATTTCTGTCTCTTTCACCTACTTTTATGGCCGGGGCTAAAATAAACATCAAGGGTTGCCTTCATTTGAAAAATGTAATGTAAAATGCAGGGGAAATCACCGAATTGACTTCCTTTTCGTCTAGATTTCTACAATTTCTGTCTCTTTCACCTACTTTTATGGCCGGGGCTAAAATAAACATCAAGGGTTGCCTTCATTTGAAAAATGTAATGTAAAATGCAGGGGAAATCACCGAATTGACTTCCTTTTCGTCTAGATGTCTACAATGTCTGTCTCTTTCACCTACTTTTATGGCCGGGGCTAAAATAAACATCAAGGGTTGCCTTCATTTGAAAAATGTAATGTAAAATGCAGGGGAAATCACCGAATTGACTTCCTTTTCGTCTAGATTTCTACAATGTCTGTCTCTTTCACCTACTTTTATGGCCGGGGCTAAAATAAACATCAAGGGTTGTCTTCATTTAAAAATGTAATGTAAAATACAGGGAAAAACACCGAATTGACTTCCTTTTCGTCTAGATTTCTACAATTTCTGTCTCTGCCACCTGCTTTAATGGCCAGGGCTAAAATAAACATCAAGGGTTGCCTTCATTTGAAAAATGTAATGTAAAATGCAGGGGAAATCACCGAATTGACTTCCTTTTCGTCTAGATTTCTACAATTTCTGTCTCTTTCACCTACTTTTATGGCCGGGGCTAAAATAAACATCAAGGGTTGCCTTCATTTGAAAAATGTAATGTAAAATGCAGGGGAAATCACCGAATTGACTTCCTTTTCGTCTAGATGTCTACAATGTCTGTCTCTTTCACCTACTTTTATGGCCGGGGCTAAAATAAATATCAAGGGTTGCCTTCATTTGAAAAATGTAATGTAAAATGCAGGGGAAATCACCGAATTGACTTCCTTTTCGTCTAGATTTCTACAATGTCTGTCTCTTTCACCTACTTTTATGGCCGGGGCTAAAATAAACATCAAGGGTTGCCTTCATTTGAAAAATGTAATGTAAAATGCAGGGGAAATCACCGAATTGACTTCCTTTTCGTCTAGATTTCTACAATTTCTGTCTCTGCCACCTGCTTTAATGGCCAGGGCTAAAATAAACATCAAGGGTTGCCTTCATTTGAAAAATGTAATGTAAAATGCAGGGGAAATCACCGAATTGACTTCCTTTTCGTCTAGATTTCTACAATGTCTGTCTCTTTCACCTACTTTTATGGCCGGGGCTAAAATAAACATCAAGGGTTGCCTTCATTTGAAAAATGTAATGTAAAATGCAGGGGAAATCACCGAATTGACTTCCTTTTCGTCTAGATTTCTACAATGTCTGTCTCTTTCACCTACTTTTATGGCCGGGGCTAAAATAAACATCAAGGGTTGTCTTCATTTAAAAATGTAATGTAAAATGCAGGGGAAATCACCGAATTGACTTCCTTTTCGTCTAGATTTCTACAATTTCTGTCTCTTTCACCTACTTTTATGGCCGGGGCTAAAATAAACATCAAGGGTTGCCTTCATTTGAAAAATGTAATGTAAAATGCAGGGGAAATCACCGAATTGACTTCCTTTTCGTCTAGATTTCTACAATGTCTGTCTCTTTCACCTACTTTTATGGCCGGGGCTAAAATAAACATCAAGGGTTGTCTTCATTTAAAAATGTAATGTAAAATGCAGGGGAAATCACCGAATTGACTTCCTTTTCGTCTAGATTTCTACAATTTCTGTCTCTTTCACCTACTTTAATGGCCAGGGCTAAAATAAACATCAAGGGTTGCCTTCATTTGAAAAATGTAATGTAAAATACATGGAAAAACACCGAATTGCCTTCCTTTTCGTCTAGATTTCTACAATTTCTGTCTCTTTCACCTACTTTAATGGCCAGAGCTAAAGTAAACATCGAGGGTTGCCTTTATTTGGAAAATGAAAGGTAAACACACCGAATTGGCTTCCTGTTTGTCTAGATTTCTAGAGTATTATGGGTTGCGATGTTATGAATCATACCTATGAAATCTACAAATTTGTAAATGCGATGTGGCCTGCGTGAATCTTGCCTATTGCACCAAATGGGCCGCGTTTTAATTGAGGTGTGTCTAGTGCTGCACGAGAAACGAGACAGATCTCGGTCTCGGTCTCGGTTTTTCAAATATTAATTTTTAGCTACAAAATTATAAAATTGTGTTCTTTATTAATAAATAATCATTACGGGTATTGAATTAATTATTAAAAGATACGATTTTATTATATATGTTCAATATTACTACATCTATTTGACTTCGAATTACATAAGTAAAGTAAGCAAAGTAAAGTAATCGCCTATTTTTTCAGGCGGGGCTTTACGTCCAACTACCAATTAGGTGTCGCGGACGGAGGCAACTAGCAAACATACTTTACTGTAAATTTCTCATATTAACCATTAAATAAAATCCAAGGCCTAAGACCGGGAATCGAACCCAGTACCACAATACACATTAGCTTCGCAGGTCTCGCACCGCTCGGCTACCGTGGCGGCCCCCTTCGAATTACATAATTTTTACATAAATTCACTAAATTTCACTATTCATATCATTCATTCATTCAAATTCATAAATTTCACTATTAATAATCTAATACTTTGTACTTTGATATTATTTGAAATATATTTTAGAATTAGTGAATTTGAAAAAAAAGACTATCTATGCACCTAAAAAATATTGCCACAAATTTTCGTTTTTAAGATACACTTTGCCCAAGCATCGATACATAAAAGAGCTTTTACTGAGTCAGAAGTTAGAGAAGATCTTCTATTGGTCATTATCATCGCAGCTTGCGAAAATAATCTTTCCGATGGCACTGAAGTTGCACAGATACTAAAAATATCTTTCGCCATTCTAGACAAATTTTTGAAGGAATTCTTAAGTGTTTTCCACCATTCTAAAATGTCAACGTCTACTGGTGCTTGGTCTAATTTGGTGTAATTAATTATTTCTGTCTTCCATGCTTCGGTGATATTTGCTGATTTTTGAGCAAATGGTGCAAAAATATTGATGCAGTCGTCGTCGTCGTCAAAAGGTGAATCATCATATTCTTTATCTTCACCAACAGCCATAACTAATGGAGCGGGAAGTTTGTTGGGAGGTGTATTTTTTATTTCACGAATCGACTTGTTGTAGCAGGCAGATATGTTATTTGGGTCTTTCATTTGGCGCGTTTTTAACATCTTTTTGAAATTATATAAAGATATATAACAGTAATAGTAATATATGATGCATTGAAGTGTAAGTAGTTGTCTTCTTTTACACACATTTTCATTACCAATATATATATTAAAATAATTATTAGAAAATAATAACATTTTTTGAAAAGATTATTAATAGCAAACCGCTTTTAATACTTAAACAAAAATTCAAAAAACCGAGACCGAGATATCTCGACGAGACCGAGACCGAGACCGAGATCGAGACTGCACAAAGTCTCGCCTCGTCTCGGTCTCGTGCAGCACTAACCTGGTCTATCTATTTTGTTTGCTACAGTTAAATAACATGTTTATCTGCTGGAGCCAGCAGAAGATACAGCTAACTTAGAATTGATGATGCTGTCTTTCCATTAATCTTACTAGTTGAGACTTGATTGGTGTATATACTGACGCCGTCTTCATCACCGGTCTGACAGGAGAATGAATACCTGTTTGTTATGTATGTACACTATATTAACAAATTTTACACAATAATAAAACTAATGTTAGTGATTATACAATATTGCCACGATATAGTTGGCAACCCTACTACAAATTAGTCCTTGAGTTAAGTTATTATTTCCACTAATTCTATAAATACAATGACACATTTCAAAAACAGCTGTTCGTGCAGGAATATTACATTGCAGCTGTATCTGTAGAATAATGAATAAATGCCAATATAATACACTCTCTCGGCGTGTAGAAATGAAAATTAATTTCATGCTATAAATATATAATATTTGGTAAAGGAAGTTCCTAATTAAGTTACAATGAAATAGAAATGTGAGAACACAGTGTTGGGTCACAATATCTATTGGGCCAAGAAATATTGGAACCATTATAGAAATTGAGATATACAATGAGTTCTTTTCTCCTACTGCATTGTTAGATTTTAGAAGTAATTCAGTTAGAAAAACTAAATTATTTTCAAATATATCCTGCTTGTGAGTAAAGTAGTTTCGAAATACGAACATAGAAGTCGGAACAACAATAATAGCATTTCCTCTTCGAGAAGCTAGAGTACAAAAGGAAACGCTTTATTTACTCAATAGGAAATACCAAACGGACGTAACAATTGAATTGAAAACGGTCACGAGGCAAATTTATGTGTAACTTTACACTCAAAACACTTCTGGGATAAGGCTATTACAGAATAGTTAATATTCTGGTAGAATAGTTTACGTAGATTTGGTTACTGTCCAATTGTAATAACTAATCAAACTAATTTACAAGGGATATTGACGTCACTAAGTTCTCTCTCTCTTTCTAGAGGTGCTCCTCCATTTTCTTGCATTTCTTCCCAAATTTCCCTCTGAAGGTAACCTGTTTAATGCGATAAATATTTATATTAGATAATCTTGCATTAAAATTAAAAATGATAATTTACGTGTCTAGATGGAAGTAGTGAAGAAGCACTCCTTTGTTAGTTTTCCAGTTGTCCGTTAAGTAAACTTCTCATATGAATTAGGCAAGAATGCTTCTGAATAAGAAATTAGCCAGCAACAGTAAAGGATAAGATCAAAGCCTAGCTGCTGTTCTTCGAGTCACAATGGCAGCTAAGAATTGATAGCTCCTGTGAACGAAATCAACAGAAATCGATAAAAGTATTAAGATCTAAGATTTGGGAAGAAGGATAGTGGTTATGCTATAGGCTAGTGCACTGAACTTTAAAAGATCCCGAGTTCAAGTATTGCGTGCTCTTAGATTTCTCGCTTCCCAGGAGCCTCTTATCCAGTGGTAATGGACAGTGTTATCTGTAACGAGAGGAAATCTTCTATTGGCTGGCAGTGTAATGAAGAAGAATCGGTTCTTGAAGTTCTTTTTTTTATGTAAACAAAGAGCTGAATGCGTCCAACGACTTGCGACTTGAAATTCTGTACCACTCGTGAATCAGAACGACAAAAGTAATGGATTAAGTCAAGGCATTTGAGGGTTGGGCAAATAAATTCTAAAAAAAATTCTGCCACAGTGTACGAGCAATAGATGTTATGGGTTAACTGTTAACAGTGATCAACAGATGGATATTTCATTATTATTGTATGGGAAATCGAATTGGAACACTTGTTGAACATTAGGGAAAGTTATAACCGCAATTATGGAGTTCACTTGATTACAAGAACAGATCAAAGTTTTTTTCCTTGAACTGTTGAATTATAAACCGCAGTTATTTTAAGAAATCACATGATTTGTAAACTCTATTTACAAAAAATAAAAAAATAAAATCGACTTAATTACTATCATTGTTTTTCCAGTTGAAACAGAAATATTATCAAAACACGCAAGTTAGAATACTTATTTATTCTCCTTGAAAAATCACTAACAAAAATTTCTATTCCTGCTTTTTTTATGTGTCCCAACTGCAAAAGAAAAATCCAAAATTGAATGTCGGTTTTCAATTAAGCAAATGGAAAAAGAGACGCTTATCTTTTAAAGAAAAGCCAGGAAGCAGAAACATGGTGAAGGTTTGTATTAACAAAAACAAAAAGAAGGTATTTAATCCAAATAGAACTCCAAGTGGTTTTGAGTGTACACCAGTTATATCCAAAAATGTATTCTTCTAGACATGGAAATGATTTCTGGAGGCGAAACTGACAACTGTTTCAGAATTCCAAACTAGGAATTAAGACATCGGGCGAAGAGAAATACCATCATCATTCCACGAAGTAGTTTGGTGTGGCCAAGTCGTGACGATTGACAAAAAAAGAGGGCTACAGAAAATTGTCTAGTGAAGGTGAAAGGGGATGCCGCAGAAGACCAAGGAAGAAATGGAAGGATGATTATGATAGCAGCACTGATGAGCAGAGGTTTACGGAGAAGAGAATTGGCAAGGCGGTAAATAATTATTGGAGGCAACTTTTTCTTTTATGAGCTACAAGATGGATTATTAAATGGAGTCAAACCGTTTGAAAAAATAAAAACTCCAAATGCAAGGAGGTATGTGGAGTTTTAATAATGTAAACGGAGCAAAAATATACATAATATACATATATATAGAGGGAGAAATAGGCCTGATTAGTCACGTGTATTCCCTTGATCAATAATGTGCATGCCTCGTGCAAATTTATATGAATATTTATATTCACCTTGCCCAGTTATTTACAATATTAAATTCTTTTATTAAAGCATTTTGCTAATGAGTTTAAATAATTCCATTATTTTTAATAATATTAAGAAAAAATCTTTCTAATGAAAGCATGCAGTGTAAATTGAAATATATTAAAGCAAATCCGTTATAGACTTCCCGTTAATTCAATTTCCAGGTTTCTGAAAACTTCATATGTTCACTAAAAGTTAATTATTGACTTTATTTGGATTAAATGTAAAAAAATGATAGAAGCGTAATGTCCCAGATAATCAATTTAATTCGATGAATGCAAAACAGTACTTTAAAATTAACACTTTAAAAATTTAAAATAAAAAAATCATCACTCTTCCCCCAAAAACTGTTATAAAATAAATTTTGAACTAAAAATTAAAAACACTTAAATATTAAAAAATGTTACTATTGAATCTTAATAATTTAAAAGAAATTTATTGCTAAGAAAATATACGTATGTAAAGCATTGAAGGGGTAAAAATGGGGCTGAAGATCACAATATGAGCATGATCTAGTTGGAATTTAATAATACAACCTTTTGTCTCCCGGAGGAGTTTAATGCCCAGCGGTTGTACACATATAATTAATGTCATATAACAATTTCAGTAAACAGTCACCTGGCACGATTTCTGTATTATCTGATCAGGCGGTATGGTGCCCATTAATAAATTATTGCATTGTTCACTACAATATAATTCCATTATAATTTAACAACTCATTAAATGGAATGAAGACTGACAACCTTCTGAAATTAATTTCCAAGGTGCACTAATAGCAAAGCTGGATTCGATCTAAAGAAAATTACCCTGTGTACTCCGTTTAAAATCATTACAGACTATCTCACCCGGTCTATAACCACAAAAATTTGGCCTAAAACTAGAAAGAAGAGTGAAGCTTCCAAAATTCTAGAAGTACAAAGCAGAAATCTAGATTTGGAGCTGGTTAATACCAGCCAACGAAACCACAAAGCCAAGATATGAGAAGAAATGACTACAGAGCGTGTCTTCAGAAGCATAACTTTCGGAGGTGCCGAAGAGGACACCCCTAAATGTAAAGCTAAAGTTTAGAGGGTTGCAAAACGTAACACGTCAGGAATGTCTGTTTGGCGTTGATTAAAAAACATTTTTCAAAGAAGGAAAACAAAGACTGATATATAAAGACTGCTTTTGCATATCGCACATTTCACTCAAATAACCTATAATCAAGTTACTAGTCAATCATTACATTAGGTCATTTTTATTTTCGGAGCTGATTATTCTCTTCTAGAAAATATTTAAAAAAATAAAATTGACAATAATTTTGTTATCAACGTCACTATACAGACAACAAAGTTAGCAGATGTGGTTTACAAATTCAAACTCAAGTTTAAAATACCAAATTTGTTGCAGGAAACGAGGGTAACTTTAGGGTACCATCGAATTACAATGGCGATTCAAAGATATTTTGCAAGTAAGAGCTACAAGTAAAGAACAAAATGAAAATTGTAACCAAGAATCTCGCGAGGCAGCAAATTATTTAAGCGACAATAATTGCTTTAGTAAAAGAAAACTGAAAGTCTACAGATCATGAACACCTAACAAATTCAAAAGGCGTTTTCAAGAAGATTGAAATTCATTTAATTAAGAGGAAACATTTTGGAAAAACTTCAATGTGAAATAGAATACTGAATATAAAGAAGTGGATTCAGATACGCAGATGGAGTTAATTGATTTGAGATGGATTAACAGTCACTACCTGTTCGGTATTGTGATAATGTTTGAAGTGCAAAAAAAAAAAACAGAACGTGAAAAAGAGGAGCAGATTATCAAAAAAATAGGTCATACATGAAAGGTGAAAGAGATAAAAACTGGGAAAGTACCATCAGAGAGAAGGTGATAAGAGATGTTAAAAATAGAATGTGGTACACAGCGTGGAATGGTAATCAAAGCATGCTGTGCATGTGTTAATAGGACGTGAGCGAAGATCAAGTAAGCATGTGGGGAGATTCTTGGCCGAGTTCCGTGCCGTAACATTTGTGAACGAACCAAGGGAGATGAGTGAGAATAATAACATGTTTCCAGCATTGGGTACCACCCGTCTAGGTCCTCAATACAAGGATACAACATTCTGGGACACCCTGTTAGATTCCAGCACTCATAAACAACATTATGACTTTAAAGTAACAAAAAAATTGGTTTGATCACTTTGCTCGACTATCTTTTACTGCTGTTATTCTCGAAAGTTTTAACTCACAAATTTTCGTTTTCTGAACGTGTAAATGTAAAGACTGAAGTTTGCTGAAAAACTTAGGCGCCAATATTTGAGAAAATGAACAATCCGTTGAATAAAGCGTCACTTCCACCTGAAAAAGTTCCTATTAACTCAATGAAAGCAACACATTTAACTTACAGTACCCAAAAGGCAAGACAGTATTATACTGAAAATAGGCACTTTTGAGGGAGGTCTAACTACTAACTTTACAGAACGTGTCTTTAAACGACTTTTAAGATAATTTCTTAAACAACTTAATTATTTTATTTATAAAATTTAATTTATAAAAAAAAAAAAAACGATCGAAACTCAACCTACATAACAAAAGACTCTTATACCTGCTCTTACTGCGACCTATTTGGTCATACGGCATCGAAGTATGGAGATCGACTAAACGTTCCAACTCTCTACGCCTTCAGACATTACAGTCAAAAATACTTCGAAAACTAGTAAATGTTCCGTTCTATGTATCTAACCTCACCATCCATAATGACCTCAAAATCCCTTTCCTTAAAGATCTTGCTAAAACTCATTTCTTAAAATTTCATTCCTCTACCGCAGCTCATCCTAAGCCTCTCATAGAACACTTATCTTCTTCCACATTACCAGGTAATCCTCCAAAGAGACTGAAGAGAAGATGGCCTCGCGATCTGCTCTCATCATATGAGCAGTATAGCAAGAGCACGTTAATGGAGTGACAGTATTCATGACATTGTTATCTTTATCACATTTGCTTGTTCCAATAAAAGTTTTAAAAAAATATTATTTTGAGTAAAGTGGTGCTTTCTACAATAGACTACTTGGTCCAAAACTTTACTACGGTGATAACATTTTTTTGAAGTTATGCAAAATATCAAATTTGAACGATCTGCGGATATTTGTATTTTGATGGATACGTAGACACACAATTACTAATTTTTAAAAAACCATTACTCCTAGTTAGAGGACTTTAAAACTAGTATTTCTGGCTAAACTACAAAATGCAAGATCTGCGCATGATTACAATACCTTCTCCTTACTATAGTAGAACAAAACATAAAAAAACTTAAGTAAAACAAATGGCCATACCTTTTCCTGGAGTCATGGTGTTGTGCGGCAGCTGGCGGGGGAAGACGTACGTCCCGCAGGCCGGCCTGACACGAACTGAAAAAACAACACTCTTCAGACATCATGACAAACTGTTTCATCATCATTATCTGTCAGTGATCATTCAACACCAACACCAGCACCGCATCACCAAACACCGCCTCAGTGTTCGCTTCTGAAAGCAAATTCGCCACCCATTAGTTTTGCAACGTTTTTCATACCGGATCTGATTTTATTGTTATTTTGTAACTAAAAATACTTTTTTACAAACAAAAATCGCGAATTTATGCGAGAATCATGGAAGTAGGTAAATCAAATTGGTATTCAAAGTGGCATTTCTTTAAAATGATTTTAATACACGATTATTTTTTTTTTATTATGAGTCGGAGAAAACATAATGCAGCAATAAACTAAGAAAAAAATCGTTAACAGGTATCGTAAAACCACGTGAAACTCGCACAAACTAGCGAAACACAAATTTTACTGCACGAAAGGAAATAGTTTTGAATAGTTTATGAAATGAAAAGCTCAACAGTTAGTTTTAAAGAAACAAAAAAAGTTAATTTAAAATCAAATTAAATGAACAAAAAAGAAAAAAACGCAAACAGTAAATCAACAAAATTAAAACAGTGAAAACGAGGATTTAAAAAATAAAAAATGATAATTACAATACTGAGGCGATTTTAGCGGTGGTTTAGTGAACTATATCTAAAAGTTTAGTGTTGTTAGGATCATCAAGACAGACAGCATCATTCTTTTATGATTGGCTCTCTCGCTCGCTCTGTGCATCATCCACACATACACTCACAGCCACTCAGGGTACGCAAAGGCTATATCATCACACACACACACACACACACACACACACACACACACACACACACACACACACACACACATCACTGTGACATTTCTA
The DNA here is from genome assembly GCF_049639745.1 of Rhodnius prolixus. Lineage (NCBI taxonomy): Eukaryota > Metazoa > Arthropoda > Insecta > Hemiptera > Reduviidae > Rhodnius > Rhodnius prolixus. The sequence goes on along the minus strand of NW_027411614.1, from coordinate 37,801,937 downwards.
ACTGTGCGGGGGGTGATGGTGTAGCAAACGATGACTCAAGGAGCAGATGCCGCAATCCAATAGGTATAATAACTAGAAGTGAACTGTGCTACTAATAACGATTATGGATTATTACATTAGTTGCAAGTAGAAGACGCGGGCTAGTGCAGAGTACAAACAAATTACTCCAAGCGTCCAGCAGTAGATCCAAATCAATCCAGTTAGTACACTATATAATTGCAGCTTTGCTCCACAAATCCACGAGAACTGTACTATTATTCATGTAACTGCAGTTTGCACAGAAAGTTAATAATAAATGAAATAAATCATTTGCTTAAACGTTATTAACTATAATAATAAATGTAGTGGCGTAGTTTCCCGTTTTAGGCTCCAAGGCTCCAAGGCAGAGACATTTTTTAAAAAAGGAAACATTTCTTTTATTAAAACCAACATTTCACCATAAAAGTGTAGTTTTAATAAGATTAATCTGAATTATGAGTCCGACGAATAAACGATGCCTGAACATTGTTCAAGAACTACATAAAGGCGGCGGGCGCTTGTTGTAGCCTTCTGCACTTGCGTAATTGTCCACTGCAGTTATGATTATTATTTGATAGTTTTCAAAATCTCATCGAAGAGATGAGATGCACTTTAATCACAGATATAAAAAAAACTTCAATTAATTTAATTACTGCCCAGTATCTGGACAATAAAACATTCGTTCCGTCAATTTTGGGGAAATTGACCCTTTCTGGACTATATAATTAAAATTAGTTCTTATTGAACTATTGAACCAATTACTGTGAATGAAAGAGATCTTGGCTTTAAATGAAAAAGAAAATTTAACTGATACTTACAATAGAATCTCCGTCATTTTTCTCTTACTAACAAAAAAAAGAGTAAAATCTAAAATATCTACTCAGTATCTCATTTTATGTTGCTCATTGGGAAATTTGCACGTCATTTACGAAACTATTAGCAAGAATTTCCGCCATTAAAATGTTATTAAAATTTTTCTGCTCTACTAAATAAAAATTTTACAAGAAATTTTCCCCCAAAAAAGAAACGGACAATTTCTGTATTTTTTGGACACAACAGAGGATACGACCAAAATTCGGAGGAGGAAAAATTTTAATGATTCAAAATTGAAGATTTAACCCAGCTACACACTCTCCTGGATATAATAATCACTCTACACTAGTTCCAATACTTTTTAAAATTCTCAAATAACTATAAAACTATACCTAATCTATTGCTGTTTTTTATTCGTGTATAATGTAGCTTAACGAAATACTGAATCATAGGTCAGACAATTTGTAGAAATAAATCTTATTTTCGTCGCAAGAAATAATTCTTTTGATGAAACGAAAATCATTCGGGGAAGGGTTCAACTGCGTTCAAGCAGGCGAGCTGAAAAGTTGGGACATAACTTGTGGAAGATTGCTTCGGCAGCTGCTGGAAATCATGAAGGTGCCCCCAAGTACGAGGGTCGTTTGAAAAGTCCGTGCAAAAATAAAAACTACTTAATTTTTTGGGGTAAACCTTTTTTATTTTTCAACATAGTCTCCTTTTACGCTTATACACTTCGTCCAACGCTGCTCTAGTTTGTTGATCCCTTCCGAATAATAGGATTTGTCCAAGTCTGAAAAATAGCCATTCGTTTCTGCAATCACCTCCTCGATTGAATAAAATCTTTTTCCTGCCAGCCATTTCTTCATATTGGGGAACAAATAGTAGTCCGAGGGAGCCAAGTCTGGAGAATAGGGGGGATGTGAAACGAGTTGGAACCCTGTTTCCATTAATTTTGCGACCACAACTGCTGAGGTGTGAGCTGGTGCGTTGTCGTGATGGAAAAGGACTTTTTTGTGGGCCAATCGTGGGCGTTTTTCTTGCAGCTCGGTTTTCAAACGGTCCGATAATGATGCACCTGTAATAGTTTTACCCTTTTCCAGATAGTCGATGAGGATTATTCCTTGCGAATCCCAAAAGACAGTCGCCATAATCTTTCCGGCCGAAGGAACGGTCTTCGCTTGTTTTGGCGCAGATTCCCCCTTGGTAACCCATTGTTTAGATTTTCATTGGTCTCAGGAGTGTAGTGATGTATCCATGTTTCATCCACAGTGACGAAACGACGCTTAAAGTCCTGCGGATTCTTCTGGAACAGCTGCAAACCGTCCTTGCAACACTTCACACGATTTCGTTTTTGGTCAAGCGTGAGCAATCGCGGCACCCATCTTGCGGATAGCTTTGTCATGTCCAAATGTTGATGCAAAATATTATGTATCCGTTCATTCGAGATGCCCACAGCACTAGCAATCTCACGCACCTTCACTCTTCTGTCATCCATCACCATATCATGGATTTTATCAATGATTTCTGGAGTAGTAACCTCAACAGGGCGTCCAGGACGTTCAGCGTCACTTGTGCCCATATGGCCACTACGAAAATTTTGAAACCACTTATAAACTGTTCTAATCGAAGGTGCAGAGACACCATAATGTTTATCAAGCTTCTCTTTAGTCTCCTGAGGCGTTTTGCCTTTCATAAAGTAGTGTTTAATCAACACACGAAATTCTTTTTCGTCCATTTTTTGAAAATCACTCGACTTCCTCGATTCAAACGAATGCCAAACACAAAGAAATAGACCGATCTGGCTGAAACTTGGTGTGTGTTCTTCCAAGAGATGCTACTAACTAAACATAACCTGGATACGCGCCAGTAGTGCTATCTCTCTGACTTTGCACGCACTTTTCAAACGACCCTCGTATACGGTTGAATAAGATCAGTTTTCTGATTTTGCTTCTGTAGCTACCGTCTGCAGTGCTAGACGCGCCCTCGATCCAAGACCAACCTTACCATCTAGACCTCGTCAACACGCCTGATCAGACCCAAAAATTAAAAAAAAAAAAACCTCGCTTTATCATGAGCTGCATTTATTTTAATTGCATAGTTCTTTGCATGAGATTGCAGGGTTAACAATAAACAAAGAACGGTTAAAGATTAATGGAGGGGGAAAAAACCCGGAACAGACACTTTCGTCACACACGAAGTAATTCAGTTAGAACAAAAGTTCCAAAAGAGTGAATACAAACTGGTGAACGTAAAAAGATTGATGAAGCCAATGGATGTAGTCAGTGATGTGTTGCAATTATAGAGAGGGATGGAGGGAAAGGATCGCGAGGTCATTCGATCACCACGCCTTAAGACATCGCAAAGCCATGCCCCAAGCATTAATGTAAGTCAGCAAAGTAGCACAGTTGGCTGGACGATAATAGTGTACCAACAGGTCGAAGACCATTCTGCCTATAAAATTAGTCTGCTTTAAATTAGGAATTACCGCAAAATCGTAATATTTTGACAAAAAGAAAAGGGGACTGCAGTTCCAATCGACAGCTAAACTTAATTATTATTGATTGATAACATTAATTAAAATTATATAGTATTAATTAATCAATTAGTCAAATTTAAAGGAGTATATGTTAACCTAACCAACACTGGAACCAGAGAGACCCTGCTTCTCCTAAAGAGAAGCATTCTAACCTTATTTCCCTAAAGAATCTGGTAATGTTCTTTTTCCCAAAATTTAGCCAACAATGTTCTATATAAACGGGTGAAAACCTAAGTTCTGTCCTAGAATTACCTCAATCTCCTCCTAGAAGTATCCCTAATCAAATATTCCGAGAAAAATTTTGCAAATTAAAGTTACAGAACTATGTGCATAATTTACTCAAGTTTAAAGAAGGTCGTTTGAGTCGTTTTCTAGTTAATCTAAAAAAACTATTTTTGAAAAAATTGGTAAGTCCATTTAGTCCCCTACAGATTAATCACTTTTCCGCACCGGGAGGACCTCAAAAAAGAAATCTTCAAACTGGAAATCTCTTAATAGTAGAGAAGAGGAATTAAAACAAAAAACTGATGGTAAAAAGTTTTAGCCAGAAAGTAGCCACAATATAGAATTTTAAATTATCACGTAATCCCCCTGATGACCGTACTCGAACTGAGGATATAATAATAAATTTGGTGGATCCAGTCCAAAGTAACCATTCCAGTTTCCTTTTAATCAATCTCCAGCTTTCTGGAACGCTTCCAAAACTCCTTCTAACTAGAGGGATTATGGGGTAGCCCTTAAAGTTCCACTAAACTTCTACATTAGCATAAGTACAGCAGATTAGTAGTATTAGTATCTTAGCCAAAAATGCTAAAAACTTGTGATATATTAGACTTAGTCAATATCAACATTAAATGAACTCATTTCTGATCATGTAACTTGAATGATTTAAGAGTCCTGCATTAACATTCAACATATTTCTTTATTGTTAATAAAAGTTTGAATCTACAAAATGAATAACTTCAAAATTTGTGATCCCTGCGCAGTCAAAGAATTTTCTATCTCTTTTTATCAAATGATGACCGGTAACTTCCTTTCAAATTTAATTAGTTCTCATTCTACTTTTAACATTTCCTTTATTTTAAATGGCCCAAAAAACCAATAACAGATATTCACAATAACATCCAAAACATGTAGTTTACAATGAACTCCATGGATTAGACTTGGATGCATGCCTAGAGGGCAAAAAACGTTTCTCCAAGAATTTCACGGGAGATATTTGGAAACGTTGTTATTGAATACCGGTCTGTGAACCCATCAGTTCCCAAAACTAGCATACGCTTCATGAAATCCTAATTTCCAGGAGGGTGCCCTTAGGCGGGTTCTACCCGACAGAAAAGCCCTAACTCACAACTTTCACTTTCAATCTTCACAATGGTTACCTTTAAAGCTAGCAGACTGGTTTCAGTAGCTTTTTAAATCAATCACAGACAAGTTTATAAAAGTCATCACTTCGAATAATGAAATCTTTTGTTAGCATGTTAGTAGGTGGTAGAAAAGAACCAAAGAAGATTTATAAAAAAAATCCAAGGCAGGACCAATGTCCTCCAAAGAGATTCTGTAAATACGCGAGAAAAAAAATAGTCATTACTTAATCTATTTATTATTTGTTAACAATAAACCTGTGTATAATTGGTGAGATTATGTGGACACGTTATACATAATGATGATAATTTGAGAGATGACAATACCAGCAGCAGAGGAAAGCTACATTTAATATTCATTAGCTAATAGAATTAATAATGTTTGTACGTAACATTATGAGAGAAGAGAGACAGTGGCAGTGAGAGGAGAGGCATTATTTATGTCCTGTAAACCCTAACATACACACGGACATCATTCACATCACACTATGTAACCAGGTCATCAATAACTGGTTGAAACAATTAAAGATTAATACATTTTCAATTGGCATCATTAATGTATAGATACTAACATTGCATTAATTTTCATTTTCCATCAAAGTATTTTTATAATGGATCAGTTTTAAAATGTTATGAATTAATTCTGTCAAAATATTTCTGCGATGAAAGCTTCATGATGGTGAAAAATAAAAGAAAAGAAATCTCTAGTAGAAGTTTAGATAGTCTTTGACATTTATATGGTTCAGGAGTTCGAACATTCTCAGGACAAATGCTGGTCTAAATTGATCTAGCTTAAGTTAATCTTTGATTCGTTGGCGAGAGATGAGAGAGTTAGAAACCGTGATATTAATAAAATTAATCTTATTTTCTTCCTTCCCCTAGATTAAGGAGAGCTTTTTTAAATCTTAAAGCCATATTTCGACTGAATTAAGTACAAATTATTAAATTATACATAATGTTAAGAACATTTAGAGTCACTACGAACCTGCAGCCAAGCTGGTGCACTCAGCTCGACAAACGGTACCAAGAGTTCCTTCGTTTGGCTAAGGAAGAGGATATCCAAACCTTTATCGCGTCACCGGACATTATTGCCTGAGGGAAAGTGGCTGTCATGGAAATACACTCTCTCTGAGAGTGCGTTGGGAAGAGATTGGTGAGCTTGAAAAGGCTTCTGTTGTTGTTAGAAATCTGAAGCCGAATTCAGGATCAGTGTTTTCGTTAGCCTTTGGCCGAGAGTGTCCTTGAATTGATTGTAATTGTGCAGATTTTCCATTTTTAGTTTCATCTAAAGTGTCCATCCAATAAGTTTGTTCCTCTGTGAGCGTATATGTGCTTAGCCTAACTCAAAAATGAAAAATTTTTGAAATTTCAAATTTGATATTTTGAAACAGTACCATTATGGTAAAAAGAAAGACCAAATCAGCTAACCGAAAATCACTGAATTGATTTCTAAGTTTATTGCTTGCTACTTCAGCAACGATTGTTTTTAAGCTACATAAATTCCAAGTTGCGTATAAATCTATAACTTCAATTTGAAGCATTTACCTAGGAAGATACTTTTTAAGCTAACTCTAAGGAGAGAGGTGGGATTCAACATCCTTAAAAAGGGTCATTCAAGAGCAAAAGATACGGCTAACATGAATTTAATATCCAGTATAATTCTATATTTAAATAAAAAGGGAAGAGCGAAAATGCCAAATTATTGATTGAAGTTGTTACAGTTTTCGACGACTTTTGGGTAAATTGCATGAAGAGGAAGTCGTGCCGGGGATGTTCGTATCGGACTATGATATTGAGGTTATCCTGGAGACAGAGAAATAAAATGACCAACTAACCAGATGCGCTATAAACTTGAAGCATGAGATGGACAAAAGAAGAGGTTGTAATTTAATCAGATTAGGGGGCTCTAATTGCAGCTTTGTAATCATACGCGTTTGGAGGATTCATATGTTTAGCGAGTTGGCTCTACTCCAAATTCAACATCTTCCAAAAAAAAAGAAAGTAAACATCTAATACTTGGCTCAACACTGGAAGAAAGAAGGTAGTGGTGACAGTGTTATGTAATGATCCAAGTATCTTACAGAGGAAATCCTATATCTCACTTCCCTCCTTAGTGTTGTGCAACTGAGCTCATTTCTCTATAAAGAAGAATGACATCAAGAATGCACACTGGAAAAGTTATGAATATACTGTGTTATAATAACTATTGTTATTAAGAAACCATTATCTAATGGGATAGAACTCTCAGGGAAAATGGAATAAACTTCTATTAAAAAATATAAAATAATTTATTATTGCAAACAAGTCGTTTTTTAAATGAGAAGAAGTTATTTTTTCAGACAAATGTTTAAAACAAAAAAATGGCGCTTCGTAAATTTCAGCGAGACCTTATGTTGGATGAAATTAAATTTTATCTATGAATAGAGTGACAAAGAAAAATTTAAGAATCAAGTCAGGATTTTTTGTATTAATTCTCACAAGAAGAAACTACTCGAAGACATACCCATTTTCGAACCTGTGACCATGAAAATTTAATACAAATATGTTGCGTATCCATGCATCCATTGAAACCCGTAAACCAAAAACATCGCAACAAGTTTACAGTTTATATTTGAAGTTTTAAAGTTAAAAACGTTGATTAATAGAAAGCAAACTGGTGCCCTAAAGAATTCGATTGTGGAAAATGCGGTGATTAGGACCACAGTGCAGGATGATATCTTAATATCCGTCGTAGCACGCATATTTATTGTACTCCTGATCGGTTTCTTGGACTTTACTCCAGATTTCTAACAGTTAGCAAATTTAATGCGGGACGAAAACATAAGTGAACTCGAAATCTTTAAACTGATCAGTCTTACCTTTGATAATTGATGAAAGTTCGAGTATGGGTGCTTTGACGGAAAGAATCAAAAATAAGATTTTTGGTCAGCATTAGCTAAACGGAAACCAAACTAATACTGTGTCAATTTTTCACCGTTTTTTTTTGTTTTTTTTCCTCAAAAACGGTTGCTTTATAGTTTCCAGGCAGTTGACAACGGACTTTTGTTACCATCAGACAACAATAATGATTGAACTAGGTACACGTTTATTCTACTCAAAATTAGCAACACTCCAGGTGTTACTGTTAAAAATTAAATATGCTGCAGAAATGTAAAAAAGTACGCTCCACCCAATAAGGTGGTTAGAAAACTCTTACGAGTGGTTTTAACTAAACACAAATTCAAACGAAAGAACCTCCATAGTTATTTTCAGATATAAATAAACAAGAACTGTTTACTGCTAGGCTATTAGCGCGATTGTAAACCAAACATTAGGAGTTTTTAAGTAAGGTACCTATTGTAGTTTTTACATTCTATTCCAGATACAAATGGTAAATAAAACAGAGAAACAAAACTGTTTTTAAGTTCCTATTTTTGTTTCAAAAAAATAGATATTACGCACAATAAGAATACTGTTTTTTAATACTTTCTTACAAATCGAAAAGATTCTAAAACACAAAAAACTTTTCAATGCCTCCGAGTGTAATCAAATGAATGCAGTTAAAGCAATCAATCTTTGGGCTGAATATAAGCGCAAGGTAACTGTTACCAAACTTGGTACCGTTGAACAAGTTTTTGGCAATATTGTGATACATTTTGGTACGGAATTTTGTTACACAAGAATAATTGCAACTCCAATATATCAACAGCTATTTAAAAGGTTCGTGCCTGGAATGTGTGCTCTACAGTAGAATTTAGTATACCAATATCCTTCGAAAGATTACCAAAAATTATTCGAAAAGGAAGAGGCGACCAGGCGTCTGAGACTTGTAGATTGACACGATCGGAGAGAAGTTTTGTCCAGAAATGACACAACATGATCCAAATCCCAAGAATAGAAAAAGGAAATAGAAAAAATATAAAATTCATCATAATTGATGTAATTTCAAATTGCAATAGCTATAAGCTACCGTGATATACGTCTAAATTAAAAAAAACAAAAGCAAATGGTGACGGCAAGCTGTTGGAAATCACAGCACCTCAAGACTGACATATCACGCAAACAACTGAGCAGAGCACGAGAAAATGGTGTTGAACGTTATGAATTAAAAACGACTTGAGAAATCCTAATAATTTTTTTTAAATAAGAAAAACTTCCACGATAGAGAGAAGAAATGGAAAGGGCACCATTGATTGCAGGTGAATTTCAAAGTTTGCAAAAGATTTCAGACTTATGAAAGATTCAACGTCTTCCCTAACCTAAATACTCTGTAGAAAGCTTCTCTTTTAAAAACTATAGAAGAAGAATTTTTGGTAGAATGTGTTCCCAACCAACAACTGGTACCTCCAAGGAAGCCCCAGGTATAACAGGAAGTCGGAGCCAGAAATAACTTTCTCCCGGATCTAATTTACACCATACCCGAACATTCTCTAGATGTTTCTATTCTAAATGGAACGAGTGGGATTTCACAAGTTAAGTTCTTGATACAGTCAAACTGGCGTGATCCATCTTTAGACTAGTCGCATGATACCTTGGATGGACGAAGCCTAGAGAGTAAGCAAGCTTTTTTGAACGATGAAACAATGGTTTTCACATACATAATCTGTCAGGAAAAACCTATTTTAGGGACCGACAGATGTTAGGTCTAAGTCTGAAATGTATTGCGGTGGTACCATTTTTATTTTACCTGTAACAAAGTTTATGACAGGCACTTCCAGCTACAAAGATAATCAAACACATTTCGTGAAATTCCATGAGAATGTTGACAGTAAATTGGCCATTAAGAGCACCAATAAGCGGAGGTCGGGTGTTAAACAATAAAATAAATAAATAAATAAGTAAATACTGGAACGGTTGCAGTAAAGAAGAACACATAACAATCCCGGGAAACTTTTAAAAAACAATAGCAATATAAAAATAAAAATAAGGTGTAAAAAAGGCTCATGATACACAATGTAAGCTGGTGAACACTAACTAACAAGTACATGGCCAACAGGAAGGAAATACCGCAAGGGTTTTTACAAGAACCAGTTTTACTAAATCGCCTTGAAGGTAAATTGCAACAATATCCTAAAAAAAACCTTATACAGTTATATACATCACATTAATGCAGTACTTGTTTTTTTGGTATGGAAAAAGTAATAAAAAAAAAAAGAAGTGGAATGCATTTTACTGCAGCATTTAACTGCAAAACACAAGGAAATAAAAACCTGTTTGAAGAAAATCCTTAGATTTTAAACATTAAATGTTCAATCTCTCCAAAACATTCATGGTTCCTCTAAACCAGAATACAAATTATATATTTTATGGGCATACCTAAAATGGAAATCCTTTCATTGTCTCATAAATTTATTTTTTATCTTTTATCAAAAACGACTTTGCGACCATGCGGTATTCTTTCTCAAATTATGCTACATAATCCAAAAATACAGTTACATACAGAAGAAGTTAATCTTCCCAAAATTTCTAGCAGCAAATCAATAAGTCTGTGGTTATATAGTGCTAAACAAAATTATAATTTACAAAATTATAGGAATTTATGAGACAATGAAAGATAATTTTGATTTTGGAGACGCCCATAAAATGTTCCAATATGCTGAATACTGTGATTTTTTGGTTCTTTCATTGACAACCATACTAGGAAAATATAATTATAATTTAATAAGGCACTTGCATTTCTTGGGCGAACAAAAGAAGCTTTCAATAACTATTTTAATTGAAGAACAGCATAAACTTAGCAATCAGAGCGAGTTTCAGTGGAAATTATGAATTATGACTAGAAAGTTAGTTGGTTTACCGATTACGTCAAATTATAGATGTCCATTAAATCCATTCAAAATTAAGTCTTTGTGGATTTGTGAGATTTAAGACGAGAACATGATCATCAGTGAGTTTGTTGCGAAGGAATCTTTGTATATATAATACATTGGATTTCTGTTTTACTTGTGAAGCCCCACAATTCAGCTACATAGTCGCAGTATTCACTGTATGATTCATGTATACTTTAAAAATTCTATTTTCCATGAAAGCGGATCGTTTATTTGAGATACACGTTGCACTCTATTTATTAATATATATACTGACATAACGTGAAATTCATTATATAGCAGTTGTGATTCTCCAAGGAATATCATGTATACCACTATATATTAGTAAAATAATTGACCACATAATGTATGCAGAAAGTGTCTGATAAATACAAGGATTATCAAATCAAGAACGTTGATATCAGACGAAGAGTTTTGCTACACGACGAAAGATAAAAGATTTGCCTTCTGAATAATGGTAGCCAGTCTTACAAACATAAGAACAGTTTATTTCTTTACTTTCCTTTGTTTCAAGGCGATTGCTTCTGCCTCTGTCATTCCTGCTGTAATCGTCCTCTATTCTACAACAACCATCTTTCAACAATGCTTCCACTTTCCTATATCACTACTCTTTGTTCTATACTATAGATTTTTCTTCAATGAAAATACTTACTCTGCCATTTCTCAAAACATTTGGCCCACAAGTTTGGTTTCCTTCATCGTGAGGTTAGACTTTTTATTTTTTATATAATTTACATTCAATTTTTAGTGGCGGTGATCTAAGAAATTCTCTTAATTTAAGTTATTCTGGACAATCTCAGTTCTATCTTCTCACATGAGACGCATTTCTATTGTTCAATCAATTGAAAGCGCTATATTAAGCGCTTGCACGGGAAACAAACATTGCCGTTCTGAACATAAACTCCCTTAAAGGAAGTTTAAAGCCCAACATCGGTTAATTCTTTCTGGATTCCACAAAGTCAGCATCCGGTCCAGCTTGCATCTACCAGTCTAAACTTCTAGGAACTCCTTCATCAAGATACTGAGCTTTATAGAATGTTCAGAAGTAGTAATTTTCTATTTGCTTTACCATTGTTAAAGCAGTTCAGAACCACATATTGAAATTACATGCACTTTGCAGTGTCCCTGCCATTTTAAAATTCTGAGGGCCACAAGGTAATGGACAATTCTGTAACAGTATTAACAACCTTCGTTTGATATTTCTTTCTTTCGGAGTCTCACAACTCAATGTCATCTAGCTTTGGCGGTCAACGGTTTGGGGCAGATTGAATGCCCACTTTCCAAACCCACTTAATCGTCAAAAATGTTGGGCATAAGATACTTGCAATTACAGTAAGTGGGGCTATTTAATAACCCCAAGCCTAAACAATAAGTTTCTAGCTGTTTACATTTTCAGAGCACCTCAATCAACTCAGCCAATGATCTTTCTAAACCCTGGAACATAGTTCTCCAAGTTAATGCAACCCTCTAGTAGTTTTGGAGATTAGGTTAGTTCCACAGAACTGGATAATATCACGCAACGACAGTTGAAATCAACAAAAATTGCCACTCAATCTATGTAAACCAATCGCCAATTGCCGACAAGACGAGTTATTTCAAGCAATGGAGGCCTTCCGTGTTTTTCGATTCCTAAAGTTTTTAGAGAAGACAATCGCAAGCATTCCTCGAAATGAGCTTCTGGTGTTTCTAAAGTAGACTGACTGCCTGAATGTATACGAGAAAATGGATTCTGATCTCAACACATAAATTAGGATGATTCTGTATTTGATTGATTCTGTATTTCCGTCAAGTTAATATTTCATTCCTATTCAAGGTTCCTTCAAACTTTAATTAATGGGTATGACGCTTTTCTAAACCACTCTGCTCAAAGGAATTGTCTTTGATATTAAATCTACACAACAAAACTATATTTGGTTTGAATTTATTTCAATGTTTTTATATACGAACTCATTATCTGTTTTATTAAGCAGTAATACAAAGAAATATTTTAATCCTGTGGTTTAAGGTGCTACAAGCATTGTCAGAAAGCATTGTTAGAGATCTATACTCGTAAAAGTACTTTTTTCTGTAAATATGTCAGAAATCCAAAGAAGATAGAATAAGGTTTTAGGAGACTAAATATTGTTATCGACTAAATGATCTTAAATCGTAAAACCAATTAAATAAAGTATTAATTTTAAGTGAAATGAAAGGCAAAGTAATTTCAACCAACCAAAGCTAAAGCTCGTGAATTAATCATAAGCATGAGCGCCAATGAAAAGCAAATATAGCCAACCAAGAATTATTGCCACCATAACAACACAAACAACAATCCAATATTCCTATACTAATCGAATTGGTAAATCCTGCAGCAATCAAAATTCGTAGAAGCAGAAAACTGGGCTCGATGAAGCAGCAAATTAAAACGATAAATTAATCAAAAACCAAATTCATTGGTTAATAAAACGTTACATTTTTGGTTTTAATGTTAGGAATGCACATTTTAAAGCTTTCATTTTAACATATTTTCTTGAACAGGACCACGTATAAATCAAAGCTAGAAGAGCTTTTTGCTCAAAAACGCAGCTGCTGATATCACACAATATTTTATATTAAGATCAAAAAAGCTTATTTTTAGAAAGGCTCTACTGCAGCGAACGGTGCATCAATGATTAACAAGATGCTGCCCAAAATGGTAAGCATCGTGAGTGGCCACCGGAACTAGTGTTACGGAAGAGAATTCAAAATAAACAGATGTTCGTGATACACATTTGTAATTGCATAGTGTAATTAAAATAGCAAAATAGGCAAAACTATTCTTAAATATTCTCCTATTGTAAGCAGCACAATACGAGACAATGGATTCATTATATTATTTGTTAATATTAATTAAATGTGTAGGTTATAAAAATATTGATTAGACAAATGTTTGGAATATTAATTGTCGTCATACGAACTTTAAGTAAATGTTTCTTTCCCAGAATACTCAGCACTCTGAAGGACGAATGATCAAAATTACTGTTTTTTAAGCGACCAAACGTCAGACCCAATATGTTTGATGTAGCGCCTCAACTCATTTTTAGGAACTGCCACAAAGTGAAAACACTGAATAATTTTCAACAAGCAAAACTATTTGCATTTTACATCTGCTTCTATCTAGCGCAGAAGCAATCAACCTCTACAGAAGTTCAAGGATTCACAACCTGCAAGTAATTTACCGTAGTGAAAGAGGAAACAACTTCAAATACACATAATGACACAAGCACAAAGTAACGACGCACAAAGTACGAATAGTTCCAGTTTAGTGAACTTTAAACTGTTCTCAAGTGAAACGGATCAAAGTTTGAATTGCTTGGCTACTGAAGAAGAAGAATTTCCTAAATTTTAAAGATGATTTTTGTGATAAGCTCTTCATTTTGCCGTCATGGGCCTGCTTTTTCACAAATTCTACCATCTTCTAGGTGTCTTCGTAAGTGTGCAGAATGATAGCACAAAGAGGAATACTCCCATTTAGTGTAATCTCTGTACTGTAACTTCTCTGCGGCCTGTACTAACCAGAGTCTTCTAAATTGCCTCAACTACTCTTCGAAAGCCAATCTATATTGAAAGATCTTATAGTCTACAAATAGATCATTCATCCACCAACATCTACTTGTACCCAGAACTCTTTTTCTGAACCTTCCTTAAAAATAACAGCCTCGAGAAAATTTTATCTTCCCCAAAATCTGCAGTACCTAATTCTCACTCGTCTTAAGGTGAGTATTAAGATACTTTGACAATCCTACGAGGATTCTCCTAAACATGGCTTCCTTCACTTTATTAAAGCCTTTCTTGGCAAATACATCGCTTACTCAAATAGTCAAAACCAGACATTAGAAAATAATGCCACAAGCATCTATCTACAGCTTTGTGTCAAAATAATTTTTTCCCCTAACATTCAATAGAATAACTGATTTCACTAGTAACTACTTTTTCTCTCAGTTTTAAACTATAAAAATCTAAACAGTCTTTCACCTGCAAAGAGTTCCTTGGGTATATTTACTAGGTCAGTAAGTGCCTCTATCTCTTCAGATTAAATTATCCGCTCTTGCGAAACGAAATAGCTGTTTTAAAAATCATCAAGCACCACACGATCAATTTTTTTGTCTCAGATCTGCCTTTGTAGAACGTGTCAAGAACGCGCTAAGTTTGTTGAATACAAGGAATGTACCGATCTGAATCGAAATTGATGATTGGATAGGATATAATTTCTAAAAATAAATATTCAACATTTACTGCAAATTATTAAAGAAAATTCGAGAATTAACAAAATAAATTATTCTGGTTAGAGTAACTTATTGTCGAAAATTTATACATTTAAAGTGCAAATCGTTTTGTTCTTTGTGGTTTTTTGTTCGGGGTGCAATAAATGATACAAATACAACTTAAGCTTGAATGAACAGAACATTAAACTGTGCATTAGTCTAACTGAACTTGAACTCTGAACATTTATGTTATAATGACCTCATAATTATAATCTTCTTTAGTGCGCGTACGCGAGGATGTCACAGTAGAAATACCAGCATCTCATGATTAAAGCAAGCTACGATCTGACAGGATGAAAATTTCACTTACCTGTAACACATAAAGTCACATTAATAAAAAGTTAAATAATGGCCACAATAAAAGAAAAGGGTTAAATGCTAATTAGGTAATTAGGTACATATTCTAGGCAGGATAATGTTAACCTCATGCGAGTTTAGTATATTAGCAGCTTTACTTAATACTTAGGTGAGGGATATTTCTATCTGGAGTAAACACACCACTTACTAACACTTTTTTCTCCTTCAGAGGACCTTAAACATGTACTTCCTTCAAAATTCAATTTTAAAAGATACATAAATCTTTTACTAGGTATAAGAATAACAAAAAATTAACCCTTCGATACAAGTTAAGTTATAAAAAGTGTCAGCTTTAAAAAACAAAAAATTGGGGTGAACAGACTCAAGACTTCCTCTGACAGCAATTTTAAGGGCTAAAATAACGTCCCCAAAATGTCCTGCATACAAAAAATCCCTTTTGTACAAAGAATGTCTGTAAATCCTGTAAACCATATTTTAGAGTCAATTTACAGAAGAATACTAATAATCCTAACGTACCATTTCTACAGGATATCTGATGAATACTAGATGATCCAGAAGTAACTGCGAAAAGCAAGAGGAACCATTGCGAAATAATGCAACATAAAGCTTGCGCGTACTGTAAGTGCAGAGAGAGTTACTTAGTTATTGCAAAATTAAGGAGAAAAACTTCTTAAAAAAAAAAATAAGTAGGTTGTTATTTAAAGAAACAGCTGTCCAGTACTAAATGTAGCGCAATACCCATTTCTGCAGAGTTATTGCCAATGATTTGCAGAAATACAGGAACTACGTAATTAGTTAGCGAAGCACGCAGCATATTGCAACAGCACAGCTGTCCGTCACTAACTTTATCTACATCTCCTCAGTCAACTGTAAACCGCATCTAAAAATGAAGTTATTTATAGATTAATTTAGAACATTTTTAAAGAATACCATTATTTCCTTAAATGAGGAATATTGGCAAACACATTGGTTTCAAATTTCGGTGAATTATGTTTTTCTTTTATAAATGCACCATTTCTTCGGAAAATTGGCTGTCGAGGAATAAATTAAGAGAAAATCAAGTAATAGTTTGATTTCTAAAATATAAATACAAGAACAAGCCTCAATTCTAGAAGATCTGAGCCTTAATCTACCTTTAATAATGGTCATGCAGTGTGCAGTTAAAGGGGAAAATCAAATTGACTTACTTTAAATAATTTCATACAATTTGAAAACAAAAACAAAAACATTTAAGAAAATAGAAGTTAGTGGAAAGCGGAAAAACGAGTATTTGCACAACAGAACTGAGCACCAGGGTAGAAGGATTAGGAGGGTTGGCGCTAAACTGTGTCAGCAGGATTACATCGATCCATGGCTGTGCTCACTATATCTCTGCCACCTACACCAGGCTCTCTTCAATGAGGACGCGCTACTCTTTCCCATTTAGCACACCAAGAGTGTCTCCATCTCTGGCAATATCTCGGTAATATCTTACACACATATATATATTTAGAGCTGTAGGGGATTAAACCATGATCAATAACCACAGAAAGGAGTGCAAACAAGGGAAAAAAAATTAGAACCATAAAACATCTTAACGCTTTCTCAGTAGAATAATGGAATGCTGAATCACGGAAGGCAACAATGATTATAATCTGCTAAGAATTCACTAAGACTACGAAACTTAAATTCATAAGTCTGCTCAAGTTGGATCATGAAAACATAATTGACAGAAGAATGTCAAACTTACAGTAAACTTACAAGTACAAGTGTATGAACATCTGCTTATCGTACACAACGATTCATTCATTTTTAAAGTAACGTTCATTCAGCTTGGCGAAATAACTTCTAGCGGACATTACAAATAATTTCCCAAAATAAATACGCCATAAAAAACTATGGTTTCATAAGTACAGATGTATATTAAACAGTTTTTAAATAACAATAGCTATCAGATGGAGATCCGGTCAAGGTAAAATAATTTATTTATTTTACATAAAGCAAAGCGACACCTTAAACTGTCTGTTAGCGCACAATCTGAACAGATTATTTACTGCCAAAAACATATATCTTAAGAACAAATAGTGAAACCTCCTAATGCGGACCAACTCCGAGGACGAGATATGTTAGATCTCAACTTATCTGTGATATAGAATTCTGTAAAGAGAGTACAACGTTCCGTCTCTGCCAGTATGTGACAGCAAGCCTTCAATATAGATTAGTAGAATAAGTAAGAATGCTGAACTCCCTAATCTATAACAATTAAATACCTACAGAAACATCCCAAACAAATAATAAATACTGTGGATGCAATCTCTGTATACTATAATCTTTTAGCATGCTAACATTGGACCAATACTTCCATACATAGCCCAACTTGTTCGTTGAACAAGACCACTCGCCCACAAAAATCTATTTTGGTTTTGTTCTCAATCCAAAATAAAACCTGAACACTCTAATAAAGATGCCCTTCTACCATTAAACCAAGTAATATCTTAACTTGAGAAGACCCAGTTAAAGCATAGCAGTGAAATGCTCAGTCTAGAAGTATTACACTAATCTATATATAGAGTATATAATCCAGAAACCCTCCATTTAGATATAAGAAGTCAGTTTAAGTTGCGAATGGCAAAAAATAAAATACGTTTTTTCAAAGACCAGCCAGATTATTATAAATAAATATTTCTTCCAAGGGTAGGTACAAAAGAAAAACTGATTTTATAAAAGATAAGCAGCAGGAATTTTGATTTTAAGTTATAGCTTCTTTTAAACTTACCAGCGTAAGAAAAGGTTCTACCCTGAAAATAATCCAGTTTTTCCCACTAGTTAAAACTTAAGGACTCAACTCTTTGAACAAGAAGCAAACAAAAGAAGACTATCTTAAGGCTGAAGACTTTTATTTCATGCAGTCTCAGTGGACTTTACTAGAAACACCAAGTAATACCTGTGCAGTTGGAAGTGGAATGCGTAAATTTCCAATATTTAGAATCATAGTTGTAACTAACTAAATAATAAGCTCAGAATAAGTTATTCTCTAGGAGTAACATGGCAACGGTGTAGTTCTACGTTTCGAGTAGAAGGTAAGAGGAAGGGGAGAGATAAAGAGGGCGTGGTGGAAGTGAGAGGAAGGAGCCATCATTTTAAATAAAATATAAATGTCAGAACTCAGACAAGATAAGCTCAGAAGAGAGACATAAGAAGAAGCTTCAACGGAACGCAAAAACTCAAAAGGGAAATAAAAGTCGTAAAACTACTACTTCTTTATGGAGACATGCATTATACTATTTAGTTATTTATAACTTAGATGTCTCCATTTTCTTAATTGATATAGACCTTAACTCCCCAGGGAAAATGACGTTTGTGTAAAGTTTTGTTTTCATGAAATATTAGAAAATAAAATGAAAAATGAAAAAAAAACCGCTTCTGGTTTGAATTTTTTCTAGCTTGATATAGAATAGGAAATTATAAGAATTATGAGAGAATAATTTATAATAATTATTTAAAAAATTTGTAAGAATGTATACATTTATACTACGTAGTTTAAAGATAATCAAAGGTTATCAATATCGCTACTTGTCCCCAATCTCAGTCTATCGCAAGATGTAATGTTACAAACAATAGGTAACATCTCTCCTCCTCAGGTTAAGTAATTCTCTCTTTTAACAAATAAATTCATTAGGCTGAGAAATCTCCCAATTTAAAGAAATCTGAATCAAGTAACTAGAGAATGTACTGGAAAAAAATGTTTAAATATCAAGATAATATTGTAGTTATTAAAATAAAATTTGGAAAAGCTATATACAATATAAAAGCTGTATACAATATACAATATAAAAGCTGTATACAATATACAATATAAAAGCGTGTAAAGAAAATATTGACAGCGAAAGGGTGTGGTCCTTGATTGTAACTCTGCAGAAAGGTTCGTTCACCCTAACCTAGATCTCTCCCTAGCCATAATCTCTTCAGCAAAAGATATATTTATTATACATTAGGGTAATACGGTGAAGATAACGAAGACGAAGTAAAATTTATTGAGAAGTAACACGTTATACATAAGTACTTATCCAAGAAGTAGAAACCTATATCCAGTGATTTTATTCGTATTAAAGGTCTCCAAAAGATGATACCTAGATTACTTGGTGAGAATCCAGAGAGATTCATTTGCGAGGTACATAAGTTATAGAGGTACGATATTCAAGGCTGAACATTTTTCCACTCCAACATTGTACCTTAACATTGAACAGCAAGCAAAACGGTAGATTACTCAGATGTAACACTCTGTTGAGAGCGACGCCTATGGCTGTTCTTCCCTGAGAACTAATTTACTAAAAAAATCTCTTCAGTAGAATCATAACTTGCGGAGGAAGACTTGAGTCAAACCTTAGTACAAGAAGTTAAAATGAGTTATTAAGTTGGGAAAAAAAACATTACAAATACGCTCATCACATAAAAAATGCTACAAACGGTTTCAAGTTGAGCAAAAATCAGACTTAATAAAATCGGATTTAATTTCGATAAATTGACAAGGTCGCATGCAATTTTGACCCAGACCAGAAGTTTAGAGAGATAAAAGATGTTAATAGAAGAATATTAGAACATATAAATGATAATATTAAAATAAAAAAACTTAAGTCAGATAAAAACTTGTCAAGGTAAAACGAAAAAAAAAAGACTAAGGTAGAAACAATTACGATGAGAGGTTAAAAAAGCGTGAAACTACAGTGGTCAGCTAGTTGGGATAATGATAGATTACTGCTGCAGTATAATGGAGACAGCCTAAGCATGTAGCTCAACTAATAACGTCATATATGCAGTAGAAAAATTTATTCTTTCGATATCACTTCTTTCAACACCATAATCTGTCTTGTTATAATTACATTGGATTTCCACAATGCATAAGAACAAACTATAAAAAAAAAAAAAAACGAAACGCAAGTTGTCAAAAGGAACAATGGCAATGGTTGTCATTAAGTGAACCAGACTAGCTTCATAAAATCAAGGGAAATGGGAAACGAAAAAGGAGAGATTGCCAACAAACGTTTGAGAATATCAGCAGATTTTCGATATGTACGTATCTTTTATATTAAGGTACTAATAGAATGAATTTGCTAATACAATTTCTACAATTTTAAATACGCCCAAAACAAAAATAAATTTGTTTTTTTAAAAAAAAGAAGCATAAACAAAAATTTTCTAAATTTTTAGTTGCCAAAATTTTATTATCTTTATAAAGTGAAATAAAAAATTCTTATCTTCAAGTATTCTTAGAAATTTTACAGGAAAACAAATCCTTAAATCACTTAAACTCAAAGTGGAAAGTTCCTAATTAAAAGAAAAAGAAACAAAACTCAAATTTAAGAGGAGAGACTCTTCGCTGGAGTTGAGTGGATTTGAAGAGGTTTGTTAAGAATAAGTAAATAATGCGGCAATTTTTTTTATTTTTAATTTTAAAAATAGTAATTCCGTAATATTACGATCACAACTTTTTTTTAAACCAGAGTGGACAAATTTTCAGAGCAGTGATATTATTTATAAAAGCCTAAAATTAACTTAAATAATAAATCATTCAATAAATAACAACCAAATATAAAATCAACAAGATTGTAAACGTGTGAAAATAGTAATATTTCAATGTAAAGGGGGGGATAAAGGCATTAATTTAGGCTATAAAGAGATCAATAGCCATTTATTAGGCTATAAAGAGATCAATAGCCATTCATTAGGCTATAAAGAGATCAATAGCCATTCATTAGGCTATAAAGAAGAAGAATGAGTGAGGCGCAAAGTGACGGAGAAATGCTGCCAAACGTGCGCTCCATTAAAAACAAGCGCCACCTGTCAAAATCTCTCAAGATTACTATCATTAGGAGACAATCTATCTTGGTGTAGATTACATAAAAGCTGTAGAATATTATTTATGAATAATTAAAAAACATTTAATAATGATGTAACGAAAGGCCATCGTTAGAAAATTGTAAAGATCATTAGTATCAATATCGCTCTCTCGCAAATTGGATAGAAAGCTTAGAAAGAGCCTTACTGCCTTACTCTCTTATACCTTGCAAGAAAAAAGTTTTGCAATCGAGGGGATTTTAGATTTTGGGTAGGATAAAAAGTGGTATACACAAAGTAGTCTATAAAGTTTTTTCTATCGTCTTCTAATCCAAACCTCAAGAGGGGAAAATTAAAAAAAGTTAACTCTTAGTATAATAACTAACCGGTTAAATAATTGAGAACTCGTCTGACTGGAATTGGCGATTTCTTTTTAAAAACAAATCTATTACAATTGACTTAATATTTCTTTTGAAGAGACTAAAACTGGTAGAAGTAATTAACTGAAGGTAGTAATATACTCTAGATGATTCATTTAAGAATTTCAAGAGCGTTTAGTTGGCCAGAAACAAGGAGAAGGGATCTTTAACAAGCCAGCAGGACAGTCAAAAGAAAAGTATTCAAAGAATGTTGACAAAAGTATTGTGTAAACACATCTATCTGTAAGATTAGAATTTTAGGAAAACATGAGTAAACTTGGAAATTCCTAAATTGATCCGTTTAGTTTGTATCTTAGCTGTTGACTTTGAAGACAGTGAAATGTTTAACGGATATAAATGCGCTTAGTGTGCGAATGCTGGCTAAAACAACAACAATTATCACGAAATTAGATATAAAAAAAGATGAATCGCTATTAATAAGAGTAAACACAGCATGGAAGTTACTAAAATGATTGTTCGTTACAATATAATTTTGTACAGTTAGCTTTTGAATGCATCTTCATAATAAACGTTGCTTATTCCAGAAACAATCTGATGTTACACCACACATGATTATCTCTTGCTGTCTTTTTTAAAGTTGTGACAATATTTTGTTCAAAGTAGCTGGAAACACCAGAATATCAGCAAAATATAATGAACTTTCACTAATATTGTAACGGTGGTAGAACATTACAAAGTACAGTCAGGGCACTTAACGAAGGAACTCTTCAGTCGGAAATACTCTAAAATATAATTTCAGAAGAGAAAAGAAACTGATAAGCAATTAATTACACTATAAGATTACATTAGATGAGTAATAATTAACATGACCAAGGTTTCGTGGAACTCCATAGGTGTGGATTTTGAGAAAATATACTTTTATAAAGGATAGGAACAGGATGTTACCCTAAGATCACTAGTTAGAGGTAAGCCTAATTCTACTTCCTCAGAAAGGATCAATAATTAATTTTCCTGAAGGAAAAACTATTAAAACATCAACTTTTTTAATCTGGGTCAAAAATTGAAAATCCAACGATTATTTCAAGAAAATCTTGAAAAGATTAAAAATCCATTCACATGCTTTGCTTTCTGTTGATAGATTTTACGCCAAAAGTTATTGGTTCATATCCCTTTGTTGGTATCAAAACTAAATATCAAATTAAAAGTTCTCTAAGATTTTTTTCTATAAAACCATGTGTCCACAAAAAGGCACGATTTTTTTTTAATAATAGACAAATGTTCTTGCAGTGTTGACATTATTTAGTTGGACAATACTTATTGCTTTTGAAAAACCAGTGTGATGGCGGAAACTTCCAGAAGTTTAACATTTTAAGCAGATTGGAAGATGTTTACTAAATAAAATCAGGTTGTATCGGGTATATACGTATGTACATTATACGCATAAACTTTGTCCATGTTTAAACGAAATCGTTTTAGCTATTTCCTTCCGTAAACTGAAGTGAAAGACAATCGACCGGAGACATCTTCAAACTGGGTGGAAGGAAGATAACGATCTCACCTATTTATAAATCTTCAGACTAATATGTGCAAAAAGAAGGTATAAGATGAAAGAAATACAATAAAAATTATTATAATATTTTTGTTGCAATCTTTCTTTTATTAATGCTTACTTCGTGTAAAATTTATACCCTGTTTATTTCATTAAAAAGTGAAAAATGATAAGTACAGCAGAGAAGATAAATGGGAGGGAATAAAGTGGAGAAAAGAATTGCAATTTCTTTATTAACCTGACATTGCAAAACACATTATTATTTGCTAACGTTTGTGCTATTTGATTTCTGAACATCTAAAAGTTGCTTTTCTTCTTCCTAATAGATTGTGTCTCTACCACAAGGAAAAGAAATGATTAAATTGAAAACACAGAAAAACTTCTGAAGTTATTACATCAGCATCTCCTTCTACTAGCGATGAAGTAATTTTCTTTATTTAATTACTTCAATGTAATTTTTATAATGAACAAAATAAAATTTGGCGTCACTGAAACATCATACACCCTTCCAAGAAGCTAAATAATAGAAAAGAATTGGGAAAATAACGCTGCAAGATTGAAAAAGGATTTGAGAGTAGACCTTTATAAATCACTGACAGCCATCTGTTCGGTTTATCGCTCCGCAGGCCCCCCCCCCCCAAAAAAAAACAATTGGCCCAGCACTACTGGTAGAAGAAGAAGATTGTAAAAAGACGTGAGAAAGTTTCAGACCAATAATTTCACTACTTGCTGAACATAAAACAAGACACGGGCCACTGAATCACCGCTATGGAGGAAAACTGCCCAGTAAATCCCAACCGGTTATAGTTTTCTAAATACATACTTTTAAACTCTAACATAAAACAATTAGAAGATTATTCCATCAGAGATGTATGTAGAAGCGCCCTACTCGTAAAATTGCCTAAAATAAAAGGAATATTCCAAGAAAATTATTAAAAGAAAAGTTATAGATGTCTACGTAACTTTCAAATATGAAACCTTGAAGAACCCTAAAATAAAATCAGTCTAGAGAAGTATTAGGTTCTTTTAAGGGTACCCTTCTTTTGGAAAGTGTAAGTTAAAATACACTGGAAAAATACCGAATTGGGTCCAAGTTCGTCTAGATTTCTACTTGTTTTGTCTCCGTTATCTATTTGTAAGGCCAAATGTAAAATATACATAAAGGGTACCCTTCTTTTGGAAAGTGTAAGTTAAAATACACTAGAAAAATACCGAATTGGGTCCAAGTTCGTCTACATTTCTACTTGTTTTGTCTTCGTTATCTAGTTGTAAGGCCAAATGTAAAATATACATAAAGGGCAGCCTTCTTTTGGAAAATGTAAGGTAAAATACACCGGAAAAATACAGAATTGAGTCCAGTTCGTCTAAATTTCGTCTTGTATGTCTCTGTCATCTAGTTTTAAGGCCTAGTTTGTCTAGATTTCTACTTGTTTTGTCACTGTTGTCTAGTTTTAACGCCAAATCCAAAAATAAACATATTTTCCTTCCGTTTATGTATAAAGTGGTTATTTTCGAAACAATAAAAAGCGTATAAAATATATATATTATAAGTCTGCCGATAAGACTATAGTGACAACTCTATATTAATATAACGAATGGTGTAATAGCGTTCATAAACTGATCCAGTAATCAATATTATCATATAATTTACTAGATAAGATATTAATAATTTTTTTTTAATTTTTTTGTAGTTAATTTATGGCGTAGTTAATAAAATGAAGAATTTATTGGATGTTTCAGTGAAAAAAAAAAAAGGTTACAACATAAAACAGAGGAATTCGATGAGACAATAAGAATGCGCGAGCTCTCTGTGATGATGAGGTGGAGGAGTGGTGAGCCATTTACCATCACAGCAACAGTAGATAATGCGCCTCCATTACTCGATGATTACACATTATTGTGAATTTATATTATTATACAATGCTACATTCCTATTATGCGCACTATCTCAAACAGCGAATACAATTTCATTATTCCTGAATTACTGCGCAGTATTATTATTGCTTTTTCTAAGTAAAGAGATATAGAACTATAACAACAAATTAAATAATTACTTACAAATTATAATAAACCACTTGGTGGAATTAACGGCTCTTTCACCATTCTAAGAAGTGTCCTTCTTCTAAAAAGGCACTTCTGTAAGTGCCAAAGGAATTGTATTGTTCCGAGATTTCTAGGATAAACCATTTTTTGAGATATTCTAGTGATCACAAGTGCACCCACTTTCAGACCTTAAGCTAAGCGTCTGCTCAATACATAGGCAAAATAAGACTTTTCTTCGCAAATCTAGACTTACACAGGCCGAGTAAATAAGTGTCAGTTTGGGTGCAAAAATGTTTTCAAAAAATACCTTTGAGAAAGATAATCCAAGAATGCAGGTCTCAGTTTGATTCATGTAGATAGTTTAGCGAGTTAGAGAAGGGAGGTCTGTACAATTCCTGATGAATTACATTGCTACGATGGAAGGAAGAAACCTAAACGTGTATTGTCGGAGAAGGTACACGTCTGCTAGAATCTTCTACTTCTAGTTGTAAGTATCGGCTCCGGAATGCAGGTCTCAATCTTGTTCACCAACATTTTAGATTCTCTTTCACAAAAACCAACCGAAGTAATACCCAATTATTTTAGACATTTAACTGCGAATTATGTTGCTCAAACACTTTAATTCTGTTCCCTTAAACTCTTTATAAATACAAGAATTTAGCAGATACCCACGAATTATCAAAAGCCATTTAAAAGAAAGTGACCACTCCAATAAAATCAACCTCAAGAAAACCAATGTGTCCTTACTGATAGATGTACAGACGCATTAGCATGCTAACGGAATTAGGTCGGCCATGTGTTTACCGTAGAATAACCCACGTGCAGCTCTAGATGTAAACATGCAAGGAACGTGCTAAGAAAGATAAGCTGCAACAAAACCTAGCCAACTCTCAGATGGAACACATTAGCGCACTATTTATAATGTAAGATCCAGTAACTGTGTTCACTGAACTGTGTACATCTAACACATCATTAATTTTGTATGTTACAGCAGGTATTATTGATGATGCAGAAATCAGACTCACTTGAGTAGGCAGAATATCATCCCATTTAGATATGTGTACGAGGTAAATGTACTGGAGAGCACAATGCCTGGAGTTAGAGCAGTGCTGTCACAATGGATGATTACAATTCCGCCATTGTACGTAATTCGTACACAATTATCTAATAATCCTTCAATTAGGTAAGATCATCGGCCTGTATTCTGTTTAAACAAGTTCATCTTCATGTCATTCTTTTCTTTGTCTTTTTAAAGAAACTATTATAAAAAGACATTAGCGGCTTCAAATCCAACGGAAGTGTTGTATGTATATTTTTAATTATTTAATACCAAAAAAATAACTCACACGTTCACACTAAGCCTATGTCTTCTACAACAAAGCGGATGCAAAGAAAGCATAGGCCTTAACTATTACATCCTCATCATTTGTCTTCTTTAATAAAATTATAATTAGAAATGAACAAGAGTTAATTCTGTAGAAGCCTTTCTGCCAATTTATTATTTTGTTTCACACTTGCGCAATGAGAAGGATTGAATAAAGTGAAATTTCACTAATTAAAGTTACTATCTTAAACAGAAAATAATTCTAATAAGACTTAATAGAAAGAAAGTTAATTACAGAAATATTTCTAGGACTTCAAAAAACTTCTAGCCATTTAGTGTTCTCAGTTGAGCTCCTTGGAAGAGAAAATCTGAAGTCAGAAGAGCCATGACTCGAACGAGCTGTCTAACATTGCTGAACTCTTTTCTCTATGCAACTTAAGTTAGAAAATACTTTAATTTTAATAAATCAGATTGATAATTGGCCCTTTTGAAACAGGCTGGTGAAAAAGTAGGTAATAAAAACTTTTAAAACCTACTCAGTAGCATTTTTAGATAAGGGCGAGTCCCAGATTGGCAAGTAAATTTACATAATTGGCCTAGTTAATGCATAATGTCACTCTTATCACTGCTGTTATGGATCAGTGGAGAGAAGAAGGCGAGAATAGCTTGTCGATCGAGTATTGACACAGATGGAAGAACTAGAACTCTCCTATAGATTGGAACCTATCCTTGAATGTACACCCAAATAGCCTTTCAGGCTTACAACCACTTGGCGTATAAAGATAAGCCATTACAATGAACCAACTGCCTACATTTCTTCTTCTTTTAATACACGAGTTTTTCATCACTAACCTCTGACTAAAATGTTATCACACATCATTCCACTGATACAAACTTTCATTTAGGTCAATCACAAAAACATTGTTGAAGACAATTATTAATATCTTTTAGAAATAACTAAAAGTGGATCATCCGTAGCTTTCTTCTAATCTTTATTGGAACTGGAACAAGTAAGCCACTTAAATTTTAAACTTAATCAAACTTAAACAAATCATAAAAGAGAAATCTACTCGATAATTTCTAATCTTTAAAGAACATGTTAACCCTTTTAAACACCAATAGTACAGGCGGTTCAGCTATTCGAAATATGAAAAAATCGTAAAGCTCCCAAACTTTATCACCTTATATCTCCTTCATAAGTACAGCTAGAAGGCGGGAATTCGGCACAATTGTGGAGGTAAACGAGTACTATGAGTGCCTATATTTACGCAGAGATAACACCAATAGGACAGGAGACAGGCAATTAGATATAAGAAGGATATCTAGGGATAACTCCTTAACTTTGTTACCTTATATCTCCTTCATAAATACAGCTAGAAGGGTAGAATTGTGAGCAATTGTAAACGCAAACGACTACTATAGTTTGATACTCTTCTCACTCAGTCAATTAGCGTAGTTAAAGGCACTGACTTTGTGACACTCAAACGAATTCTCCAATTTAAAACTAATCAATCAACAACCTTTGATAATGGATGATAATCTGAAAGCGATCGAAAACATGAAAAACGCCTGCTATGACGCATAAAATAAAAGATAATTATCTAGCAGTGCCTTCCCAGCCACACTTATTAGTAAATATCTGAATTTTTTTTCAATTTTATTCCAATTTTCTCTCCTTTTGTTTCCAAAACGCATCTTTCCCATTGAGAAATACTGTTCACTCAATTTGTAAATTTTATTCTCTTTTCTTGCAGATCTAAATTATTTTAAAAACTGATCAACACTTATTTTACAGTTGTGTATACACTAAATTACATCTACTTCATGTAGCTTAGATATACTGACCTTTACAGTTTCCCAATTTAAAATCTATCCCTTCTGTTTGTGTAACATGTAATAGTCTAGGACCATCGTCGAATAGTCTTCTCAACGTACTAGTTGTTTAAATTCACATACATTAAATTAAAATAGATTACATAAAAGAAAATGTAATTACAGCTGACCTACATAAACTATAGAAGTTTTTACAGAGTTTATACATTAAGTTAATTCAATAATAGCATGTTAGCTAGTATTATAAAAATGAGAACAAAATTATATTTAATAAAAACAAGAAGATATGCCACGTTTTTATGGGTCATGACAGTGATGTCATCAATTCAACAACAGATGACTAGTAGTCGCAATAAGTTTAGTTGCAAATGAAACTGAACTGAATAAGGTCCCGGCTTGTTTTCATTCTATCATCGGCAATTGTGAGCTAAAAACTATTTTTAAAAGAACTGCAATGTCTGCAAAAAGATATTTATATTTTAAATGAAGGAAAGGAGTTGTGAATAATTAAGTTTGAAAAAGAAAAGAAGATACGCTCTGATTGGAAAAACAAAACAAAAAAATCACAAAATAATTGTTGGGAAAATAAAGAGTTTACAACCATTGATAAATTAAGCCAGACAAAGATTTAATGGAGAATAACAAGAACAAAAAATGGAAGAAGAAATATTATTCAGTTAAAAAAGAGGGAAGAGAAATATAACAGGATTTTGATAATATTCTCTAGAGCCAGCACCATCAAGGCAAGTCTCTCTGCAGAATATTTAACAGATTCTCATCTTGCTAATGGATTTTTTTTTCTTTTCTTCATTTTAGATTTAATTAAAGATGGTCTGCTCCAATAAAGGTAGGTGGGGAGTCCTACAGTAACCATCCTTTTATACAAAGTTAATACTGGAACGAAAAATTCTTTTGTAAGATAATAGCGCGACAAAAAACTATGTATTCAATTAATTAATTAAAAATGTATTAGTAATTATTGAAATTAATTCTCAATCAATTTATATTGAAAATGTTAAAAGAAGGAACCGAAGAGAATAAAGAGAAAAAAAAAATACAAGTAAGTACCCAATTCGTGAACTTTAATGTTTACAAATGGTTATGACAGCCGGAAACAAAATAAAGTGGCCTCCTTTGGCATTATGCCCAACAATCCTTCCAAGCTAAAACATCTATTACGCTGATAGGTTCTCAAGCTCTCAAGTACTCGTCTACTTCTACAAAAAAAAATGGAGCTCATATGCATCTATTCGTTGCGATAAACTTTAAAAATAGGAAAAAACCATTAAGCATTCTTTTGCAAATCGTCGAAGTTACTAGGGGAATTTAAGACTGATTAGAGGCATAAAACGATAAGAGTTTGATCTAAAAAGGGAATCGGATAAGAGAAATGCAGTAAAACTGCATTTCTTAGCTAGTATTTTCTGCATTAAATATATTATATAACTCCGTGCATTGCCGGCCTCCGAAGAGAAAAGATATAAAGATGCTTTAGGAAGAAAGAACTATAACAGACATTTGGATACAATGGCTAAATGCAAGAGTTAATGGTGATAAAAGGAGCAACTCTTTAGGCAAAAAGTCAATTCCTTTTCAGGAATTTATCCTGATACACACCTTGTAAGTACTCGCGATCCTCAGTACCCGGTATTCTCACTACTAACTTTACACAAAACCTACCACTTTGAATTTATTGAAAAAACTAATTGTTTTGAAGGGTATGCGAGAAACTCAATCCTTCCGTTCTTAAGCTTCTAATTGTATTCCATCAACTATTAATAGAGTGGTATTCAAATAAGTTTCTGCTAAATAATTTGAACGTAAATCAACACCAGTACTTAAAAAGAATTTATTATTTCATTTAAGCCAAATTTAAGACAAAAGCGAATCTATTAACAAAACTACCACTCTAAAATGTGCTTAAGTCAGGCATAGAAAGGACAGTTAAACTAGACAAATAGGCAAATCCTTCAGCCTTTCCATATCGAATATCACGAAGGTTAATTTAGTATAGCTTTTGGACGCAAAATAATATTTCCTAGTTCTCTACCTTTAAATGAGGTTTTCATTAAATTACTTCATACTATCTTGGAACAAATATTTTTGAAACTAGAGAAAACTAAGGAGAAGATTGATGCAAGCGAGCAGTATTGTGGGCATAAAATTCCCTGCCACATTGATTTACAATTAACTAAAATATAAATTTCAGTAAATTAATAGAATAATTTAAAAAAGAAAAGAATAATGGAGACGTCAGAATGGCGGTAGAACTTCAATTTTCATTGGTGGAATGATGAACTGGCGTCACATACCACGTCCATATCTATCTCGAACTTCACATAAACTCTCTTTTTAATTTAATGTGCTGACAATAGCTAAATAATTCTATCATCCTGGTTTCTACTGTGTAGAATGTAGTAATAAGACCAAGCTACAAACTGCGTACGAATCTAAATATAATAGTAAATTTAAATCTTCAAACAAAAAGTAAGAAAATTACTCCCATGAATCTAAAAGCAAGTAAAACCTGCAGCATTTTGCACCATCATTAATTTAACTGTAATTTAATTTAGATAATACGATTCAAAACACATAAAATACTTATTCTGAACTTTACACAAATCTTGGTAAAGGTACAGGGCGTAAAGGCACTAATTTCTGAAAAAGGAGTGAAATGAAGAGTAAAGTATAAAGAAAAAGCTTATTCTCTGAAAAAAGAAAAAAAACCTGAACCAACTGAAGTGATCAACAAAGAACAGTTGGTAAGATTAAAAGGGAAAAAAGCTCTATAGAGGCCGTGCCTAAGAACTACTTCAGTAAATAGTAAGAAGATTGGAGCTACAAAATTTAAATCTTTTCTTTAAAATTTCGTTTTAAATTTGATACTACCAAATTCATAATTCAAAACATTTAATAACTAATAATCTAAAAGGTTTGACGTGAACATTAAGTAAATAACGGTGAGTTGACCAGAGGACGGCAACAGTGAGGGTGACGTAATAGTCGCCCAAGCGTAAAACTAGGAGAAGGGAGAAGTATAGGGGCTCGTGGCCGCCTGCTTAAGTGCCCCCAAACGCAAAGTAAGGCTTCATACTTCATTATACTTAAAACAATAACTATCATCATACACAATTAAGTATTGGACACTGCTTAAACTGAATCTCTAAAACAACTCCAGTAAAATAGACAACGAAATCACTTGAAATTAACGTCTATCTCAGAGAACAGAACAATCGTTAGAGACTTTTTCGAATTAAAAAACAATTCACAACGAAGAATCAACTTCCGTTTTCCTTCAAACCTGAAGTATACCACTGCATTACCTGGATCTTTCTAGAGCTGCACACTGTACTGGAGTCAAATCAATTTGCCTAGAAGAAGGAATTAGTGTAACTCAACAAGCAATGCTACGAATATAATACTCAATGGAATCCATAAGCGCCAATTCCGAGATCCTGCGGCCTATGAATGTTTCTTCTTCTAATCTGTTCTGACAGGACAATCGATGGTGGTCATAGTGCAGAGGCTTGTCCAACAATATTAGCTGATAGACAATTTTAAATACGCAAATTTGTACTGTGCTGCCCGCAGTAACGTGGTTAATCGCTTATGAACTCGGCATTATCAATAATAATATAAATTATAATAATGCAACAGAAAGAAATGCAATAAAGATTCCTTAACCTTGGTTAATTAAAAACAATTTTCGAAACAAGTAACTTTAAAGAAAATAAGATTACAGAAAGATATATCAACCCTTTAAAGGGTCTAATGTTACAAGAAATAACGAAGAAGTTTTCCCTAGGGAAAACGTTCTCTTTCCTGTTACTGAAAGATATACTTCCTTGCACTGTAGCGTGAACGCGTAATATTTTTATAAAATATAAGCTTTCATTTTGTTCAATGATTCCTTATATAAACTGCTTTCATGTTGCAGTTAACCAACTGAATATTACACGTCACTTATCTGGAAAAACTATATCGCACTAATTATTTTAAAAAATCATATTTAATTAAAAGTGTGTGATCCAATTTCTCATTAAAGTTAATGGAAGATAAAATTTTCTAATGTGTGGTGGTTGGTATAAAAATAGACAACTTATAGAAAGCATGCAGTTACTTTAGAGCTTACGGATGAAGGTATCTATTTTTACGGTCCACATTTATATTTTATTTCCGGAAGAGTAACTTCTATCCTCAAGTAGTCACTATTTGCGGAGCTCCATAGATAGATAAATATTCAGCTGGCTCGAGTTGCTATCCAAGTTTCTGTACAAAGGCTATCTTTATGCACTTCATAGCTGCACTTGCATCTATTTATATATTTATTATCTTCATCTAGCTAACTAACTACAAAGAGTAGTTAAATCAAGTCAAATTTTTCGTTATCGATTCTTTACAGGAAATAAACGTTTTGGTGGGTTCTAAGACTGAGTATTTTATTCCCGAACCTAGAATCTCAAAAACGAAGTTCTCTGCATTATATTTCGGCAAAATCAAGGGTTTTGACCATAACTTAGCTAACAAAGTCTCGGAACTGTTAGAAGCACTTTACTGAATTGGGTTAACATTTAACAACATCTTCTAAGATACAAGAAATCCGAATTATGACTGTTCACATATTATTTTTAAAAACATGTCATTTATGATTATTTCTTCTATTTTTCCTGTTTGATAATAAAATCTAAAGAGCACAAAAATATTTTCTTACTTCACCAATTTATATTTATATTCTGTTGAAAATGTTGAATATCTCCGATAATACTGGCAACTCTGAATCATATGAAACCATGCGGAATTTTTCTAATATCCGTTCTTCAGAATATCCTGTTCAGATCATAGCAGACAGATAATTCTACTGCATTTTATATTACTAACATTTTAGACATAAGATAAATATGTTATTTCTTTTCTGAAATTGCAATTTAAAAAAAATTTGTCGCATGAAACATTCACACAACATGCTGATTCTGTTTTCTGACTTCTCTGAATCAACAGATAAGCTCGCTTTGCAGTCGCATTCCCTTTCTTATTAAGACACAAAACGAACATTTAAAACATGCAAAACTCATAGAAAAACTGCATTTTCGTTCGACCGAATTCGTTTAAATTCATAATTTTAGCATTCCTTTGGCTACTAATATATTGTAGGTGGTGAAATGGAAACCTTTAAATGGAAACTTAATGAGTGCCATCTCGAAAAACTGGACTCTTCCAATCCAAAATAATCCGTCTAATTCACTGCACCAATTGTTCCTACACAAACGGCCTCAAAAGTGCCGTTTTTTTTTGTTTTTTTACTAAAATTAATCAAATTCTGAAACCGGAATTTCCTGTAAAAACATACTAACTCTGTTGCACAATATTTTGGATACCCCTCCATCCCGACAATCCACCTCCACGTTTAAAAACTATCCTATCTCATCTTAAGGAATTCTAGCTGGTATCTTCCAACACGTATCTCAGTTGCGAGTTACGTGACATAAGTGTACAATATTGCGTATTTGTGTACGTAAAAATTACAAAATAAAAATAGAACCCTAATTGGCTGCGATGACGTACTAATTTAAACACAATAAGCATACATCACCTTCAAATCTAATTTGAACATCTTAACCGATATTTAATTGCAGTATTTAGTAGTTTGATAATTTCAATAATTATTGAGGCTACTATCTTTTGAATAGTTCAGTAGTAGCTGATTTAATGGTAATCTATCCTCTAATTAGCTAACATTTGCAGTTTGCAGCTTAATTAAACCGGTAAACTGAGAGGTACTTGAAGCCAAGTTAAAACTATCAAGTTAACATTTCCTCAAGGAAATCCAGACCCCAGGTGGACTACCAGGTGACGTAACCCAAGACCGCAGTCCTGTTCGATATTAACCTCGTTTTATAATTGGGCAATATTGTGCAATTCCTTGAGTTTATAAGCATTAAGGCCAACTAAAGGTTTAAGCTGCTTTAAAAAATGTTAGTTATTATGATACAATTGAGTGGGGTATTTTTTTTTTATTATTATAGCACCTGCAACAATGTTTAGTGGCTCGATTATTGTCCAATTAGGTAACTTACTGCTCCCTCCAAAGAGCACGAGGCAAAATAAAATTAGGAGGCGTTGGGTAAGTTTATACTTTTAAAGGGATGGATATTAAAAGGAAATCTGGAATTACACAGAATGATTATCTATTTTATAATAGTAACATCAGTAATGTATTCATGAAAAGATCATTGAATTTAATCCAAAGATCTGTCCCAGAGCTAACTCTAGTTAGCTACTAACTCATTAATGAATGACCTGCAAGTTTAAACTCTATATTTGTCCTACTTAAACTTCTGCTAGATCTACTCGTCTAGAGGGACAACATTCCAAAAGCCATATTAAACATCTACGAACTAAGACGACTTGACCTAAGTCACTCTATAAATGATATCCATTCCTAACTAACTCGCCTAAATGAATGTCAAGAACTGAATTCGAAAAGGAACTAAACTACACTAATAAATAAGTTAGTACAACTTTATTAGTAAGCTGACTTACAACTACTAGCAATTCTCTGAACAGACTTTGCTTTTTGACATACGTCTTGAGCTGGGCGTATTTCCAGTAGGTGGTCATAGTTGTGACTTCTTGCGCTTGACTCTTCTGAGTAGCAAACAAGTCTAAAAAAAAAAGTAAGTTTTTCCAATTTCCTGGTAGTAATGGAAATTCTTCTTACGAGAATAACGTTTCTGATTAACCTTCGTCTCAGCCAGATTAGTTTACTTTGGCCGTCACTTTTTCTTGATAACTTTAGGAAGAAAGAGGTTCTATAGGTGTCTTGTTAATTTTTTAAGAACAAGAAGCACTAAATTAAAACAAAAATAATCCTGATTTGCCACCAGAGCATAACACTTAAACTTGATGGTTCCATTAATCACACAATGGTTCAATTTACTAGTCTGGTGACTAGTAAAAGCTTATACAGCTTATAATCACACAATAACTAGGAAACTATATGATTTAAAGCCTTCACAAGAATAAAAAAGAACATTTAGCGAGATTTTACAATTCAAAAATGATCTCGTAATACATTAACTTCTTGCCGCGACAATTTGAAGCCTTCCAAGGCAGCCGCATGAAGAAACTTGCAGACGAAGCCTGATAGAAAGCCAGGTGTGTTTCACAAAGTAAGCAACTGTTTCACTAAGCAAGAGATACTGCCTTCACTGCTAGCTAAGTACTATTCCAAACAGTTTAAAAATGAAAAGTACCTTCTCAAAAACCATCAAGATAAAATAGCAAAAGAAATGTACAGGTAATTAAAGAAGTGAAAAGAATGAATCACCTAATAATAAGCACAATTGAGAAACAGGTAAAAGTCGATTGGAGTGAATGAAAATCTGTTATCAATCTGTAATATATTACGTCTACGCGAGTGAGATAAGTAGTAAATAGACAGTTTCATGTAAATGAACATGCTGTTAAATTTATGTATATATATACATACATACGTATGTGAAATGTACATTGTTAATGGTTATCTCTTATCTAGACGATAATAAATCTATTGTTTTCATTTAACTAACGTTCGTCACGTAACTAGCAACACTATTCGGCGCCTATGAACATACTCGTATCTATTCGATATATATCGCTCTCATTAATTCAATTCATTTGCTTATTCATTCATATAAAAAAAAACTGGACGTTAGTGCTATACTGAGCTTAAAAAAATAGAAAATACTTTCAAACGGTTAAGTAGTTACTTTAATGGGCAAGCACCATTCATAACAGGAGATTACAATCTACTGTCTCAACCAAGGACAACCGATACCTCCTTGTTCAAAGTATTTAGCTGTAAATCCTTAAACAAGATTATTTCCATGTCTCCATTTCTTTACTTACTGCTGATAAATTTAAATAGCATTTTTATTGATTAGTTTAGTTATAAGCGGTTATTTAGAATAAGCTATTGAGTGGTTCTTTGTTGTTTTTAACATTAGTTATAAAATGAACTTTTATTTAAATTATCCATAACACATGAGAAACAACTACAGTAATTAGTATTATACATTACAAAAGATTGTAAATACCTCGCTTATTTACTCGAAACAATCGAAATCCCGTTTTTAGATAGTTGGGGAAGTAGCTGGGTTTTTCACATCTTTCCAGAATCTGGTTGGATTCATTGCTAGGCATTGTGGGTCTCACAACGAGACATCTCTACATAATAAGGTCAATATTAGACCATTTTTTTTTTTTTCTTGTAGCTTTATTAAGAAGAGATTGTTACCTAACTACTTCAGGATGTGAGAAGTTCAGGTATAGTAGAGTCTCTGGTAAGTTAGTTGCGTTGAAAAATTAATAGTAATTTCCAGAATAAAATCCGAATTGTTCATTATTGCTTAGTTAGGATATTAATTCAGCGTTAGATCAACAATAGCCTCTTCCGGTTCGAGGTTTTTAAAAAATGTTTAGAAAACCAACTTTCATTAAAAGGCAATGTTCTTACATTATAACAAGACAGACTTCTCCTAACCTAAATTAAAGCACATTTTAGTGAATTATATATGCGATAACCCAATTAATACCAATAAATATGAATAAATATTTTCACATAGAATTTTTATTGTATCTTCTGATACTTTACTAAATAACTACAGGAGAAAAATTAATCGAAAAATTGAAACTACATTTTTTAATTAAATAATAAGTAATAGATAACTATGCAATCAGAATGCGGAAGTAAAGGTTTAAAATAAGGGCAGTTGAACTGGCCAATCAGGATTTGGATCTATCACAGCGGGAACGCCCACAGCCACGCCCTCTCGAATTGCGAAGGCTGGTTGTTGAAATATACAGATCAAGTATAGTAAAAATTATTTCAATTATAAATA
This sequence comes from Rhodnius prolixus, assembly GCF_049639745.1. Taxonomy (NCBI): domain Eukaryota; kingdom Metazoa; phylum Arthropoda; class Insecta; order Hemiptera; family Reduviidae; genus Rhodnius; species Rhodnius prolixus. Next base: position 37,764,976 of record NW_027411614.1, on the reverse strand, counting down.
TAGTTCACTAACTCCAAGTCTAAAATCAAGTTGTAAGAGAAAGACAAGAAGTAGGAACTATTTATTATAGTCTTACAAGCTTTCATCTCGTGATTTTTTTTTTTGTGTCTTTAAACATCCATAAAGCTTCAAAAGGATGAAATAAAGATGAACAAAAGTGATAGAAAACGAGAAAACTGGCGTTTTGCAACCTTGGGCAAGCATGATCAGATCTTAGGTAACCAGCTGGCTGCAGTCACGAGTGTTATGTTTAAAACCCTTTACAAGAAAACACAAGTCCGACCTACAATTCTGGGCCAAAGTCAATACATAAAGCTATATCATGGCCAGAAAAAGAAAATTTTAAATTTTATACTCTCTCAAGTTATCAGGCAGAAACAATATTCTTTTTAATTACAATTCTTCCCTTAAAAAAAATATATAAATACATAATAAATTAGTTTAAAGGCTAAATTGTAAAGAATAAACAAATTTCGTTAGAAAAAAAGATTAATATAAGAGCACCTAGTTAACTTCCATGTTTTAGCTCATAATCAAGGAAGTGTGAGTGAATCTGAGAGCCGGTAGAACCTTGTTTCTCTCGGTTTACCAGTTTAATTTAATTTCCGATAAAGAAGAAGAGATTATGTAAATCGAGAATGATTAAAGAGCTTAATATCCGGCGTTCTTATAACTGCGCCTTGTTCTCAAGCAGCATTTAACGCCGCATAAATGTACGTTCAGCAAATGATTCTTTCATTTAATGACGGTGGTAACCCTCGTTATTTAATTACCATTATTAAATGGTAACTGTTAGCAATTTACAAATTAAATCACGTTTCTTTCCTTCAAGAATGACTAAAAATACACTTAGAAGTGTTGAGGGGATTTTTCAATCTACACGTTATCTTACAAAAACAATCTTATGTTGTATTAACCTTTATTTGAAGATTGTGTTTGTTCAGAATTTACTGACATTCAAGGGAAATGTCTTTAAAAAAAATCTAGAATACTGTCTTCTCCAATGCATCTTAACTTATGTCATTTCTATTCTCACATTTTGTTAGAATATTTATAAGAGTACTGTATGTTTTCAACATTTCTGATTGCTTTTTGATTTACATTTATTATGTTTGATTCATCAGTTTATTGTTTAGATTAATACATTTTATTACGATTCATGTAGCTTCTGACAAGTAAATAATCTGGCTTCTAGACTGAAAGATGTTTGTTGGTCATCATGAAGTATGTTAACGAGTTAGAAAAAGCTTAAAAAGAAGTTAAATTTGCTTCAACAAAGTCTGAGAACAGTTCAATCCAAAGAAGATCCAAATATGTCTAAACAGTAGAGTATTGTCTTCGTAGCAACAATCATAAACCCGTAAGAGCACCATGAAATCCGGAAGCAATAAAGAATCGTTCAAATAAATGTAGCGGTGTCCACCACCAATGCGAGGACATTTCAAATTTAAAGAAAACTATTGAAATTATTTTCTAATTCTAAGCAAAATTTCGAAAAATCTCAAAAGCTTGTATCATATCTCTGTATATTTTCGTCGGACTTCAATATTGGACTGGCTATGTCTGTTAAGGACCCTACCTAAATCCTTCTAATGATGTAAGGATTGAAGTTGATCGGCCAACTGCTAGCTGAAGCTATTTGGGCTGTTGCAGCACTAAGACTTATCATCGAAGCAATGAATGCATCTAATGGATTCAATGTTCTGTATTTGATTTTACATAAAAGTTACGTGTACAGATTTATTGCATTATAAAATCTGTTAATTGTACAAGAATAAGCTTTCTTTCAGCAGAATCTAATTTAGGGTATTTGTTGAAGATTCACTAATGAATTTCTTTATCAAAAGTAAATGTAAATGCCAAAATTCACACTAAGCCATTTTTGGAATATTGTTAATTTACTTCAACACTAATATTATGTTAAATTATTACTTATGCAAACATCAACCTTTATAGTATAGTATAGTAGCATCAGTTTTTTTGTTTCAGTTTGAAGTTTTTTATTGAAGTGCGACAGAAATGCCACCTTTTGTATAATATTTCTTACCTTAGTTCAAGAACAAGCAGGAATTCTTTTTTTTAAAACAAAATCTCAGATGTACAGCGATCATTTACCTTTATAAAAACAATTTCTTTTGATTTCTGCAATTTTTTTTCATTTATTTATTTATTAGAGGTGTAATTTCTTTTTGTTTGAACCTCCACTGTTATTACCCGAGGGAATTGTTCGGCCGCTAGAGGTAAGACAATCAATTCGTCATCCTCTCCTCATTGGTCCATAGTTAACTCACCTTTCTTTATTTTACTTTATTTTTCCAGTAAGGAATGATTGATAGATATCATTAATAATTTATTCACAAACAAAACTAGTATACTGCTAAACTAATAACAACCTTTCTTTTTATCACGCACAGATAGTTAATTAACGAATGTGACCTTGATTTCTTCATTACCTTTCAAATAATAGAGCCAATCAATAGACATTCAATTTATAAATCTAATTACGAAATTACAATACACAGGAACGTATTGAATAATACTTGCATCGCAAACTGTAAACTCTACTTCTAATTATCTAGTTCACCAATGCATTTAATGTCACCCAACTATAAGAATGAAACTGCATATTTGAAACTAAAAAGAATCTGGTGTGAAAATTCATAGGAATTTCTCTCTGGCTGCTGTTCTCAAGGCAATAATTCGCAATAATTCTTTGAAGAGGGAATATTTGAAGAATGTTAAATACAGCCAACAACATTATATAGTTAGTAAATCCGTGCATGATCACTGAAATGTAACTTTTAAGAAAAACCTAACCAAACCCCTTCTCGAGGGACTGCGTTACAAAAATGATCGAAGAGGAATGTTTATGGAATTTATGGAATGAAAAGGAAGTCTATATAAAAGCCCAGGAGCCATTTTCGGGAAGTAAACAATCCATTAAGTACTGTGGCACTTTTGGTTGAGGAATTTTCTTTAAAAGCTATTTTATGAATAAACTTAGTCCCCGTTTATAAGAAGAATGGCTACTTTAAAGACAATCTATCCACTCACTTTTCCAACTCGAATATTTTCGAAAAAAATTGTTTCAAAATATCAGTGGTTTTATTTGTACCAAGTTTCAGCCAGATCGGTCTATTTCTTTGTGTTTGGCATTCGTTTGAATCGAGGAAGTCGAGTGATTTTCAAAAAATGGACGAAAAAGAATTTCGTGTGTTGATTAAACACTACTTTATGAAAGGCAAAACGCCTCAGGAGACTAAAGAGAAGCTTGATAAACATTATGGTGACTCTGCACCTTCGATTAGAACAGTTTATAAGTGGTTTCAAAATTTTCGGAGTGGCCATATGGGCACAAGTGACGCTGAACGTTCTGGACGTCCTGTTGAGGTTACTACTCCAGAAATCATTGATAAAATCCATGATATGGTGATGGATGACAGAAGAGTGAAGGTGCGTGAGATTGCTAGTGCTGTGGGCATCTCGAATGAACGGGTACATAATATTTTGCATCAACATTTGGACATGGCAAAGCTATCCGCAAGATGGGTGCCGCGATTGCTCACGCTTGACTAAAAACGAAATCGTGTGAAGTGTTGCAAGGACGGTTTGCAGCTGTTCCAGAAGAATCCGCAGGACTTTAAGCGTCGTTTCGTCACTGTGGATGAAACATCGATACATCACTACACTCCTGAGAATCTAAACAATGGGTTACCAAGGGGAATCTGCGCCAAAAAAGGCGAAGTCCGTTCCTTCGGCCGGAAAGATTATGGCGACTGTCTTTTGGGATTCGCAAGGAATAATCCTCATCGACTATCTGGAAAAGGGTAAAACTATTACAGGTGCATCATTATCGGACCGTTTGAAAACCGAGCTGCAAGAAAAACGCCCACGATTGGCCCACAAAAAAGTCCTTTTCCATCACGACAACGCACCAGCTCACACCTCAGCAGTTGTGGTCGCAAAATTAATGGAAACAGGGTTCCAACTCGTTTCACATCCCCCCTATTCTCCAGACTTGGCTCCCTCGGACTACTATTTGTTCCCTAATATGAAGAAATGGCTGGCGGGAAAAAGATTTTATTCAAACGAGGAGGTGATTGCAGAAACGAATGGCTATTTTTCAGTCTTGGACAAATCCTATTATTCGGAAGGGATCAACAAACTAGAGCAGCGTTGGACGAAGTGTATAAGCCTAAAAGGAGACTATGTTGAAAAATAAAAAAGGTTTATCCCCTAAAATTAAGTAGTTTTTATTTTTGCACGGACTTTTCAAACGACCCTCGTACATCTGGGAATACGAAAAGACGCATTCAGTGATAATTCCCAGTAGTCCTGGTTAAACCAAAACCTTATTTCGGACTTCTATTGTCACCAAAACGAAATATCAAATTTAAATTTACGGTAAATCTTTACAATAGCTCCCCAGAGGCGTGGCCTAATTCGAAGTGATTCTGATTCGCTGTTACTATAGAACCCGCCAAATTCAAATGTAAATATAAAAATATTTCTTTATTTTATATTTACATTTAAATCTGGCGGGTTATATGGTAACAGCGAATTAGAATCACTTCGAATTATTAATTCAAGATTGAAAATTTTATTTAAAAAAAAATTTCGTGGGGGGCTGTGCCCCCCACACCCCCCCTTTTTGTGGGGGCTTTGCCCCCACGCCCCCTGATCTATTTTTTGTTTTTATGGGGGGCTTCGCCCCCCGCACCCCCCTCACTGCCCCACTAATCCACTAACACAACTCTAATTTGTAATTCAGACACATGAAAAACAAAAGAAAAGAAGCCTACCTTATTCAATGCAATCCCTATCCTTCTGTTTCTACACTTTATGCACTCCCTTAAATAATGCTCTCATTTGATCGCCCATGGAAAAATGACTCCTTTTCATACTTATCTCACTTCCACACTTCGGACCTACATATCTATTACTAATTAAACCAACACTTATTCAAAATGATAAAACTTTCATCTCTTTATCCTCCCTCAGACTACATTCATGCTTTAAATTAAAAAAAAACTGTAAATTCAAAACGCTCATCTTTTATGAAGTTTCAAAAAAAAGGAACCTAAAGTTACATACTGGCACTAGCGGGAACTGATAATACGTTGAAAAAGAAGCAGTTACTATGCAGTAAGTGTACTGCGCATGCGCGCTCAACATAAATAGCTAAGAAATTCAAAAAAATTATATACAGCACATTAGCGGGAAGTTGAGAAATTTAAAAAGAATATATTGAACATTGGCGGGAAGTAGTTTAAAAAGTCAACGGTAACTGTGCTGTACTGCGCATGCACCAAAAATAAACAGGCCACGCCTCTGGGGAGCTATTGTAAAGATTAGCCAAATTTACTATAATTTGATTCATTATTTTTTGAGTTACAATGAATGAGTTGATGTCAGACAGACAGACATTCTCGTTCCCTCAGTGGACCACCAAACGAATATTTCCGCAAAATAAAAAACTTTAAAAATTTTAAATCTGCACGATTACAATACTCTCTCTTCTTTTAGAGTGAGAAATTTAAAAAATGTAAGAATAGTTGAGACTTACTCAGCGACCTCTTCTGTTCCACTTCCTTAGATTGGCTCACAAATATATATTCTTCCTAATTTATTCTCAAGAAAGTAAAAATATTTAAGAATTTTTTTTTTTTTTTAAATATTAATCACTTCAGAACACAAAAGAAACTCAAATGTACCTAGCAACTGTTCAGTGGGCATATGATTTTCCAAACAATGTGCTGTTTTATTATTATTATTATTATTAGGAATTGATATAAAAGTCAGGAATAAGTTCATTCAAAACCAAAGCTAAATACAAACGTCGACAACATTTCTACTTGAAGCGGTCAATGCTAACTCTGAAAATTTAGTTTCGTCTAATGTAGGAAGGTAAAACGATAGTGAAATGATGGAAACTCCCAGGTTGCCTTTATCCCATGTCTTGTATTAATTAGCATATTTCCTGGAGTATTAAAGAAACAAAACTTAGCTGCTTACCTTTTTCGAGGTTTAAAAAGAATGTAAAGCGTTCGTCAAACACTTAATTTTAAGTTTATCGTTCAACACACAGCTTTAGGCTTCTTCTAGAACCAATAATTTCCCTACCAAATTATCCAATGAAAAAGGACCACGAAAGTTAATTAGATACAATCAAAGATGGAAGAATATTATGGCCAAAGTCGTTAAAAGAAAATGTTGAAGGGGCCAGACTCAATACACTGAGCTGTGCAACTCTAATTGGTGAATGTGAGATCAAGTTAAGTTCGATCTGATCTGAGTGCAGTTCAGAGAACGGCTTCTCTATTCTTCTCACTTTTTCACAACCATAATTAAATCAATTTAAAACAAAAATTAACTAAATTCAGTTAATTTGCGAAGAAATTTGGAAAATTAATCCTTAAGAAAATTCTTTTCCAAGTAAGAAAAACTAATCTATTAAGTTAGTAATTACAGATTAACCCTAATTTCTGCAGAAAAGCTTTTATGTCACTATTCTATCAATGATTATATTATTACTGAAGCAATTTATTGAAATTATATCTGCTTCCTTAGCAGAAAGGCTTACTTTAAAATCTCCAGGGAGGAGAAAAGATTTTTCCTATCATAGTACCAGTCTCCGGTTATGTTGGAAGTTGCACTGCAAAGTTTTGAAGAAAATTGTTTGAAGCAAATCTTAAAAAGAAGCAGAAAAGCGAAGAGAATCCGTTGAATAGTTTTCCTGTTTAAAAGATGGCGATCAAAACCTCAAATGGTAAAATGCTGTGTTAATTTTGTAAATGGCTACTTTACTTTGGTTTCCGCTATTTATTACTTTTATGCCAACATACGTACCGTAAACTCTTATTCGTGAAAATCAATTTCTGGTGAGACTACATTCTATTTTGTTAAATGAATATAAGAAATTATATTATGAGATTATTGTTAACAGATTTTATAAAATTTCTTATGAAAAACATTATTTTTTTCATTTAAAGTAGTGTTTGTAAGAAATTTAAGGTTACGTGAAAATTGTGGAAATATTTGAAGCAAAAGAGAAATGTCAAAGATGAAAGCAACATTCCATGGAAGTTTTCTGTTAAAAGATCAAAAGTTACATATTTCCGGCACATGCTTCATACACCATTCAAATTTCAATAAGCACGTAACACACACAGCTTTGATAAATATAAGCTTAATGTGCAAAAGTTATGTTTAGTCTGAAAGTTATGTATAAAATTAGAATAAAAGTGCTGAATAAGTGGAATAATGGCAGAAATAACGCCAGCCATTAACTATATCCCTACACTACAATACTCTATTTTAGTTTTTATTGAAGGTAATTTAGGATCACTTAAAAATCAACAGAGAAATGGCAGTTCATTAACTCCAGGAAGACCATAACCATGTCTGCAAGGTCATAATAATGGCATATCTTATCTTATTGTTCAAGATAGCCAGTATTTAACACACACACTTTAAGAATTTTTTTGCACAATGCAAGCAAATATTATTTGATCAACACTGAATATGAAAGCTACAGGAATATAGATATTGTTATACTTGTCTGATAGTAGAAATTTCATCCAACTTATATTCTGTATACTTAGTCTCATTTCAGGACTTATATTCTTAACTGTAAGTTTTATTTCCAGATTAGAAATGATGTAGTGTTCAAAAAATGGTGGTGAAGAAATGTACACATCTTTGGAAATGATGCTAAATTTCCAAAAGATCAGTTTTATGAGGGAACAATCCTTAATTGTTTCATTAAATATTCTATTAATTATTTTAGTTCCAAGGATTCTTTAAATTAGCGTTTTTTTGATGTAACTCCTCCAGAGACTTCTAGAAAATATTGTCTTTTCTCATTTTTTTTTTTTTTATACCTCAGCATTCAACAATTCCCCAAAATGGTCTTCCCTAAAGTTAGTAGACACTCTTGCTGATTATACTTCAACAGCGAAGTTTCGGTGACTTTAGGACTGATGTAAGAAAGCAATAGGTTTACGCTCTACTGCACAGTTCCATTAAACATATTACTTGCTCCCCATTGCCGAGACTTACCAAATAGAGTCTGCTCCTAAGAAGAATTCTCATCCTAATCATTACTGAAGTTGAGCATTTTAACTTCCAATATCCATTATAGGAGACATGTTTTCCCCATATTTCTGATAGGTTGTAGATTTTCATTAACGTGTTGTGATGCTTCATCATGGCACAGAAATTTAAAACCATCTTTGAAATTTCAAAGAAGAGTCATTAACAAGTCTTTTCAAGATATTGTCTCAAAATTAGTAGGTTGACTAAAGTAGCCGATAACATATAGAGATGTTGGAAACGTGAAATGATTCTGATACAATAATTATCAATGACAAATGAAAAGGTGTCAAGGAGCCGAAGGAAAACTACGAATGAGTTGGATGGATGATGTGAAGGAAGATAAGCATTTGAAGATGGAGAAGAAGAAGAAGCAAGTGATTGTAAAAAATAGAAGAATAATAATTTATCAGAGAAAAGTGTTCCTAACAAACCCAAAAACTCAGTATTTGAATGATAAATGCTCCAAAAGAGGGGAAGAGAGGAGAGATAGAGAGGGAACAAAAGATTGAACTAATCAAGGAATCCTTCCTCTTTGATAATTTTATTCATTTATTTATTTGATTATTTTTAATTAAAACAGTTCAGGATCTAGTCAATAGATACGAAGTTTTTTTAGCAAAATTTAGAGCTTAAACCTTAAAAAACAGTGTTTTAATCTCTATTTCAGAAATACGACTGGCCAAGTATTACAATAGAACGAGAAAAAATATATTTCTTATCTTTTCCAGGTCTACCGAAACCTTGGAAAGAGGGAAATGAATATATAAAAAAACTAACATTTTATTGGATGCCCTACATTTCGGGTACTGGTGCCTTCCACCAGTAGCTTCTTGTGAGCTAAACTACAAAGTACGTTTATAGCATAATAAACCAGAAAAAAGGTATCTTTCTTCTGTGCTCTGTATGTTTCCCAACGAAACGATAGCAATTTAAGAATTAAAATTTTGCATTAACAAACTACAAGAGATGGTAAAAGCAAGCACTTATAAATGTGCAAAAACCTAAGTGACTATAAATAAAGACCAAATCTACTGCGAGAAGTCTTTAAATTTTTCCTTTAACGAACAAAAATAATAATAATTACTAATTTTGTTACCTTCCTTACAGATGATATAAAAAAAGATATGTTAGAACCAGCTCCGTAAAGATAATGTGAAGGTCAAATTGTGAATTTACGCAATTCTTAAAATGTAGGAGTGGCAAACACCTGATCATATTTTAAACGCTGCAATCAATATTACTATTATTATTGAAATCTTTAGCCAAAATACCATTCCATTCCATTAAATATGGATTTACTTGAACACGCGATATTTATATTTTGAAATATCTTTTATTCGTTCAATATAAAACTTTATTATCTGCAAAAATTTAATAAAAGGTTTAGGGATAATCAATAATCTTTGCAAAGATCATCAGGTTCCATGATAGTATTTAAAAACTTATGTTTGCATTTCCTGTAAGTTTTATTTTATTGATCTATTCTTCACAAAAGCACATAAACACTTAAATTCCAAATTTGAAGTAAATTTTAAAGAAAAGTGAGTTTAATGGGTACATTTTATTGTTTTTTAAGAGAATAAAAAATTAAACTATAGTTTTGAAATAAAATTTCATGGCTCAAATCACGCTAAGTGAAAGTCATGCGAATTTTAAGTGATAATTATTCTAATGATGAACGTAGTTCACGTGATAAGTGAATGGAAACTGGATTAGTCCAGTATACGGAATGAATGAGTCACCTACAATTCCAGCAACGAGGTGTAAATTCACAGAAATATTTTACCTTATAACTATATAAATATCTTCCAATTAAGTCAAAAAATTTTAAAGGTGATAGCTTAGTAAGTCAGCGGTGAAACTGGTTTTTCTTAATTCTGAAATCTGTATGAGTCACCAGATTGTAGCATTTCAATACAAAAGAAATTTTTAAACTTCAAACTAATACATTTTTTTCGCAGAAAATGATTAATACTGAAATCATTTCAATAAAAATGATTTAACCTTTTTTTAAAACTTTATTAAGTTCGTAGTACTAAATAATATTGCTAATTTTATCCATTTATCACGTAAGAATTTAGAATTTAAGGCTTGTCAACATCTAAGGCTACTGGCGCCCGGAGTTTTTTTCAGAGCACTGCCGGCCTCCAGATAATTACAGTCGTTACTGTTCATCATCGGACAGTGAGCTGAAAGAAGCTTCTAAGAAAAGAAAATCTATGAGGAGCCTGGATTCGAATCCAGGATCTTCGCGTTGGAATTCACAGTATCACTAACCACTTTAAAGCTAAATACCCTTTCTTAGATTTTTACAAATTCTGACCAATTTTGATTTGCTAAGGAACATTCTTTTAGATTGAAATACAAGTTCAAACTCTGCTAGTACTGCTAGCAGCCCTCTACACTTTAGGGCACCCTTTGGCTTCACTGTATGTGACCCTGAAATCTTAGGTGTTAGTTCATCACCAAAGATGGATAGCTGCTCGTTCTCTTCTTGCAATTACAGTCTCTATCTCCGATAGAGCTTCTAGATTCGATTGGAGTAGATTTGGCTCTCAGCAAATCATCTGATCAACAAATGAACAAGGCAACCCCCAAAAAATGCAAGGAAATATAGACGTATTCATTCAAAATATCTTCTACTCGTTTGAAACTGAATCTAAACTTGCTTTGCGCAGAAAGTTGAAGTATTTTTTAAACAAAACAATGAGTACGAACTTCTTTGTAATATCTTCGACATGAGCATGGGGATAGAAAGGACTTGAGAATAAAGTGTTTCATAAAAAGGTAGAAAAGTAATTTATTGCATTGAAAACAATACAACTCTATATTCAGCGGGAATAAAAGTAAATGTACACAACAATAGCACTGAGATTCCTGAAACTACTACATTCTGTACAGCTGCATTTATAGATATCGCCATTTTGTACACCAAATTGTAACAGTACTGCTAAGTGCTTTACAGCAGCAATATAAAAACTAGTATTAAAATCACAAAAGAACTTTGTACTAGTGGCCGTGGGTTTACCAACTTTTTATCAAGAGTCAAGAAAGAAATTTAATGGTTTCTTTGTTAGTTTATGTTGCTTTTACAAACTTTATAATTATTTACAAAACTTTCCAGACAAAGTAAATTATTCACAATTCACTCAAAGATATTTGCTGACATTATTATTGTTTGAATTAATGCGCGTCATACATCTATGGGTCATTGGCGCCAGGAGATAGCATTGCCAGGTTAATATCAACGGTCAGTGGAGCTATAAGAGGAAGGAGAAAAGATCTAAATTAAACTTGGGGAAATCCGTCAGGAATTCAGTGCACCAACCACTGATATAGTAATGGATAAAAATGCTATCAATTTCTCTATGTTTTTATAATTACAAAAAATAAAAAAGTGTGAATATTTAACTAAATTAAAAATAATTTAAAGTTCTTTGGTAAGTAATACTGGATAATATAATCACTTCCATTCCTTGTCGTAGAGGTTCTGGAACTGCTTGACTTGGAGCAGTTAAATGAAATAATTCTTCAGATACGTTTTATTTGGATTCAGTTAAGGAATTAGCCCGATTAAAGAGAGTTCTAACTCTAAAGCAAATATCTAGATAAATATCCCAATCGCAGGCACAAAGTCTGTTAAAGTGGCTAATAGTGGCTATGTGGTATGACATTAGTTGAAAGAAAAATTAATCAAGATTAAACTAGTACCATACCATGGTTTTAAAGCCTGATAGTAAGTTAAACTGTGTGCAGCTTAAACTGCAATCACGCTATTAGCACTGCAGTATTGCACAAATTTAACACAAAGATATCTGCCCAATATTTACTATGTCCATTAAGAGTTCACGAAATTTTTACAGACTATTTAAAAACCATCACTTTAAAATTCTTTTCAAGCTCCTGTTCAAGTTTAAACCTTACTATCTTCACTTAAAAGCAAAACTGAGACTGCGCTCTATATGAATTCCTACAACAGACATCGCATGCAACTTATTTAACGGTGCAGATGAAGAAAATGTAAGCAATAAAATTGCATATTTATTATAGTGATTTCATCCACTATAACAAACCTTTTTTTCTGTGATTCTGGAAATTCCAGGAGTTTTTAATCCATCTTCCAAGATTGAATCATCAGGTGCAGTAAAAAGAAATCAAAGGTACGTTAAATTAAGCTGGAAGTGGTGTCTACTGTTGGAAATGACGAGAAGCAGTTGACTGAAACTGCAAGAATAACCTGAGAATAGAGGTTTCATTTAGGTTTATTGTAACTAGCAGTTAAGAAAGAACTTCTACTGCAAGTTTACAAATTTAAGATATACTATGTTTTTTTTTTAACATGAACTAAAGAAAAATTTAATTAAGGTTTTTAAATTAAAGAAATACTATAAGATTTTCAATGATTTCAATCATCACAAGCCTGCTTTTTCTTGTAATTCTGACCATTTTTAGATTCTGATCATCTTTGGTGATCATCAGATTTGTGAACAGAAATTTGATGTCAACTTATAAAAATTCAGTTCGTGTCATCACACTAAATGATTGAATACGACCTGAAATCGATCAGAATAACAAAAAATAAGTATTCTATGCAATGATATCTATCATTGTTTATTTCAGTGTTCATACAATTAAGTACAGATTCAAAGAAAACCGAACGTAAACCACGTTCAATATCAGCGCAGAAATATATTCTATGTACATATAATTAAATACGAAAATAAAAGATTATTCTTTGTCAAAGTAATTACAATGTCTGTTCCATCAGAATCTCTGACTGGTTTGTGATTGTGTAGGGAGCATGCGCTATCACAGTTTAATGTTCCATCAGAGTTCAAACCAATAACAAATTTGTTCATCCGCTGTTTTAAACTGAAAGTAAACCCCAACTTCAAACTGATTTTTGTTTGATAAGAGCAGTAAAGAGAACCCCACAACATGTGTTAACAGTTTCGAGATATGCGCAGTAAACTCTTTCATTTGTTTGCTGTACGGTTTGAATAAATTTGAATTTGGGGGGGGGGGAGGCGTGCGCCATTAATAATCAAACATTCAAATCTATACATCGATAGCCAATGCGCACTAAATAATCACAAACCAGTTGGCAACTGATCGCAGACATCCTGACAGAAAAAAAAAACCCTACTGTAAATGAAGTATTCAACTTACTTTAAGACCGTTTGCCACTTTAACAGATTTTTATTACAAAATTTTATTAAAATTTAATAGCTGTATTTAACAGTTAACCCTAGCTTGAGATAAAAGTTTATTATTTACCATTTTCACACTTAATACAAAATGTATACATGAAGAGTCGCGGACACTAACCTAATATCCTTGTGCGGCCAGTAATATTATAATTACGCAGTTCATTGTACTAAATTATGCGGAGTATCGTGCAACCACACACTTTATACTAAAAAAAAAAAACCATCTGTTTAAGAAAAAAAACTCATTAGTATGTGTTCATTTTACATGTAGCCATAGGTAACTAGATACGCCTACACCACCTATTGTATGTGCTTTGACAGGAAATCTTGGTATAAACATAAGCGTTTTATTCTGATATTATTTGAAACCGAAGGTTTATGTTTAATTCATTTTCTCGAAATATTCACATTTATTAAAAATTGTCAACAATAAGATACGTATAAGATCCAAAAGGAAGGAAAAATATTGCCAATTTCAGTCATTATTTTTAATTGTTTGCAAAGCTAGACCTGGGGTCTAGGTCAGTGATCGGCAACATTTCTCACAAGTGGATCATTTTTCAAATTTTGTTTTTCAAAAACATTTTTGCTGATGGGTCACATCACTTTTATTTTGAATTATTTAGTACCGCAGAGTAAAGAAAATTAAAAAAAAAATTACAGATGGGATAATACAATATACGAGGGTAGTTTGAAAAGTCCGTGCAAAGTCAGAGAGATAGCACCACTGGCGCGTATCGAGGTTTTTAGTTAGTAGCATCTCTTGGAAGAACACACACCAAGTTTCAGCCAGATCGGTCTATTTCTTTGTGTTTGGCATTCGTTTGAATCGAGGAAGGCGAGTGATTTTCAAAAAATGGACGAAAAAGAATTTCGTGTGTTTATTAAACACTACTTTATGAAAGGCAAAACGCCTCAGGAGACTAAAGAGAAGCTTGATAAACATTATGGTGACTCTGCACCTTCGATTAGAACAGTTTATAAGTGGTTTCAAAATTTTCGGAGTGGCCATATGGGCACAAGTGACGCTGAACGTTCTGGACGCCCTGTTGAGGTTATTACTCCAGAAATCATTGATAAAATCCATGATATGGAGATGGATGACAGAAGAGTGAAGGTGCGTGAGATTGCTGGTGCTGTGAGCATCTCGAATGAACGGGTACATAATATTTTGCATCAACATTTGGACATGACAAAGCTATCCGCAAGATGGGTGCCGCGATTGCTCACGCTTGACCAAAAACGAAATCGTGTGAAGAGTTGTAAGGACGGTTTGCAGCTGTTCCAGAAGAATCCGCAGGACTTTAAGCGTCGTTTCGTCACTGTGGATGAAACATCGATACATCACTACACTCCTGAGACCAAAGAACAATCTAAACAATGGGTTACCAAGGGGGAATCTGCGCCAAAAAAGGCGAAGACCGTTCCTTCGGCCGGAAAGATTATGGCGACTGTCTTTTGGGATTCGCAAGGAATAATCCTCATCGACTAACTGGAAAAGGGTAAAACTATTACAGGTGCATATTATTCATCGTTATTGGACCGTTTGAAAACCGAGCTGCAAGAAAAACGCCCACGATTGGCCCACAAAAAAGTCCTTTTCCATCATGACAACGCACCAGCTCACACCTCAGCAGTTGTGGTCGCAAAATTAATGGAAATAGGGTTCCAACTCGTTTCACATCCCCCCTATTCTCCAGGCTTGGCTCCCTTGGACTACTATTTGTTCCCCAATATGAAAAAATGGCTGGCGGGAAAAAGATTTTATTCAAACGAGGAGGTAATTGCAGAAATGAATGGCTATTTTTCAGACTTGGACAAATCCTATTATTCGGAAGGGATCAACAAACTAGAGCAGCGTTGGACGAAGTGTATAAGCCTAAAAGGAGACTATGTTGAAAAATAAAAAAGGTTTACCCCAAAAAATTAAGTAGTTTTTATTTTTGCACGGACTTTTCAAACGACCCTCGTACCTTACTATAGATAATTACAAATTTATTATCATCAAATTCCAAATTATAACTTAAAAGAAATCTTAAAATTTTAGCAGAAAAGTACATGTTGAAACGTGTACTCGCACGTAATAATAGAATTTCAACACACTTTGTAACACATCAATTCATAAATTTAACTTTAATTCGTTGGCAAGAATACCTACCGATCGGCGTAATTAAGAATTGTTTACTGGGTCACTAGGTGACATAGGTTGCCGACCACTGGTCTGGGTTATCATCAAGGCTTATACTATTGACAAGTGTCCATATGAGTTCATAGGCGGACAAGACAGAAGGCACACCAAACCTTACGTATAACAACGTAAAAACAATATTACAATTGTCAATAGCAGAAGCCCTGAAGATTTTCTAGTCCCCAGGACAGAAATTTGGAAATAAAAAAAAAAATGACTGAAATTGGCAATATCTTCCTTCCAGATTAATGAATCATTCTCCAAAAACACTTAAAAGAAGAGCTGGTATGTCAGGGGAAAACTGATGGATTCATGGAACCCAATATTTGTTGGCGAGAAAGGCACTTTAAAAAAAATAAATAAAAATAAAAATTGGTAAGTTTTTGAGTATTTAAACTAAAATGAAACAAAACGCAATCCACATTACTAAAATAAAATGTAGCAAAATTATGATCCTACTTTTTAATTACCCTTAATCGAATAACTGTCGATTATTAATCCCATATCTATCGAATTCCAAAGGAATATGTAGGTGTTAGTTCTCATTTCAAGGGGGAGTAATTTCGATCTCTTAATGTCCAAACGTCTCCCTAGGCTTTCGTGGCTGTGCTGCTGTCACAAAAAGTTGGCAGGAATTAGTTTAGTGAGCTTGGTTTCTAACTCTGCCTGCTACCAAAGTTAGGCGATTTAGAGAGAAGCAGTAGTTTGGTGTGAGCAGCGTGATCACCACAGAGGATTCACGTCTCTAGTAGCAGCAAGAGGTTAACCCAGCCATGCCCAGCTGTATATCCTTGGTCTTCATGGGCTGGAGAGATAGTTCCCTGTATCCCATTAGTAAGTAAGTTTTAAGTTGTCCAATTAGTTAGTAAGTAAGTAAATGTCACACCAAGTGATCTGGACTAATGTCATGCTAATATAACCTGCCCTGATCTTTGAACCAACTCAAAATATCTGCTCAGGTTGTGACAGGAAGAAAGAGTACAATGTAAAAGTAAAGTAATCGCCTATTTTTTCGGACGGAGGCGACTAGCAAACATACTTTACTGTACATTTCTTTTATTTACCATTAAATAAAATCCAAGGCCTAAGACTGGGAATCTAACCCAGAACTACAATGCACAATTAGCTTTACAGGTCTCGCCTCTAACCGCACGGCTATCGTGGCGCCTGAGTACAATGTATGTTGGCTAAATAAAACCCTAAGATAAATTTTGATGTCCTAGATTACCAGAATGGTATCGTGCTGGACGCAAATTATGTTATTATTATGGTCGAACTATCTTCAAGGATAACCTCAGTCTTATACCTTCTGTTTGGCTACTGACAAAAAGTTAGTAACCCTGGGCAACTGATTAAAACTGTCATGTTAAGCTGTAGACACGTTAATCCCGGTACTTACACTTGTAATACACAATAACCATTCAATAAATAACAATATAGTATGAATTTTTGATAAATGCTAGTTCCCATTGTGTTGACTAGATACGTGATTACAAAGAAATTTTAATTACCATAGCACTAAAATAAAATAATGGATTATAAAACAGGAATAATTAGAATAAAAAAAGCAAGTTAAAAAAACAAAAAATTGGAGAAAATATATTAATTGCATCTTGTACTTCTGAAAATTCTTTTCAAGTACGGCCCATTAGACAATTTCCAACCAACACTACATGTATCTGTTTTAAAAAGTATTAATTAACAGGTATTATTTAAATAAATAATTTTATTAATATTGTAAAAAGATGTAGGGGCGCCAAATACCCCACAAGGGGTGACTGAGGCATGCCATCGCTTTGGGAGTAGCGGCCCCAACGGTCACTACAACTCAATATCATGCCAGGGGCAGTACAATTATAAATTTACATCACAACACATATGCTCTACAGACAAAGTCACTTACACTCCATAAACTAGGGTTTTCATCCCTAGTTTTTTTGGGAGAAAAACCCTTAAAATCACAGGCCCACTAAGATAACAAGTAATAGCTGCCTACTTACTAACCAGTAATTACTCAGTGGTGGCTAAATAGATGCAAAGATAAGAAGGGGATGAGCGTGGGTTATGCAAAATTTACTTCAGAAAATCCATACTGTTACGAAACAATCCAAGAATGGTCGGGTCTGATCTTCAATGGTACCGTAATCGGTGGAAAATTGAAGACAGGGAGAGCAATGGCACAGAATGATAGAGGCCTTGGACCCCTTTAAAAACCGTCGACTATGAAGAAAAAATAAGGGATACCAAATTATTGGTTTGTCCAAATTTACTTTTTACACGGCCCTGGTTACTTTGTAATAAAACAAAATAGCTGCCTACTTACTAACCAGTAATTATTCAGTGGTGGCTAAATAGATGCAAAGATAAGAAATTAGTAAAAAAAAAAAAAAAAAGGCATGTTGGAATTACATTAATTTAATAGGGCCAGCATTTTGAAATCCATTAGCCAGCGACTATAACTCCCCACTGTCCAAATTAAAGCATCTGTACAGTCATTACGAGCCCAGCTGACTCACACCTCCATATTTCACTAACTTCTCCCTCGTAAAATGGACACACCATGTTCCGAAACTACAAGGCAAAGACTGAACATAATTTTTAAATAAATTTTTAATGCGATCTACAGTGCGATATTTCTAATTTACTTTTTTTAACAGGCTAGTAATATATCCAATTTATACAACTGAAACCCTTTAAAAAAAAAAAAAATCAGCACTATGGTTAGAACAATGTCAGATTATTCCTTTTCCAGATGTACTCAGTTTAAAATCAGAAGGCATTTTGAAAGAAAAATAAATAACTTAAAGGCTGACTGACTTAAGGCTTAATAGTTCCTAGATACCAGACCTACTAAAAGCAGGAATCTCTTGCGGAGGTAAGAAGAATAGCACGGATGTAAAGGTTGGATGTGTCTCATGATACAAGGAAGATAGCAAGAGTTTTAGACAAAACGTGTGAATCTGTAACTGGCAATTTAGATAAAAGATTTCAAAACAATATTTCAATTTTTTTGATACAAATAATTTACCCAATTCTCAGCTCTATACTCCAAAATAATCGACCGAAGAGTAAATTTTGATGGGCAAAATATCACTTTGTTATAGGGAAAAATTGTGTAGTAGAAAATAACATTTTTTTTATAACAAATCAATGATTAAGAACTGAAAAATGTAAGCCTCCAAAAAAGAATTACAATTAAAGACAATAGAAAAAGTAAACAAGTTAAGAAATGAAGGTAAAATACTCAGCCCTTAGTTTGGAATTGTGTGTAAGTATTGTTTGTTTCAAGTATACCCAGCTACAAGATTAACAACGCCTCTCTGTTATACTTCCGACTTCTCTTAACTAACAATGTTTACACCAAAGTAAACATCAAATATAAAAACCAGAACACCCCGCTACTTTAATAAAGAACTTCCAAATGATGAGATATATTTAACTGTAAAAATAACCATGATATTTATAAAGCTTACTGAACACTTATTCACCATAATGGAGTCCAGCAATTATTCAATATCAACAAGATTACCTCTTATGGCCGGCCTTTAACATTCAAAGGAGTAGATTTATTAAAGTACCTCTAAAGAAAACTTCATTGTCAAGTGCAAAAAGAAAATATCCGTTCATTAATTGATAATTAAATTAGTGCAGTTGATAAGCTCTACACATGCAAATCAAACTTGTTCGAAAAGGAATCAGTTCTCATTATTTTAATAAAATAAGTCAGGTATCATGTATTATCTAATAGTAAAGCTCATATTTTTGAATAAATAATGTACAAACAGAATACCATACAAATTTGTTAGTTTAAAATACAAGATCTAAAAAGTAAATGTTGAGTTGAAATTTCAAAGATTAACATAACAGTTAGCCAATAAAAAAAATGGTGTAAATTATCAGCTTCAGTGGTCATCTGAAGTCTGAATATATTTAAAAATTGATGTTAACCTTTTTTTCAAATATAGAGATACAATTAGCACGGTTCTGTACACTTAATGAAAAATGATTGGGATTACAAGAATATTTTTCACTAAAAAATTTGCATAAATTTATTCTTAATAATGTCCCTTAAAACATTGTTAGTCAAAGAGTCTGACACTTGATGTTTTTTATACTAACTTCTTTTTCTAACGAAATAGTAGGAAAACAGATAGAACAAGCAATAAACAGAATATTAACTAATTTGATAAAATATATTTGAGAGCAGTTCTACAATATTTTCAGCAAAATCCTACTAGATCATATCCATATCAACTAAAAGTAGAAAGTGGTTAACCTGCACTTCACCATGTAGATGAAAAAAAAAAACATTAGATAAAACCAATTTATATCGCGATCATAATTATAAAGCGTTTGACATGTTTCCATCTTGCTCCACCCTAACTTTTGCCAAATATTTTTTACGAACTAGGTCATATAACCGCATAATTATAGCAGAAAAAATATTTTTACTTATTTACTTTTTACGCCAATAATTGAAAGAGAAAAAAAAACAATAGGATTGGTCCAGAGCCTGCTTGCCATACAGAGCAGGTGGCCCAGACAAGCCCTCGCAGGGTCATTCCATAATCAATCTTCTAATAAGACTAAACCATCTGGTGAGATTTCTTATTCTTACATAAAATTAACAAAACTTAATTTTGAAAAAAATGAAATAAGATCTACAATTATTCCAAATAAAGAGAAATGTGCTAGCTAAAAAACATCTTTACGATGACAGTGGTTCACCTTGCTATTAGGTAATTTTCTGGAAGAGTTTACTGACTCATCCAACTTATCACTAAGCTGAGCCACCTGCGCACACATTTAATTTCAAATTAAGTTTTAAAAAGTAACTTAATTCTGATCATTTACAGTAAATAAAAATAATGATCATTTAAAGTTAAAATAATTTGTGATCATATAAGAAATTTGTCGTCCGTGAACATGTGAACATTTTGTGGCAAAAGTTATAAAAATCGAATTTTATTGTTTGGATACATAAAGAACAAAGCCATTTAGGTGGGAAAAGCGAAAAATATTTAAAGGAAGACGCAATTAAAGTTACATACTAAAGCATAAAACAGAACCAGCCATAAAAATTAATTGAATGGAGCATTCTCATTTTAACAACAAAAGAGGAAACATTAGTCTCCTACAAGTGAATGTGTGCAGATCTGAACTTCAAACAAATTCACATAATTTTTGGTATTCATTAAAATTTAAAATGCTAAATAAAAAAAGATAGAGTAAGTCTTATCACTAATACTTACTTCATTTTTTCTGCTGTTTCACCTAGCTTGAAAAGAAAATATTCCAATCAAAAGCATCCGTAAAGTTCTCAAGCTTCCACGTCTGGCAAGAAACCACAAAATGCACAATTTCTTTACATGAAAAACACGACTGTAACGTTCACTAAAAGAAGGCAGACGCCATATTAGCAACACAAGAGTCTGACCATCGATTCAAAGCTACCAACAACGGAATGGTAACCGAGTAAAGCAAGACATTGGTGGGGAGACAGAAAACTTGGACGATCATATGAGCAGTGGTCCACGCCCTGTTCAAGTAACTATTTCAGACGCAAGAGTGCAGATAATACCCAACTTCATAATCAGTTGTAGTAGCGCCTGCGCTTGTTTTCTAGCTGCTCAAGAAAAATATATTCAATCAAAAGGGTTGTCCCATCAATGCTTGCAAAGGCACACTCTGAAAAGACGAAAAAAGATGATTTTGTTTGTGTCTAAAAATCTCGCCTGATAGCGGGTATTATTCAAGCCCTTCGCCTCAGTATCTATAAAAAAGAATTTGGATACATTTCTGAATTCAGAATGTCTTTTGCACATTTGCTTCTAACTTATGTATGTACATAGATAGAACGGACTTCATAAACTAAGTTAATGTAGAAAGAGGGCAAAACCATCTGGCTACATGACTTGAAAACACTTCCTAACAATTCATAGAATTTCATAATAAACTGGAATTTGTTCTTTCAGAAGATTAAACAGAAGTATAATTGATCGAATTCTTATTTTCCTATTTAAGACTAAAAAATAAATATCTCAATCTTGGCCAGCTGTGAGACTTTTTAGTCTGCAAACCGACAGTCGTAGATTTTACATTCGATAGAACAAATAGGCATCAGAAATTGTGATTTCATCCATGAATAATTAAGCAAAATATTTTAGATGTTTTGCTACTAAAAGAAAAAGCGATCAATGTTATGTTTTCTAAAAGTTCTCAGAATCTTTATCGTACCAAGGGCCGCGCCCCAGTTTCTGTCGGTTCTCGATTGCAGGAAATCACCGAAGAGTACGTTTATAAATTATTGGCCAAGGCCTTATTAAGGAACAATAAATTTAATGAAAGTCATTGTTTTAACAAAATTCAAACCATTTCAACATACCAACTCTTTAAAGAAAAATTACTAAAAAATAATTGCAATTATGTGCTGTAACTGATACTTTTGATTAGGAGGGTCAAAAACATAAATTGCAGACCAGCTAGTTCTTGTCTAAGATTTAGATTTTACATTTTTCAACGTATTATTTCACATAATTGTTACTTTCATTTAGTTTCCACGAGCGGGCGTTGGATACGGTAGTTTTTTTTTTTAAAAAATAACGCCGAGTAGTCAATTGACTTCTAACACCAATCATAAATTGTCTATTTAGTGGGATCCGCAGTTCTTAATAATCAAAGTCTGAAGTTTCTGCAAACGCAGTGTATCACAATGAAGCCCAATCCTGTACTCCAAACTGATAAATCAACCTCTGTAATGGTTCCGAAATCGATCAATAGATAAAAACAAATATGTATATAAATTGGCCAGCGACTTAAATGCTCTC
Source organism: Rhodnius prolixus (assembly GCF_049639745.1). Classification (NCBI taxonomy): domain Eukaryota; kingdom Metazoa; phylum Arthropoda; class Insecta; order Hemiptera; family Reduviidae; genus Rhodnius; species Rhodnius prolixus. Next base: position 37,742,654 of record NW_027411614.1, on the reverse strand, counting down.
CTATCATTTCAGTCAAACTGCAAAGCAGAGAGTTCGGAGAATCTTTAACTACAATTCGTAAAGGTAGTTTTGCTAGAAGTCATGCCTAGTCCATTTCTTTTAAATTAGCAACTTAGACTGAGTGGAAAATGTCCAGCGAAGATACTATTTTTTTTTAAAGAAGTCGTCTCCTTTTTGTTAACGACCTAGTTCTTTATAATCGCTCTTCCATAAATGCTTTCTTAAAGTTCCCATGTCTTGCATTAAATATGATATACATATAAATCAGATCTATCCTGACTCTACGTGCTTCTTCGAGCATCTACAGTTTCTCTTACATTACCAGTTTGACCAGTGGGCGCCCCGACCTTGCTCCACTTTCTCATCTCCCTTCCTGAATTATTTTAAGAAGTACTACATAGCTTAAAATGACAAAACATTGTCCAGTTTACAAATAATTCGAGCTAAAGCTGATATCGCTTGAATTTCACAATTTAATTCGCTCATATTACATATTTCTCGTATTACAATTTACAATCAACTCGTATGGCTAAAACTCAAGTAAGATTGTTGTATACTGAAAAATGAATGTCCGGTAACTTTTTTTACTAAAGTACAGTATCAATACTAAGTTTTGTAAAAACACTTCACTCAATGAAATAAAAACAGCTAAGACTTTGTTACATACTTAATTCAAATACTGCAATATTTGATTTGATTCTGTTTGATTCAATTGAATTTAACATGAAGAAGACAATACGTCAGAGCCAATGAAGTGTTTTGTCAAAAATTCAGTGAACAAACGTCACTACATGTAAAAATAAATAGCATAATCTTTTTATAATGCGTTTTGCTGCAGCACATATGTATATTGATATGACTAAACCCTAACTTTTTGTTATAAAATTGCGATGGGCTTTCAGCACGTTTGTTGTGTGTGTTCGCAGGTATATAAATCAGAAATCAACTTTGTTCTTTGTTTATGAATGTATTTACAAATTTATGTTACACAGCTCTTGAATTATTTTGTTTATTAATGTAGAAAATGTAACTTACTATTTAATACACATATGTTTATATACAGAAGGTAAATACAATTATAGTCAGATACTCGTATATATTTACAAATATACCTCTATAAGTAAATAAGGAATGTAATGAAAACTTATGTGTTAAGTTCGAATATAGTGTTAGATTCATTTGATTCGTTAATATATATATATCTTTTCGTATTATATCCCTTCGTTGCATATTTGTCTTTTTCAGTATAAAGATATAAAAGCAAACCAACTGAACTTTCTCGATAATCAAAGAGTATCCCCCAGTTGCGATAACTTTCAAACTTAAATAATGATGAAAACTAAGTTATATTCCTTATTACCTCTTTTTTTGGGTAACGGGTATTTAACTAGATGTTCCTACTCTTCTCTTTGACATGATTTAAATAAATTTTTTGCATATGTTCATCAATATTATGTTTAGATAGTTAATGAATAAATGATAAATTATCGGTGGCAAAAATAATGAATTAGAAAGTTTTCTATATGTTACAGATAAAAACATTAGTAAAAAGTAATGAAAATTTGCGAATTGAAATTAAAATTAACAAATTGAAATCACAAACCCAGAAGTTGAAAAAAAAAGTTCTATGTTTTGTCAAGAAAACTTCAGAGAGAGAAAAAGGCTTTCACAAAATTTCACTCGGGCAGAAATCAACAAATCTCAAAACTATTTACTACAAACTTTCACTTTTACACCATCTCCTTTAAATGTTTCAGCTGATCCAAAGAAAGACTGCAGTTGTAGTCACAAAGTAGATTCACTTGGAAGCATTCTTCTCAGCAACTCATAGCAGTAAAAGTTATTTTAGAGCAAGTAAACACTTATAAGTATTCAAAGGCTTTAAGTCGGATTATGAATACTAACTATTTTGAAATGAATGAATGAATGAATGAATAGAACGGAAGCCGTGAAAGAGTGTTCAAAGCAGCAGGAATTTTCTGTGATTCATGAATACGAATAACTGCTACATCTTCACACTGCAAACATGAAAAAACGTACTAGAAGAAAATCACTTCATTTAAATGAAATTAATAAACGTCTAAAAACGTTTTTGTTTAAGTTATGAGAATCAGCGATAAGTGCAAAGGGGCACGCACGCACTTTTTGGTTTGACTAAACAAGATTATAGCCAAAAGAAAGTGGTCGATTTTGAAGACCTCTCTAACATTCGCAAATGTTATACATTAATGTACTCGAAAAAATAATTAACTGCAAAATAAATTGATAAATTGATACCATTTCAAACGATTTCAAAGAAAAATGATTTAATTATTCGGTAAAAACGAATTTGGTCAACAGTAGTAAATAATCACTAAGAGAACACTAATTGTTTTTTGAGTTTGAATGAATGAACTGAGACAATTAAAAATTATATGGGTCTTTAATTGATTTTAAGGATACGTACTTAAAGTATAATAAGAAATTTCGTAGTAGTATTAAGAGGTATGTTATACTTTTATAGATTATATTTCAACATCAGTCTGCATTTTGCTCACTATTATGATTAAAGCGGACTTAAAAAAACAAGGCAAATAATATCTTAACTTTTTAAAAAATTAATCAATCACTTTCATGTATCTTCTTTTAGGCAGGGGCCGGTCTCGCAATTAGCGGGACTAGGTATTATGAGAGTACAATTAGTCTGAGATAATGATTCAGACTTTAAAGTAGCAAGGTTCCAATTTGGTAATTCTTGCTCTTCTTTCTCTAGCTGAGGTGACGGTGTAGGAGAAATTGAAGGATAATTTTGATGATCAATACTTAATGGTAGAAAACTATCTCTATTTTGAAGATAATCTTGTGGATCAGAATCTGTGTGACGAGAAGGTGTTATTGTACACTTATCCAGTCCGTAGTCTAACGATCTACACATTTGCGTCCTTCGTCTGGAATAGTCGCCTTCATCTTCTGCTCCATGACCTCTACGAATTCGCTGCCATTCTCTAGATGATCTGTTATAAATATTATAAACAATTTACCATGTAGAATTTGTTTAATCAATTTCTGAATAATTAAATCAAGGGGGTAGTTTAATTAAACCTTTCAAAAAAAAATATTGAAGGGACTTACTGTAATTTCCCTTCAGCGCACTTTTTTAGAGATATAGATCAATGATTAAATTGCAAGAAATAGTTCCAAAAGACAAGAAAAAAAAAAGGCAAAGACATGTTTCGAGCAAGATGTTTCGATAAAACAAATCCAGAAAAGTAAACAAAATATCAGAAACGAAAAATAACAAGAAGCTGAAATTTTAGATTTGATCTCGTGTAACTTAGCAAATAAAATTCCGTAACTAGAAATATATTTTACTGAATGGATTTTTCAATTTTTTGAAATTTTATCGAAAATGCTTTCTACGATTTTCTCTAAAATCATATTTCATATACTTATATCTAGCATTCGTTTGGATAATTTATGTAGAGAAATTTATTAAAGTAATTCCTTGAAGGGATTGGGTTAGTTGGACTTCCTCCTAGAGTGTCATTCAATGAAATGAACTGTTTTAAAAACTGTATAATGTGAGTAACAATTGAATATGTTTCGAATTACGAGTTTAAAGAAAATTTACAGGCTAGAATTTAGTGAACTGTAGTAAGTTAATATTTCCACCCCTCATTTTTATTAATTATAAAAATAAAACCTTAACTTTCCAGAATGGTTAATAAACTTACAGCGTTTTCAAGGTCTGTAAGGATTATGCGAAGTGTCCAGTAAACAATTAGACAACACTAACTTACATGGCAAACCATAGGTCACACGCATTGTAAATATCACTGCATTGTATATACAGTTTAGTGACAACAATACTTATTGGCACTCAAAATTTCCATGGTAGATCGCAATTACTTTTACAGAACCAAGTATAAAGTTGAGCTATTGCATCAAAAGAAATCACTTCAAATATGGAATTAAAAGTGAAAACAGTTCTGAACACGGAAGTTCTCAATCCCTCTTTCTGTGCCTCTGAACCCCCATCACTTATAGGTTAATTGTTTGAATAATAATAATACATAAAAGCAATTTAAACTTACTGATGTGATTTTCGATCAAGTGTCATTAATGCTGCAAGATTCTGGAGAGTTTGACGTAAATCCTCCGTTGTAAGGCCACAACACCATCTTAATTGGGCAATATTTTTGTTTAACAAGTAAACACCATAATCAAAAGGTAATTTTTCTTTGCCTTTCGAATAAAGTGGAAATCTAAAAATTAAAAAATATATTTTGGTTGGGACAGAAGGTGGGTGGCCAGGGAATATAAACTTAAGCAAATTTACTTACTCTCTATCTTTATCTGGAATGGTATCAATGATGTGATCAATAATTTTACTTCTTGAACCAAAGTGACAAACAGGATATCTTGTTGGAACATTTAAAAAATAAGCCATCATCTGAACAAGATGAGCAACAAACCCTAATGCTACAGAGATCATTAACTCATCTTTACCATTAAAATCTTCAGAATCGGGAAGATGAACCCCTCTTATGGTATACTGTCCATCTGCTTTCTGCAAATAATCGTTATAGTTGCAATTAATTAACAGCAATGTTTTTATATAGTCAGAAAGAATATAAATAGGTCCGTTATGAGATTTTAACGTTTATTCTAATTCCACAGTATAAAATGTACACAAACATGTATTTATAACCAGCAAACAGAGGCGAGAAAAAACCAAACAGAGAAGGAAACAAAATTAAATAGTGTCACAAGACTTATTAAAGTTTCTATTTATACTGTTACAGCATCATAGATGCTGTAACTGTGTAAATTCATTCATTGATCTGATAAATTATGAAGAGAATGTAACTTCTTGTAAAGCTTCTGTCCCACACTACAGAAGTACAGTCTATGATAAGAGTATTGCATATAAATTAAACGATATTATCTGGCACTGCAGACCCAACTGTATTTTAAAATACGCTTTTACTTGATTCGCTTATTTATTTATAATCCTAACATCTGTATCCTACATACCTGCTTGATTGGATAAATTATAGATAATTCTGACATTAGTTCTTTTCTGCGCACATCTAAAAGAGCAGTTGTATGAGACAACTGGCTTTTTACCTCTATCAGTTGTCTTTTAAATTCCTTACAGTTTTCTATTTCTTTATTCAAAGTACAATACTTTTCAATCAAATTAGTACCTGAAAAACAAATTTTAGAACAAGTAAACGTAAACAAACGATGTAAAGTTCAATTATTTTAATTTTAATTTGAAAGTTTTAAAGTGTTATCCATTTCTGTCACACAATTGAAGTATGGCAAAGTTGGCATTTGCAAATGCTAAAAAGGATACTTACTTATTTCTTTATTTTCATTAGAAAGCTGGTCCTTTTTTTTGAAAAGTTGTTGCACGGTTTGTTCACATCGCTCTTTCTCTTGACTTAATAGCTGCAACCTAAATTTCAATAATTCAATTTCTTTACGAACTTCTAAAATCTCTTTAGGCTGTGGGCGAACTTGAGCAGGCTTACTCATTAATCTCCGCAGGGCCAGGCTTTCCCTACCTTCAACATTATTTGCAATCAACAATCACTCCTCAATAAATAAGCGATCTCTTTGTTATTTTTGTTAATTAATATAACATTATATCAGAATGTTGTTATTAAAAGGATTATTTTCTGCCTAAATGAATTAGGTTCTCATGCAAATGAAAAAAAAAGTTAAGAGAAATTATATATTTTTTATAAACTCTTTTACCCTTATTTGTGGCGGTACCAGAAAAGTGTTGGTTATCAAGACACCCAGCCATAATTTGCTCCTTGAGCACAGTTGCTGCGGCACTTCTCTTTCTTACAGTTTGTTGCAGCGAATGTAGTCTGCATAATAATCCAACGGAATAGCTTGGTTTTACTTGACTAGCATCTAACTGAATTGTTAATGTTCTTGGCGTTACTACTGGATTTCCATCCAAGAAGCAATGCTGTCCAGTAAAATAACCACCATGCATATGAAAAACGAAAGTGTTTGGTCCAAGTACGGATAAGTCTGTTCCGACTAGGCGGGTTCCAATGTAGACGAGTCCACTGAAATACAGTCCCCATGAAGTTATGACTCTATCAGAACCTAAACCGTGCATCCAGAGCCTTATTACAACTCCTAAAATAATACATAATTATTTCAAAAAATTATTCAATTAAGAACAAAAAAGCTTATTTTCTAGAAAACTAATTGCCAAAAGAAAATGGAATAAGTTATTAGACAAAATGGAATAAATTGTTAGGGAAAAGTGGGAACAAACCATTTGCTGCTCCGTTTGCTGATTCTATTTCTATTTCCGACCATTTAGGATTTTCACTTTCCAATTTCTCGCTTATGTAAAGTGGGGAAGACATTGTAGTCAAGTGCAAAGTATAGTAATAAGACAATTTTGTATCTATGGTTTTACTTGCAATAACTTCTTCAGGTACTTGGATATTATAGGCAATAATTTGTATTAAATTCCGGAGTCTTTGCTATAAATTATTAAAACACAAATTAAATTAAGCACAACAATAGATGAAAAAAGTTCTACTGAATCAGCGTACCTGCTGGGTAACAAGAGGTATCCACTCTTTCCACCTCACAATACCACGTTCTGATAACACAGACATAATTTACACCTAAAGGAGAAGAAACTAGAAGAGAAGGAATCACAAAAGTCACATAATTTTATATTAGGCACACCTAAAGATTTTATTTTGTTCATTAACTGATAAAACGTTATTTCCTTATCATTACACATTCGGGACGTTGATTTTTTTTTTTATTTAAACAATTTATTACATAAAAGCAAAAGCTATTAAAAGTATCACAGATTGAATTATTCAGAAAAAAGTTAAATAATAAAAACATGAAATAATTTACTGATTTAAAAGAAAAAATAACGGAAACCACAAACTCTAGAGAAGCGAGCCCATAGAAACATGACCACAGCTTTTTACCAGCTGACTTTCCGATACTGAACTTAAATCTTAAGTCATTACAACGGTTTGCAAAAAGAATATAAAAAAATAATTACTATTAAATACTTTCATCAAATTGGTGTGAATTCAATTTTGGAAACTGCTGTTGCATCACAGCTAACCTAGTACTCCTTTTCGTCACTCCTTGCTTAAGAAAACCACAAAGTTACCTCCGTTGATTGTACTGTGGTTGTGGTTGTATTCCTATGGTATAGTGGCGTTAGTACTTTGTATCTGAGTAAGCTGTAACCAATTTTTAAAGGTCTTCAGGAGTAAATTAACCATGTTTAATTGAAGCGTAGTACATTCATCTCTTGCAGAAATTGCAGTTAAGGAAGAATTTTAACTTCGGCGTGTAGATCAGTCTAAATAATTCACATAATGGAAGTTGATAAAGGTAAAATTTGGGATTTTTATAGATTTTATATTAGATTTTTTTTTTTTTTTTATAGCAGTGAACTTGTTGGCACAAAATATATTTGTTGATTTAAACATTAAAAAAAAGAATTTCCTCTGTTTTGAATGTATTGCTAGTTCAAGTCTAACAATCGAAATTTATTAATCCCAAAATAATAAATTGTTATTCAAAGTAAAATAATAAATTTATTAAGAAGTACTTAATAGATCAGTGTATTGCAGTTTAACTAAACCTTTTTAAATAAAAGGACAAACATATTTATTTATTTATTATTATTGGTTGTATGACAAATTAAAAGCTTAATATAAAATTAATTCACGTTAATATGATTTGATTGACTTGATTGAATAGTATGTTACGTGCAATTTTATTATTAATTTATTTTACTAATCTATTTCAAAATTAAACTGGTTAGTGTGTCGTCATTCAGCCTGTTCATTAAAGAACACATATACCCACCACTAAATAAGCTTTTGATGAAGGGCATTAATAGTGCCCGAAACGTAAATATCCGATAAAGAAGTTGGTCTCGAAAAAATCCGTCGCTGATAAAATCCTCATCGAAATTAAATCAAGCAGGCAACTTCATGCTCGATGTCAAAATAATAATCAACTATCATATTATCTACTGTTTTTTTAAATAAGATCTATTATATTCACGGAATTATTATTAATATTGTTGAGCAGTTTTTCTACAATTAACCTTTTTACAAAAATAAATTTAAAAAAAAATTCATTTGCCTCTTTTCATAATATTTTAAATTTTTTGAACAAATTCTTACCATCATAATAACACAACAGTTGCACATAAGGGCTTCCAAACAAGTTATCTATTAATCTATTCTAAGCATATTGATTATGCTTTTTATTTTCGGAAGAAAAAGATAAGAACCTGACGATACAACTATTAACCGATCAGAAATTTGTTTATGACAGTAATTTGTGCGCCTCTTTGTATTTTCTTCAGTGACACAATTAACACTACATTCAGCAAGGAATCTTTCGTTTGGATTGAGAATGAAATTGTTTTCTTTCTTTCTCAATATTGCTTTTTACTTTGTAAGTCGAAAAACAGCTATATTTAATATTCCGAAAAACATTTTTTTGTTAGGATTTTTATTAGTATTTGATCTCAACCAAATTTATATAGAAAGACTATAATGTTTGCAGATGATATCTTGTCAAATAGCTTGGAAGAAGAAAGGGAAATTGACACAGATTCAGGTGGTAGTCAAGCAGATTCTTTTGAGAAATCGCCTATCAGATCAGAACATGATGCAGCAAGAAGATCTCGTTCCAGATCTACTTCAGTTGAGATGAATTCTAATCATGAAAGCCCGGCTTCAGTAGAGGGTTCTAAATCTATCGCAGAATCAGAAGTTAGATCAAGATCGCATTCTCGTTCTAGATCAAAATCGGGATCTCATTCCCGATCGCCAACCCCAGAAGAGGATGGAAGATCGGAATCTGGATCGGAAAGAGCATCTAGATCACCTTCCCCTCCGCCGGATTCACCAAAATCGCGCGGGTCAAGATCGCGGTCCAATTCATATACAAGAGTTGAAATGCGTTCAGAATCTGGCTCACCTAGAAATTCCAGATCTAGATCTCGATCAAAATCTTTGTCTAGAAAAGGATCTAGGTCACGTTCTGGCTCAGGTTCTAATAGATCTGCATCTAAATCGCCGTCATTAAGAGGATCAAAACATGGCTCCAGGTCACCGTCCAATCAGGGTTCACGAAAAGGATCTCGGTCACGTTCTGGATCATCTGAAGCACGAAATTCGCCGATTCCAGCTAATAAAATAAGGTCCAGATCAAATTCTGCTTCACCCTCGAGTAGGGGTTTCACATCTCCAGCTAAAGAGGTTGGAAGTAGGGTATCCAGATCAAGATCTGGATCAGCGGAATCTAAACATTCTAGATCCAAATCGCCTAATGAAATTCTTATAAAACAGTCGAGGTCTCGTTCAAGATCAGGTTCTCCCTCAAAAATTGTATCACAAAGAAATTCTAAGTCAAGATCGGGATCTCCTAGAGTTTCAAAATCTAGATCCCCCTCTCGATCAAGATCTCGATCAGGCTCGAGAAAATCTCGTTCATTGTCACGCTCAAGAGAAGGATCGAAACCGCATTCTAATGCTGAATCTAGAGAGGGATCTCACTCCCGATCAAACTCTCCGACGCGCTCAAGATCTAGATCTGAGTCAATAGAAGTCTCAAAATCACGTGTAAAATCTGTTTCTAGATCTCCGAAAGGGTTAACATCGCCGTCCAACTCAGCTGAAGCATCTGTTAAAGCAAGATCAAGATCTGGTTCATCGAAAGGATCCAGATCCAGATCAGGATCAAGATGTAGGAAAAGTTCAAGATCCAGATCGGGATCGAGAGGTAGGAAAGGTTCACGATCCAGATCGGGATCAAGAGGTAGGAAAGGTTCAAGATCCAGATCGGGATCAAGAGGTAGGAAAGGTTCAAGATCCAGATCGGGATCAAGAGGTAGGAAAGGTTCAAGATCCAGATCAGGATCAAGAGGTAGGAAAGGTTCAAGATCAAGATCAGGATCAAGACAAGGATCCAGATCTCGATCACGTTCATTATCTTCAGGACCATCGAGATTACGATCTAAATCTCCCTCGCGAAGGAATTCTAAATCAAAGTCCCCTTCTGATCGGATATCGAGCTTAAAAAAATCAAGATCACGCTCTAAATCCGGTTCTAGGAAAGGATCTCGTTCTAGATCAGGTTCTACGAAACCCTCACGTTCTAGAAAAGGTTCTAGGACTGGATCTGCAGCTTCATCACGTTCACGTTCACCGTCCAAAGATGGTACAGATGATGGTATGATATATTATTCATTATTAAATAATATAAGGTAGATTGGTGTACCAAAATCATAAATGAATTAGTTAATTAATACAAATGGTAAAAGTAAATAAATCTAGATTTAACGCCAAGTTGCCAATGCAAAGAGAAATCATTTGTGTTGCAAATTGTTTATTTTTGAGCTTTTTCTTCTTTTTAACCAAAAATGGTTTCTTATTTTTTTAAATCTGTATTATGACTTGGGATCTATAAAATTTTAATTCATTTTTATCTTAAATCTCGTTAAAGCGCCTTATGCTTATTTGCTTCCATAAAAATGTACATTAGAATACTGAACGGTGAACCGTTTTAGAACTGGCTGAAATATTTTTATTATTTTCTCTTTCTTTGTCGCAAGAGAAATCTGTTGTTGTTAATTTCAGATTTTGAGTTTTTACGTCAATATTTTACATATATACTCTCCACAACCTTAATATTCATTTTGAGGGCATCACTTTGTAATCTGGTTATTTCTTGTGGCAGATAATCTGAATAATGTTTTAAGAAAGAAGAAAAAAAGTCCACAATTTGTTTTCTCTTTCAACTGAGACTGAACTCTTTTAACTAATAATTGTAAATTGGTGATGGATTAAATTGAGGTTGCATTTGGTAAATATATAGCTGAAGTCCTCAATATTTTTTTTAGAATTTGGTGAAATAGAAGAAAGGAATTCTGTTGTTGATTCTGATGACTCGGAAATTCAATCTTCTAGACAAAAGAAGGGTAGGTACTTTAACTTATACTGTTTAATTTCCTGTTTTAATTGTAGATCAGGACAAATTAAAAACTAATTTTCAGTTGTACCAGAAAAGGACATTCGTCCCGGTAGTGAAAGTGATAGTGAAGAAGAAATCAGTAGAAAAAAAGTTAAAAGAAAACATGTTGCTGATTCAGATGATGAGGAAAGTGGGAAATCTAATGGTGAAGAGCCTCCAGTAAGTTTAAATTTCTCGTGTAAATGATTGCCCAAAATCTTTCTGTTAAATGTAAGCGTCTTCAAGATTTTTCTGCTTAATTACACTGGTTTTATGTTTAATAGAAAAAGAAACGTGAAAAAATTTTGGATGGAGACGATGAGGATGAAGAAGATGAAGGTGAACAGGCTGATGACGAAAAAAATCAAAATGAAGAGAAAGAAGAAGACGGTGAAAACAAAGATGATGAAGAACCAGAAAATCCGGAAGTACTTCCACAGATTTCTGATGACTCGGACAATGAAAGGCCTAGAAATGAGGATGATGAGTATGTTTTTATTACATTAAATTACTTGCAGGCGATTCCTTTATACCTTTCTTTGAATTACATTACTTACCATCTGCTTGGCTCGCCATTAATAAGTACAATGCTTCTCGAAAACAAACTTTACTTAATATTACAAGTTATAAAAAATAAATTTCAATCCACTCTGGAACTTGTTCTTATTTTTTATCTAAATAAGATCAGATTTTTCCCCCAACTTTAGGAATAGCTGAAGACTTTTTAATTAGAAATACTTTTTACTCTTTATGGTACATTAAAAAATTATATTTACGACAGTACATCCAATTACTTTTCAAGTTCCATCCAAAGATTTTTCTATAATGTTTTAAACCTGACAAACAATTAACAACCTAGAATTTAGAAAGATCTTCTGAGTACCATTTAGTACTAATCGTTTCAATATTCTGGAATGTGAATCTCACTGCGGAATGAATTGTTTAATAGTTTTTCAAGGTTAAAAAAAAACAAAAAACTGTTCTTTGATTTTGGGCATTTTTTTTAGGGCATTTGTTGATTAAACTCCTATATGAAATAAATTTGGGGATTAGAATATATTGCTAAACTACTTCGCAGAAGTAGCAGTGTTGGGCGGCAATCTCATGATATGAGTTAGGCTATAAAATAGGTTACTTCGCACATTTCACTGATGCTACTGCTAGTTACTCTTAATGGAGTTATGCTAACAAATAAATGCACTAATTGGTCAACTTAATTCTATGAAATTAATTTGTTTCACTTTTTGAAGTAGAAGTTTTTTATTTCGAAATCGCGTGGTAGAATTTAGCTGCATTTTCTATTTTGATGAGGTTTTTGGACATTTATTTTTAACGCTTCTTTCAACATTATTCATATATTTAAGCATTTCGGGTGCTATTCATCATGGCCTGCTGACTTTCCCACATTTCCTTTCAACCTCTCCTTGTTGCGTTCCCATGATTTCATCCTCTTCCCTTTGCTTTTTGTCTTCTGCATTTTCATCCACCTTTCAATAATTCCTGAAAGTACTCCTTCCATCATTTCATTATACGTTACCTTCATTTATTCTTTAATAAATGTGTCTGACCTTCCTCTTCTACAGGCTCGGTCCACAACCCTTTTCTCTTACATCTGCCTCGCTTTTCACACATCTCGCTTCAGCTGGCCCACTACATAATTTGCCACTCCAATTACAGCTATCTCATTCACAGGTAACCCTGAATGAATTAGTATGTTTCGTTGTTTGTTTCTTTGCATTCCTATTCTACTTTATTTCGTGGCCCTTACTATCTGCACTGAAGCCTTCTTAAGCATCCCAACCATTTTCATATTCTTTTCGGCTAATCCCTTTATGTTCCATGTTGCATATTTAGTGGATCCGTGTTCTCGCCAGATCGTAGCCAAAACAAGACAGCTTACTTCTTATCGTTTCTTTTAATCGATAAATAGTCGGAGATGTGAATAGGAACGCAGTCTTCTTGCGCTATGGAGGGACTGCCTCCTTCATCCCTCTATCCTTTTCCACTTTTCTATCCTCTTTTTTGTCAACAGGGCTTGGGACCGGTGTAGCTGATTGGGGTAGCTAACATACTTTACTTATATTTCACACAAATCTTTAAATTATTCCACATCCAAGTCCATGAATCAAACCCATTAACATTTATATCATAGCTTAGCGGACTCACCGATCTAACAGCTCGGCTATCGTGGCGCCTTTGCAGTTATATTATAATAAAACATTTTGAGGAAGAACGCTCTTGTATTAAAGTTTTTCTTATTTATTTTTAAATTATGCTTAGGAACTTAGGATTAAATCATATATTATTGATACGTTACAGCAAATTCTCTGGCTTATCTGATTTTGATTTGATGTTGATGAAGAAAAAAGAAGAACAGTCAAAGAGAAGGAAAAGAAAAGATATTGATATAATTAATGATAATGATGATATAATTGCTCAACTGATTTCAGACATGAAACATGCTGCAGAGGTAAGAAAGTGTTCACAAACCCTCAGAACGCTTTATTCCCTTATCTTTGTTGTGTATATCGATGAGAAATATTGCATTTAATCATTTTCTCTTTACAGTTAGACCGTCAGTTGAATCAAATGTCCAAACCGGCCACGAATAAGGTCGCAATGCTGCCTAAAGCATTGTCACAATTGAAGAAACATGACTTACAATTGGCTTTTATTGAACATAATGTACTTGCAGTTTTAACCGAATGGCTAGCCCCAATGCCAGATCGCAGTTTACCAGCATTGCGCATCAGAGAATCTATACTTAGATTATTGAAGCAGGTAAATAATTAAAAAAAGAATTAGAATAAATTTTTATTTGTTCCTGTACCCTTACAATACGCGTTTGTCCATCATAGTTTCCACCAATCGAACAATCAACGCTAAAACATTCAGGAATTGGAAAGGCGGTGATGTATTTGTATAAACATCCGAAAGAGACAAAAGAAAACAAAGATTTAGCTGGCAGACTCATAAACGAATGGGCTCGTCCTATTTTTAACCTCTCAGTTGACTTCAAAGGTATCATTTAAAATCTTTGACTTATCACTTAAGTTATAAATAATAAACTATCCCAAACGAACTATAACTTTGGCTATTCCTTCTAGCCCTTAGCAAAGAAGAAAGAGAAGCTCGTGATCTTGAACAGATGCCAAAAAAAAGAAGAACGTCCGAAGATGAAGCATCAAGTTCAGCTCGAGGCAAAAATGATATCAATAAAGCACTTACTTCAGAAGGCCCGTTAGTGTCACGCCTCTTCACGCTTGACTTAAAACAGAAGCAAAGTTAATTAATTTTGATTTTTTATTTTTCAGTGCATTAAGACCAGGTGATAAAGGTTGGGTTGGTAGAGCAAGAGTTCCAGTTCCTTCAAATAAAGATTACATAGTAAGACCGAAATGGAAGACTGATGTAGATATGTCTCGTGTAAGTCTACATTTCGAATTTTTATAAAGAATATTTTTGAAATTACGATGGATTTAAAAAAAAAAAGTACAAACGTACCCTGTTTTGATTCTGTGCTTACTTAACTATTAATCCAAAAAGAAATAGTCCTAATATTATGAGGGTTCAATTACTAAAGATAAGACGAAAGAAAACCCTATAAATTGTTCCTTGTTGAAAAACCTGGATGAAGTACTTCTTTCATTTCTTTAATGATGAAAAATTTCTGGAAGTATAAAAAAAAATATAACCTTAAGAAAATACTGGTTTTTTTTTTACTCTTTAACACCTTAATATGCCCCTGCAATTAATGTAAATTAATAAATCAACAAAACAAAAAGCATAATTTTTTTAAGCTAAGTTAATGATCATTTGATTTCAGACTACCAAAAAACAAATGAACCGTTTTGAAAGACATTTAAAGAACTTCATAGACAGTAAAAGAGTGAAGCAAGCTAAACGAGCGGTAGCTATTTCCATCGAAGGCCGAAATATGGCACTGTGAATTTATAAATTCTCAGATCCTGTATTATTCAGATTGTAGACTGTGATCTCTAGTTCTTATATTGCTTGTTGCAATATTTTTATATATATGCACAACATCATGTATGTATGTATAAATAAAATTATGTATCATTAATTTTATATGTATACATAATAATGTATAAAGTGTCACTGCCAAGTACTGTTTCTTGTTCAGTATCCAAAGGCGGTTTAATAATTGAAAATATAATTATTATTATTATTATAAAACATTTTTATCTTTGAACAAAAAAAAGTTTAATGAGAGACGTGTTGTAAGGGAAAGATAAATTTTATTTGCTTGTTAAAGAACATTTTTTAATATGTGATTGAAATAATGTTAAAATATAGTACGATTTTATATTACAAATAATATTTGTTGATAAATGAATATCAGATAAAACAGTTTTTTTTATAATAAAATATTAAAGAACATTTCTAAATATTTTTACTTCATTTTTATTAAATTATAACTATAAAAAGATCACTCTTACAACATATCTCAATTTTATTTCGTGAATTTGAATAAGTCTATTCGAAGTACACTTGTAAAAAATAAAAATAAATAAATTATCTATTTGTAATGGCATTTTATTAAAAAAAAAAAAAAGTGTAAAAACTAAAACTTAGTTCGATCGCATTAATATTATTGATAAAACTATATTTTTGTCAAAATAAAAATATGTCATTACTTAAAATTATTGTTTTAATGTGAGATTCAAACCAAAAAAAGTACCTCTGATTGATTTAAATATATAAGTAAACGTCACTTGTTTCTCTACTTTTTGTGTTTGTTGTGAAAACCACAATTCCTCTTTATTCCAGTTTTTTCACAGTGGAACCTGGGTAACGCAAAAACGGAGATGGATGTGCGTGTTTGTGATATTTTACAACACAAATATAGTTTTTAGGGATCCAAGATTAAAGGTTACAAAACAAAAAAAGAGGCTAAAAGCCAAATCCACTGCCAATTTAAAGATACGCTGTAGCTTCCTAACGCGTGTTAGTTTAGTGTTAATCTAGGCGCTTATAAGCTGGTATGCGCAAGGAAGAGTGAATGAGATGAGGTCGAGTTTGCCTGCTGATCTAGTGAGAGTACAAATGTTTGTGTTTTAAGATTAGGGCACCCGCAAGGTCGCCAAGATCCCCAAAGAAGTGGCTAGTCCCATTCCTCTAAGAGAACAAAATACTTGTGCTCGTATTTATAAATGTAGAAAAAGAAGGAAAACTTAATTTCAATAACTTTGTACAATTTTATATCTGTATTCAATTATATGAAATTAAATAATTACGCAAAAAAGTGATTTTTCTTTGGCAATGAATGAACAGTTATGTTTCAGTTTTTTATTACAAAAGTTATAATAACTTGAAAAAGATTTGAACAATACAAAATATTAAGAAAGCAAAGACAATACAAAAAATAAGGACTCATGGCCGAAGCAGAGACAAAAGAAAAACTAGATTTTAGCGATTTTACTTCATTAAAGTAATTAAGAAACAAATTAAAACTCATAGTTTTGTTTACTAAAAATTAAATAGTGCAATGCAAAGTACAAAAAATAATAATTTAACAATCACCCACTAAACTCTAATTCTCGAAAAAACCGGGAGGTAAATGCTTTGTTCAAGGAACCGGATATTGCCAAAATTATAAAACTCGGAAGACTGCGATGGGCGTGGCACGTGGCATGGATGGGGGATGAAGAAATACACCAAAAAAATATGGAGCGCATCGAATAAGGTCCCAGGAGGGTAGGCAGACCAAGAACGTGATGGCAGGATTGTGTGGCAAAGGATGCTTTGGCAATGCTTGGATTCCGCAACTGGAGGGCGGCTGCGCAGGAAAGAGACCCTGGCAGGCACGTCTTGAGGAGGCCAAGACTCTTCATGAGTTGTTGCGCCGTTTAAGAAGAAGAAACTCTAATTCTCACAATAGTTGTACATTTAAAAGGAAATGTATTACCATTAATCCTAGTTTAAAGAATATAATTTCTGAGGAAATGTTACTGAACAGATTTTCTTTTTTACTTTTCTTTGACTTAGATGGTGGAACTTTTATCATTGAAATTACATGATTCATTTCCATTTCAAAACTAGCCAACCTACTATGTAAAACCTAGTCCTGTCTTTAAGGTAGAATGTTAAATGTGGAAAACAGGAAATTTGAACATAAATGTAGTAAAGATTATCTTTTTTTCTTAACATCCAATATTTCCAAGTATGTAACGGAAAACACCCTTATTCACGCCATACTAGTTCAATGTTTCTAACATTTCCTTCGATACTTGCAATGAAATAAAAGAAAAAGGTCTACCCAATTTTTAACATTTACTATTGTCCTATTTATACATGAAGGTTGTTGAAAACACCCTTATCATCGCCAAACTAGCTCACAGTTTCTTACTATTCCTTCGTTTATCGCAATTAAAGAAAAGAAAATGTTGTAACTCATTCATAACATTTATAATTTAACTATTCATGTTGGTAGCGGAAAATAACCTTTTTTCTCGCCAAACTAGTTTACGGTTTCTTACTATTTCTTAAAAATTTGCAATGAAGGAAAAGAAAAAGTCTACACAATTTGTAACATTTACTATTCACCTATTTATACTAGTAGGTAGCTGAAAAATATTAGTATATTTATTTTTAAAAAAAGTTCTTTTCCGCTACCTACTTATGTAGATAGTATAACAGTAAATATCATGAATGGTTTACATCTTTTTCTTTTATTTCATTGCTAAAAACTGAGGAAAAATAAGAAACTGAGCTAGTTCGGCGAGATAAAAATTTGTTTTCGGTACGTACATGGTTATATAGTACAGTAAGTAAATGATAGTAGACAGTGTTAAAAATGGGGTAGACCTATCGGCGATTCATCACTTTTTTCGCTTACACATTCTATTTGTAGTTCGCTAGTAGTAATTAGAAATAGGGTATGCCAGTATTGGAACTTCAACTGTATAAAAGTGTATCCAAGAATGGAAATTACCTTTAGTTTATCCACGATTAATCACTTTTCTTGGATTCTACTTAGATTTCTAGGTCGTACGTGGGGGAGCCACTTTTGGAAGTTCTAGTGTGGAAAAAACACATTTAAGAATAGAAATTACCTTTTAAGAATAGAGACCTCATGCTGTTAAGTTTTTTGTAAGTTTAAATTAAAACTTAGTTTTAAAACGTGATAGTCCAAAAAATAGTATTAGAGAACATGCTCTTGCTATCTAGCGACAAATGCTTGAACTACTTTCTGATTATTAATAATAGTATTGAGATTACATTAATAATTCATATAATGTAGTATCTTTTTTTGATTACTTGTAGTAAAGCACTTTTAAAATAATTACCTACCCTAGAATTTCTAGATTCTAGCAAAGATTTCTATTTTTACCCTTTTTTCGGAACTAATCGACGTATTGTGTATGTTCAGGTTCCGACAAAAAAAAAGAAAAAGAATCTCAGAAGTAAATTGTAAAGCAGTAAAACTAACAATGATTGACCTTTCCATTTTTCTAAACCTCTACATCTAAAACTAACTGACCTACTGGGCATTATTGAAACCAGGCATACAAACAGATTGTTAGAAGGCGAAACTAAGGAATTTCTAAAAAAAAATAGCATTGATTTTCCAATTTTTCCTAACATTCTACTTCTAAAACTATCTGAAAAAACGTGTTTGATCTAGCCCTGGAACAGTAGTAGAATTCTGCAAGTAGAAAATAAGTAATTTTTAGTAAAAATAGCAAAGATTTTCCTAGTCGCCCAAATGCATATGGCCAAGTCCTGGCATAAGAAAAGGTTTTTAGTACAATAAAATAAGGAATTTCTACTAAAACTAGGAATAATTTACATTTTTTACCACTTTTCGATCTTCTATATCCACGCATAGCCGACCTACTGTACATTATCCAGACCTAGCATAAAAATTCAACGTTAGGACGAGAAACTAAGAGTTTTTAGTCAATCAAGTGATTATTTTTTTACATTTCCTTTTTTCCTTAAGGCTTACTGATGTATACTGACTTTTTTTATTAATTTAAAAAAGAAAAGAGAGTTATTACTGGTAAGTTTCCACTTCGAAACTACCAGCAATAAAGATAGCAGTCAACGAAAGCAAAATTCGTTTTGTGATATATCTCTTAAGATAATTAACAATTTTCGAGTTCTAGAAATCAAAAGAGAATATTCAAGTTTAATAGACACGTTTAGGAAATATAAATATGAACATATTTTTAGGAAATATAAATTTATTTTATTTCTTGTTTTGTTGTTTATAATGGAAAACAAAAATACAAAGAAAAGGAAAACAAAAAAGAAAAACGACTTGTCTATATAAATAACTTAGTTAATGCAATTATAAATTCACTTATTAAAGGTATATTGTACAATTATGTAAATTTACAGGTGTTAATAACTTTTTTCACGTGCAAATAACATAATTTATATTTCACTTTATATACAATATAAAGGCTTTTACTTTATTATTTTTTTTATTTTTTATTTGTTATTATTAACTCGCCTATTTTTACAATTTATACATCCCCAATGTCCACTATATACAATTTTATGTATATATAATATTTATAGTATATTTATATATTTATATTTTATCGCAAAAGATTAATTTTTTATTTATATGGAGATTATTTAAGAACATATTCTGCACATATTTTTTTAAAAAAGTTGCAAAATAATAAACTTGAGAGTTTTAATGCATAGAGTATGAATTGTAGGTAAATATAATTTTAATGAGATGATTTTTTTCCAGGCACATTTATCTTATATAATAATATAAACTACACCTGAAATAAGTATAGTTCAAGAAATATTTTTAAAAAATATGTAAGTTAATTCCAAACAAATTTTGACCAATTTAAAAAAAAAATTATTATGTATTAAAAGGCGTTTTTGATTTCCTATCTTTTTAGTATTTCAATAAATACTAAATCTCTTTTTAATTTGGAAGCAGTTACACAATAGTAATATTCATCAGCATTAAATGAATCAACCAATAAAACCACTCGTTAAATAAAGTACCAAATTAAATGTATCAAAAAATCTGCACCATTCAGAAGAAATTTAAAGGCTTGAAACTTATAATTTATTTTCAATGAACTAAGTAGTTAATATTCCTAATTGAGAAAGTAATAAAAACGTTAAATTTACAATGTAGACTATTAGTAATAAAACAAAGTTATTTAAGTTAAGGGATTTAAATTTCCACAATGCAAATACTACGCGAAAAGACAGTGTAACATGAAGTTAATCAAATTGAAAAGAATCCTGGCGTTGGCACCGAAACCATTTCTATAGTTTGAGTATAGAGATTCTGGTCTGAGGAAGATATACAGTACTTCTGAAGAACTAATCAAGCGAAGATAATCAGGCGGGTTTTACGTCCAACTACCAATTAGGTGTCGTGGACGGAGGCGACTATCAAACATACTTTACTGTAAATTTCTTTTATTAACCTTTAAATAAAATGCAAGACCTAAGACAGGGAATAGAACCCAGTACCACAATACATATTAGCTTTGCAGGTCTCGTCTCTTAACCGCTCGGCTACCGTGGCGCCTTTATGGGAGAGGATTCGTCCTTAAACTTCTACTGGGGTAGACTGAATAAGCAAATTAAACTTACATCGCTTTACAAATTTCCAAAGTTGGGTGTTTTTCAAAGTTACGCTTTTTCGTGCATTTTTTGACGATCAACCCTTGTACAACTGTCCTACCGGACAGTTTTAATATTGCTAACAATAGTGAAATGTTATTTATTAAACTTCAAAAAATTACCTCCTCCACTTAAATCATTTATTAACTTGTTAAGGCAAGTCAATATAAAAGTTTCAAGCATATAACTTAATTTCTGGTGGCTTGAATTTTATGACACATAACAGTTTAATTTTTTTTAATAAAATTTTCAACAAATTTTGAGCAATGTAAAATTATGAATAAAGCAAGAAGGGCATATTTTTATGATTACCCATGTTTACAATAATTCAATAAGTTTACTAAATCACTCTTCAATTTGGAAGCAGCTATACAGTAGTAATTTTCAACAGTATTAAATGCAACTAAACCTAAAGAACAAATGTATGAATTTTGTTCGTGAATGTATAATTAATAGTAAAACATTATAAGACAGCTTTTTCAAACTCATATTTTTTAATTTTATCTTTTCACATTTCATCATTTACAAGCAAGCCTTTGTTTTAATTAAATAAAAAAAAAATAAGGACATTTAGTAGATAGCCAAGATTCATGTGATCTAAGAATAACCCTTTAAAACTAATTTTATTATAATTTCCTAACCTTTAAGTAAATAAACAATGATCTGATTTCTTGAAGGGCAATAATAAAATAAGGAGCTTTGGTCACACAGAATTCAAAGGAAAAGTTAATAATAAATGAACCTATTAATGTTTTGAGATTGAATTTATTATTTGATACCCAACTTGTAAGTTACATTAGGCCTATAAAACATTGATTCGAGGAGCAATAAGGAATGTATCAATATCAGAAACAAAGTATTGCACTTTCCCAAATCTTAGTGTAACATTTTTTTTTTTCCATGTTTCTCTGACAAGAATGTAGGCGATTTTACAAATTTCTCTTGGCAATGCAAAAAGTGTATAACTTTGAAACAATTTTTCAAAAACAATTTACAAAAACTTCGTAGAGAAAGATCAATGCTTTTATCTAACAAGAAAAAAGAAGAAGTGAATTTATATAAGTTTATTAATGATTTTTTTTTCTATTAGAATAGCTTCTACCGTAAATTAATAAAAATACCATAACTATTTTAAGTATAATTGAAGTAGATGCGATTTCTTTTTTTTAAAAGTAGTATAAATAGAGGCTTACAAAATTAAATGAAAATGATCATTGCTGTCTTATAATGAAATTAAATTGGCAGATATATTAGGAGTTTTTTTTTTGTTTTTTTAATCAAGTTGTACAAAAATATTTAAAAAATATACAACAAAAATATATATTTTATTATTATTTTAATTTTTTTTTTTATCGAAATAACAAATATAGTATCTAGTAAAAATAAATTTTTTAAATAATTTAACTTATAGTTGGCAAAAGTTAGGAAGCAAAAATAAATAGTCCTATACTTCAATTTCAAATTACATGCAATAATTGTTTTTATTTTTGTCGCAAATTTTATTCATAAAATTGACTTAAAAACTTTCTTTAAAAAAAATATATAAATAGAAATGTTATAAAATAATTATGTAATCAAAATGAAAACTCATCTTGTGATGTTTCTTTTTATTTGTACTCAGATTAACTACATAAATAAAAGCAGTACTGAATCACACACTTTTTATTTTAAATTTAATTTATTTAAATTAAATTAAATTTAATTTGATTTATTTTTGTAAATGCAAACGAAAATATAAAAATAAAACGGAAAATTGTCCATAAGCTGTGCAAGTAATTTAATAATAACAAAAAATACACATCTTAAATTTGGAAAATTAACATTCCAAGGGGAGAGGGAGAAGAGTGAAAAAGTGACATGTGTCTGAAATCAATTTTGTTTTGAAAAATAACATAATTGAGATATGCTACTGAAAAAATGACTATATGATCCAGATGGAGTTATTATAATCTCTACTTTAAAACATAAAAGAAGTAAAATAGAAAGACGATCATATAACTAACGCTCATAAAATTCAAAACGTACCAAACCAAGTAAGAATTAAACGAAAGTTGTTCAATTACTTGATTTTTTAACATAACAAATATGTTCGTATCATGTACATTTACGGTGTAGTCACAAAAACTTTCAAAATAGTTAACACATGTAATCAAATGACGGTCAGATTTTTTGTGCTGCGTGACTCCTGTTAAAGAGAAGCGAAAATCTGATAATGAAATCTAGACTGAAAGCTATGAATCTAGATTCCGAGCAAATATCGAGATGCGCTTCTGCTTTAGTACTTAAGACATCTATCTGATTTACTTGACTGAACGATGACCGAAGGAATAATGAAGAAGAGGTCAATTCACTGGAAAATGTAATAAATAAATAGATCTTTTCTAAATATAAATATAATAAAAATAATTATTCATCCCAGAAAGTAATTTGAAATGTCTCTTTTGTCAATTAATGTAACGAAGTTGACAGGTAAAAATGGTTTTTCTTTTTGACGAAAATAATTGTCAAATGAATTCATGTAAAACCACGAAATAGTGACTATTATTTATTTAAAGGTAACATCGTTAAATCAATTATTTTAGAAGAAGGTGTCAGGACGAATTATTAATATGTTTGTGTTTACATAAGTGAGGATGAGAAAATATAGCATTCTTAAAATCACTACAAAAATCTAACACTGCATGAAGTATTAGAAAAATTATTAACGAAAAAATTGATTTAAGTCACAAGATTGATTTCAAATCACATGTAAGAAATAACAATGATTATTACTACTAAAAGATAAAACTGTAAATAATAATATTTCTTTATAAAATTATAACCTTACAGGCTTTATAGTATAAAAATTAAAACACAAGTTTACCTCAAATCAGATATTACAATTCACAACCTATCGTATAAAATATATCTACTCATACAATAAAAAAAAGTTTCCTAATCTGACAGATTTTTTTTTCTTTTTTTCTTTTTTTTTTTAACAACAGTATGGTACTCTACAGTATCATAAAAACAACTTATTTTGTACAACACATCAATTTGATATCGCTTCTTTTAAACAACAAAAATCATTTTATTAATATTTAAAGTTAATTGCTTACGAATATATTTACAAAGGGTAATATATAATATATATTAAATAACAATTTTTTTTGTTTTCTTTCGAAATTTATTCTAAATGGAAATTAAAAAAAAAAACAAATGAATAAACCACATTACAAAATGATAGACCGTTATTTTTTGGCGGGGAATCTGAATAACTATTTGAATTTAACCAGAAAAAGTAGAAATACCGACAATACTGAGTTTGTATACATACATATTTAACTGACGCAGTCTTCTGGGCTGTACATGTTAATAAATAGCTACATTATTTATGCTACAGCACTCATATTAAATGTGTATGTAATATTTTTAAAGTAAGGATTCTTAGGAGTAAGTTATAAATATTAAATCATCTGCAAAAAAAAAAATCATCAGCAAATTTTGGTCCAACCCAGAAGAAGGCAGTAAGCAGTCTTAAATGAAAACAGATTGATTAACTTACTCTAATGAGAATACGGTATATCTGCTCATATAATTAATTTACGTTTGAATAAAACGTAGATATCTATAAATCTATCTACATAAAAAAACTTAAGAAACAATAATTAAGGGATAAACAATCCAATACCTTATTTGTTATCGCGTATCTTCTGTTTTCTTTTATACGACAAAAGAGTATCAAACATATAAAATAGTGATATTTGCTGATTTTTTTTAAAAAAATATTTGGTAATCGGAACTTACCTTATGGTAGTGTGAAGGCAAAGTTGGCACGTGAGGATGAATTAGCGACGGTGGCAATAGCTGCAATAAGCGTGTGCTATGAGTTTACATGATTGGCTGGTTGTATGCCACCTCCATTATTGGCCATCGTAGAATTGTAAGGATGATTTGAATTACAGAGCATCGTGTACACGTTATCCACTTTGCTCAGTGTTTCGAAGAATGGGATAAGGTCGAGCATTTCCGTATCGGTCATATCGTCAAACCACGAAGCCACCGGAACCTAGAAGTTTGTTAAAAATAAATAAATTTAAAAAAACTTCTTTATGTAAACCAAGAAATGAAAATTCGAATCGAACAATATTAAAGATTAGGTTTAATAAACTAAAGATTTTGTTAAAACTAAATTTTGTTACGTCCGCAGTGCAGGGAAATAATATCTTTGATTTTATCTGTTGGAAATTGCATATTTATTGTATCTCTGACAGGTTTCGGAATTTAATCCATTATCAGAGGTACATTAATCAGTTTAATGAACAGATTTCGACTTCACTTATATTACCAACTCCCATTATACATGATTCTGACGAGTCAGGGAGTAAATATGCAATTTAAAAAGTGATAAAGGCATATTAGGAAACACTTAATTTATAAAATGTATGTGTTAAATAAAAATGAACATAAAATAAACAAATATATTACAGACATTACACATAAATATCTGTACAGACAAGAGATAAAAGTAGCCCAATTTTAGTAAAAAATCGTTTATTTTGAGTGCTTCTGATTTAAGGGCAAGGAAACCTTCATCAACATTTTAGGGTTTTAGATTGAAGTTTAAAAAAATAGAGTGAAAAATGTATGAAAGCTCCATTTCAAAACTTTAGCAAAATAAATGTTTTAAACAAATGGATTAGTTGGATGTTTGGCCATTTTTGCTATATAAAAATTCGATGTTTGGCTCCAAGTAACAACTAATGAAGTTGGTAAAAATATTTATGACGGGCATTGGCAATCATTTCCTTCCTTATGTGTGCTATGTACTTTATTACATTTAGTAGTAGGTAATCAATAAAGCGTGGAAAAAAAATGCTACTGATTGTAACAAGCACTGTACTCGAAGGTAATCTAATTGGCTTCATTGAAAAAGCAGATTGGCATCATGAAAGAAACGAAAACCAAATGGAGATATTGGTTTTAAATTAAGGAGAGTAAATTTTTTTAGTTATTTGGCGCCCTGACTCTAATGAAGCGACCTCTGTACCTATGTTAGCACTCAAGCGAACTATCAAATTTTAACTTTTTAAAATTATTCGTTTTTGTGTCACGGTGGATACGGACAAACAGACAAACGGACAGACATCTCACACACACACAAAACCATTTATTTAAATCTATTTTTTCGCATTCAGGAAACCTAAAAATGAAAATCCTCACGATTGCAATCTTTCTCTCGTTTCAATTAACAGATATTAATAATAATAATAATAATCCCACGCGGAGGTCCCGGGTTCGAATCCAGCAGCTGACCCTTAGATTTCCTCTTCCTAGGAGCTTCTTACAGCTCACTGTCCGGTGATGGACAGTGTTGTCTGTAACAAGAGAACACTGTCCGGAGGCCGGCAGTGCACTGGAAAAAGCTCCGGGCGCTAATGACCTCAGCTGTTGATGCGCAAAAAAAAAAAAAAAAATAATAATAATAATAATTAATAGTACTTAATAATAGCTACTTATTGGACTGGTGGTACAGCAATTCGTCAGGTGGTGAATATTATTAAAAGTAATTAAAAAAATTAATTTTAGTTTGGGTTTAACATTTTTTCATAGATGTATGACAAGTAATACAGCTCTGCACTGATTATTTTCGAATGTACCAGAGGAATTACAAGAATAATAAATAAAATAAGTGGGTAAGATACTTTTCTGGGGGGAGATGTGACAGAAAAAGTTCTGTCAGATCTGTTGATTTGACAAATAAATTTGCCAGTTTGCTTTGGGTCTCTTTGGTTTCGACACAATTTATTAACGTAGTATGTTATTTATTGTAAACAGCTAATGTCAGAACAAACATGTCCACCATATATTGTGTTGAAAATCACTTTTTGATTTCGTAGTAAAACAACAATCTCATCTCCACATAAAAAAAAAAGTATATCGATTAAATATAACCTCAACTTCAAAACAATGGCAACAACAATGTTAACTAAATAAAAATCAATGAATGATTAGGGTAGATTAAAAAGTTAAAAGGGGGAATTATCTTTTGAAATCTACTAACAGCGTTGTCCGGATGGAAGATATATGAGGCGGGTGAATTATCTACAATGACAACCTGTTGTAGATCCCTTCCCAGTTTGTTCAGATCCTTAACATAGTTGCCACGGTGGAAAACACATGATTCTCTGAACAGGCGACATCTGAAAACACCCCACCTGTCCAGAAGGTCCGCTACAGGATCCGCGTACTAAAAAAACAAGTCAAAATAAGATTCTAACAACACATTACACTCACTAATAATACCTATTCAATAAATATTAAATTTGACCAAAATTTTATTTATTTAGAAATTAAAATTAACTAAAACTTCGCAATGTTAAATTTTTAATGACCATTTTTTTTTTTTTTTAATTTTGATGTAATTTTAATTTATATTGAATATATTCAATTTGATTTACGCAAAAGTATAAATAAGCAGTAGTTTAATGATTAACTCCAAATTACCTTGGCAAGACTTGCAGTAAATAAAATACATTCGTATAGTTCCCCCATTCGCTGCAGAAATTCATCAACGTAAGGCCTCTTCAGAACATAAACTTGATGTACAGTTCCATCTATTTCAACAGGCACCACAAAATCTGCGTTGTTGATTGGCTAAAGGAAACAAAAACAAAACAAAAATACTGGAGTATATACTAAATTTTAATTTAGAAATATTGCTTGTTATCTTAGAGCAATACGAATGTAACTTCCGATACTAGCATTTGGTTTGATCTCACCCTGATGGAATTCTGATTGCTATCCAAGTGATTGGTTCACTGGATATCGCATAGAAAAATTTGACTTTCTCTACTGAAATAAAACAACCTAGTATTGTAATCTAAGTTGGATGTAAATACGAATCGAGTCCGAATGTCAGAAAATAAGATAACGGATAAAATCATTCAAGTTTGAATGTTCAAGTTAAAAAGAAAAAACTTTTAGATCTTCTGCTGATGAAACTTGATTAAATATCAATACGAACATTTGCACATAGCAGCATCTTTACCTCCTTTCAAAAAAATGACATTCCTTTCTAAGTTTGTAATCGAAAATTTTGACATAGTATTGTTAAATTGTTACTAATTTAAATATAGGGAAGGGATTAGCTATGAGGTTAGCATACTGGACTCCCACGCGGAGGTCCCGGGTTCGAATCCAGCAGCTGACCCTTAGATTTTCTCTTCCTAGGAGCTTCTTACAGCTCACTGTCCGGTGATGGACAGTGTTGTCTGTAACAAGAGAACACTGTCCGGAGGCCGGCAGTGCACTGGAAAAAGCTCCGGGCGCTAATGACCTCAGCTGTTGATGCAAAAAAAAAAAAAAAAAAAAAAAAAAAATTAATATAATAAACTTCTACTCAACTTGCGGTAGATTCCGTAATACATTTAGAACTAACAATAAAGTTACTACCAATTTTCAGGCAAACCTTAATAAAGATAGATGTACGTGGGCAATCCAACTTTCATTCGAGGTCAAATCCAAATTTCCAGTAGGGAGAGTGCAGTTCAAAAGATTGGCAACCGACTAATAGTTCTTTAGAATTTCCTGTAATTTACTAGGTTAATTTGAACTTGAGCATCATGAAACTTTTGTTAAAATATTGATTATAGTAGGATTTTGTGATATTCGTTTTTTGAGCCCTTCCATTTTATTACCTTAGAGTATGTGGATACGCATAAAATTATGTGAATTATGTTTCTGGTACTAATTTTAAGAAAATTATGGTAAGAGAAACTTATGTGAACGTTGACAAGATTTTTTTTTTTTTGAGAAATTAAATTTCTAAATGCAGAAATGTTCAGAAATTGAGAAAGTTACATTCATGTAGGAAGAGTATATTTGACACATTTAAGTTGGGTACAACAGTAAGCAGACGTCCATCAGAAGACCTTTCCTCTCTATAGAGGTTAAGCTGAATCCCCTTTGATTCTGATTTATCTATCCTTTCTTTGTTAGGGTTCAGCAGCATATCTATCATTTGCTTTCTCCGATAATCTAATGAGCCTTCCTCATAATGAACTGAAAATTATTCACTATCAATGTGAACGACACTGTAAAATTACGTAGTTTGATTCTGCATAGATTTCCTTTCCTTATCCAATAATTTTCTTTAAAAAGCTTCCTGTCAGAAATGATTACTAATTAAAGTTGGATACTTCTCAAGAACTAGTTCATATAACTAAGGGTTTACTAATAATAAATATTTTTATATTTACTTTATTTTATTTATTTCCAAGGAGATACCCTTGACAGATTTTAACTATTTCTAAACAATAATCCTTTACTATTTTTTAAAAACAAATCGTGCAATTATTCAATCTGAGCAATTAAGGTAAACTAAAGGAGTTCAGGACATATATTTATGTATGTATTTATTTATTTTTTGTCTCCCAACAAGACAAACTAGTTTTTTGATCCTTTTTGCTTGCATATTTTATCTTTTCTAACCTAAGCGTTCCGTAATACAAGGTTGTAATGTAATTGTACATATGAGGTACTTCATGTTTGTTATAAATTGCACTTATCTAATTATAAAGTTTATTTATCTACCTATCTCTAGGCCATAATTTCTTACTTGAATCCTTATAACAGGCATCGATTCCAGAACCGGAAGCTAAATAAACCGAAACCCAAAAAAATATCCTTTGCCGCCACATGTGCTGAATCTAAAGCTTGTTAGAACTGAGGCAGATCTGATCTCAATTTGATGGATCAGGCCTGAGAAGCCTAAGTAGATAGAACCTTCCCATACTTCACTAATTCTAAAATAGCGATTTATCTTTTTTAATAGTAGTGAGGCGAAATCTATTGTTATGTTTATAGTTTGTACTTAGAACTAATATCCCCACCCTAATTACTAAGGTAACATGTCAGTTAATAAACAGAGTTGATAGAGTACACACCTTGGCCCGTCTCTGTGAATACCCCAATTCCTTAATAATAATAACATAACATAACATGGCGCAGTCGGATTCGGAACTTTTATGAAAAAATAATTAATAGTGCCGGTTAATTATAATTAAAATAAAATAAAAGAATAAAAATAATTTTGTTAAACGATAAGAAAGAAGAAGATGGCTATGAGCTGTTTTGTACCACCGGCTCCACTAAGTTTGGAGGGAAACTTACTGGAAAATTGGAAGAGGTTTCGAAGTGATCTAGAAATTTTTCTAAAAGCAGCGGGATTCACGGAGACTAAAACAACAGTTGGACGTGCTACGGCCATATTACTCAACTTGATAGGTGAAAAGGGTAAGGAACTTTATAATACTTTCCAATTTGAAGAGGGCAAGTCTGAAATCTTTGAAGAAGTTCTTAAGAAATTTGAAGAGTATGTAAGCTCTCAGAAGAACCTTATAGTCTCTAGTTTTCGATTTAATAGCAGAAAACAGAAGGAACAGGAAACCTTCGATGATTTTGTCACTGAACTGAAGAAGTTAGTAAAAGATTGTGACTATGGAGCGTTGGCAGACAGACTTCTATTGGACCGAATTGTGCAGGGTGTACAAGATAACCAACTGAGAGAGAAGTATCTGCAGGAAAAGGAGCTTACCTTGGACAGAGCCATTGAGTTGGGGAGGACTACGGCCTTGAGCAGAGAACAGTCAGCCGAAATGAAACCATCGGAAGTCGACAGAATTGTAAATAGGAAGCAACCGAAGAAGACGAAAGAGAAAGTGGGTAACTATAATAAAAAAGATAATTACAAATGTAATAATAATAAATTTAATAATTTTAATTATCGGAATAATTATAAATGTAAAAAATGTGGATCTGTTCATTCACAATTAACTGTCCGGCTTTCGGCAAAAAATGCATTTTATGTGGAAAATTTAATCATTTTAAAATCGGGTGTTTCAAAAATAAAAAAGTAGAGTTTGTAAATGAATTAGAAAATGATGAAATTAATGATTTAAATCTGGTTGTTGATGTAATAAATAAAGTAAACAAGGTTAGCAAAATTAGCAGAGGGAATGATGGTCAGCCTTCCCCTTGAGGATCTGTACTGGACAACGTCTCTGTTTATACTTGTATCATCCCTAACGCTACAATTGTTCCGATTATTAGTGCTGTCATGACTGTCATATGAAGGTCTCATATGAAAGGAATTCCTTTCATACCTTTAGTGCCGTTAATGCAGAAGCCCATCGCTTCTATCCCTTCGGCGAGATTGCAAAGAATAAGACTTAAGTTGTTAAAGTATAAAATAAATCTAAAATATATTCCGGGTAAATCGATGAATATATCAGATACCCTGTCCAGATTTAGCCCACAAAATGTGAATGATGATGATGAATTCTTAAATGAATTAGTTCACACTGTAACAGTTAGCCCAAATATAACATTGTCCCATAATAAGAGCAGAGATTTTGCAGAAGCCACTAAGGCCGATGATACGTTAAAAAATATTATAGAATTTTATTTTCATGGCTGGCCAAAAGATAGCAAAGGGTTGAACTCAGAATTACAAAAGTTTTACAATATGAGACATGATATTGCTGTTAGCTCCGAGGGATTAATATTTATTAACAATCGATTAATAGTACCTTCCAAATATAGAGGTGAAATATTGGGTAAGCTTCATGAAGGACATATCGGCGTTACAAAAACCCTGCAATTAGCAAGAAATCATGTGTACTGGCCAGGTATAACCGATGATATTAAAAGCACTGTTTTAAGGTGTCAAACTTGTGCCAGGTTTAGAAATAATAACATTAAGGAGCCGTTAATTCCACACGAAGTGCCTGATTATCCGTTTTTAAAGGTTGGAGTTGACTTGTTGGATTTTGGAGTAGAATCTTATCTTGTGCTATTCGACTATTATTCCAAATGGCTAGAATTGAGGCGAATAAAATCGAAAGACTCAAACCAAATAATAAAATGTTTAAAAAATATCTTTGCTACCTTTGGTATACCCGAGCTAGTAGTAGCTGATAATATGCCATTTGGCTCAAACATGTGTAAGGATTTTGCAAGGGATTGGAATTTTCAATTCCAATATTCCAGCCCTCGATATCCGCGGTCAAATGGAATGGCCGAGATGGGTGTACAGATTTCTAAGAAAATTCTTAAAAAATGTAAATCTCAAAATTATGACCTTGACGCTGCCCTTTTGCAATATAGGGTAACCCCTATTCTTGGTAGTGAGTGGGCACCTGCTCAACTATTACAATCTAGAATTCTTAGGTCTAAGATTCCTATAAAACAATCATTATTAAGACCGGAAGTAGTGAAAGGGTTTACAGAATTCCTGTCTAAGTATCGAAATAAAGTGGGGGATTATTATAATAGATCAACGCGATGTAAAAAAGAATTCCTAGTGAATGAGGAAATCTATTATAGAGAAGGTAAGGAGTGGAAGAAAGGGAAGATAGTTGAGAAAATAAATCCCAGATCGTTCGTTTTAATAAACGAAAATAATAACAAAATTAGAAGGAATTCCTTTCATATGAGACCTTCATATGACTGTCATGACAGTACTAATAATCGGAACAATTGTAGCGTTAGGGATGATACAAGTATAAACAGAGACGTTGTCCAGTACAGATCCTCAAGGGGAAGGCTGACCATCAAGCCCCAGAAATATCCAAAATAGAGGATATTATTTCGTTAAGTATTTTGTTAATAGTTATTTGTATTTTATGAATTTATTTGAATTATGTAAAAAAATAATTGAATAATAAAAATATATTGATAATAGTTAATTTGTTAAATAGTATAGTTGATATTAGTTTTTGTGTTTTCCACAATTTAATTAAAGTTTGTTAATTAAATAAAAAATGTATAATTAATTTTTATTTATGGGGAAGATGTTATGTTTATAGTTTGTACTTAGAACTAATATCCCCGCCCTAATTACTAAGGTAACATGTCAGTTAATAAACAGAGTTGATAGAGTACACACCTTGGCCCGTCTCTGTGAATACCCCAATTCCTTAATAATAATAACATAATATAACAGATTCCGATTCCAGAACCGGAAGCTTAATAAACCGAAACCCAAAAAAATATCCTTTGTCGCCAGATGTGCTGAATCTAAAAAAAAGCTTGTTAGAACTGAGGCAGATCTGATCTCAATTTGATGGATCAGGCCTGAGAAGCCTAAGTAGATAGAACCTTCCCATACTTCACTAATTCTAAAATAGCGATTTATCTTTTTTAATAGTAGTGAGGCGAAATCTATGAGTTTATTTAAGAATTTAGATAACTTCTTGGGCTGATAAAATTATAAAAGGAGTGAATACTAGGTGTAAATAATAAGAAACATTTTATAAATATAGCAAACAAACAGAACCTTGATACGGTTGAGAACTGAGACAAAAGACTTGTTAATTTAAACAATTTTTCATTTGTGAATTGGAACAAGTATAACGTAAGAACTGAAGTAACATAAATATAACATAACGCTGAAGTAACATAAAAATCTCAATAAGCTAATTGTAATTTGAATCGGATCTAAAATATAAAGAACATTTCAGGATGTTCTCAGTGGATGTGCTCAGTTGAGTTGTAGTACGGAGATGGTTTGTTTCCGAGCCTTGGCTTTTAATTGATGACCTCTAATAGTAAAATGTTTGCAAAACTTCTTTCTCTAAAATACGAAATGATAGAACCTCTAAAAACTGCCTGCAGAAAAACACAGCTTCTTTACAGTCTGCGATGCTATTGCTTGAAAATTACCTTTAAGATCGACTTTCAGCGTTTGAACTCCTTAAGATGTAAATAAAATGCAAAATCAAAGCGCTACCTTGAGCACTTCTCATGTAATTTTAACAGCAATATAAATAGCAGCAGGAGCCAAAGCGGTACTGGACACTTCACTTCCAAACTGATTATTATCGTTATTAACTTTAACTTTAATACCTTGAATGAAGAATGAACAAGAGTTTCATCTAAGTCTATGACCATGCACTTTTTGTGCATGTCCTGGTGCCTAACTGGTGGGAGAAGAAACCTTGGCGAGCCTGGGCTTGGTGGCGAGTATCGTCCCTCGGAACCACTCCCCTTTGAACTCTCGCCGGCACCACCACTACCGCTACCATCTCCACTACCGAAGCAGCAAAGAAGTGATCTTAAAACTCCTCGTCGACCCTTCTTCCTTGAACCTGTAGTAAAAAGTTGATGATTACGATATATCAGGTCAAATCTAGCATCAAAACAAAAATAACCAGAAGCAGTTGAAGATTTTCATAAAATAATAAAAGGAAATTTGTCTTTCATGCTGTTAATTCATTATCACTTATTGAAAGCTTTAAAATAATTAGATTGATAATTATGAAATATTATAAATCTTTTCTTAATTCAACAGAAATATTCAAATCTTATTTCCAAAAACCATGTAGGCAGAAATATTTCAACAGCTATATTCATACAAATAATTACGAGGAAATGTCAATGAAAATAGTCTAGTGTCTTGTTTATGAACAAATATTTACAATTTTTATTTCAAATGTAATTAAAAACACTGGTTCGGATTTTTAAAATATTAGCTGAAGTTACTGAACATAATTTAGCTTTATCTAATAATTTCTAAATCTTGCTAATTCAAAAAATAATATGGCATTAATTTATTCAATTGAGGATGGTGAACTTTATATCTGCCGGTTGTAATTTATCACTTATTTGATGTGAACCTAGTGATAAAATTCCAAAATTAATTTTATTAGTTTAAATTTAAAGAAATAGCAGCATATCTATTAAATATGAGCATGAATAACTAAAAAACTTCAAATTTGTATTTCTAACTACATACTCGTATATAATATACACATGGGCACATATAATTTTTAAGAACGCAAGGCAGACTTCCATAAATCAAGAATGTCGGGTGGAAGTAACCTAATTAAGAAATTACTCAATTTATGGTATTAGAACGGTTCAAAGTTCTAATGTCGTATGTCATATGTAGGTAGGTAATCCTGTCAGATATAATTATGCGTACAGCCACTTATTTTTATAACAGCCACACCTCAAATAGTATTAAGTACAACTGAAGATAAAGCACAGTTTAGATCGGAATTATAGTAATAAGAACATCACTGAAGTAAAGATTCTAATTCATTAGAAAATTAAATATGAGGTTTTCTGGAGGCATATTTATTTATAGATGTTAATATGCCATAAAGAGTAAAAAATGAATGAAAAACAATCACTAGGCATTGTAATAAATACCTGGAGCACATAGTTCACCATCCACTCTTGGCAACTGGACTGCAAATTAAGAACAGTAAAGTTAAGATTCATATCAAAGAAAAAAGGAATCTTGGAATATAGGTTAAGAGTAGAATGCTCACTAATTAAACTGCGACGTACGACTGTTTTTTTTTTATCCTATTGGAATTAGGTAATACGATACTTTTTCATTTTAATAATAATAAAATGTCCTATTAAAAACAATTATATTCTATACTTAATTCAAGGTTATTGTTCGCATGTTTACATATTCTATACACGCCTACTTTACTGAAACTGTTCCTATTTTTTATAGTAAAAATGTTACATCTTCAAATAATTTAGAAAAACAACTTTAGCAAAACACTTGATTAGAAAAGCTATACAGTTTTATCAAATCACAATTTGCTATTTAGATGTTCATTAATCAGGGAGAAAAAAAAATTGTTTTTAATTTTACTTACCTCTTTCAGATGAAAAGTTTCCTATTTGTTCGTCATCGCGGGTAACTTGAGTAATAATGGACGTAGAGTCCATTTAAACATTTGTCAATACCCGTAATTTTAAACTCAATTTTGAAAGATTGAATTATCAAATACGAAAAACTCACTCTTATTAGCAAGATGGCAGCTGTTCTTATTGTTGTGGTAACCTATACCACTGAAGTCAAATTGAGGATTAAAAATAGGTTAGCCCATTTCTAATTTTTTTGCTTTCCTTGTTAGCTTAAATTTTTCTTCAGCAATATTATAAATATTTATATATTTTGTTTAAAGAATAAAGGTTAAAGATGTAGTCTTAAATAAATAACTCATATTTATAATTTTTAATAAAAATATAATCCATTTCAAAATGTTTGTACATCTATAATTGATTCATTAAAGAAACAATTCTTCCTTATATGAATATATTTGGCCGTCTTAAACTGTAACAGTTACAGTTACATTACAGTTATTTACACTTCAAAAAATTAAAATTTGTTTTAAGGAAATAATATACTCAATTTTATTACTCCATTCGTTAAACCGGACAAAGACCCTTTAAAAAGAACGGCATTCTTCTTACTTAAAAGAAATAAAAATCAATTTCTAATTGCAACCTAAAAGTTTAATATTTTTTATGTCAGTTAATTTTAATAATGTCCAAAAGGAGTTT
Source organism: Rhodnius prolixus (assembly GCF_049639745.1). NCBI lineage: Eukaryota > Metazoa > Arthropoda > Insecta > Hemiptera > Reduviidae > Rhodnius > Rhodnius prolixus. The sequence goes on along the minus strand of NW_027411614.1, from coordinate 37,706,642 downwards.
AATTTTATTGTAATTTTTAAGTCAGCAAACGCTTGTCTTTTTATTTCTTAGAGTAACTTCTGTTTCGGTATTGGGCTCTTCAAATTTTTTAAGTAACAAAAAAAAAAATACAATCTCACTGAAGTTCTAAAGGATTTTTTTAATGCCCATTTCAAAGTTTATTGTTATAATTTATTCTCTTGAAGTGCAATAATATTGCCTGAAACAGTTTGTTTCTTGTGAAAAACAATAGTAATAATTAATTTGTTATACTTTTTGTTAAGACATTTGTTATTTTCTGAACTAATAATACAATTTACGCAAGTAATATTATGTTATTAGAAACAATAGAACACATATATTTTACCACATTGTTCCTGAATAATTACCCAATGATTACTACTTTTAAAAAAATATAAAATAAAAAAAAAAGTAGTACATTTTTTTTTTTCAGGCGTACTTTACGTCCAACTCTTGTTTAGGGTCGAGGACGGACAAAAAATAAAAAGTAAAAGCTAGAAAGAAAATGTAAACAATTGACATTTGTGCCACATTCATTGGAAACATATTTTGAAATTATAGTATGCCTTATATTATTATTATCGTATTATTGTATGAAAAAAATAGACATACTGCAGAATAGATGTCTACTTTCTAAAGAAAGGAATACTTTTTTGTTACAATTTCGAATCAATGAAATTAAATAATTTTCAAATTATAGAATTAAGGCTGGTCATTTGACTAGTCTGAAAAACTTAATGTTTTCCAAAAAATCTTTTCAATCAATTAATGATTATGGCTTCTTTGCAAAATCTTTTAGTATTTATTAAAATTTTAAAGAAAATCATTAAAGAACATTTATTTTTACTGAATAGCTTTTGTATGCTATAACTTTCAACATTTATCTCGACTAAGCAGATCTAAGAAATTTGTATAAAACTTCAGAAGATTTGATTTGATATCAACAAATATTCAGGCAACATTTGAAAGTAAGGAAAATTATTACAGCATCAGATCTAAATAGAAAAAAAAAAGAATATAAGAGACGAGTAATAATTATCTTAAAAGTGATTAAATAATGCAAACATAATTAACTTCTTAAGAGATTTTTTTTTTCTTTGTACAATTAGATCTGGAGATGAAACAAACAGATTAAATACGCTTTATGAGGCACTCTGTAATTAACTCAAAATTTAATCTGGTTTAGTCTATTGAATCATTTATTAAGGAACTAAAAAAAAAAAAAAAAAAGCAGACCTGATAATTGAAGTCCAAGTCAATCGGTAATTATTAATACTACTGTTTAAATAAGCATAAACTAAAGAGTAATATAATCATGCGGTAATACCTTATTTAGTTGCCATAAATAACAGGAAATAAAACAAAAAAAGAAAAAATATTATCTTTTGTGAACTGCAATAAACGGTGTTATAGATACGTTTATTATTACATAAAATTTATGTTTGCGAAGATCCCTAATGATTTTTACATGGCATGTACAGATAAAACCACCATTAAACTGAGTGGTCGATTTTCTTATGCCCAAGATCTAGAAAGTATAATGCAATTCCAATTTTTACATATAAAATGTGATAGGTTGAAAGATGAATGGCGGTCCAGTCGCAAGTTTTGCAAAAAAAAACTTCATTTGCACCTATGAATGTTTTTGAAATTTAAGTTTATTTCGGAAGAAAACAAAAATCAATTATTGAAACTTTTTGAGAAAAAATCAAGAGATAGGACAGATACTTTTCTTTTCTTAAGCAGCTTAAAATATTTCAGATAAGATTTAAAGTAAGGTAAATATACATTTCTCAGAGAAAGCGATGCCTAATTTTAAAAATAAAAAAATAAAAAAATTTGGCATAAAAAGTTAAACTAGCTAATCAAGTCATTCTAGTAACAAGATAACAGGCAAACATTTTCGAATATTGAAGAGCGTTTTTGCGTGGAAAGCATGGAGCTACCTCTGGAAAACGGGGTTTACGATTTCTTAAATTTAATAGGAATATCTTTGATTTCCTCGTCCGAATGAGGAAACATAATATATACGCCAACCCTGACCAGGGAAAGAACTTTTCAAATGGATCCGATTATATAAAATGACTAAATACGGAATCACAGGCTGAGAATTAAGGTTCTTAAAAAAGTTATTCTTTGAAGCTATGTCAGTCTTGATTATACAAAGTGTGAGTGAGTGGTAATGAAACAGGAGAAACGGTATGAATTCGGGAGATAACGCAGTCTCCCTTCATGAGAGAACAATGCAAAAATTTACATAAAAAGTAAAAATCAAAAAGGTCTTTTTGGATAAAAGAGACGAGCCGATTGATGAATGCAAGGATTTGTTCTTAGTATTAGAAATGAGGCTGATGTTTCGAAGAAACACGAAGACTTTACGATAAAAATCGATTGAGAGAGTTAAGCTACTGGTGTAAGAAGTGAAAGAAGAATAAGCAATTAAGGGGCACAGGCAAAGATAGTTATTTGATAAAGTGATGGATAAGCAATGAATAAAATATTAATAGGAAGTTTTGGAAACTTTCTCCATCTAAAATAGTTCAGACTAATGGTGTCCTACGAAGCGGTATCAGATGGACGAGACCTCGAAGCAAGGTGCGGTCAGAACATTAGGGCTTGCTAAGGACAGCTTTCTTGAGCGTGATTGGTTCCACTCATTTTATCCCTCCATCCTGGGGACTATGATAACAAAGTTATCACAAAGTTTATCTTTGCTATCACTAGCTTCAAACATAAAGAGCATATCAAAAGCTCTGCGAGAAGCTAAAGGGGAAAAGTACCTGATACATTTAAAGGTAGCATCTTTAGAGATCAGTAAACAAAAATAAATTAACTTAATTTTTATCTTCCTTTAACTATTTTATTTTTAAAACTTTTTTTTTTAATTTGAGATCAAATAAATCCTATTCCTTTGAACTGAAACATTAAGGACTATTTAAACTGAAGTAGTGCAATTAAAAATGGAATACCATAATACAATAATGGTACATGCTTCTTCAAAAAGAGATTTTGTTAAAAGTAAATAATAGAGAGAAAAAAAATCAACATTATGAAAGCCTGTTAAATTAGATTAGAGATTTAAAATAATAGTTAAATAAATTTGTTGCATACAATACTAAATTTATCTAACTAGCTAATAATAACTAACTTCTTAAAATTAGCAACTTTGAAAAAAATTGGAATAAATAAAATATTTCGTAACATTAAAATCAAATAATATGAACCAATAGGAAAAATGTTTGACTTGAGGACGTCACTAATCATTCTATGATGTCAACAATACAGAACTCTTATTTACTATATATATATTTCCGATAGCTGAAACATCTATGCAAATAGACTGCCATACAAATACTTACAAAATAGTGGAACTTTCCTAGAGTTTATATAATACATTAGCAATAAGAGTCACTAGAAATAGGATATTGAATAATAAATTTAATATAAAGTGAAAAGGATTTTGTAAAGTGTCATTCTATAAAGTTGACATAACTTAAACTAACCAAAACATTTTGAAAACATGTTTGGATTTCCTAACAATTAAGAAATCTATTGAAAGAGAGCTTAGGAAAAAAACATTAATCATGCATTTATTTGGTGAAATGAAAATCATTAAACTTTTCATAAAATAAACAATTATTTACAAACATTACATGAATCGAAAATTTGTCAAGTATCACCCATTTTATCAGCTTACTCACGTTTGCTTTTCAAAGTAAAATTCTTTTGGTAATCGTTAGACTTTTAGTAAATTTTATTTATTTTTTCCAATATTCGATCTTCGCATAACTCTACCGCAAAACATTCCGCTAATAAATATCATTCCAATAAAAGTCATTAAAACGACTATAAAATATTTTTTTGATGGTGAATGATATACTTGGCCATATAGTTCTTGAAAGTTTTCCAACTGAAAAAGGCCACATTAAAAATTATTTAATTTATTCATTCAAAATAAAATAAAACTTCATGACATTAAGACCACCATTACCCTTTTTGGAGGTTTAATTTTGTACATTTCTATTCTTTCTTTTAACATTTTTTCACAAGACCACTGTAATTTTGTTTGTGAATCTTTATCATGTAGCACATCAATTATGCATTCTAATTCTAAAAATTAAAATAAAATAATTAATTATACAATAATGAATGAAATGTTGTCTACGGCTTTAACAAAAAAATAATCAACTAAATTTTGTTACGGTCTAGAAATGTTAGATGCTGCTAGTAATAATTTTAAAAAACATAATTTTGTATTTTTCTGTTATGTTTGCATTGGCTTTTGCCATCCAGTTAATAATGTCAATGTAAGAATCTTTTGGTTAACAGAAGAATCTGCTCGAGTTTTTGCGAGAAATATTAATAATATTCAAGAATCAAAAATTCGAACTAGAAACAACTATAGTTCTACAAGCAGTCGTCCAAGAGTTGCTCGCTGTAAGCTCTCTTAAAATTCATTTAACTAAATTCGCCTGGCATATCGATTAGTTTTCTAAAAGTATGCCTCTTTTTTTATCCTCAACCAATTTCTATCACCAAAAGAGTTAAAAAGAGCGTTAATAGCCATATTATCTAAAAGCCAAAGCATTTAATTTTATTTAGTATAAGAACTTGACAAAGTCTATTACATTTATCAAGGTTTTCTGAAAATAGATAAAGACTAGAAATTGGTCGATCTCGCTAAAAGAAAACAGGATATTAATTTTGAAAAACTTTCATTCTTGGTCTTCAGGTTTCCGATGGCAATGGAAATAACCGGATCCAAATTTTGAAGATATTAATGAAATCAAAACTGTTTTATTTCTACTAATGTACAACCACATGGTTTGGAAAGATTTATAGATGATTTAAGTCAGTTAAACTATTATTCAATGTAAGGCAGGTTTATTCTAATTTCAAAAATTGGTAATTAAAAGCATACAGACTGAGGAATTTCTCTTGATTACGTGGGGCTTCTAAGGTAATCTGATCTTGGTGAGACAGTACAACCACATTCTGAGAGTATACAAAACAGAGCTTAAAAATAGTTGAAGAGGAAAAGAAAAAAATATTCAGTTACTCTCGATAGGGTGTTTGACGGTTGACGAGCTTCTTTACAGATTGAAGGATCACGGAACATGATATTCAGATAATGTTTGCACAATAGCTAAAGACCCTCTGAGAGTGAAATTTTTTATCTATACAGTAACGTGCTCATTTTCTTTCATTCTATTCGTTATCGGATATGATCCTTTTCCGAAGTTGGATTATCAGATTCGCGAAGAGGATATGACTTCCACCTACAATGTTTCCATTCAACTCAACTAAATACTTCATTGTCTTTGCCATAGATAGTGGAAATGAACTATGTGAAGGTACTACCACTACAAATGGCAGTAAAATGCCATCACCTCTCCGAGACCTATCCTAAACACAAGAAGATAATCAAATAGAAGCTTTAAACGTATGGCTTACAAACCATGTGTGAAAGATTAAATAACTAATCTCATTATCTTGGATATAGAGAAAAACAACAATCACTTTAATCAACTGCAATCAAGGGGCAATCAACTGCAGCTGATCATGTACCCCTTTTCCGCCAATTCATTCAAAAAAGATGTGCTTCCAGTAATGGGATTTAAAATAGAACTTCTTTTTGCGACCCCCGACGCGATTGCTAATCTTACTCTCAAAAAAATTTACCTACACCAGTCCACAAAGTGAATATACTAATTTTGATAACATAATTTATTTTTCATTACTAAAATCCAATTACTTACGCCGGCCAGCTCCTTTTTGTATGTGGGAACAATAGTTCTCAATATCTCTGCTGCATGCTCTGTATAATAGTGGATCTGCATGGATGTCAGCTTTAGCTTCATTAAATAACTCAATTATTTCCTGTTTACAAAGAGTATTCGATATTTGTCCATTATACAATGCCTGTTTTAAACATTCCTCAACTTCTCCTTTACCAATGTTATCACTCAAATTTTCACACAATTGTTTTATCTGAAAAATGTGTTAAAACCCGTATTTTTTTTTAAATGTTTAATCTAAGAAAAATAAATAATAAACTAAAAATAGTTTACCCATCTTGCCCTAGAAAATTAAATTTTAAATGTATTGAAGCAACAAGCATTCTTTGAAATTCAATAAAGGCTATATTTAGTCACGTTAAAGAGGGCAGCAATATCGGATTACTGAATGAAAGCTCTTTTTATAACATAGATTATTAAATAACTTAAAGTACATACTTCAGTAGAACACAAGGCTTTAAGTAGTGGATTAAGTTTATAGTTTAGAGCTGCTTCACGAAGTACCGTTACTACTTCACGTTCACAGCTGGAAGTAAGTTTCCCAGCCCTAAAATGCACCTGTAATGTCACAATTAAACTCATAATTACAAGAAATATATAAAATTAAATGAAAAGTAAAACCGTAAAAACTGTTAACCTTTAGACACTGAATTACTTTTCCTTCTAATTCTCTATCATCATGCTGATTAGCCATAGCTGGAGCACATAAAGATGATATATCATGTCGGCATTCACGATGCAAGTTGGGATTAAATCTATAATCGGATGTTTGTTCAATCATTCTGGAAACCACTACTGCTCGGCAATTATAATCAAAATCATCAGCATATTTAAATTTCTAAAAACAGATAAAAGTAAATAAATATTGAATATAAATTAAAAAAAAAACGCAATCGAGTAATATGTAAAACAATTTACCTTTAAACATGTAAGAGGTTGTTCATTGGAGCTCATATTGGGACAAAACTTGGCAAGCATAGCTCTGCAGGTGTTGATTAATGTATAATCTGTATAACTATCGGTTAATTCTTGTTTTTCAACAACGAAAATCCTGCGACGACAAGTTTCAGTAAGAACGCGTTTATTTGCTGTAAGGCATTCTAATACCTAAAAATGAATACCAAATTTTATTGTAAATATCATGTTTGAATAAATATTCTAAATTTGGTATTTTTTAAGAATGTGTTTATCTAAATATAACTGCCAAGCAAAATTAATACATAGAAAACCACTGTTTAGACCAAAACACCTGAGATTTATTCGAAAACCTATGCATAATCCCCAAAATTGCACCCCATTATTTTGTTATCTTTTAGGATATACATTTTGGGATCTTTTAGGATCTTCTTTCTGTTGATGAAGTCTATTATTTTGTCAACATTGAGCACGTTAATAAGAGACTAATAATTAATATTTTCTGCCTTAGGTTATTTGCTGTGCGTAGTTCAAGATAGTTTGTTTTGTTCTGTGTCTTTTTATTTATACTTTTTACGTCAGCCGACATATATCATGTGTCTTACTTATGATTTCGTATTAATGTTACACCTAACGTTATTTTATATTCTGAGCTTCAGTGACCTGTCTGCAGACTCAGAATAACCCTTACTATTTTATTACTATTACATTTTAAATATTTTTTAATTTTATGTTTTTAAATATATAATAATCACACAAATTTTTGTTATACCTTCGCATTACCATGGGATACTTTTGGGCAGTACTGCCTTATGTCAGCGGCACAATCTAATTTCATTCTAGGATTGAGATCAATATTTTCTCTTTGCTGTAAAAGCTGTGCACGTAACTGTTGATGACATTCCTTTGGTACATGTTGCTTTTGTTCCAACAAAGTATCATTGCGAATCACCTCACTCAAACATCGTACAACTTCTGATTTTACCTTAGCTCCAGGACAAAATCTACTCACATGATTTTTACAAGCTTTCTGCGGAAAATAAAATGAAAAGATTAAAAATCTTCAAATAAAAGAGAAAACACCTTTTACTTTTGCAACTTTAATTTTTACCTTGAACTTAAAAGTAAAATGATAATCTTTTAAGCTGATTAATTGCTGGTGTTCAACTGATGCTCTACATTTTAAATGTAATTTCATTAACGGATCATTTTTTTTCTCAATTAAACAATCCATCAAATCCTGGCCATTATTCTTTAATTGGACATTCTGTAATGTAGTCTTATTGATAAAAAAATATTTAAAATTAAATAAAAAGAATTTATCAATTTTGACTCTCATATACCTCCGAAATAGGCGTAAAAATAACAAGTATTTACATATGGCAAAAAATATAATTTAAAATGGAATATATTAATATCTTTTTGCTAAAAAAATATCAATATGAAGAAAGAAAAAATAATGAAGTGAGGAGCAACAGATTTGGTTATACACGTTTTTAAAATGCATTTATATATTCATTATGTTTCTACCACATACTACATTTATAAGTACAAACTCTACTTATAAATTAATAATTACATTACGAAAAGAATTTGTGTAAGAAGTAAAAAAAAATCTATACCTACATTGCACAATTCATTTATCACTTCTTTACAATTTGTCGTTACAATTGGATTCAATTCCATGTACTCAGATTGGACTTCTGTGAAATTATATATGGCAATAGAACAATCAGAGGTGAGCCTGAAAAAATAAAAAATGTCATCCTTATTTTGTGATACACATTAAGACGCTAATTGTTAATGATTAGACCCTTCTCGAAGCAGAAGTTAAATTCTTTAATGTAGTTCGCCGAACTAAGCAAATTTTTCTAAGCTTCTAAGATTGAAGGCACAACGGGATGTGAAATAGGATAAAACACACATAGTAGCGACCAGTCTCCAAATATGGAAAAAGATGACAAAAATAGGTTAGTAAATATTAACTAGCCACAATACTAATATAGCTTAACATTATAGATTACCAAATAAAACTGGCTTACTTGTAAGTCAATAGGTTAATGAATTTGGATTACTTAATCCATCAAACATACATTAATCACTTAGCCTAAATATTTTCGAAAACACAAATTCCATGTGACAAGCTGATATAAGCTAATAAATTAATAAGCATTGAAAGGGGAAATGTAAGATATTCTGTACAAACCCTTCCAGATTATCCTGTAGGCAAAGTATTTCTTCTCCTTTTCCTGTTTTATCATTGCAATAACGGGAGAGATCCTCTAAACAAAATAATTCAATCATAGGATGTAAATCAACACTTACTGCCCTCTGTCGCATGACTCTTCTAAGCTCAATTAAGCAGCCTGAATTCAACTACAAAAAACGGAACAAAGTGTTGGTCTTAGATAAAAATAAAAAAAAAAGTTTAACTGCAGTATAAAGAGAAGCTTTTCACTATATGTAACACGCCAGCAACAATGTTTAATGAACAATTAATATTAATGATACAAAACTCACCTTGTCTGTATTTCCATAAAGGCAAGGAAGTATAAATGTGGGAGGATTAATCTGATGTCCGGCTACAACCAACTGAGATGCTGAGTGTGACCAGGTTCGAGTAGATGAACATAACTTGCTAGCATCCTCACTGCACGCTTTGAATAACAAAGGATCAAGCTTAAAGTCACGTGATTCGAAATAAAGAATTTGCCTTAACGATTTCTCACATTCCAGTGTCATTAATTCGGTACCAATCTTCTCCATTAAGCAAGACATCATTCTGTCGCAAAAGAAAAGTTATTGTTAACAATAATGAAATAAATTAAAAAAAAGAAATAAAAAGCTGTAACAAGTCTGAAGTTAAACTATAAATTCATTTTCTTTCAGTTTAACAAAAGGAATCTATTGGCATTTATAAATTTGAATATGAACCTTGAATCACCACCTACAATATTACGACACGCCACATTTGCAACACTTTGACAAGATTTCCAAACAACAGGATCAGCTCGCCAATCTTCTCCTACATCTGTCTGTTTTAGTAAATTATCCAGCTACAAAATAATGTTATGTTTAATAATTAATGATGTCTGAAATTGTACATAAAGTACAATTAAAAAGTAATATTACCTCTTTATAACAAGAGCTGCTAATCCTAGTCTGCTTTCTAGCACCAGCGTACTCCATCAAACAATGGATGGTCTTTCCACCAAGTTCAATTTTCTTGCAAAAGGTACTAATTTCTCTCTGACAGCTGTTAGCTAATTCTGGGGAAAGCCTGTAGTCTTCAAGAAGCATTTTGCGGTGTGCTAACATTTCTTCTCTGCACTTAGCCTGGACTAGGTTTGGTCCTAGCTTATACACATTAACTTAGTTATAACAAAAAATACACGAAAAATAAGTGAATGAATCTGAGAAGTTAGCACTAACTTCTTCAAATGATAAAAAAGTTCACTTTGTCGTTTAAAACAAAAAGTGTAAAAATAATGCACTGAAAAATTAGTAACAGGTCTTAAAAAACTTTTATTTGTTTTTTGCGAAAAATACTGGAACGAAATTTAAAAGAAAACAAACAAAAGAAAAAACCGGATTTTAGTGGACTTAACCACATTAATCTCCTGAGTGCTCTATCTATTAAAAAAAAAAATCTTTTGTTTGAAAATACAGAACACAATTATAGAAATTATCTTACCGTAATGTGTAGCGTTTTCCAAGCAAAGCAATATCTGTGCAAGCCGGATGTCTCTATCGTCAGACACTGATTTTCTACAACGGTTATTCTTAATATCTTCTTTACATGCTCTCACAAGACCTCGACTAACTTGATAGTCCTGGACAATTAGCTGTTCATGTCTCAATAACTCACTTGCACACTAAAATGAAGCAAAATGTTAGAAAAAGATCTATTTCAACATTATTAGGGTCAATGTTTAGGTTTTCATCGGCAATGGCCAATGAAAGAATTTCTGGAGACTAATTTTTTGAATTGTATCATTCAATTTCGAATACCATCTGAGCCATTCATCAAGATCTTGTTAGAGGTGGTGAAGTTGTAACCGCACAAACTTACTTTACAGTCACTACTAGATGCAAAAACTTGATAAACTTGGTAAAATTAATTAAGACGATAAAGTAATTAGAGCTTTTGAAGGTCCGTGGAAGGATTCTGGGAGGAAATCCTCGAGTAACTTAGGAAAATTGAGCTAAGGAAATCTGAATTAATTGCCTTGTCTTTAGTTGGTTCACCAACCCCAAGAGAACTATTGTGTGGTGGCGAGATGAACTGACACGAACATTAGGCAAAGAAAGAATGCTCTTCAAGGGCCTCAAAATGCTTGTGAGGGATTTTGAAAAAATAAATGAATGAATGAATGAATAGAAATAGAAGAGAATTCATTAGTTATTTTACAAAAAAAAAGTTATTTCTTAAATACCACATAATTCGGCAAAATATTAACCATCCTGTTTCATTATTTCATGTTTGTGGGAAGTCGAATTATTATTTTCTTCTTCAAAATCGGAACTTGAATTTCTTAAGCATATTTTTAAAATGTAAAACAAATAATAATATAAAAACCTGTGGAGACATTCTCTGCTCATCTTTATGGCGAAACAAGCACTCATAAACTTGACCAGAACCCATACTAACATCTTCACAGAACAAACGCCTCTCAGATGCACATTTAGTTAATAGTTGCTTATCGTATTTTACGTTTTCTGCTTGTAACTCAGACAAACGAAGTACCTGAGTCTGGCACGCTTTTTTCAGTTTTAATAAGTATTTTTGTAAACAAGATAACGTCACCTGAAACCAAAGCACACTTTTAAATAAATATGGAAATTTTTTTGTTTAATCGAGCAAATCTAAAAATTTATTTCATTTTTACCTCAGGATTCCTATCAAATTCACAATTATATTTTGCTACGTCATCATTACATTCTTCAATGAATAAGTTCATGGCCCTTGCGTCTAAAAACGTAAGAAATCGCAATCTTTCTACGTAAGTTTTACAATCTTTTCTCTTGATCTGACTAATGTTTTCTATGGCGCATTTTAGCAGAGCGCCAGGTTGCTCTCGAGAATTGCATGGCAGACTTACTACTTCCGACTGACAGTGTGGATCAAGCAGTTCCAGCATGTTTTGATAATTTAATAAAGTTGCAGCAAACTTCCAAACATTACTCAGACAATTCTGATCAATATTGTTTGGTGTGTCCTACAAATAACAATCGTTAATAGAGATTTTTATTTTATTTAGAAAACAGTATAAAAGAGACAAAGTGGAAAATTATAGATATTTCTGGCATTAAGTATTAACTGTAAATGAATTAAAAATTCTTAAGCTGCCCGTGTTTTATTTTGGCAAACTTTTATTGTTACGTTACATTGCTTAGCCAAAATTGATTAAATATATACTTACTGAGAACTGGACACATTCTAAAATATCTAAATCACTCTTTAGTTCCAAGCGAGGGCATATTTTATCCAACCCTTTGCATTCTGATAAAAGCTGCGGTTGATTTATCTTATTTAACGAACTGCCATGGCATGCGTAATTGATAAAAATCACAAGGTAGAAAATGATATAATAACGGAAAAAACAGCTCGTCATTTCTAAAAGTATTCATTAGCACTTTAGTTGAACCTTTAAATATTTGAACAACTTTTTTCTCAAAGAAAGTAATTAAATAAAAAATAAATTCTCAACATATTAATGATTTTTAGGATTACTTTTCTTTCTTTTAACTTAAACCAATACTTAAAAAGAGCTAAAAATCCCACAGCTCACAATAACATTTCACACTTTCTCACTTATTCTCTAATTTACAATTTACGTCTAAGCTCGGTCCAGGTTCCAAGATGAAGCACTCACATCAGCATCTCACATAGACTATGTTCCAATCGACACTGTATCTTTTAATCGATAAGCACATACTTTCGATTTTTAATTCGATAGAAGATATTTATAAACAATTGCACTGGTTTAAGATCATTTTTACTTTATGGAATTGTTCTGTGAAAGTTAGGACTTATGGTTGGAATTGAAAAATTGTCTTTTTTTGCTTCATTTTTTCTAATTTGTTTGATGCTGGCCTTATGTTTCGGACAGTATGTTGACGGCTCATGATTATGATTATTTCGGCAACGTTAATAAGAACAAACGAAAATCATTATAATATTCTCTGGTAAAAAGTATAGGAATTTCACATAGAATATAAAAGAAATCAAAGATTTTATTCTTTTTATTCTGTTTGCAAAATTTACTTAATTTACTACAGTAAAAATAAAATTTGTAAGGGGTCATTTCATTTCCAATTCTTGAACATACATATATTTATAAGTACATTTTTTTTTTAAATAATTACGAAACCTATTAGAGCATTGAAAACTAAACACTTCTTTTTTTATTTTCCTTACAGTTCCTAATAAAACATTAATCCTGAGTACGTTAACACATTTGAAACGAAATTGGAATTTTAAAATTGTAGTATTATAAATAATTCATAATTTCATTTTTTCTTCTTCTTTTTGGTTGGTAATGAAATGGTATTAGCTTAATTAATTAAACAATTTAACTGACAAGTTAGTTTGTTTTTAACAAAGGGTTGATAAAAAATTCGATATTCATATTTCTAAAAATTAAGTACTTTTTTTATTTTGCAATACATATGTATGTAAATAAAGTAATTTGCGTTTTTGTTAATTCATATTTCAATATAAATTAAATTTCTGAGTAATTTATTTGGATTAAAATTATTTTTAACAGATGTAAATGATGCTAATCCCGTATCATATGCTATAAAAATTTTATGAATCAATCAAGTTTTAAAACTCAGCAATTTTACATTTCATTACCCATTATTTTAATAGCTTTTTTTTATGAATCGATGGACTATTTTTTCATTTTAGGAATCGGTAAGCAGAAGTGCCATGCGCTGTGGAACAGTTGAATGGGCGCAGGTCTGGGCTAGCTTGCTTGCCTTTTACTTTGTGGTCCATGTATTTTATATGCCTCGAAAATGGTGTTAATAAGAGTGAAATGGAGCAAAATTAAGATATTTGACTTGGTGAACAATGACCGAGGGTTTTGAAGAGTAAGTACTCGATATAATCATTTCTCTTGCACACAGTTAAGAAATGGGCGTTTGCTTATCAATTTTGGGGCTAGGTCATGGGTTGGCGTAAAGAAACTAATTCAAAAATTTGTTAGTTTCATTATTCTGCGCTTATTTTGTTGGCCCTTGTAGATTAAGTTGAGATTAGAAAACGCTACTAGTTTCTAAACCTTTGTGCTTCTTATTGTTTGGACTAAACAAACATCCACTCTCCATCTGTAGATGTTAATTTACAATTTTTTACTTAGGTTCTTTTATCAAATCATTATTTTAATATATATGTGTTTTGAACATTCTTTTGTTATGAATAACATAGTTTCAGGTTTCATCATAAATGCTCGAAATGTAAAACTTGTATTAACTAATGTTTGGTTCTTCAAGCAGTAGTTTTAATTCGCCATATCTCTATGTTGTGAATGAAAAAAAAAAAACTTCAATTGTTTCTTTTGTGGTGTAAATTTGTAGTTTGTTTTTGGATCCGTTTGTTAAGCGCCTTAACTTGAGTTTGGTTTTTTCCTTCATTTCTCAAGGTGTATTTCAAAATTTGGTTGTAACACGTCCGTTTTTTATTATTAGTAATTTTGTTGTTTACAAATTATACGCTATAAGTTTTGTAGATTATAATATTTAAATAGTTTAATAATTACATAGTTTTAATAGATAAAACTTGATAATCCTATGATGTTTGCTGGAATATGTATTTATTGTATTAAGAATAATTTTGCAAAAGCATAAATTCTATCATTAATCTGATAAGTATGAAATGTTATTTCTTAAAAAAGAACATTAGAAAAAACATTTATACATATATTTTGGATTTCTCCAAAATATAAGTTTCTCTCTGAAATGCTTTTCATACTTCGCTTTTTTTTTTTTTTCATTAAACTGATTTTTTAGTTATTGGATTAATTTCTTCTTAAATAAGGTTTCTGCCTTTTCAGTGCTGTAAATTTGTTCATCGTGTTCGAATTTACTGGAAGTAAATTAAGAGATCAATTAACCGTTTCCGCTGTTATTTTATTTTTTTAACAGAAATCTTTTTAAATGTACTTTTGCTTTTAAAAATTATTTTCATTTATTAATGTTGAGTCTTCCCTTGCCAGATGTTATCCTGCAATTTTAGCTAATTAATAATTTTTTTGTCATTAATGATGTGCTCTTCGTTACAGCAATATATGTTTAATATTCTTAATTTTTAATGAATATTTAAATGTAAATTTTATGCAGTTGTGAAGAAAAAATCGATTGCAGAATTGTCATATTTCTGTTACATATTACCAAGTTGTGTAAATGTTCAAGTACTTACCTATGATAATTAATCATTGACACATCTTGGTTAGCCATTGTTGTAAGCAACTTGATTTTGGTGTTTTCAAATTGCTGGAAGCAATCGACAGATTTGAATTGTTTAATTACTGAAGCTTTACCTAAAACTGATTGTAGCATTTCAATTTTTTCGTTTTGTTACAGTTGTTTTTAAGAATTCTTAATTTTGTTACAAAAATATGTGCTTTATTGAGTGAATTAGTTTTTATTTATCTGTGTCAAATAGATAACTATCTGCATTTAATTTCATGTAAAATAACAGTTGTTGTTTAGCAAAGAATACATTTCATTTTTGCGATCTGAATGAGACGCAATTTAAATGAAAGCTATACTTTTGTGCTGAGGTTAGAGATTGCTAGTCCACCTTCAGCGGTCTTCCAGTTAGATGCTTTCGATTATGTTCTTTCCAATGCCTCCATATTTTTCTTACTTTATTTTTATTTTTTGTAATTTAAGGCGCGTCAACACCCGATATCATTGGCGCAGCCTCGGTTATTAATGGAGAAATAGAAGGAGCATAAGGGGGTACTAAAAGAGAAAAGAACCTATTGTCAATAACATGCGCTAAATTGAGATGTAAAGCTTTGGAAATTTGGGCTTAAATAAGAATCGGTGAACCTGCGGACGATAATAAGCAGAAGATATTAAGGTCTATGTTAGGTCCAGTTAATAATAACGGCACGTGGTACAGAAGAAAAAAATAATTAGTAATGTCTTTAAAAGTTTTTTACAACTCGTATCGTCTCCTGTGGATAGATGATTACAAGACTGCAGAAATAATAATAACAATAAGAAAGCTAAACAACTGTTAACAGAAAACTATTAAAGGCCAAGTTTGGCTTCTTGCCTGCTTTGCTAGTAGAAGAGGAAGAAGAATTTAAGATTCCTAAAGTCTTCTTTTATGGTGGTCCTGTTGTTGATGACTTTCTAACCTACTGCTTAAACAGTGGTTTAAAAGACTCAACAAATGTTTTTCGAGAATGATTCTTTAAAAAATTTGTTTCAGCTAAAAATGTTGAACACAGTAAAACCTGGTAGAATTCTTGCTAGCTAGCATGTTCACAGGGAGAATCTTATTCAAATTCTGTTAAGACGGAATATCCTATTTTACTTAGAAATATTTTTTTTTACGTTTATTTTTTAAAAGCTAACATTTATTAAAGAATGCGATTATGTTTTGGCAGTAATTAGAATTTATTGGTGGATAAAGAAGAAATATATTGTTAATAAAGAAAGGGCTTTTTAGAACTAAGAATGCAGCGTACCTTGTTGTGTTATTTACATCTCTTCTCGTTGCATGTTACATATCGTCGCCTAAGAAGTGATACCTCGTAACTAAAATTTCAACGAAAATTACATTTTTATATATAAATGTTGAAAAAATAAATAAATGTTGAAAAAAAATTTCTTTTCAATCATGCACTTTCAAGACGACAGTCACACTAATAGTTAATATTGAAAGAAGAATTACTGTATGCCTTAAAATGAATTTTATATCCTGTTTTTTTCCTTCTCCTGTAAAGTTGATATTTTCTAGTTACGAGGTATCACTTCTTAGGCGACGATATTCTGATTTTTAATAATATCTTGATAATTTACTCTTAATAAATGGTGACAGCGGTGGGATTACCTAACGAGGTCTAGGAGCTATCACCGGTTATGATATAGTCCACTCAATAAATTTCAAATAATTATGTGCGGAATTACGTGGTTTTTAGGTATAGCCTCTATTTAGCGAAACTTTTATGAAGTAGGACAAAAGAGCAAAACAACCATTCATTTAACGGAGTTAGTTTGAATATAAAATTCAAAGTATCGTTGGTTCAGAATGTATTCAAAAAAGGATATAGTCTTAGATTGTTGGCTACTTATAGAGTCCAACCTTTGGTGCAACTTTTGTGTAGAGCAGGTTAACTGAGAAAGAAATACGAAATTCGCCTTTCTAAGAGGTGCAAGAGCAGTTTCAATATCGTCGCTTGATTAAGAACTTGGAAGAACACATTCTTTTTAGTAAGGTTATATTGTATGCTTTGTTTCCGTACTTGTTCTCTAAGAAAAATAGTCTTGGAGTTCCTTCGAATATGCCAGCCCAACAACCGAATAGTACTATTACAAAGGTTAATTAAGAGCAGTTTTTTGGTTATTTTAACGGGCTTGCTTGTAAATTCCAATTCCATGGATGATTATTTGGACAGTAGGGCACACACTTAACAGACTTTATACACGATATACTTACCCTGATACCAATGGAAGTTGTAGGTCTTCTTTCGCTTTCTTTGAAAATTGCATTCGAATCTGTTTTCTAGTTTATATCCAACTTGTTTTCTGTAGAGAATCAAATTATTCAAAAGGGCTTGAAAGTCTTTTTTTTTTGCTTCAAAATCCCAAATTATATTGTAATGTCCCGTAATTGGGAGGAGAGGTAATGCTTTGTTGTATCTTCTTCATTGCATAGAATTTATTCAGCAGGTTATGCCATTAAACATTCGGAAACATGCAACATTCGGCGCGGGAGTATTGCAGGAATTCTATCTTTCCTTGCAAGTAGTTTTTCCTATTTTCTACTCACTTCCTTTTCTAAGTATTTATCCAAACTCGCTTGCCTAAGTTTAACAAAAAAAAAAAAAAAAAATAGTAATAATAATGTTTTAATTGTTTTCTAAGGTAGATCTTGTTATTCCTTTATGGAGCGTTGTCTAGCTTGTTACCACGTTGCCAACATTGGCTCGGTATTTATTACCTCTCTTGTCCTTGATCAGATACTCCATAGACTCAATCCAATCATCTTTTATTTCTGATGAAGACAGTGTCTGTATGACTTCCTAGAAGTCTACAAACATTACCGCATTCTTCTCTTAAAGTCTTAAGCTTAAGTAATCTAACATGAAAACTAGATTTCTTCTATTCTCTATCGAGTCTCTGCTTATCATCTTTGATATTGCCTTCCTTGTAGAGATTTAGTTACACTTTGATACTTGCATTTACTGGACTTAGTAAACTTTGCTTTAAATTTTATTGGTATTCTTTCATGAGTCATTTGATGAAGCTCCCCTCAAGATGCAAAACTGTATAAACTGCAATAGCAACTTGAGAGACCACTTTGTAGCTGATATTTTTTTTTCTAATTTTCATGCAAAAGTTATATATATATAATTTTTTTTTCTGTTTCAGTGGTAACTACCTTGTGCGAGTGCGTGCGCAGGTGATGATGCGCGATGACAGCACGGGAGGGTGGGTACCCATGGGTGGTGGGGGCCTCTCAAACGTGTCTGTCCGCAAGCGTACTCAATCGGATAAACATGAATATCTTATATACGGCAAGAGGATTTCTGACCAAACCGTAAGTACAACTAATATTACTTAAACTTATAAATTGGAGAAGTTTGAAGAAGTATACATTCATTCCTTTTGACCTGTAGAGCAAAGCGAGGGGGATCAAGTGTAGAGAAGGGCCTTATTATAGGTAAACAAGTGTATAGAGAGAGATTGTACAAATTTATTTGGTAATTAGTGCGTATGAGTGATGAATGATGAGCAAAAGTTTGCCTAATTGTATGTGATAAACCCAAGTAGTTACATATCATCTCTCTGTAGATCTTAAGTGTACAATGTGAGCATTAGATTAGATTCCATTGAGGTTGGTCAGAAAGCCTTCGCTACTGCCACTCAGAGGATCAGTTGCAGCACTTGGAGATGTTTGAAAGTGTTAGTAGTGAGTGTTGTGTCGGTCAGTGTTACCCTCAGGAACATCAAGTTCTTTGAAGAAGTCCACTTTTAACTAAGAAAAATGAGGGATGTATTTTATTCTTATTGCTTCACCATGTATCCATTGTGCGCACCATGCAAACCCAATTTTGGGTAAGTATTTCTTCAAAAGGCAGAGACTCTCTCCTTTATTCGGAGTGTAGAAAGCGTAGATAACAGCCACTGCCCCTGCCTTGAGACCTTGGTGGTACTCAGGCATTATCCACAGGATAATCCTAATTCTTCTGTTGAATGTAATATTTAACTCAAATAAATTAAATGTTTTTTTATTTCATATATCTATAATACCATTAAAAATGTTTATTATTTGCAGATTATTCTAAGCTGTGTTATAAAAAAAGACTTTGAATATAACAAGGTAATGCCCACGTTTCATCATTGGAAAACAGGAGATAAAAAGTTTGGATTAACATTTCAAACCGCGGCAGATGCAAGAGCTTTTGATAAAGGTGTAAGAACTGCTGTGGAAGAATTATTAGACGGTGAGCATATATTTAAAACTCTAAAAAAATTTATTAAACTGAAAACAATAGATTTCTCCAATCTTTTAGTTTGCTAGTAATTTCATCATTAGTTTAGATTAATTTTGATCTTATCAGTATAAAACAGTTGAAACTGCATCATCTGCACTCCATTTCTCTTTCCCTATATTTCTTTGGATTTTTCGTTACTTCAGGTAAGGAAAGACTTGCGATTTATCGAAATAGAGTTTTTACTTGAAATATCCTTTGTGAAATCCTCTGAACCACGAAAACAGTTTTGTGTGTTTTTGTATTAAGAATGTCTTACAAGTTCCAAAATTATAAGTGGAAGATTACTCAATCTTGCTATTTCTTTCTGGTAATAGTTTTTTTTCAGTTACCAAAATTTTGGTCGAAATTCGTTAGCCGAAAAGCATCGAATGGCTCTGAACGATTTTCTTTAAATTTTGTGTACTATTTATTTTATTTCTTTTTGGATTTTATCTATTATTACCAGATTAATTTGATTCTCCATTTTTCAATTTCTGTTGTACCTATTCCTTAAAACAACGAAACCTCAAAATTTGCATCTTTTTTTTTTAATACAAATCTCTTTAATTTTTCGCCTTTTCTCCGCTAGCATTTTTAATTTTTTTTTTTTTTTCATTCCCTTCTTCCGCAGTTGTGCTGCTTTGAGAACTTTTTGACACCCAATTCTCAATCATTGTTGATTTGTGATCCTCGCTCTCTTTTTGAATTGAAGAAACAAACATACTAACAAATCAAATTATGTCTTCCACATAACATTTTTATCTTAGTCTAAAATTGAAAGACTAAGATGCATTTGTGATAATATCTGTATTTTAAATTGAAAATCCTCTTGTACAGCGAAGGAATCCACTAAGTTAAGCAATTTTTAACCAATTTACTGTTAATGTTATAATTTTTTTTGACGAATTAAACTGTGTTTTTAATAAACAAATTTTACGTTTTGAACAATTAAATTAGAGTATTATCTCTCACATTTCGCTCAGAAAATGCCACAAGGTTATGACCCTTGTCAACTGGAAGAACTATTTTCTCTCATTTTTCTGTATTTTTATTAAATTAAATATAATTGAAAACGGCTGCAATGATTTTGCTGTCATGCGACGCATACGATAATAATAACATTCAAATGTAGATATAAATTTACAATTTAATTGGTTGATTGGAAGTGCCACCAATCAATTGATTATCTCGGAAACGAGATCTCGATTTCCTTACTAGGTATACTAATTGTATAAACGTGAGATCTATTACTGATATTTGTAAATTTTTTCCGTAAAATTCGATTAAATGTACTTATGAGCAAGAGAGAAAGTGCCATTTTGAAATGCCATTCTTCTGAAATTTACTCTTGTGCACTGTTGAGGGAAGGGTGTCGTATGTGTTGCTAAAATCGAGTTTGAAAAAGAATTCCTCAGCCCGAGTACCTCACAATTACAGTGTGTCCCATGGGAAAGGTGACTAATATAAAATTTAAAACAGGATTATATATATTTATTTTAAATTTATAATAATTTTTATTCATAATATGCTCCTTCTGAGTCAATACATCGCTGCAACCTTTGCTATAATGTTTTAATGCTCTCTGTACACTCAATTCTTGGTATGCTGTCCAAAATGGTCGTCGAAGTCTTCTGGATATTAAAAATTGAGTCCAAACTTCTTCCTTTCGCCGCCTAGGGGGGTGATAGGTTAGTGGGTGCGTGAAAACTGCCGTTTACCCAAATTTTCCGTCAAAATACGGCAGACAGTGGTTTTGGGAATACCAGTGAGATCCTATGTAAGCCTGGTGGACACACAACGTTCATTTTGTAAAACTTCAGTCACTTTTTTGACATTGATAGTATCAATTCGAACTGTTTCATGTTGGATCTGCACGCGGATCATCGTCAACACTCTCAATACTATCACGAAATCTAGCAAATCTCTTAAAAACATTTTTACGATTCATCACATCGTTCCCATTAACTTTGAATAATTTTCAAAGCTTCTGTAGCATTTTTACCCAATTTAAGGCAGAATTTATTGTTGCAGCGTTGCTCCATCGTTTTTATTTCAACCGACGTTTTTGTGGTACTACCACAAGTGTTTATTTATTCTGAGCCAAACAAATATTTAAATAGCTCTTTAAAACTTAGGTGGCAAGAAGTTGAACTATTAAACTATATATCGCAGGCAATAACCTACATATGGCGAGCATCGTATACAAAAGCCGTCACGTTATCAATGGCTACGCACTGTGTACAGTGTACAGATTTTAACAGTTTCTTTAAAAAAAAAAAAATGTTGAGGGTTTGCGTGAGCTTCTTTATAAGGTTAAATTTTAGTGTAATTTACGGATACAAACTTTACAATATTAGTAAGAATTAAATAAGACTCAAATTTTTGGAATTTGAAGATAACTTGTGAGATAGAAGGGAAAGTTATGCGAGTGTTCACACGTATTTTTTTTTTTCATTGGAATTTAAAAAAAAAAGTCGACCATATTTAAATTTAAAAAAAAGAAGCCTTTTAGGTACTTTAATCATGTTAACATTCATGTAGTACCTTAGAAGTAGCGCTTCGAAGTACTGCGTGACCGAAGAACTATTGAAGCAGAAACTTATTGAAAGTCATTGAAGCGACGAATGAGACTTCATGCAGTAATAGCCACCCCTAACAATTTCCAACACCTAATAGAGGTTATTGCAGAAGAATACATGTATTATTTCAGTCTTTTAAATTTTCATTCGCTCAGCTAAATACACTAGATCGTATGAGATAAAATCGAGAACTAAACTAATTTATTTATTACGTTTTATGGATTTTGTTTTCATTTAATAAGTAATGTGAATTGTTTTCTACAGATTAAATAATCATTCCTAATAATTCTTGATATCAGTTTAAAGCGTTGACTTTCCTAGATTCAGGCACTTTTAATAAACACTGTTATTATAATGATAATTATTGTTATTAAATAATTATCCCAACATTATTTCGCTTTCTTTAAATTTTTGCTTATTAATATTGCCAATCTGTTTTAGAACTAAAAATTTGTTATCCCTAATGTTAAAGGGTAGATTTTAATTGTAAAATATTTCAATTTAAGAATTGTAAGGTGATAATGATAAATATTGAAAATATAAGATTATTTGTCCATTCTTTGCTTTTAGTTTAAAAAAATAGGAAATTAATCATAATGACGCTCAAGTCAAGAACTTAGTGTTTAGCGATGAAGATACCTTAAATATCTTTTAAAGGATGGTCGCATTTTATCTAGTCAATAGGTGCTTTTAGATTTTTTTAGGGTTATATAATTGTTTTGCGAAAATAGTTAATTATATTCTTTGAGGGTAGACTAGTGAATCTTTTCTGAGAATTATTTAAGATTTAGAGCGAGTTTGGTGAGGTTAATAATAGTGAGCATAGATTCGAAGCTAGAAATCCTCAGTTCGTGATCGTTTTGTTACTAAATTTATTTAAATTTGTCAGAAAAATATTGAAATAAAAAGTATACAACTAATTTTTTAATTGCACGAAAGCTCGCTAGAAATAAAATACGAGATTATGTATTCGTTGAGACATTCTCCTTATTATGCAGAGTGTTTTTGCTTCACAATATGTACTTATAGCTTGTTTACAAAGGAAGGTTTAAACAGAACGAGCATAAATACTATTCTTTTGTGTGAGAACAGGCATCAGTTGCTTTTGGTCGTTTAGTTATATGGGCGCGTAAGTTTAGAAGGTGTGTGATGATGAATGGAATTTTATTAGACAGTTCTGGAAGAGGGAAGGTTAGACTTAGAAGTATCATTTAGTTGAAGATTCCAGCAGCAAGTAAATATATAAAATTATTTACAATTAAATAGTTTCTAAAATACCCAGTCTTAATAAAAGTAGATCTCTCGAATGATTTATTTTCAATATTCTTAAACCATCTACTCAAGTAAAGGCGCATTGCTTTTGTCTGAAATTCTGTTACGTCATGTTTCTTACAAAAAAAAAAAAAAAACAAATCTGTTATAGTGAATCTTTTCTTAAAGCCAAAAACATTTAAGCAAAATAGGTCATAGTTTGAAGAAAGCCTATTTGAATTGGAAAGAGAGTCCTATAAATGTTCACATTGGAAATGTTGTTTAAAGAAGAAGTGTTAACTGTTCCTATTTCTCATTTTCGTACATAATTTCCCTTAATAAAAGGTGGACAATTAATTTACATATAATATATACTGTTATTTTCTTATTGTCTGACTGACAACCATCCTCTGAGCTGGGTTCTTTATGGTTAATCAACAATATCAGCTGTTATCATAAATGATTTGTATTTTTATTTAGCTTGCAAAGCATTTAGTTGTATTTAATGGTTGATACTGCTTTTTAGTATAAATATTCGTACACTCTATAGTAAATGGGAAAAGAAATGTACCCTTATTTACCATTTTTAATTTTATTAATATACCTAATTTCAGATATGGCAGTTTCAAACTAATGAGAATTTAAGATAAGCATACTCTTTGTTTACGCATTTTTGGATTATTAGTTTTCTCTTTTTTTATGAAACATTTTTATTAAGAAATAATAATTTCTTGCTTCCCCTGGATTGTAATGGCATTTACACCGGTGAGTGGTACATAAAGTAACCTTTTTAGTTTTTATTAATATTAATTTTTGTTTTGTTTTTTGTGCTAATATTCTTTTGTGTTTAAATATAATTAAATATTACATAAATTTGGTTTTATCAAATCAAAAATGCTTATTACTTAAAGAGGTAAATTATAGAATGGTTGCTGTTGCTACCAATGCACTGCAGCCACGAAACTTGTGCCTTAAGCTATAAGTATAAAATACAGAGTCCTCTCTTTTTATTTAGATCTTCTGTTTTTTGCCCCAGTCGTTTTTTTCACCATCATCTTCTCACCAAATTTCTTTTCTCTGCCAAGTACTCTGAAGATCCCCTAACGCAAGCTAAATAAATATCTTTTTACTGTTTTTGATTGGGATCTCTTTGAAGGCTCATTTCAAATAACTAACAGTTGCAATGGGATAAAACTGGATACATTTTTTTTTTTTTCTGCATTTAGTGAAAAACTTTTTTTAATATTATTCATCCTCCAAGAAAGAGCTTCTCTGTAAACAGTAATCACTTTAATTGTGATTTGCAAATTTTTACGTCTACTTTTTCCCAGCTTTGCGATTTTTTTCCCTCGAGATATTGACTTTATATTATTATAAGGAATGCGAGTATATTTAATAAAGAAAGCAAGTATGAAAAGGAAAAGTTAATATGTGTTAAGGAAAAAGTACCATGAGAAAAGATTTCTCCCTATGGTTGAATATGAGGAAATTGTAGCTACATTCTCCCATATATTTCCTTTTTTAAAAGGTATAAAAAAAATAAATAACAAAAAATAGAATCACAGTCATTAAAATAAATCTCTTTTACCTACAATATGTTAATATCGTATTAACGAAAAGAGAAGTAAATAAAATTAATAATATTAAATATTTATATTTCGATTTAAATTATTTGATGTACCCTTTGTTTTGGTACAATTAATTGGAACAATCTTCCCGCTTCAGATGATTATAGAAATTAATTTTCTCGCATAAAGGGTACCCTTCCGATAACTCGATTATTTCAGCTTCGAATAAAATAAAAACATGTACTATATCTATCTCATTCCTCAGTTAATCAAAATAATGATCAAACAAAACTAAGAAAGATAAGTTAAAATTGTCTTACTTTCAAGTAAAACAAAACAAAATGTAATATTTAAAATTAGAACTACTTTTGATCTTGTAACAACAGGAGGACTTAATGGAAGATTAATTCAATGTTAAACAATAGAGGAATTTCATTATCTTTATCTTTATCATTATCTTTTTTCGTGTAGCTATTTCTGAAAACTCTAGAACTTCATTTGAACTATATTCAATTTTATTCAGATCAATGCTGCTTATATTCAAACTCATTATTAAAATAAATATTTCAGCATTTTAAAAACTACCTTTCGTATCAGTCACTCTCAAATTGAGATAATTATTAGCCTATTTAAGATCCACCAAAAACTGCAGTTCTTTGCATTAGATTATGAACTTATTGAAAGTTCATGAAAATAAATGTTTATTTAGAATGTTCATGAATTTACTTCTTCCTTTCTGGTGTCTCATTAGTTTCATTACAACAAAAATATCTCATTTTGTGTATTTCCAACCTACCTATTTACTTTTCAGATAATAAAATTTAGAGTTTATCAAACTATTTAATTTAAAATAATGGATTATACAAAATCTTATACTTTTTGGATTAAAGCTGAATTTATATTATTTACATGCGCAAGTTAGATAAACATGAAAAAAAAAAACGGTTTATTTAAGGAAAAGAACAAATTTAATTGTTGTAAAATCATTTCATTAATTTGAGCTTAATTCTGTTTATGTGGTACTTATATTACCTCCATATTGTTGAGGGCATTCCCTGTTTGAATCGAATCTTATTTTAAGTCCTGACTTTCTTTTAAAATTCAGTCGCAGCAACATACAATAATTAAGATTAACCACAAAATTTGCCTTCATAGTGTATGACAATAATTTTAATTTTGCGAATGTTCAAGGCTTAAGTTGTACAAATCAAGTTTTAATATTCTGTGTTCTTAAAAAAGTTGTACAAATCAAGTTTTAATATTCTGTGTTCTTAAAAGAAAAGATTTGAAATATTAGTAAACTCTTGTGTCGCTGATTTTTCTGTTGCAGCTAGATCAGAAGATTTGGTCTGCGACTTTCACCCAGCATCAAAGCTTGACTAACCAGTTTGTGTTACAGAATTTGACTTGCAACTATATTCCCATCTCTCACTGCGCCACGTCAAGTGTCTTACTGGGATGGAAATTTAGTTAAAGTCAAATAATCTTCATTTAACTGGTTAATCAACCGCTCAATGATGTTTGATGAATGTCTAAAACAGGGAAGGAATACAAAAAAATAAAAAGATGCGTCCTGCGATGAATTATTAGCTATATTATCTAGCACTAACCACATTTTCTGTTGGAGAATATTTATTTAGAGACACGTTTTTGCGATCACTTTCTATCATTGTTTCTTTTAACCAAAAACAAGCTATAATATAATTGACCATGAAGTTTTCCTCAGTGATTTGCGTGTACACTTCATTTGTTACGTTTTCTTGTTGTAGCCAACGTTGCCAATTTTGAACAGCAGTTTCATTCTGATAAAATTTGACATCCTTAGCGAAAATTTAGTGAAAAGAATGCTAATTTGATAGATGTTTAAATTAAAGCACAATTATGCTGTATTGCAGTTCTGAATTCAAGTTAAAAAAGCAGTTAGGTGTAAAATAAACAAGTGAATTTGATTGAGGTTCAGGCTATAAAATAAGTCATAAATGCTAATAGTTCATCATATTTCCTAATTTTAAGACTTTTTAAAACTACATTATTATATATATACATTTTTTTTTTTAGTTGTTTAAATTTAAATTATGTCAAAATTACCTGGTGGCTCGGCATTCGGAGCCTTCTCGGAGCAGTGTCAGCCTTGGTTAATGAAATCAATAATAAATAATATTTAAAAAATCAGATGACAGAATTTAAATAAATTATTAGGATAATATCGAGTTCGTGGTAGTTTTTCGAAAGGATTGTTTCCTATAAATTGCTTTTTACGAGAAAGATAAGTGACTATGCTGGCGAAGTTGAGGTTTAAAACTTCATTCATCTGAACACGTATACCAACAAACATGGTTATTCTACCCTCGAAATACCAAAAGGTTGATAGCAGTAGGCAAACACTAAAGAAATGCTTGCATCAATAAAGGTAGAAAAGGAGCATCAATAAAACAACGAAAAAGAGTAATTATAAGAGGATTTTTCTCTCCAAATTGTCGTATATCCTTGATGATTGAACCTCTCACAAAAAACAAAGGTATAAAATTCCTCACTAAGCAGTGTTGATTGAGAAGAAGTGAGGAAGAAGAACGTTGATGAAAATAGTAGGGAAGCCAAGAAACGGAGATGAAGGTCTGCATGAGGTCTGGATTGAATGAATTCTTAGGAAAATACTGAACCAGGCTTGTAAAGTACTTCATGCCCCAAAGGGTATTGTGAGATCAAAATTCTGATAAAGGGATAAAAAAAAAGAAGGAATGAAAACTTTAAGTACCAAAAAACGCAAGACATGTAGATCTTGCACATAACATCAAAGTTGGTTGCTTAAGTAGAAGATGAAATAGTTTATCAAATTTTTTTACAATCAACTGCTTTTTATATCCAATTTATATTATTATTATTTTTTTTTTAAATATTAAATTAATCTAATATTTTAATAAGACAGTCCACTATCCTGTTCCTACAAGAAAAATTCCTTGTGTAAGATGATTTCCATTTAACGTGCGATTTTGTCGAGCAAATAGTGATCACTAGGGAACGGATTCGCATGTATTTACATATTTTTTTCTAGGCAATTTACAGACGTTTTTCAACTAGAAGTATTCTTACTGACACTTTTTAAGCCGTTTGAGTCTACTTTTATTTCACATATTTCCACATATTTGGATGTTATCGCACATTTATACATATTTGATTAAAATAAATAAATATTTCTACATATTTAATCAAAATATGTACATATTTTTTCATATTTTTCATTTTGGGCATATTTTCATAATTGGGAGGTGGTTGACAGGAACTGTGAACCACAGACTGTAGGGCGGTGAATCACAGTGGGTACAATGGTTATTGTAATTTATACAGAATGCTGCTAAACAGTGACGGGCACTTGTTAGTTCTTTGAAGTTGTCTGACGTTGTCTGTTCTTTCAGCTCGTTCGTTGAAGTGTCCAATTCATTTCGTTCGGTCACTTAGTGTATTCTTTTTTGGGTGAAGTGCCACGAACATCGGCCTCAAACAAACAACTGGTTGCTAAATAACTTCGCGAGTTTCCAGCAGAACTTTTTCGAAGTGATGGAGACATTTTGTACTGCACAGCTTGTGACAAGCGCGTTTCTTGCTTTCAACGTTCCCAAGTCACCCAACATATTGCCACCGGATCGCACATAGAGAATAAAAACAGAAAGAAAGAGAGGACGTCCTATCAAGCCTTCCTTACATCTCCATCATCAAGTAAGTCTACTCTGAGTACAGATCTGTGTCGGGCTTTGGTTAGAGCAGATATCCCTTTCCATAAACTTAAAAATCCTCATTTCAAAGGATTCTTAGAGACCTATATTGGGAAAAAAATGCCTGACGAGAGCGCTCTGAGGAAAAACTACCTGGAAGATATCTATAAAGATACACTAACCAAAATTCGAGAACATATCAAAGATGGACCGATTTGGGCGTCAATTGATGAAACCACTGACGTTGAGGGCAGGTATATTGCCAAAGCAGTTATTGGAAAACTTGACAGTGATGCTGATGTGGATTCAAAGCCATTCCTTTTGAACTGTGAGGTTCTCGAAAAATGCAATCATTCCACCATTTCACGATTTTCATAAAAAAAAAAGTCCATTTTACTTAAATATTCCAGAAAATATTTTAAGAAAATCACATATTTTCCACATAATTGACGAAAATAAATGCATATTTTAATTAAATATTTGGCATTTTTAAATACATAAAAATCCGTTCCTTAGTGATCACTTACGGCACCCCTGTCAACGATCCAGAGAACGAGGAACCCAGGTTCTGCTCTATCTATAAGTTTCTGTTTCTCCGAGTAGTAAATTTTCTATGCCTAGGAGAAACGTCAAAGCTCATTCATCCACGTCATGGGCCAAGTAGTGTCGTCGGATTCCCTATTGGAGAATGCATCCATCACCATTCTTCCTTTTTTCCATAACCCTTTTCCCCTTAGCCTGACATTTTCAAATGGCTGCATGCATGGATTCATCCGGAGGAAGGTGTCCACACAGTCTTAACCAATTTTAGTTCATTTTTTTTTATTTTTTTTTTATCTACGCCACCCGTAAGTCACGGCAGTTCTGCCATTCGACGTCGGGCTTCCCAGTACACTAATGCTTTTTTCCTGTAGATATCGTCCGATAAGATAAGACTTCTTATGTCCTCGATAGAAGGACACACGTCAAGGTGTTCGGAGGACATGTCTTCTCTTCCACACAGAGTGCAGGTCGGGTCCACCGCCAACCCAATGCGACATAGGTGGGCCTGCAAATAATCATGACCCATGAGCAGTCTGAAGCAGGCCACGCCATCCCTTCTTGTCAAATTAGAATTTTAGTTCATCATTTTCTCCGTGGCTTTATATTTAGATACGCCCTTATTGTGTTCTTTTGACAACTCAGGGATTTTCCTTCACTTTTAAGCATCTAATCTCTAATCTAAACATCTAATCTCACTTTTCTGTTTTTTTTTTGTGTGTGTTTTTTTAAAGAACTGAGGTTTGTATTTGCGCACTTAGTGTGCAAATTTCTGGGAAAATCGTATTTTTCATATTGCTAGGGTTAACATTTTTCCAAATTTATAAATTAGTATTCCATTCACACTTCATTTCTTAACGACCATCCGCCTTAGTCCCAAATAAGGACATCAAGGTGTTTGAAATGTCGTTTCCTTTTTCGTAGAAAGTTCTCATTTGTCCTTGCCAGTGTTGAGGACATTAAATACTAACAACGGCCAAACCATCCAAGTAAGAGTTTCTTTCTATTTTATTTTCTTCTTTCTTCTCTTAAAGAATTACGTGTAACTTTTTAATTCAGACATTGGAGTGTCTTGAGAAAAGCGTCCAGAATATTGAGTTGGATCAATAAATTCTTATTCTGGAGTATCGGTTAATATTACAATCCGGCTTGGAGGGTATTTGCTTCTTTGATTTCAAGGATTTTTGTGCGCCATTTTTTCTTTATCTATTGAATTATTATTTATTTTTCTAAATTTGTGGTTGAAATTTTTGAATTCAATTGAAAAGTAAATTTTCTTGCTATAAGGGTCTTGGAATGACAGTACCTTATATCTTTTATACATTTTCAAAATTGTGTATTTAAACTTTTTACTATCAAATTCCCCAAGAGTTATTCATTAACTTTCTTCTTGAACAGTGTATTTTAAATTGCATGGAAAGTTTAGCCATTAATGCTAAAATTTTAATCCTCGATACTAATAAAAAAAATGTATTTTGACTATAAATTTAGAATTGTTATTTAGTTTATTATGCCATAACTTTAATTAATTTAAAATAAAACTCCCATTATTTGAGATTAAGTCAAGTTCTAATTTAATATGATTCTTTCAGATATTGCTGCCCAATACAAACAATTAATTCAACATAAACACATTGAAGATGTTGGAGATGATGATGTCTTCATGGTGGGTTCTGTCATGTCAAGTTATCTTCTTTTTTTTGTTTTTAACTTGGACTACTTTTTTATCATAATTATTCTAAAATGTTACAAGTTTACAATAAGTCTGAACAGTCTTTTAAATTAAACAACCAGAATTGAAACAGTGTTTATTAATTTAGGAATGAAAGAAAAGTTTGATTTGCCGTATGGATCAAAAAAATCAGGGATTTTTCCAAATTGTTTTTTAAGTAAGTGAAATATTTGATTGGGCAGCAACCTTGTTTCGTTGCCTCGCCAATTCATTCTGAATCCCATTGAAAACTGGATTTTATATTTTTATTATGTTCAATTATGAAAGATAAGTAGTTCTAAAAAAAATACAATAATTTTTGTATTAAAAAAAAAAATATTTAATTTAATAAGTCATCTCTTAAGGACTTAAATGAGAACTCTATTATTCTACATTTGATTTGATTCTACAAAGGAAAAAAAAGAGTAGTTTTTTCAGTATTTGAATGATTAGCAGAATCAGAATGCATAAATCTTAGAAAGTTCAAATTTCATATTTAATTTAGTTTCGCTGAAGAGGCAATTGTAATAGTTAGTTAGGTCGATTTGATTTGGTTCAATTAAAAAAAACAGAATTATTCATTATACGTAAAGTCTCCGAAAGTATTATTTATACTTAGTATAATATCGCTTCAAAGAACAAGTTTTCCGAGATAAATTAATTTTAGGAACTTTTGAGATGCAACTTTTGACTTTTCTTTTCATTGCAATCTCTTAATGTTGTATACATCTCTTAATATTGGCTACCGGTGTAGTCATTAGTAATTAATTATGTTGCCAAAATCCTTGTGGAATCTTTCGAAGTTAAAAATCAGTGAATAACCAAGAAATATGTAAGAGATTAGTCAATGGTTAATACTGTCAATGGCAGGTTCAAAACCAACTACTAGCCCTTAGATTTTCATATCCTAGAAGCTTCTTACAACTAACTGTCCGATTGATGGACAGTGTTTTCTGTTACGAGAGTACACAAATAGTACAGAAGCCAGCAGTGCACTGTAAAAAGCTCTGGGTCCCAATGACCTTAGAAGTTAACGCGCCTTAAATTTAAAAAAAAAATATATAAATATAATCCTAAATAGCTAGAAATATTTCATTTTATAGGTTTTCATTGCATTAATCATGATCTCAAATACGGCTGTAGTTGCTTCTTTAGTTAAGCTTTGATAATTTTTTTTCACTTTGAAAGTCTTCCACAGTTGTTGAAATTATTTTTCGGTAAAAGCGGCTTTAGTAGAGTGAAATTAATATAGACTCGCTTTGGCCACGTTATTTCTTTCTTAATTCTTATTTCTGCATTACCTAAAATATGAAAAAAATATAACTGTATTGAAGAGTTGGATTTTTAATCTCAAGAGTAAATTTAGCTTTGAGTTGGTTTTAACTGTTGTGTTTCTAATTCTACTTACACTATCTATCTGTCTGGTACAGCCTAGAGCACTAACAATTCAGCCTCCCTTCCCTTTCAATTAAATATTTCTTAATCTGTAGAAGGAAAAAAAAATCCTCTATTCTGTTTTCAAATTTTACAAAATCATGCCTAATACATAACCTATTCTCCTGTCTTGGTAACTCGAGAAAGATCTTACACTTAATTGCATCTTAATTTCTAAATTCTAACATAAATGTAATGAGGTAACGATAAATTACTTTTGAACAACTTATGTAAAACACAGTTTTTCTCCAGTTCAAGAATTTGTTGTTTGCTGATTAGTGTACAACAATATCACTTTTTACTTCATGATTATTGAGCCTTTTACATTTTTTTAATTTACGAACAAGCATTCATTGA
Source organism: Rhodnius prolixus (assembly GCF_049639745.1). NCBI lineage: Eukaryota > Metazoa > Arthropoda > Insecta > Hemiptera > Reduviidae > Rhodnius > Rhodnius prolixus. The sequence continues at coordinate 37,674,057 of NW_027411614.1, read as the reverse complement.
ACTCTGATAAAAGACTAAAAAAATGTTGTCCAGATTTTAATAGAACGCTTCCAAGATCTTGGTCGAAAACTATTCCATTGTTAAATAAAATTTAATTAATTTTTTTCTCTGGTTTTTAATTTTTTAAGGAGTTCGAACTTCTTTTCTTATCACCTATGCTGTGTTGAATTAACACGAGATATAAGATAGAACTAAAGGGAAAAAAGAGGTGTGGGAAATCTAATTTATTATCTCTACATGCTACTTTTTCCATGTGATGAGCTCCTCAGAATTGCCTTAGACCCGAAAAAATGAGGAATGAATGACGAGAAAATTGATCGTAAAATACTTTGATAGGGGGCTTTAAATGAATTTTTAATGAAGTTGGAGTGAAAAGTGTGATTTTCCACGGCTTTCAAGCTTAAAACTGAACGGAAAAAGTTGTAAACATCTACTTTGTTGGAAACGAAAAGGACGACTTCATGTGCCCAAGTGAAATCAGAAGAAGGGTAGAAACTCGAAAGATTTTCCACGATGTAGACCCATGAAGACCGAAATTATGAGGTAACCCAATCTCATCCAGGAATATTTGACAGAAAGAAGGCCGAAATAAATAAGGAGCGAATAGAAAGAGTCCTCGTGGGCTGATAATTTGGTAGTCTGGAAAGCAAAGATGGAGGTTGTCGGTATATACCGAATCAGTTTTAACCAACGTATCTTTTAAAACGTATCTTTGTGAAATCTATAAATTCTGTTTCCTTTTTCTCATCTCATTTAACCTAATAATGACTATTTTAACTAATTTAATGATCGTGTGTTATTGGCTCATTTTTTATTATTCCTATCATGTAAAGTAGTGAAACTAAGTTTGGTAATTGCGATCAAATTCAGCAGATGTTAGAACCAAAGAATTTGTTGTTTTTTTGTTTGTTTGTTTTGAAACATTACTCGTAGTTGTCGATAAAGTACACAAAAAGAAAGGGGACGCTGGCATAAGATTTAAGAAGAAGAGAGCGTGGTATGATTAAAACTGTCTATGCATGCAAAATTAAAGCCAGTTAATTGTGTTTCCAAAAAACTGTAGAAGAGCATCATCTTCGATATTTTTGCTAAACATTGGATTGCACGTTTTTATATCAAATCCGGTTGTAATAGAATTTCTTTAGTTCTAGAACGAAATCACTTAAAAGTGAAAGTTTAATTTGTAAGTAAAATAATGGTCGTTGACATCTGTGTTAATTTTATCAAAAAATAATTGAAAAGTATTTTTGTTTGTGTTTTTGTAATTATTCTAATATTATATACTTCCAAAATGTTCATACATTACTTGAATTTTACAGACCCTCAACTTGCCGGTGGAGCGGGGAGACTCTAGGTCATCGTCGGATTCATCAACCGGCAAAACACCACCCCAGCCTCCGCCTGCTCCCCCGTTATCTGCTACGGATGAAGGAGGCTATTCGTACGTCCAACTTACCACCGTTCACGAATACATGTATCCTGTTATTGATGAAGGAAAACAGCCATCACGGACTGATTCTGGAGGAAGCCTGAAAAAGAGATCGCCCGGCGCTCCACAACCTGCATCTCTTTCTAAATGTCAGGCAAATATTGGAAGTGCAGGAAGTAGAAGAAAAGAAAGATGTCGACATTGTCAGGAACCTTTTTGCTCAGAGCAGAATGTAAGAGGCAGCTGTGAATACGCTCCAGATTGTGTGAAGGCCAGCATCAATGCGGTCGCTTGCATATCATGTGCTCAGTGTATGCTCTACCATTGTATGTCCGATCCTGAAGGGGACTTTGTACAACATCCATGTGAATGTGGTCCTGTCGATGATTCCTGTTCACGGCGGTGGATCGGTCTTGCCCTTCTCTCCCTTGTTGTTCCCTGTCTCTGGTGCTATCCACCGCTCCGCGCTTGCCATTGGTGTTGTGTGTCCTGTGGCCTGTGTGGCGGTAAGCATACTCCTGCCTCATAAACATTTTAGACGATATAAGGGGCTCCTGTTTTCCCGAGGGCTCAGGGAAAACATGACACTCTCTTGTACCGTTTTGATCAGTATTTACCTTCCCCTCCATCAAACCTAGTCCTTTAAAAAACAAATTAAAAAAAAAACCTTTCCAATTATTATTTTAATTCGAATATGTTGTGTGGTCTTGTTGGATAAACTTTATTCAGAATATTTTAAATAAATGTTGTTATTTAAAGAAATGATCTTATTGCTTTTTATTGGACACTATTTACAGTGCGGTTTGTGCTTGTAAATTAGTCGACAAAACAGTCGACTCATTTGTTTTTACAATTGTTATTGTTAATATTATGAATTATTTATTGCAAAATTAGTGTTCATTAGTTGTTTATAATATATATATATACAAAATATATATTGTACCATTTTTTGTATTTTTTTTTTTTTGTAATTATTGTTTTTTATTTTAATTTGACTCTCCTCTCCTAATAGCTTAAATGAAGAATCTAATAAATGTCCTCAAAAAAATTATTTATTGTTAATTACTTAATAATAGGTTGTATATTTGTTTATATTTATTGCTGTTATTTTTGTATTGTACATTTTCAAGGTTTGATTTCTAATGTTTCACCTTTTTTTTATATTTGTGAAATGAATGTTATGTACGAACTACTTCTCGCCCCCAAAAAGGAGTGCTTTTATTTCCCATTAGCACATTTTCTTTTTAATATTATGTAACTTTCCTTTCTTAAAAATATTATATATTCCACCTAAGATGTAAATATATATATATATACATACATATAAAAAACATTACAGAAGTTATCTTTGAATTTATACCTGTTGGTTTCTTTATTTGCCGCTTTATCCGCTAGATAGTGCTCAAGTGTCAATTATTGGCAAGAACTCAGGATATTACCAGCTTGCACCTTAAAGATTTATTTCAAAATAAAAAGAGAGAAGAATGAAATATAACTCAAACAATGATTAATTTATATAAAATATCATGATTGGTTAAATTTTGTAATAAAAGAGGAAAAATTAATTGTGGGAGGGCCATAAACTCATCCAATATGGCTGTTACTTGTTGGTTTGTTGCACTACTCAGTGACATGGGCGATGAGCTAGTTAGTGCTAGTATCTGTATCCGTCTTGTTGTGTTTTGTTGATGTGTATCCATTAATATTGTCCAATGATTATCGATGATAACGCATTTTACTTATAACAATAAAATAAGTGTGGTGTTGTTATTTAATTTATTCTTGGTTTATTAAGAAAGGCCAAATGAAATGAAGTTTGGTTTGTGATGTGTTTGGTGCTTTTATTATTAGTGATTGTAAGTGGTTTTGCTCCAACTTAGTGTTTACAGATAGTGCATTATGGATAATACTACAACAGGATTATCAGATAAGTATGTATTCGCAGTTTTTTTGCCAACAGATTCACACATTTTTATTAATTTTTTAGGTTACATTTTTTTATTGTCCTCTTCTGGTTTTTTCTTTGCAAGAAAGGAACTAAGACCTATTATTACTGTGTTAAATTTTAGTTTGGTTATATTTTTACGAAGTTAAGTAATTAAAACATTAAGTATTCTCTAGTTGTGATAACGGTATCGTACTGTATTGTAATTCTTTTTGAATTTCTGTGTGGTACTCTGTACGATCTGGCAAGATTCTGAACGTGATTCTATGAGCTTGTTCATTCGATTTTGCTGCCTTGGAACTGAAAGGTCCTAATAGATTTCCACATTTCTTACCATTAACCCCTAGAATTAATGATCAATCTAACGTGAATTTTCATAGCAGTTGTTTTGAACAATCTGTTTAATTAAAGAAGAATGAACATACAATTTTTGACCAATGATCGTTTTTGCATAACTTGATTGAATTTTTCATCTCTTATGCACTGAAATCCATATTTTTAATATAATGCTTGAAATTATCAGGGTAACAACCTAGAATGTTTATATTAGTATTTATTCATATGACACTAACCTGTTGCTATTCATTAAGGCATGAGTGGAATAAATTGACATCACATTTATTGATATTAGTAACTGTTTTACTAGCAACAAATGATAGTTAATTGCAAAGAACAAGATCTTATTCAATATATACATTTAATAACTTTTGAAAACTTCAGTCTGTAGAATTTAGTTAGAAAATTATTAGAGTTTTTGTTCCTTGCTTGGTTAAAATTTCTTTTTAATAAAAATAAATAAAAGAATATTGTTCATGTTTTGGAAAATTAGTGTGAAAAAAAAAAAAAAACTAGGTTATTGTCATAAATTTGAGTTCATTATATTTCTGAACTTATTTGTAATTCTCATTTTGTGCAATCATCACCAATTTGCGTAACATCTTTAGAGATACGATAATTCAGCTGACTCAAATATATTAGAAAATTTGATACTCATTTTTCTAGTCTGTGGTAGTATTTTCTTCAAGGACTTTGGAAAAATTCAATGAATGCATTTCTTAGCGATGTTTATAATATTTTGTTAAGTTTTTGGCTTCTTTTACATATTTTTTCTTTCTTTTATTAACTGTAAATTTAAATGGTTGCAGCTTATTGCTGGCTACTGAATGCTGAGATATTTTTTTTTATATTCTAGAAGATTCTATTTCAATAGTAACTATAGAATCTTATTCATTTTGTAATCATTAAATTTGTAGATATTGTGAATATAGTTACACAACTAACTATTTTAAATTTAGAAAAGAAATCATTCAAGAAACTCTGACATTAAATTAGTTATTTCATTCTAAAAGGATCTCATTCTTTTTATTTTCTTTTTTAATTACTGTATCGTTAAATTGTGCTTCGAGACCTATTTGGATATTTAACTTTCAAATCTTGTTGAATCGGTTGCCGAAAAAATGTATTTCTACTTTCAGAACTTGTCGATATCTTGCACTGTCTTGGCTTCCCTAATGTACTATTTCAGGTCCTGTGCTTTGTATATTATGTAGGAGAACTGAATGAGTTGCTACTATTCATAGCTTGAAAGAAATGCTAGAAATTCAATTTAAGGTACTTCTATAGGAAGGGATGCCAGATTTCTTCTAGACTGATAAAATATAACTGAAACGTTCTGAGATTAAAGACAACTTGTGGTTAATAATTTTGAGAATAGTTATATGAGGATGTTGTATAGCTGTTCACAGAAGATTTTTTTGGTAGTATTTCCTACGATTGTCTCTATATTTCTCTATCTCGTACATCTGATACAAGTTCATGCAGGATCTGTAACTTCTTCGAGTATTGAAGGGAGGCAGATAACTTCAATAACAAATCTCCACACAATAAACCACAAGTAAATCCCTCTTTTTAAATTCTAATTGGTGGGCTAACTTTACCGTTACTGCGACTACCTATCTTTAAAAGATTCAACCAGAACTGAGTTCACTTTGTATATAACTAGTTAAATATTCCAATCGGTAAGAATTCCTATAATTTACCAAGCACAAAACCAAGTTATGATGTTTCTTTTGCGCTTGCCTTTGCACAAAGTCTGTTACATATTACCAGTTGTTTCTTGTAGTCCTTAGCAAAATTTACTTTAGGAGTATTAAAAAAAGAACACATTACACCTCATTGCATTTAATTACCTTATGAGGGAAATTTATGTTTATATTAGTATTTATTCATATGACACTAACTATATAGTTAGTGCTTGGTAAATTATAGGAATTCTTACCGATTGGAATACCTAACTAGTTATATACAAAGTGAACTCAGTTCTGGTTGAATCTTTTAAAGATAGGTAGTCGCAGTAACGGTAAAGTTAGCCCACCAATTAGAATTTAAAAAGAGGGATTTACTTGTGGTTTATTGTGTGGAGATTTGTTATTGAAGTTATCTGTATAGTTAACTATAGCTAATAATCACAGAGAAAATTATGTTTTTCAAACAGATTTACTTTAACTTTCTTTAGATTATGAAAGCTGCTGTTAAAAATGTTCTGCTCTAGGTACCTTTGTCACATGGTGTTTTCAGGTAACGAAGATGTTGACGGTTTGACCAAATTGGTAGTCTTATTCCCTCTGATTAGTCCTTAACTAGCAATTGACGTCCCATTTGTTTCATGCATGTCGGGTATTAAGTAGTGGACATCCTAGTAGCCATTCATAGATTCTTCCACAGTGGTTAATCAGATTATGTGGGGTTATTCTTTGGGACCTCTTTCTCCGGCACTTGGTTGGTTCCATCTCTTGAACATTTTTGATTCTAGCAGACATTACTACAAAAATTGGACTCAAGCCCAATTTTTTATGCTGAGTATCAATTCTCAGCAAGTTTTCTGCTTGCTGTCGAACATGTCTTTATGTAAAGAGGTTCTCAGCTGGTATGCAGGCGCCACGGTTGCTGGGCAGTTAGAAGCACATACCACAAAGCTAAGTTGTATTATAGTTCAATTTCTGGTTTAGGTCTAGGTTTTTATTTAATACGATAAAATGAGAAATTTAAATAAAGTATGTTATGAAGTATCTACCTCCGTCCAAGACACCTGATTGTAATTTACTTTTACTTCTCAGCTGGATTGCGAAAATCATCCACAAATATATATATTTCATTCATTTCTATAGCATTAACTTTTTCTACAACTGTTAAGATACTTTATTTTATTTATTTTGGTTTTCAGTAACTCGAGGCGAGGCTTGTCCAATGGGCCTTCCTTCAGAAGAAGTCCCTCTACCAGACCACTGTCTGGTGAACCACCTCCTCCACATGCAATGCCTGCCCATCACCTTCAACCGCCACTACCATTCTGTACGACCATCACTATATTTAAAGATGAGAAAGGATATGGTATGAAGGTGTCCGGAGACAATCCTGTATATGTCCAGTCAGTCAAAGAAGGTAAACCACTTTATGTACTCCTTAACAAAAACTTACAGTTTAAAAAGTTAAGTATAAGGGTTGATTAAACGCCAAAAGGTACACAAATCAGCAAGTACCCAACATTTCATTCAAGCTTAGTTGATATAATTTAAGTAATTTTGCTGCATTAACTTTTCCTTCACATTTTTTAGAATTTATTAGATGTCACAGACCCTTATGCTGGCCAGTTCGTTCATAATATTATTTGGTTATAATTATGATAAAATGTATATTATATCTTCGTTTTTAAATAGGTACTTTATTTTAACTCTATTCCAAATTATTCTTCTGATTTATCTTTAATATGCCCTTTATTCTGAAGTTGTCACATCTTATACATGCATGTATTATTTGTATTAAAAAAAAAAAATTATATGTCTCAATTAAAGGAACATAATTTTACAAAACAAAAAAAAAGTCTTAAAATGAGAGACTCGAAACCATGGCTCAACTATGTCTCAACTGCAGGAATCCCTGTTTCAATTTCATTTACTTGATATCAATAAATAACTTTATAAATCTCAAAAATAAAATTTTAAATTATTTATTTCTACACCAGATTAATATCAATAAAAATCTTGGGTAACAATATTTTGCTGTTATGAAATCAGAATTTTGGCAACCAATGTAATTCTCAGTCCAGTACTCGAAGAAGAATATTAATAAAATGTACTGCCTTAAGAAGGATGGTTTTATCTAGGATAAACAATTGTGAAATTGTGTGATAAAGGTGTTAATACAAAATATAATAAATAAATAAAATGCGAGCATTCATAGTTAATATTTCGCTTAGAAATATAGTTATAAAAACATGTTTATTTTAGATTGGTAACTTTCTGAGAATTAAGAAAGTGAAGAGGTAAGGCAATTTATTTCCAACATCTCACTTGCTTCTCTCTTAATGTAATGGTTAATATATTGGTACTTCTCAGAATAATTTAATCACAAATATCAGTTGGTAACACTGTTTCGTATCCAAAGATCTAGTGCTTCATCTGTTTTCCCGGGTATTAGTACTTATAGCTCACATTTTATAGTTACTTTTGTTGCAAATATGTATATATTTTTTTTCAATTGTAAAGTAGAGTGAAATGTTAGGTGTCACATATTGTATTTTAGTGAAGATAAGACTGTCATCAATGTAAGAGAAAATAATTATATTTTATAGGAATAATTATTAATTATATATAATTATTGAAACATTGAATAGTATTAATTTCATTTGTAAAAAGGTTTACTTCTGGTTGTTTAAAATTGTCTAATTGAATTTTTGATAAGCCTTTACTAGTTTTCCTAAATTTGAAAGAGAATTTGTGAGTAAATGGTGATTTAAAATATTTAAAAATTTTATATATGAATCTATCTTCAAATCAGTACCTTATTAAAGAATAAATCACTATTTTATTTGGGAAAAATACCATAAATAATTCCCTTTACCACTTTATTATGTCAAAATTGGTACTGCCTAAAATGAAGTGGTACCCAACGACTGTCAGCGAGAACATTTATGTGTATTGATTATATCAAAAAAGAATTAAGCATTTGTACTCAATCTTAAATATGGCAAATTTTTGAAATTGAGTTCGGTGAGTGCTTCACTCAAATTCCTTTTTTTTTTTAAACTCTTGATAACTAGACTTATGTAATCGTATTGTTTAAAATTTTCAGAAAAAAAACTGTCTTTTAGAAAACCATCATATTTCTGGTTTCTTTCATGCTAATGTAATTCCCCAAACTTTCAGGTGGAGCCGCCGAACGAGCCGGTCTACACAGCGGAGACACCATCATCAAAGTGAGTGCTCTTTCCATAATTTCTTCCTCATTATGTCACCGAATACATCATTAAAAAGTGAAACTCTAAACTTTGACAGAACTCGATCCTTGGTTCTCCATGGAAGTCAGAACACTAACTCTTTAGATAATCTGTTCCTTACTAAAAATATTGCCAATTACTTTGACTTTTTCTCAGAGAAACTACAGCAATTTTTTGATCTACTGTTTTTAATCGACATCTCTGTCGTGAAGAAGTATTTATATAATAAGTAATTATATAATAATTTTGTATAATTTTTCTAAGCCGTTCTGAGTGTGGATTAAGGCCGTTTGTAAAGGGCCATTTTAAGATAAAATGCAGTTTTAGAAGCTAGGTCAATAAAAATGTGAAGTTAATCTTCTTTAAAATTCGACGTTTCAAAAAAAAAAAAAAGCTTACATTTCTTCAAATTTTATTTTGATCCAGTTGTGTAAGTGTGTTCACTCGAGATTTTTAACTGTGGTGAAAGAACTCGTTGATTCCTCAGTCTGAAATACTACTTCATTTCCTTATATCCAATAATGCAATTTTTTGTTTTGGCAATAACTTCGCAGTCATTATATCGTTGAAGTATAAAATTTTATAGCATAATTATTGAGTAATTACTTAATAATAAGGATGTTACTTAGGTTTTATTACTTTAAAAAAAAGAAGCAATTAAACTAATAGAAAAATATTTTCAGGTAAACGGCATCAATGTCATCAATTTGACGCACACGGAAGTGGTTGAACTTATTAAAGGTATGTAATTTTTATTTTTATTGTTTATATTTTCAAATCCTTCATCAGATTAGAAATACACATCAATTTGTCTTACAGAAGATTACGAGAGCCCAAACAACATATATAGTACTAAAAGAAAGTCGTGTGAGTGTGCTCATTAAATTTATTCTAAAATAGTTCCATTAGAATGTATTGGGTAATATAAATCAACTATTATTTGATAAAAATAGTAGTTTACAAGAAAACCTAACTGCATACCACATATTAATAAATAAAAGTCGTGTGAGTGCGCATCTTAAATGTTAAATATTAAATAGGAAATTGAAGAAATTAATAATTTTGGTCAACCGAAGCCGACAATTGCCGACTAAAACCGATCACATTCGGCTTGTTAGAAATATAAATGTAAGAAAGTCGTGTGAGTGTGCACATCAGATGTTAAATATTAAATAAGAAATTAAATAAGATTAATAATCAACTAAGCCGAAAATTGCCGATAAAAACCGATCGCATTCGGCTAGTTAAAGAGAAAAGAGAGAGAATAGCGATAAAAATTCCCGGCTAAGGCAGGTTGGGTTACAGATCCAGTAATTCCTAGAATCGCGGTTCTCTAACCCATCGTGCCTTGATGACATAGGTTTGGCCTGACTTTTCTCATCTATAGTGAGTTTATCCCCTATATCTCAGGAACGGGAAGTCGCAGACGTTTCAAATTTCATATTTAGTTCAAGTGACACCACCGGAAGTGACAATAAATTTTTAGTCAAAATAGCTCCACCGGAAGTACCACTTTACTGAATAGATTTTTCACTTTTTTATCGTTTTCTCAAAAACCGCTTCTTGGATTTTCTCCAAACTTGGTATAATTATAGCTCTCAAATAGTTCTACAACTTTTATAGGAAACATTTTTCTGTAAGACTTCGATTAAGGGCACTTTCGGGGGAGGGGGGTGGTGGGTCAGACCGGTAGTATGCCAGTTCACTGTGATATATGGACTTACTTCCTGTTAAACATTAATTTGGTTTAAATGTGAAACAAAAATTCTGTATTTGAAGAAAATTGGTTAAAACCGGAAGTACCATTTTACAAAATGGATTTTACAGTTTTCTTGTAAGTTACTGTTAGGATTTATTTTAAACTTAATATATTTATAGTGCTTCTTTGTGTAGGGCGCTTTATTTTTTTAGTTTTTTAGAGGATTTTTCAAAAAAAAAAAAGTTCTACAATTTTTGATTCAGAATACTAGTTGCATATTATATTTAAAGGAAATAGACTTACCGGAAGTGACGTCTCAATGAATAGATTTTTCAGTATTATGCGATTTTTTAAAAATGGCTCGTACAATTTTATTGAAACATCTTACAGTGGTTATTATCATATAAATGTACATATTTTATTTTTATTTTTTATTTTTGGAGATTTCCTCGTCCCTGGATCGTAGGGTTTTCTGCAAACCTCGAATATTATATATATTTCAAAAATCTGAACTCACCCACCATTTTATCAAAATAAATGATCTAAACGAAAATATAAATGTTAAAAAAATGGGCACAAATCGTGTAATATGAGACAACAAAATTAAAGAGATAAAATATAGAAAACAGAGTTGTAGTTTTATTATAGTAAATAAATGATTACTTCTTTTAAAGCATTACCACGAGAATAAGACTAACTATTCTACCGCGATATAGTATTTCATTGCTAGGGATAGATATTTATTAGCTACTGACTGTAGACAGTAACCTCATTCCATTATATTGTGCAGTTGCTAGAATTATGTGCAGACGCGCAAGTTTAGTTGTAAACTCTTTTGTTGCTCACGAATAGAAGTATAATATTAAATTGCTTATATTTCCAACCTTCACTAAACTATTTTTCCAATTAGAATAATAAATGTATATTTCCAGAAATAAGATTTATGGACTGTGTAGAGGGGCAGAGATTAAGAAGGGATGGTAGATAGGGGTTCTGTAGAGAGAGGAGAGACGCTTTATTCTCTGCGAAATTAAGAGAAAACCGTCACACTATTCTGCGACAGTGGGACACAACATGCAGGTAGCGCGGCCGACGAGCTAGTGTGGTGTGCCGTTAGTTCGGTCAAGGCACGCTCGGAGCACTGCCATCGGCTTTCATTAAGTACTTGTGGTTTAATTGCTTGCATATTGCTTGAGTCTCTTTGCCGTCAACTAAACGGAATTCTCTTCATTGCTCTCTTCTCTGCAGCACATTCTCACCGTTAAACTCGTACTTCTCTTTCTCTCTGTATTCACAGTTATTTGTAATACCTCATTTACAAATAATTTTATTTATTTACAATTAATCCACCATTACGGGTTTCTATTTATCTAAAATTCTCTTCCATCTTTCTCATTATGCTAATAATACTCTCTTTTTTTACTCTCACTTAATCCCAGTACGAGAAAATATTTTGGAATCCTATCATATTTTTTAGAATTAGGATTTTTTTTTTCCCTGAAGATTTACAATTTGTTTATCAGGTGGCTCAAATTTTTGTATTTCTAAATTCCAACAACCGGGGATTACCAGCGTTTCTTAAATCTTTGGAGTAAAATTTTGTTTTAATAACTCGTTTTAAGATTTTAAATAATAATTAATAATTATTTTATTAAAAATTATTTATTATTATTTATTATTTATATTATTATTTCTGGTCATAATTCAATAACAAAACAAATATGTTAAACAAATGAAATAATCGCAATATTTCGGTAATATTCAAAGTTTAAAATTTCTACAGTTTTTCGGCCATCTTTATTACTTGAAAAATTAAGTAAATAAGAAATTTACTCACTATATTATGAACACAAATGTATTATTTCTTAAGTAAATTAAGAAATATAATCTTTTACTTAATGACATTAAATTCTAAAGAATTCCTTGTAAGTAGACCAATAGAGGTAATGTATTATATACATAAATAATCAATGAATAATTGTGTACAAGGGAATTAGGGTGAAAAACGTTGTAATTACTGTTATATGTGTGTCTGTGTGTAATATGGCCGTAATATTAAATTGGGTAACTCATGGTCAGCCAGGTGTTGAAGCTGCCCTATCTCTCATTACATAACTTTTTTAGCAAGGTGTACTAGCAATCTACGTAAAATTCATATGGATTAGACATTGAGAGATTGTCACAATATTTTTTTTTGTGTAATTTCCTGAACTCATCTTTCAATTAAAAAAAAAAAAATTATTTTGTTCATTTTCATCTTTGAAAATGCTAATTTACTATCGTCTTTAGTTTTCTACCAAAAAAGTTTTTTTTTAGTAATAAAAGTAAATACATGGAATAAGTAATTAGCGGCGCAGTGTCCATAAACGTCGATGCGCCCAAAATAAATAAATAAAATAAAAAATAAATAAACGGTAGTCCGCTTAAGCTGTTAATCGTTTTCATATGCGACAATTAAACTCAAATGGTCAGTAAACTGTGTCAGCAACTAGAGTGGTCGTGTGAGTCACTCTAGAATCTAGAGTCTAGATCAGGGATGGCGAACGTTTTTGACACGTGGGTCAAATTTTGTTTATTTTTTTTTTAGTAGTACTAGCTCTTGGGTCACTAATGCCCATTTACACAAGAGTTAAGTTTAAAAATTTTAAACTGAATATTTTCAAAACTAAACATCTTTAAAATTCAGTTGGCTTAACGGGCAAAACGGGACCGAAACAAGTGCTGTGGAAGTCTCTTTTTACTGAACAAAACCTTACAAAAGCGTGTTTTATCTGAAGAAAAATCTAAATATGGTTATTTGCTTTGGGTTGTCGATTTTTTTTAACAAACAAAATATGAGTAAAATTATACATTTTATTTGATACTTTGTAAACACTTTTGCTTTATTTCAAATACTATAAAAGCATTTGTCGTCATTTGCGTTTTAAGACTGTAATGATCAAACTAAAGGTTATAGATAGCATTTAAATTGTTTTTGTGTCAATGGGTGATTGAAAAAAATACAGATAGAATATAAATTATCCACCACAATTAGAAAATCTAAACTAAATCAACTCGCGTAAACAAACAAATGGTTGCCTAGCAACTGTGGGTCAGTAAAAAAGTTTGCGCGGGTCATATGTTCGCCATCACTGCTCTAGATGGTTCCAAAAATATGTGGAGGCAACAATTGGGGATTATTATTATTATTTTTTTTAATTCATTTATCAGGGTCAAGTGTTGCTGAAACAGTACGAAAAAATTAATGCTATTTTAAGGTACTAAATATAGTATTAGTGAAGCGTTGAAAACCAGAAATTTCGGTCGAATGATTTTGACCACGAACATAGGTCTATGAACGAACGATTTACGGTATTTGAAGTCGTTGCTTTAATGAAGCAATATCGAAGCTGCTGAACCTATCTAAAACGGTATTACTTTGCAGTTTTACGGGCTAAATAACACAAAATACTTGAACGAATACCCTTTTATTCGTACTCAAAACGATCATTTTCCTGGCGAACGGACAAATTCGAAAATCAATCTGATTGTAATAAATACATGGAATAAGTAATTAGTGTCCATAATCGTCGATGCGCCCAAAAAAAATAAATAAAATAAAAAATAAATAAACGGTAGTCCGCTTAAGCTGTTAATCGTTTTCATATGCGACAATTAATTTTAAACTTATTATTTGAATTTCATTCCTAATAATTCTAGGAAACGCCTATTTCTAGAAATAGAAATAGAAAAGAAATTTATTATTCTGGGACAATTGTCCCCTAAGAATAAATACAGGAACAAATAGAGGCCTTATTAGTTTGGCCTGTGTTTAAAAGAAAATAAATAAATAAATAAGTATTTACAAAAAGTGAAAATAAAAATAACAGCAGAAATTAAGGAAATAAATTAAAACAATTAGAATTTCGGAGGAAGCTGAATAGAAAGGAGATAACTGAATAGACGGGATTTAAAGATGGATAGGGTAGGAGCATGGCGGACAGATGAAGGCAAGGAGTTCCAGAGAGAGATAGCACGTATTAGGAAGGACTTGTCAAAGGATGAGGTACGGTGAGAGGGAATATAGAGATCAGATGAGCGAGATCTAGTGATACGGGAATGGATGGAGGATTTAAACTTAAGGAGTTGAAAAATATAGGAAGGCCTTTGAGACTGGATGACTTGAAAAAGGAAAGAAGCCAAAAAAATATTGGCGGCGATAGAGAGGAAAAAGCCACTTCAACTCATCGTAGCAGTGCGAAATGCGAGAGCCTCTGGAAATGCTGAAAATAAATCTTATGAAGCAGTTCATGAGGCGCTTGAGCTTAGCTTCAATATCACCAGAAAGACCGCCATACACTGAGCAACCATAGTCGAAATGGGGGAATATAAGAGAGGAAACTAGGAGTTGCCGGGTCTTAATTGGAAAAAGGTGACCGAGAACTATTAAACTGCTTCAGAATATGGATGGAACGACGAGAGATTTGGGAAACATGGTTTTTCCAGGATAGGTTTTGATCGAAAGTGATACCAAGGTTTTTCACAGAGGAACAATATTTTATTGGGGTATTGTAAAGGAAAAGATTAGGAAGAGGAGCCAATGATTTAAGGAGTGGGTTGGAGCCAATAACAATAGCTTTGGTCTATTTCTACTTCACAAAGAAAACACAAAAGAAAGTAGAAAATAAATTACAAAATCATAATTATACCATTAACTAGAACTGGCGTCATGTTATTCCCGCAGTTCTATAGGAAATGGAAAATAATAATAATAAAAACAAAATGCCGTCCTATACATGGCGGCCATCTTCCTTGTTTATTGTTTTATTAAAAGTATTGAATAAATATGGAAAAATAAAAGAAAGTGATTTAACAAAGCAAGTCCTCTGTTTGGAAAGGAGATCGTGAGACTCGCAATGGACAAAAATATCTCTCTTCATGAGAAGATATTAATTGTGTATCTAGACAATAGATTATGTTTATTTACATCTCTTTTCCTCTACTAGTTATATTTACAGCCGATTATTTACTGTATAACCAAGATTATAAAATACATTACATATATTTTAACTTTTACGAAACGAATTAACTTTTTAAATAATTTTATCCTTCTTTTAATAATAATAATAAGAATAAGAATAATACAAATATAAACCTATTTTCCTTGTATAAATGTTTTTATAAGAATTCAGGAATTAAGTTGAATTGTTTATAAAATCTAGATTAGTTTATTTTCAATTTGAACACTTAACTATTTTTATACAAAGTTTATAAATTCTATCACTTCCGCTATCAGACGTTAATGTTTTTGTCTTCAGCTTTGTTTATTTTGGTAAATAGAAGAAGTATCTAAAACGCATTAGAACACCAAGCGAGTATTCTTGCTTAAATAATACGTTTTTCTTTTGGTGTTAGCAGTTCGCGTTCGATTCTCTTGGAGAAAAAAAAAATCCATTACACATAATTGAAAACACATCAAACACAAACTCTGATTGCGGACAAGTGCCTTAGTTAAAAAAAAATAACATTAACTGTTATTATAATGACTTAAAATAGTAAAGAGAAAAATTGTGCATATAAATGTTAAAAAAAAGAATGATTTTGTGGACTTGCAAAACAATAAAAGCTATTTTTAGAAAGCTATTTAGATAAAATAAAAGTATAATAGAGTCTGAGAGAATTCTATCGTACATTTCTGAAATAGTTACAACGGTTAAGCATACATTTCTGTATCCTGTTTAGTATATTTTTTAAAGAACATTGACTAATTTCGGCGTTCTTTATCTTTTTGAATCGCACAAATATGTGCGATTTTAATAGTAATTGTAGCGATCTTTGCACAACCTTTTACACCGAGCGAACATTCCAATATATTTGCACGAATGCTCGAAATGAAGGGAGAATTGGATGCTTTAGCTTGTGTTGGGGTTAATAAAACATATGTTCGTTCGCTTGGTGTAAAACGCATCTTTGTGAGAACTTCACTTTAATACAGTTTTCTGATTATATATGTATAAAAAAGGGAACGTTAAAGATGAAATCTGATTGGAACTTATTACCCAGGTGACATTACATCACATGGGTATTAGCCTAGATAAGTCCTGACATCTTGTCCTGACAATATGATTGGTTATATCAAAGGTACCGACTGCTAATGTTATTAGTACTAAGTACTCTAATTGTAAATGACGTCGTAAGTATTCTTTGGCCTTAGTATTCTGGTCTTATTTTATTCACTGATAATATTATGTGACAGATGAACGCTCGCATACACATGTCTAAATGAAGATTTTAAAGAATCCAGACTTTGATATTTTAAAAGAGTGATATTAATGAGCTTAAATCTTCTTACTTCAGTAGATTTTAGAATTCTTTGCTTGCGAAACTGCCTTACAGACTACTTGGACGACGCTCCAAATTGCTCTTAGAACTCAAACGTTTAACATACAACACTATCCTCAAACCTATGTGGACTTATGGACTAGAGCTGTGGGGTTCAGCCAAACCTACAAACATACGGACAGTACAAGACATTTCAGTCAAAACTCTTCCGATAGATAGTTGACGCTCCTTTCTACGTGACTAACCTCACTCTTCACAACGATCTCTCATCATCCCATTCCTACACCAATTCGCCAGGACGAAATATCGCAAGTTACTGTTCTTTCTACGAGGGCCGTTTGAAAAGTCCGTGTAAAAATAAAAACTACTTAATTTTTTGGGGTAAACCTTTTTTATTTTTCAACATAGTCTCCTTTTAGGCTTATACACTTCGTCCAACGCTGCTCTAGTTTGTTGATCCCTTCCGAATAATAGGATTTGTCCAAGTCTGAAAAATAGCCATTCGTTTCTGCAATCACCTCCTCGTTTGAATAAAATCTTTTTCCCGCCAGCCATTTATTCATATTGGGGAAAAAATAGTAGTCCGAGGGAGCCAAGTCTGGAGAATAGGGGGGATGTGAAACGAGTTGGAACCCTATTTCCATTAATTTTGCGACCACAACTGCTGAGGTGTGAGCTGGTGCGTTGTCGTGATGAAAAAGGACTTTTTTGTGGGCTAATCGTGGGCGTTTTTCTTGCAGCTCGGTTTTCAAACGGTCCAATAACGATGAATAATATGCACCTGTAATAGTTTTACCCTTTTCCAGATAGTCGATGAGGATTATTCCTTGCGAATCCCAAAAGAAAGTCGCCATAATCTTTCCGGCCGAAGGAACGGTCTTCGCCTTTTTTGGCGCAGATTCCCCCTTGGTAACCCATTGTTTAGATTCAGGAGCGTAGTGATGTATCCATGTTTCATCCACAGTGACGAAACGACGCTCAAAGTCAGGACTTTGAGTAAATCCGCAGGCGGATTCTTCTGGAACAGCTGCAAACCGTCCTTGCAACACTTCACACGATTTCGTTTTTGGTCAAGCGTGAGCAATCGCGGCACCCATCTTGCGAATAGCTTTGTCATGTCCAAATGTTGATGCAAGATATTATGTACCCGTTCATTCGAGATGCCCACAGCACTAGCAATCTCACGCACCTTCACTCTTCTGTCATCCATCACCATATCATGGATTTTATCAATGATTTCTGGATTAGTAACCTCAACAGGGCGTCTAGAACGTTCAGCGTCACTTGTGCCCATATGGCCACTCCGAAAATTTTGAAACCACTTATAAACTGTTCTAATCGAAGGTGCAGAGTCACCATAATAATGTTTATCAAGCTTCTCTTTAGTCTCCTGAGGCGTTTTGCCTTTCATAATGTAGTGTTTAATCATTTTTTGAAAATCACTCGACTTCCTCCATTCAAACGAATGCCAAACACAAAGAAATAGACCGATCCGGCTGAAACTTGGTGTGTGTTCTTCCAAGAGATGCTACTAACTAAACATAACCTCGATACGCGCCAGTGGTGCTATCTCTCTGACTTTGCACGGACTTTTCAAACGACCCTCGTACTTGCCTCAATCGTTTCATACACACTCTTGCCTTTCTCTGCCATTTTTTGTTATCCACCATAAATCGACGGTGAATCGTCCTTAAGGATGTCCTTTAGGTACTTTGTCTTCTCCTCGTTTTTCAAGCACCATTTCACTTCTTCATTCGTATTTACATATTGTTTGTATTATTTAAATACATACCTATTGTAAAGTTACTAAATTAATTTTTTTTAAAAAAATATTGATTTCTAATAAATGCCCCAAATGGTGACCCAACAATATTAGATCTTTCACTAAATCCTGATTGTTCGCCTAAAACGCGGAGAGTATCGTTACTAGTCTGAGAATAGGGAGCGCGAAGCTCTTAGATTGTCTTTCTAAATATATTGTAGTCTTTATGCGAGATGTAAAAATATAGTCCCTTTATTGATGGTGACATTTGTAATGATATTTAGTTCGGACATTTCTTTTTCGCATCAACAATCAAGTCGTTAGCTTAAGAATTGTTATTTAGATCTTCCACAGAACGTATAAAAGTAGAATCGAAAGAGTAAAGATTACTAGAAATGTTCGTAAACTTCATAACCCTTGGAAGCACTGTCTTTTTGCATTGTCATACTAAATAAGTGTTGGGTTGGAAAGGGCGGATAGTTAATCCAGTGGTGTCATGATTGTGGTTTTGTAAGTGGGAGTTGTTCCCCAGTTCGAATCCTGCGTATGACTACTTTTTGTTAGAAAAAAAATTGTTTATAGTAAAGTATGAGCTACCGCCCACGCCCACGTTGCCTAATTGGTAGTTGGGCGTTAAGCTCCGCCTAAAAAAATAGGCGATTAACTTACAGAAATCTGAAAGGCAGAAGTGAGTAACTGGGATAAATTGAAGTTTACGTATAAATTTTTCTCTATGAACATTTGATCGTTATAAATTCACAATTATTTTATTACCCATATTCATATGTATATGAAGATTCATATTCCTTGTTATCTTGTATTTACGCTACCTAACACCTTATTTATAAACATTACTCATCGGATCTTCATGAAAAATCGTAGTATACGCACGTAACCCTCTCGTTATCTACTTATTTCCTGGTTTGTGCGTCTACAATTTAGACAATGTTGGTTTTATTTAAGTATTATTTAAAATACGTAATTTTTGGGAATACTTTATATTGAGAATCGTAGTTAAGGGAAACCTTGCTATCACATAATTTTAATGAATATGTTCGTATTAGTTTAGCAGTATATTTGAGGTTCCATTATTTACCATCCTTTTACACAATAAATGGGGACATCTTCTCTATCCGATTTGTTTTGTAATAGCGATGAATTGGTGAGTTTGTATAGAGCTAGAGAGTGCCGAGCCTATTCTGACAACAGGACGGTCCCGTTTTAGTATTTGTTCTCGTGATTCGTCACCACTGTTTGTTGTCGAAAACAGTTTTGTAGGTGTATGTGGCCTCAATTCTCTTGGATTTCTTTCCTCTTTATCTGTTTTCATTTAGTCTTTTATGCGCAGTGTGTCCTAAAAAAAAAATGGCTTTTTAAATCAGTTTCGAAATTCAATTCTTCTTTTGTGCACTACCTTATTTATTTTTTTTTTTTTTTAACCCGGTTTAGATAAATACTAATCATTTATCCATAGAATTTCTGGCGCCAGCTGTAATAGATCACTAGTTGGTTTTAATTTTTATTTAAATTCAAAATTTGGTAACAATAGCCTAAAGACAGGGGTCTTCAACCTTTTACATTTTTAGGGACCCTTCGATCTCATGGTTTTCTTAAAAGAATCTCATGTTTTTAAGTTTTAGAAGTTAAGTATAAGGGTTGCTTAAACACCAGAAGGTACACAAATCAGCGAGTACCCAACATTTCATTCATACTTCTAGTATCATATTTTTTAGAATGTATTAGATGTCACAGACCCTTGCGCTGCCCTTTTATCACCCATAAATATTTTTCTATTAGAATAATAAAAGATGTATCTCATCACCATAGTTAGTATTAAAAAGGCATTTCATTTTAACTCTATTCCAAATTATTCTTGTGATTTATCTTTATACTGAATAATCATCACATTCACTCACATATTAAGGAAGCAATAGGGAAAATTGGAGTTGGTCTTTTACTGTTTTAATTTGAATTACGGAGTTAAAACGAAATTTCAGTCTTGAATTCGTCTAATGTGAGCACAAATTACATAGTTAATAACAAATAACTAATATTTGTAATTATAATTCATTCATTTTCAAACTTTAATTTAAAGTAGCCCTTTAATTGAGTACCTACTTATAAAGAACTTTTATAACCAACTAAAAATATACATATCTATTTTAATTGTATTTATTTTTTAAAATCAACTGCCTTTTTATATCCAATCTATATTAATATTGTAATTTTCATTTAAATATTATATTAATCTAATATTTTAATAAAACAGTCCAATACTCTGTTCCTGCAAGAAAAAAATCCTTTGTATAGATGATTTCCATTTTACGTGCGTTTTGGCTGAGCAAATAGTGATCACTTACGGAACCTCCTGCCCAACGTTCCAGAGAACCCTAGAGTTCCGGTTGAAGACCCCCCCCCCTGATCTAGGAGATTCTGTGGTCTTCCTACTGTTGAGATTCTTAGTCCAGCAACCTGAATACCAGGGACGCCTTCTTGAGATATGCAAAGCGTTCAGTGGATACTAGTCCAAAATTTGAAATAAAATGTTCACTCTTGTTTTTTTTAGTGTTAATTAAACCCTTAAAAATATATTGTTTGCATTTATCTATTCATCTTTCACGTGTTGTAGCAATTGTTGCCATGTTAGGAGTGGAAGGAATCTCTCAGCTATAAATTTTTGTGCATTTAAATATTGCATTCCCATCTAAGGAAATAAAACTTTAATAATGGCTACAGTATATGCAAATTCCCATTGCAAGATTTTCCATCGGCTTGACTACTTTTGGCCTTGAAGATGGAAAAGGGGAAATGTTTTAATGTAGAATTTTCTTTCTGCACATTTCCACTTAGTTGCTTTGCATGAAAACTATAGTCTACCATGCAAGAAGTGAAGTTATATTATTTATTTATTTATATTTTTTTCATGTCCACCTACCACCAATTACGTGTCGTGGACGGTGGCAGAAGCCTAAACATTAATATAAACAATTTTTTTTTCTATTAAATAAAAAGTAGTCATACGCGGGATTCGAACTGGAGACCTTCTAGTTACAAAGCCATTCTCTTGACCACTAGACCAACACCAAGTTATTTATTGCTAAGTTTATTAGAAAATCATTAAGAAAAAAATTAGTTTTTTTGTGGTAAAAATAAAAAAGTTCATTCAGTTTGTTAAAAGCAAACCCTTAACCTCAGTTCTTTCAAAATTATATTATTTCTCTGTTGATGAATTTTTATTCGGATTTGAATTGAAATAAATTATTTTGTTGGCCCTGTTTTTCTTTAGATAACAACCTGTACTCTAAGAATCTATCCATTTCATATAATATAAAAGAAGATAAATAATTATATATTATTGTATATATTTTTATTTTTTTATTTTGGCTAAACATAGCCTGGAGGAGAGGAATATTTAAAACAAATGTATAAAGAATTAACACTGTATAATTAAAATGTGGCCAAAGGAAGCAAAAGGGACAATGTATATTTAATATATCTATACATATTTATGAATGAAATGTGATTTCACCGACCAGTCAGTCTGGTTTCTACTCGCTTTGCTTACCATTAATAAATAGCCCGTTTCTGTCAACTTAGCACTCTTCTGTGTATTTACGTGTGTTTAAAATACATTTTGAACCCGTTCATTTCCTTTCAAATTTCTTCAAATTACAGAGTAATTTTTTGTTTTTTTTGGTCGTCCCCACTTTCCTTTCGTTGTCCATTTTTATTTCTATATAATATTTAAATAGGAATGAGAGGTCGGCAGCAGCATCATGGCTAAGAGATCGCGTGCTGCTGTTCATATATTATTTTCAACGCGTTGTTCATTTTTACAACGTCAGGTCCATAAAGACCGGTTTTGTCGGCTAGTAGAATTTCCTTTTTTAGTATACTCGTTTCCGGAAGAGTTGCAAATGTCCTTGGCTTTTTTCTCTTCTCTTTAAACGATGAATTTAAAAAAAAAAACACTTCATCAATTTGTCTTTTACAGTATTTTTAAAGTTTTTTTCTCTTTTTCTGCTCAAGGTAAAGAGAAAGTTTATAAGATTATTTTATTTTTTGGTCATTTGAAGAAACGTTATGTCTACATAATTCTTCTTTTTTTAAAAAAAAAACTATCAGCGTTATGTGGAAGTTATATCAAATTTACGTAATTCAAAAGCAGAATAGTGATTAATAACAGCTTGCATATAACTATGGGAACTATTTCTGTATTTATTCATTGTAATAACAAGGAATGTGATTATTTTCTTACTAGTTCACTCCTGTGGCTCACAAAATTTGGGGTTCATCGTTAAATTTAAATTATTTGTTCTATATTTTATTTCAATTTCAATTTACAATCCTAGATCTTCTATTAATTCTTAGTTGAACCATTGAGGTCAATTATTTGGTCAATTTACCCTTGTCTCGTTGTAGTAAAGCGAATATCAGGTAGAGTTTAGATTGCGACAGTACAGCTGCTAAATCCAAAATTGTGAGATAATAGGTTAATGGGTTGGTTTGATGGTTGAGACACTGTAGCTCGCTTGCATGGTTTGGGCACTCAGGTTTTGTGGGTATACGAGACCTGTAAATTAAGTAATGAGACTGATTTTTTTTATTCAAAAAAAATTATAATTCTATATTGTCACCTTCAAAATAACTTCCTTCTGAAGCCACACAACGCTGGAGACGTTTCTTCCACACCTCATAGCAGTGCTCGAACTCCGATACTGGAATAGCCTTCAGCAGGTCGTTTACAGCCGTTTGAATGTTTTCTACTGTCCCAAAATGAGTGATACAATTGAAAATGACTCCCATTTTCTGGAATGTGTCATTACTGGTGACGAGTCTTGGGTGTTTAGAGTACGACTCAGAAACCAAGCGCCAGAGCATGGAGTGGCACACTACAACCTCTCCAAGGCCAAAAAAAAAAGCAAGGATGGCGAAGTCGAAGATCAAATGCATGCTGATTTGTTTTTTCAATATCCACAGGAATCGTCCACAAAGAGTTTCTATCTCAAGGTTAAACGGAGTCAATCAACACTTTTACCGAGAGGTTCTTGAAAAACTTCTAAAAATGGGCCGGCCATTCGTGTGAGAACAAGTGGGTGTTGCATCACGATAATGCTACTTGTCACACAGCAATTTCAATAAACCAGAGTTTTTGGCCAGTAAAAAGATTCCTGTGGCTTCTCAGCCTCCTTATTCGCCTGACTTGAGTCCTTGTGACTTTTTTCTCTTCCCGAAGTTGAAAAAATCACCTCAAGGGAACTCATTTTGGGACAGTCGAAAACATTCAAACGGCTGTAATCAACTAGCTGAAGGCTATTCTCCAGAATCGGAGTTCGAGCACTGCTATGAGGAGTGGAAGAAACGTCTCCAGCGCTGTGTGGCTTCAGAAGGAAGTTATTTTGAAGGTGACAATATAGAATTGTAATTCTTTTTCAATAAAATTTTTTTAAAAAAATCAGTCTCATTACTTAATTTACAGACCTCGTATTTTCGATTGAGATTGATTGGTATTGGCTACAAAGTCGAATGCATTGTAGAACAGAGAGTTCCTGTTTTATGCAGATGATTGCAGCCCTTTACGAGAAGGAGAGCATTCATTGGTAGGTGCCTTTAGAGCTGGCTACTTCTTTTAAGCTAATTTGTCGGCCAACTCCCCAAGTAATGGTACCTTTTCGAATATTTTTTTCCCTCCTCATTGTAAATAAGAACTAATTATGTGGATAGCATAAGAAGTCCTAATACTTATTTAATTCTTAGGGAAAATATTTGTCTTGAATTTATCGCCGTCCGCGAGACTCCAAAATACCTTTTTTATTCACCTTTCAAATAAATAACTGATTACTGATGATTATTATTTCTTTCCTAAAATCCCAAATATCCAGCTAGAGTCCCTCTTTCGAATTCAAGATACTAAAAAGAATCTATTGCTGGCAGAATCGTTAGATCCAAAATTTGTTGATAGCAATTATTGCTTTTACATAGTGGGATTAGAGTAAATGTAAAAGATCCAGTGCATCATCTTTAAGAGTTGGTCGCGGTTATTTCAAATGTGGGTGCTTCGTGATGAATGCTAATTTTGGATCTTTACTAAAGTTTATTTTTCTAGTCACAGCTATAAAGATCTATTTGGTTTCCTTCATTTGTGGGTGTATTTGTGGGTATTTATGTTTTTGAGTGATGGTGTTTTTCTTTATTTGTATTTGTGAGAGCTAAATTCTTGTAAATTCATTCTAAAAATATCACTATTACGTGAATAATGGGTGGAAAACAATATCTTCGCTTTATAGTAACCTGCTATTCTATCTCTTTTGTTCAAATTTATTTCTTCTTTTCTTTTGACTTCTACATCCATCCATTACTTGGGGTAAGTTAAGTTAAATTTGTTGTGGTAACCTGGTAGATTTATGTCTGATCTGTTTTACTACAACAGCGATGTGTGGTAACAAGTTGTTCGTAAAATATTTCCTTTATCTTGAAAGTAGCCTTTCTTTCTCCTTCCTCCGCAATATTCCCCTACTATTAATCTAGTAAGTCTTGAAATGTGCTATTATACAAAAATTACTTTAATTTTAAGATCCATTAAATTGAATAAAGGACACTCTCACTAGCGGCTACCTCCATTTACGGACCAGTTTTTGGATTTCCCCATTTTACCCCTACACACTTGCTATGTAAAAGAACCTCCGTCTAACGGATACTCTACATAACGACCGCGGACATTGATTTTGGGGAACGGATTAAATGTTTCACCTCCCACCAACGACCACCTTTTTATTAAAAGTCCGTTTGACGAGGTGATCAAAAAGAATTATCCCCTCTCAAGTTTTTCTTTTTTTCTGGTTTTTCCTAAAGTTTCCTGTATAAGCTCATATACCTTGTACCATTTTAATCATTTTTCAATATTACTTTGGACGAACAATATTATTTTTTCCGATATGTCTCTCAAAAGAAAGTGGTTAACCCTAGAAGAGAAAATAAATGTGTTAGAAGATTTTGCAAAAACCAAATCGAGCCATTGACAACTTGCCGAAAGATTTGTTCTATTTTTCTAATTATAGATGATAGTATGATGAAAAATTTACCATAGATTATTATTGTTATGAATAACTGTGATGATTATTATAAAAATTATTAATTAAGTCAATAATATATTCGAGGGTCGTTTGAAAAGTCCGTGCAAAAATAAAAACTACTTAATTTTTTGGGGTAAACCTTTTTTATTTTTCAACATAGTCTCCTTTTAGGCTTATACACTTCGTCCAACGCTGCTCTAGTTTGTTGATCCCTTCCGAATAATAGGATTTGTCCAAGTCTGAAAAATAGCCATTCGTTTCTGCAATGAACTCCTCGTTTGAATAAAATCTTTTTCCCGCCAGCCATTTCTTCATATTGGGGAACAAATAGTAGTCCGAGGGAGCCAAGTCTGGAGAATAGGGGGGATGTGAAACGAGTTGGAACCCTATTTCCATTAATTTTGCGACCACAACTGCTGAGGTGTGAGCTGGTGCGTTGTCGTGGTGGAAAAGGACTTTTTTCTGGGCCAATCGTGGGCGTTTTTCTTGCAGCTCGGTTTTCAAACGGTCCAATAACGATGAATAATATCACCTGTAATAGTTTTACCCTTTTCCAGATAGTCGATGAGGATTATTCCTTGCGAATCCCAAAAGACAGTCGCCATAATCTTTCCGGCCGAAGGAACGGTCTTCGCCTTTTTTGGCGCAGATTCCCCCTTGGTAACCCATTGTTTAGATTGTTCTTTGGTTTCAGGAGTGTAGTGATGTATCCATGTTTCATCCACAGTGACGAAACGACGCTTAAAGTCCTGCGGATTCTTCTGGAACAGCTGCAAACCGTCCTTGCAACACTTCACACGATTTCGTTTTTGGTCAAGCGTGAGCAATCGCGGCATCCATCTTGCGGATAGCTTTGTCATGTCCAAATGTTGATGCAAAATATTATGTACCCGTTCATGCCCACAGCACTAGCAATCTCATGCACCTTCACTCTTCTGTCATCCATCACCATATCATGGATTTTATCAATGATTTCTGGAGTAGTAACCTCAACAGGGCGTCCAGAACGTTCAGCGTCACTTATGCCCATATGGCCACTCCGAAAATTTTGAAACCACTTATAAACTGTTCTAATCGAAGGTGCAGAGTCACCATAATGTTTACCAAGCTTCTCTTTAGTCTCCTGAGGCGTTTTGCCTTTCATAAAGTAGTGTTTAATCAACACAGGAAATTCTTTTTTGTCCATTTTTTGAAAATCACTCGACTTCCTCGATTCAAACGAATGCCAAACACAAAGAAATAGACCGATCTGGCTGAAACTTGGTGTGTGTTCTTCCAAGAGATGCTACTAACTAAACATAACCTCGATACGCGCCAGTGGTGCTATCTCTGTGACTTTGCACGGACTTTTCAAACGACCCTCGTAGTTCTTTGATAAATTTTTTGGATAATTAAGAAAAACTTAATGCATATCATATAGCTAAATAATTATGCAATTATGTACGTTTTAAATCTATTAATAATAAACAATTTTTAAATAGATGTTTGAAAAAAAACCCATATTTTTTCATTATGAAACTTGCCTACCTCCTTCTAACGACCACCTCCAAACAGCGGCCACTTTGCTTTCCCCCGCCAGTGTCCGTTATTGAGAGGTTCGACTGTATTAGTAACACTACTTTAGAAGCTGGTTGTGAGCTCAACTCAATATTTAGCATTGCTACCTTGTAGATTGGTGGTGAGAGAGAGCGATAATTAGATGAATCAGCGTCAAGGAGTGGTGACTATCATTATTTTAGAATTTAAAATTTTAGCCAACTAGAAATTGTTTATAATTGTATAAAGTTTAACACGCCCAAATTATAATAACCTCAAAATAGTTTTTTGCTTTTTATTTCGTACTAAAAGATAATATAGGTCTTGTATTTTTTTAAAATGTTCTTGTTACGTTATTTATAAAATTATTAGGTATAAGCACCGCGGGCTGCACTTATTCCAAGTGCAAATTTAGAGTAGATAGTTTGCATATAAATAATTGTAAGATTTTTCTTTTAACTCAGTGTCATTTATTACGTAAGTTGCATGCAGCGCTGTTCTTTTTACATCAAACAAGATAAAACCAATTTGCGAAATATGTATTTACCTATCCTTAGTTTTATTATTGGTTTAATGATTCAACATGAAGGAAACACTGCACAAAGTAAATTGACGGTGTCGTACTTCTTCTGTTGGTAAGACTGTTTGCAAAGTAAAACATCCTGTCCCCATCTTACTAATTATGGATATCTTAAAAATTATCAACAGCAATAATTTGTTGAACTCTATCCCCTCACTTTTGGTCGCGCGTCAGCCGCGTATGCGGGCAGGAATCTAAAATCAAGTCACATATTCTGAAACTAGAGGTGACGGGCAACAAAATTTTTCCTCTTCCATTTTTTTGCTCAGATTAACCGTTTAAGCATGAAATGCATTTGAGCCGTCTTAAAATGAACACCCTTAATAAGTAGCTAGGACTCTACCTAGAAATTCGATTGTGGGCTAATGATGATTAGTCATTCTTTGAAGAATCTTTATTGTTTTTCATCCTCTTTGGAATTTTTCCATAAGACAAACCATGGCCATGGAAAAGTAAAAAATGGGCCATGTCTAACGGTTATATACGCGCCGTTATGTTTGTAAAGTTAGACAAATAAATGTAACGTATATTTCAATACTACACTAAGTATTTTGATAAACAAATAACTTATTTTGAACATAGTCTCAGTAGCGAATCGTGGTTATTTTGACTGGGTAAACTGTAGAAGGAAATGAATCTTCAGTTTTATTTTTTCAGGCAAAATATTTGTAAATCACCAAAGGCAAAAGGTATGAACCGGTTTTAAAGGGATGTAAAACAAAAACAATTCAACTTACAGAAATTATGTTTGTATTGTTTAATTCAGTACAGAATCTAGTTTTTTACATTAAGTTTGAAAGATGATATCACGTAGGTGGCGGCCGTCAGCCGCGATGCACTCTTGAAGGCGAATTCTGAAGTTTTCAACCGCTCTTCTGCACATTTCGATGGGTATTGCCGTAACTTCCTCTCTGATTCTGTCCTTAAGTTCTTCCTGGGCATGTGGACGATGTTTAAAAACTTTTTCCTTTATGTACCCCCCCCTCCAAAAAAACCACAAATGCTCAAATCAAAGCGAGGAAGAAGTGTGGCGATCGTCACTGTCACCGCTGAGCGCTATGTGACAATGTTGAAAGAGTTTTTTGAACCTGAGCTGGAAGAATTGAGTGAAGCAACTAATCTGGGAGACATCTGGTTCCAACAGGACGCGGCTACATCCCACACTGCTAGGATTTCAATGGCGAGATTGAGGCAAGTGTTCCCCCAGCGCCTCGTCTCTTTGAGGGGTGACGTTGAGTGGCCTGCGCGCTCACCAGATTTGAGCATTTGTCATTTTTTTCTTTGGAGGTACATAAAGGAAAAAGTTTAAAGGGGTTGTGGACAGTGGCCTAGAACCCCGGGAATCGAACCCAATAAAACCAACAATACATCTTAGCTTTGCGGGTCTCGCCTCTAAACCGCTCGTCTACCGTGGCAATGTAGTCACACTTATGAAACTAAAAGCTAGTGATTTTGCTAATTGTTTTTTTTTAGTGATTATTTGATTCAGTCTTTTGTCGATGATCCTGTTGCCGAAACACATGATTTACCATCGTTATTCAGTTAGCTTCATCTTATGAATTAGGAAGTGGTTGTTTGATGTGTTTCTGTTAATCCTTTCCTTCCGTGCCATCAGTATAGCTTTATCGATTGAATGTGGCATTAAGTTCCTCTTATTTGAAGCCTCTCTCTTGGTTGCCGGCCACACAAGCCTCTTAAGAGACAATTTGCTCAAGGTGGAGTATAATCCAACTAGTTGCACTCAGATCAATTACACTGCAGACCTCCCATACATTGCATGAAGTCTCACTGCAGGTGGCTGTGTACCATCTTGGGCGCTAAGACCCCTGAACAATCTACCAGAAAAGGGGTTCATTAGCATATTCTTCAATTATTATTCTTTATTCACTTTTTTTATTTCTTTTTAGAAGTTTTATTTTTTAATATATTATGATAAGTGTGGAATATATTTAGTACATTAGTAATATCCAATACATAGAATATGATCGTGTCGGTAGGATGTATATACTATGTTTTGTGCTTGTGTTATTCTTAATGATGTACCATTTACAAAAATAATGCAGAAATTAAAGAATAACCTTGACATTTGAATATATTCATTTATTTATTATTATAGTGAGTTCGCGTTTTAACCATCAATTATACCTTCTAACTTTATTTTATTTTTTTTTCCAGTCAGTTGTTCGCGTTTCACATTTATTTTTAGTTTGTGTGATTTTTATATAATTAATAATTTATATTTTATTTTTTAATTCTCCTATAGTTAGTCCCTAACTCATCCACCTAGTGGCATTGAGGTTAGGTTTCTTTTAATCTGTATTATTTCGGATATGTGGGTGATTAGCCCACAGTCCCCTAGTGTAAAGGAGGAATTTGCCTCCTTTAGGCCTCTACACTTGCCCTGGAGCACCTTCAAAGTTTTGTAAAGCCCTACTTCCTGAGACTGTCTGATGGCCTCTGACCCATTCAGGTTGGTGCACTGTTGACTGTTTAGATTACGCGGGGGGGCACCAGAGCAGGCGATCAGCTTCATCCCCTGATTTATAATAATTTTAATTTTGTCTTATAATTTGTGTTGTTGCCTTATGTTAGTTGATACTTAAAAAATATTTAATTTTTACTATTTATTAAATAGTATTTGCTAAATTATACGTAGTGAGCCTTGACTCACTTAGAGCTTTGCACATTACTTTGGGGTTGAGTTAAAACAAAATTAATTGATGTAAACTTTTTCAAGTATTCTTTAAAGTGTAATAAACTTTTTGTCAAAACCACTGTTTTTGACTCATTAGACCGCTCAGAAATGAATAACACCGATAAAAAAAATCAAAAAATGGAAAACTACACAAACTTACTAGTGAAGAAAAGAAAATATTAAGAAAAAATTAATACAAAACTTTGTAGTTTTTGAAGAATCATACTGATACAGATAATCAGATAGAAATGTTGAGGAATAAAATTTAAGATACATTAAGTAAATTTGGGTTCCTTTATTGCAGGAGTCTTTAACACTTTCAGCTCCTGGTTTTCTTGAAGGAACCTTATGTTTAAGTAGCAGATAAAATAGTTTATCAAAGCTTTTTTCTACTCTAAATCGCAAAATAATTCTTGTATCTATTTATTTAATCTTAATATAAAACATCTTAATAATACAATTGTATAGATGATTTCCATTTTGCGTGCGTTTTGGCTGAGCAAATAGTGATCACTTGCGGAACCCCACTGTCCAACGTCCCAGATAACCTTAGGGTTCCGCGGAACCCAGGTTGAAGATCCTTGCTTTATTGATTTAGAGAGATTTATCTAATTTTTGGAGTCGATAGATTTGGTGGTGGAACAAGTTCTTATATTCAGTGTTCTTTCTTCAGCAAACGTAGCTTCTAAACTCGAAACACGAATGATTATTGTAATAAAACATTATATAATTTTTGTTTGCGTTTATTTATGCTACAATCAGCGCGTTAGCGCTATAAGTCAACAGTGATAACCGAGTAACAAATGATAAGTAACGAGTGGAGAAGTTACCCAGTGGTAACACTCCCAAATATTAGACGGTTAGTCCACTCTCTTCACTGGAGAGGAGATCACGAGGTCACTGTCTTTTAAGGCGTCTTGTCCGGGTTATCGGAAAGTGTTCTTGAAGAAAGATTTTTGAGTTAAGAGGATTTATATGAGATTTTGCAGGTTGAAGTGGAGTTTTGTGTATCTTGTTTTAGCAACATAGTGTGACAAAAGGAATTTTAAGGTCAGTGTGTGTATAGTCCAGGTTGGAGACATAAAAAAGAGCGTGTACAATAGTTCGAAGTATTTTAGTTTGTTGAGATTGAATCCTTTGGAGATTGGAGCGTTTTGTTGAACCCCACAGCTCTATTCCATACGCCCAGATGGGTTTCAAAATAGAAGTAGAGTCTTTTAAGTGGTCGATAGCGTCTATTCAGTTCTGTTCTTTTAAGTCTAGTGGGGGGGGGGGATATTAAAACAGATAACAAATCTTAGATTTCATCTTTCTCTAGAAAAAGTAAAAATTATTTCAGATTACTAAAATAATTCCAAAAAACTTTATAGTGGAAGGGAGGAATACAAAATTTGAAACCATTCTGAAAAACCACTCAAATTTATGAATCAATAAAAGGTGTTACAATGACTCTTTTTTTTAAAAATAATAATCATTGAATAAGATGTTAAACATTTATATGTATGATTAATAATGGTTTTTGATTTCCAGGTAAGACGCTATTGGTTTTTCAGACATTCATTCGTAAGTTACTTTCATTTATTATTGGTAATAGAAATTTACGAATCTCTCATTGTAAATATCTTTAATACTTGGGATTTTTACTAAAAGTCTTAACTTATTTTTGTATAATATTAGGAAATCGCAGTGGCTCTAATGAGGTCATGTGAAAGGATAGAATGAATGATGAATATGTAACGCGAATCGTTTGGTAATATGCAATGGTTTGTAACACATATGAAATAATCTTACTGTGCTTTTGCTGGAATAATACCAATATTTCATTCAAAAAGAATGAAGTGTTTGGAACATTTTTTTCAAATGACGTGTAAGTTTCATTTTTTTTTAGAAGAGGGAAAAAAATATTGGCAGTTTGTAGTGTAGTGAACTATAAGTTTATGTTTAGTCAGTTTTCTTGTAAATGGTGTGTGCGCGCGCGTGTGTGTATTAATACATGTCTGGACATGTTACACTATAGTGAATATTGTGCTCGTCTCGTACAATCATGTGTTTACTTGATTGGAAATAGTTAATGTCGGCGACTGGCTGGCTTCTAGTTTAGATTTTTAGGACATTCACACATGTGTTTCTCCTCCTTCTCCACCTCCTCCTCATCATAACTCCCAATATATTTTGCCCTTTCTCGGCCCGCTAGCTGATCTCATCTGTTACCACTATAGCGCGCTCTCAAGGTGAAATATTAACATCTGCTTTGCTCGTTTTTAATTCATACAAGTTGTTGTTTTTTTTTTTGCTTCAATGTTTTTTCCTCTTTTAACATCGACTTTTTTAATGGTTGTATGATAGATATGGCAATTAAAGTAATTGTACATTTCCTTTTCAAGTATTTAAAAAAATTGTAATAAGATCCATAGTTGCAATATTAATTATTTGTCACTTATCTTAACTATTTTCTTTCTCAAATTTATGTTTTTAATTCTTAATTCAAAGCTTGTAAAGATCTTGAGGTCATTGCCTCTCGGAGCGATCTCAGTGAGTAGCAAGTCTCCGGATTCTTTTGTCATCATTGGCCAATGAGGTTCTTTAGATGAGAAATCTTCAGGAGTAATCATCTTATAACTCGGAAGTCAGTAATTCGGCGCTACCACTGATTTGCGAGGGTGAATCAAATATGAACCTGAGTTTTGCTTTAGAACCTTTATTGGTACAATAAATAAAATGTTGAATACACCTTATTTTTCTAAATAATCTCCTCTTTTATTTACACATTTGTCCCACCGAATCGTACGTTTTTTAATTCCGTCATTAAAGAATGAATCTGGTCTTGTCACTAGCCAATTGCGCACGAACGTTTCTACACCATCGTCGTCGTCAAAGTGATGACCTCCCAGGGATGTAATGGTGCACCCACAATGTGCCACAACAAAAGCATCCCCCCTCTGTTAGATATCGTGTCAAAAGTCTTTCACAGACGGCAAGACGGTTTGCTTTCTGCTCTTTCGTCTAGTATAGGCGAGGAACCCACCTCTTGCCGACATTTTTCGGTAACCTAAATCATCGGAAATGATTGATTGGGCACTCCAATACGGTGTTCCGACGTGTGCAGCAATTTTCCATATTTTAAGGCCGGCGGTCTCCTTCAATTATCTCATGGATCGCAAGAATATTCGTGTCTCACTGGTGTTTGTCCGAGGTCGGCTTGCATGGGTGTCATTTTGCACTGATTCTAGGCCATCGGAAAATTTTTTGTGTCAGACGTAGAGTTGGGTCCTTGAAAACGTTTTTTCAGCGAACTGTACAGTTAGTCGACGCAAAATTTTGGCAGGTTTTACGCCCTCCCGGGACAAAAATTTAATAATAATGCGTTGCTTAACAGACGTGGGTACCTCTTATTCAGACATGGTACTACTAACAGCCAAACTGCTCTGGCGAGCTGGACCGAGTTACTCACCTCCACTTTACATCCCCACCCAACATATATTATGACGTCACGTTACTCACTTCACCTTGGGAGCGTCAATGAGAAAAGTCCGGTTAATATTTTATTCACCCTCGTAGTTTCTTTTTCTGTACTTAATCAAGCGGTTCTACAAACTGAGGTGAGCCTTGGCGTCCCTAAAAAATCCCTATCGCTGGCTTCTGCTTACCAGATCATCATCAACCTCCTGTTGCCATTTACTTACTAGTTGTTCTCGCCTTCTTGTTTTCAAGGAGCTATAAAAATTATTTTTGGATATTCTATTTTTGCCGATTCAGAAGTTGGGTATTATCGCTTTATCGTTAAACCCTACAGTTGGACTGGAAGTGCGACTGTATATATCGCCTTGTCAAGGTTTCTGCAACTCCTTAAGGTACTCTTTTACACTACCAGCATCCAAAACCATGCACACATTTCATTAAAAAAAACAATAACATGTGGAAATAATTAAAAACTTGAATGAAATATACTTTAATTGAGCGCCATTATTAAACAGACCGTATCATTCATTTTTTGTACAGCCTTGTTTGTTAATTGTCTGTTTTAAATTTATAATTAAATGTGAAATCTTACAAGTTAATTAAAGCTGTCCGGTAGGAGTATAAGGGTTGATTGTCAAAACGTGCACGAAAAAGCGTGACATTGAGAAACACCCAATTTTGACAGTTTTTTTCTCTTTTTCTATAAAAGATTAAGTTCCCAAATTTTCTTTATAATTCGAGGTGTGGCTATTAAATAACGAGACTGATGCTGCTACAGAAAAACTGTGCATGCGCCAAATCTTAACGACCGACAGCTGTGCACACTTCTCTTTCGATTACAGCGTCTCACGTGTTTGTAGAGAAATCTGTCTGACCGGAACCGTCGTCAGTGTAAGAGGTGTTAGTTTCGTTTTGCCGAAAACATGACCATGTAGTAGAGCAAAGAATTGTTAAATTTCACATTAAAACTTGATAAAACCGCTACTGAAACTTATCTTTTAAAAAAAGAAGTTTATGGTTATGAATGTTAATCACGTGTGCCAGTTTTTGAGTGGTTCAAGCGTTTCCAAAATGGCCGAGAAGACGTCGGAGATAATGACCGCCAGGGTCGCCCTGCCACGTCCAAAACGGATGAAAATATCGATTATAATTAATCAACATTACTACCGTGAGGTGTTTGCACAACTCCGTGAAAGAGTAAGGAAAAAACGACCCGATTTGTGGAAGAACAAGTCATAGCTTCTCCATCAAGTCAACGCGCCGGCTCACACTGCATTGTCTGTTACAAGACGTTTCTAGCCAAGTACAACATCCCAGTTTTAGGCCATCTGCCTTATTCGCCGGACGTGGCTCCATGTGACTTTTATCTGTTCCCCAAAGTCAAATCTGCATTAAAAGGAACACGATTTCAGTCCGTTGAAGCTGTGAAAGAAAAAGCGGCACGCGTCATGCTGGAGCTCACAGAAAAAGACTTCCAGCACAGTTTCGAACAATGGTAAATTCGCATGGAACGTTGTAGGGATAGGGGAGGGGTGTATATTGAAGGTGATAATAACTAAATATTTATAAATTTAAAATACAATTTTTTTACAACAATAGTCTCGTTATTTAATAGCCACACCTCGTATAGGGCAAATCCTCCTTTATAACTGTAATTTTTTTTTAAACAACCCAGAACTAATAGATTTCGAGGAAAAAGTTGCAGAAAATGACCAAAAACCGAACATTTTCAGAAAATGTTCTTATTGTTCTTACCTTTCTCTGTAAACATTTAACTTTTGTTTTAACGCGCAGTGTCGCTTGTTTACCGGGAGCTAAGCCATTTCTTGCTTCATATTAATGTACAGGCATCATTCTTAGTCAGGAACGATTCGGTAAAGAAATCGTTGTATGCGTTCTTGATGAGCAAGCAAAAAGAAGGAGGTGTCGAAAATGCTCATTTTTCTCAACTTAACATTCCATTTTAATGATTTGAAAATAAACATAAATAATCTCGAACAAAAGAAAAGATTGTGGTAGAATAAAACATCTCTTTTCGAATGATTTAAACCATTATGCCAAAAAAAAACATTTAAAGACATGGGCAGAGTTATGCAATGTGTGCAAAAAAAACGGCGGTAACTTAGTTACCAGCCCATTAGGATTGCTTGTTTCTTTTAAAAAATGGTCTGCCATCTCTGGTTGCATCTTAAGCCCCGCGCCGCTCAAATAGCAAGCTGTCTAGAAGTAATAAAAAAAAAAAAAAGAGAGAGAACCTGTTGCCTTTATGATGCTGTATCTCTTGTATGCAAGACAGAGATAAAACGATACGAGTCAGTGAAGGATCAGTTATTGTGGGACAGTTATTGAGAACAAAGGAGAAGGCGTATAGTTTGAACGCCTACACTGCATAGCGTGTGGTGGCTAAGACTTGTGTAAAACCACCTTGACCACCTCCTACGAGATCTAGGGAGTTACACCAGCAGCCTCACCTGGGACTCCAGAAGAGTTTAAAGTTGACCAAACACTGCGGCGGGCCACAGTTCTTCAACTATTCAAATATCTTTTCACTTTTTTTTAAGTTTGTTTTGTTTTAAATGTTCTCGAGACAAAAAATTATTTTAATTTGTTCATTGTGTGCATCTCAATTGTGATTAACTTTGTGACAGCGGTATTTTTATTGTTCAAACATTGATAAGATAGATAAACATTGGAAATTGGTACATAATAAAGGTAAACATTTAGTTTAATTTGTTTTTTGGTTTTTAATTACAATTTTTGTTCTACTTTTTCATTTTGAATCGTAACTTCATCACTGGAATCACATTTTTGCAGACCTTATCATTCACTTTATAATTAAATACCTCACAAAATGTTATCGAGTTTGAGGTGAAGTTTGTTAGTTTAGGATCTTGAGAATAGAACTCAAAGAAAATTCTCCGTCGTGTTTTTATTAATAATTAAATCATATAGATCGCTTAGTCAACATTATTTTTAGGCTATGATTTTTCAACATATTCAGTAAGTACAATCTGTGTTTCTAAATATCTCGTTAGATAAGTTAGAATTATAAATGTTAATTGGGAAAAAAACAAGTAAAAGTCGTCATTGTGTTTGTTTTTAAAATACTTATTTATTCACACAATAAAAATTAGTTAATGTTTAATAAATATATTTGAATACCTATCGCATTTACCTATTGTACCCTGTAGGTATAGGTGTAAATTTCGTTAAAAGGATAAATAAAAAATAATTTGAATATTTTGTTGGTTAACTAATTCTAGAATGAAGCGCACACAAGTTTCAATTCTGATTCTAAAATTGTCACATAATTAAACGTAAATGATCATAAATTTAGCTGTCAAAAATGTATTGGTTAACGGTTATTGGTTGAGATTTTCGTTGTAGATCTACATTGACAGTAACATCCTAATTTATTCTTTCCTTTCTTAAATTTACGCAATGAAAAATAAGTTTTTTTTAGAAATACGAGGTGTGTTCAAAAAGTAACGGGAATTTTTAAATTTCGCGGGTTTGGAGAGTCTGATTGTAAAATTTTTTTTTTTATTATGTTGGTACACATGCCCCTGAAGTACGATAAAATTTTCAGTAATATTCATTGTTTACTTCTTAAGTGGCAGCCGTTAAGGTTAGACGTGTTTTTCGAGCTTGGCGATTTTTGTTTGTTAAAAAAAATGGATCAAAGAATTTGTATTAAATTTTGCGTAAAAAATGAAATAAAGTGTGTGAAATGTTAATAAAGGCATATGGTGAGTCTGCTATGAGTAAAACAAGGATTTACGAGTGGTATAAGCGTTTCCAAGATGGCCGCGAAAACGTTGAAGATGACGAACGACCTGGACGTCCAAGCACATCAACAACCGATGAAAATGTGAAAAAAGTGAAAGAAATGGATATGAACGATCGCCGAATCACAATCAGAGAAGTCGCTGATGATGTTGCCATATCAATTGGCTCATGCCATGAAATTTTTTCGGATGTTTTGGGTATGAAACGTGTGGCAGCAAAATTTGTTCCAAAATTGTTGAATTTCGAACAAAAATAGCGGAGAATGGAAGTTGCTCAAGAGTCACTCAATGAAGTCGACAACGATGCGGATCTACTGAAACGTGTTATAACAGGTGACGAAACATGGGTTTACGGATATGATGTCGAAACTAAGGCTCAATCGTCCCAGTGGAGGCATTCTGGATCGCCAAGACCGAAAAAGGCTCGACAAGTGCGGTCGAATGTGAAGGTTATGCTCACTGTGTTCTTCGATTTTAATGGCATAGTGCATTATGAATTCTTGCCACAAGGTCAAACAATCAATAAGGAGTACTACCTACAAGTTCAACGCCGTTTGCGTGAAGCAATCCGAAAAAAAACGCCCGGATTTGTGGCAAAACAATTCATGGATTTTGCACCACGATAATGCACCTGCTCACACTTCATTGCTTGTTCGTGAATTTTTGGCCAAAAACAAAACTTTAACGATGCCCCAGCCTCCATATTCGCCAGACATGGCTCCATGTGACTTTTTTCTATTTCCAAACATAAAGAGAACATTAAAAGGCCGTCGTTTTACAAGCATAGATGACATTAAAAGCGAATCGCTGAAAGAGCTGAAAGCTATCACAAAGATCGAGTTTCAGAAGTGTTTCGAGGATTGGAAAAAGCGCTGGCACAAGTGTATTGTATGCGAAGGGGACAACTTTGAAGGCGACAATATTAATGTAGATGAATAAATAAATATTTTTTTCAAAAAACGAAAATTCCCGTTACTTTTTGAACACACCTCGTATACACACGTACAGTGGTCAAAAAAAGTATTCATACACACTAAGTTTTCTCTTTAT
This sequence comes from Rhodnius prolixus, assembly GCF_049639745.1. NCBI lineage: Eukaryota > Metazoa > Arthropoda > Insecta > Hemiptera > Reduviidae > Rhodnius > Rhodnius prolixus. The sequence continues at coordinate 37,635,445 of NW_027411614.1, read as the reverse complement.
CTACAGAACTTTTGTTTCTATGACGACTACTTGTTCAGCACTGAAATCGATAATAGTAACAATGAATTTAATGCTCTCATTTTCTTTTATAATCATAAAGAATTGATTAAAAAGCAGAAAAATAATTTATTGTATGCAAAATAAGTATTCATACACTCAGTCTGAATGTTATAATTAACGCAAAACTAAAGACCTAATATTTTGTAAGCAATCCCTTTGCATTTGTTATTGCCTGAAGCTTCCTTGGCATAGATTCCACCAGGTTTAGTGTCTCTTGAGATGTGATTTCTGCCCATGATTTCTTTAAATTGGTTATGAGCTCTTTTCTGGAAGAACATTTCAATTTTCGAATTTTCCTCTCCAAATAAGACCATAAATTTTCAATAGGGTTTACATACGGAGACTGTGGAAGGGTGAGAAGTTGTTTCTGGGCATTATAAAGCAGCCATTCCTTAGTATTTTTTGACTGTATGTTAGGGATCGTTATCCTGTTGAAAGAAGTATGCGCTTCCGATGAGCACGCCAGCTCTCAGAAAGCCTCGCGTTAACTTCAGTTAACCCTTGTTAAGCCACAGACCATCAGGAATCTATGCCAAGGAGGCTTCAGGCAATAACAAATGCAAAGGGATTGCTTACAAAATATTAGGTCTTTAGTTTTGCGTTAATTATAACATTCAGACTGAGTGTATGAATTACTTATTTTGCATGTAACAAATTATTTTTCTGCTTTTTAATCAATTCTTTATGTTTATAAAAGAAAATGAGAGCATTAAATTCATTGTTACTATCTTCGATTTCAGTGCTGAAGAAATAGTCATCCTAGAAACAAAAGTTCAGTAGATAAAGTAAAAAAAACTTAGTGCATGAATACTTTTTTTGACCACTGAATGTACATTTATCTGTTCTTAAATTCTCACTTTCGGTTTACGTATTTAGACTAAAATTCTGCAGTTTATATCTAAACGAAATATAAAAGTGAGCTTGCGCTATAAACATTTCTCTGCCATTCAATTATCTCTAAACAAGTATTTCTGGGTTAAACCGGATGTTGAACATTTGATACTGAAGCTATAAGTAGCTGTGGTAGCGTCAAATAATAAGGAGTAAGTTATTGAACTCTCATATTGGTTTTTCTACGATATAATAACCAAAATCAGAGCTGTCAGTTAGCTTTCTCTCCCTAGAACACGTTTTCGCGACAATATTTTTATAAGATCTAGGAAACCAGGTTTGCCCCCCCCCCCCTTATATTTAGAAACATTTGTTCCTTTTCCTAGACTCATGGACGTATTCTGTAATATCCATTATAATTATCGCAATGAGATCTTAGAGAAATGGCATTATTAAAAGTATTAATGAAAAGGGCAAAAACCATGTTCATGTCTATTTATAAATATGAGTGAAGGATAGCCTCTCCCCTCCATGGGAATAGCCCAGACTGGACTGACCAGTTGTCCCAATATCAGTATGTCCTTCTTTAATATGTATTTTATCGTTCTGAGCTAAAGATATACATTTGTTTGTATAATGAGCTATGACATAATTTGCGTACCGTGTCTCGAGTGTGACGTAATTAATAGTTTCATCTCTATACTTTTTACTTCGCCGTGCGAATAGTATTAGATCTTATTTCATATTCTCGCTAAGAATGAGAGTGCAGATAGACCACATAGAACATAATAGAAAAAAAAGAATTTTATTTATTACATAAAAATAAATACATATGTACAATGCGTACATTTGCACTATATACATACGTACTATAACCTCCAGCATAATAATTACAAAATTGTACAAAATATAAATCATAAAATTAAATAATGAAGCAAAAAACTCTTAAATAACCTCAGCTGATAGAAAAGTTCAACGTTTGGAAGTCCTTAGCTCTTCTGTGCCTGTGCACCGTGTCCAAACTATCTAATTGTCTGCAAAAGTGGTCGTGACTTAATACGCACTTACTGATTAAACCAGTAGCGAGGTACTTGATGTAGTGTTCTACATAGTCCATGTTGGTGTTGGCGTGTAAAGTCTATAATACGCGCGTAGCGGGAGGAAGTTGTGACAAGCCTGAGGAATTTATTTTGAATGATCTGCAACGAGACGACGTTGGATCGACATGTCCATACTCCAGGAGGGACAAGCATAAAGTAGCATAGGCCTAACCACTACCTTGTACAGGAGGAGTTTATTCTCTAGAGACAGTTTGGAGTCCCTGCAGAACAGCGGGAATAGTACTCAAATGGCTGCCTTGCCTTTATTTACTCTGCCCTTTATGTAAAGGGGTAAAAGTCAGATATGTGAACATAATATTTATAAAAACGTACAATCGCATAATACGTATTATCCGTTTTGGTTCTATTTTTGCATCCATTTTAAATCAGTATAATAACACACTAACTGTTTAACGTAATAGGTACTTGTAAATTTAGAATTCTTAGTGCAAAGAGGTAGGTTGTAAAGAAGTGAGATTTTGCTTAATTTTTTTCTTTATTTAATCTTCTTTGATACGAGTTCAATCAATTTTCATTGTACAAGGCGTTTAATTAACAATCACTTTTATTTGGAAATATTGTTCTTGAAAAAATAGGGATTTTTAGATCGATGGTTGTAGGTTAAAAAAAAAGGCATCTTCTGAATTTAATGGTGCTGTAATAAGTTGGCTAGTTAGCTAGGGGGTGCAAATTGCAAATTATGCAAATTTAGTTACCTGCCAAGTAATTAGCAATCTAAAAAATGCAGCTGCATTTGATAAAGATCACACTGCTGTACACGTTCAATAATCTTCAATATAAATAGATGTGTGTTGATAGAAGTGTAATTATTGATTAAAAAGTCTCCAAATAATTAATATTTGGTAATATTATTGTTTGGAAAGTGGTTTAATAGACAGACTACAGTAATTAGAGACGACTTATTTCGGTCGTACCATCTTGCAACTGATGATTATTATTTTAAATAAAGTAGAATTATTTTAGGCATTTGTCTCCTTGCTCATTCTATTTTTAAACTTTTAACTGTAAAAATTGTCCGCATTTACACTAAGGGTTTCTCTCATTATTGTAAGAATTTTGCAACTGTACAGAAAGTTCAAGTATAAAGGATGTATGTACAATAAGTATGAACGTTCACTTAGTGTCATCGCACTTACACTGACTTGATTTCTTGAACGGCGGCCATCCATGCAGTGATGATGACAACCGTAATAGGCCCATAAGGCGTTCGGGAGTAATGACTCTCTGGATAGCCGACGTCAGGCATTCAGGTGGTCGCGCGGCCAGCGCGCTTCAAACGCTCAGGAGGGTTTGTGGGAAGATTTGAGGTTGAGAGAGAGCCTTGGATAAGTGGATTTGATTGAGGAGATAGTTTGGAATGAAATTTTAGGTAACAGAGTTTGGCTTTGGTGGAAACGAAGGGTTTTCAAGTCGGTATGGATGGTGAGGTTTGAAATGTAGAAAGGAGCATTGACTGGTACATAGAATTTTGGACTGTAAGGATTGAATTCGATTGAGGTTTGTGCGTTTGATACGTAGTTCCATATACGAGTATTTGAAGTCCGTAAGTCCATTCTGGAGCCTGCAAAGTATTGTATAGTTCTTGTTTGTTTTGTAAAGGGAATTTGTTAGCATTCTGTACATGTGGTTCAATTCAGTTTGTTTTAGTCTAGTAAGAAGGTTCCATGTCAAACGTTTATCCAGGTGGAGTCCCAGGTAACAGGACTTGAGAAACTGCTGGGACAGAAATTTGATTGAGATATATGGCGGAAAGGATTTTTCGGGTTTAAGGATCACAAATCTTTTAAAACTAAATCAGTGACAGACCCCTATTAATCGCCTATTAATCAACATTTAGCTCTGGCGCTGCTAAACATAATTTACTCAGTACCCTACTCTTCCCACGATGTTTAGTCAACATTGTACCCCAAGGGAATCGAACGCCATCTTCTCTCTTCGAGGGAATTGTTAATGCGAAAAATATACTAATTGATAAGTGGTAAAAGAAAATATTTGCGATTTTAATTTTCAATTTAAATAATTAAATATACCTAATTTTTGGAAGAGATTGATGAATACAACGAGCAATCTCAATTCAGGGTTGTTCTTCCCGCCATTGAGTGTGCACTGTGATGTAGCAACTAACAGCTGTAATTAGTTTTAATAAATTTTCACCAGCGATCATACAACTCCTGGCTCCACATTAACGCATCCCTGCTATTCTTTGCATGTAAAAACTTCAATCGTTTGAAAATGTGTAGGAATAGAATATTGTAAATATTTTTGTTAGGGAAGTAGATCCACTGGCAGACATGATGACTTGATCAGTTAAAACTGTTTAAACAAAAATAAGATGCTAAACTCTCTATTCAGTGTTTTCTTATATTCTTTTTTTCTGCGTTATTGGGTTTAAGGCTGTGCAGTCAGTCCAGTAGGTTTAATTAAATTTTGTGCTCCTTATTTTTGAATTTAAATGAGGCAGAGACTGCCGTGGCCAATCGTATGTTAAATGAAAGGTTGTATTTCCGAGCAGTTTGTTAAATTAAATGAACTACGATTATAAGTAAGATTATAGCTAGTGTAACACTTTGTAACAATTTGGCCGAACAAGTCAGCTCCAGATCTGTGAATAAAACATCTTCAATGGCTATTATCAAACTGGGGGACCTGACAAAGGTCCCGGTACTAACCCAGAGCTCATTAAAGTCAAGAAAGTGGTTAGCTCGACATCGCTGATTTGCGACTTTGTGATAATGATAAAAAAGAAGTGCTGTCCACAGAGAAGAGAAGCTCTCTGCCTTAAAATACCCAGATGGATGGTGTGTGCGATGCTACAGAAGTGCATAGAGAAAGATTGCAACTGTGTGTATGTATGGAGGATGGTCGGCCATTGTCTTCGAGATGGTAGATGTTGCTTTTATTTTGTTCGGTGAGTGGATTTGCGATGTATTTTAATGTTAGTGTAATAGTTACGGCTTTTATCGATAAGTTATCGATAGTGGTAGTAAAATAAATGAAAAATCACTCTAATCCCTTAAGGGGAACGTGGACTAACCAAGCTTAGGGTACGTTCACTGCGGAGCTGTGAGCATAGATGATAGCAGAGATGATAGGAGTGATGCATCAGCGCTTAAAGAAAAACATAATACATTCGAATGTGAGCGTGCACAACGAAGCTGCGACTAGTGACTCATACGCGCTGCTATAAACGAGCATAGATGATAGAATTAAATATTTCATTTTTCTGCTAGCCGAACTCCAGTATCGCAGCTTCAAATTTCACTGCTGTTCAAAATACCTCTGTTTTTCAAGACATTTGGTGAAAAACGGCATTATTTTTGGTTATTATTTTATTATTTACTTTTAAACAATATTTTGTTTTTTAAATCGTGCTTACATTTATTTGTACGTGTATTTATTTATTTTTTTTTGGGGGGGGGGGGGTTTGTAAGGTGCGCAACAACAAGGGTCCTTTGCACCTAAACTATACTGTAGAATAGACACTTCACTACACAGCCTAACCTACACCTAGTCAATCTGATCGAAACAAACCTAACGGTTGGCCTAACTCCTATTTCCTTCTAACCTAACTAACTAATGTTGGGGTGGAGTACTCGATATTCCTCGCACCCCATAGAGATCTAACCTAAATTTTAAAAAACCTATTTACACAAAATTTGTATATACACTCATCCTAATAATTACATTCATCCTAATAAATACAATCATCCTAATAACTACAATCATCCTAATAAATTCAATCATCCTAATAAATACAATCATCCTAATAAATACAATCATCCTAATAAATACAATCATCCTAATAATTACATTCATCCTAATAAATGCAATCATCCTAATAAATACAATCGTCCTAATAACTACAATCATCCTAATAAATACAATCATCCTAATAAATACAATCATCCTAATAACTACAATCATCCTAATAAATACAATCATCCTAATAAATACAATCAGCCTAATAGATATATTCCTATATATACATTGGGTGGAGTACTCTATATTCCTCTCACTCATTTACAATACTAAATCTATTTACATTCACGCAGCCCATTCATACACGTGCCAGGGTGCCAATCCCGACACAGACCCACCCGTCCTAGAAAGCAGTGGCTCCCGAGAAAGTGCAGGAAGACGTCCTGCGAGACAAGAAGACAAAAGTTTGCCACCCCTGCCCCGGCTATTTATTTGTTTTTTTGTCAACAAAACTATTACTCACCTAAGAGTAATCAGTAGTTTTTCTTCTATGGTTATAGGATTTCCATGACAATTTTTCCACCTTATTTTTTTTTTTTAAATATAGTCGAATGTGGGGGGGGGACCCATCCTCATATATTCAAAAAAACGATCCGGATAATTTCTAAGTTCCTCATATAAATGGTGAAATTCACCCAAAGTACTTCGTTTTTTATTTATGGGATGTACATGATATTTTCTAAAGCGTTTTTTCTTTAAAATATACCATTTCGTTGCTGCTGAACATAAAAGCTCTTCTTCACTACTCGGACATGTTGCATGTATCACAGCTCCGTTGTGCACACTAATCAGCGATTATATTTTACTCTATCAGTTATCATCTCTGCTATCATCTATAATCACAGTTCCGTTGTGAACGTACCCTTAAGAGGTTTTGGCGTCACTCCGGGCATCCAAAGTATCACTTCTATTCCTAATACTTACATGACGTAAGGTGAGCTATAGATCTTGAAATTATGTTTATCTCTGAAGTAAGAATAGGAACTCTTTATTTGCAATTAAGTGATTGGGTGATTCATTAAGATTTGTAATTAATTACGATGTCTTTTTAATTGCTGTGTAAGAATGATAAAAAAATAAATGTTTATAGTCCTTCTTAGAAAACTAAATGAAAAATTTTTTTTAAAGCGATAGTTTGGCATTTTTATTTTATTCTAAACTTAACCTTGAACCAAAGAGTTTTTGTGTTCGGCAATTTGTTTCTTTTTTATTAGTTTTGTTTAACCAAACAGTTTTAGGAAGGGATGCTTTTGGTTGAGAGAGAGCGGTATATTTTACCAGCTGATGTTTTCACCCTTGGTAGTAGAATTATGGAGGGTTAGCATACTTTGTGAACGTTAGTAACACCCAATTTGAGGTGGGGAGGGAAGGCCTAAGAGAATTTTTGTAGTATGTAAGAATAATAGTATTACCCTAGGTCTCTTTTATAACATATTTGCCCTTGTAACCGGCCGGGGCTTGGTTGGTCACTTAATAGTCACGTGGAATGTGCATATGTGTTCGTTCTAAGGTAATTGTGATTTTTTTTTGAGTGATATAAATGATTTCTTATATTGGTTTTCTTTATTCTCAGTTAAATATTTTTATGTTTTAATAAAGTGTATTCGAGAAAAAGTGTATTCAAGTGTTCTGAGTAAAAAAAAAATAAAAGAGAAGTGTTTAGTGATGCAAAAAATCATGCGATTACAATGAAGGTTTTGCCAAAGATTTTAACACGTAGACGATCTATGAAAATTAAAAGGAAATGCCCATGTTGTAAGAAAGGTAGAACTATTGGTGAGTTGAATGAATTTCAAGGTAGTTTTTTTTTCCCGACTCTTTAAGATCATATTAAGGATTCAATTTAGCGAGGAATCGATCCAGAACAAAAAATAACTCCCGTCTTTTTGCCAACGTTTCTGGCAAATTTATTGCCCTTCTTCCAGGGCCTGGATATTACAAATAAAACAATACGAACAATTTAGAATATTAAACCACAGGACTACAACATATTAATACATCTTATTAACAATATAAGAAATAAAATAAAATTATAATCATTAGAACTTATATCATTTCATCAAAATGAAAATTATTAACGTTCGTTTGGTATTTTTTGCTTTTTATGCCTATTCATAGGAAGGAAGAGTATTTGGGTGGTGATATCATTCAATTTCGGTCACCATTTTTACCCAAAATTACGTTTTGAGGGTCTCCCACAATCGGAAAAAGGGGTTTGTTTTCTCATATCACAGGATTTGGCGGTAAATTAGCAAACAGATTCTACAAGAAGTGTAAATTTTACTAACAAAGTATATCAATTTTTTATATTTTTTCCCCTCAAAATTATTTGCTTTAGATTCCTTGTTTTACACATTAACTCTGTGGATGTTCTTCAATAGATCGAAAACTTTTATTTTTCACTCTTAAAAGATTTTTTCACTTTACTTTCACTTTTTTAAAGGATCTCTTTTAAAAGTAGTAAACATTTATTAAATATGTTGCAAAAGTGTGATGTGAATTTCCTGTATATATTTTTAAGTTTTCCACAATTTTTAACGCAGAACTTACAGATTTTTACTTGAAACTTCTATCCGTGGAAATTGCTTTTCGGAAGACCACGGAGAGAGGGAAACTTTGGGCTTAATTCTAATGTGTTATTAGTGTATTTCGTATAGTTTTACCATCTTTGTAGGTGTTTGTATTTTACATTAGATTTTTTATTATTTGCACATTCGCTGACGGAATTATTATGCCTAATTACTAGATTATTAAAGAGTCTTAGCTACAGCAGATGGCATACTGGAGACAGACATAAGCTTGAGACTTTTCCAACCGACTTGGCCAGGAGAAGTGATAAATTTATAAAGAATAAAAATGATGGAAATGATTCGGCACGGACTTCACAGTTTTAGAGAAATATTTCGTGTAAAGTGTCGTGGAAATTGTTCGCTAATAGCTTCGGCTTGGCCGAGTGCCTGTGGAATAGCGGAGCAGCAGCAGCAGCTGTGGCGGTTCTACCTGGCACGCTGTTCTCTGTCAGGGTCGGCCAACACTCTGCCTGGAATTCCCACACTGTAGAGAACCTCTCTCTCCACTTTCAAAACTACGTGTTCATTGCTTTGAAATTTTTTTGTCTCTCCTCTTTGTTTTTCTGTAATAAAAATCTCCTTTAATGACTTCCTTTTAAGAGATTAACCAAACAGAAATCTGTATTTTTTTTTTTTTACTTTAAAGATAAACGCATAATTCACGTCTCTGATGATGACTGTAAACTCATTTAGATATGTGTATTTATTTAGCTGCAACCATTAGGTAATCAGTTTTAATCAGCGCTCGCTATTGGCTATATAGATGTATTCAAACTTTATTTTATTTTTTTATTAGTTATCAAACTTTATTATTATTAGTTAATTATTTGATTTACTTTAAAACAACTGGAGATCATTCATGCCCGCCCGTAGCTTTGCAAAGCACTGACCGGCACCCTGAAAGTGTTCTCTCTTTGCAATCAGTCCTCTCAGAGCTGCGAACATTTAGCTCTTAGAAAGGAGAATCATCAAAACACCTTGTTTGCCTGAATAGTGAAGTGTCTCCAATTTCTTAGCCCTCGTCCGCTCCTAAAACGCTAGCTTTCAATTTTAAGTCTATTTCCTCTTAAGATCATTGTTTGATTTGTTCGGACATTTGCAAATTTTTGGTGGCTTAAGCAAAGGGATTGAATGTATTGTTCCAGTCTGGGATTGATAGCAGATATTTTGTTTACTGTCTACCGACTCACCCAGTATATCGAGACGCTATACAAACAGTAATAACTCTCAGATTTTTCTCTAAACCGCAAGACAGTCTCATACCTCTTTACAGCCAAATAGGAAGATATGATAGATATTAACTCGCAATACAAACATAAAATAGTTAAACATACACTCAGTCTTTAAATAAATTAGACTTGAGCTTTTTATTTTATCCTTTAGAAGTTTTTATACAAATTTTTCCATCTAGTATATACAGGGTGTTCATTTTATGACGGCTCAAATGCATTTCATGCTTTAACGGTTAGTCTGAGGAAAAAATGATAGAGGAAAAATTTGTTGCCCGCCATCTCTAGTTTCAGAATATGTGACTTGATTTTAGATTCCTGCCCGCATACGCGGCTGACGCGCGACCAAAAGTGAGTGTTCGCAGTTGACCCCCATTTTCATATAAACAGTTTTAAAGAGTATAAAAAGTTATGAAAGAAACCGGAAACCGCAATTCGATATTTTCAAAATTAAAGGTGCTAGGCCATTTCAAAATATGGTATTTATTAATCATATTTCAATTTTTTAACTTGTTATCAAAGAGATAGAAGTGCACGTGATAGGTCATTTTTATGTCTTTTTTCATCCTCTTTCTACTAAAAATATTGCCAAGGCAGTAAAGCTAGTATTTTTCTTAATATCGGGAAATAAGTCGTTTTCCGAGTGATTTTTCTAAGAAATAATCAAATATTAAGAGCTTTAGATGTTCTCAAGCATACACAAAATGGCTAAAAAAATAATTTTACATCTGTTACAAACAAGAAGGTTTAATAATTATTTGATAACTTTGGGAGAGTTGCGTTTAATTGCCAAAAAAAAATTGGAAACCTCCTGCCACATATTTAAGTGATCAATTTCTTTCATGTTAATTTATCAAATAATGCACTTTACTCAACTTGTGAAAGCTTGTACTGTGCCTTCAAAGGTGCCTCCTTAGGTACAGAGAGCAGTTGATAACCTCCTGGCTAACCTGGCTTGCGAGCCAGAGGAGGCACCTCCTCCATGAAATGCATTTGAGCCGCTTTAAAATGAACACTTTGTATGCTATAACTTTGTAGGAGCTAGAATATATTTTTTAGCGCTCCTGTATGTACTTTGTACTTTAATTAATGATTAAATAAATAAATAAAAAAGATATTTTGTTTGTTGCGGTAGCTGTGATGGCTCAGAAGTGGTTGTTTGTTGAAGACCAGTTAGTTGAGCCTCTTTAGTATTTTTTAGTAAAAAGACTTGATTTTTATATTACAAAAAAACCAAACCATTTACACCCTAAATATCAAATCTAGAGCTAAAATATTGTTTTTTTTTTAATTATTCATTGTTATCCAAACCGGACATATACATTGCAACCTACTTTTCCTTAATAATTCTACTTAATTAACATTCTTTTGTATTTTTTTATTATTTTGTTCTCTAGTATTAGGTGCCATATAATAATTGCTGACGGGAGGGAATTTCACATCCTACCATTGTCAGCCGGTGATCTAGTTATCCTTTTTTTACTTCTTCAGTTTTCATTCTTTCTTTTAGTGCTCCAAACTATTTTATTTTAACTGAAGTGGGAATAAAGAATTGAGGTCAATTATTTATGTCAATTATATTTATTAAATATTTTTTCCTTCCAAGCTGTATTTTGATGGTTAGGGTTGCTTTTTTATTATTATTATTTTTTATTTATTTATTAAGGAAATGCCGTTCTAGTTTTCCCAAAGTTACAAGTAATTAAACAATGCTGGGTTGTTCACCTTGATGAATATCGGTTCTCTGACAAGTGGAACTGCAATTTGTGGGGGATTTGTTGCATTCTTGACTGTCTCAAGAAACGTTTATCAATGATTTTTTTTTTACACTTAACTCCTAAAATTTGCCTCTTGATACTTATCAGAAGTTAATTAAGCAATGCTTGGTGATCATACTTAAGATCAAAGCGCGCTGATCATAGTAAAGAACCATTTCTCCCATTTTATTGCTTTTCAAGCACAAGATTTTCTGTTTTTGTATGTACGAGGGTCGTTTGAAAAGTCCGTGCAAAAATAAAAACTACTTAATATTTTGGGGAAAACCTTTTTTATTTTTCAAATAGTCTCCTTTTAGGCTTATACACTTCGTCCAACGCTGCTCTAGTTTGTTGATCCCTTCCGAATAGGATTTGTCCAAGTCTGAAAAATAGCCATTCGTTTCTGCAATCACCTCCTCGTTTGAATAAAATCTTTTTCCCGCCAGACATTTCTTCATATTGGGGAACAAATAGTAGTCCGAGGGAGCCAAGTCTGGAGAATAGGGGGGATGTGAAACGAGTTGGAACCCTATTTCCATTAATTTTGCGACCACAACTGCTGAGGTGTGAGCTGGTGCGTTGTCGTGATGGTAAAAGGACTTTTTTGTGGGCCAATCGTGGGCGTTTTTCTTGCAGCTCGGTTTTCAAACGGTCCAATAACGATGAATAATATGCACCTGTAATAGTTTTACCCTTTTCCAGATAGTCGATGAGGATTATTCCTTGCGAATCCCAAAAGACAGTCGCCATAATCTTTCCGGCCGAAGGAACGGTCTTCGCCTTTTTTGGCGCAGATTCCCCCTTGGTAACCCATTGTTTAGATTCAGGAGTGTAGTGATGTATCCATGTTTCATCCAGAGTGACGAAACGACGCTTAAAGTCCTGCGGATTCTTCTGGAACAGCTGCAAACCGTCCTTGCAACACTTCACACGATTTCGTTTTTGGTCAAGCGTGAGCAATCGCGGCACCCATCTTGCGGATAGCTTTGTCATGTCCAAATGTTGATGCAAAATATTATGTACCCGTTCATTCGAGATGCCCACAGCACTAGCAATCTCACGCACCTTCACTCTTCTGTCATCCATCACCATATCATGGATTTTATCAATGATTTCTGGAGTAGTAACCTCAACAGGGCGTCCAGAAGGTTCAGCGTCACTTGTGCCCATATGGCCACTCCGAAAATTTTGAAACCACTTATAAACTGTTCTAATCGAAGGTGCAGAGTCACCATAATGTTTATCAAGCTTCTCTTTAGTCTCCTGAGGCGTTTTGCCTTTCATAAAGTAGTGTTTAATCAACACACGAAATTCTTTTTCGTCCATTTTTGAAAATCACTCGACTTCCTCGATTCAAACGAATGCCAAACACAAAGAAATAGACCGATCTGGCTGAAACTTGGTGTGTGTTCTTCCAAGAGATGCTACTAACTGAACATAACCTCTATACGCGCCAGTAGTGTTATCTCTCTGACTTTGCACGGACTTTTCAAACGACCCTCGTATATTTTTATTCTTAAACTATTACAACATTTAATATAAATTTCTTTTTATTACTTTATTTTAAAGGTATTTAAATCATTTAAAATTTAACCTTTAAAATTCCGAATATTTGTACAGTAATTAGTATAAATTCTTAACATTTACAATGGGTAAGGTCAAATTGAACGTATTTCTGTTTCAAGTCTTAGATTAACATTCTTTACGTAGTAACAGTGACCATAGATCTAAACCGGTTTTCTTTTAGATTTAACTGTCCTCTCCATTATCTAATAATACTGCTTTAACATACCACTGGTTGTAAGAAATTCCTTGTTTTCATTATCTATTTTAACATTTTGTTCGTAGTAAATTTCGAGGGTTTTTATTTTTATTTAATTTGTTTAATTGTTGGAAGGTGTTCTTTTGGTGGCTTTCATTCAGGTATGGTAATTGTTATTTAAGGTCCATAAGTGTCAGGAGCCTTTTCAGCGCACTGGCAAGCTCCGTACTGTGTTCTGTCGCCGCCAACAACGATCTGTCATGGGGCTACAAGTAGTAGTTACTATAAAGAGAAAATCTTTGGGTAGCGCGCCTGCTTCGTCACTCTAAAGCACGGTACTCCAAGACTTTCTGTTTCTATATGTACATATCTATTCTTAATATAAAGAAGAAGACTAACAAAGCCGAGTTTTGGACGAAAAGACATTGAGTCTTTTGAGTCTTACAGAGTTAAGATTCAAATCTGTCCCATCAAATCGAGAAACAGGTCTTTAAACTTGAGGGAAACAGCCCAGCGCCTACTCCGTCAACCTCTTCCGACGAATGGCCCAAATTATTCGTCTTCTTCACACTATAAATCTCACAAACTTTACAGAGTTTGAGCACTATCTCCGTTTTGTAAAAGGGGGCTTTTTAAGCCAAAAATGTTTATTGAGGGAGCCTAAAGTTTGTCGAGAGAGAGAGAGAAAGAGGTACGTTAGAGGATCTTACTTACATCTCTAGAAGAGCCACGAATCCACATTTCGCACTGCTGACAGTCGATGGAGCTTATCCATAAGAATGAATGCTTTGTAGCCGTGTAGGCTCCTGGAAACCCGACAAGCCAATATCCGGTTAAGGACCAATTTGGAGGGGGGTAGCTTTAATCCTGATTTGGGCAACTTCCATATCTGTCCGAAATATGACTAGAAGAACATCTTTAAAAAGCATCCAGCTCCTCCAGTCTTTTATAACATCCTAACTTCAGTAGGGAAGTCAAAACGACTAAAATTCAAAGCTTCCAATGCAGCTTGGCTGAACAAAAGCAAATCCCTTACCAGAAAGTAGCGATTCCGTACGTCCAAAAACACATTAAACCTCGGCCTTGAAAACAATGGTCTATTTACCCCCAGTAAGCATCACCAAGTCAAAGTATACCGTTGCACCAGTTCTTCCTTCCTTAGAAGTCCTCTAGAAATTTTTTTAATAAGAGTGTTGGTTGTAAGGAGAGTTAAAAGGCAAATAGTTATTTGGCAAGCAAGAAGTGTGTTCCCAAACTTATCGATTGGTAGAGAAGGACTTGTTTCATTGGCTCCAAGAAATGTTATTGGTTTCGCTCAGTACCTCTAAAGAAATTTCACTCGAACCTCACAGCCCCTGAAATTTTGCTCAAGGATAAATATAACAAAAAAACACATGGAGTATATAACAAAGAAAGTATATTTTACAAAAAAATGTTATTTTCCTTGAAATATGTGCAAGATAATAATACAATAATGAAAAATATTTTTGGATGATAATAATATCCTATTATTTACCTGGACTTTTCTCGCACCCCGTAGAATATCGTCTAGAACCCCTCAGGTTGGGAACCCCTGGTTTAGTTGTTTCCGTTATAAAAGTAGATAATGGTTTAATAACAGTGCCCAAACTTACATATTTTTTTTGCACAATTTATATGTGCACACCATAAATATAGTACACTATGGTAATGAGATAAGAAGCCATTGTTTGATAGTTATTTTTTATTTAATTTAATGTTTTTAAACAGTAATAAACATAACTGCAAAATAAACTACATACAACCATTAAGTAACAACAATTTTATTTTAATCATGCAATTAGTGTTTATAAGTTTTTGCAATTGCAATTATTGCAGTTAAATTAAAATGTTACTGTGGAAAGTTCAAAATCCTAGAAATCCTATTCGTAAAATTACTGTTTCCCATTAACCATTTCTCTTCTAATTTTTGTAGTCTAGCTCCTGTAGTAATTAAGATAGAACCTAAATCGTTTGAACGTTATCGATAATAAGCGTTAACTAAAACAGTTCCAAATATCATGGCCTCCTAAATATCTCCCTGTCCTAAATAGGATATGTTAGTGAGCGTATTACTATTTTAGGGAAAATAAACACGATTTTAAGGAATGAGAATGAAAGATTAGTTTTGATTGGTGAATGTGATTCTGCTCCACCTGAAAAAAATAGGCGATTATTTTACTTAACTTTTCTGGATATGGTGACATCTATTCTTCGGGAGTATCTCTTGATTCTGAAGCATCCATTAGCGACAATGTCTTTTCTAAAAATGCTCTAATTTAGTTCTAAAATAAAAATTTTTTTATAAAATAAAGATATAAGAAAAATGTTTTGGTGAAATACAGGTTATTATCGAACTATGCTGCCAGGTAGTGGAGTTGAACGTACCAAGTGGGTAGAAGGGAGACTCTAGCGGAACTGGTGTAAAGATTCGCTCCGGTGACTTCCAGTCCATCACACTCCTCTAGATCCTTTACAATGGTTGTCCTTATTGCTCCTTCCATTCATCATAATCGCCTTGCACTTGTACAGTCCTTTGTTCAGCTAGATTGTCAACTCTATGTTCTATCTTGTCTTTTTTATGATTATATTTATAGGGCTAGTTTGTGTTTGTATAATACAGAAAAAAGAAGGGTTAAGCGCATTTCTTTATTCATTTATTTGATTACGAGATCATAGTTACAAAATGTTTTCCTTGATTGTTTTAAGTATAACCCCAGTAATTGGATAGGGAAGCTAAGCTTCAACAAACCAATGGTTTCTCTTTTAATACACAATTGCTTAAACTAATTCATATCAAAGGAAACAATTTTAACATGTGAAAATTTGAAGTACGAAAATCTACAAAATGCCTTCAAGTTGCTGATAATCGTGGTCTTATTTTCTAAAATATATTAATGCTCAACTCGTAAAATTTGGCGCAATAATTTTTTGAAATTTTGTAAAAAACATTCTCCTAAATGGTAAGACATCTTCTGGTCCCTATGGAGTTGGATATTGCGTTGTATATCAGTGCAGTTCTGAGGTTCTTTGATTTAGAATTGCCGAATTCTTTGCATCTTTTAATTACATTCTTCCACTTCTGTAACAGGCTGAAGATAAGAGCAGAGTACATGTAGATTTTAGTTGAGACTTTGTATTTATGATTGGGATGTATCTTCGGTGGCGATTTGGAGGAAGGATCGGTTGCCAGTAACTAGCGCAATAGATGCAAATACAGATCGCAGTAGAACACCAAAAAAATTAAGGGAATATTTTTTTTTGGCTTTTATTTGTGCTACAATCAGCGCGTTGGCGCTGTTAGTAACTATGGTAGAAGTGAATGGTAGATACAAACGAGTGGAGAAGTTACCTAATGGTAACACTAAAAAACTTGAGACTATTAATCACTCTCTTCACTTGAGAGGAGATCATGAGGCCATTGTCTTTTAAGACGTCTTGTCCGGGTTAGTTCAGAAAGAGTTCTTGAAGAAAGATTTTGGGATACAGGATTTGCGTGTGATAGCAGGCTGAAGTGTAGTTACCTGTATCATGTTTTAGCTATTTGTGGGTTAAAATGAATGTTATAATCTGTATGTATAGTAAATGGAGCGTTTCCCATAGTTCGAAGTGTTTTAGATTGAAGAGATTGAATCCTTTGGAGATTGGAGCGTTTGGTTAAACTGTTCTATTCCGTTTGCCCAAATGGGTTTTAAAATAGTGGTATAAATCAGTCTTTAGTTGTCTAGAGAGAGTTTAGATCTATCGTCTAAGAGTCTTTTTAAGTTGTCGATAGCATCCGTTTAGTTCAGATCTTTTAAGTCTAGTGTGGGGATTTCCAAGAAAGTCTTCGGTCTAAGTAAAGCCCAAAAGTAGCGGGCAACTTTCACTACTGGTAGAGTTTGGGAATCATTTAATTGTTGGCTTTATAATACTAGCACCATCCCTAAGTTGTCACTTGAAATTGCAGGTGGTTCTTTGGTCTATTCTGTCCACTGTTGCTCCAAGTTGTATTTTGGGACCATGCCATTCGTGTTTGATCCAATACTCAAATAAACCTGGGAGATTAATCATCATTGTAGTGGGCTGGGTCTATCCCTACTGAAGAATAGTAACTGGATATCCACATTAAAACAACTTAACGTTCGTATACTGGAGAACAGCACAAACAACTGCGTATTACAGATGTAACAAAAGCAAAGAGAAGCGTAGAGTCGTCTCACAGTCTCTCCAGAAGACAAGCAGAATGATTCTTAAGATATCACATTAGATAATTACTTAATCAAGTCACGTATTATCATAAAGAGAAACATACAAGAGTGCATGCAAGATGTGAGTCATATTCTGTTAGTATACATGACAGTAGTGTGTAGCCACAAGGATGTTGTTACGTAATTACCATTCTAACGTATACATCACACCTACACACTATCACAACATAAACTTTGTTGGCTAACCAATATTATTTTGGTTTTCCTAATGATTCCTTTTTGAATTTGGGACTAGTGCCAATTATATCGCCGTCTCTTTAACATCTAGACTATTCTTTTTATTTTATTTATAGCATTTTTCGTGTATATATTTGCTTTACATCTTTTAAACCCACTTCACAGCTGTTTTGCTAACAGCCCAACTTCATTGGATGTTTAATGATTCATTTTGTGGCTTATGTTTTGAAAACAAAATATTTTATTGATTTCTTGAGATCTCTCCATCGATCTAACTTCTCGCTTTTGGTGCGAGCGGTCCCGTTTAAAACTTCTATAATGTTCAACGTTTCAATATCAGCCTTAATAATAAATAACATTCGGAAAGCTACGATGTTCTAATGATTTAGCTTTGTCTCATTTCTTTCTTACTGTAGCTCTACAGCGCTAGCAGTAATATTGATTACAGTCAAATGAAATTTGTACGCGATTTTCTCCACAACAAACAAGGCGCTAGTGACTGCAGTAGTCGATGCGCCCGAAAAAAGCAACGATCACTCGCAATACTTTCATTTACTGCCATACCCAATTAGCTTGAATTAATCTTAAGTGCAATAAAACATCCTGCAATTAAGTTGCCTATACTAAATATAATAAAACCGAAATTAAGGATAAAAAGAAGCAAGAATATTGCCAATTTCATTCACAATTCAATAATTTTTTCTTTTTTTTAATTTATTTAGTAATTTACAATCTGTATACATATATACAATCAGTAAATATGATGAGAATGATGAATTGGTGCAGGAGGAGAGAAACTACCCAGCGGTAGCACTCACACAGGAGAAGAATGACGTTTAGGCCTTCAGACTGCGAGGAAGTCGGGGGGGGGGCCATTGGCGATTCAGTCGGCGAGGAGTATTGTCAGGAATGTCAGAGGAAGCTAGAGACAGTACAAGAGGATTAGAGTTAGTCGAGAGAGTAGTATGGAACTTTTGGTATTTAGTCTGGGCGAGTTGGTGTAAGAAGGGGATGTTGAGGTCGTAGTGAAGAGTGAGGTTAGTCACCGTAGAAAGGAGCGTCAGCTATCTGTCGGAGGAGTTTTGACTGAAATGTTTGTACTGTCCGTATGTTTGTAGGTTTGGCTGAACCCCACAACTCTAGTCCGTAGATCCACATTGTTTTGAGCGTTTGAGTTCTATGGGCAATTTGGAGCGTTGTTCAAGTAGTCTGTAAAGCAGTTTCGCACGTTTTTTTTTTGTCATTGCTTGTCTTTTAAGTCTAGCGTGTGGGTTCCACGTAAGTCGCAAAGTCTATGTAGAGCCCAAGGTAGCGCACCCAGATTTGTACAAGGAAGAGGATTGCTGTTGAAGAGGACAGGTGGATAGGAGCTCCGCCGGAGAGTAAACATGGCATGCTGGCATTTCTGTGGGTTCATTTTAATTCGCCACTTCTTTGCCCAGGATTCTATTTTATGTAAGTGTCTCTGTAACTTGTATGAAGCTGATGAAGGATGTGTACTTGTGGCTGTGGCTAGTATGGCTGTGTTCAATAAATGTAATTTTAATTTGAAAACTATTAATATGATATTATTAAATATGAAATGAAGAAGGATGAAATTAACTCAGTTTGCGTATACTAGATTCCAATTCGAAATCCCGGGTTCGAATCCAACTGACTGGAAAGCCGCCGATAAACAGAAAAAGCTCTGGGCATAAAAAAAAAACTGAAATTAAGAGTATTTGGAACAAATAATTGAAATTATTTAATTTAAAGTCGTTTGTAATGGGATTTATTTATTTTTATTTAAACACTCGTTCTTCTTAATTTAATTTACCTTAAATTGTTTTAAAAGTAAGTACGATGAAAAATGATTTTAGAGACGTACTTTTTCTTAATTGACATTTTGTAAAAATTTGTGTGAAACTGCGTTAATCAGTAAGTTAATTTAGAAAATAATTAGACATTAGATATACTGCGAATTTTGATGATAAACGTTACGTACACTTGTATCAGTCACATTTAATTAAAAAATTTGTAGCAGAATTCTGATTAGAACATTCTAAAGACGAATGGGTGGGAGTTGATTCACCGCTAAAGTATCATTTAAGAATAATGGGCAGTTCGATATAAAAACAGTTAAAATGGTTGTAGAGATAACAGAGGAATCGGGCACGCTATTAGTCTTTTAAAAGTAAGCCATCTTTACTTTTATAGCTCTTTTAAAATAAATTAGTTTCATGTAAAAGAACAATTTATATTGTAGTTGTTGTAAATTAGTGAATTATTTTAGAGAACAAGAACAAAAACTAACAATAGTGAACTAAATGGCAAGAGGGCGACAGATTTGTAATATAGTTTTGTGATGTACCAGCTCGTGTCCGGTGTACCCTATTACCCACTGTGTACTATCTGTGTCAATTAAGGTTAGTTTATCTGTTATAGTCGCTTGTAACAGTGGCCAGTAGACAGACCGTCTGTTATAATATCAGTTCTTTGCTATCTATTTATATTTTGTATGTCTGTACACAACAAACTCTTCGGAGTTTACGACTTCCATTTCTCCGTTTCAGATAACTCGTCTCTGTTGACATTAAAATTTATTCATTATGATGTATGAATGCTGTCCACACATTATTCACATGTAATTATCGCTAGAAGAAAATAGAAATGGCTGGTGTGTAATGAGAGGTTCTATTTTGTGCAGGGTGCTCTATGATGACTGTAAAAAACTTTAAAAATTTATTGGAAAAATTATTTTAATATTTATTATTTTGTACTTATATTTAAACTGACCAGCAGAACAGTTGTATAAGAGTTGATCGTCAAAAACTGCACTGAAGTGCGTAACGTTGAAAAACACACTACTTGGACAATTTCTTTTTCGCTTTTACTATAAAAGATTAAATTTCCAAATTTTCTTTAAAATATAGGGCATATTCTCGTTTACAAGAGTAATTTTTTTATATTAAACTTTACGCAGGGAGATCGTATGTAGAGATGTGAATGATGTGTAAATATTGTTCGAAATAGGACTATGAAACTATAAATAGAACTATCCAAAAGGTACAAAAATCTTAACAAAAACTTATAGTTTAAAATGTTAATTATAAGGGTTGATTAAACGATAAAAGATGCTCAAATCCTATCCAACATATCATTCATACTCTAGTTCGTAATTCTCTTGTATAGAACTGTTCGAAAAAGCGTATGTTTGACATTTTATTACAATTGATATCATTAAATACTTTTATTGCATTCAATTTTCATTAATTTTCTGTACAATTTATTAGATGTTACAGACCCGTATAGTCGCCATTTTTATTTACAAAATATTCGTTCAGTGAAGTCCATATGTTACAGAAATCTGGCGTTCTACCGAACTTACCCTCCACCCCCTCCACCAAAAGTGCCCTTAATCGAAGTATTACAGAAAACTATTTGAGAGCTATAATTATACCAAGTTTGGAGAAAATCCAAGAAGCGGTTTTTGAGAAAAAGTTAAAAAAGTGAAAAATCTATTCAGTAAAGTGGAACTTCCGGTGGAGCTATTTTGTCTAAAAATTTATTGTCGCTTCCCATAACGTCACTTAAACTAAATATGAAATTTGAAACGTCTGCGACTTTCCGTTCCTGAGATATAGCGGATAAACTCACTTTAGATGAGAAAAGTCAGGCCAAACCTATGTCATCAAGGCACGTTGGGTTAGAGAACCGCGATTCTAGGAATTACTGGATCTGTAACCCAACCTGCCTTAGCCGGGATTTTTTTATCACTATTCTCTCTCTTTTCTCTTTAACTAGCCGAATACGATCGGTTTTTGTCGGTAATTTTCGCTTAGTTGATTTATTAATCTTTAATTTTTTATTTAATATTTAACATCTGATGTGCACACTCACACGACTTTCTTACATTTATATTTCTAACAAGCCGAATGTGATCGGTTTTAGTCGGCAATTGTCGGCTTAGTTGTCTATTAACTTATTTAATTTTTTATTTAATATTTAACATCTAATGGGCACACTCACACGACTTTTTCCTACATCTACCTATATAGTTGGGTTTTCTTGTAAACTAGAATGTTTACCGAATAGTGGTTACCTTAAATTGCACAATACGTTCTAATGGAGCTATTTTAGAATAAATCTAATGAGCACACTCACACGACTTTCTCTTAGCACTACCTTTATAGTTGGGTTTTCTTGTAAACTAGAATGTTTACCGAATAGTGGTTACCTTAAATTGCACAATACATTCTAATGGAACTATTTTAGAATAAATCTAACGAGCACACTCACACGACTTTCTCTTAGCACTACCTATTTAGTTGGGTTTTCTTGTAAACTAGAATTTTTACCGAATAGTGGTTACCTTAAATTGCACAATACATTCTAATGGAACTATTTTAGAATAAATTTAATTATCTAATTGCCAGCACAAGGGTCCGTTACGTCTAATTCTAAAAATTGGAAATTTTATGCAGTAAATTACTTTAATGATAATTGGTAGGAAGAATAATGCCAACTTCAGTTGTGATTTTTTATTATGCCCAGCTTTCGTCTTAGGAACTAGGTCATCTTCTGGGCTCTGGAACATATTTTACAATGTAGTTCCACACCCCAAATAGCTCAAATTCTAGTGATGGAGTGATTGTAAGGAGAGAACACTGTCTAGAGACTGGTAGTATTCAGAAACATTTCCGTACTCCAATGATCTTTCACCAATGACCAACGATTACAGCATGTTGTTGGAACTTCTATTTTCTTTACAACTTTGTGCTTTGATCATTAACAGAACATTACATAACACTCCCAGCTCTTAAAATACAAATATGTGGGAACAGAAGTAGTGTCTAACTATATTGATTATGTCATGGGAAAACAATGGTCTGAGTTTTATTACAACTAACAGCACGTTTTATGTCTCTTCATTTATTCCAGATATGTTTTTCTTGTTTTGTATTCCTAGCGAACTAGAAAATATGTCACTTTGTCAGCAGGCTTTTCCTGACAACAAGTTTTTCCTTTCTTTTATCACCTTGTTAGAACTTTGTAATTTATTTTTTCAATTTCACTGCAATTAAACGGTCTGCTATCCAAATTTAAGGACGTACTCCCAAATTACTATCTATGTCTTCAAAAAAATCTTATCTTGCCCTAAATCTGTGAAGGCAGTTTCCTTGTTGGTCTTCTTTAAAGAAAGGTAACTTACAACCATCTCCATACAATAACCTTTTTCCATTTACTACAACGATTTCTTATTCCTCCAGCTGATCATTGTAGGTTACCAAGGACTATTACTCCAGACAAGAGACTCGCTATAACCCTTTTACTATCAAAGAAGCGCAACTTACAGTCAACTCCTACAATAACTTCCTGAAGAAGTAATTGAGGATGCAAGATTAGTGACAGTTAAATTAAAATTCTTAATATTTCTTGTTATTTCTTTATCTTTTCCTTTTTTTAAAATTCTTTTTGTACATATTTATTTTAAAGGGGAATTAACTTAAAAACCTATCATAATAGCCAACCTCTATTAAAGCCAATTAACATTTAATAAAAATACTTGATGAAAAACTTAAATAGCATTAGTAAGATAAAATTTTTTGTTCGCAGCTGATTTGTTTTTGGTTACTAATATTGTAGATAAAACCTGAGCAAATATGTGAAGCTCCATTTAAGATTAAGTAATAATTACACAATGTACACTTCTAGAAAGCACTTAATATATAGCGATTGGCGTTGTTTTGTTTTGGTTCTGTTATTACTATTTGTGAAGTGTTTGTCTTATTACAGTATATTTTTGAATTGTTTTTAAATTGGTTGAGTACAGAAGTGTGTATTGCTATTAAGTTGGTTGTGTTGCTGGTGCTGTTAATGAAAATGTTAAGGGCTGGCCCGCATTTCCGGTTACGCCCTTCTCCTCTCTTAAGTACTGATATTATACACACACTCGCTTCTATGTGTGTTAGTTTTGTACACGTGCCTCCATTTGATAAAAACACTATACATAAGTATACTGGACTGTGTATTTCACCTAAACATAATCAAGGCTTATTTTTAAAGAAACTAATTATGGCGATCACTAGACTGATTGCATGAATAGTGAATATTGCAAGCTAATTGTGGACCACTAATTGTGGTATTTATTTACCGTTCTAACTGGTTATTCTTTTTATTACTAATTATTTTTAGAAGTGACTATGAAAGTTGAACATTATTATTGAAACAGTTAATTGTCTAGTTTAATAGAAAAAAAACTAGCAACTGTTTAATGGGTTTTGCTTGTATTAGTTACTTTTGAAGTAAAATGTAATTTTTGAAAGTTTAAGGTTACTTTCTTTTTTCTTTTTTTTGAAATTGCACTTTCACCAAGTAGACCGTTCTTCTGATTTTCCTGGGAGCTAAGCATCTATACAGGGTGATTCAGCAGCTCAAATGCAACCAAAAATATTCTCTTCACTTTGCCCCGATTCTCAATAGTATCCAAGATATTTGCATTTTTAACTTTTCCGTCGATATTCGCATTTTTCACCATAAAAACGGCCGTAACTTTTCTATCCTTTATCCTACAACAAAATCTGCTTATTCCAAACGAAAGAGCATTAAATTTCCTATAAATCTGCTCAATACAGTGCCTCAAAACGTTTCTTACTAACAATGAAATTTTTACTTTAATGTCTAAAAAATTCGTTCTCGATGATTTTTGTTAAAACTTTCAATTGCATTTTATCAATGATTAATGAAACAAGGAGTCACATAATTTCGGAAAAAGTTGCGCATTTATTGAGCTTCAAGTCCATATGGATTTTTTTGGTTTTTAATAAAACCATACCCCGAACAGAGGGGTGCAAATGCAGAAAACTGGGATTTTGCGTCACCGACTTTTCACTGCTAATTTACTCAAATGTCAATTTTTGGAGAAGGAACAAAAAGAAAAGTAACCATTTTAGTTTTTAACAATTATTATTTAATAAAACGGAAGTAAAAAATAAAGTAGCGATAAAACACAATAGTAATAAAGTACTACAGGGAGGTGCCTATTTTTGCCTTTGCTTTTTCAGTTTTTCAGTTCTCTTACATTTGTTAGCCTTTATATTAAAGAAGTCGCAATAGAATGGTTTTTATAATGTCCCCACTTCATTATTCATAATCTCTTACAACCCTTGCGGCTGGGATATTTTCTTGAACGGCAAAGAGCCTCTTCTGGATGATCTTCGAGAGAACCCTATCAAATCTAAAGTAAGCAATGGAAGATCTGTCTTGACAGTTATTGGAACTAGCTAGAGATATGAGGAGGCATGCCTTGTTCTTCTATAATTAAGGCCAAATTCTGTAAGCTGACAGGGTATTTCTTGGGGACTCAGTGGGCACAGAAGAAGCTAGATCTAGATCGTGATGGTACCAGCAGATTCTAAGGGAAGATGAAAACAAATTTCATCGTAAAAAGAACCTTACCATTATTATTGTTATTATTTTTAATTATTTCATATTAAAGACGCATCAACATCCTAAGTTGTACTGCAGGACTCCCGGACAGTACTCTCTCGACACAGACAATAACTGTCCATCATCGGATTGTGTGCTGTAAAGAGCAGCAACTAGATTTTGAACCCAGTATCTCCACGTTGGAATCCATACTGAGCCCTTCCATAACAGTTCCATTTTTTTCTAGTTTATAGTTTTCAATTTCTCGATCGCCATTATATTCGACATGTTTGTGTATATTTTCATCAGATTTGTTTGTGCTTCTCTGGAACAATTATCAAAAACAAAAGTTTAACAGAAACAGCTGATGCAGGAATTGGTCGCATTTATTGGTTTGACCACGGACTGTTTAATAAAAATCAATAAAAAAGAAATACTTAAAGCTTAAAAGGTCTATCTGCTGTGTAATAATACTTCACTTCCTACATGATCAGTGTCACAATCGTATTTGATTTGTATCTGTTATAGTTGTAAACTCATTGTTTAATTAAAAAGGTCATATTTTCAAGGACTTATATACACTCTTTAATTTAGATTAATTTGATATGTTTCTCCATTTTGTTTTCCATTTGTTCGCTTAGTTCAACGCAAAATAGGTTTTTTCCCCCCCAAATTATGTTTTGAGGCTAATTCTTTTTTTATATTATTTTTTGGAATATTATCCCAAGTATTCGGAGCGGGGCAATGTTTCTAATCACAACCTGTTTCTTAATCAGAAGAACCCTAAAAAACACGTAGATTCATGGACAACTCCAGTATCGGACCAAATACATGTTAAACCAAAAATTAATAAAGGATTCAAAATTGGCGAGGAATCGGTCCAAATAAAAACAACAACTCGTCTTTTTTGCCAACGTTTCGACAAATATAATTGTCTTCTTCAGGGCGTGACTTTTCGAGTTGGTTGAGTTACAGTTTTTTGAAGAAGACAATATATTTGTCCGAAACGTTGGCAAAAAGACGATTTGTTATTTTTATTTGACCGATTCCTCACCAATTTTGAATCCTTTATTTAATAATTTATGGTCACGAAACCTATATATCCAAAAATTAATCTTTTAACAGCGACAATAACTAAAATATTGAAATCCTAAGGGGTTACAAGTGGGAAGAATGAATGGTACTTTTAAAGAAGAATATTTTGCACCAGATATTTGTTGGATGGAACGTAACGATGCGAAGAGTTGCTACTTTACAATAAAACAGTTATTTATCCTCCATAATTTAGCTGCTGATCCGTGACTTATGCCTTCCAACTTGTCCTTATTCTATAATTAGTTTTCTATTTTATACATAAACTTACATAGTTTTTATGATTAAGGAGTTGAGGCTGTTCCAGTTTATTTTATTTTTTTAAACTTTTATGAATGATTTTTGTTTTATTTAATAGAGGAAACAATTACTTGCAAATATGATTCGTAATTATTACATTACATGGTCTAATGTTGCTGCAAATGTGCTTTAAACAGCCACTGAAGTGGTGATCACTATAGTAAGAATGTTCGAAATAAAAAATTATGTACAAATGAGTGGCTCTCGTGGTCAGTGAACATGATGAAAGTATTATTTTTCTTTTAGCATTTTCCTCAATGCGAAGATTGTCTTCATAGATTTAGAAAATTATTAAATTTAACATCTTACAATTACAAAATTTTTGTTTTTAATTATTTAAATCGCTTCAACATCTGTGGTTATTGGCGCCCGTAGCTTTTTCCAGTGCACTGCCGGCCAGTGTTCTCTCCATGACCGGACAGTGAGCTGTAAGAAGCTTTGAGAAAGAGAAAAATCTAAGGGGCCAGGGCCTCCTCAACCAAGGCTCTCCACTGAGCTCTATCAAGGGCCTTAAGTCTCCACCTTCGCACACCCATTTTCCTCAAATCCCCCTCGACGTCATCAAGCCATCTCATTCTTGGCCTACCTCTTATTCTGACGCCTCTGGGGCCTTCCATCGTTTAGGGATGCGGTTATCCACCATCCTCTCCACATATCCTAACCAACTTAATCTTCCTTTTTCAATACATTGAACGATGTCTGCTTCTCCATAAAGGGTAAGCAGTTCTAAGTTGGTGCGGATTGTCCATCTTCCTCCCTCGTTCACAGGACCTCAATACTTTCCTTTCCCACACTCTCAAGGCTGTTTGGCTCTCTCTTGGGTCCTGAAACCAGCATTCGCTTCCTTAAAGCACTATCGGTCTTATCAGGGTCTTGTATATGAGAAGCTTCGCTTTGCTAGAAAGGGATCTGAAACATAATATTTTCTTTAATGCGAACAGGCACCTGCTCCCTGCCGCAAGTCTAGCTTTTATGTCCACAAATGTTTCATCCCTTTCTGTGACTAGAGACCCTAAATATTTAAACGACTTGCACAGATTCGCGTTCCCCAAGTCAAACATTTTCGGGTCTTCTTGTTGACTTGTCTCTGGTATTCAGTTAAATTTCACTGCCGAATTATACAGCTGCTACATTTTAAGTCTCCATTCTGAACTCTTTGGTTTCTGATCTGATAACCACTCGATACAGAAAAATTCTAGTCTTTTATCCATGCCAATTCTCTGATATCCTCAATTATCATTTTGCCATTCTTCGTCGAATTTCTGGTTTCATCTAAAGCGCAAATGATCCCGAAAGCATCTAATCTAGAGAGGCATCCCATTGAATGTGAACTTCAACTACTTTTTTTATATTTTGTAATATCAGTTTTATTAATTAGAATTACAGTTAGTAATAATTTTCATAACTTTTAATTGCCTTTCTAGTAGAATGTTTATTATCAGAATTGAAACAAACTAAATTACTGAAGTAAAACAGAGCATTGATCACATTCATCTCCCTCTTCATGACAATACAAATAATTATTTAATAATTAACAGCTTTTCCTTACACTGGAGAAATATTTATTAAACTTTAAAAAGGATAAAAATAGTTTTGCCTACATTATTTCGTATAAAATATAATGTTTATCTGTGAAGCCTTGTTTGTTCAGTTGTGTACGCGTCTGTTAGGGTATCTCCAGATTAGAAACGTGAATATCCTTTTAGAATGATAAGATGTTCACAATAGCCTTGCACACGTGTATACTCTGCGAGAGGATACTCTTCTTTTTTACATTTATAAAACAACTGTAATAACATTATGTTCGGTCTTTTAACAGATATATAAACATTTCAATTTATATGATGAAAGAAA
Organism: Rhodnius prolixus; assembly: GCF_049639745.1. NCBI lineage: Eukaryota > Metazoa > Arthropoda > Insecta > Hemiptera > Reduviidae > Rhodnius > Rhodnius prolixus. The sequence goes on along the minus strand of NW_027411614.1, from coordinate 37,607,258 downwards.
TAATTATTTAAAATTAATTTTGTTTTCCCCGCTACATTTATTTATTGCTAAATGTACATACAATGCATATGTACATCAGGCAGAGTTAAAAAACAATTAGATGGTGCAAAAGCTGCCCTCATAGCCAATGCTTAAGAGCAACTGTTGGGAAATAGGTAGAAAGAAATTAGCCAATGCTGAGATTCAGGGGAATTCGGGGCACAACGTTTTTATTAAAAATGGTTGGGTTACCTCAACATGAAGCTCTGGAGTGATGCGATGAAAAAAAAAAGATTAATTTTCTGTTATATATCTTCAACCTACTAACAATAACATTCAACCTACTAACAATCCATCTTTTTACAGATGAATTTTGTAAAAACATTTGGTTAACTTTGTGGAGTATAAATTTTTGTAAACATGATCCTAGATAATTGTAACTTTCAACTTAACCAAAGCTGTTAGATAAATCAAAAGCTCCTTGAGTTGTGGCCATATTTAACTAAGCTTATTTATCCTCAAGTTCATTCGTAAATAAACATTACCTTCATGTTCCTTAATATAGTTATTCAACTATTTAGATAAAGATGCTTTTTTTAAGAATATATTCTCTGTAAATTTGTCTATCCGTTAACAGCGCCCAACATTAACGGAAATATTTCATAAGTATGACAAGATGGTCATCTTAAAAGAATGCTCAAAATATTATAAATCATACAGAGGAAACCGATAAGAATTGGACTAATTAAGCGTGATATTAATTGTGATGAATTTCTATTTAATTACTATAAAAATAAAGATATTTAATGGCCATATTTTAGTTGTGAATTGTTTGGTAAATATCTGCTTTCGGAAACAGCTTTTAGGAGTTTTTATTTATTTATTTAAGGCGTATCAATTTCTAAAAGCTATTGGACCGTTCGCTGCTCTGGCCGGTGGTTTCCTTGTGAGAGAAAACACTATCTAATTTTTTGCCAAGGTGTAAAAGCTTCTTGGAAGAGGAGAAATATAGGGGCAGGTTGGACTCCAACTCGAAATCCCCGTCTGAAATTCGAGTACTCTCATACATTCTATATACGAGGGTCGTTTGAAAAGTCCGTGCAAAGTCAGAGAGATAGCACCACTGGCGCGTATCGAGGTTATGTTTAGTTAGTAGCATCTCTTGGAAGAACACACACCAAGTTTCAGCCAGATCGGTCTATTTCTTTGTGTTTGGCATTCGTTTGAATCGAGGAAGTCGAGTGATTTTCAAAAAATGGACGAAAAAGAATTTCGTGTGTTGATTAAACACTACTTTATGAAAGGCAAAACGCCTCAGGAGACTAAAGAGAAGCTTGATAAACATTATGGTGACTCTGCACCTTCGATTAGAACAGTTTATAAGTGGTTTCTAAATTTTCGGAGTGGCCATATGGGCACAAGTGACGCTGAACGTTCTGGACGTCCTGTTGAGGTTACTACTCCAGAAATCATTGATAAAATCCATGATATGGTGATGGATGACAGAAGAGTGAAGGTGCGTGAGATTGCTAGTGCTGTGGGCATCTCGAATGAACGGGTACATAATATTTTGCATCAACATTTGGACATGACAAAGCTATCCGCAAGATGGGTGCCGCGATTGCTCACGCTTGACCAAAAGCGAAATCGTGTGAAGTGTTGCAAGGACGGTTTGCAGCTGTTCCAGAAGAATCCGCAGGACTTTAAACGTCGTTTCGTCACTCTGGATGAAACATGGATACATCACTACACTCCTGAGGCCAAGGGGGAATCTGCGCCAAAAAAAAGGCGAAGACCGTTCCTTCGGCCGGAAAGATTATGGCGACTGTCTTTTGGGATTCGCAAGGAATAATCCTCCTCGACTATCTGGAAAAGGGTAAAACTATTACAGGTGCATATTATTCATCGTTATTGCACCGTTTGAAGACCGAGCTGCAAGAGAAACGCCCACGATTGGCCCACAAAAAAGTCCTTTTCCAACACGACAACGCACCAGCTCACACCTCAGCAGTTGTGGTCGCAAAATTAATGGAAATAGGGTTCCAACTCGTTTCACATCCCCCCTATTCTCCAGACTTGGCTCCCTCGGACTACTATTTGTTCCCCAATATGAAGAAATGGCTGGCGGGAAAAAGATTTTATTCAAACGAGGAGGTGATTGCAGAAACGAATGGCTATTTTTCAGACTTGGACAAATCCTATTATTCGGAAGGGATCAACAAACTAGAGCAGCGTTGGACGAAGTGTATAAGCCTAAAAGGAGACTATGTTGAAAAATAAAAAAGGTTTACCCTTAAACTCTCTCTTTCTCCCAAATCAGATCATTGGATTAAACAATCGTTTTTTTTTCTTACAACCAATTGGTGTAAGAATTGCTGATCTCTCGCGTAAAATCGTCAGCAACTCACACGTTGAAGATAAGCCTTGTAAAAATACAACTACTAGCAGATCTACTCGAAATTTATCTGATCTATATCTGTCTCCTCATTACCAACGATTACCATTTGAACATGGTGCCTTCACAGAGGACAGTGTTGGCGGAAGATATAATATTGATTAGATAAATATCTAATACATGTTAGAATACTTGATGGATCTCGCGTTATTTTTTGTTTTGTTTTAGTAATACTGTTGACAGCATTTTAAGAGAGGCGGCACTCTATTTGAAACTAACAAGAGCTTGACTTTGCAAAAATTTATAATTAAAGAATTTAAAAAATGCAATAATAATAATAATGGAGAAAGATAACTAAAATACCTAAAATAATTTAGTAAAAATATATAAATTTGTTAATTTACTGAGAAAACACTGTCCCCTTATTAATTTAATTCATTCTCAGATAATTCAAAAGCCAATGTTAGGAAGATTTGTGTGATTGGTGTTAAAATTAATAATTAAATTCAGTGTTGATGCATATTTAAGAGCCTTGATTAAAAATATTCTTAAATTGTGTATATTCTTATCGATTAAAATCCGATTTCTTTCAATTTATCAGCCTTTATTATCAGTTCGCCTAAATTCTGATACTTGAGGCATTCTACAATGAAGTGCTAGACGTCCTCCGTCACAATAAGATTACAAATTAAACGTCTACGAAACGTTTATTAGATCTGGTGATTGAGCAATTCAGACACAATTATGTTCTTCTGATGCCCTCATTATAATTGATATTAAAGTGATGCTTATCGCGTACATAATTATATATTAAAACTTTTATTAATATTTGTATTTATTTTTTATGTATATGTATGGGTAAAGAAATTTTCTTTTAAAAAGGGACATTTCAGAATATCCGGTTTTATCCAAAATTAGGTTAAAATTTGAATCATCTTTAGTACAATGCAACAAAAGAGCGATTCACTTAAAAAGCGAGTATTTTTAAGAAGTCTGATGCAACAGTTAGTTCTAGTACATTCTGATAATGTAGTACTTTAATTGTATTAAATATTCCGTCTTTAACGACACCAATAACTCTATTTTAAAATTATAATAGCATATTATTATAAAGTGATGGTGCATAAAATGAGTTCACTGTTTTTACTGCGATCTTGCAATCTTAATTTATTGTTTAATAAAATGGACAAATTACCTAACTTTATTGCGCAATCATTTTATGTTATCTTATATCAAGTTGGGCAATTTTAGTCGTTTATATCTTTATCTTAGTATTTTCTTTTGTTTCTTTTTTTTTTTACCACAATTTGGTATTTGTTATTGATTTTTTTTTTAGAAAAAAATTGGATTTTGCTTCATTTTTGGCTCCAAAATTAGAGAGATTTTAATTTTTCCTAATATTGTACGTGAGTTTTGTGAGCTAATTCAGTTTTATATTAAAAATCACAATGTTACAAATTTTTTGTTTTCCCTTCCTATGAAATCAAAATTTTGTAATTGAATTATTATTACTGGTAAAACTACCAGAGGGAATATTGCTAGATTTAATATTTGGTTTTTAAGCTGAATAACCCGAAGTACGCAAAATTGAGGAAGTTTATTTCATTGTTATTATTATTTATTCCTTTTAATTTTTCTGCATTGGCAATATACCTGTCCTCAACGTCAGTGGTTTCATCAATTGACACCCAAATCGGTCCATCTTTGATATGTTCTCGAATATAGTATCTTTATAGATATCTTCCAGGTAGTTTTTCCGCAGAGTGCTCTCGTCAGGCATTTTTTTCCCAATATAGGTCTCTAAGAATCCTTTGAAATGTGGATTTTTAAGTTTGTGGAAAGGGATATCTGCTCTAACCAAAGCCCGACACAGATCTGTACTCAGAGTAGACTTACTTGATGATGGAGATGTAAGGAAGGCTTGATAGGACGTCCTCTCTTTCTTTCTGTTTTTATTCTCTATGTGCGATCCGGTGGCAATATGTTGGGTGACTTGGGAACGTTGAGAGCAAGAAACGCGCTTGTCACAAGCTGTGCAGTACAAAATGTCTCCATCACTTCGAAAAAGTTCTGCTGGAAACTTGCGAAGATATTTAGCAACCAGTTGTTTGCACTAATTGGACACTTCAACGAACGAGCTGAAAGAACAGACAACATCAGACAACTTCAAAGAACTAACAAGTGCCCGTCACTGTTTAGCAGCATTCTGTGTAAATTAAAATTACCATTGTACCCACTGTGATTCATAGCCCTACAGTCTGTGGTTCACAGTTCCTGTCAACCACCTCCCAATTATGAAAATATGCCTAAAATGAAAAATATGTACATATTTTGATTAAATATGTAGAAATATTTATTTATTTTAATCAAATATGTATAAATATGCGATAACATCCAAATATGTGGAAATATGTGAAATAAAAGTAGACTCAAACGGCTTAAAAAGTGTCAGTATGAATACTTCTAGTGAAAAACGTCTGTAAATTGCCTAGAAAAAAATATGTAAATACATACGAATCCGTTCCCTAGTTATTATTATTTATTCCTTTTAATTTTTCTATAAATGGGTTTCTATAATAATAGCGCAACATTTCGTTTTGCTTTCCTTAGCCTCAATTTATCACTAATTGAGTTTGTTTATAATTTTTATAGCTAACGTTATGTTACAGTTATATTTAGTTTAAATATAAAGTCGTTTCTTAAAAGTTAATAATATAATGCGAGGTTTCTTATCAGAATGAAGTTTTATCAGCGAGGAAGGAAGTAATAATATTCTTTTTATGATGCATCTCGCGGTTTGTTTTTCTTGGTCATGGTATTTACTACACGTATGTTTGTTCGTTCGTTTTTTAAATAAATTTGCTTTTGTTTTTGCAAGACTGGAAATTATCTTTGTTTCAATGAATATTCAACATAAAAATACTTAATAACTACTTACCATATCTATAAGGCATTTGTTTGATTAGAGTTTTTTTTATTTCTATTTTTGAAGGAGGTATTAGCGACATTAACGGCCAAAGAGCTTTTACCTAAGAGAGTAGACAATAAGTTAGAAATAAAAGACAGAAAATACTTGGCAACTTTCAAAATGTTTGGGGGGAAATAAAATAAACAATAAAGAAAAAATATTTTGCTTTTACAATATTTATCAGATAAGTATTGCACTTAATAAACCTGAATTTATAAACAAAACATTTATGTGGTTAATTAATCTTTTATTCTACCATTGGTGGCCATTTTTCTTTTTCAATAATTAAAACTGTCCGGTAGGACAGTTGTATAAGGGTTGACCATCAAAAACTGCACGAAAAAGCGTAACGTTGAAAAACACCCAACTTTGACAATTTTTTTCTCTTTTTCTATAAAAGATAAAATTTCCAAATTTTCTTTAAAATATAGGGCAAACACTCCTTTATAGCTGTAATTTTTTTGCAACCACCCAGATCTAATAGGTTTCGAGAAAACAGTTGCCGAAAATGAGCAAAAACGGCTTTTTCAAAAAATGTTCTTGTTCTTCTTCTTCTTCTTCTTCTTCTTCTTCTTGTTGTTCTTGTTGTTACCTTTTTTGTAAACAACGTAGCGCCTAAACGCGTGAACCGATTTTCATGAATGAGGTGTCATTCGATTGGGAATTTTATGTAGATGTGCCTTTTGGGGGTCTCGGCCCTGTACATCGAATGGGAGAGGAGTTAGCCCCCTTTATGTAAGGCCCCCTCCAAAATTATTATTACTAATTACTCTGTAAATCTTGGCCCGATTTTGATAAAATTTGATAGGATGATAGGGTTAGGGCTCCCCTACATAACAATAAAGCGACGATCTGCTCTTACACTTGTTAAGGGGAAGTATAGCAATCGTTTCAAATTATCGACACGTGAACCGATTTTCATGAATGAAGTGTCATTCGAATCAAAATTTTGTACAGATTTGTACTTTAAAAGTCTCGACGCTATGCCTCATAAGAAGGGAAGTTTGCCCCACCCAAATAAGGCCCTTTCTAAAACTATTATTACTAATATTTCTACAAAGCTTAGTCCGATTTTGATAAAATTTAGCACGAAGAAGTGATTAAAGCTCCTCTACATGGCTGTGAAGTGCCATCATGCTCTTACACCTACTAAGAGGAAGTACTGCAATCGTTAAAATTATCAATGAGTGAACCGATTTACATTAATGAATTGTCGTTCGATTCAAAATCTTTGCCTCTTTGGGAGAAGTACTGTAATCGCAGTTTATTTTTCTTGCTCCTCTTAAAAGGAAGTACTGAAATCGCAGTTTAATTTTGCTATTTACGTAAAAATACCTTCCTATTTTATTCAAAACGCTTTCTCAAAAAAAAATGGTTATTGAGGATGGTTTGGGGACCGCAACTATAACCATTCTTTAAAAAGATCTCTCCAGTGGTAGTTACGGTTCCGATTTAACACCATATCAGGTTATAATGATAGAATAGCTTATTCCAAATTTTAAAAAAATCTGTAAAGCAGACGTAACTTTGCTAATAGACAAAAAGGAAAATCTATCCAAAAGGTACAAAAATCTCCTTAACAAAAACTTACAGTTTAAAATGTTAAGTATAAGGGTTGATTAAACGCCAAAAGGTACACAAATCAGCAAGTACCCAACATTTCATTAATACTTCATTGATATTATTTAAGTAATTTTACCGCATTAATTTTCATTAATATTTTTTAAGAATTTATTAGATGTCACATACCCTTATGCTGGCCAGTTCATTCATAATAGTTATAATTGTGATAAAATGTATATTATATCTTCGTATAAATAGGTACTTTATTTTAACTCTATTCCAAATTATTCTTCTGATTCTGAAGTTGTCACATATACATGCATGTTAAATTAGAAAAAGACAAATTTAGAGTCGGCTACTGTTTAAATTTGAATCACGGAGGATTTAAAACAATATTTCAGTCTTGAATTCGTCTTACCGAAATATTCGTGATGACAAGTAACACACAGTTAATAACAAGTAGATTATTCAACATTATTTATTCATTTCTCAATTGTAATTTAATTTAGTTCCCCTAATTTTACTTATGGTAAAATACTGGAATAATTAGCTGCCCTAAAAATATGCATATCTTATTTATTTTATATTACATATATATAACATTGTGGGAAGAACACCTAGATGGAGAATGTAATTGAAGAAAACTATATTATTTGCGATAAAGCCAGATTATTTATTACTTATTATTACAAACGTTTGACTACTACATAAAATAACAATTACTTTAACCGAAGAAAGAACTTAAACCGACGATTTTTATTTAAAAATAAAAATAAATAAATAAAATCATTGATGTACGAATGTTGGTGTAAGCAATTTTTAAAAAATTTTATGAATTTTTTAGCCTCATATTTTTTTATTTTTTATAACGTTCTCTTTTTTACCTGTAATCAATAGTTTGATTATTATAGATAAATAGATATTACAGTCAATCTAAGTTAAATGGTGTGCTACTTGAACAAATATTTTGTAGATGAAAATGGCCAGCATAAGGGTATGTGACATCTAATAAATTCTTAAAAAATATTAATGAAAATTAATGCGGTAAAATTACTTAAATAATATCAATGAAGTATTAATGAAATGTTGGGTACTTGCTGATTTGTGTACCTTTTGGCGTTTAATCAACCCTTATACTTAACATTTTAAACTGTAAGTTTTTGTTAAGTAGATACTAAAGTTGTACCTTTTTTTCTATTCTACGATAGAAATAAAAAGGGAAACATTTGCTTTATTTAACTAGGGGAATTGAATTCACATTACGGATTTCTAGCCTAATGTTCTTTGTTAAGCGGTGGCCATTAATATTTACTAAATGATTCACAAAACTCAGAATTCAAGTTATGTACACTAGGGTGTTTAAAAAAAATGATGACTTTTAAATTTTAAAGAGCGCCGGGCGGAAAATCAAAGTTCATTTAAAAACGAAAATTTTCGTCCATATTAGAGCGAAATCGATTAATATTTAGAGGTCGCTACCATTGATCAAAAGATTTTTGTTTTGCTTTTTTTTTATATAAAAAAATCCTTATTAAATGTTTTGTATCTTTTCAAATTATTAGCAAAACATGTAATTGTACAAAGTTTATTTAAATATAATTTGCTATAAAGACAACGCAGTTGGAATCATTTTGATGGCCTTTTTATTTTCAAAGTTATGAATGATTAACATTAATATCACTTCATTTTTTGTGTTTCGTACAGAATTTAAAAAACACAATAATTTTGGTTACTGAAACGTCTAAATTAGGGAATATTTTGCATTTATTGTTATAATTTGAAATTAATTGATTGATCTAGTAAATTACAGCTTCTTTAATTATTCATAACTTTGAAAATAAAAAGGCCATCAAAATGATTCCAACTGCGTTGTCTTTATAGCAAATTATATTTAAATAAACTTTGTACAATTACATGTTTTGCTAATAATTTGATAAGTTACAAAACATTTAATTAAGATTTTTTATTAAAAAAAAAAAAAAAAAAAAAAAAAAAAAAAGCAAAACAAAAATCTTTTGATCAATGGTAGCGACCTCGAAATATTAATCGATTTCGCTCTACTACGGACGAAACTTTTCGTTTTTAAATGAACTTAGATTTTCCGCCCGGCGCTCTTTAAAATTTAAAAGTCATCATTTTCTGAAACACCCTAGTGTACCATAAATCTATACTAAATTCAAGAACTTAAAAACTCGGAAACATTACTGGTCCACAATATTTGCTTGAAAAGTTACTTAGAGCCATATAGTCAACACTGAAATTGGAAACAATATTTTCCCAGATTTGAGGTTAGCACAGCATAGCAAGTCAAATACACAATTTTTTACTTGAAGTTGTCTTTTTTAAGAAGAACTGAATGAAATGCTTGCCTGAGTTTTATAACTTAAGTGTACGAAGAGTAAACAGGGTGAACCAGTAAGTACTACTGTGTGTAGTACATCTAAAGTGGAGTTCAATGACGTATTGGCCAACTTCATATTTTCCTCTGTTCTTGAGTGACGTCACTTTAAAGTTTTTTTTCTAAAATCATTACTTTTTTCCAATAAAAATGTTATTACTCAGAAAGTTTTAGTCCGAATTCGATTCTGATGATACGGTTAGAAAGACAGATAAATTTTCTAAAAATTGATACCATTTTGAAGCATAAGTTATTCTCCAAACAGCCTCAATCTTCCTCCGGATGCTGGAAAAATAATAGTAATCGAAATTTTCAAGAAAACTCATTCGGACCTTACGTGATCATTATCAGACCTAGGTGCTGGCACTTTTTATAAAAGATTGCTTGTTTAATGGGCTTTCAAACGGTATATCATTTTCCAGGATTCCTTTTATGTTCGTATGAGAAATTACGTTTGTTTTACAAGAAAACGTGTTTACGAGCACTCAACAGTGTTAGTTATCAAGTTGTTTAATTCATTGAAAACTCTTTTAGATGGACCAGTAGTCAATTTTAATGTAGACTGTCCTTAAATTAGGAAATCAAAAGTTACAAATTGCACTAAAAAAAAATCTAAATTCTGAAATATTTGAGAAAATGTTAGGAAATATTTTAAACAAGTACTATTTTTATAAAAAAAAAAATGCATATAGTTGTATTTACTCCAAATTACAATTTCACATACAATACACTGTTGAAAAAAGAAAAAAATGTAAATAAGCCTTAACCACCCTTTGAACCCCCTTTGAACCCTCTAACAGATAATAGTTGTATCTGAATTAAGTATTAACCAGTACAACTAGGCGCCTTACAAATAAACTTCACTTATCTGTTACCTTGGTTTCAAAATTTTCTGTCGTACCATAACACTGTTGAGTGCTCGTGAACACGTTTTCTTGTAAAACAAACGTAATCTCTCATATGAACATAAAAGGAATCCTGGAAAATGATATACCGTTTGAAAGCCCATTAAACAAGCAATCTTTTATAAAAAGTGCCAGCACCTAGGTCTGATAATGATCACGTAAGGTCCGAATGAGTTTTCTTGAAAATTTCGATTACTATTATTTTTCCAGCATCCGGAGGAAGATTGAGGCTGTTTGGAGAATAACTTATGCTTCAAAATGGTATCAATTTTTAGAAAATTTATCTGTCTTTCTAACCGTGTCATCAGAATCGAATTCGGACTAAAACATTCTGAGTAATAACATTTTTATTGGAAAAAAGTAATGATTTTAGAAAAAAAACTTTAAAGTGACGTCACTCAAGAACAGAGGAAAATATGAAGTTGGCCAATACGTCATTAAACTCCACTTTAGATGTACTACACACAGTAGGCCTATGGACAATACTTACTGGTTCACCCTGTAAATACTAAGAGAAAAGTCAGTATATTGTGTTCAAATCTGATGTTTGTTTTGTTTCTTGTAATGTGTTTCATTTAATGCTGATTAAAGTTTTTTAATCATTAATACTTTCCCGACCATGTTTTAGAACTATTCCATTATCGTCTATCTAGTCAGCATTGCACCATTATACGGGTACAATGGGGGGAACGGAAGTTCCGTCTCCATTCAAACTGTAGATCCAACCGTATCATTTACCTTTTCATTAAGATAAACACCCTGTTAGCATTCAGTTTTCGTTTAAAAGTTACCTTTTTTAAAAAATGTCTGTCTTTTTAGGCTGCATTACTGTAAAAAATAATGATATTGATAAAATAATAGTAATGCGATCGATATATTACTACTGGGAAGAAGACGACATTTACATTTACAAGTTTTATTTTACTAATTAATAGCAAGCTCACATTTATGTCATTTAAAATAAAATAATAAATGGTAATTTAAAAAGAACCGAGTGTCTGAACAAATTAAACATAAAAGAAGCAACATTTTGTGTCACTGAACACAGCATATAAACTTTTATCTTGATTGTATTATTGTAATGTATGCTAATTAGGTATATTAGTAAGCGTCACTGTACGATTTGGAATTCTAGTATGGTGTTACAACTTGTAGCAAGATTGTTGGTCAACTCTGCAATGTTTTATAATTATTGGCATTAAAAAAGTTTTATGTGTGGGTTTTTTTAAACATTATTATGATCTAATTTTATCAAAATATCTTTGTCTTCTGCTTTGATTTTACTTATTATTTATAACAAATGAAGTATTGCATTGTCAAGCCAGATTATCAGGATGTATGTTTTGTGAACACATAATGTTGTGTGAACAGAATACGTGGTGTGGCTATTAAATAACGAGACTATTGCTGTAAAACATTTTATTTTAGATTTATTAAAACTGTCCGGTAGGACAGTTGTATAAGGGTTGATCTTAAAACTGTCCGGTAGGACAGTTGTATAAGGGTTGATCGTCAAAAACTGCACGAAAAAGCGTAACGTTGAAAAACACCCAACTTTGACAATTTTTTTCTCTTTTTCTACAAAAGATAAAATTCCCAAATTTTCTTTAAAATATAGGGCAAACCCTCCTTTATAGCTGTAATTTTTTTTGCAACAACCCAGATCTAATAGGTATCGAGAAAAAAGTTGCCAAAAATGAGCAAAAACGGCTTTTTCAAAAAATGTTCTTGTTCTTGTTCTTCTTCTTGTTGTTACCTTTTTTGTAAACAACGTAGCGCCTAAACGCTGGAACCGATTTTCATGAATGAGGTGTCATTCGATTGGGAATTTTATGTAGATGTGCCTTTTGGGGGTCTCGACGCTGTACATCGAATGGGGGAGGAGTTAGCCCCCTTAATGTAAGGCCCCCTCCAAAATTATTATTACTAATTACTCTGTAAATCTTGGCCCGATTTTGATAAAATTTGGTAGGATGTTAGGGTTAGGGCTCCCCTACGTAACATTAAAGCGGCGATCAGCTCTTACACTTGTTAAGGGGCAGTGTAGCAATCGTTTCAAATTATCGACACGTGAACCGATTTTCATGAATGAAGTGTCATTCGAATCGAAATTTTGTACAGATTTGCACTTTAAAAGTCTTGACGCCGTGCCTCATGAGGAGGGGAGTTTGCCCCACCCAAATAAGGCCCTTTCTAAAACCATATTATTACCAATATTTCTATAACGCTTAGTCCGATTTTGCTCCGAAAATTCAGCTCGAATAAGTGGTTAAAGCTCCTCTACGTTGCTGATGCTCTTGCACCTACTGAGAGGAAGTACTGCAATCGTTTAAATTATCAATGAGTGAACCGATTGAAATCAATGAATTGTCGTTCGATTAAAAAATCTTTGCCTCTTTGCCTAGAAGTACTGCAATCGCAGTTTATTTTTCTTTCTCCTCTTAAAAGGAAGTACTGAAATCGCAGTTTAATTTTGCTATTTACGTACAAATACCTTCCTATGTTATTCAAAACGCTTTTTCAAAAAAAGTTGTTATTGAGGATGGTTTGGGGGACCGCAACTATAATCATTCTTTAAAAAGATCTCTCCAGAGGTAGTTACGGTTCCGACTTAACACCTTATCAGATTATAATGATAGAATTGTTTATTCCAAATTTTAAAAAAATCTGTAAAGAAGATATGTAACTTTGTAAAATAGACAAAAAGGAAAATCTATCCAAAAGGTACAAAAATCTCTTTAACAAAAACTTACAGTTTAAAATGTTAAGTATAAGGGTTGATTAAACGCCAAAAGGTACACAAATCAGCAAGCACCCAACATTTCATTAATTCTTCATTAATATTTATGTAATTTTACTGTATTAATTTTCATTAATATTTTTTAGAATTTATTAGATGTCACAGACCCTTATGCTGGCCACTTCATTTATAATATTTTTTTGTTATAATTATGATAAATCACACAAACGTACATGCATGTTAAAGTAGAAAAAGACAAAGTTAGAGTAGGCTACTGTCTTGAATTCGTCTTACCGAAATATTCGTGAGCACAAATATCACACAGTTAATAACAAGTAGATTATTCAACAACAATTATTCATTTCTCAATTGTAATTTAAATTAGTCTCCCTAATTTTACTTATTAAAAATGTCCGGTAGGACAGTTGTATAAGGGTTTAGTAAAATACTGGAATAATTAGCTGTCCTAAAAATATGCATATCTTATTTACTTTATATTACATATTAAATTTTTTGATAAAAAAAAGTTTTGAATTTTTTAGCCTCATAATTTTTTTTTATAACGTTTTTCTTTTCAACCAGTAATTAATAGTTTGATTATTATAAATAACTAGATATTACAGTCAATCTACAGTGCTACTTGAACATATATTTTGTAGACGAAAATGGCCAGCATAAGGGTCTGTGACATCTAATAAATTCTAAAAAATATTAATGAAAATTAATACAGTAAAATTACATAAATATTAATGAAGAATTAATGAAATGTTGGGTGCTTGCTGATTTGTGTACCTTTTGGCGTTTAATCAACCCTTATACTTAACATTTTAAACTGTAAGTTTTTGTTAAAGAGTACATATTTAGTTATTATCACCTTCAATATACACCCCTCCCCTATCCCTACAACGCTCCATGCGAATTTACCATTGTTTACCAGTCAGATTTCTCTACAAAACACGTGAGACGCTGCACAGCTGTCCGTCGTTAGGATTTGGCGCATGCATAGTTCTTCTGTAGCAGCATCAGTCTCGTTATTTAATAGCCACACTTCGTATCTTGTATCCTTCAAAGTTGTTACTTTACTTCCTTTATTATTCTTTTTATATGGCCGTACCATCTAAATTTCTTTTTCTCTACCTTCTGCAGCACATTTTTTAAAAAGATAATTTCCTCCAAGTCTTCTTGATATTCGTGCTGCCTTTCTCTAGTAATCCATTTTTAAACTCTTAGAAGAGCCTTATTTAAGGCTTAAGTCTCAGCGGTATGTTGCAGTATATTTTATATAAATAAAATTAAACACAAAAAAAATCATGTCTGAATCGGCCGTAATCTTTCTCCATCTTAGATCAATGATTCAGTCACAAATAAATAGAAAAATATAAAAGAAGTTTCTGTAAAGGTTGAGAGTTAAGTATGAATTGTACGAGCTGCTGGCAACATTCCTGAAAAACTTAAACCATTTCCTGCTAGCTTCAAAATTGGACAATGTGTTCTTACCTCTTCTTTTTTTCAAAGTAAAGTAACTGAAAAATACGTTAAAAGAAATTACATGAAGAACTCTTTAGTTAAAGAAACTTGTCTAGATTCGGTAATGTAGTGAAGGAGAGTGCAGGAATTGTGTATAGAACATTGTAGAACGGCTAGTGGGGATGTCCAGAGTGCTAGGGAAAGAAATAGTAGAAGGAGAAACGGTAAGATGAGGACAATAGATAATGTTGCGTGTGCAAGAGGAGGAGGAGGAAGAGTGGAGGAGAGGTCTGTAAGCAAGTGAACTACACGGTCATGTCCGTATACTGAAGACTCTCCGATATGAAGACAATAGTGTTGTGGTTAAAAAGGGAGAGTTTTAGTGTGTTGTTTTCATTTACTGGTTCTTCTAATTCTGGTCGTGTGTAGAGCGCTGCTCTCAGAGCGGGTGGTATATGGCGGAACTAACAATACCTCGCCACACTCCCCTGCACATACATACTCTGTGTTCTCTCTTCATCATGCACACAAACGGAACCAACCATCTGTTTATTTATTCTAATTACTTGCAGGACGCTCATTTTTCTAACTTTTATAATTAACCACATTTTACAGCCTTTTGGTTACAGTTTTATCACACAGATTTATCTTCATTCAAATACTCTACTTTTTTCTCACTTAATGCCGATTCCAAAACTTGGAAGTCTTAATAAAAACGTTCTTATTTATTACGAATTAGCAAACTCACTTGTCGATTATAATCCAGTGCCGGAAATATAGTCATTGTGAAGGATTTTAGCGGGTAGTTCCTCAGACTTCGCGATTATTTTTGCACGAAATTGGACTGTCCTTCAGAGGTTTTACAATCGGTGCTTTTTTAAAAGTAGGTAATTTATTAATTACAGGAGAAATAGATAAATAGACAAACTTTATTATTCATTAAAATGATGAATTACCAATGAAGTTTACATAATTTAGGGGTCGCTTAAGATGCGAAGAATAATATATGCAAGGAAAAAGGATGGAAAAACCAGCAGCTAGAGGAGAAATTTAAAGAAGGATATATTCAATTCTTTTGTGTCTTTAGGCGTTGAAAGGATTGTAGATGGCTATTTGGCGGCAGAGTGGGTTAGGATGGCAAACTAAAATGAAAAGGAGTTTCACTTTGACGATTTAGGTTAAAAGGGTGTACGGAAATAATGGATGAAGTCACATGAAGAGAGTTAATTTTAGAGAGTCGTATGAAATTTGTTTTGTGTCGTCTGGAAATTCTTGATGTTAAGACTTCAGATGGAGTAGGCGAACGGTAACAATGGCCTGATGACCACTTGGTAGAAGAGGAGTTAGTTTCTGTACAGTCATGTTCTAGTCTCGTTAGAGTAAAAGAAATATAAGTCTTCTAGTTCAGTTTACCAGAATTCACTTTGACCTGAACGTGTGGAGGTCAGTTCATTGTCCAAGGTTAAGCCGAGACACTGGGCGTGGTCAGACCACGAAAAACAGTAAAAAATGTTTTCGAGTTAAGGGAATAGCATACTTCAGCTTGTCTTATATGCTTATGAAGGATGTATCCTTGGAGGATAGGGCTCAATCAAAGAGTGGCCATCCCTTACTGCCAGCTTCTCTTTCTAGGGTTCCCTTATAGAGGCTGTTACTAATAAAACTATTTTTTGCGAGTCTTCATAAAAATATTTTAATGGTCTACGGACGAGAAACATTTTTGGGCGCACCGTGTTGTGACCAGAGCTTGCTTTAATACCTGGGTTATGGTTTCGTCTCCTTGGTTGATATTAGACCAGCGTTTCCCAACCTATGGTACGCGAGTTGCTGGTTGGTGGTACACGAAAAATAATCAATAATTGTGGACATCAAAAATAAAAAAAAATTAAAGCATAAAAATATCATAGAAACGTTTTTTCGTATAATTCATAAAAATTATTTTGATTAATAATATTATACAGTTGTTAATATGCACAGTAATAAGGGTAGTCTGTCTCAAGATATACGAGAAAATATTGTAGCACATTTTACGGGATTAAAATTCCGAAAACACAAATAATTAGATTTCAAACCCCTTCTATAAAGAAAATTTAGGAAAAGCTACATCATTATCAATAAAAGATAAAGAAAATTTTAATAGAATTATCGTGTGACAGAACTTAATTAATAACTATGTAAAAATCTGCTTAAAGAGACTGATTGTAATGAGTAAGCTCTATCTAAATTTAATTGGTACTTACAGGTAGTTGAATGCTTAAAAGAAATTAATTTAGAAGATTTGGGCACAAATATAATAATCCTAAAGAAGAACTTTGTAAATTAATTAATAATTTTGAAGAGAAAAATAAGTGCCCAATTTTTAATTATTTAAAAAAAGTTTTAAAACCTAAGATCTTACTCTTTACAAAATTTATAAAGTGAACATAAAGTAAAGATAATAGTAAAATAGCATACGCCTAATAACAAATTTCACGAAATACAATCATTTTTACGAAGTGGTACAATTTAGCATGATGTTCTATCAAGTGGTAAGCGAACCAAAAAAGGTTGGGAACCGCTGTATTAGACGATGAGTGGACACAAGAGAATAAGGGCTCAATACATCTGTTTTGTCGTTATACTTATAATTGCCATCAGTTCCTGAAGGTACATAACTAATAAAGATGTTCTTTTGTTTTATTTTGCAGCTGCCAAACAAGTTGATCTGACGGTGCATCAAAATCCACTGCGAGAAAGATCCTGCAGTAACGTGATTATGTCGTCACCAAGTCTACAAGCTAGGCATGCCATGCATCATCATGCTCAACATCAGACTAGAGATAGGGATAGAATTACTGGGCCCCAGCCAGTCGATGTATGTATGATTGTTTTACATTTCTGTTAAATTTTATTTAACTTTTTGATCGGATTGGTGTATAAAAGTGACTCCGTATTTTATTATTTACATCTGCCAGTAACAAAACAGAAAGAAACATGGCGGAATTTCTGAAAAATTAATTTAAAAGGAAATCGAACTGAATTTTACGCTTATCTCCTATCTTAGCAAAAACACTAGCATTCCTCGTGTTTTTTTGCAATCCTTATTATACTCCAGGCAATTCCAAAATTACTAATGCAAGTTGGTACTTGGACAACAACAGTCTGTCAAAGATAAGACACGTAAACTACAAGAATAGCTGCTCCAATCAAAGTTCACTGTGCATGTTAAATGTTCCTTAATGATGAAATGGCACAAAATTTTGGATTAAATTCATTTAATGGCTGGACAATCCAAGCACTAGCTGCCACTGATTTTGGGAGAGGTAAATTACAAAAAAAAAAAAATCTTAGCGTGTCCAACTTTGCGTGCTATCTGGTGGGACGTGTGCCAATCTTGTTTAGAGATGTCACTGCCGAGGCCTTCGTTCGTGTACCCACTATTTGTCTGATTTGTAAAATGATGTAATTTACTTTTTGTCTGTTTGTTGGAATAAAATCAGAAATTTTTCATTACTTCACGAAACAGCCATTATATTTCAATAACTGTCATTATTTCTTTTCTTTTTCTTTTTTTAGTTTGAAAAATTACGCCAATTCGAACATCAGCGAGCGAACACGTTGAAATTAATGTTAGAAAAGGAGCAAACCTATGTAGACTCGTTGAGAAGTAAGCTAGCAAAATGTTCAGATACGAGTGTTGAGAGTAAAATCACACAAGATCTGTTAGGTGCAGAAAGAAGAGTTAACCAGTTGCAGATGGAACTTGAACAAGAGGTAAAATCATTTGAAATTTAAATATTCGTATGATAAAGTTGCCAAATTTTTTGTAATAACAAATTTAAAATTTAAAATCACGAGCGCTACTTGCGCCACTCTTTAAAAAAAAATATATATTCACCCTTTTCTTTATAATTTTGATTTTGCTTCTGAATAGAGTTCGGCTCATTAAATTGTTTTTTTAAATAATTGAACGCTTCATTTAATCAGTCGTTTCATTTTAGCTTTTCTTTAAAAATAAAAAATAATCATTACACTTTTTGAAATTTATAAACCAAAACCAGCATGAACTATTTTTTTGAAAGAATTAAAAAAAAAAAAAAAAAATGTATTTGGCGGATTATACGCCTTGGCAGCCAAGCTTATATTTACTTTCCATCCAGAACGAGAAATTGTTGCGTCACAGGCTTTGTAGGTACTTTTCTGTTTTTATATCTATTATTAAATTACTTTTTTACATGCTTCATACGGCAGTAAAACTGTGAGTAAATTTAGTGCTTTTGTGGTTAAATTTTCCAAGTTTACAACCTGGCACCATTATTTTTTTTGTTTAATTTCTGAGTTATCATGCAGCTTTTTGTTGCAAAAATATCCCACCATTTCCTTATTTTTTTTCTTTGAAGGAGCGTTTTTTAAGGATCGTCTTTTGTGGCTTGGCCGAGGCAATATTGCGAGAGTGTTGTATTTTCAAAAATGATATTTTATCGTTGTACATTGCTTAAAAAAAAGTCTCACTATCTCTGCCATCTGAAAGTTGAAGCCAAAAACTTCGGAGCTTCGTTTGAATCCTGAACTGAGCCGTGCTATTCGAGGGTCGTTTGAAAAGTCCGTGCAAAGTCAGAGAGATAGCACCAATGGCGCGTATCGAGGTTATGTTTAGTTAGTGGCATCTCTTGGAAGAACACACACCAAGTTTCAGCCAGATCGGTCTATTTCTTTGTGTTTGGCATTCGTTTGAATCGAGGAAGACGAGTGATTTTCAAAAAATGGACGAAAAAGAATTTCGTGTGTTGATTAAACACTACTTTATGAAAGGCAAAACGCCTCAGGAGACTAAAGAGAAGCTTGATAAACATTATGGTGACTCTGCACCTTCTATTAGAACAGTTTATAAGTGGTTTCAAAATTTTCGGAGTGGCCGTATGGGCACAAGTGACGCTGAACGTTCTGGACGCCCTGTTGAGGTTACTACTCCAGAAATCATTGATAAAATCCATGATATGGTGATGGATGACAGAAGAGTGAAGGTGCGTGAGATTGCTAGTGCTGTGGGCATCTCGAATGAACGGGTACATAATATTTTGCATCAACATTTGTACATGACAAAGCTATCCGCAAGATGGGTGCCGCGATTGCTCACGCTTGACCAAAAACGAAATCGTGTGAAGTGTTGCAAGGACGGTTTGCAGCCTGTTCCAGAAGAATCCGCAGGACTTTAATTAAGCGTCGTTTCGTCACTGTGGATGAAACATGGATACATCACTACACTCCTGAGACCAAAGAACAATCTAAACAATGGGTTACCAAGGGGGAATCTGCGCCAAAAAAGGCGAAGACCGTTCCTTCGGCCGGAAAGATTATGGCGACTGTCTTTTGGGATTCGCAAGGAATAATCCTCACCGACTATCTGGAAAAGGGTAAAACTATTACAGGTGCATATTATTCATCGTTATTGGACCGTTTGAAAACCGAGCTGCAAGAAAAACGCCCACGATTGGCCCACAAAAAAGTCCTTTTCCATCACGACAACGCACCAGCTCACACCTCAGCAGTTGTGGTCGCAAAATTAATGGAAATAGGGTTCCAACTCGTTTCACATCCCCCCTATTCTCCAGACTTGGCTCCCTCGGACTACTATTTGTTGCCCAATATGAAGAAATGGCTGGCGGGAAAAAGATTATATTCAAACGAGGAGGTGATTGCAGAAACGAATGGCTATCTTTCAGACTTGGACAAATCCTATTATTCGGAAGGGATCAACAAACTAGAGCAGCGTTGGACGAAGTGTATAAGCCTAAAAGGAGACTATGTTGAAAAATAAAAAAGGTTTACCCCAAAAAATTAAGTAGTTTTTATTTTTGCACGGACTTTTTAAACGACCCTCGTAGATGTGCTTCTACACTGCTAACAGATATTCTGACTTAATAATCTCAAATCGAGCACAGCGTAAGTTTATGAAAGTCAATTTTATTTAAATGAAGAACCCTTTTAAAAAATTTATACTTATTGGTTAAAATTATTTGGAATGAATTGCCATTTTTCAAAATTAATTTAAGCCTGCTTTTTTTTCATTTCTTAGAAAACGCTTCACTATTTCTTTTCCCTTGAAATAGATGTAAGAATATAAAGAAGAATAAATAAAACGCCAGTAACAATTACAAACAAATGTTCTGAAGAAACAGTAATAAATAGAAGAAATAACTTGTATGATTTGTTATGATGTCATTTGTGAACGTAAACCTATAAACGAGCTGAAAAATATTTTATGTAATTTTATGAATAGCCTAAAGGCGCGTAATTAGTAATAGTTTGTAATTATTATTTTCATTCATCAAATTTTTAATAATAATAACAATGAATTCTTTGAATAAAATTCACGTAGCAATTTTTTTTACTTCGTTGATTAATGTGACAGCAATTCTATTTATTATTATTAGATAAGTGTGATTTCATAGAAGAATGCGTTTTTTATCGATTTCTTAGAAAGGTTCCGTTTAAATATTAAATAAACTAACGTAAGATAAGATAAATTATTGGATACGATGTATAAGTGGGACTATTTTTTTTAGGAATTAAAACGTCATTAGTAGAGCGAAACTTTGGCTATGCAAAATCTTTATGTTGAAAGAATAAAATAAAATAAAGGAACAAACATTCTGTAAAATTATTTATTTTTAATTGTCTACGACTAATCTCTCACCAAAGAGTTATTATTAGGGTATTTGCTTATTTCATATTAAGATTTAACTTTTGCCCTATTAATTACACTTCATTATTATGATCTTAAGTGCCTGCGCTTCCTTTTCCGAACGGTCCCTGGTTCTAGTGATGCTCAATATTCATTGGAGAGTTTCGGAGAGGGCGAAAAAATTACTCTCGTATTCAAAACCTGCATAGAAAAACGATCGACTTACATAAATCACGATTTAATGGAGAGACTGAGGAAATTATTCTTTCCAACAATTAACTAGGGAGGAGATTAGCTATGCGGTTAACGAATTGGATTCTCACGCGGAGGTCCCTGGTTCGAATCTACCTGCTGGCCCTTAGATTTTTTCTTGAAGTTTCTAACAGCTCACTGTCCGATGTTGTCTGTAACAAGAGAACATTGCCAGGAGGCCGGCGTTGTACTGTAAAAAAAGCTTCGGGCGCTAATAACCTCAGATGTTGACGCGCCTTAAATCATTTTAAAAAAAATACTGCAGTCCACTAAATGTTCAGGCAAAGGCCTAATTTACCAAAAGTCAACTTTCTTGAAAAATTTAAGATCAACAATGTTTCAAGATATCATTTAATCTATCCTGTTTAATTAAAGTTTATAAAGTAGAACAAATTTGGCATTAATTTCGATTACCTCATAAGGCAGCCAGATCTTTTTTATCTAAACCTCAATTATCGTAAATTCGACCAAAGAAAACTTAAAAAGTTTTTCCTTAAAAATAATTAATGAAATAATATTGGCAAAATCTATACAATTCAAAATATAGATATATCTACTATTGTGTTAATAATTAAAGAAATAATATTGGCCAAAATCTATACAATTCAAAATATAGATATATCTACTATTGTGTTAATAATTAAAGAAATAATATTGGCAAAATCTATACAATTTAAAATATAGATATATCTACTATTGTGTTAAGTATTTATCGTGAAACCTATTCCATATTTCAGCTAAATTTGTTTGTTTGTTTCATGTATTATTTACAATATTTTTAGCTGAATGTTGCATCGTTTCAGTCTTTTAGAATATATTTTTGTGTTAATCAATTAATTTCAGATACATTTTAGTTATTAATTCTGTTATGTAAATATTATTTTTAATTAGCTTTTTTGGCTGTGGCTTTCTTTCTTTTGTTTTATTTATTTAAGTTGCATTTAGACATTTTTTTTTTCTTTTTTTTTTGTAAATATTTTGAGTGTTTTTATTTTCTATAATTTTGTTTGCGTTTTATACAATCTGCTTTTGTTTATTGCTGTTGTGAAAATTTATTGAAAAACTTTTAGTAATTCCTCTTTTATTACTTCTTTGTTTTAGTTTTCATCTTTTATTTGTTTTTCTTTTTCTTTTTTCTTAGTTATGTTTGTGCCAGGTTTTTCTTTTTTATTGTTCTGCTGTTGATAACTTTTTATTTCTCTCTTTCTTGTCATGAGATAACATGTATTGTTGGAAATTGTTGAACATTTAAGAATTTATGAACTACTCGTGCTTTTAATATTTGTAGCATTAAGTCTTTGAAAAATATGCTCATTGTTATTGCTGAAAGTGAAAGGTAAGGGGAATGTCTATTCATAATTTTATTTTATTATTGCTGTTTGGTGCCATGTATTGAGAGGTAGGTACGTTGGATGCTATTGAAAAATAGATGGTAACCAAACTATCAATAGCGATTGGTGTTTTTGGTGTGGTAATATCGAGAGTAATGCGGTAATATCTTGATTCTTTTAGCAATTTAAATCTAGTAATTCCAAAATTTGAGAATCCAGAGAGCAAACGCTAATTGGTTGCATAAAAATGCTGTTTTTGAATATAAGGAAGTTAATCTTATTTATCCTCTTTTACCATCATGCTGTCGAGGTGCATTCATTTGCGTTTTCCTGCCTTCCTTGGTATAATCACTTGTTTCAGTATGAACTTCCTTTGCGGAAATACTATTTTTATTGTACATACCTTTTCAGGGTAGTTCTTGGCTTTCTACCGCCTCTTTGGTTCTTCATTTTCGCTTCATTGCAAAGAGTTTCTGTATGGCCGGCCAACTTCATTCTCATATAAAGTGCCCAAACCAGTCCAGTTCAGCCTTTTCTTTCTGTAAATCTTTTCATAGGTTTGACTTCGACGGAATTTTTTTTGAATTTTACTCAATTTTCTTCATGCCTAATTGAAGTGTCATCAAGGTTTTTCCGTTTTATTTTTTTGTTATGGTTCCTACATATGTCTGTTATTTCACTCCTTTGTTTAGCCTACATAATTAGTCTTCTTAATAATTTGAACTAAAGGATATTTTGGATTTGTTCCCTGTTTAAGATTTAATTAAAATTTTACAAGTAAATAATAAAAAAACAAATGAAAATTGAACCAGTTACAAGAGAAAGAAAGTTATTTGCCGGCAAAAAAAAAGATACGCCCCCATAACCTCTCACATGTTGGTGATGGTAGAAACTAGCGCGCTCTAACCATTCATTTGATGCTTGATGGTTACTACTATCATTCTTAACATGATGACGCTTTAAAAAAAAAAAAAAAAAAAAATCACCCAAGATAACTATTGAAGTATGCTGAAGAAGATGAGAACTATTTGTTGATGGTATGTCCGTGTGTGTGGATAAAATTGGTGCAGGGTATGGTGGACGCTCCTCCATTGCCATGCAGGACATCCCGTCGTCCTCTGCTCCCATCGTCCCCACCTCCACTTCCGCCAAGACATTATCTATTGCATTCACAGTCCACATCAAGTGATAGTGAACAGCTTAAGCAACACCATCAGCAACAGTTTTCATCAACATCACATCAACAATCATCGGGTATAATACATCATCATGTTCATCAACACAACAATCATACATCCCCGGTGAGTTTCTTTGTTGTTTTTTTTTTTGAAATTTCTAGTTCATCACATTATTCTGAATGAAATTATTTTTTAGAACGCACTGCTTCATTTAGGGGGACTTGAATTAAAATGATAAGTTCAATGGGGGGTCCTTAGTAAGGTAATGAGTAAATGCGCTTTTTAAAACGTAAGAAATAATGTCTTTGCTCTTCTAATGTTGGTGACAAATGTACTATTCCGAAGCAGAAAAGATGCTCAGAAAAATAAGTATTGGATCCGAAAAGTGTAATTTTTCTGAGAACATTTAATGCAAAAAGCATTAGTCCTTGTTGCAAAGAAAATAAATATTTAAAATACTAGTTAGTTTAACGAGCGAAATATAGAAAACATACTGGAACTGGTCACTTCTCCTTTCCATTTAATTTGCGAACTAAACAAGTCACGATGTCTATTTCCATCAAATTTTTGATAAGAAAAAGGGGTTATTAATCCTTTTCAACATTTCATTGAAATGTTTGGGAGGTAACTGGCCAGTTCAAGGTAAACACTAGAAATATTTAGAAAAGCTGGCTTTACTTATGGGAATTTCCAAAATATTTTTATGATAAGTAAAAGTTATTTTTACCATAGGTAATTGTTAGAAGATATAAGAAGTTGTTACTGATACTAGTATGCGTGACTTAGTTTCGATTTCCAGTCTTGGTTTTGTATTTTACTTGATGAAATAAATTTTGGGGGAAAAAATAGGATTGTCTGTTGATTGAAGTGGCGTCTTCAGTAATGATTTTCACGTTTTGGTTATAAACCACAAAAAAAGTCGTTCCAGCCATTCGCTTTCGAGTCCTGTTCTAGCCGTTCTCAAGTTCTAACCTCCAGAGATAGAACAGAACATCATATTTCCCAGGTGTAACCCGTTCTTTAGATGTTAAGTCGTGAAGTAGTTAGAATCAAATTGTACTAATGAGGAACGAATCGTCTTGAGTAGCTGGGCTCATGAACGACCTCACGCTGGGAAAACATTGAAAGAGATCCAAAATGATTTTAACGTTAGATTTAATAGGGGAGCACCACCGAAACCAACAATTTTACGTTGGGAGAAGAAGCTATTTGAAACTGGGTTCCTTTAAGGATAGACCGCGTTCTGGAAGACCATCTACCAATCCGAAGACCTCGAGACACATGTGACCATGTCAGTGAATTAGCGCAACTTATCTCGCCGTTACTTCGCGAAACTGGTTTTTACCGCAATTGGAACGTTGGGGGCTTCGTAATCGAATCTGGTTTCCAACAAGATGGTTGCGCTAGCTCATTTTTCTCAATCCGTGTGAGGGAATACCTAAACGAAGTGTTCAGAGACAGATAGATCCGGCCAGCGTTACCGGCACCTCTGAAATGGCCTCCACGAAGTCCTGATCTGACATCCTGTGATAACGCATTATGGAGATACATCAAACAAAAAGTCGCCCAGAATCGTTATCAGACAACTAAAGACCTCAAAGAAGCTGTTCGGAATGCATTTGCTTCCATCACTCCAGCAATGCTGCGGTGCATTTTACATCGCTCCTGGAGGAGAATAATATTGTGCGATGAAAATGACGGTGTACACACCCAACGCCTGGAGTAAATAATGGTTACTTGTAATTTGTGACAATGAGCTTCTCTCAACATATATGAGGTCTGTAAATTAAGTAATGAGACTGATTTTTTTAAATTTTTTTATTCAAAAAGAATTACAATTCTATATTGTCACCTTCAAAATAACTTCCTTCTGAAGCCACACCGCGCTGGAGACGTTTCTTCCACTCCTCATAGCACTCCGATACTGGAATAGCCTTCAGCTGGTCGGTTACAGCCGTTTGAATGTTTTCTACTGCCCCAAAATGAGTTCCCTTGAGATGATTTTTCAACTTCGGGAAGAGAAAAAAGTCACAAGGACTCAAGTCAGGCGAATAAGGAGGCTGAGGAGCCACAGGAATGTTTTTACTGGCCAAGAACTCGTTTATTGAAATTGCTGTGTGACAAGGAGCATTATCGTGATGCAACACCCACTTGTTCTTGATGTTTGGTCTCACACGAATGACTCTTTTTCGAAGTTTCTCAAGAACCTCTCGGTAAAAGTGTTGATTGACCGTTTGACCTTGAGGTAGAAACTCTTTGTGGACGATTCGTGGATATCGAAAAAAAAAATTCAGCTTGCATTTGATGGAGTTTTTGGCCAGTAAAAACATTCCTGTGGCTCCTCAGCCTCCTTATTCGCCTGACTTGAGTAATTGAGACTTTTTTTCTTCCCGAAGTACAAAAATCACCTCAAGGGAACTCATTTTGGGACAGTCGAAAACATTCAAACGGCTGTAACCGACCAGCTGAAGGCTATTCCAGTATCGGAGTGCTATGAGGAGTGGAAGAAACGTCTCCAGCGCTGTGTGGCTTCAGAAGGAAGTTATTTTGAAGGTGACAATATAGAATTGTAATTCTTTTTGAATAAAAAAAAATTTAAAAAATCAGTCTCATTACTTAATTTACAGACCTCGTATACATGCTGTTAAAAGAACACTGCACGGATGTTTGCAGGGGGTAATGGGACTTTTGGAACATACTGTATACGGCTGGAAAGCGAAATTCTCTATACATTGGCCAGTTTTTAATTTGATTATTATTTGTTTATTTATTTTTTAAAATAATTGGTTTGATCTATAAGAGAAATTAAAAAAATTAAATAAACCCCTGTCTCATCTACTAAGATCCATTTTACCGTACAAAGATTAACAATGCAGTGCAATCTAGAAAATAAATAATAACAAAAATAACTTTTTTTGCACTTAACAAGTTTTTATCATTAAATAAAACCATCTCCATCGCTGCTTGTGACATAAATTTATGTTATTATTAACATTCTAAACAAAATTTTGATTATTAACAAACTAAAAATAAAAGCGGAGAAAATAACAAATTTTTAACCCCTTTCAGAATTTTTTTTTGAAGGTACAACTTTTTGTTTTCGAATTGATAGTGTAACTGACGTTTTAGAAAGTAAAACACTTCTGTTTCTCCTGAGATATATTAACTTTTTATCTTCTAATAATGTTTTATGATTGATTGTAATTATTATTTTTAGCTTTCAGTGTTTTAGTCAAACATCTACTGCATGCTGAATTTCAGTTTGGGCAGCACTTGCCTGTTAAAAAAAGATTTATAATTTGATCCTCATTGTAAAAAAGAATAAAACCTTATTTTGTATCGACAATTACAATCCTAATTGGGATTAAATGTATATAAGGATTGCGATTGTTTGTATATAATGTAGAGAAATTTGTTTATGTCAAAAGATTTTCTTGGATCAGATTTTTAAGTTAAAATGTCTGATTTTTTTTTTGGATGTATTTTACAAGCATGATGAATCTTTTATAGCTATACAATAAATATTTGTTTAATTTTATTGTAATCGATTGTAATTTTTTTTTTTGTATAAAATTACATATTTTTTATCAAATCATGAATATAAATTGAACATTTTTTATAGGGAGCAAGCCCGCAAATTCATCATACTCATCATAGAACAAAATCAAGCCCAGATACACTGAATACCAATTTATCTTTAGCAGAAGGTGAGTATATTTTGTTTTATTTATTTGCTTATACAGTGCTAGTAATAGAAAAGTTGTAAAATTAACAGCATAACTTATTGTATAAAACATAAAAGGAAATGGGAAGTAATTAAAAAAAAAGAAAGAAATATAAGAAAAATTTAAAAAAAACATTTTACATGTACCTTTATAAGGGAGATATAAAGCTGAATATGCCGTTATAACAAACTGTAATCTACAAGTGTATTTTATTCATTTATTTTCAGAAGATTAATTTTTAATTTAGTATTTAATTTAAAATATTACAATTAATAATTAATAAATCAAATTGATAAAGCCTCATTGAATGTTATAATAAGATGATATGAATGGGTACGATAAATGATAAATTGTTAATATTGGATGTTAGCAAGTAATTGTGGTCGACTTTCATGTCACATGATTTACGCGATGTTATGTATCCAAAACTGAACGCTGATGCTATCTAGTGGCGTATCACCTGTACTAACGAAAGTACTCTGCATAGTCGCCATTTTAGATAGTATAACCTCCCATCTTTGATAACACTTTTTTATCTTTGAACAGCCAGATGGGGACAAGTAATTTTGATTGTTCAAATTTAGAAATATCAAGAGATCTGGATTGTTTGTAAACTAATTTCATCTGATATGATATTTTTTTCGTAATTACCAATAATGGCTTTGGAATAAGAATTGATAAATTGAAATTAACACTCTACAGGAGGAAAGTGTAGGTAACGTGAAAGGTGTTTTTTGAGTTCAATACTTTTCTTAGATTAACTCGTAAGATACTAAAACTTTTCTTTATACAAATTTCGAAGATATTTTTATTTTTAATTATTAAATTATAGTAACATTATGTTTCTCATCAACACAGAATTTTCAAAGTATTCTAGAACTTCAATCAAAACATGAGAATGTCAGAATATTTTAAATAACTATTTTGTTTCAAATTATTTTTATTGATTCCTTCATTTAATTAATCCGTAGTTGAAATATTTGAAATTTGATTACCAATATGTATTTTTACAAAAAAAATTGCAGTTTCAAAGAAAATATAATCGCAATAGCTTAGAGTCTGTAGGTAGGTATCTGTTGCATCGCATTTAACTACAACACAGGGATGAATTTGAATGATGCTGCGCTCCTCCTACGCTAAAAAAAGTGCAAGTCATTGTGCGTAAGGATTTCATCTATTTTGTTAACAGTTTTGTTGGGGGTAGCACATCGAATTGTTACGGACAGTGTAATTGAGTAAGTTCCAAAAGTCGTGCGGTTAAAAAACATAAGTAATCTATCACATTCTATTAGCTTTCTTGTTTATTGGCCCTTTGTTTAGCAGTTGAGAATGCAAGCTTACTTTTTTGCTTAAAAATTGCTGCTATCTCGTGGTTTATTATTTTTTTTAACTCTGTTAACTTTACATTTTCCTAATTAAAATGCACACTTCGATGTGTTGTTTGTTGCAGCATCAAAACGACTTATAGCTTCAGAGTCAATGTCTGAATTATCATTCGCTAAACGGTGCAGAGGGGGAGAGTCTTGGGAGGTGGACTCTCCTCGGATGATGACTCCTCCAGGAACACCGCCTCCCCCGTACGTGAGTTCTGCGTCGTTAGATGACACTTACTCGCATATACCTGATGAAGATGCGCCTCCTCCGCCGCCTTTACCACCTCCTTCTAGAGTAGTCGATGTAAGTCACTTTGAGGTGTTGATAATATTTCATTTGTAGTGATTATTCTATCATTTATTTATCTCTTTACTTTATTTATCTTTCATACAGTTGAATGATTCATCCGATCACTCACCTTCTAAAGTTAAAAGTAATTTCCACGTGCACACCGCAGGCCAAGTACAACAGCCTATTATTTCAATGGAGGATGAAGATATGTCTGATCAAGAAATGGTAAACTTTTGAATGCTATTTAAATAATTTGAAATTGCTTGTAAATCAAATTAGGAAATATGAAATCCTTTACTCAACTTACAAGTTTATGACATTTGCTTATATTTTGTTTAATACCATTTTTTTATATTATCAGAGTCAGATTGAAGATCATGGCCCTTTTAAAAGTCTTTCAAAATTATGGAATCATCAAGCTCATCTAGCAGTCTTTCTAAATTACGTTATCTCTAACAGTGATCCTTCCAGTTTGGTAAGCAATTCGTTCTTATATTAAAAAAAGAAAAGCCACTGATATTCTATTAATTAATTGTTGATTATTATTATTTACAGTTATTTTATCTTGTAACCGACTTATATAAGGAAGGAAGTGCCAAAGAAATGAAAAAGTGGGCGTACGAAATACATTCCAGCTTCCTTGTTCCTGGAGCGGTAAATAATTTACATTTTATCATTTTTATTCATTCATAAAATTACATTTTAAGATTTGTATATAATTTGTATGATTATTTTGCAGCCATTGAGGCTAAACAACGTCGATGAGAATATGGCGCGGGAAATTGATAATGTTTTATTGAAAGAATCCCATAAGGAGGAAATTCTTCGAAAGGTAATTTTTATTAACTTCTTCCCTACATAATTTTATGATCATCTATCTCGAAATCCTGAGCTGCAAGTTAGTTTTCTTTTGCTTTACCACTCAAACTTGCAAAGTGAAATTCCATGACTACCTTTACTTCCTTTTTTTTAAAGACTATTACTTTAATTCAGATAAAAATAAAATAATCTTCTTCAAATCTCTTGGCATTACATTAATACAAATTTTTGTTTAAATTTCTTGAGACAATGTTAGTGGTTGCATTTGTGAATGGTAGATTCCCCGTTCGGATCCTGCTCGTAGCAATGATTTATTTGTTAGAAAAAATGTTGATAGTAAAGTATGTGCTTTCTCGACACCACGACACCTAATTCGTAGTTGGATGTTAACCCCGCCTTAAAAAAAAAAAGAAAAAAAAAAAGGGATTACTTTACATAGCTCTTACTAAAAATTCTTAAATTGTTTCTAAAAAAACATTGCAGATTTTCTGGAAAGCGCGACTGAAAGCTAAAGAAGAATTGAATGAACAGCTAGCTGACTTTCAGGCAAAAAGAACAGCTGGTCTAGGCACTTTATTTGGGCCAAAAGATGTTGAATTGGATGAAAGTATTCATGACAAAAGCAAGGAAATGAAGATTATTGAAACTATACTCGTGCCTAAGATGGAACCATATTTGTGAGTCATCTTTATGAATTTTATGTTTTATTTATATTTGAATAATTTCAAATTCATTCAATTGATCTGAGTAGATTCTAAATTGTGATTTTTTGTTGAATTCGTTATTATTTTTAGTATTTATTTAGTATACTCTACTGGTAAACGAAAGTGAATGGAAAAAACTTATTTTGACGAAAGATGTCTTTAGAGAAAACTGTCTTGCTTAAGGCTATCTAATTGATTGTTCAATGCATGTAAGAACCTGATTAACCAATTCGACTTTGGGAAGGAACCAGTATGGTAGTAGTTACAGTGTTTGTAGTTCCATTGTTAAAAAAAACCATACCCATTACTGCCTAAAAGGTGTACTCTTCTACTTCAATAAGTTTAGAAAAAAATCAGATGGGTTTAGAGTTAATTTGGCATAGTTAAAACACCAAACGATAGCATTGTTCATTTTTAGAATCCTGTCTACACTGCATAGTTCATACTTATTAGACAGAAGATTTGACAGTTTCCAAAGATTTTGAGAGAAAAAATGTAATTGTTGAATTAATGTTAATTTTAGTTTCATTAATAAAAATTAATTTCAATGTATCTCATTCAGGGAAGACATAGAAAAAGGAGTGGTGGATGATAGAAGATTTACTACTGGTGCTGCTCTCGGGACTGTTTTAGGAAAAGTGTTCGGTTTAAGAGGCGCACATTTCAATGCACTTCTGGAAAGATGTCCAACTTATGTGTCCAAAGATAAATCTCTAAAGGCAAGGTTAATTGGAAAAACTAGAAAGGTTAGTGCATTTTTAAAACAAAATTAAGGTTATTATTATTATTAAATAAATTCGGCTGTGCCGAATGCTTGAAACCTTCTTGTCAATGGTATT
This sequence comes from Rhodnius prolixus, assembly GCF_049639745.1. NCBI lineage: Eukaryota > Metazoa > Arthropoda > Insecta > Hemiptera > Reduviidae > Rhodnius > Rhodnius prolixus. Next base: position 37,575,666 of record NW_027411614.1, on the reverse strand, counting down.
AACTTACCTGTTTAAGTGATATCAAAAAATGTTTGGTCTTGCTTGGGCAAAATAATTAATTATTCCATTTGAACTTTTTGTAGGAGTAATATCAATAATTATTAATACAATTTTTTGAAAAAGTAGCCTTTAGGTTCTTGAAAATCATCCTACATTATTTGAAGTAACAATATGTTTTTTCACCAGGTGTCTACAAGAGGACATCATTGCGTTGCACATCAATACTACACTGTAACTTATTGTAATCATTGCCAGCTAATTATATGGGGAATTGGTCCGCAAGGATATCAGTGTTCAAGTAAGTAATTGGAATTTACAATTGAAAAATGAATTGGACATGTTGAATATGCCAATTTTTCTGGTAATATTACAAATTTTATTCTTTATAGATTGTGGTTTAAATATACATAGAAGTTGTGTAAATGTTTTGGAAGAATATTGCCCGGGTCCAATGGTTAAGAAAGACAGAGGAAATGATAGGATCAGTAAATTAATGGAAAGAATTCGGCCGGAAAATCCAAAAAGGAAACCTAGTCCTCTCAACGTCGCGCAAGGTTAGTTTATCTTATTTGAATTTATTAAAAATTTAAATATGTTATGAAGTGTTATCCTGATTAGATTACAAAGGATAAATTATACAATTTCGAGAAATGGATTTTTTGAAATATTCGATGAGTTTCAATTTTCATTTCTTAAAAATTCCTTTGCGTTTTGAACATTTCTTAAAACATTTCCGATAACCAATGTACTGTAGGTAGGCACGTAAATAATATAGACTTTGACAAATAAAGATTCATTTCTCATGTAAGAAATAGAATAAAAATAGATAAGGCAGATCGTCTTATTAGATTTTTATATTCAGTATTCATATACAATTTAAAATTATCAGCAATATTTGAAAATTTGGTGACCTCTGTTCTGAAACCTAAGAGGAAACCTTCTAAGTTAGTAATAGCTAATAACCTTCAAGTGACTTTGGCGGGAATAACCTCAGTTGGAAAGAAAAAAGTAGTAGCATTTTCTCAATAGCAAGAATATTCATCAGTGCAAGTTATGGAGATAATAGGTAGTGTAATAAGCATCAGTATAAACAAAATAATTAATTTGTCAGTTGGAATATCACTAAAGAGTCTAATTATGCCATAACAAATCTTAGTCAATGCTTACTTTTTAAAAGTATGTATTCTTGTCTCTGCTCTTTGCAGTTTTTGAGCCTTACAACTACTAAGTATAATTTCTTTTAAAGGAACCACTGGTTCTCTTCTCATAAATTTTCGTATTTAAAGTTTCATATTGGATATTAAAAGCTGTTCTCAACTTGCGGACACGGATATTGACATTTCCAACAATGTTTTACTATAAATAAATCTAAACGAGTATTTTCTTTAATATCCCACAATTATTATCATGCTAATTTTACTTTAAATTGTATTTTTTTATATTTCTTGTTTTACATGCTGCAATTTCGTATTAGATGGAAATTTTCTAATACTTCCTTCATGACCGAATGTGAATATGTATACTGGTATAATTAAAAAACATTTAAGCACTTTTATTGAACACCTTAGAATGCAAAATTTCACTGAGCACCAACAAAGTATATTATTCAATAATTACAATTTGTGAAAAAAAAAAATTCTGTAAAAATTAGCATTATTTATTATATTTCTAAAAAGTAAGATTTATTAAAAATGAACATCCATATGCGACAGTTATCGAATTTTAGTACATTTTAAAAAGCAGCAACTTTTTGGTAAACACATATTAGGGAGCCTAACCCCTACTTTTCTCAGACTAGCACTGTAGTCTGTGCTATTCTAAAATTATAATTGTTTTTCAGAATAATTCAACACTAAATAAGATAAGCAAAATGTATTTATTTGTCAGTGATAATGATAGTGCGAATTTAATTATTCATCTAGACCTATTTAAAATTTAGGTGTAACAAAACAAAATATACTGTTATGTTCGGCTAGATTGGTGTTAGAAAAACATTTTTGTAGAAATTCAATCGTTTATATTTGAAATTTTCCCTTGCTATGAATTATTGGGTATTTTTAGATTCCGTTTTGATTTTGATTTAATTGTGACTGATTTATTTTATTAAAGCCTCCTTTAGCATTTCTAATGAAATACTTTTATCTTGTGACAGTTGATCGAACAAAGAGGACACAAGAAGAGGATTTTTCAGCAGTACATGAATCAGGTTAGTTTTTATGGTTTATTCACATTTATTTTTGTTTGCCTGATATTATTTAATCATTTTCCGTTTATAGTTTATTAATGAGTGTAATATGGTATAAGGATGATTTAGAACAAGCGTTTATTGTTTATTTTAATTTCTGGGCTCTAAAAATTCAATTCTCTTGCGGATATTATTAATTTCTCTGTTTTTATTTTTATTACTTATTTTTATTTTCGCATAGCAATAGGTTTATTTTACAGTATTTTTTTCAACAAAGTAATGAAATGTCATGCAGTCAGCAGTTAAATTTGTGATTGAACAGAGAAATGTCAAGCCAAAACTTAAGAAAATTAAAAAATAAGTACTTTAATTAAGCCTTTTGTCCTTTTCGTTATTTAGCTGTTTTTTTCCGAACTTCTTCTAAAGAAAGTGGGACAATGTATTTTATTAGTTTTTCATACTTTCCTTGAAAATAGCTCGCAAAAATTTTGTTTAACTTTCATTTACTACTTATCCACCTAATGCCTATCACTTATATTTGAATAATTGATTTTGAAGTATAATTGATTGAAAAAAGCAGGGTTTAGGCTTTTCTGGAAGCGATTTCCTTTAATTATTAACAAAATATAAATAAAAGAAAGCTTAGATTCATCTTTGAACATTTAGTCAAGGTTCATTGCTCTATTTTTTAATTTTTTATAATTCTACTCTTTTATGAAATAATTTTGTACATATTTTAAGAAAAAGAAGGTAGAATTTTTTTTAAATAAGTTGGGTTGGCTAGCTTTTTTCTAATGTATCATTCAGCTGTACTTGACGTCATTACACCAGTCTACTACCATCTCCTCCTTAATAATGGGAATTAAATTCATTGGTAACTTTCTGAAATTAAAGAAAAGTAACTTTTCTGAAAATATAAACCTCGATTTTCTCTCTCTCTCTCTCTGTCTCATTTTTAAGTTACGGTTACGGTAATTTGCAAAAAAAGGTTTTAAGAAGAGGCGATAAAACTTATTTATTTCCCTGTTTATTTATATTTGCTATAGTGCCAAATATTTGGTTGAACTCACATCTAGGGAATGTATATATATAATCTTGGATTTGTAAATAATACTGCAACATTCCAGGTTTCGTTTCATTAGTTTTTAACTTCTCCCAAGGCATTTACAAATTTAGTTCAGATTGTAAAAGTAGGATTTTTTTTTTTTTTTTACTCTTCACTTTAGTTTCAACTGTTTTTTTTCGCCTTAACCTGCAGATGAAGGCTTAGTTAAATAATTTCTTTTTTTTCTAGTAGGAAGATAAATATATATTTCCATTTAGTAGCTTCCGGGGACGCGACTTAGCGTAGCGTACAGTATCTTTCAATCGAAAGCACTACTTTCCTTAGTGCAGTTGTTTCTTTTTTAGATTTTATCTGAACTTTGTGGTCTACTACAATTATTTGAATCTTTTTTTTCTTTTTTTTAAGTAATTTTAACTAAGGGAACTTATGGGATAAGGGGTAGTTTGGCTATTCTCTTAAGACTCCCTCGCGGCCTACCGGCTAAAATAGCCCCCTACTGTCAGGCCTAGCCTGAATTCGCTTATGCAGCACTACTACTGCTGCCCTATCGAAGAGCCGCTTCCTTTCACTAGCCAGCAGCGCAACGGGGATGACTCCCGCGATGACCAAAATGGCTGGTTCAGAGACTGTTTGGTAGGCAGAAGCTATCCGAAACGCGCCAACTCTCGGTACTCGCGCCAATCTCTTTCTATTTACTTATTTTTGGAGCGCGTCTGCCAAGATCTCTCAGCCCCGTATAACAGTATGGAGTTTTGTATATTGTAAGGGGAAGGTTAATTGAATTATTTTAAATTCATAGTTTGAAGTATATTTTACAACCTAATGTACCACTTTACTGGAATGGTACAGCAAAATGGTTAAAGAAATGAAAATACCAAGCCATTTAACAGCTATATAGTTTTATCCAATTTGATTTACCTTAGTCAGCATAAGCCGTCTCTAGTGTGGCAGTAGTGACGTTCCTAGGTGAAGGTAACGTTTTAAATCCTACTTGCAAATCACCAATTCTTTGAATCTCTAATAATGCAAGTTATCCTCGAATCACTCGCTGCCTACTGCTGCAGCAATGGCGTTTCTGTTGTGCCCGTTTACTCAATACTTCGAGCCCAACTTAGTGGTTGTAATTCGAAAAATAATAGGTATTCTTAATCGAACTTTTTGTAAAACAGTGCTAATTAATTAAATATTAAAGTGAACTTCAGTGATTGAACTCAATAAATATACAAACAATTACTGAGTATTTCAGAGCTCTTATTTTCAAATGATACCAATTAATTCACTCAAATAGTAAATTATTGAATATTTTGTGACAAATTAAGAAAAATATTTTCAGAAATAATGTTATAACTAAGTTAGAGGGGATCAAATAGAGATATGCGTTTGATTTCCATTAGATCTCTCTTTCAAGTCTTATTCCTTCTTATTAGGTGGTTAATGTGGCATTTATTGTACTGAGGTTCAATCTTCAGATGATTTACTACAGAGTTTAGTATTGCTTGAACTTTCTCTTCTCTATTGAGCCTCTTAAAGTCAATTGTTTTAATTGTCTTGTGAAAGCGTAAATAATGGTAAACATTTTGACCAGTTATTCTTTGATTAGTTTAAAATGAATTATCCATTATTTACTGCACCCCCCCTCTCTTTATCGTAACTCTCCACAAAATACTCACACACACACATGCACGCAATATAACCCAGCTTCTATAAATAATATTAAGTTAGCAGCGTGTGGATTATTAGCAAATGTGTACTAGATCGCCGGCCGGGACTGCAGCTCACATTTTTTGACCTGAAGTAGGTCACCATATTTCAAATCTCTGACCCGATCTAATTCTGCATACAGTGCTCGCCCGATTTACTCTTGCTGTAGGTCATTTCTTACGGTCGCTTTTCTCATTATAGTTCATCTTAAATGCAATGGTGTTGCTTCCCTTTAGAGACCACCAGAGTTGAGTCTATCCAAAATATTTTTAGAAAAAAAGAAAACATTGTTTCTTTTTGTTTTTTTTAAACTTCCTTTTATTTATTACTATGTGTGTTTCTGTAGCGTGCTTTGCAGTTTTGATTTAAAAGTACTAAACAATACTTAACGGATAGAGGTAGCTTAAACTTCAAGAATTGTCCCAAAGGTTAGCAGCATTGTGTAATCTCCTACTCTTGTGTAATTGCTCCTCCAATTTTGATTATTACTTTCTTGGTAGTTTACTGTAGCCCACACTAGATCATATTTGATCATAAATTGATACTATTTCAGCTGTAATGAAACCTTGAAAACTACGCATTTTCTAAAATTATATCATGAAAAATTTGCTCTGAAAGATCCAATTTCGATTTCAAACGACTCTTCGATATTCTTTAAACTTGTTCCCCCTCACCATTTGAGGTCATTGACGCCTAGAGCTTTTTTTTTTTAGTGCACTGCTGGAGTGTTCTGTCGTTACGGACAACACTGTTCATCTATAAAAAAAAATGTGCTATAAGAAGCTCCTAGGAAGAGAAAATCTAAGGGCCAGCAGCTGGATTCGAACCCATAAATATACAGGGTGCGGCATCATAACTTCCTTTTTTCAAAACTTAATAAAACCCATTGTATGAATTAGAACATTTTTATTTGTTTTTTTATAATCTAGTTGCATGCCTAAAGTTTTGTTTTACATAGTTTTGAAGTTAAAATGAGATAGGTGACGTCCGCCATTCTCCATACACTGAGTAAACCGATTTCTGGCGTTTGTCATAACTCTTGCCAGCATAGCAGGCGTTATGTTGGCAATTTCTTCCTGGATGTTGAATTGCATCGAAGGCCTTTGCATTCACCTAAACTCACAGTGTGGTGTTGCAATTTCCTAAGCTGGAATTATTGGTTCCTGGTTCGTTGAGGAAAATGAAGTCGCAGAGACAGTAAATTCGGACCGATATGTAAACATGTTACAGGAATATTTTTTCCACGGCTAGATGAGGTGAACTTAGGGGACATTTGGTTCCAACAAGACGGTGCAACGGTACACACTTCAAGAGCATCGATGGCTGTTTTTGAGGGAACACTTCCCAGAGCGCCTCATCTCAATTAGGGGCGATTGGGAGTGGCCGGCCCGCTCTCCCGATTTGGACCCTTGTGATTTTTTTCTATGGGGCTGAAATCCCGTATTTATGTGAACCGTCCAAGGACCCTACAAGATTTAAAGACCAGCATCCAGGAAGAAATTGCCAACATAACGCCTGCTATGCTGGCAAGAGTCTTGACAAACGCCAGAAATCGGTTTACTCAGTCTGTGGAGAATGGCGGAGGTCACCTATCTGATCTTATCTTCAAAACTATGTAAAACAAAACTTTAGGCATGCACCTACATTATAAAGAAACAAATAAAAATGTTCTGATTCATACAATGGGTTTTATTAAGTTTTGCAAAAAAGAAGTTATGCTGCCGTACCCTGTAGATTGAAACTTTTTTACTCAGGAAAAATGCTTTTTTAGGTAATTTGATGAAAGAGGTAGCGCTAAGCTTACCCTCCAGTGTATCATTTATACGCAATGTGTACCATCTCATCATCGCCATAATATTAAACAGAAATATTGTGAAAATAAAGTTATTGCGCACCAATCAATTGAAATAACTCAAACAGAGATATTACACTGCTTCCTAGATTTGAAGTTCTGAATGACCTTATCTTTGCTAGAATTCATACGTACTCTATACACATACACTTATGGGTTCCAAGTTAGTACACATGCCGTCACTAATATTGATGGTACAGTTAACCACATAGACACTTAACTTTACTATTTTTGGCTTCCTGCCACAATTACTCTTTAAAAAATGTTTTTATTCACATTTAGACACTTAATACCTTTCTAAATTTGTTTCTTTTATTATTTATGCGCCATTAATGCAACTCTATTTAGTTTTTCTCTGTTGGAATTTTTTTTGTTTTTGACTGACTTTACTCGTTAGAAGTGTGTTGTAATTGTGGAGAATGTTTATTTATTTCTTGTTTTTACCAAAAATCTTCTTCAGGTTCTGTAGAAAAGACTATCATCTATTGGGTTTAGGTTCGAGTAGACACCTAGGCGCCCGAATCTGTTATCCCGGACAGTTACGTGCTACCGTTCCGCTGTAAGGGCTCATTATATCAATTTAATCGAAGGGTTGAATCCTTAAAAAAATAGATAGAATAAAATAAAAAAACCTTTTAACACGTGCCCTTTCATGTTTTGAGCCAGGTTCACCTCCTTTTTTTACCTCCTTAAAAAAATGTTCGATTTAATGAAGATATCTCTTTGTCTAAAGTTTAAACTTGTTGCTATAACTTCCTCTTTTGAATTTAATTTTGATTGATACTTCCTTTCAGTTTTGTCCTCTCTTTGACTTCTGCCAAGTTCAATGTCCTATCATTTGGCCAAGATCTCCTATTAAAAAAAACATTTTAAAGAGAATAATATACAAAATTTAAAAATTGATTAAGAAGGCCGTGTGGGTGGCCATTTTCTTTTAATTAGGGAAGAATTTTTTTATTAATTGCTTCTAGGTAATTAAGGTTACCTAAGTCACTTTAATTAACATTATGTAAGGAGTTTGTTACATCGTTAAGTTCGTACCCTGAACAATTATAGAATTTTTTCATGTTACATGCGTTTTTATAAGGCAAATCAGCGAACGGTAATTTTAATTGAGTTTCTAAATCAATTTAGAAAATTGGCGAATCTTTGCTTGATTCTAATTAGTTATTCATTTCTTTCTGAAAAAATCCAACATAATAAATTCTTAGTTTGGAAATTTTGTGCTGTATAATGTATTTTCATCAGAAAGATGTTTGTTGGAGAAGAGTTAATTGTTCAACACATAGGTGGGGAGAAAGATACATATTCTATATCGACCAACTTTTCACATAATGATGAATGCATTGGTTTGAGGTGGGAGGCTTGTTGAAGTGGCCGCAGAGATGTTGAGGGTATTCAGCATTAGTTCTTTTGTTCTTCAACATTTCCTCTTTGAGGACATAGAAGAAGTCCAGAGAAGTGTTATCAACTGCAGTCAGTCTTTCTATTTTTCTATACTCGCCTACATCATTTCTATCACGTACTGATAGCCGTTTTTGTTTCTCTTTGTAATTTTTTTTTTTTTTTTTTCAAATAAAAATACTGATGTCAAAGGTCAGTGACATTCTTCTCTAATTCTAATATATTGAATTTAATATGGGAGTGAAAACCAATGACTTTTTCGATGCACAGCCTTTTTTTTTTACAAATATTTCGCTTCATTTATTGCCGAAATTATGATTTCGTTTTAGTAGCTGGAGACGAAACCTATCACTTCATCGCAGCCATTGATTCAAATTTGCATTTTGATTGTTTCAGTTTTTCGTTAATAACTTTTCAGACAAATTTCTTCGTCCAACGCTGCTCTAGTTTGTTGATCCCTTCCGAATAATAGGATTTGTCCAAGTCTGAAAAATAGCCATTCGTTTCTGCAATCACCTCCTCGTTTGAATAAAATCTTTTTCCCGCCAGCCATTTCTTCATATTGGGAGTCCAAGGGAGCCAAGTCTGGAGAATAGGGGGGATGTGAAACGAGTTGGAACCCTATTTCCATTAATTTTGCGACCACAACTGCTGAGGTGTGAGCTGGTGCGTTGTCGTGATGGAAAAGGACTTTTTTTGTGGGCCAATCGTGGGCGTTTTTCTTGCAGCTCGGTTTTCAAACGGTCCAATAACGATGAATAATATGCACCTGTAATAGTTTTACCCTTTTCCAGATAGTCGATGAGGATTATTCCTTGCGAATCCCAAAAGACAGTCGCCATAATCTTTCCGGCCGAAGGAACGGTCTTCGCCTTTTTTGGCGCAGATTCCCCCTTGGTAACCCATTGTTTAGATTGTTCTTTGATCTCAGGAGTGTAGTGATGTATCCATGTTTCATCCACAGTGACGAAACGACGCTTAAAGTCCTGCGAATTCTTCTGGAACAGCTGCAAACCGTCCTTGCAACACTTCACACGATTTCCTTTTTGGTCAAGCGTGAGCAATCGCGGCACCCATCTTGCGGATAGCTTTGTCATGTCCAAATGTTGATGCAAAATATTATGTACCCGTTCATTCGAGATGCCCACATTACTAGCAATCTCACGCACCTTCACTCTTCTGTCATCCATCACCATATCATGGATTTTATCAATGATTTCTGGAGTAGTAACCTCAACAGGGCGTCCAGAACGTTCAGCGTCACTTGTGCACATATGGCCACTCCGAAAATTTTGAAACCACTTATAAACTGTTCTAATCGAAGGTGCAGAGTCACCATAATGTTTATCAAGCTTCTCTTTAGTCTCCTCAGGCGTTTTGCCTTTCATAAAGTAGTGTTTAATCAACACACGAAATTCTTTTTCGTCCATTTTTTGAAAATCACTCGACTTCCTCGATTCAAACGAATGCCAAACACAAAGAAATAGACCGATCTGGCTGAAACTTGGTGTGTGTTCTTCCAAGAGATGCTACTAACTAAACATAACCTCGATACGCGCCAGTGGTGCTATCTCTCTGACTTTGCACGGACTTTTCAAACGACCCTCGTATCTTCATTTTTGGCGGAGTTGCGGCCAAAAAAAAAAAAACTGATTGGGGTTCTATAAGAACCACTGGTTTTGATAATGATTATGAAAACTACATAAAAAAAATTGTGAAAAAATGACGTTGATCTCATTTTGATATCACTAATATTTGTCGATATATTTAAGATCAAAGTTACAATTTTATCTAAGCGTGATGCAAGTCGCTTGCATACGGGGTACATTAAACTGATGTGATGGTTGCTTTTATTTGATGGTAAAATAAATTTATTCTGATTCACCCGCAACCATTACGTTACACTACATTTTTTTAAATCTTCAACTATTAATATTTTTGTTCTTTGCGTCACAAATAACTCTTTTTTTTTTGCACTCAGAGGGACCTCCCAAAATGTGTATGTAACCGTTCACGAATAGATAAAATTGTAACTTTGATCTTAACCCTTTCGCGACGAGTTTTTTTTTTTTGTTTTACAACAGAACAATTTTGGTAGCATAAACTATGAGTAGGGCACACTAGAATGCTAAAATTAAGATGTTATAATTTTAGGAAACTTTTAAACACTGATTTATGACCGGGACATATATGTCCCATCAGTCCTGACCACTGGGGCATATGTGTCACAGCAGTCTTCAATGAGTCATTTTGTTAAGAAAACCAATGATTTTCTAATCATTAAAATTTATGGATCAATCAAAATTTAATCGAAAATGGGCGGTATTTTCCAAAACTAAACTATTTACGTTCGTGCAGTATGGAATGAGCTGCTTGCTACAACAGTTCAAAAACGCGGGAATTGCATTATGTACGGTAGTGCCATCATCTATGTTCTGTGAATGAAAATACCTTCAAAAATATTGGCAGGACTGGTGGGAAAGTCTCCCATTAGACAGAAAAGCGTTTCTGTCCCAAAAGAATTTTTGGAAATTTGCTTGGGTCGTATGTGCCCCGTTAGGCGCGAAAAGGTTAATTATTTCGACAAATATTAGGGATATCGAAACGGGGTCAACGCCATTTTTCACAATTTTTTATGTAGTTTTCATAATCATTGTCAAAACCAGTGGTCCTCATGTAACCCCGATTAGTTTTTTAGCCAAAACTCCGCCAAAAATGAAGATACAGCATCGAGGGGGTGGAAAATTTGAAAACTAGACCGAAAAAAAACATTGTTTATTTAATAGGGTTTTCCGGATTTCTGCTTTCTTAAAAAGTTATTTGCGATTGGTGCGTTTTAAATGGATCACTCTGTATTTAAATTCTGTAAAATATTCGTTGTGTATTATTAAAAGTAACTTACACGAATATTATTAGTTTTATACTGTTTTAAGCAAGCCTTTAAGGTGTGTAACTTTTGGGTGGAGGCTGTGCTACGAATGGTGATAAAAGTGAGATTATCACAAGACGCCCGAACTTTATTTACCCACGGTTTTAACATTTCTGTACCGCGGCACCGTCTTTTTTCCTCTGAAAATTGTTTATCTTGACTTTCATGATAGTGTTCTTTTTGCTCTGCTGTCTACTAGTATCCCCCTGTCTGCGAACACCCTCTTCTAAAGCGTATATATTCACTGTGAGTCACATTTAATAAAGTTGATTTTCAATTATTGATTCTGATGGCAAAGGATTTTTAGGATAAACTTTTCGTGGACGGATTTGTTGGGTTTCTATTGCTGTACTTAGGCCGGAAGGGTTTTTTTCTTTTGGAAAATTTGTCCCTAATCGAATTTTTCAACTTGGACATTATAGGACTTCTTGTGTACAATGTGGTTGCCAAGTTTAGAGAAAATTGATGCAACCATTTTCGAGAATATCTCCAAAAAGTGGTGGAAAAGCAATAAAGGGAACTTCCGTTTTAGCTTCTTTATCGCTAAACTTCCGTCAGTTCTCGTGGTATTATTCAAACGAAATGTTTAGTTTTTGTGCTAGAACCATTTTCTAAAAATAATAATTATTATTTTCAGACCTCAGGGACCTCGAAACGAATATGTCATGTGAAAATTCTATTTCATGAAGTTTTTTTGAATAAAACTAAACAGAAAACAAAAAAAAAGGCCAGCAAACAAAATTCCCAATTGAATACTCTAGAAAGCTCTTAACCAGTTAAGCGTGGAATTTAGTTCTAAAAAAAAAAATCCCACAGTGTGCGGAATTAAAATCAGACAATGACGTGTATACACGACGGGAACGCAGGGCAAAACAACCAAAAGTTTACAACGTATCGTAATAATCACTGCAAGCACTGGGGCTTGAGATTACCATAGCATTCTATGCTCATTCAAAATCTTGCACCACTTCACGTATGCATTGCTCTAGTTAACTAGGGGACGCAAGAGCTTTTTTACAAGGAAGAAAAGAGCTTTGAATTCTGTGCAAAATGAAATCATGCTCGTACTGAGGTCCTGAACCTCTACCTAAAGTAAAGAAAGGCATTGCACATGGGTTGAGAGCTTCTATTTGTGTGCGTAAATCCCAATCTCTAATGCGGAGACCAAACATGTACCAACCACTTATCATTTGGCTGACTCCCACCGTAGTTCTATTGGTAAGATAAAGGAAACATCCCACCAAATTAATATTCTTATTGTATTTTTATAAAAATTTTGAGTTATTATACTTAATGGCAATTTTATATTTTTCAAAACGAGTATACACGTCGATCGAACACACTTATCAGGTTAAAGACTCTTTGGCCATGTGATCGTCGAAAGAACGAACGTTCACAGAATGTTTTTATCCCATCTGTTTACACTGACCGAACGTGCAAGTTTTTCAGCAATCGATACTTAGGTGATATTTTTTTTTTTTAAATTGGCAAGCCTTGTAGTGGAACATTTTCAACATTTCCTTCTTCCCTTTAGATGGAAGTAAAGACTCCTCCCAAACTTGATAAGTAATCTATTTCCGTCATGGTAACCGTCTGCTAGGGAGACAGAAATGGCTGGATGTCTCACAACCATTAAAGGAAGGGGAATATGAAGTATTTGACTGGTTTACCTGCCAGTGATGGTTCTTTTTGACAGAAGTTTAATTTATTTGATTATCAACTTTTACTAGAGACGAAATTGTAAAGTTTAATGTATTTAATGATGGGTAGGGAGGACTGCAGCGGAGTTCTAAAAAAGCTGAATAAACTTTAGCACTTAGAAAAAAAAAAAAACTTCTAGAATTTAATTTTGATAACTTTTTTTGATAAATTTTGATTTGGCTAACTTAATCTACTCGGAATCGTTAGTAAAGTACAATTAACTGGAGCAGAAAGAGAAAAATTGTCGTGCGTAAAATATAATTTAAAAGTGTAAAAAGAAAATGAAGTGGAAAATTATTCAGCATTCAATTTTAGACTCTATTTTAGACTAACTTCACACTTTGGGGGGGCAAAAAACCAGCTTCTAGATATAGAAATAAGATCTTAGTGATGCTAGTTAGTCTGATTTCTTTATCGTAACTTCTAACCTCTAAATCTTCTTAACCCTGCCAGTTAAACAAAGGATGCTGTCGTTTGTTTTTGGATTTCGTTAACCTTTATTTTTATTTAATTTTTTTTTGCTATTTTTTGACAAAGACAGATACGGAGGCTCAAATGTGCTGACTAATTTACTTCTGACATTTTAGGAACCTAATAATAAACTGTTGGTGTTGGTCTAGTGGTCAAAAGTGTGGCTTTGTAAGTGGGAGGTCCCCATTTCGAATCCCGCGTATGACTACTTCTTATTTGTTACAATAAAATTGTTTATAAGTAAAGTATGAGCTTCAGCCCCCGCCCACTGGTACCTGATTGGTAGTTGGATTGTTAAGCCCCGCCTGCAAAAATAGGCCATTTTACTTAAACTTTACTGCTTAATTATCAATTTTCCTAATCAATTGATTTCCAAAAAAATGGTTAATAAATAATAAATCTGAAATCCAACTTTTGAAATTTGAAGTAAATACATATTTGTTTTCTATCGCATAATCTTGGTTCTTTTTCTGACCTATTATTTTGTGTAATAACATTTTGAGAGCCTTCAAATATGTTTATATACTTTAAAATATTATCTAGACGGCATTTGCAAAACATTTGCAGCGAATATTAATTTTTATTTTTTGTTCTTTTTTGTTCCAGGTAAGACATACGTGATATTTCTTGGTGTTGCTGGTAAGTTTGCCATTGCATGCAATTAATTATATGTTGGAATGATTTACATTGTAAATATGAACTCTTAACTATTAAAGCTTAGTGAATATATTCGACGTGCTTTTCGGATGTGATTATTTTTAGAATGTCTTTTAGGAATTGGTTGTATTTTTTAAACTTATAATGCAATTAGCAGTAAATGGTAATTTTTTGTATTATTATAGCAATCCGGTTTAGTTTTTAACATATATAATTGAATCAATTAAATATAAATAAATAGATGTCATAAGAGAGTTGTTTTCAGTTTAAGAAGAGTACATAGATTCATAAATAAGTCTCTTAAAGATCTGAATGAAATTTTATTATTACTAATTTCGATATAAACAAATAATTATTTCTTGAGTAGTCCTACTGTTTTCAATCTTTGTCTTGGAAGCGATCGTATGTGTGTCGAAAGAATGTAAAGCAACATGATCAAGGCTAGTTATTTGGGACCAATCGTGGAATGTTATTGAGATTCTTAATTACCTATTTGCTTCCAAAAATTTTCAGCTACAAATGTGTAACATGTTCATTAGATTTGGAAGGGTCGTCGAACTTTGTTTACAAAATAAAAATGGCGACTAAGAAAAATAGTAAAGATCTGTGTTGCAGGAAGATAGTTGGTTTCAGATTGAGACGTATACTTTTTGAAGTAAACAAGTCCAATAAAAGTTGAAACTTATTTTCTTGTCTTAGAATGATTTGATTCAAATAATCGAAGCACTGATATTTTTTACTATAAAATTATTTGTTTGCAATCACATCTTTTAATTATATCTAAAGGAAAACAATAATTGAAAATATTTCATTGAAGTCGTAGCAACCGAGTTGGTAATTTCACAATTTATATCATAAAACAGCACGAGGCTGTAAATACCCAAATCAACTTGATAGTACTCATAACTAATAAATAATTTATAAGTTTAAATTAATTTATACTACAAATTTTTAAATAGAAACAATTAAATTAACCCCGATTGTTAATTACAGAAAAAAAATGTTTTATTTTTAAGTACGTACGACATTTTTTGCGTTCTAAGTGCATAAATAAATAAATTATTCAGAATTCTGTTTTAAGATAAATAAATATACTTCAATTAAAACTGCCGGAAGTATTATCGACACGTGAACCGATTTTCATGAATGAATTAAAGTTGGTTAGAATTAAATAAAATTATTATGGTTAATAGAAAAATTGAGAGTTAAAACCTTGCGGAAGTAAGAGAACTCGAGTGCACATGTTTTCAAAAATAATTCTATTTGTGCACATTATAAATCAATACAGATCAATTAAGAAAACCTAACTATGTACGTAGTGGTAAGAAAAAGTCGTGTGAGTGTGCATATCAGATGTTAAATATTAAATAGGAAATAATCCGAATAATAATAATTAAATAAGTTTATAATCGTGGTCAAATAAGCCGACAATTGCCGACAAAAACCGTTAGTATTCGGCTTGTTAGAAGTAAAAACGAAAGAAAGTCGTGTGAGTGTGCACATCAGATGTTAAATATTAAAAAATTAAATAAGTTAATAGTCAACTAAGGCGAAAATTACCGATAAAAACCGATCGCATTCGGCTAGTTAAAGAGAAAAGTGAGAGAATAGTGATAAAAAAATCCCGGCTAAGGCAGGTTGGGTTACAGATCCAGTAATTCCTAGAATCGCGGTTCTAACCCATCGTGCCTTGATGACATAGGTTTGGCCTGACTTTTCTCATCTAAAGTGAGTTTATCCGCTATATCTCAGGAACGGAAAGTCGCAGACGTTTCAAATTTCATATTTAGTTTAAGTGACGTCATGGGAAGCGACAATAAATTTTTAGTCAAAATAGCTCCACCGGAAGCACCACTTTACTGAATATATTTTTCACTTTTTTAACCTTTTCTCAAAAATGGCTCCTTGGATTTTCTCCAAACTTGGTATAATTATAGCTCACAAATAGTTCTACAACATTTATAGGAAACATTTTTCTGTAATACTTCGATTAAGGGCACTTTTGGGGTAGGGGGGTGGTGGGTTAGACCGGTAGAATGTCAGTTCACTGTGATACATGGACTTACTTCCTATTAAACGTTAATTTGGATTAAATTTGAAACAAAAACTTAATATATTTATAGTGCTTCTTTGTGTAGGGCCGTTTTTGTGGAGGGGGAGAAGGGATTGTTGGACATTCTTCTAACGTTCCATTTACTGAAATGCGTGGACTTACTACCCATTAAATATTAATTATAATTATGCGTGCAACATTCTACTATTTAAGAAAGATAGGTAACCGGATGAAACACCATACTGCTTAGATTTTTCAATTTTTAACTTTCCTTTATTCTACTAAGAGTGGACATTATAATTGTGCAGATTTTTTTTTAATTGGTCGCCACTATAAGGTTTTGGGCCAAAACCGGAAGTGATACTTAAAGGAATCAATTTTTTTACTATTTTATGAAATACAAATACTTTTTTTTAAAAAAAACTAGTTTGCGTATGTGTAGATTTAAAACATTATTCACCGTCATTCCATATTTATAATTAATAACTGCAAGGTCCTTCGATCCTCTGGCAAGGCTAGAAGAACCACTTACTGTAGATGAATTTTTTGAAAGCCCATAGAAAGTGTTTGGGGTTGAGAATGCGGTAAGAAGAATAATGGTTGAAACTCCAAAGGGATGATTGATGAAAATGGTTTCCGGTTTAAAACCTTTGCAGAAATCCTCATGAATAATTGATAACGTCTAACTACTTCCGTTTGTTCCTTTCTCTGCCTCTTTTATACTTCTTTGAGATCATGGTACTTTATCTTACTACAGCTAAAGATACTTGTTTTGTGGTCTTCTTAAAATTTGAGAATTATTGTGACTGCTGGTTTCTGAAAAACTTTTTAGCGATTGCAGTGAAAAATACGAATGTAAGCTTCTATCTCTCCAAAAAGAATTCTTCCCGCATTCTCTTAAAAAATAGTATTCACTTAACAAATTTTGCGTCAAAAAATCAAAAGCAGATTAGCATTCCTATTTCTAAACAACATTATTACCATTTCCAAAACCCCTTTTGTTGAGGACAGCACCAATATTTTTTTGGTATGAATGCAGTTGGGGGATGCAACAGCATGCAGAGTCTTGTGCGATCTTGTGTCCGTACGTGCATTCAATAAAAGAAAGTCGACACAGGGCGTGCGCTCTCCCCTCCAGTTCTATGCGTTCGTGTCTTCTCCCCCTATAATTCCGCCGACACCACTAGTTTACCGGTCTTTCAGTCTTTATCTGGCGCGCAACCGTTCCTAGTGGTGTTAAAAAAAAAATGAACGTTCCTTATTTTTTAAATTTATGATTTTTTTTTTTCTTTTATTTATTTATTTTTTTGTTATTGTTTTGTTTTAATTAAATTTTTGAATAAGTGGTCACTAAACTTTTTTTTTTTTTTAAAGTTTGTCTTCTACAAACATTCCACTCAACAGCGTGTTTTTAAAGTGAATTTTTAAGTTTGTTTTTTAAAAAAAATAATTTCTCAATTTTTAATTAATTGTGTTTATCTAAGTGCCTTTCATCAAACCAAATAAATGTGAAGTTCTATTTCTACAGAGTGAAATTTAGTTAACAAATATTGAAATATTTGTTTAGAAAAAAGGGGTTGAAATAAATAAAGTTTAAATTTATAGTGAAGTTCAACTAGCAGGCCTGATGTAAGTGCGTTGTTTACCCATCGTATTGGTTTAATACTTTACTTTAATTAAAAAAAAATAATAAAATAAAATAATTTGGCGTCTCAATTAGACTAAAATGGAGGAGGTTACACTTATTAACTCTTAGATTTTGTTTATTATTAAATAAATTAAGTTTAACTCCGAGTCCCATCTGGAATGTTTACAATTGAATTGTGATATAAGTCATAGTGTGACTTTGTCTATCAAATGTTTTTATTTCTGTGTTTACATTTTATTTTTCTTGGTCAATTATAATTTTTCTGCAGAATTAGTATATTTACAAAACTTCAGTGGATTAACCCATTCTTTAACCTTACTTCTTGTCCAGTATTATTATTAGGGAAGGGTCCTCGACTGTTTCACTTATTTGTACAAGTTCCTTTTAAACCTTATCATAAAATTTTACTGCTTATTTTTCAATATTCTGATTTTTATCTCCATTATTATGTGTAGTAAGAGTTAAATGTTGTTGTCAAAAATTAATCTAATAGATATTTGGTTTTTCCCACCTTGTACATTTTGTTAGAATGAGAATGTTTTATGAGTTGCACATACAACATTATTTGATGATAAATTGTACTTTTATTATCCTTTGTTTTTATTGACGTAGCTAATCAATGTGTGTGGAATACATTAAATTTTGCTTTTTTTAATGTTTTTAAATGGCAGCAATTCTTTTTTAGTGGTACTATTTTATTATTCTTTAGCTTAAAGTTTTCTTTTTGAAGCCAATAAGTTTGGATTGTTCATTTATTTCGAAATCTTATTGTGTTGAATTTCTGTACTGTTTTCTTTGAACTGTCCATTTAACTTTCATATCGTTCAAAGCTGAATTTCTTATTATTGGAATTTAAATCAGACTGAATAAATTAAATGAAATCTTTCAATGAATTGACCTACCTTAAACCAATTTTTGTAAAGACGTTTCCACTGCAGGAACTTTCTCTGTCTTTTTTATTTAAGATTTATTTTTATTTAATCTGTTTTGTTTTTTTTGTAAAAGGTGCCAAGTTTTACAGCGCATAGATGACAGTTAAAGGTCAAAATTGTGCTCCCTCCTCGTGAAAGTCTAAAAAGTTTTTAAAACATTGACCTGTTTCTATTATCATTTTTTTTTAAAAAACGGTCTTATCTAAATATTTTCATTATTTACCTAATTTTGTTAATAGATAAAAAACAAGTGCCTAAAAAGTTATTAAAACTGTCCGGTAGGACAGTTGTATAAGGGTTGATCATCAAAAAGTGCACGAAAAAGCGTAACGTTGAAAAACACCCAACTTTGACAATTTTTTTCTCTTTTTCTATAAAAGATAAAATTCCCAAATTTTCTTTAAATTATAGGGCAAACCCTCCTTTATAACTGTAATTTTTTTGCAACAACCCAGATCTAATTGGTTTTGAGAAAAAAGTTGCCGAAAATGAGCAAAAACGGCTTTTTCAAAAAATGTTCTTGTTCTTATTCTTGTTCTTGTTCTTGTTGTTGTTACCTTTTTTGTAAACTGCGTAGCGCCTAAACGCGTGAACCGATTTTCATGAATGAGGTGTCATTCGAGTCGGAATTTTATGTAGATGTGCCTTTTGGGGGTCTCGACGCTATACATCGAATGGGAGAGGAGTTAGCCCCCTTTATGTAAGGCCCCCTCAAAAATTATTATTTCTAATTTCTCTGTAAATCTTGGCCCGATTTTGATAAAATTTGATAGGATGATAGGGTTAGGGCTTTCCTACACAACATTGAAGCGACGATCTGCTCTTACACTTGTTAAGAGGAAGTATAGCAATCGTTTCAAATTATCGAGACGTGAACCGATTTTCATGAATGAAGGGTCATTCGAATCGAAAGTTTGTAAAGATTTGCACTTTAAAGGTCTCGACGCTATGCCTCATAAGGAGGGGAGTTTGCCCTTCCCAAATAAGGCCCTTTCTAAAACTATTATTACCAATATTTCTACAAAGCTTAGTTCGATTTTGATAAAATTTAGCACGAAGAAGTGATTAAAGCTCCTCTACATGGCTGTGAAGTGCCATCATGCTCTTACACCTACTAAGAGGAAGTACTGCAATCGTTAAAATTATCAATGAGTGAACCGATTTACATCAATGAATTGTCGTTCGATTCAAAATCTTTGCCTCTTTGCCTTTTAGGGAAAAGTACTGTAATCGCAGTTTATTTTTCTTGCTCCTCTTAAAAGGAAGTACTGAAATCGCAGTTTAATTTTTGCTATTTACGCACAAATACCTTCCTATTTTATTCAAAACGCTTTCTCAAAAAAGCAGATATGTAACTTTGCAAAATAGACAAAAAGAAAAATCTATCCAAAAGGTACAAAAATCTCCTTAATAAAAACTTACAGTTTAAAAAGTTAAGTATAAGCGTTGATTAAACACCAAAAGGTTCACAAATCAGCAAGTATCCATCATTTCATTTATACTTCATTGATATTATTTAAGTAATTTTACTGCATTAACTTTTCCTTCACATTTTTAGAATTTATTAGATGTCACAGACCCTTATGCTGGCCAGTTATTCATAATATTTTTTCATTATAATTATGATAAAATGAATTATGAATTATTCTGAGTAGTCATATACACATGCATGTTAAAGTAGAAAAAGACAAAGTTAGAGTCGGCCACTTATATTACATATATACAACATTGTGGGAAGAACACCTAGATTGAGAATGTAATTGAAGAAAACTATATTATTTGCGATAAAGTCAGATTATTTATTACTTATTATTACAAACGTTTGACTCCTACATAAAATAACAATTACTTTGATCGAAGAATGAACTTAAACCGACGATTTTTATTTAAAAATAAAAATAAAAAATGAATAAAATAAAATCATTGATGTATGTTGGAGTAAACATTTTTTTAGAAAAGTTTTTGAACTTTTTAGCCTCATACTTTTTTTCTTTTTAACCTGTAATTAATAGTTTGATTATTATAGATAAATAGATACTATTACAATCTAGTCTACAGTCTTGAAAAAATATTTTGTAGATGAAAATGGCCAGCATAAGGGTCTGTGACATCTAATAAATTCTAAAAATGTGAAGGAAAAGTTAATGCAGTAAAATTACTTAAATAATATCAATGAAGTATAAATGAAATGATGGATACTTGCTGATTTGTGTACCTTTTGGTGTTTAATCAACCCTTATACTTAACTTTTTAAACTGTAAGTTTTTGTTAAGGAGATTGTTAAAAGAATTATCCTTTATATTCATTTAATGTGGTTGAATTTTTTTGTTATACAGGGTAACCATGGTTACATGCTCCACCCACTTTTTTTTTAAACGGCGGGAAATTTCGAAAAAATAAAAAACACGTATTTAATCATTTTTAGTCTAGTTTATTTTCAGTGATTGGCCCATTTTTTTAAACCCCTGTATCTCGAGATACAGCATCTAACTTTTGTTTTTCAAATGGAACGTTATATTTTTTGTTGCATCTTTTTGTAGTATTTGAGCTCCTAAAAAAAAACAAAGCAAAATTTTTTGAAATCGGTTAGGTTTTTCAAAAGTTATGGTAATTTTAAATATGAAAAACAAATTTCACTTTACTGTCAAAATTACGTTATTTTTTTTAAAGAATCTGTAAAAAAACTGGGCACAATCAACGGATAGGCAAGCCAAAACTCTGGACTCCCACGCTTTGCTTGTAGCAGCACTTATGGTGGCGAAGTCAAGATCTAGACAAAGCAAAAGTTATTCGACGTTCAGGTTGTTTTTTCTACAAACATTTAGTGTGGAGTTTTAGGAAATGAACTAATCGGCCCATACTTCTACAGAGAGAACTTAACTGGTGCAAGGTATCCAACTTTTTTTTTAAGAGACATTTTGCCAGTTCTGCTTGAAGATGTTTCTCTACAACGTCGGCTAGATATGTATTTTCAACAAGATGGTTGCCTGGCACATAATGCGAGAGTTGTTCGACGTTACCTGGACAGAAATTTCCATGAAAAGTGCTTGGGAACTCATTGTCCCATCCAATGGCCACCTCGATCTCTGGACTTAACCCCAATGGACTATTTTTTGTGGAGATATCTAAAAAATAAAGTGTACAGTGACTTTAATCCCGTGGCTTCAGTCGATGATCTGAAACGTCGAATTACTTTAGTCTGCCTAGATCTTGACTTCGCCACCATAAGTGCTGCTACAAGCAAAGCGTGGGAGTCCAGAGTTTTGGCTTGCCTATCCGTTGGTTGTGCCCAGTTTTCAACAGATTCTTAAAAAAAAATAACGTAATTTTGACAGTAAACTGAAATTTGTTTTTCATATTTTAAATTACCATAACTTTTGAAAAACCTAACGGATTTCAAAAAAAAATTTTTTGTTGTTTTTAGGAGCTCAAATACTATAAAAATATGCAACAAAAAATATAACGTTCCATTTGAAAAACAAAAGTTGGATGCTGTATCTCGAGATACAGGGGTTTAAAAAAAATGGGTCAATCACTGAAAATAAACTAGACTAAAAATGATTAAATACGAGTTTTTTATTTTTTCGAAATTTCCCGCCGTTTAAAAAAAAAGTGGGTGGAGCATATAACTTTGGTCACCCTGTATATTGAACAACTTAAAACCTCTCTGTTTATTTTATAATCTGTAATTCATTATATTATTTATATTATAAATAAATATATTTTAAATTTTTCTGTTACTCTGCTAGCAAGAGAAGGAATATTGTTTTTCGTATAGATTTTTACATTCCACTGGAAATATTGGTTTTAAAATCTTCTGGACAGAAAAAGTATTTATTGATCTCACCACCTATCAGCCAAGTATTATGACGTGTTTACATTCAGATTTTTATGAAGCAATAAATCTATTATTAAAAAATGCGCACATATTTAATGTATAAATAGCGAACACAATCTTTTTGGTGATGATCAATCGTTTCCGTTGATCAGTGTCTACATCAGATGATCTCTTCTTTGTTGGATCGATACTGGACAACAAAAGTCTTCAATTTAGGAAGTCCCAAAATTTTGAACGGTTGTGTTGTCGTGTCCAATAGTGCAGTTGGAATTGTGTGTAAAAGTTTATATAGAATGACTAGTTGCTGTTCTGTCACAACTTGTGTCAGTCTGTAGGACCTAATGGCTTCCGGTGTAGTATCGTTGGCTTCTCTAGTTTTTCTTATACAAATTAAAACATTAATTAAAAAAATGATTTATAAAATTAACTTTTGTTAAGATAAAAGAAAATCCCAAAATGAAATTTGGAATTGCGCAGATTATTGGCGAAAATAAGTGTTGATATATTTCATTGCTGATTTACTTTTAACGTGACATCAACTGTTACCATTTTAGAGCTTGGCATAGCAGCTACTTGATTTCCTAATTTCTTTTCCCGATCTTCTTTAAATAAGGATAACTAACTTTAAAATGTTTTTTAATTTCAAATTTTCTTTCTAATTTTGATGTTCTCTTTTGTATGAAATTTGTTTTTTTTTTATTTTAGAAAATGCAGTTCGTAGCGTGTAAATTCGTTTTCAGTTTTTACAGTTTTCAGAAATTTTAAACTTCATCTTTCTCAATGATTTAAATGAATTAGAATGATGTGGAAATAAGTTAACAGAAACAGTTAAAACTTACTGCTAGACAAAATTAGATTTACATGTTTGTTATTTGTCTAAAAGTTTTCTGAGTGATCCGTGGAATAAACTGTTCTTCTCTTTCTCTTCAAAAAGTATTGAAAAACTGTTGGGGGTTGAAATAACTTTAAAATGTAAATCTCTTTGTGCTTTTAAATAGATTTAAAAATATTTATCTTTAAATATCTTCATCTTGTTTTAACCTGTCGGCATCCTTATAAATTAAAACCAGATAGATGCAACGTTTTTTCTGTCTTTCAGTATTTCTCTTTATAAAAAATAGATAAAATTGAGATCAAAATTTTATGTAAGTATTATTGTAATCTATCGCGGTTACTATTTATTTAATGCGATTTATCTTTCCCACACAGTTCACTGTAAAGAACCCTTTCTGTTCTGCATTTCACATTGAGGGGGATGTTTACTCCCTTTATGTAAATTGAGTGGAGGTTCCATATTAAAGGGCAGAAAAAGAAAAAGTTCTTTGATAAAAGTGTTTGAAATGCAGCGATTGGATAATTTCGCTTCTTTGTTAGTGAGGTGGTTTGTTTAGATTAACTTCTATGCTTGTGTTCACTTGGTCTTTGCATAGTGCAGTTGAGCTCCAATACTAGAACGAAGTGAAGTTCATATGCTGTTCTTAACACGTTCGCTGACGGCTGCTGCATACGAGGGTCGTTTGAAAAGTCCGTGCAAAGTCAGAGAGATAGCACTACTGGCGCGTATCGAGGTAATGTTTAGTTAGTAGCATCTCTTGGAAGAACACACGCCAAGTTTCAGCCAGATCGGTCAATTTCTTTGTGTTTGGCATTCGTTTGAATCGAGGAAGTCGAGTGATTTTCATAAAATGGACGAAAAAGAATTTCGTGTGTTGATTAAACACTACTTTATGAAAGGTAAAACGCCTGAGGAGACTAAAGAGAAGCTTGATAAACATTATGGTGACTCTCCACCTTCGATTAGAACAGTTTATAAGTGGTTTCAAAATTTTCGGAATGGCCATATGGGCACAAGTGACGCTGAACGTTCTGGACGCCCTGTTGAGGTTACTACTCCAGAAATCATTGATAACATCCATGATATGGTGATGGTTGACAGAAGAGTGAAGGTGCGTGAGATTGCTAGTGATGTGGACATCTCGAATGAACGGGTACATAATATTTTGCATCAACATTTGGACATGACAAAGCTATCCGCAAGATGGGTGCCGCGAGTGCTCACGCTTGACCAAAAACGAAATCGTGTGAAGTGTTGCAAGAACGGTTTGCAGCTGTTCCAGAAGAATCCGCAGGACTTTAAGCGTCGTTTCGTCACTGTGGATGAAACATGGATACATCACTACACTCCTGAGATCAAAGAACAATCTAAACAATGGGTTACCAAGGGGGAATCGGCTCCAGAAAAGGCGAAGACCATTCCTTCGGCCGGGAAGATTATGGCGACAGTCTTTTGGGATTCGCAAGGAATAATCCTCATCGACTATCTGGAAAAGGGTAAAACTATTACAGGTGCATATTATTCATCGTTATTGGACCGTTTGAAAACCGAGCTGCAAGAAAAACGCCCACGATTGGCCCACAAAAAAATCCTTTTCCATCACGACAACGCACCAGCTCACACCTCAGCAGTTATGGTCGCAAAATTAATGGAAATAGCGTTCCAATTCGTTTCACATCCCCCCTATTCTCCAGACTTGGCTCCCTCGGACTACTATTTGTTGCCCAATATGAAGAAATGGCTGGCGGGAAAAAGATTTTATTCAAACGAGGAGGTGATTGCAGAAACGAATGGCTATTTTTCAGACTTGGACAAATCCTATTATTCGGAAGGAATCAACAAACTAGAGCACCGTTGGACGAAGTGTATAAGCCTAAAAGGAGACTTATGTTGAAAAATAAAAAAGGTTTACCCCCCAAAATTAAGTAGTTTTTATTTTTGCACGGACTTTTCAAACGACCCTCGTATGTGGTACTTTCGCTTTGTTCTAGTGGGTCACTACTGCATTTGCAGTGATTATTGTATGAGTCTAATTGCAATTGCTATTCTTTCGATTGCAAAATTGAGCAATATGAAACAGTACTGCTAATGCAGTTAATTTTTTTTTCTTTATTTATATATTTTTGGTGCTATACAGGGTGTTCAGCATAAGACTACGGTAACTTCGGGAGGCGATTCTGGGCATCATTTGCAACGAAATATTCCATATAAACTATGGCTCGATTCGGCTCCATTTTATAGATATTTTTAATTTTATGTTTTTTCAAGATGTTACTACTTTTTAGCAAAAAGTGGTCTATATTTCTCAAACTATTAAAGCTACAGCTATTTGAATAAGCTCATTAGAAAGAAGGTTAAATTTCCTTTTAAATAAGCTAATTTGTATTCCAAAAAAATAATATTAAGTATTCTACTTTGTGGCCCAAACATAAGAAATAGCAAGTTTCTAATTTTTTCCAAAAACTTTGACTTCATTTTTCTCAAAAACATTTCATATGAAAAAACCGTGCACTATTCAGGAAAAACATCTACATACGATCACCTTTCGAACGGTATACAATAATTGGGGTTATGTTAAAAATTGATGCAGAAATCTGTGATTAATTGCAAAAAAGTAGGCCTCAAAACAGCGTCGGCATTAAGAAAGGAATTCACCTACCATAAGAATATAACTGATCAGAATCATCAAATCCAGTACGATTTTTTGCAAACGTGTAATTTAATAATTAATTTATTTAAGAACTATATTCAAAAATATAAAATTTACATTATAAATAATAAAATAAAATAAAAAGAAGAAAAATGAATATGGTGTTAAATGAGTGTTAGGTACCAATTTCAAAAGAAAGGATTTTCGTTTAACGAGTTTAGATCTGTGTGTTATTCTGTAGTTAATTAAAGGAATATTCCTTTCTATCACCTTCCGAATCGCCTCCCGAAGTTACCGTAGTCTTATGCTGAACACCCTGTATAGTAAGATGTATCAAAAACCTCTTGTCCAATTTCATCTAACAAACCTGGAAATCACATTTTAATATACAAGGTGTATGCGGAGGAGTGGTCGAAACTTTGGGAGGTGATTCGGCAGCTCAAATGCAACAAAAAATATTCTATTCACAATGGCCAGATTCTCAATAGTGCCCAAGATATTTGTATTTTTAACTGTTCCGTCGATATTCGCGTTTTCCACCATAAAAACTGTCGTAACTTTTCTATCCTTTATCCTACAACAAATCTGCTTATTCCAAACGAAAGAGCATTAAATTTCCTATAAATCTGCTTAATCCAGACAGAGCCATAAAACGTTTCTTGTAACAATGAAATTTTTACTTTAATGTCTAAAAAATTCGTTCTCGATGATTTTTGTTAAAATTTTCGA
This sequence comes from Rhodnius prolixus, assembly GCF_049639745.1. Taxonomy (NCBI): domain Eukaryota; kingdom Metazoa; phylum Arthropoda; class Insecta; order Hemiptera; family Reduviidae; genus Rhodnius; species Rhodnius prolixus. The sequence continues at coordinate 37,549,015 of NW_027411614.1, read as the reverse complement.
CTGTATTTATTCAGTGATTAATGAATCGAATCAAGGAGTCACATAATTTCAGAAAAAGTTGCACATTTATTGAGCTTCAAGACCATATGGATTTTTTAGGTTCTTAATAAAACCCTACCCCGAACTGAGGGGTGTAAATGCAGAAAAGTGGGATTTTGCGTAACGTTTTGAGGCTCTGTATTGAGCAAATTTATAGGAAATTTAATGCTCTTTCGTTTGGAATAAGCAGATTTGTTGTAGGATAAAGGATAGAAAAGTTATGGCCGTTTTTATGGTGAAAAACGCGAATATCGACGGAAAAGTTAAAAATGCAAATATACTGGATACTGGAGAATCCAGAAGTGAATAGAATATTTTTTGTTGCATTTGAGCTGCTGAATCACCTCCCGACGTTTCGACCACTCCTCCGTATACACCCTGTATATACAACAACCAACTGAGGTTGTTGGCGCCCGAAGCTTTTTTCAGCGCACTGCCAGCCTCTGCTCAATGTTCTCTCGTTACAGACAACACTGACAGTGAACTGTAAGAAACTCCCTAAGAAAAGCAAAATCTAAGAGCCAGCAGCTGTATTAGAACCCTGGTTCTCCGCTTGGGAATCCAAAACGCTAACCACATAGCTTATCCCTTGCCTAATTTTTTTTAATTAAATTTACCGTTTAAATTTAGAACGTTTGTTAATTATTAATTATCTCGAAGTTAAAAAAAGACATGGTATTAGGAGTGGGATATTTTTTGTTTTGGTCAGCGGTCGAATTAAAACCAAAAAACCGACTTCAAAAATGTATTACTTGACTTACCACCTACTTATTAATATATTTTTTAAAAAGTAAATACAATATTTAATAGCCTATTTAGGAAAAGATTATAGATTAGGATTAGAACTATAATTTGGAACAAGTAGTTTTACTATCCTGATAAAATAAATGCCAAAAAATAGTTTTTAATGTGACAAATAACATTTTTGCAATATGGCCGATTTATGTCGTCAATAAAATTGGGATTTAATTCACTACTGGTTGAATTTTTCAATCCGTTTTTCCTGATCTAATTTGGCTCTATGTGTTTTTCATTAAAGTAAATGTAGATTTTGCTTTTTGATTTGTGGATCATGGAATGCCAAAAAAATTTCAGTGCATTTTTATCAGGCATAAGTTTCCGTTTATGGTTTTTTTTTCTGCAAATTGTTTCATTGATTGTCAAACTTATCAGTTCCAAGTGGATACTAGGTTGTACGCCGCCTTTGCAGTAATTGATAGCCTTGCCAAAGATATGTTTTTAAAAATTTCGGTAAATAATCAAATCCTAGTACAAATGCATGCTTTATTTTTATTGGCATAATGCAGCTTGCAAGTTTCTAGCTTTTTCTCTAGTTTTCGTAGCTAAATGTTGTCCACTGGCCGCAGAGAGTCGAATATCTCGGTACCACCTCCTCGTGAAGGCAATAAAACATGATACGGGAAGCTGTTCGTTTATCTTCTCCTCTTGGCAGTAGAGGTTCCGGGTTCTAAATAACTCCACCTGTGAAGGTATTTTCCTTGTCTAACATGCTCCAATCAGCAGAACAATCTGGTTACTATTTCAAGGCTTCCTGAAGAGTTTACACAGATCGGGCATACTGTGTATGGTGGTTCTTGGAAGATCTTTCTTTGATTTATCGCGTGCTTGCTCGGAACGTGTTACTGAAGAGCCTCTCTCATATTGTCTTTAGCTTACTTTGCCTTAGCAAAGTGCAAGTTTTAGACCTATTCATGGACTAGATACTCCATTTCTGGCCAACTACTTCGTCATCACTTAATACCAGACATAACCTGGCAACCATTTAACTAATTGAGGAGAAATTCCTTCAGGAACTCGTTGCATTCCCAAAACAAAAGGATTTTGTTATTGTAAAGGCTTTAACCACAGTCTGAATGCCCTGAAAATAAAATGAGAATCCCCCCTTAACTTTTAAGACTTCTTCTCCGCGCAGATTGTAGTTCTAAAAAAATTTTATCCAGCCCAAAACTATTGTTTTAAAAAAGGGCACGTTGTTTTGGAAGATATTTCTGGACCTCTGATGTTGGAAAAGAATCCACGGTCTTTGATGCTAAATATTACTAGCTCATAGATCCAGAACAGAAAAAGCTGCTGACCTAGATAAAGCCATCATCCTTCTAGTCGTTCTATAGCATAAAACAGGAACTCAGAAATTTTTATTCATTCAGATATGGCATTCCAAACTATACTTCAGTTATTTATTGCTTTTTTATAAAAACAATTATTATTTTAATTAAAAGATAAAACTAATGTTCATTTTTTCGTTTAGAGTAAAGCACCATTAGCCCAGTAAAGTTTAAATTGCTAAATTTAGTTTGTTTAAATTACTGTAATGCAATTTACCTTAACCTAATTCACTAATTAAATATTTACTAATAGTTTGATTAGAATTGTGTAGTTGCACTACTTTTTTAAATTTATACCTATTAATAATTCTGAGACCTCTGTAAAATATATATATGAAATGTTTTATTACTTTAATTATCGAGTTGAGGCTAGCCACTGATGGTTTAATACTGCCTTTGTATGCGTGGGGAGATTCATCATCATCAACAGTGAATTTTGTGGGCTAAAAATATAGCAAAATACATTTAATTAACGGCTATACTTTATTTTTGTAATTTTATTTATTTATTTTTTTGTTCTAAAATTGAAAATGCGTTCTAAAAATATTACGTTAATAAATAGAGTACCTTAGGGTTTAGGCGGGAAGTTCAGATAAAAATTATTAAACAGTAGAAATTATTAATTAATATTTTGTTTTAAAATCCGACTTTTGCTTACACAAGTTCACCAGATTTTAAGGGAACATATTAAATTTTACTATTTTTAAATGTTGAATTTAGTAGGAATAAACTGATGATAGAAATGTGGTAGCTGAATTTGAACCAATTTCAAATTTAGTTTGATTACCAAAATAAGTTTGTTTCGGTTAATTAATGAAATAAATGAGAAATTTTGATTCAGTGGTTATTTTCTGTTTAATTTATAAAAAATAACTAAACACCTAGAATTGAACTGGTTCAGTGCAGCATAGGATTTCTTTATTTAGATTTCACATATGTAGGGCCGATGATGCGGTTAACGGGCACAAATACAATAACCGGTTAGCTTGTTTATGTACTTTTGCGGTCTTATTCTTCTTTTTTCTCTTTGTAAAAAATCTATTTATTACCTACATCTGTCTGTCTACTAGTCTGGTTATATCGTGCTAGAAATCATGTCTAAAAGGTGAATCACTTTTGTCTGGTGTCATTTTTTAGGTTATTTCATTTTTTATTTATATTGGTTCAATGCTAATTTTTTATGGCGAATTTTGGTTTGGGGGTTAAACAGCATAACATCACTAATTCATTCCTTGAATTGAAATATTACTAACAAATTTGGGTGTGAACTACAGGGTGGGGCAAAAGGTATGAACCTTTTTTAAAGGGATGCAAAACAAAAACAATTCAACTTACAGAAATTATGTTTATATTGTTTAATTCAGTACAGAATCTATTTTTTTACATTAAGTTTGAAAGATGACGTAGGTGGCGGCCGTCAGCCGCGACGCACTCTTGAAGGCGAATTCTGAAGTTTTCAACCGCTCTTCTGCACATTTCGATGGGTATTGCCGTAACTTCCTCTTTGATTCTGTCTTTAAGTTCTTCCTGGACGATGTTTAAAATGTCACCCCTCAAAGAGACGAGGGGCAATTGAGTGAAGCAACTAATCTGGGAGACATCTGGTTCCAACAGGACGGGGCTACATCCCACACTGCTAGGATTTCAATGGCGAGATTGAGGCAAGTGTTCCCCCAGCGCCTCGTCTCTTTGAGGGGTGACGTGGAGTGGCCTGCGCGCTCACCAGATTTGAGCATTTGTGATATTTCTCTCTGGGGGTACATAGAGGAAAAAGTTTTTAAACATCGTCCACAAACCCAGGAAGAACTTAAGAACAGAATCAGAGAGGAAGGTACGGCAATACCCATCGAAATGTGCAGAAGAGCGGTTGAAAACTTCAGAATTCGCCTTCAAGAGTGCATCGCGGCTGACGGCCGCCACCTACGTGATATCATCTTTCAAACTTCATGTAAAAAACTAGATTCTGTACTGAATTAAACAGTATAAACATAATTTCTGTAAGTTGAATTGTTTTTGTTTTACATCCCTTTAAAACCGGTTCATACCTTTTGCCCCACCCTGTACTTATCTTGTACCACTATTTAGTAATTTTGGAACTTCTTTAGCCTGAGTGATTGGAATAAAGAGATCTGTTATGTCTAAGTTCAAATGCATCTTTTAGAACATTTTAGGCCGACTGCCTGCCTACAAAATTCCAAAAAAATGAGCTTGTTCTTTGTTTCATCTCTTCTAGTGAACTGGTATTTTTCTAAATCGTATAATTTAGTTAGGACATTCTGTACTCAGAAATATTAGTTAGCTTTTAAAATTTTGTACCGTACGAAATTGAGCTTCAGCAGTGAGTTCTGTTAAAAGTTTCCTAGAAAATTATTTAATTTTCAAATAAAAGTACTTAGCTCCCTGGTGATAGATGGTAACGAGAGAACTCTGTCCGGAATCTGGTATCTTCAATACGCACGCGATTTTCTCGAATATGTTAATGATGATAATTTGACATTTAATGTGCCTTAATAATTAAAATTTGGGATCCTTTGCTGGAGTAAGTTTAAACTTTTTGTTCTGCCTCTAACCCGTAGTACCCATACTTCCATAGTCGCACTCTTCTACTTGGCCACACCAAAAATTTCCAGGTCCTCGTGAGATCTACGCAGAATCCCTTCCAGGCCTAGCGATTCACCGCCACATTGCTTCTGTAATCTGAATGTCTTCCCCCTTGAGAGAAAGACATTCGTTATTCTAGGTACCAATCCTCCAGAGGATTTCTTAAATAGGTCCCACGCCAGTTTTGGGCAGATTTCAAAGACGTTTGGCTTCTGGAAGAAGTTGACGGATGCTGGTATAAATTATTTCCCTTTCTTTGATCATGACAGTACAATGTTATGACGATTTTTTTGCTCTCGACTAGCTCCGTCTCAAAAATTGTAGCCAGCCTACTGAGGGTAACCGAAATTGTAAACTTTCGGTGCTTCTACTTCTTCTTACACCACTTTTTAGTGTTCCACTCAGTCATCTTGTTTGCAGTTAGCGCTTCTTAGCCTCTCTGTCTGACATGAGGTTTTCGAATGGCACTGGAGAAATATTTTTGCATTTATGGGTGGTTGTGGGTAGGGTAATAAACGAAACTTTTGCTATTATTCCGTTTTGGAGAAATTTTTCTTACACTGCAATCCAAAATGTCTGCTCTAAAGACATGGCCTATAAATAGAGGACTTCAAAAGACAAAAGAAAGACCTCCTCATTGTGAAGATCCTTTTTTAAAAAAATTAATATTAGTTAATTAGGAAAAGTAAGAGATTTTCATAAAGAGAGAAAGATATAACTTTTCACCATATTTACTGGTCCTTTTTTTATTGTTTAAAACTTTGACAGTTGGTAAGATTGCGACACAGATAAATATCGATATATTGCAACAAAGAGAAGGTGACTTTACAGGTGTATCGATCAATGAGACTTCACTTTTACGAACGTTAGCGATAGCATGGTAACTCACCCCTTGGATGTTATTGCTATTATCTATATATATTCATATTGCTGCATTGTTCTGCTGCCACAATAACTGTATCATTTTGCATGTCTCCGAGTCGTTATTAGAGTTATTACCAAAGCTTACATATACATAATGCATTTCCAAAGTAAGTTATATACAAAAATTAGATCTATTACTACAATGAACAATTTTTATTGAAAGCACATAAACAAAACGAACTTACTTATTGTTTCTGAGGTTAGTGAACCGTACATTACGCCTAAAATATAACATTGTTGGGATGCCTACCTCCCAAACTTTCCAATCAAGAACTGCCCTTAAACAAAAAGGTTTTTGTAAAAAAATATATATTAATGTATCCAATAAATATGTAATGATTATTAAAACTCTCTCTGGTAGGACAGTTGTATAAGAGCTGATCGTCAAAAACTGCAGGAAAAAGCGTAACGTTGAAAAACACCTAACTTTGACAATTTTGTTTTCTCTTTTTCTAGAAAAGATAAAATTCCCAAATTTTCTTTAAAATATAGGGCAAATCCTCCTTTATAAGTGTAATATTTTTGCAACAACCCAGATCTAATAGGTTTCGAGAAAAAAGTTGCTGAAAATGAGCATTTTCAAAAAATTGTTGTTACCTTTTTTGTAAACTGCGTAGCGCCTAAACGCGAGAACCGATTTTCATGGATGAGGGGGTCATTCGATTCGGAATTTATTTTCTGTAGTTAGCAGAAAAACCTAGGAAGCCATTTTGTAGATAGTGAACATTCCAGTTGAACAATTTTATTTAAACTTTATTTTAGCAAACACATTTAATTCTTCTCTACAGTAAATAGAAGTTAGGAAGGCGAATCTTTTTCTTCTTTAAGTTTGAATGTTACCTATGAGTTAACAACTCGATTACAGTTATAAGAAAAAGTCATGTGAGTGTTTCAAACCAGATTATATTTTCCGTAGCGAGGTGGAACCCGTTCATTTTGTGATCTTAATGAGACAGAAGCAAAGAATGTAATTTGCTTTACTACTTTACCAGTATCTTTACCTTTATGTGTGTTCTTAAAGAGTAAATGTTATTTGGCTTCTGGAATCTCTTAACTTGTAATGTTTCCTTTACTTTTAACTTTACAGTTTTCTCTCTTTTTTGGCTGCCACTTTGTTTTAAGTGTAGTGCGAAAAAATTACTTTATATTCTCTTTCATTTGATTTGTTCCTGACAATTTTTTTTATTTTTTAAACCAAGTAAAAGATAACCTCTTTTAAGAAAGAGATGGTAATTGTAATCGTACAAATATTCTACTTTAGTTTAGGTGCCAACAGAGGATGCTTCAAAAAACGGTTTTGGTCGAAATTGGGGATCCAGTACCAGCTTTACTGAGGCGGGGATCGTTGAGTTTAAAAGAAATATTTCCTCGAAAATAGATTGTACATTCTACTTGAAACTAACACAAAATTCTGGCAAATATGGGACACAGAAACTTCTGCTAGTATTCTGGGATAAATGCCCAGAAAAACCCTCTTGATCACACCACTAAATAGTGTGGCTTCTGAAAAAGTGAAGGTTACACCTTTTTTGGGGGGGAGTTCCACCAATTGCATCGACGATAGTAGGATGGACGATATATGCTAATGTCGTTGAGTTTCATGTGATCATGATAGCTTAGCTAGGATTATCGATCCAAAAGTACGATATGTGCAGTAACTCCCAATCAAACGGAGAGAGTGTACGACGGAAAAAGGCGTCTATACGAAATTTCCGTTCCTTCTATAAGTGGAAAGTTTCAGGATGTCTGTCGGTCACCCTTGAGTTTCCGGTATGAGATCTTGGTTCGAGCCCAAGGTTTCATTCCAAAATTTAATAAATCTTCCTGGTCTTAGGGATCGACTCCAAGGAGTTAAAATCTAGACGTTGTCGATCATCCTAGATACCGTGAGAATAATTCATCACTACATTTATGGTACTAGAGATATCATTACATATTTTCCATTTAATTTTCTATATTAATTTTTCCTTAATAGTTTTTCCTTTTTCATTATTCTGTTCATTTACTTCCCGTGTTCTAGCAACTCAGTTCAGTTTGGACAACATCCCATTGTTTTTTTATTTTAATTTTCAAATTTTTACATTTTAATTTCTTTATCCTTTGCCATACATTTTCAAAAAAAACAACTTTATGTTTACCTATGCCCATCCTTATTTGTGACTAATTTGGTATTAGAATTGTTGATTTCCGTTGGTAGTTTATAGGATAAGGTCGGCAGTGTTTGTTGTTTTAGTTAGTTGTAGGTCTTATCCTACCTTTTAAACATTGGCACGATTCCAGGGCAAAGAGTTTCCTGTATCTATGAATGTCTTATTTTTGCTGGATATAGGTCGTTCAGTAAATAAAGAATCGGAAGAATATTATCTTCATTTTGCATTTTTTTTTCCCCCTTTAGTAGATGATTATTTTCAAAAACTATTAATATCTATCGTATACTCCTTAACAAAAACTTACAGTTTAAAATGTTAAGTATAAGGGTTGATTAAACGCCAAAAGGTACACAAATCAGCGAGTACCCAACATTTCATTAATACTTCATTAATAGTTAAGTAATTCTACTGCATTAATTTTCATTAATAAGTTATTTTTTAGAATTTATTAGATGTCACAGACCCTTATGCTGGCCATTTTCGTCTACAAAATATATGTTCAAGTAGCACTGTAGATTGACTGTAATATCTAGTTATCTATAATAATCAAACTATTAATTACAGGTTAAAAAGAAAACGTTATAAAAAATAAAAAAAATTATGAGGCTAAAAAATTCAAAAACTTTTTTTTATAAAAAACTTACACCAATGATTTTGTTTATTTTATTTATTTATTTTTATTTTTAAATAAAAATCGTCGGTTTAAGTTCATTCTTTGATTAAAGTAATTGTTATTTTATGTAGTAGTCAAACGTTTATAATAATAGATAATAATTATCTGGCTTTATCGCAAATAATATAGTTTTCTTCAATTACATTCTCAATCTAGGTATTCATCCCACAATGTTGTATATATGTAATATAAAGTAAATAAGATATGCATATTTTTAGGGCAGCTAATTATTCCAGTATTTTACTATAAGTAAAATTAGGGGGACTAAATTAAATTACAATTGAGAAATGAATAATTGTTGTTGAATAATCTACTTGTTATTAACTGTGTGTTATTTGTGCTCACGAATATTTCGGTAAGACGAATTCAAGACAGTAGCCTACTCTAACTTTGTCTTTTTCTACTTTAACATGCATGTACATATTTATGTGATTTATCATAATTATAACAAAAAAATATTATAAATGAAGTGGCCAGCATAAGGGTCTTTGACATCTAATAAATTCTAAAAAATAACTTATTAATGAAAATTAATGCAGTAGAATTACTTAACTATTAATGAAGTATTAATGAAATGTTGGGTACTCGCTGATTTGTGTACCTTTTGGCGTTTAATCAACCCTTATACTTAACATTTTAAACTGTAAGTTTTTGTTAAGGAGATTTTTGTACCTTTTGGATAGATTTTCCTTTTTGTTTATTTTACAAAGTTACATATCTTCTTTACAGATTTTTTTAAAATTTGGAATAAACAATTCTATCATTATAACCTGATAAGGTGTTAAGTCGGAACCGTAACTACCAATGGAGAGATCTTTTTAAAGAATGATTATAGTTGCGTTCCCCCAAACCATCCTCAATAACAATTTTTTTGAAAAAGCGTTTTGAATGACATAGGAAGGTATTTGTACGTAAATAGCAAAATTAAACTGCGATTTCAGTACTTCCTTTTAAGAGGAGTAAGGAAAATAAACTACTATTGCAGTACTTCTTCCTAAAAGGCAAAGAGGCAAAGATCTTTTAATCGAACGACAATTCATTGATTTAAATCGGTTCACTCATTGATAATTTAAATGATTGCAGTACTTCCTCTTAGTAGGTGCAAGAGCATCAGCAACGTAGAAGAGCTTTAACCACTTATTCGAGCTGAATTTTATCAAAATCGGACTAAGCGTTATAGAAATATTGGTAATAATAGTTTTAGAAAGGGCCTTATTTGGGTGGGGCAAACTCCCCTCCTTATGAGGCACGGCGTCGAGACTTTTAAAGTGCAAATCTGTACAAAATTTCGATTCGAATGACCCTTCATTCATGCAAATTGGTTCACGTGTCGATAATTTGCAACGATTGCTATACTTCCCCTTAACAAGTGTAAGAGCAGATCGTCGCTTTAATGTTACGTAGGGGAGCCCTAACCCTATCATCCTACCAAATTTTATCAAAATCGGGCCAAGATTTACAGAGTAATTAGTAATAATAATTTTGGAGGGGGCCTTACATAAAGGGGGCTAACTCCTCTCCCATTCGATGTACAGCGTCGAGACCCCCAAAAGGCACATCTACATAAAATTCCGACTCGAATGACACCTCATTCATGAAAATCGGTTCACGCGTTTAGGCGCTACGTTGTTTACAAAAAAGGTAACAAGAAGAAGAAGAAGAAGAAGAAGAACAACAACAACAACAACAACAAGAACATTTTTTGAAAAAGCCGTTTTTGCTCATTTTTGGCAACTTTTTTTTCGAAACCTATTAGATCTGGGTTGTTGCAAAAAAATTACAGTTATAAAGGAGGGTTTGCCCTATAATTTAAAGAAAATTTGGGAATTTTATCTTTTATAGAAAAAGAGAAAAAAATTGTCAAAGTTTGGTGTTTTTCAACGTTACGCTTTTTCGTGCAGTTTTTGATGATCAACCCTTATACAACTGTCCTACCGGACAGTTTTAATTTGGTAATTAATCTCAAGATACGTATGTATTGTCAACAATTGTTTTTTATGAAAATTAAATATTGATTTTTTACTGTTTAATCTTAGTAACACCCTCTTTGCTTCCAAAGTGCTGATGGACCTTACTTTTTCCAATCAGCCGGCTAAAACCATCTCATAAGATCTTTCTACTTAATTTCTATAAGAATGCAACTCCAAATGATGGTTATAATGTTCTAAGCAGCCTTATGAGTTTCATTTTGTCCGTGATTTTTGCGTGCAAGTCACATGGTCATAAAAATATCAACCAATTAAAAAAAGGCGCACTTAATTGTTTAATCGATGGAGCGGTCTAATTAATCTGACGTAAGGTGCCGATTTATCTCTTTCTAGAAATGGTTGGCTAACGTTTTATATAACAAAACATCGACTGATTTTCATGTTAATTTCAGTTTTCAACTATTTTAGTTTGGTAGAGTGCTATTTGGGATTCTATTTAATTATAATTGAACCAAAAATAATATCGAGTCAAACCTGTTTTTGTGCGCTATATGAATATTTATCGAGCTTCTAGATATTGCATTGTTTAAAGTGAGAAATAATTTTTTTGCTTTTTTAATGTTAACAAGGTGATTTAATTATTTGCGTATTTTGTTTGTAAAGCAAATAATTACTAAATGAAATCTTTTTTTATGCGGTCCCCATCTATCGCACAATACCAGGTATTACTGTTACTGCATTTTATAGAAGTAATTCATAAAATAAAATAGACATCAGTAATTTTTAAGGAAATTACAAAGAAACCGTACATTTAGCTCACTTTGGGGCACCTAAAGATTAACTTGTCTTGGATAGATTTTAGTTACTAACGAGGAAAGCACGAACTAATATTCTGCTTTAGTAAACTTCACTGTTTATACATTATTAAACCTTTTTTTAACTGGTAAGCTGGTAACTGCTCTTGGAAGTTGCGATGAAGGAGTTCCTTAGACCTGATAAGTTCTTAACCCATCGTCTCCTAGGTGGTCTTACTGGGAAACAGCTGCTTTCGTTTCTTCAGGTGATTTTTCCTTATTCGGCTAACGGATTCTATTAATTGGCTTTAGGTTAACTTTGGCTCTCCTTTCATCAGCTGAAGTGATCCTTTATTCCAAATATAGAATAATTAAATTGCGAAACGACTTTGTACACTCTATTAAATGAATTCCAATTGGTTTCCTTTAGAACCATTTTTATTCTAAGACAATTTTTTTTATCGTTATATTATTCTATATTATGTTATTTACTCTATATTTCCTTGTAATAATATTCCTTATAAATTCTATATTATCTCCTTATGATGTTCCTGAGTAATTACCCATTTCAAGAAGAGGAGCATGAGCAATGAATAACAGTTTTTTCCCCTCTATCTGGTCGCTAAATTAACGAACATAGAGACGAACTTCTTTAGTTCTCTATTCTCTTCAGAACTAATGAACTTCATATAATGTTAGGATCCAGTTCCCATTGAATCCAGCACACCTGAGGGCGTCACTCTGCGTCTTTACTTCCACACCCTTTGCCATTATCTTCTTCTTCTTCAATTTGGTAGTTCTATTATTAGAGACTTCATTGAAAAAAAACTTTGTAATTAGTTTGTATTAAGATTTTTCCCCCCTCTCCTGGTCTAGTTATCTAGTTGAAGAAAGATGATTTTCTACATTCTTTAAATAAACAATGAATTTGTTTTTTTAAAGCTCTACTAAAAAAGCACTCTTTTGAAATTTTAGTGTATTATTTTTTAATTTCATTATAAAACAATATTTTGTATTATCTTCTTTTTATCTTCATTGAAGCTGAGATATTCCGTACTTCTGATTTAGATTTTATAAAGGTTGTAATAAATTAAATGTTATTTATTTAATAATTTGAGTCCTCTTCAACAATCTTCTTCCTTGCACAGATCTGGTGCGCTACCTTGGGCTCTACATAGACAAAAGTCTCACGTGGAACCCACACACTAGACTTAAAAGACAAGCAATGACAAAACGTGCGAAACTTCTTTACAGACTACTTGGACGACGCTCCAAATTACCCATTGAACTCGAAACGATTAGTACAGTATACAGTACTATCCTAAAACCTATGTGGACTTACGGACTAGAGCTGTGGGGTTCAGCCAAACATACGGACTGTACAAGACATTTCAATCAAAACTACTTCGACAGATAGCTGACGCTCCTTTCTACGGTGACTAACCTCACTCTTCACACCGACCTCAACATCCCCTTCGTACACCAATTAGCCAAGACTAAATATGAAAAATTCAATACTGCTCTCTCTACTTGCTCAAATCCTCTAGTACAGTCTCTCGCCTCCTCTGACAACCCTAACAATCCTCCTCACCGACTGAATTGCCAGTGGCCCCGCGACTTCCTCGCAGTCTGAAGGCCTAAAATTAATTTCCTGTAGAAAGTGCTACCGCTGAGCAGTTTCTTTCCTCCTGCCTTTCACGTCTCTACACTTCAATCTCCCTATTTACTTATTGTATAGTGTATTATACAGATTGTAAATAACAAAATAAATTAAAAAAAAAAAATTAATAATTTGAAACATTTTATAGAGTTTGCTGATTTTCTTTTTGTCTGTCTGTTTGTTCAATGCGGCAAGAAATACAAAATTTGCTACCAAGATAGTTGATTGTCGTAAGTAGTAAGGGGTTGTTCTAATATAATGAAAGAGTATAAAATACAGAAAAGACCAGAAGAATGCGGTTCCAAGTCCGAGAATGTGGTTGTAAATAAAGAACATTCTCGAATTTTTGGATATAAACATCTGAAAGCAATAAAATAAAAACAAACGTGAAAATATAGTAGGGTTTTATTACATCTCTCCTTTACAAATCTTTAAGCATTCCAATTCTTACCGAATACAATCCTTACAAACCAAAATCGTTCGAAAAAACGCCAATCTTCCTTATTTATGTCCCCCAATAAAATCCTAAACATTCCTTTCGTGTCAGAATCTGATAAAATTCCGCTATCAAACATTCTTTACTGTCTTTCCTATCATCACAATTCTTTTGATCAGCAGCTTTCAAGTCCAAACCTTGCCCAGTAGACGATTTAAACATGGTTTCTTTACGCCTCGAAGTCTTCTTCTTAATGTCATTCACGTCATTTTATTCTAGGTTCACAATTCGCTTGTTGACAGTTTTACAGTTGTTAATAAAGAAATGGGTGATAAGAACAATCGTTTCTCTTAAGGTTGTGGCAAATTCTAGTGTCTGAATAGAGATCATTGTTTTCTAAGGAGTGTGGTAATTCATCTCTTATATATTTAATTGAGAGTTAGGTAGGCTGAATGAGTTATATAGATATAGAGAATGTGAGAAATAGAGTCTTTAGATTCCATTAGAACAAGAGGATTGATTCTGTTGGACAGTGAAAGAGAGGGGATATGGATTGTTAGATCGAGTGGATCACTGTCAGCCACACTCCACTTGTTCGTCGATAATTCCTCTCCCTACACACTTAGTTCTAGTGCTGATCCATGAGTGGATGATGTTGTTTTCCGTTGAATATATCTCTCTCTATTGGTTACCATTTTCCACTAGATTTCACTTTTTCAAGGCCCAGTTCTTTTTTTTTCCAGTTTCGTTGGCTCTATTTTTCCAGATTTGCCATAAAGAGCAAAATTTGGGTATTTTTCAAAAAATAGGTTTCCAAGAGTTTTGTTTTTGTTTTTTTTTAAACAAACGATGATTGAGTGAAAAGAAATTGATAAGTTGGTGTAAACCATTGCATCCTACCATTCATAATAGTCATTTAGGATGTAAATATGGCTGCACACGTTTTGCTGACAGGGCATTCAGTCAGTCTAGATTTGGGCATACAGTAAAAGTGCATACTGGGACGACGTCTATCAGCTTAGTCAAGAATTTAAATACATAATTTACACCTGGCAAATATTTATATTTTGTAATTTTTAAATTTTGGGCCTTATTTTGTTGCTAGATTATTATTATTTTTTGAGTGATTTAGTTATTTATTTTACTACTATATCGTACATATTCCCGATTTGAGATACCCGAAGTCTTAATAAGAGATATTTGGTGTGGAAGGGCGCGTAACTCGGGAAGAAAGATTTTAGATATTATTAATTTGATGTTTAGAATCTAGGCCACCATTGGGGCTGGGCAATGTTAACTTTGGGACAAAAACGGAACCGATCTAAATTGTCGGTTCGCTGAATCGATTATTTTCATTTTTCTTTTTTTTTTTTTTACATTTTCTCGAAAACTGCTTCTCAGGAAAGCGCTTCTTAAGCTGATTTTTGGGTGAGAAATAGCTTAAGTTTCCTTCCAAAGAATCGTAAATAAAATTAACAGTTTTTTCTCCTATGTATTAAATTAAATCTACCTCGGAGGTATACAACTCTAAGTCCATTTTTTCAGAATTTCTTTTTTTAATCTTTCTAATACAAAATTATTGTTTTTTATTACCCAACCATCTGTTATGGTGCATCTATGTTAGTTATTAGCCACCAATGATTTAAGCAAAATAACTCCTGTGGGCTTATAAGTAAAAGAAAAAAATCTTTAAGCTCTCCTGTAAAAAATTTAAAATGTGATAATAGTGATGTGCACCTCCGAGGTACTGAAATATAAAATTTAAATTTCAAATTTGAAGTAAATTGCTTGATAGGACACTTTGACACTTTCCAGATATAATTATTTGCGATTTTCAGTAATTTTCTTTTGTTTTTGTACAAAGTAGTTTTACTGAAAATTTGTAGTAGGTGAATTGCGGAGAAGGAAATTCATAAAAGAGTTTTTCACCCCAATACTATTTACTATTTTGCGTTTTCACTTAAAAATTTTCATTCTAGTCTTAGATCCTACAAATTCGTCTATTTCTTTGTATATGTACGTTTGTCTTTGTGTAAATGACAGAGAGAGTGTGTGTGAACAACTTATCTAAAGCGGTAGCCTCTGGCTAAGTTCATATTTTGATATTTCTTGGATGTTTCAAATCATTGTTGTCACACAACAGGCACTACAATAAGTTTTTTTGGGCGATATTGGAATGGCCAGTTTAATGAATCGGATTTTAATTTAAAAAAAAAGAGGACTTTGTCGTCAGTATTTCAATGACGTAATACATTTTCATTTTTAGAAATAATATATTAAGATAACATTTTTTATTTTTATGTTTTATTTTTAAATACCCAAGAGAAAAAAGAATAATCTATTTATGGAAAAAGAAAATGGAAAGTTTTCAATTAATTTTAAGATTTTTCAGAATCTTAAGGGTGGGGTGTTAGGAAGGAAGGCTGGGTCAACCCTCGAGTTACTTCGGTATTTTTTATTAATACATGTAATATTGATCGATATTCATAGTAGCTAGAGGTTCACTTGGGTGTATTTTTCCAAGTTAATATTTCAGTATATCTAGCTAGCTTTATAGGCAACTTTCAGAAGATGCTATGTTAAGGTTAAGGTATACTCTAATTAAGAATAAAAATCTAGAGCATTTTCTATCTAAAAATAATCGATAAAAATAAATAAATAAAACAGAACTGTGTTGAACAGTTCATCGAACTGGAAGATATGTTGTTTTGATAAATTTGTTCGTGAAATGGAACTAAAGATAAATTTTACGAAATCAAAAACTGTGATGACGTTGTAGTAAACTAAGCAAAAAAGGAAAAGTCGTCTTAAAAGACGTCGTAAATTAATTTAAATTTAATTGTTAAAATAAGTGAGGAAACAAAAAAATTAAAAGAAGTTTTTCTAGTTCGTTCTTTAACTCTCGGAAAGCAACCCTAAAAGAGAGTTTATTCCAGCTTGCTGTAAACCAGTCTTTCTCAAAGTGGGCGATAACGCTTCCTTGTGGACCGAACAGTGAAGCGGTAAAGTGCCCAAAGAAAATTGGGGGATATTGCAGCGGTTTAGGCGGGCAATGGCTGATTTGTGTTTTTCTAATATTTGTAAACTAAAATCAAAAACCTGCCTACTACACTACATCGATTATTTCAGTATTTTGCCTTAATTTTGGCTGTAAAAGCTAATCCCGCAATTTTACCCCCTGGATTGTGGTCGATTGTTCAACGATTTTTTGATAGCATCCCTATTGTTGTATTTGTGTGAACGTGGATTTAGTGCTGAGGTAACGCTGCTACTTAGAAAGAGTAATCGTTTGCATGTTACCGAACGCGGCGGTGACTCACGGCTGTTTTTGAGTAAATTCCAGCCTTATGTTAATAAACTTGTTTAAAATCATCAGATTCATCCTTCACATTAGATTAGTTTTAAAATTTAAATTGAAATGTTTGTTTTTATGTAAATAAAAGGTTTTCTAAGTTTTCTAAGTTGCCTTTTATTGCTCACATTAGGACAGTCTCATTTAAAATTTAAATTTGAACTCAGAAATAGGATATGATTCATTTGGCACGCTACAATTAAATTAAAGTAATGAATGCGATTGTGATTTTTAAGATGTGGTGAAATTAAAAATAAAAATTGATCGAAAATAATTGATTCTCAAAGTGAGCGGAAGACGAAATAAGTTTGACAACCTCTGCTGCATAAAAATGATTCTTAAATATTTCAAATTGGAATTTAAAAGGTTATAAATAATGAGAAAAAGATACCATTTTATGAACTAGAAAAATCTGATGATATCACAAACTCTATAAATGCTTCATTTTGATTCTTCAATTTTATGGTAACCTCTTGGCCACTACTCTTCGCGCAGTTCGAATTTAGAGCACTCAATGACTATGTGCTCCACAGCCATGTTGAAACCGCTTTGTTACTGTATATTCTAGTAAATCTTTTCAAAAATAAACATGAAAAATTTATTCGGTACCGGGTAACTTCTAGGTAACCGATTTTGATCAAAACCTTAGTATGACACTTTAAACCATTTTTCGTTTTTGAATTACGCCCACACATGCGCACACCTTTCTGTACTTAGTAGAATAAAAAGTTAATAGGAAATCAAGTCAAGTGTTCGATAGCTCTTTGAGAAGTATTATAAGCTTTCGAAACGCAGGCACACGGGGTAATGGAACCAATGCAGAGTATATTTTGTAAAGAAACGTCCTCATTCACCCTAAAATACCCTAATTATTTAAAACAAATAAAACAAATAGAAACAGGCCCCCACTTTTGGCATATTTACTCTATAACTAAAGCTGAACTTCAAATTATGGGTGGTAATAAATAAAACAAAAAGCTTAATTAAAAACGGTGAAAGACTTCATCTAGTGGGCAGTGGAAATTAGGAGTTAAAGTATGAATTAGTTGCCTTTGTAAATCGAAATGAAAAGAAGACTGCCATTAACTTGGTATTATTCAATATTTGCTTTTCCAGAACTGGAGGAAGAATTCGTACAATACCCTTCTTGAATGATAGATTATCATTCTCCTCCTAATCTTTTGTTTTTACCATCCATTCTTTGGGGGACAAAAAAACTATCGGAATTCTTAAGACCAGCAGTTGCATTATCAAAGTATCTAAAGAATTGAAAAAGTAGACAGATTAATAAATGGGAAGATTTTATGATCATAAAATGGATTTGCCATAACTCTTTAATTAATTTAAATACACTATACAGAAAGCTACTCTTGCCTGACAGTGCTAACATTGTCTAAAAAGTTTGCTCTTTAGGGTGGTTATTTTTCGAACTTTAAAGTGGAGGTACCATCCTTGGGTATTTAGAGATCTGTAAATTAAGTAATGTGACTGATTTTTTTAAATTATTGTATTCAGAAAGAATTACAATTCTATATTCAAAATCACCTTCAAAATAACTTCCTTCTGAAGCCACACAGCGCTGGAGACGTTTCTTCCACTCCTCATAGCACTCCGATACTGGAATAGCCTTCAGCTGGTCGGTTACAGCCGTTTGAATGTTTTCGACTGTCCCAAAATGAGTTCCCTTGAGGTGATTTTTCAACTTCGGGAAGAGAAAAAAGTCACAAGGACTCAAATCAGGCGAATAAGGAGGCTGAGGAGCCACAGGAATGTTTTTACTGGCCAAAAACTCGTTTATTGAAATTGAAAAAAAGCAAGGATGGCAAAGTCGAAGATCAAATGCAAGCTGAATTTTTTTTTTTCGATATCCACGGAATCGTCCACAAAGAGTTTCTACCTCAAGGTCAAACGGTCAATCAACACTTTTACCGAGAGGTTCTTGAGAAACTTCGAAAAAGAGTCATTCGTGTGAGACCAAACATCAAGAACAAGTGGGTGTTGCATCACGATAATGCTCCTTGTCACACAGCAATTTCAATAAACGAGTTTTTGGCCAGTAAAAACATTCCTGTGGCTCCTCAGCCTCCTTATTCGCCTGACTTGAGTCCTTGAGACTTTTTTTCTTCCCGAAGTTGAAAAATCACCTCAAGGGAACTCATTTTGGGACAGTCGAAAACATTCAAACGGCTGTAACCGACCAGCTGAAGGCTATTCCAGTATCGGAGTGCTAAGAGGAGTGGAAGAAACGTCTCCAGCGCTGTGTGGCTTCAGAAGGAAGTTATTTTGAAGATGACAATATAGAATTGTAATTCTTTTTGAATAAAAAAATTTAAAAAAATCAATCTCATTACTTAATTTACAGACCTCGTAGACTTAATATGAACTAAGAAAAAACCTAAAACGTTGGAAAACCGATCCAACATGTTTCTCCGAAACGTGGCGGTACCTGATCCTTACATTTGTAAAGTAAAATGTATGGCGCATGGTCTTGCGACTTGGTTAAGAAAGCTTTTGCCAGAAGTACAAAATCTAAGTTCGACGTAGACTGTTAAAAAACTATGATTTTACATTTTTGAAAGTGATAATCACCCAAAGAATGTACTCCAAGATAAGATGGCAATATTTCTCTTGTACATAGAAATAATTGTAATAAAGATTTTAATGGATTCAAAGGAATAATCAATATAATTGGGCAAAACAGAAAACAGCGATTTTAATGGCTATTTTATAGACAAAATATAATTTCGATTAGATAAACAAATTTATTTTGTAAATATTTAAAGATAAAAGCGTAAAAAGAGTCACTTTCTAATCGTATATCGAGGATGTTATGAACTGAACTGATTCTTTTTATTTACTGAATTAATCGCATAAGGAAAACCCCTTCTGATAGTTACAATGCCGTAACAGTGATGACGTTGTTAGGTAGATCTGTCTCCCTGGAGACTCAACTTGATAATCCTTGTGTTGTATACTGTGTAATATATGTATGACATATGTAAGGACGTGATATACTTTAGAATTGTGATGTAGTTCTGCTAGGGAACATATCTGCATGTAGATAATATATCTGGCACTAAGAACACGTAGATTGTAACTTATTTTTATCTCTGGAACTGCATTTTGATGTTTTACATAAAGAAGAAATTTATTGCTACATATTTATTTACAAATCGGTTTGTTATTCTAAAAAAGAGCCCCGTGTAAAGGTGGGTGAGCTTTAGAGTTTCCCAATTTCACCTTTCAACCACTCCGTTGAAATAGGCAGTTTTGAACTCCTGTGTGCGATATGGGTGTCTTCTTCACTAAACTGCAATAACTTATTGTATATCTGCTAGATTGATCAATTAGAGAGATCCAGTTCAAAAACTTAGTACAATAGCCTGGTACGTCTAGTTATCAACTGTACATGCGAAGCTGCGACGACATTATTACCCCAATTTCTAGCTGGATACAAGAAGTTCGGGGCGTGCGGTGCGGTTTCTTTCATTTTCATAAAGCTTTAGGGTGAAATGATGTAAGTGCGTGGCCCTTCAGAGGTTGCATATTATTATTATTTCCGCCAAATCTTGAAGATCTTTAGGTTCGTTCTAACACAATACGAGGTGAGGCTATTAAATAATGAGACTATTGCTGTAAAACATTTTATTTTAAATTTATACATATTTAGTTATTATCACCTTCAATATACACCCCACCCCTATCCCTGCAACGCTCCATGCGAATTTACCATTGTTCGAAACAGTGCTGGAAGTCTTTTTCAGTGAGTACCTGCATGACGCGTGCCGCTTTTTCTTTCACAGCTTCAACGGACTGAAATCGTGTTCCTTTTAATGCAGATTTTACTTTGGGGAACAGATAAAAGTCACATGGGGCCAGGTCAGGCGAATAAAGCGGATGGCCTAAAACTGGGTCTTTGTACTTGACAGAGACTTGCAACAGAGACAATGCAGTGTGAGCCGGCGCGTTGTCTTGATGGAGAACCCATGACTTGTTCTTCCACAAATCGGGTCGTTTTTTGAGCAAGTACCTCACGCAGTAGTAATGTTGATTAATTATAATCGATATTTTCATCCGTTTTGGACGTGCAAGGGCGACCCGGGCGGCGGTCATCATCTCCGACGTCTTCTCGGCCATCTTGGAAACGCTTGAACCACTCAAAAACTTGCACACGTGATGAACATTTATCGCCATAAACTTCTTTTAATAAAAGATAAGTTTCAGTAGCGATTTTACCAAGTTTTGATTTGAAATTTCACGACCATTCGTTGCTCTACTACATGTGTAGTATCACGTTTTCGGCAAAACGAAACTAACACCTCTTACAAAAACAACGGTTCCGGTCAGACAGATTTCTCTACACGCACGTGAGACGCTGCAATCGAAAGAGAAGGCTTTACGCTGCACAGTTGACGGTCGATAGGATTTGGCACATGCATAGTTCTTCTGTAGCAGCATCAGTCCCGTTATTTAATAGCCACACCTCGTATCATTTCATTATAGTGATAATGTGTAAACTGTCCACTGGCTTCTAAGTACAAATTTTAAGCTTAAAGAAACCTTTAATTGTGCAAATTATGCTATAGCCTGAACACTCATGTCCACACTGGATATTGCTTTTACCTCTTATCAAGCTAGGAAGTATTTTTTTATGAAAATTTGCTTTAATTTGCGCTTTTTTATTATTAGTGATCGTATTGTGATTTTTCAGCGAGCTTTTTAAACAACTTATCTTCCTGATATATAAGACAAATATAAGCCTCTTGGCCACTGATGGCTACCACCCAACAATCCTCCATATTCCTTTTATGATTTGTCCAGGATACTACGAGTATGTTCCATTATAATTGAGAGATGTCTTTAAACTATCTCTTTTTTTTTTTCTAAATTTTGGTAGGATAATTATTTCCGTCAAATCTCTTAAGATCTTTAGGTTCTTTCTTGGTAACACTTCATCGAAATAACCCTTGATATGTCAACCATCTTATCGGCATTTCATTGCCGACTGTATCTTACAAAATAGTTAAATGCGTATCGAAAGAATTGTTAAATTCCTAGGAGATGTTATTAGACATCAGTATTCAGTAAACATTGCGAAATGCGAGTCCACAGTTCAAAGATATTATGTCACAAGTTTATTAGCAGTATTTCAGTAGATCATAATAGTATAATATTTTCAAGGCCGTGTAAATAGAGATCTGCTTATGTGGGTGGTCTTTTTTTTCTGTCTCTAATGTTATTAAAGTCCATCTAATTTTTTTTTTTATCTAATATTATGTTTGATTCTATTAAAAAAATTGATTCCAAAGTATATATATTTATTGATGTAATAGGAAGATATAATATTCCCAATTTCAGACAATTTTTTTAATTTTTTGTGCCAAGCTTTCGCCCTAGGGGCTAGGTCATCTTCAGGACATATGTTTGTTGCTAATTGTAATATTTTTACATTATTACCTTTAATGTTGGTTGTCCCCTGCACTTGACTGTAAAGTTGTTGTTTGGGCTCCAGTGTATTGAAATCCCACTGGGGGTATTCCATCTTTTAAATGCCATTTTTAAACTGTATTAATAAATTCTTCTAAATGTATAAAAAAAATTGTCCAGTTAGCTTGATCATCAAAAAAACACGATAAAATGAAATGTTTAAATACTCAACATTGTCATTTTTTGAATAGGTTTACTATGATTGGGTGAAATGGACGATGCTTTTGACAAAAAGTTCTATTTTAAAAACTAATATGCCTGAAAAGTAGCAAAAAACATTTTGAGCAAAAGAGATAATTAAAATTATTTGAGTTACGGCGGTGAGAAATCTTGTAAAATATTTAAATGGCAGTGATAATTGTAGTCAAAAACTCGTATCGCCAATGAGATTGCACCTTTCCAATGATTTAAACCAATCAGGTGCGTATTGTAGTGTTTATGAAGCGCGTGTTATAATAAGCGGTAATTTGTAATTGTACTGAATATTTAATTGTGCATATTTGTTCTGACACTTCTGATTTATTAAATAATTATCTTACTCCAAACTCCATTCATTTGAGAGTTTTCGTAAAATTATTCAATTAAATACTTTTTCTTAGGTAAATTTGAGTAGATTATTGAATATTCATCTTATTTCGTTTTGACAATCGCTATAATCATGGGGAACAAGACAGTCGTTTAGCCTCTACTTCTTAAAATTACCGGGAACATTATTAGCACGCTTTGTATTAGATAATTTTCTACTTGATATTAGTAAATAAGTAATGGCCAAGCTTATTAAAGAATTTCCTTCTTAAAAGTATCCAAATGGAAATAAATGAGAAGAATGTTGTTAGGTGTTATTATAATACCTTGCTTAGAGAGTACGTAGTTCTCTGTTCCTCACTGTATGCTCCATATCTTATCTTTGGCCCAATATATTATTATGACATACCATAATCCTCGGGTTGCGAGATCTGTTCGGCTAGAATATTCTTCTCTTCCACTCGTGAGATAGTTACATTCTGTGAAGGTTACCCTCCTTCTTTTATTTGTATTTTTTTGTATATTCTTATCATATCTCCCACTCTTTTTCTCCATTTTTAGGCGTCTTTTGTAATAAGTGGGATCTTATTGTTATTATTTAAAATAATAATTCCAAATATTTTTATTATTCAATTTATTTTTTGAATTTATTTTTTTACCGATTTACGTCTATTTGAATTAGGACAAACCCAAAAATTGGACCATCCAAAAATAAGCTTGACGAAAAACGAAAAAATGGACTGAAACTCACTCGACGTTCAGACATATGTTATTTTCTAAATAAATATAGTTACAGTTAAAATTATCGAAATCTTCTATACAAATGTTGTTAGATTACCAATATTTTGGCGTTATTAGAATTTTGGTTGCTATGGAAACCCATCTTTGCATCAAGATAGGTAAGGATTAGTTCCTTTAAGAACTTTTGCAGCTGTCCTAGAAGCAGCTGTAAGAAACACCTTGGAATACTTAACGGCAAAGTAAGCAGCACTGCTCCTCTGTTATCAGGACTTCTCTACCAAACTTTAACCCAAACACAAAAAGTATAAGATTAATCTATTTTTGGTAATAAAATATGAAAGAGTTTTGCGGTTTTCTCTAAGGACTATTCCTTTTGAAAGAACTAGTGAGGAAGTTCGAACTTTGGTCTCCAAGTCGTGAAGTTTTTTGTTTTGTTTTTCTTGACGGTACTTTGTGAAACAAGTGGGCAGTGGGCTTTGTCTTGCACAACTGGAGTGGATCTTTTTTTGTTGTCCAAAGAAGGCTGTTGTTGTCAATAATTTCGTCAATTTCTAGGCAATACCTCTTTGTATTGATCTTCTTTTTTTTTTTACCGGTTAAAAAAAATATATTACTGAAGCTAACCCGCAACCATAGTTTTCTTGGGGCTCAGTCTTATCCGGCTTTTTTTTTGGTTATTGTTGCGCGAATACAGTGAAGAATCAACTTTCTAACGTTATTTATGTTCGTGGATCGTTCAAATCATGAGGCACCTACGTTTTTTTGCGAATGCACTGTGGCTGATGCCTATAGCTTTTCAATCTTCTAAATTATTTGAGATGGGTCCAAGTTTCATGATGCTCTTTAAAGTATCATCTTCAATTTTGAGGGTGTGAACCAGTAGGTGAGCTGCCAGGGGTCAAAAAATCACACTGAATTTTATAGAACCAAACTTATAAAATGTTTTTTTACTGATACCTCAAACCGTTTGCGTTTTTCATAATTAATTTTAATTCATAAAAACCAAAAGTATGAAATGGTTTGCTTAACAAGGTATGTATTACAGCTCCGTAATAACAAATTATGGTACGCTAAATATACATTTTCATCTAAATTGAAATTACATATACATCTTAATCACATCATTTTTGCTTTATTGAAGCTATTAACCTTGAAACTTTGGGGCTATCTCTGCCAATCTAAGTTCCTGATTGATTCTCTGTGGGGAGTTGAGACTTAGTTAGAACTTCTATAATGACCATTCATCTAAAATTGTCTTTGAAATGATCAATTTGTTTTGCTCTCTATTAATAAAAGCATCTACGAACAATTTTAAAGTGTTGCAATCGTGTTTAAAGTTTGAAATTAAATCTTTCACTGATTTTGAGTAGATGAATCTAGCGTCTATTTTCCTTTATCGCTTATCACTTATCAATCTTTGACTCTTCAACAGTGTTATTATCGCCATTATCCTCTCTCCGGAGCTTACACAGTAGTGTAGTGTCTTAGGCATTATTGGTAATATGTTATAACTCAAGGCCTTCGACGGAGTCTCTAGCTTTCCTGACTGATATGATTATATTTGCTCAAAAGAATCCTTGCTTCCTAATGCCTGATGGATATTTTCTGGCCAGTCGTATCCCATCTACTACTTCAACCCATTTTGCATGCGTTCGAAATATCAAATCTGGAATTATAAGACCTAGATCACCGTAAATGAACATGGAAGACTCTGTTTAATAGGAAAACCATTTAAAGTGTACCATAAAAACTGATTTACTTTACATCTGGATCAAACCAAAAGCCATTTACCGCTTCAATCCAATCCTCCATAAAGTATTCGCTGAATTACAGATGCTCCTTTTTTATGTTACCCTTTATTATGATCTCTGGATCCCATTCGTTTTCGATGTTTTCACCATTCCTTATAGAAAATTCCATTCCAGCTTGCTATTCATGCTAATCCATTGATATCCTCATTATCTCGTGCTACTCATTCTGAAAAAACCCAAGGCGTCATTTAAAGCTGTAGTTGCATAGAGACCATCTAAATCAGAAGCGTACAAATGTAGTTTTAGGAATGCAATGGGTGTGTATGTACTTCGATAAGTGCGTTTCAATGCACTTTGTACTTGTAAATAAATAAATAAGATTGGTAGAACTTCTACTTGTTCGTAAACAATTGTCTATTTAACTGGTGAGTAATGGAAGTATTTTCTACGTGGTCAGGTTTGTCTATTAAAAGTGGAGACACTATAAAAAAAAAAACCCTTAACTCGTAGCACACTCGATTGGATAAGATTTCTGTCCTTGAGGTTTGCACCTGTGCTTCTTGATAATCCTCTTTGGCTTCTCAATCGTTCCTTAGGAGTCCTTTCTCTCCATTGTGCTTCTTCTTCTCTCTACCTTTTTAGATTGTAGCTTTTGTTCGCATTGTAAATAAATATATAATCTATTTAAAATCATCTTTTAATTGATTGTTCTATTTTGTTTGTTTTATACAAAAAAAATAGACTATTTAGTCGAGTACTGGCAGCCTATTTAAACGTTCTAAGAGATGCATCTTTTTTTTTTGGTATGAAGACGACCTTGAGTTGGCTTAGATCCAGAAAGTGTACGATAGAGTGTTGGCACTTTTTGGCACGTACATTTTCCCACCTCACTTCTATCCACCACGATAACTGATGTAGAGTTAGCCACTGGTGGTTTGTAGCCTAGTTTTGCGGACACGCTTTATTTTATAGGTGGCGAGGTAAGCAGTAAGAAAAAAGAAATCATGCTTGGCGCCTTATCCTGTTGTGTGTGTGTGTTAAACACTACCTCTCCCCCTTAATTCTCTGTTCGAGAGAATAATATTCTCCTTACATTCTCTGCTCATCTTTTTTCATCAGCTTTGTGTTATTTACTCTTATGGTTAAGTAAAAAAAAGGAACGTGTCAAATTTTTGTAGTTCAGTTTTACCGGAAGTGTTGCAGCTTCTTATAGTAAGAAAGAAAATAATGTATTATGGTTTTCTAGTAGCCGAGCGGTTAAGAGAACAGACCCGTAATGCCAATATGTATTGTGGTGTAGTGGGTTCGATTCCCCTGATCTAGGGCCTTCGATTTTATTTAATGGTTTTATATGAAACATTTATAGTAAAGTATGTTTTGCTAGTAGTCTCCGTCCGCCATACCTAATTAGGTAAGTTGGACGTTAAGCCTGCCTGAAGAAATAAGACATTACTTTACTAATTATATCACATATATGGGATTTTCATCAATGACAATATACATTTTTTAATGTACCCATGCTTAAGACCTGTTTGACAGGTGATTTCCTTAACGTTGTTGAACCAACTTTGCTCTTGAGCAATGTTTTCAATTTTTGGAAAAAATGCTTTTCGAATTATTCTAGCGATTTAAATGACTCAGTGTAAGTAACTTCGTTCTACATCCAATTTACTGTTTAAGACGGCTCAAATGCATTTCATGCTAAAACGGTTGATCTGAGCAAAAAATGGTAGAGGAAAACATTTGTTGCCCATCACCTCTAGTTTCAGAATATGTGACTTGATTTTTTAGATTCCTGTCCGCATACGCGGCAGACGCGCGTCCGAATGTATTGGGTTCACAGTTGACCCCCCCCCATTTTCATAAACACAGTTTTAAAGAACCTAAAAAGTTATGAAAGAAACCGGAAACCGCAGGTTGATGTCTTTAGACAGGTGGGTATTTTTTTTAACGTTATTTAACTTTACTCTTGAAAACTTTTAAAACTAAAACTTAAAATTTGAGCCATCTTAAAATGAACAATCCTATATATTTACAAATCTACAAAACAATTTAATATGATAGATCCAGCCTTTTGGAGGGTTCTCTATCTAAAAAGATCAAAGAATCGATTACCAAGCTGGAGACAGGTTTTCGTGACCCCAGAGGATATTAGTTCCCTCTTCTTTGGACTTGTCTCTTGTATCTCTTTTCAATATATATTTCTTCGTAATGTTTTATTCATTATTTTTATTGTTTATTATTATTTCATATTCTATTACGTGTTATTTCGGTTTCCTTTGAAGTGTTATTTCCATGTAATGCGCAGTTTTTAAATAACTAAATAATTGTTCAATGTTTTTTTGGTGGCTGATTCATTAATCCGTTTAGAAGAAAAGAGTTATACCGATTTCAGTCGTTATTTATTTATTTTTGCGGAGTTTTCGACCCTGGGGACTAGGCAATCTTCAGGGCTTATTGACAATATAATATTTTACAATCTTCTGTCCTTTCTGCTTGTGATATAAGCTAATTGCTTGTGTCAATAAGCCCTGAAGATGTCCTAGCTCTAGGTCGAAAGCTCGGCATAATAAAAAATCATGACTAAAATTGGCATTATTCTTTTCTTCCCAATTAACTAAATAATGCTAATGACGTATGCATCCGAATATATTTTTTTTAATGCATTAATCCGGAAGTCAACAATCCTAATTAGAAAAAGTCGACTAAGTTATGCACCCCATATTAATTTTATTTCTAAATTTGGTCAATTTTTTATAGTAGTATTCATTTACTACAAGTAAAATTACTTAATTACTAAATAATTAGTTTTGTAAAGCGTCTTTTTGTCTACGTGGCTCGCAACAGTCGTTTATATTTTTAAAGTTTGGCAATTGCTTCAACCAAAATTTACAAGTATTTCAGACACCAAGGTCGTAACCTTCCCATTTTCAATTATGGGATATTACTGTCGATGTAGGTTTGACTTTATTCATTAATTTATTGCTTTTTGTTGGTAGAAATTTATTTTTAATCTGTTGAAAATATTGCTACGAGGGTCGTTTGAAAAGTCCGTGCAAAAATAAAAACTACTTAATTTTTTGAGGTAAACCTTTTTTATTTTTCAACATAGTCTCCTTTTAGGCTTATACACTCCGTCCAACGCTGCTCTAGTTTGTTGATCCCTTCCGAATAATATGATTTGTCCAAGTCTGAAAAATAGCCATTCGTTTCTGCAATCATCTCCTCGTTTGAATAAAATCTTTTTCCCGCCAGCCATTTCTTCATATTGGGGAAGAAATAGTAGTCCGAGGGAGCCAAGTCTGGAGAATAGGGGGGATTTGAAACGAGTTGGAACCCTATTTCCATTAATTTTGCGACCACAACTGCTGAGGTGTGAGCTGGTGCGTTGTCGTGATGGAAAAGGACTTTTTTGTGGGCCAATCGTGGGCGTTTTTCTTGCAGCTCGGTTTTCAAACGGTCCAATAACGATGAATAATATGCACCTGTAATAGTTTTACCCTTTTCCAGATAGTCGATGAGGATTATTCCTTGCGAATCCCAAAAGACAGTCGCCATAATCTTTCCGGCCGAAGGAACGGTCTTCGCCTTTTTTGGCGCAGATTCCCCCTTGGTAACCCATTGTTTAGATTGTTCTTTCGTCTCAGGAGTGTAGTGATGTATCCATGTTTCATGCACAGTGACGAAACGACGCTTAAAGTCCTGCGGATTCTTCTGGAACAGCTGCAAACCGTCCTTGCAACACTTCACACGATTTCGTTTTTGGTCAAGCGTGAGAAAATCACTCGACTTCCTCGATTCAAACGAATGCCAAACACAAAGAAATAGAGCGATCTGGCTGAAACTTGGTGTGTGTTCTTCCAAGAGATGCTACTAACTAAACATAACCTCGATACGCGCCAGTTGTGCTATCTCTCTGACTTTGCACGGACTTTTCAAACGACCCTCGTATGTCTGGTTTTACGGGAGGTATTGTTGTTACATTGTTCAAATAAAACAATATTTGAAGGAGAATGTTAACAAAATTTGTAGTTAGCCGCAACACCAAAATGAAATTTAATTGTCCAATAAAAGTTAATTCCGACCATTTACTTTCTTATTAAATTAAAAAAGTGCTAGTAATCTATTTTTTATCTACTTTGCAATAAAACGTAAAGATTTAGATTTTTTTTCCCCTATTTCAATTATCTATAAATTAACTGCAACCACAATTTCTGTTTTATGATTCTTTTTTATAGGGCGATATTTTTATTTTATATTTCAATTTATTAATTTTGTATCATTATGCTACAAATGGCCTTGAATGTTGGACCTAATTTATCGCATTTATAGCACATTTATTGCCTTTTTTTTTGTTCTGTTAAATATTTTGTAAGCGAATGTTGCGAAATTGTGAAGTTAATTTGGTTTTTATATCTCTCGGCTGATATTTCTACGCGGAAATATTCTTTTAGTCACTTTCTGTTTTTTAAAATGTGATTAAACAGTTTCTCCGCAACACAATAATCTTTTCTTTTCTTTTCTAAATTCACTGACAATTTCAAAGTTCAGAGAGGCAGCTTGATTTTTATTAAGAATACGTTTTTAGAAATTTGTCGAGTCTATCGGTTCGGCCATTTTGATGTTTAGCGCCCTAAAACATAAATCATCTTGACTATTCTTTATATTTATTTATTTTAAATTGAGCAATATGATTTAGCAATCTCTTTGGACGATACATGATAGATGTTGCCTAAAAATCCTAGGGAGCCGTTCCAGTAAACTAGAAAAATAAACTGTAAATATTTGCTATCATTTTTAAATGGTTCCAATAAAGTAATTTTTGAAACTAATTTATTTTTACGATTTTTTCTTGAGAATTTAGTTAAGTTCCAAAAAAATTTTTAAAGATATTCCTTCCAAATTTTTCTTCTTTTTTTTTTTTATCACGTTTTATTATTTTTTAAATAAAAACAAGAAGCTCAATGAATACGAGGGTCGTTTGAAAAGTCCGTGCAAAGTCAGAGAGATAGCACTACTGGCGCGTATCGAGGTTATGTTTAGTTAGTAGCATCTCTTGGAAGAACACACACCAAGTTTCAGCCAGATCGGTCTATTTCTTTGTGTTTGGCATTCGTTTGAATCGAGGAAGTCGAGTGATTTTCAAAAAATGGACGAAAAAGAATTTCGTGTGTTGATTAAACACTACTTTATGAAAGGCAAAACACTTGAGGAGACTAAAGAGAAGCTTGATAAACATTATGGTGACTCTGCACCTTCGATTAGAACAGTTTATAAGTGGTTTCAAAATTTTCGGAGTGGCCATATGGGCACAAGTGACGCTGAACGTTCTGGACGCCCTGTTGAGATTACTACTCCAGAAATCATTAATAAAATCCATGATATATATGGTGATGGATGACAGAAGAGTGAAGGTGCGTGAGATTGCTAGTAATGTGGGCATCTCGAATGAACGGGTACATAATATTTTGCATCAACATTTGGACATGACAAAGCTATCCGCAAGATGGGTGCCGCGATTGCTCACGCTTGACCAAAAAGGAAATCGTGTGAAGTGTTGCAAGGACGGTTTGCAGCTGTTCCAGAAGAATTCGCAGGACTTTAAGCGTCGTTTCGTCACTGTGGATGAAACATGGATACATCACTACACTCCTGAGATCAAAGAACAATCTAAACAATAGGTTACCAAGGGGGAATCTGCGCCAAAAAAGGCGAAGACCGTTCCTTCGGCCGGAAAGATTATGGCGACTGTCTTTTGGGATTCGCAAGGAATAATCCTCATCGACTATCTGGAAAAGGGTAAAACTATTACAGGTGCATATTATTCATCATTATTGGACCGTTTGAAAACCGAGCTGCAAGAAAAACGCCCACGATTGGCCCACAAAAAAGTCCTTTTCCATCACGACAACGCACCAGCTCACACCTCAGCAGTTGTGGTCGCAAAATTAATGGAAATAGGGTTCCAACTCGTTTCACATCCCCCCTATTCTCCAGACTTGGCTCCCTCGGACTACTATTTGTTCCCCAATATGAAGAAATGACTGGCGGGAAAAAGATTTTATTCAAACGAGGAGGTGATTGCAGAAACGAATGACTATTTTTCAGACTTGGACAAATCCTATTATTCGGAAGGGATTAACAAACTAGAGCAGCGTTGGACGAAGTGTATAAGCCTAAAAGGAGACTATGTTGAAAAATAAAAAAGGTTTATCCCAAAAAAATAAAGTAGTGTTTATTTTTGCACGGACTTTTCAAACGACGCCCTCCTACTAGAAAGTATTAACAAATAATTTAGTTTAATAGTGAACAATGAATAAATAATTTTAGTAAGAGTAAAAGAATGAATGGTTTTAGTTCTTGAACGAATTTGGTGACGTGTTTCCAAAAGTTAAAGAACACGTATTGCAATTCAGTGGAAATTAAAGAAAATAAAATAAAAACTTGGAAATAAGAGCTATAACAGTTTGCCAAATAATCACTTCTATTGTTGACTTTATTTACATTTTTATTGCAGATTTTCTTACATTTTTTGTTTTATTTATTTAAATATTATTTTATTCGTGATTTATTAAAACTGTCCGGTAGGACAGTTGTATAAGGGGTTGATCGTCAAAAACTGCACGAAAAAGCGTAACGTTGAAAAACACCCAACTTTGACAATTTTTTACTCTATTTCTATAAAAGATAAAATTCCCAAATTTTCTTTAAAATATAGGGCAAATCCACCTTTATAACTGTAATTTTGTTGCAACAACATAGATTAAATAGATTTCGAGGAATAAGTGTCTGAAAATAGGCAAAAACGGCATTTTCAAAAAAAATGTTCTTGTTCTTCTTGTTGTTTCTCTTTCTTGTTACTTTTTTTTTTGTAAACAATTTAAAGAAGACTAAACTGTGACTAAAATTTTTCGATCTTAAGAAAATTTGGAAATAGAATTTAGCAGTTTTAGATCTTTGGAGTAAGAAATATTGTTTGTGACGTCTAGGAAAATGTGAGTTAGTCGATTTCTAAAACAGTGAAGGGTTAGATTCGTTAATTTGTTTTTTATGTCTGGTGATCAATACTTGGGTTATATTACAAAATAAAATAAGTAAACAATATAATAATTCTAAAAAAATCTGGTCATAATAAAGAAAATACTCGTAGATGTGGAGTGTAACTTCTGAAATGTAAGAAGGGACGCTGTAAAGTACTCGTTTGGTCTTCCCATAAGTTCGATAATTTGGTTTTTAGACGTTTGTTTGTGTGTATGTAAGGTAAAAGTAATCGCCTTTTTTATTTTCAACTAATTCTAATAACCAAATTAGGTGTCGTTTATTTGGAACGGAAGCAATACTTAACTGTTAAAAAATAAAAATTAGCTATATGCGGGATTCGAATTTGGGATTTCCCACTTACAAATCCACTTTCATAACCGCTAGACCCTGTCTTTCGTATTTGTATTTATGTAAACACTTAACTCAAAAACCGAAAACTCCCTAGTATTTTTTTTAGGTATTACTGCGGGAGCCCTAAAAAAAAGTAAATTGGCCGCTAAAATTCTTTTAACAGAAACTATCACTTTCCTAAAGGTATTTTATTTTGTGGTGAAAGGGGGGATTGTTTCCAAAATGGCTCCTATGATTTTCTGGACTTTGTTTCTAGTGGTCCTTCAAATTTTATTAGATTTAAAACTTTCCAGGAAAATAGAATTTAGGGCACTTTTCTAGGGTCAACTCTGGAAAGGGCCCCTTTCAACAACCCCTTATTAGACAACCATTTACTGTTCGAGGGTTAAATTTTTGTTACTGAACAAAGTACTCGTAGAAGTATCACTTTGACCAAAAGCTTATGGTTTTGACAAAGGTCAAGAGGTTTGCGGGAAAAATGCAGGAATAATTTGATTAGGAAAATTCTTTGAATAATTTGAACAAGAAAATAGAGGGATCAGAGGGTGCGGTGAAGAAGAATGCCAAAGCATCATTTCAGAATATATTAGATCCAGTTTAACCAATGAGTACTTACAGTTCACTAGAAATCAAAATGAACGTATGGTTAATTTCTTTTGATCTCATTACCTCCAAGTCTAATTAATACGCCATACTGAGAAATATAAATATATATTTAAAATATAGTTTAAAATTATTTAGTGTGTAGTTGAGAGCTAGATATTTATGGTTTAAAATAAAATTAGGATGGCAGTTGTTGGGCAAATATTAAGGTGAGCCTAAACGCCACCTATGTATGGAGATCTTGTCTAACTATATGGAACACAACAATGAAAGCTCAAAATCTTCTGGGGGATCCCTCAAGAGGAGCAGCAGCTTCAAGAAGTTACTCAAGTTACCTATTTGGGGTTCAGGTTAGTTTCATTCAATAATAAAACCTATTGCCATTCATTTCTTTCTTTGTGTTTAGGTGGTTTTTCTTTGTTTATAGTAAAATTGTTCTCTTTGCTTTTTTTTTGGTTTATGAACAAACAATCTTTTTGTTCATAATACATTTTTTATCGCTGCGTTTTCTTAATAATTTAAGTTATAAATACTTTTTTTAAATTACAATATAAGTAATAAAATGGATTAAAAACTGTGTTCTGTATTTTGTAAAGTTCTTAGGCTGGAGTGGCGAGTAAAGCGGCTCTGATAGCGAAGAGCAAAGCGGCGAAAACAAACACAAGTTAACATATGGGTCCGTGCATATTGAGGAGCAAAGCGAAGATAGATAGAGCAATGCATTGAGACATATTTGATTTCTTCGCTCTCATCGCGTTCAATTTTCAAAGATTAAAATGGATATTGCTGAATTTATTGGTGTAGTTTTTTTTAAAAATAAATCTCTGTGAGACCAAAAAGGATCTTCTACATCACAACCGATTTGTGCTGGATAAGAAATGGGACAGGATTAATGGGGTTAACGTTGAAATTCGTCCTTTTCTTGATTAACATGCATTCTACACTGGCTAGTACGTAATTAAATGTTGAAATAGACATTCGAAAATACGCATGAAACTTGCCAGGATGCTCCCGAAGTTGTTGGTACTATTGATGGGATTCACCATGTTCATGTCTAATCCCGTTTATATCATGAACGGTCCTGCTTCTAAGCTGCTGTAAATACCATATTTTCAAGGAAGAATTTTCGTATAGAAATAATTCCTCCATCGCCGTCTCGTCGAAAGGAGAAACGCGACTAATACTCGGTCACTATGTGCATGCGACTATTTGTTCGTTACTCGTCGCACTCTCTCTGATTTAAAGCCACTAGCATCGCCGCTTCGCTCGCCGCTCCACTATGTTTCCAGCCTTAGAACAGAAGAATTGTAGTATTTATTTCTTGTAAACAGTTATATTCAAGCAGGCAAACTGCTCACAATGTATCTTATTATTTCCCTAAACTCTCAACCATATCTTGCTTATTTTAAGGCATAATGAGGCACCTGAGTAATAATAATTTGTAGACCTGTTTTTATCTTTATAAAAAAGATAATTCTGGGTAAAAACTACTTTGCGATTATTTTGCACTCGCTTAATAAAGGGTGGCGCTTCTAGTTTTGAATCTGTAACAAAGCCAGCCTCTGGGATAGAGTCCCTCATTTAAACAACATAGTGCTATGTTCGTGAATATTTAATGATATTTTAATATGTTGCTCTGGTGTCACAGGAAAAATCCGATAGGTTATTTTCCGATAGAAGCCCCCCCCATTTTCTGGTTGTTGCTTTGCATCATTCAAAATTACTAAAAAAAACAAAATGTACCAGCAGAAGCATTAAATTACGTTAAACAGGGGAAATGTAGATGTGTTTTTACATTTGGTGAATAAGACGATGCGCTGATGGCTTCACCTATTTTAGTGTTGCGTGTGAAACGCGATAGGCATTCTTCTCAGGAAGTTGGGGGCCATAATGGGTTTACCCGGTTCTCGCTTTATTTTGATATGCATTCTCCTTTCTGTTGTTATTATTTATAACTGTATTTGGACGTCAACAATTCATTAAATTGAAGATAAAATGCTTTCCCAATAATGTACATTTTTTTGTTTTATATTTCCTTTTTTAATAAACTAGAAAAGTAATCAAGAAATGACTTTCCTTCATTAACAAGGACAGCCAGTATTCATACAAAGAATATGATAAAATATTGTGTTAGAATATACACACAGCCGTCTCTGTATTTATATACACTGGCAGTATAAAGTAAGGTTTTTTCGCTTCCTTTTTATAAGGTACTGGTGGCAAAGTGCTGATTTTAGTCGCCGATAGGAAACTCCAGGTTTAACAAGATTTTGCTCAAGCAAGTTGATTCACCGATAAATTCGTTTTACCTCGGCATCCACTTTATCCACCCTCAATTCTCTGGGCACTGTTCCGTCACATTCAGTCTCCCAGCCGAGAGAGAGAACAAGGCGACGCGGTACTCCCCAAATCAACTTGATCAAATCTGAAATTCATCACGTTGAACTCTTATTTAGCTTATCTTTCCTTTATTTAATATATTTTCTTTATTTAATTTGATCAAAAATGAAAAGGAAGTTAACTTTTCAATAAATAGCAATAAAATTTACAATATTTAATAACAATTAATTTCTTATCTCTTTTAAAAATTAATTTAAATCAAGAATTCTGATAAATTTCGAATTTTTGCGAATTTGCAACAAACCACAAACAAATTTTGCTGTGCTACAATCCTTAAAACATGATCTGGAGCTCAGCTAGCTCAAGATCTTCGACCAAATCTTCCTATTTCTTAGCCGAAGACTACTTCCTCGTCTTCTTGTACTTTCTTGTAACTTCTTGGGTTGCCTCTCCATCAATCTTAACGGTTTATAGAGTCTGGCTTTCCTAAAAATTCTTGAAAGTTTATCACTCCCTCGGATTCCCTATTCTCCGGTCATACTTTTAGGGATCATCGTATCTTTCGTAAAAATATCCTTTGTCCATATTGCGTAAAACCTTCTTATTCTTCTTGGGCATCAACCGTAGTCGCACTGACATACGAAGATCCGTTCACAGTTGTTTAGGCAATTAATTTTACTTTTCGAGACAGATGTTTGAATCGCAGAATCTTCAGATACGCATTTATTACTCTGCAGCAATTTTTGCATATACGCATATTAAAACTGTCCGGTAGGACAGTTGTACAAGGGTTGATCGTCAAAAACTGCACGAAAAAGCGTAAAGTTGAAAAACATCCAACTTAGACAATTTTTTTCTCTTTTTCTATAAAAGATAAAATTCCCAAATTTTCTTTAAATTATAGGGCAAACCCTCCTTTATAACTGTAATTTTTTTGCAACAACCCAGATCTAATAGGTTTCGAGAAAAACGATGCGAATATATTATATGTAGTCATGCCATTATTAACTATCACCAAAGAACATAAAGTAGGAACATATTAGGGAAGCTGGGAATTGTTAGATTTATGCTACAGAACTAATCTACCTGGATTGATGCTGGAACGATAAAATCCACAGGCAAAAACAAATTATACTTTTTCTCAGAAACGATGAGAAAAGTAAGAAATAAAAACCTTGTAGGTGTAGGACAAGTTTTGCTCGTTGATATTTATTAAAGGATAAAAAAATGTATTCTTAAATCCTTAGATTTTTACAAATCGCCTAAAATAGCACGTTGATTTGGTAATGAACACGATTGGAGTTGGTGTCAGAGGTAAAAAGAACACTGTCCGAAAGTACGAGTTTATTCATAGCAGTCCAAACTTCTAACAATTTCTTGGTACAAGCACACTGAAAAGTGCCATGAATAGAAAATCCCACCACAAATTAAAGTTTAAACTTTCTTTAAGCTACTCGAAAAATTAGGATTTTTCATATTTATGCAATAGTTTTCACTACTACGGCGAATCTTATTACGTTCAGTCAATCGTACTTCACTTTACGGCGATGAAATGCGTTCAAAGAATGACTGAAGTAGGGTTTTAAAACCATTTAAAATAATTCTCTTATTTTGCTTACGAGAAAATTTCAGGCAGCACAGGTTTAAAATAAAGTACACATACTTTACTTGAAGAACTCTAAAATTGACAAATAAGTAGCCGAAAGAAATACAGATCAAAACGAGAAGAATTCCTTAGTTTGTGCAATTAGTTAGTTGTATTCTTATTTATTTTGTTGTCAGTTCCATGTGTCTTGGAAATTAAATTTTGAACATTATTGATCACATTCAATTAGTTCAGTTTATTGATTTTATTGATCGTTTGAAAGACGTTTAGAAAGGAAACTAGGATAACGTTTCACTAAAAGTTCTTTTGAATTTATTCCGTTTGTTGTTGGCTGAAGCCATTTTGTTTGTTCAAGCCAGAGTACTCAAACTGAATGGGCATAAGAAGAAGCTAAAGAGTTCTTCTACAGTTTTATTATCTTATTGTTGTAGCCTGCCTGCACTATCATAAAATTAGAGATAGGAAAGAATATCCCACACAGGAAAAAGAACATTCTAAATTGATAAGTTAATCTTGTACTTCTATTTTGGAGAACTCAATATTATTTTGTACTTTTAATTAATGTTCGTCGGATTTTGAGCACATAAGCTTAGGATCACTGCGACCAGATCTATAGTGACCCCATTGATCTTAGGAGCGGCTACTTATCCCTTGATGATGAAGAGAAAGAGCGGCGGAACCCTCTATTCTGGCTACTTCTCTTGAGTATACTGGAGAAGAGAAATCCAAATTAAAAGTTTCTTAGAAAAATTCTACTAAGACGATTTTATGCTCCCACCAACCCCTGATTTCTACTCCAATCTCTTGGAAGTTGAGCTCCTGTAAGAAGTAGAGTCGGCAGTTAACGATAACTATTTCCATGTGCTGCCATTACTTTCAAACGCCTCTTCAGTGAGGCCTCAAAACTAATAACTACCTGCGCTCTAGGGACGTTTTAAGAACTTATGAGGGTAGAGGGCAATCAGGAATAACTAATATTAGATGTCCAATCTTCAATTTCCACAACCATTCAGCTTATTCCCTTAATGGGAGAGTATATTTCTTTATATTTCCTGCTGAACAAATGAAGTATAAACATCATTTCCGACATGATTTTAATCAAAATCTATATAAAACAAAAAATACTGTTGAGTTTTTTCCAGTTTATGACATTTTAGGCTATCTTTAAACACAAAATACCAAATTTATACTTACTTTTTTTCACTCTGACCTCATATTTGAAAAGTTCATTCTAAAGGATCTCGTTCTAATAGCCCCAAAACTCTCTCTTCTGAAAAATAATCTCACTAAACAAATTATAAATGTAACATTTTCTTCTCTTATCTTTGGATTTATTTTTTGTTGAATTCTATCTGAAATTTTGTTTAATTTCTAATCTACTTAAGGTATCCATAATCAATTAATTTTAATTTACACCTATCTTTTAGGCGCCACGGTAGCCGAGCGGTTAGAGGCGAGACCTGCGAAGCTAATATGTATTGTGATTCTGGGGTTCGATTCCTGGTCTAGGCCTTGGCTTTTTACTTAATAGTTAATAAAATAAATTTGCAGTAAAGTATGCTTGCTGGTCGCCTCCGTCCACGACACCTAATTGGTAGTTGGACGTAAAGCCCGCCTGAAAAAGTGGACATAACTTACACCCGTCTTTTTAACCAAATAAACGATTAAATTCCGAAACCGGTAGAGATTCAATAAAAATGTGAGCTACTATCGATAAAATCAGCGATAATATCCAACACTGCGAACCTAACCACCACTTTTACAAAATATAGAAGTTACTTTTGTGTCTGCGGCAAATAATAAACAAAAACTTGATTGCTGATCACCTTTTCTTCGCCCTTGATAATGGTTTAAATATTTTTTTTGAAAAATTACAGTTGCTATATTTAAAAACTCTGTCCACCATATAAATAAAGTCTTTACTTTGGCAGTGTTGTTCATTCATATTATAAACGCTAGCTGCTGCTTATTTCTAAACTAAGATGTCGCACACATCTATTTATATATGTATTTATCTAATTTTAATATTATATTCATATATTATTTTTTAGAACTTCATTCAAAAAGGCCATTATAATTTGTTTGTTTTTTCTATGAAGAACAAGAATCAAATAAGATTTGTCAAATTTGATCATATAAATATAACTGAACTAAATTTACGAAAGTATGACAAAAATTTAGATGTTTCTTTCTCCACTGTCGCTAAATTCCTCCTTAGCTGCGTTAGACTTGAAAGAAGATTAGTGCACCTTCTCCTAATGTCCGAAAGTCATGTTCTACGCAAAAACTGCAACCAACTCTTATACTGTTACGAAAATGAAAAAGACTGAATTACTTTCTTAAAATATCTTGGCTCAGTATTGATCTTTATTCCTGCACTCGTTGTACTGAAATTCAGACTAGTCTTATCAATCCGCACAGAAAGCTCTGTACTTTATTTATCCGACGGATACCTCTGAAATCACAATATTCCGGGCATCTCCACTCAGTCTTCTACTGAGTGACTTACATTAAAATGTCAGTTGTCTTTCTGTTATTTAAGTAAATGAAAGTATGTGAGAGGAAAATAAATAAATCGATGTTATTAACGGCCTAACGTAGGTTCCATTCAGATTTAGAAACCTTCCTAGACTGTTCCCCCACTTGCAGGCTGGTGGAATGTCCCGTTTTATAATAAGCCCTGTAGTATTTGGCTAGGTTATGTATTTGCGTAAATCCTTACGTAGTTTGGACCAAGGCAATTCGCTCTGACTTATTATAAATTCTTTGCTCTCCACCACTACTTGGCGATGGCGATTAGAGCGCATACGGACAGACGAAATGGTTTAAATAGTGCGCTGTTTTTATCACCGTCGGCTTGTGGTCGCCATTCCTCATTTCTTATCCCTCCCCGTGTAGTCTTTCACCGTAATAAATCTTCAAATCACTCAGTTTAGTGCATAACCTATTTTTATTGCAACGGTATATTCTTTACATAGTTGCTAACCTTTTTATTTTACTTGTTTATCCATTTTAATTAAATAAAAGTTTGTTTCGTGTTGTATATCTTTCTAGAATCGTCTTAAACTCTTTTGTTTATCCAATTCAATGCTTGGAAAGTGACTCAAGAGAGAAGATAGTTACTATTTTTAATTATGTACTTTTATATTTGTCTTTATTTATAAAAATCGTAATGGACTCCGTTCGCAAATTCCGTGGGACATCCTTAGCAGGTTGATCAGCTACAAATATATATCATGTATCTTGTGATAAAGTTTGATCTTCTAACTGCATTTCTCAATGCTCATCAGTCAATTTCAATTTGATATATTTTAAAATATAATAATTTTTTTTTAGTAGTCTCGTCTACTATCATCAGATGTTCTTTCTGGATACATCAGATGTTCTTTCTGGATACATCAGATGTTCTTTCTGGATACAAAGTATACTATTATTATAAGAGCGGGCTTTTTTATAAAATTGAAACCTTTATGAAGAAATGGTATGCTCTAAGTTAGTGCATGAAAGGGGCGTTCTGCGAAAGGTTGGCCACTGCAAGCTGCAATCCTGCTTACTCTCTAAAATGAGGGGATAAATTATAGTTTTTTGTTTTGGTTTTAATAAAACGAATTCTCGGTACAAAGATAGATTTTTTGCTAATAAGGAATGGATTCGGTGATGGACATAGTTTTATTCGAAGGCCAGTAGTGCACTGAAAAGAAGCCTTGAGTGGGCGCCGCTGACCTCAGAAGTTGAGGCGCCTTTAAATTCAAAATAATAATAAGGAACGGGTATTCTGCAGTTAAGCGTAAGGGTTTTTTTTTATGTAAATATTGATACATTTATTAAATAAATAAAAACAATAACAATAAAAATGTAAATTATTCAAATTCATTGAAAAATGTTTAAATCGTGTTGTTTTTAAAAAACAATTAACTTGTTACATTTAATAATGAAATATTCTTGCC
This sequence comes from Rhodnius prolixus, assembly GCF_049639745.1. Taxonomy (NCBI): domain Eukaryota; kingdom Metazoa; phylum Arthropoda; class Insecta; order Hemiptera; family Reduviidae; genus Rhodnius; species Rhodnius prolixus. Next base: position 37,507,940 of record NW_027411614.1, on the reverse strand, counting down.
AACAGTTACATTCATGATATTTTAACATAACCTTTAATAAATGTACATTTCAAATTTGTACCCACGTACTAAATTTGTTTTAAAGAAAACTGTGCTTAAAAAGGAAAAGAAGAAATAATATTAATTAGTGATATTTGTAAAGAAATAACATTTCATAACTCTGCCTTAAAAAGGACAATTCAAAATTATATTTCTTACTTGACCAAATCTCAATATTTTGAATAATCTGGGCATTGTATTCTGTGGGAGGTTTTCTCACTCTTAATAATAAATTTAATTAAACTGAAATCGTGTGAATTCGACTCGATTATTTCAACTAGCTGGTAATCGCACGAGTTGCAATTGGGCCTTGTTGAACACCACTTTGTGGCTCGCACCCACATTTTAGCTAGAACGTAGGGTAAGAGACAGGAGAATCAATTAACAGGTGCGAGCTAGGGGATTTTACGAAGAAGAAAGAAATACGTAACCTATTAAAAAAAAAAAAAGTAAAGTAATCGCCTATTTTTTCAGGCGGGGCTTAACGTCCAACTACCAATTAGGTGTCGTGGACGGAGGCGACTAGCAAATATAGTATTTTACTGTAAATTTCTTTTATTAACCTTTAAATAAAATCCAAGGCCTAATGACCGGGAATCGAACCCAGTACCACAATGCGTATTAGCTTTGCAGATCTCGCCTCTTAACCGCTCGGCTACCGTGGCGCCTAATAAGTAACATATTATAATATACCGCTTCCGATTACCCGTACAGCTAATAATTGCATTTAGTGCAGCGTTACCTTAATAAAACAGGACGGCTAGGGCGACTTTCACCTGGTTAAGAAATGTCGTCGAACTCATTTTAATTTTTCTCTTTTAAAAGACGGAAACCATTTTAGTTGAATTAAAATTATTAAGGAAGTTATAAACACCTTTTGACGATACTTTAGCAGATTCATAGGTATTTTTTTTTTTCAAGTATTGTGGTTCGCTCAAGTAGATAACATAAGTTATAATGGCTAACATTGGACAAATACTCATCTCAACTTAACTATGGCTCTACAGCCCGTGTAGGATCTTGGCCTCCGCCAGTACCTGACCCCAAGTCTCTCTATGTAGAGCTTTTCTTCTCTAGTGTCTTCGGTTCAGTTCCCTGAGGTCCTCCTCAACATGTACCACCCAACGCAACCTTCCCTGCTTGACGACAAGCACTAAATCCTCTTCCTCGTACAACTCTCTTAACTCCGCGTTTTTTTGCGGCGTCAGGGACCACTGGTCCATAGACCGCCTTCAATACCTTTCTTTGCCAGCGGTTCAATTTCTATTCGCCACAACTTCCACGATTCCAGGACTAAGAACTGACCTGTAGATCATCAATTTGGTCTTTCTTGAATGGTCTTCTATTATAGAAAGTCTGTCTTAGCGCTCCTAGACACCTATTTCCGGCTGCTATTCTAATTTCTATATCACGGCTTACCTCATTTTTGTTAGTGAGGACAGCTCCTAGTATTTGAATTCTTTAACGCCCTCAAACCAGTGCTGATCCGCGATTAGTTCTCTAAAACATCTTGCTCGCCGAGTTGTGACCATGTTCTTGGACAAATAAGACATGTTTTTTGAGAATTATGTATGTATTATTATTTCAATAATAATTTGGTAATTTGAGTTTGTCATATGACGTCTAAATTTTGGCAATCCTTGCTCATTTTCTTCATCTAAGTAGTGAGCTTTTGCCGTTGTTAATGTTGCTTACCTAATCTGTTTTCGTTTTAACACAATCATGTGCAAAAATTACTAGCATAACTTTTCTATAAATAAACCAACAAATTGAGGATGACTCGGTAAATTTCTGCTGTTACTTCACAGATCTCCTTCAGTTCTACCTCTTATACCTTTGTTTAGTGTCTTTCTTCTGCAAACTCACCTTGTATTCACTGTTACAGCTACAGCTGAGATTCACCAAAACCAGGGTGAAGTATTTATTGACTAAACACCAGATGTTCAGGAATTTTAATTACCTGGTAAACCACTGTTGCTGCAACATCATTGGCTCTGTAAATTTATATTTTTTTTCTTACTAATCGCCTCTGAATTAGGACTTGACAGATGTTCCATCTTAGTTATCTGTTTAAATATAAATTAATTAATTACTTAAGTTTATTGAGACACCAAATAAGCGTCCTTCTCAACCAGGAATTGCAACAGGTGTTGCTAGACAGTAAATTAATACCTGAAATTTCAATTATCAAACTATATCCAATGATTTCATCAGTCATTTCTTTGCTTAAACGATCAGGGTTGTTAAGAAAAATTTGACTTGCTAACTTAAGTGGCGTAGATTCCTAAGGCTAAGCATACCCAAAATATTCGTCGAAAAGAAACATTGTTTTCAATGATGATTGGTTAAAACAAATTAGTTTTGAATTGAGTGTTCTGCGAATAAACGTAGCCTGAATGTTTGAAACCTCCTCCTGCCTCCAGTTTTGCTGCAATTTTCCGTAAGAGTTAACTTTGACCGCTTGTTCATATTGACGGCTGAATACTGCTTTGCACCTAGCTCTGAGAATTGTCGACAAGACGAAGAGGCCTGCATCGAATTTAATCGTACTTACTTTGGAGCTGGAAAACTCTTTCTTTTTTTTTGATTGATTATTGAATTATTTGTTTGCGACCTATTTATGGCGTGTGGCCATAAAAGAAGGAGTACATTCAAAGGAAAGACCATAAATTGTCTGGTGGCCATATTTAGATATTTCCAATCTATCACCATCGAAGTCTTTCCGAAAATATGGGTAAAAATTATCTATTTGTTTCCCATACTTGTGCTGTTTTTACAATGTTTAGGAGGGTCCATATATTGTGTAAAGTACCTTTGCTATTGTAGATTAGATTAGATTAAATTAGGGTGGCCTCAAGGCCTGCGCCACCGCGACCCCTATGGATCTATTGTGGCTCCCCGGCTTTAGAGCTCACCTCCAGACCCGTCCGTTTAATCAGACTCTTAATTCTGGGTAAAGCTCTCAGGCCTTGGTTTTTCCTCCATGAGAAGTAACATCCTTAGCCATACGAGCCCCTCACACTGACACAACACGTGCAGTGCCGTTTCTTCCTCTTCCTGACAGAACCTACAAAGGCTATCTTCTGCCAGGCCCATGCGATGCATGTGTTTTCTGAGCCTGCAGTGGCCAGTTAATAGGCCTACAATTATCCTTATAGCCCCACGGCCTTGACGGATTAATTCTGCGGTCAGCCTCGGCGAATAGCCGCTGATGAACTCCTTCGCCTGTCTCAGCCCAGTGGTGGCAAACTATTGCTATTGTAAGGAGAACTGTAAGAATGACCACCCTATTAAGGGCAAATGGAATTAATGGAATGGAAATAGATTTAAGAATTACAGGCAGGCGGGACTTAACGTCCAACTACCAATTAGGTATCGTGGACGGAGGCAAACATACTTTACTGTAAATTTCTTTTATTAACCATTAAATAAAATCCAAGGCCAAAGACCGGGAATCGAACCCAGTTCCACAGTACATATTAGCTTTGCAGGTCTCGCCTCGTAACCGCTCGGCTACCGTGGCGCCTGAGATTTAAAAATTTCTTCAATTTTAAAGAAATTAGTGATTCAGTATTTCATCAGATCAGTTTTTTGAAATTGTTTAGTTAGTTGTTCAATATGTGTACCTGTGAGTCATTTAAACTAATTATTTCCTGTACTTTTTAGAAGTTGAAAAAGAAATTTGGATTATAATCACTTGTGCAAATAACTGAAGGCCGCCCAAACTGAAAATTACGTCTAGTAAAAGAGATGTTACAATATTGTTTGTTTTGTTCATAGTAAAAATCATTAATTCAGTATCTGTTTTGTAACAATATCAGCAATTATTGATGTTACTTATATTAATATTTTGATATATATACGAACTTCCTGTTTGTGCAGCCAGAAATTGATGCTGTTACGTCCTTTGTCTATAAATCTTTAGTTTAGACTTGTCACAGAAATAGGTTAGGAAATGAAGTACAGCTGTCCATGGTGGCATTATGATGGATGACCTGTTTACTATAAGGGAAGTGGTAATGTGTGCAGTTGTCTGTATGTTTTATTTTATTTTGACCTTGAATAATTTCTCTCTGATCTCTTTTATTGAGGACTCCTTTGAAGGCCCTTCTCCCCGTCCGGACGAGGATATCTAAATCTTGTCTTTTCTATTTTGATGAATATACCTGCAATTTTGAATGGTAAGGGTAAATGAACATTTGTGCGGCCATCATTAAGAGTTCTAACCCATTTCCTTAGTAATCCACTGCTCATATTATTTCCTCACATAAACTTAACTGATCAAAACTGTCCGGCAGGACAGTTGTATAAGCGTTTATCGTCAAAAACTGCATGAAAAAGAGGAACATTGAAAAACACTCAACTTCCACAATTTTTTTCTATTTTTCTGCAAAAGATAAAATTCCCAAATTTTCTTTATAATATAGAGCAAATCTTCCTTTATAACTATTTTTTTTGCAACAACCCAGATCTAATAGATTTCGAGAAAAAAGTTGCTGAAAATGAGCAAAAACGGCTTTTTCAGAAAATCTTCCTCTTCTTCTTCTTGTTACCTTTTTTGTAAAAAACGAGCGCCTAAACGCGCGAACCGATTTTCATGAATGAGGTATCATTTGAATCGGAATTTTATGTAGATGTGCCTTTTGGGGCTCTCGATGCTGTACATCGAATGGGAGAGGAGTTAGCCCCATGTATGTAAGGCCCCCTCCAAAATTATTATTACTAATAACTCAGTAAATCTTAGCCCGATTTTGATAAAATTTGGCAGGTTTGAAAGGGTTAGGGCTCCCCCTACGTAACATTAAAGCGACGTTCTGCTCTTACACCTACTAAGAGGAAGTTTTGGTTATCATTTAAAATTATCGTTACGTGAACCTATTTTCTTCAATGAAGTGTTATTTGGTTCATAATGTGATGTAAAGTTTGCATTTTTAGAGTTCTCGACGCTGTGTTATCTGTAGGAGAGGAGTTTGTCCCACGCAGGTCAGACCTTCATTAAAACTATTACTAATCTTTCTACAATGCTTAGTCCAATTTTGCTAAAATTTAGCACGAAGAAGCGGTTAAAGCTTCTCTACATGTCTCTAAACTACCATAATGCTGTTACCCCTACTAAGAGGAAGTTCTGCTATCGTTCAAATTATCGACGTACGAACTAATTTTCATGGATAAATTGTTTTTCAATATGCAATTTTAGAAACGGCTATCACAGATGAATTTCTAACGCATTCACATCTTTAGCGCTAAGAAAACGCATCATTGCGTGTATTTAGCAGTGGACGGAATCATTTTAAATACTCACCAACAAACAGCACTACAACGGCCGAATTTCAATATGGTACTTACTTGAAAAAACACACCTAATAATACGAGAGAGCCGTATTTGTTTCTTGTTCATGTGCATTTATGATGTCATTGTGACTAGATAAGACATAAATTAATACGAATTTATCCACATTAAATTAAGGCGCTTATTCGCATAAAAGCTAGCGTGGGAGTTGTGCCGATGTGAAATGTAAGTTGAATACAATGACTCTACCGATGACAATGTGTACAGTTATAAGTTTGAGACGTCGACATGCCTCCAGGTGAGTTGGAATGCGATGTTTGCGGGAGGTAGTTGTTTTTTGTTTTTTAATAAATAATTGGTAACTTCAATACGTCACGTATAACGACAATTCGTGTCCACTTTTTCTTTTCTTTTGATATTTTCCTTTTTCTCTGTTTTTGTTAAACAATTTCTATTAAGGTTATTGTTTATTTATTTAGCAATGTATTATTTTTGGGCGTGTGTAAATAATAATTTACAGTAAGTCAGTGGATGTTTTAGTCTCGAGTATCCTGGACTGCTCAAAACTTGTGAAAATGGAAATTATTTTGGGCAAAAATATATTGTAGGCCGTTCACTACACAATTCGATTAATTCCTCTTTTTGAAATATCTTGAAATTAAAGTGTCAAAGCACTTGTTTCAAACATAGCTTTTGTTTTCTATACGTAATTGATGAATTTGAGTGGGTGCTATCTTGATGGGAGACACTAATAAAAAAAAAATGTCCATAGCTAAAGAAAAGGTGCTGATCTATTGAATAGAAACAAAATTTTAAAGAAATAATGTCACACCAATGGAAGTATTCTGCTAAGTAGGTTATAACTTACTTTTGATTTTAAACTATTTCTAATAATGTATTCCTTTCTAGTTAAAGGAATTCTATTAAAACTTAAGTTATTTAAGTTGACATGGGAACTTTGTCAAGGACTTCAATATCGGAAGTAGGTCCTCGCAGGACATGTCTCCACTCACACTTTCTGTTTATCCTTTCTGTTAAGTTATTAAACGGATATTGCTTTTTAATTAACAGTATATGTATATATGTATACATATTTTTATACATTTCTTTACTTTCAAAGTAAATAAGAAACATTATTACATTTGCCTTGATAAGATAGATCACAGAGTCATATAACGAACTGTGTTTAAATTACTGACTTTAATTGGCATAAATATGGTTGAATTAAAAATTATTTTAGCTGTTCCATATTAAAACACGGTATAACACATAATTCTGGTTTAAACACACATGACTGCATCTTAGTGCCATTTACATCGTTTTTTTTTTAAATCAAAAATTTGATTAAAAGTTCAATTTCTACGCTGATTTGTTGTTATATTATTAGAAAACGGAATTGCGATCAATTTGAAGATTTCCCCGCCTTTACATTATACTCCACCATAATAAATATGGCTACCCTTAACACACAAAGGAAATAACAAAGTGGGAATGAAGTCAAATGGAAAGGTTGTTAAAGCGTGCCCGTCAATTGGTAACACTGCCCTTTAAACGTCAGTTTCCAGGTTGACCTTAAAGGGTGTTTATTAGGATAGATGGGTAACCTTCCTAAATTGTTTTCGTTTTTGCGAGGGGTTGGTTATCTCTGGTTTTCCACAGTACATATCTATACAGGGTGAACCAGTAAGTATTGTCAATAGGCCTAATACGTGTAGTACATCTAAAGTGGAGTTCAATGACGTATTGGCCAACTTCATATTTTCCTCTGTTCTTGAGTGACGTCACTTTAAAGTTTTTTCCTAAAATCATTACTTTTTTCCAATAAAAATGTTATTAATCAGAAAGTTTTAGTCCGAATTCGATTCTGATGACATGGTTAGAAAGGCAGATAAATTTACTAAAAATTGACACCATTTTGAAGCATAAATTATTCTCCAAACTGCCTTAATCTTCCACCGGAAACTAGGAAAATAAAAGTAATCGAAATTTTTAAGAAAACTCATTAGGCCCTTACGTGATCATTATCAGACCTAGGTGCTGGCACTTTTTACAAAAGTTTCCTTGTCTAATGGGCTTTCAAACGGTATATCATTTTCCAGGATTCCTTTTATCTTCGTATGAGAAATTACGTTTGTTTTGCAAGAAAACGTGTTCACGAGCAGTGATATTGTATTGTGTTGTTTAATTCATTAAACTCTTGTGGATGGAGCTGTAGTCAATTTTTAAAGTAAATTGTCTTAAAATAAGGTAGTCTAAGGTTACTTATTGCACATAAAAAAAAAAAAAAATCTAAACTGAAATATTTGACAAAATGTTAGAAAATATTTCAAACAAGTGCTATTTTTATGTGCAATAAGTAACCTTAGACTACCTTATTTTAAGACAATCTACTTTAAAAATTGACTACTGGTCCATCTAAAAGAGTTTTCAATGAATTAAACAACTTGATAACTAATACTCTTGAGTGCTCGTGAACACGTTTTCTTGTAAAACAAACGTAATTTCTCATACGAAGATAAAAGGAATTCTGGAAAATGATATACCGTTTGAAAGCCCATTAGACAAGGAAACTTTTGTAAAAAGTGCCAGCACCTAGGTCTGATAATGATCACGTAAGGGCCTAATGAGTTTTCTTAAAAATTTCGATTACTTTTATTTTCCTAGGTTCCGGTGGAAGATTAAGGCAGTTTGGAGAATAATTTATGCTTCAAAATGGTGTCAATTTTTAGGAAATTTATCTGTCTTTCTAACCGTGTCATCAGAATCGAATTCGGACTAAAACTTTCTGAGTAATAACATTTTTATTGGAAAAAAGTAATGATTTTAGAAAAAAACTTTAAAGTGACGTCACTTAAGAACAGTGGAAAATATGAAGTTGGCCAATACGTCATTGAACTCCACTTTAGATGTACTACACGCAGTAGGCCTATTGACAATACTTACTGGTTCACCCCGTATATACAGAAGTTGGTCTCTGATTATTTTTGCGATATGTTCACTTTTCTTGTAACACATGTGGCGATGAAGTATTCACAATGTATGCTCGTACTGTTTCCAGCTTTGTGGCTTTTTAGTGAGTTACCGCTAAATCGTTAAATTCTCACGTATCCAACCTTACAATGGGTGCTATAACAATATCGACAGTATTCGTTTTTATAGCTGCCTAATCGATTGTTTATCACCAATGGTTGAAACTATTTTATGCGAATAAAATAACGGAAAAGAACCAAATATCATTCTGTGAAATACCATTCTTGCTCAATTATTTTTTTTTGGAATTTCATTTCCAATCATTTTCAAGGGAAATTATTATGTTTATTAATTATTATTAAAAATCTATAATTTAGGGAAGTCGCTTTAAAATCTTAAAACCAGGTTTTTCCTCTTTCATCTAGCGGTGTTACCCACTGAATTCTCTTATTTACATTAATAATAGGTTCCTTTTTAGATAATACATTTTTTAAATAATTAAAAATTGTGGTACATATTTTTCTCATCAAAATTATTAATTAATTTGCAAAGTTCTTCTTTAGGATTGTTATATTTGTTTAAAATAAGTAAGCAATTTTTAATTGTTTAAAAAATGTTTTAAACTAAGATATTATAGCCTACAAAGTTTATAAAGTGAACATGAACTTTAACTCCATTGTAACAGGTACATTGTATCTCTACGTATACAAATACATTTTTAGAACATTTCATTCTTGAAATCGGATCAATTAACACCATTCCAATATTTAAACTGATCAGGTGCGCATTACAGTAATAATATAGTATGGCGAAGAATCAGGTATTGTTAGCTTAACCTCTTATAATATAATATAAAGTAAAGTAATTGCCTATTTTTTCAGGCTGGCTTTGCGTCTGACCACCAAATTAGGTATCGTGGATGGAGGCGACTAGCAAATATATTTTACCTACTAGTAAACTCTTATTAACCAATAAAGTTCAAAGTAAGATCGGGAGTCGAACCTGCTAACCAACAATACATCTTAGTTTTGCGGGTCTAGCCTATAACCGCTCGGCTGGCCCCTTATGTATTCTACAGTCAGCTAAACGTAAACATAAATTTAATAAGTAGTTACCTAACTCCAATCATTTTGAGTATTCTTTTGAATTTATCCAATTAATTGGTTGTTCTGTAATTTTGAGCAAAGTATTAGTTCTTGCCTTGTTTTCTTTAGACAATTTGCAGTTCGCTTACGTTCACTTACCATCGTAGCATTCGATTAATCTACTCAAATTTACTGAAAAAAATGATTAGTACTTGTGACATTACCGTTTGATAATTCGCATGACCATATTCCACGTGAAATATAATATATTGGAAAGTCGTTGCATTTAGACAACGGTCTCTGGCAGATATCACTATCATAGGTAATATAAAACTGAAGTATCCCTTACGTATATCACTTTGAAGAATCTCCAGTTCAAGCTTGGATACTTGGGTTATTAACAGTTAACTCTCTGTTCGTTGGAGCTACACTTTACTAGCGGTTATTGGCTGTAGTTGGTGCCCATCTAATTCTTATCCAGCTTCAGCTGTAGTGTTATTGAACGCTTCTGCCTTCTGACCAGAATTTCAACCATTATCTAATTAACTAAGTTATAAGAAGCCCGATCTTGAATTAAATCATTCATGTTCTTTTACTGCAAATACTTCCACTGATTTGTTTGAAAAAAAAAAATTCTGGTTCCACTGAATATGTTATTTTGGGGGAAATTAGCGAGATTTTTGTTCAGTTAATTTTTTAATTCTTATAAAACTCGATTTTTTTTAAGTACCAATCTTTCGGATTGCGTCTTGTTACGTTCACTTACCATCGTAGCATTCGATTAATCCACTCAAATTTACTGAAAAAAATGATTAGTACTTGTGACATTATATCAGAACTTTGTGAACATTCTTTGGTTTTTGTAAATATACTCAGATCTTTGTAAATTTTCTTGTAACTGTTTAGCCTGTACCTATTCTTTTTAGATATGTTTTCATTTTCTTTATAATTCTTTTTTATTTTATTGGTTTCTCATTATTGAATTACGCATTTGTTAAAAAATTTGCCAAATTTTGGATATGTAATATTGTATGCGGAATTGGTTTTGGATTGCCTTTGCTCTGTTGTAATATTGTGTGTAAGGGCGTTGGTTGTTCATTCTTCTGCTTCTTTTAAGTTTCAAAATCCATTTTGTTTGGTGCACGTCTTGAAAAATCGTTCTTTATAATTTGATCATTTTTTTTATAGCAACAATGTGTGCCTTTTTCAATAGCTCTGTTGTGCCTCTGATTTTTCACAATATGCTACATGCATACAAGAGTTTTAGCACCTGTCATACATCTTCTAAATAGAGCAAGGGTCATTCCTTGCCGTAAAATTTGACCGTACGGAGACACTACTAGATAAAAAAAGCACGTTAATTAAGATGCGTTTTTAAGTATTATGTTTTATTCTACTATTTTATAAAATAAGCTTAATTTACTAATGAAGTAAAGGCTTCAATTTTCTACGAACAATTTAAATTTAAAATAAACTTTAAAGCGATTTTAAATATCATTCACGCCAGATTGTAGCTTAAATAAAGTAACGTGAAAAATCAATCTCAATTTTTTACCGAAACTTTATGAAACCATAAAAAGGTTAACATATTTACAACCTTCTAATAGGATGAAAATTATTAATCACTTACTTTTATAGGTTATTTTTATTGAAAATAAAGGAAACAACCTTCAGATAATTCCTCCAGATAGATTTCTATCAGAATAAAGTGATATCAGATAACCTTTTCCACTACCGCCATCTTCTTCCAGCTTTCTTATTTGTATATATAGGACTTCCTTCCATTTGTAATGATTTTTAGAAAGGTCTTGTCTTTCTGTTTTGTTTATAAAAACCAAGGTCAGAATATAGTTATAATGATCGTTATTTTTGTTTTTAAAATATCGAGGTAGTATATGTTTCCGAGTTTACACAAAGATACCACAGTTATTAATAATAATAGTGGAGCATAATCGATTTTTAGTTTTGACACAAGATTGATTAATCGCTATTTTTACTGGAATAAAAGTCCATGCTCTTTTCATAGATTGTTTGCCGTTACACGTATGCACTAATTACCATATATTAATTGGTTTTTTGTTTGTTTTTGCCCAATTATTCTCTGAGATCCTTAGGCTTAGAATTATTATATCCATGAATACAGCATCCCTGTTCTACAGATAAGTTATCAAATATATCACCAATTCGTATACAGACATCACAACATTATGGTGATGTAGATCTCTGTGCTTTTATTTTGCAATAATTAGATATTAATTAATGAATGAATGAACATGAAGAAGAGATAAAATGCATAAGATTATAATTCGTGCATTTATTTAAAAAGAAGGATAAATAATAGCCTGGAATGTTATCCCTAGTTTTTGCAGAAGCTCTTTACAATCTTTCTGATCGACACTGGATACTTGATTTTTATTCGTCATAAGTAAGCATCCATTACCCAGGCGCATACGAGCGGACACAATGAGCATTTCTTCCACATCTCGGGAGCTAGAAAAGCAGTTAGCGTGTTCTAATTAAGGTTTTACTTGAATAATCCTTTTTAAGAAAGTTAATTTGACCTTTATGTAAACAACTTCTTTTTCTTTTCTTTTTTTATTTGATCATCGAAATTGCTTTCGTACCAGAATTTATGATTTCCAATTCGGCAAAAATTTCAGAATATTGATTACAACTGGTTTTCTTAAAATAAAATCTTTTCACCAGAGTGCCCTCTTTTAGAAATGGGTAAAAAATGTCTTTGACATCCTTTTCTGTGGCATAGTCTAAACGGAAACATCATTCTATAGATGCGGGTTCTCTAGCTGTTTAGATCTAAACTCTCTACAGGCTCTGACTGCGCTTTTTATTTTCCATTTTTTTTTGTAGATTTATAATTTAAAGATAAAGGATTAATAATGTATTTTATGTTCTACGTTAAAGTGAAAAAATATATATTGACGAGTCGCTTAAGAAATATATTGACAGTTCGTTCTATCTTTGGATTATTTTATGAATTTAATGTCACACAAAATTTCGGGGGAGTTAAAATGTATTGTGGTTCTGGGTTCGATTCCCAATCTAGCCTAAGAATTATTGCGAGCAATTTAAAGTAAACCCCCGTTCACGAAATCTAATTTGGTAGCTGGACGTTAAAGCCTGTCTGCAAAAATAGGCAATTACTTTACTTTACTTTTTTTTTTTTTGCTTTTTTTTGGCATTGGCTTCCGCCATACAGCCAGCATCGTCTAGGTGCTTATCACTAGAATATCACTCACTCTCCATTCTTACTTATAAATACATTCGCTTCACACATTCATCCCTCTACTATATACAACTATTTACATAAACTACTGCTAATGGATGGATCAGTACTCTGTATTCCTGCCATCCCTACAGCTTAACCAAAATTAAAACCACCGTAATCCTTCTCTAAGCATTTTCTTCCATTCATTCTAATTCGGCTATAGCTTTTAAATACATTCATATTCATTGCTAGCTCTGCTATCGACTTAAGCACATAAATGTTGGTGGAGAATATAATGTCTTCGTAGCGAAATGGTGCATCTAAATACCTGTATATATCGTCAAACATTCGTTTCCTTTCTACCACATAACGTGGACATATCATTATTACATGTTTGAAATCCTCCTCCTCATTGCAATCTACGCAAAGAGGAGAGGACCTTTTGTTGATCCTGTGTAGATACGATCCGCACACCGCGTGGTTCGCTCTCAGCCTGCTTATTGTCGTAACAACCCATTTATTAGTGACAGTTCCCTTAAACCATGGTTGTCTAGGTAACTGATCTGCCATAGTTTTATAGAATCTACCTTTATCACCATTATTGGAATCTGTCTGCCATTTTTGTAGTGCTGCTTTTGCAATTATACCCTTGATATCGGTGTGTGGTAATTTATAATTAGCCATTTCCCCACTATTGATGGCTTCCTTTGCAAGTGTATCAACAATTTCATTCTCTTTTATACCACAATGACCCCTTACCCACAAAAAATTAATGCAGACTCCCTTCTCTTTAAAAATGGCAATAGTTTCTACAATCTCTGCGATAATGTGATTCATTCCTGCAGACTGGTTGTGTATATGTGTATACTTTACTTACTTCAACGAATATCCCCATCTAGACAGTCTCTTGCGGGAAGATTTAAAGATCCTTGGTTCGAGATCCTGACTGCTCCTAATTTTTCTCTTCGTAGGAGCCTGTTATAGTTCACTCTCTGATGATGGAGGCAGTATTATCTTTAACAAGAATTATAACTTACCGTTGGCCCCGACTATGCACTGTTCTGTTGGGAGAGATCATTAATTATTATTTAAAAAATTATTTACAGATAGAGAATGATGAGTTGGTCTGTAAGCGATATGAACCCAGCGTAAATCTAATTAGTTTTACTGTTGTTTCTAATTAATTCACATTCCCTTTGTAGGCGAGATTAGGTTGCACATAATTAAGTTGAAGTATTTTAAATTGCTATTGTTTTATTGTAAGCCTGTTTGTAGGGCTTTCAATTAATATCCCCAAATTTTATTAATAAATTTTCTTTTACTTTAAAAGTTGAAATTTTTGAAATAACTCTTGTTATGTTTATGTTATATTGAACTAGTAATATTTTGTAAGATTAAAAAAGTAAAGTTAATCTTTAACAAAAACTGACAGTTTAAAAAGTTAAGTATAAGGGCTGATTAAACACCAAAAGGTTCACAAATCAGCTAGTACCAAACATTTCATTAATACTTCATTGGTATCATTTATAAGTAATTTTACTACATTAACATGTCATTACTATTTAATAGAATTTATTAGATGTCACAGACTTTTATGCTGTCTATTTTCATGTTCAAAATATTTGTTCAATTATCACAACATTTAATTTACAATTTTAACCGATTTTAATGAATTTTTTTACCCGATTGTAGAGAAAAGTATGCTATACAACTGGTATAAGTAGCAATGTTTTGGTGATAATGGTTATTGAGATATAGAAGATTAAATTTTGCAGGTATTTCAAACAGTTCAAATTTCAAAGCTCTATCTCCCTTCGTATTGTTCCGATTTTAAAGAATTTTTTACCCGATTGTAGAGAAAAGTTAGCTCTACAACTGGTATAAATAGCAGTGTTTTGGTGATAATGGTTATTGAGATATAGAAGATTAAATTTTGGAGGTTTTCCAAACAGTTCAAATTTCAAAGCTCTTTATCTCTCTGTATTGATCCGATTTTAATGAATTTTTTTACCCGATTGTAGAGAAAAGTTAGCTCTACAACTGGTATAAATAGCAATGTTTTAGTGATAATAGTTATTGAGATATAGAAGATTAAATTTTGCAGGTATTTCAAACAGTTCAAATTTCAAAGCTCTATCTCCCTTCGTATTGTTCCGATTTTAAAGAATTTTTTACCCGATTGTAGAGAAAAGTTAGCTCTACAACTGGTATAAATAGCAATGTTTTGGTGATAATGGTTATTGAGATATAGAAGATTAAATTTTGGAGGTTTTCCAAACAGTTCAAATTTCAAAGCTCTTTATCTCTCTGTATTGATCCGATTTTAATGAATTTTTTTACCCGATTGTAGAGAAAAGTTAGCTCTACAACTGGTATAAATAGCAATGTTTTAGTGATAATAGTTATTGAGATATAGAAGATTAAATTTTGGAGGTTTTCCAAACAGTTCAAATTTCAAAGCTCTTTATCTCTCTGTATTAATCCGATTTTAATGAATTTTTTTACCCGATTGTAGAGAAAAGTTAGCTCTACAACTGGTATAAATAGCAATGTTTTAGTGATAATAGTTATTGAGATATAGAAGATTAAATTTTGGAGGTTTTCCAAACAGTTCAAATTTCAAAGCTCTTTATCTCTCTGTATTGATCCGATTTTAATGAATTTTTTTACCCGATTGTAGAGAAAAGTATGCTCTACAACTGGTATAAATAGCAATGTTTTAGTGATAATAGTTATTGAGATATAGAAGATTAAATTTTGGAGGTTTTCCAAACAGTTCAAATTTCAAAGCTCTTTATCTCTCTGTATTGATCCGATTTTAATGAATTTTTTTACCCGATTGTAGAGAAAAGTATGCTCTACAACTGGTATAAATAGCAATGTTTTAGTGATAATAGTTATTGAGATATAGAAGATTAAATTTTGGAGGTTTTCCAAACAGTTCAAATTTCAAAGCTCTATCTCCCTTCGTATTGTTCCGATTTTAAAGAATTTTTTACCCGATTGTAGAGAAAAGTTAGCTCTACAACTGGTATAAATAGCAATGTTTTAGTGATAATAGTTATTGAGATATAGAAGATTAAATTTTGGAGGTTTTCCAAACAGTTCAAATTTCAAAGCTCTTTATCTCTCTTTGTATTGATCCGATTTTAATGAATTTTTTTACCCGATTGTAGAGAAAAGTATGCTCTACAACTGGTATAAATAGCAATGTTTTAGTGATAATAGTTATTGAGATATAGAAGATTAAATTTTGGAGGTTTTCCAAACAGTTCAAATTTCAAAGCTCTTTATCTCTCTGTATTGATCCGATTTTAATGAATTTTTTTACCCGATTGTAGAGAAAAGTATGCTCTACAACTGGTATAAATAGCAATGTTTTAGTGATAATAGTTATTGAGATATAGAAGATTAAATTTTGGAGGTTTTCCAAACAGTTCAAATTTCAAAGCTCTTTATCTCTCTGTATTGATCCGATTTTAATGAATTTTTTTACCCGATTGTAGAGAAAAGTTAGCTCTACAACTGGTATAAATAGCAATGTTTTAGTGATAATAGTTATTGAGATATAGAAGATTAAATTTTGGAGGTTTTCCAAACAGTTCAAATTTCAAAGCTCTTTATCTCTCTGTATTGATCCGATTTTAATGAATTTTTTTACCCGATTGTAGAGAAAAGTTAGCTCTACAACTGGTATAAATAGCAATGTTTTAGTGATAATAGTTATTGAGATATAGAAGATTAAATTTTGGAGGTTTTCCAAACAGTTCAAATTTCAAAGCTCTTTATCTCTCTGTATTGATCCGATTTTAATGATTTTTTTTACCCGATTGTAGAGAAAAGTATGCTCTACAACTGGTATAAATAGCAATGTTTTAGTGATAATAGTTATTGAGATATAGAAGATTAAATTTTGGAGGTTTTCCAAACAGTTCAAATTTCAAAGCTCTTTATCTCTCTGTATTGATCCGATTTTAATGAATTTTTTTACCCGATTGTAGAGAAAAGTTAGCTCTACAACTGGTATAAATAGCAATGTTTTGGTGATAATGGTTATTGAGATATAGAAGATTAAATTTTGGAGGTTTTCCAAACAGTTCAAATTTCAAAGCTCTTTATCTCTCTGTATTGATCCGATTTTAATGAATTTTTTTACCCGATTGTAGAGAAAAGTTAGCTCTACAACTGGTATAAATAGCAATGTTTTGGTGATAATAGTTATTGAGATATAGAAGATTAAATTTTGGAGGTTTTCCAAACAGTTCAAATTTCAAAGCTCTTTATCTCTCTGTATTGATCCGATTTTAATGAATTTTTTTACCCGATTGTAGAGAAAAGTATGCTCTACAACTGGTATAAATAGCAATGTTTTAGTGTTAATAGTTATTGAGATATAGAAGATTAAATTTTGGAGGTTTTCCAAACAGTTCAAATTTCAAAGCTCTTTATCTCTCTGTATTGATCCGATTTTAATGAATTTTTTTACCCGATTGTAGAGAAAAGTATGCTCTACAACTGGTATAAATAGCAATGTTTTAGTGATAATAGTTATTGAGATATAGAAGATTAAATTTTGGAGGTTTTCCAAACAGTTCAAATTTCAAAGCTCTTTATCTCTCTGTATTGATCCGATTTTAATGAATTTTTTTACCCGATTGTAGAGAAAAGTTAGCTCTACAACTGGTATAAATAGCAATGTTTTAGTGATAATAGTTATTGAGATATAGAAGATTAAATTTTGCAGGTATTTCAAACAGTTCAAATTTCAAAGCTCTATCTCCCTTCGTATTGTTCCGATTTTAAAGAATTTTTTACCCGATTGTAGAGAAAAGTTAGCTCTACAACTGGTATAAATAGCAATGTTTTGGTGATAATGGTTATTGAGATATAGAAGATTAAATTTTGGAGGTTTTCCAAACAGTTCAAATTTCAAAGCTCTATCTCCCTTCGTATTGTTCCGATTTTAAAGAATTTTTTACCCGATTGTAGAGAAAAGTTAGCTCTACAACTGGTATAAATAGCAATGTTTTAGTAATAACAGTTATTGAGATATAGAAGATTAAATTTTGGAGGTTTTCCAAATAGTTCAAATTTCAAAGCTCTTTATCTCTCTTTGTATTGATCCGATTTAATGAATTTTTTTACCCGATTGTTGAGAAAAGTATGCTCTACAACTGGTATAAATAGCAATGTTTTAGTGATAATAGTTATTGAGATATAGAAGATTAAATTTTGGAGGTTTTCCAAATAGTTCAAATTTCAAAGCTCTTTATCTCTCTTTGTATTGATCCGATTTTAATGAATTTTTTTACCCGATTGTAGAGAAAAGTATGCTCTACAACTGGTATAAATAGCAATGTTTTAGTGATAATAGTTATTGAGATATAGAAGATTAAATTTTGGAGGTTTTTCAAACAGTTCAAATTTCAAAGCTCTTTAGCTCTTCGTATTGTTCCGATTTTAATGAATTTTTTTACCCGATTGTAGAGAAAAGTTAGCTCTACAACTGGTATAAATAGCAATGTTTTAGTGATGATAGTTATTGAGATATAGAAGATTAAATTTTGGAGGTTTTCCAAACAGTTCAAATTTCAAAGCTCTATCTCCCTTCGTATTGTTCCGATTTTAAAGAATTTTTTAGCCGATTGTAGAGAAAAGTTAGCTCTACAACTGGTATAAATAGCAATGTTTTAGTGATAATAGTTATTGAGATATAGAAGATTAAATTTTGGAGGTTTTCCAAACAGTTCAAATTTCAAAGCTCTATCTCCCTTCGTATTGTTCCGATTTTAAAGAATTTTTTACCCGATTGTAGAGAAAAGTTAGCTCTACAACTGGTATAAATAGCAATGTTTTGGTGATAATGGTTATTGAGATATAGAAGATTAAATTTTGGAGGTTTTCCAAACAGTTCAAATTTCAAAGCTCTATCTCCCTTCGTATTGTTCCGATTTTAAAGAATTTTTTACCCGATTGTAGAGAAAAGTTAGCTCTACAACTGGTATAAATAGCAATGTTTTAGTAATAACAGTTATTGAGATATAGAAGATTAAATTTTGGAGGTTTTCCAAATAGTTCAAATTTCAAAGCTCTTTATCTCTCTTTGTATTGATCCGATTTAATGAATTTTTTTACCCGATTGTTGAGAAAAGTATGCTCTACAACTGGTATAAATAGCAATGTTTTAGTGATAATAGTTATTGAGATATAGAAGATTAAATTTTGGAGGTTTTCCAAATAGTTCAAATTTCAAAGCTCTTTATCTCTCTTTGTATTGATCCGATTTTAATGAATTTTTTTACCCGATTGTAGAGAAAAGTATGCTCTACAACTGGTATAAATAGCAATGTTTTAGTGATAATAGTTATTGAGATATAGAAGATTAAATTTTGGAGGTTTTTCAAACAGTTCAAATTTCAAAGCTCTTTAGCTCTTCGTATTGTTCCGATTTTAATGAATTTTTTTACCCGATTGTAGAGAAAAGTTAGCTCTACAACTGGTATAAATAGCAATGTTTTAGTGATGATAGTTATTGAGATATAGAAGATTAAATTTTGGAGGTTTTCCAAACAGTTCAAATTTCAAAGCTCTATCTCCCTTCGTATTGTTCCGATTTTAAAGAATTTTTTAGCCGATTGTAGAGAAAAGTTAGCTCTACAACTGGTATAAATAGCAATGTTTTAGTGATAATAGTTATTGAGATATAGAAGATTAAATTTTGGAGGTTTTCCAAACAGTTCAAATTTCAAAGCTCTATCTCCCTTCGTATTGTTCCGATTTTAAAGAATTTTTTACCCGATTGTAGAGAAAAGTTAGCTCTACAACTGGTATAAATAGCAATGTTTTAGTGATAATAGTTATTGAGATATAGAAGATTAAATTTTGGAGGTTTTCCAAACAGTTCAAATTTCAAAGCTCTTTATCTCTCTGTATTAATCCGATTTTAATGAATTTTTTTACCCGATTGTAGAGAAAAGTTAGCTCTACAACTGGTATAAATAGCAATGTTTTAGTGATAATAGTTATTGAGATATAGAAGATTAAATTTTGGAGGTTTTCCAAACAGTTCAAATTTCAAAGCTCTATCTCCCTTCGTATTGTTCCGATTTTAAAGAATTTTTTACCCGATTGTAGAGAAAAGTTAGCTCTACAATTGGTATAAATAGCAATGTTTTAGTGATAATAGTTATTGAGATATAGAAGATTAAATTTTGCAGGTATTTCAAACAGTTCAAATTTCAAAGCTCTATCTCCCTTCGTATTGTTCCGATTTTAAAGAATTTTTTACCCGATTGTAGAGAAAAGTTAGCTCTACAACTGGTATAAATAGCAATGTTTTAGTGATAATAGTTATTGAGATATAGAAGATTAAATTTTGGAGGTTTTCCAAACAGTTCAAATTTCAAAGCTCTTTATCTCTCTTTGTATTGATCCGATTTTAATGAATTTTTTTACCCGATTGTAGAGAAAAGTATGCTCTACAACTGGTATAAATAGCAATGTTTTAGTGATAATAGTTATTGAGATATAGAAGATTAAATTTTGCGGGTATTTCAAACAGTTCAAATTTCAAAGCTCTATCTCCCTTCGTATTGTTCCGATTTTAAAGAATTTTTTACCCGATTGTAGAGAAAAGTTAGCTCTACAACTGGTATAAATAGCAATGTTTTAGTGATAATAGTTATTGAGATATAGAAGATTAAATTTTGGAGGTTTTCCAAACAGTTCAAATTTCAAAGCTCTTTATCTCTCTTTGTATTGATCCGATTTTAATGAATTTTTTTACTTGATTGTAGAGAAAAGTATGCTCTACAACTGGTATAAATAGCAATGTTTTAGTGACCCGAGATCTATATTCAAGAGCTAACCATATAACTTAGCCCTTCCATTTTTTTTTTTTGTATTTCAATTTATTTAGATGAGATTTATGGTTAACAATATTTCTACTTTCTTAATAACTTTTAATTTTAATTTAGCAGAACGAAATTTTTCAGATTGTTGGAACAAATGTTGTACGAAAAATCTTTAAAAAATTTGGAGGGGGTGTAAGAAACTTGACAACTTGACGGACGTTTAAGAAACTCTTAATCTAGCCACCAGCATTTAAATTCCGAATTCGAATCCAAGACGTGCGGGACTCCAGATCTCCAGCTGTGGAGCTAATCCCCAATCCTGGTCATGCAGCTTTAATACTGTCTTATGTATAATACTTATCTTGGTCCAGGGTTTATGAATTTATTTTTTTGAAAAGCTGATTGTCCTTTTTGATAAATAAAATATTATGGTTAAAAACATGTACGGTCTGAAGTGCGCTGGATTCGCGATAATTCAACGATAATATTATAGTTCTTTTAAACTGTAAAGTTTACTCTGCAGTAGGCTGTTAGTAACATCCGAGGCAATAAATTTTTGAAGGGGACAAGAAAACTATGTTTAAATAATAACAGACAGCTTTGGTGCCATGCAATAACTCAAAAGAAAGTCTTTTACAAATAAATCACATCCCATTTAGTTAAACTAAAGAACTAGATAATAACCATTTACTAGATGGGGAAAAATTTAGAAACAATGAGAGAAATATCAAGCTGATAATGTATTTAAGGCAATAAACGATGAAAAAAATAGAAATCAGTTATATTGAGAAACAAATTAACGAGATTTAAGGAAAGAAATCACAAAAATTAGTGAAGGTTGATTGATTTAGCAGTTCTGAGTTCGGACAAAGAACAGTTAGTAAAAGGGTATTTTGGATGTGGAAAAAAAAAAATAAATTCTTCATCAGAAAATTTAAAATTTTATAATCTAACCGTGGAGTTTGTAGCGAATATCTTTTAATTTAATGTTATCCTTCAGTTACTACGAGGGTCGTTTGAAAAGTCCGTGCAAAGTCAGAGAGATAGCACCACTGGCGCGTATTGAGGTTATGTTTAGTTAGTAGCATCTCTTGGAAGAACACACACCAAGTTTCAGCCAGATCGGTCTATTTCTTTGTGTTTGGCATTCGTTTGAATCGAGGAAGTCGAGTGATTTTCAAAAAATGGACGAAAAAGAATTTCGTGTGTTGATTAAACACTACTTTATGAAAGGCAAAACGCCTGAGAAGACTAAAGAGAAGCTTGATAAACATTATGGTGACTCTGCACCTTCGATTAGAACAGTTTATAAGTGGTTTCACAATTTTCGGAGTGGCCATATGGGCGCACAAGTGACTCTGAACGTTCTGGACGCCCTTTTGAGGTTACTACTCCAGAAATCATTAATAAAATCCATGATATGGTGATGGATGACAGAAGAGTGAAGGTGCGTGAGATTGCTAGTGCTGCGGGCATCTGGAATGAACGGGTACGTAATATTTTGCATCAACATTTGGACATGACAAAGCTATCCGCAAGATGGGTGCCGCGATTGCTCACGCTTGACCAAAAACGAAATCGTGTGAAGTGTTGCAAGGACGGTTTGCAGCTGTTCCAGAAGAATCCGCAGGACTTTAAGCGTCGTTTCGTCACTGTGGATGAAATATGGATACATCACTACACTCCTGAGACCAAGGGGGAATCTGCGCCAAAAAAAGGCGAAGACCGTTCCTTCGGCCGGAAAGATTATGGCGACTGTCTTTTGGGATTCGCAAGAAATAATCCTCATCGACTATCTGGAAAAGGGTAAAACTATTACAGGTGCATATTCATCGTTATTGGACCGTTTGAAAACCGAGCTGCAAGAAAAACGCCCACAAAAAAGTCCTTTTCCATCACGACAACGCACCAGCTCACACCTCAGCAGTTGTGGTCGCAAAATTAATGGAAATAGGGTTCCAACTCGTTTCACATCCCCCCTATTCTGCAGACTTGGATCCCTCAGACTACTATTTGTTCCCCAATATGAAGAAATGGCTGGCGGGAAAAAGATTTTATTCAAACGAGGAGGTGATTGCAGAAACGAATGGCTATTTTTCAGACTTGGACAAATCCTATTATTCGGGAGGGATCAACAAACTAGAGCAGCGTTGGACGAAGTGTATAAGCCTATAAGGAGACTATGTTGAAAAATAAAAAAGGTTTACCCCAAAAAATTAAGTAGTTTTTATTTTTGCACGGACTTTTCAAACGACCCTCGTACATCAAAGAAAAATACCAGAAAACTAATGCACGATATTTTCAGATATTTACTTTAAAAATGTATTGTCATCTAATGACTTATTTAGTAACAAACAAATGCTTAGATTTTTTAGAAGATTATACAATTTAAAATTAAACAAAAAAGTTGCTAATCTTAGATTCTTGTGGGAAATCGCTGAACATGTAATCGACGGCAATTGCTGCAGTATCTGGAAAAGTAAAATATTGGGGTATATTAAATCACAACGAACTTTCTTTAATAACGATATTAATTACATATATTGAACACAGAGTTCCAAAACAACATAAGATGTATTAAAAGTATTGGCAAATATTTTGAGTAACGTTCTATCAGTAAATTGTAGAATAATCTCAATTATAACTTTATTACAACTTTAATTCATCTGATTTTTCATAAGTGCTCCAATGAGGCCATTTTCTCAAATCTTCTATTAATGCTGCACCTGGACTCTCAGTGGCCATGACTTGTTTTTGCGCAAATAGCTTATAATCTGGTGCAATTTTACCTAATTTTACACCCTCCTTAATTAACAATTTCGCTGCCCTTATTTGTCTTTGTGGTGGTAAAATTGTCACAAATGTGCCAATAAAGTAAATAGCAATACTTCTCCTGTTAAATGTAAGCGTATGAGAACCAAACTTGCCCCATCCTAAGCCCGTATAGACTGCACCATCACCTCCAACGAGGAAATGCATACCCATATCACTCCCACCACGTTCTAAATGATCTATCTGAATGTCATGCACTTTTTGGGAACATGTTGTAAATGAAGTGCAATTTGAGCCTTCGGTGTCGGCTATGATCACATAAGGAGGTGGATTAACTTTTAAATCCTCTACCTTTCCACGAGGCGGTTCTGCATACCAATCTTGACGAGAATATAGTAGAAATGTTGCATATGCATTCATCTCAGGATCCCATTCTGAAAAATGACCAACACTTTAACTTACTATAAGCCTTTTATTGACTAATAGAATAGGCTTAATTAATGCAAGTGCATAAGCAAGATTCCTGCTCTACACTTACAGCTTCATAATTATTGTTTACCTTTTACAATCACCGGAGCATGTGGAGACCAATGAACGCATTTCATCAATAAATTACTTAAAGCTGCTCCTGGTCTCTCGGTAGGTCTGATTTCTCTCTGAAGAAACAGTTTATAATTTGGGTTAATTTTACCCAATTTTACACCTTCTGACAATAGGATTTCAAAAGCTGTAATTTGTTTTTTCGGTGGCAAATCTCTAGTAAAATTTCCTATGAACGCTATACCAATTGATATGGCATTGTATGATTCAGAATGAGATGCTATTTTGTCCCAGCCCCTTCCCTCGTAAATGTAGCCGTCTCCAGCCACTAAGAAGTTGTAGGCAATATCGTGCCATTGGCGACTGAAAGCATATGCCTGCAATGACCTTACCAGCCGGGAGCATATAGTAGTTAGAGAACAACTACTGCCATCTGTATGGCCAACTATAACTATATCAATTGGTTGATGTTCAAATTTCGTAACACCATCCTTTTCGGGAAGGGCAAACCAATTATCGCGTGTTACCAGTCTATCAGTGTAGTTACTTCTTAACTTGATATCTGGAAAATAACAATTTTTCGTAACTGTATCACAAGAATCCAAACCTAACTTCTATGAATAAATAAGGTTAAATTAAAAAATTCTTCAAGAATTGCTATTTTAACAATAAGTAAATACGTAGTTTTTTTTAATCTTTAGATTTGTGACGCAATATTTTGATAAAAAGAAGATTAACGTTAATAGAAGACTAAAATTAATAAAGCATTTCGATTGTTAGAAATCCTTAACATTAATAATTAAAGAAAGAGTAATTTCTTTTCATAAAATTGTTTACTCGCAGAAGAATGGACTGTGTCTGGGATGTACGAGTGTATCAGCGAGGACTGGTCACTGAAAGGAATATTAATATAAATAAAATTTAAAAAAAAAAAAAATTAATTGGTTCGAAATGCTTCAGGTTTTAAATTATGAGGTGAAGATTGTTAAAATGGCTAGAGAAAATTTTTTATTTTTGCTGGAGAAGGAAATAATACGAGGGTCGTTTGAAAAGTCCGTGCAAAGTCAGAGAGATAGCACTAGCGCGTATCGAGGCTATGTTTAGTTAGTAGCATCTCTTGGAAGAACACACACCAAGTTTCAGCCAGATCGGTCTATTTCTTTCTGTTTGGCATTCGTTTGAATGGAGGAAGTCGAGTGATTTTCAAAAAATGGACGAAAAAGAATTTCGTGTGTTGATTAAACACTACTTTATGAAAGGCAAAACGCCTGAGGAGACTAAAGAGAAGCTTGATAAACATTATGGTGACTCTGCACCTTGGATTAGAACAGTTTATAAGTGTTTTCAAAATTTTCGGAGTGGCCATATGGGCACAAGTGACGCAGAACGTTCTGGACGCCCTGTTGAGGTTACTACTCCAGAAATCATTGATAAAATCCATGATATGGTGATGGATGACAGAAGAGAAGGTGCGTGAGATTGCTAGTGCTGTGGGCATCTCGAATGAACGGGTACATAATATTTTGCACCAACATTTGGACATGACAAAGCTATCCGCAAGATGGGTGCCGCGATTGCTCACGCTTGACCAAAAACGAAATCGTGTGAAGTGTTGCAAGGACGGTTTGCAGCTGTTCCAGAAGAATCCGCAGGACTTTAAGCGTCGTTTCGAAACTGTGGATGAAACATGGATACATCACTACACTCCTGAGACCAAGGGGGAATCTGCGCCAAAAAAAAAGGCGAAGACCGTTCCTTCGCCCGGAAAGATTATGGCGACTGTCTTTTGGGATTCGCAAGGAATAATCCTCATCGACTATCTGGAAAAGGGTAATACTATTACAGGTGCATATTATTCATCGTTATTGGACCGTTTGAAAACCGAGCTGCAAGTAAAACGCCCACGATTGGCCCACATAAAAGTCCTTTTCCATCACGACAACGCACCAGCTCACACCTCAGCAGTTGTGGTCGCAAAATTAATGGAAATAGGGTTCCAACTCGTTTCACATCCCCCCTATTCTCCAGACTTGTCTCCGTCGGACTACTATTTGTTCCCCAATATGAAGAAATGACTGGCTGGCGGGAAAAAGATTTTATTCAAACGAGGAGGTGATTGCAGAAACGAATGGCTATTTTTCAGACTTGGACAAATCCTATTATTCGGAAGGGATCAACAAACTAGAGCAGCGTTGGACGAAGTGTATAAGCCTAAAAGGAGACTATGTTGAAAAATAAAAAAGGTTTACCCCAAAAAATTAAGTAGTGTTTATTTTTGCACGGACTTTTCAAACGACCCTCGTATTTTTTAAATGTCAATAAGGATCTGTAGGACAATTAAGGAGCGCTTTTCTGTTGCAAATGTCACAAACCTGATGTAATTGAACGTAATTGAAATTTTATATACTTGTTCTCTTTTAAATAATGTACAATATAAGAAGTAAAGCCCAACCTGAACGGCTTGAATCTTCTAAAATATTTAGATAATGATTCACAATTCGGTTATAGAAGTTACATGGAATCAGCTAATTATTGTAAAACAGTAAAATAATAAATAAATAACTAAATATAAATCAAAGTATTTGAACGTATACATTTGTAAATGACAAATATGTTTTATAAATAACTTCTATAGAAATTAAACATGCTTTGTTACAATAAAAAATTATTAACATAAAGAATTAAATAAAAAAGTAAAGCTGTGAAGGAAAACTGAAGTATTCAAAATGGAATTTCACAGAAAAAAAGAAGAAAAAACCAACATGCCCATATATAAGTCATACGAAGACAGGCTTGGAAAATTGAAATAGTCTTTTCACTCCCTTACAAGCAAATAATATATTTCAATAAATTTATAAATATTTAAGCCTTACAAACGTCATATACATTGCATTAATACAATTACTAACTTACAGTTCTCTTCATTCATTATTAATAATACAATTAAAGACACAGTCATTCCAATTAAAACAAGGATCACAATAAATATGTACACTATGTGTCTTCGTTTCATAGATGATACAATTTTTTTAAGATTTTTAATTTCCTCTGCAAATGGAAAAAGGTTATATTAATTATTGCATAATTGACAGTTTATTAATACAGAAAAAAAATATGGAACGAGAACCAACTTTTTATTGCATTATAATGAATACTTAGGGCTATAAATTCAGGCTGTTTGATCGTTATGTAATATTATACCATTGTAGATACTGTTATATTAAATAAATTTTTCTATAAATGCTTCTCATTAATTTCTTTCATTACTTGTTTTAAATTTATTTATTTTTATTAGATTCAGCAGAAGACGTTTCTAGGGAAACATTTTGGCAACAATTCAACATTATTGCTCTACGAAGTTTGCGTTTTTTTTTTGTTTTTTTTTCGGGTGTACTAAAAGAATTTTAAATTCAAATTTATCTAAAATAAGAAACTGTGGGGTTAAGGAGCTGTTCATTAAAAATGTCTCGTTTTTCCGCGTAAAAAAAGAGTTGTTTTTTACACTTGAAATTTACACATTAACAAAGTACTAAAACAAAGAACCAACTTCAAAAGGAAACATGGTGGAGAGTAGCGACGGGTTGCCACACAACAAAGGACCACCGATACCCAACTTTACGAGGGTCGTTTGAAAAGTCCGTGCAAAGTCAGAGAGATAGCACCACTGGCGCGTATCGTGGTTATGTTTAGTTAGTAGCATCTCTTGGAAGAACACACACCAAGTTTCAGCCAGATCGGTCTATTTCTTTGTGTTTGGCGTTCGTTTGAATCGAGGAAGTCGAGTGATTTTCAAAAAATGGACGAAAAAGAATTTCGTGTGTTGATTAAACACTACTTTATGAAAGGCAAAACGCCTCAGGAGACTAAAGAGAAGCTTGATAAACATTATGGTAACTCTGCACCTTGGATTAGAACAGTTTATAAGTGGTTTCAAAATTTTCGGAGTGGCCATATGGGCACAAGTGACGCTGAACGTTCTGGACGCCCTGTTGAGGTTACTACTCCAGAAATCATTGATAAAATCCATGATATGGTGATGGATGACAGAAGAGTGAAGGTGCGTGAGATTGCTAGTGCTGTGGGCATCTGGAATGAACGGGTACATAATATTTTGCATCAACATTTGGACATGACAAAGCTATCCGCAAGATGGGTGCCGCGATTGCTCACGCTTGACCAAAAACGAAATCGTGTGAAGTGTTGCAAGGACGGTTTGCAGCTGTTCCAGAAGAATCCGCAGGACTTTAAGCGTCGTTTCGTCACTGTGGATGAAACATGGATACATCACTACACTCCTGAGACCAAGGGGGAATCTGCGCCAAAAAAGGCGAAGACCGTTCCTTCGGCAGGAAAGATTATGGCGACTGTCTTTTGGGATTCGCAAGGAATAATCCTCATCGACTATCTGGAAAAGGGTAAAACTATTACAGGTGCATATTATTCATCGTTATTGGACCGTTTGAAAACCGAGCTGCAAGAAAAACGCCCACGATTGGCCCACAAAAAAGTCCTTTTCCATCACGACAACGCACCAGCTCACACCTCAGCAGTTGTGGTCGCAAAATTAATGGAAATAGGGTTCCAACTCGTTTCACATCCCCCCTATTCTACAGACTTGGCTTCCTCGGACTACTATTTGTTCCCCAATATGAAGAAATGACTGGCGGGAAAAAGATTTTATTCAAACGAGGAGGTGATTGCAGAAACGAATGGCTATTTTTCAGACTTGGACAAATCCTATTATTCGGAAGGGATCAACAAACTAGAGCAGCGTTGGACGAAGTGTATAAGCCTAAAAGGAGACTATGTTGAAAAATAAAAAAGGTTTACCCCAAAAAATTAAGTAGTGTTTATTTTTGCACGGACTTTTCAAACGACCCTCGTAAACGGGATTAGTATTCTACTTAGTATTCTTAGTAGGGGTAAAAGCATGATGGTACTTTAGAGCCATGTAGGGAAGCTTTAACCCCGCTTCTTTGTGCTAAATTTTAGCAAAATTGGACTAAGCGTTGTAGAAATATTAGTAATAATAGTTTTAGTGAAGGCCTGACCTGCGTGGGACAAACTCCTCTCCTACAGATACACAACGTCGAGATTTCTAAAAAATGTAAACCTTTCATCACATTATGAACCAAATAACAAACACTTCATTGAAGAAAATAGGTTCACGTATCGATAATTTTAAATGATTCCAAAACTTCCTCTTAGTAGGTGTAAGAGCAGAACATCACTTTAATGGTACGTAGGGGAGCCCTAACCCTATTATCCTACCAAATTTTATCAAAATCGGGTTAAGATTTACAGAGTTATTAGTAATAATAATAATTTTGGAGGGGGGCCTCACATACATGGGGCTAACTCCTCTCCCATTCGATGTACAGCATCGAGAGCTCCAAATGGCACATCTACATAAAATTCCGAATCGAATGACACCTCATTAATGAAAATAGGTTCACGCGTTTAGGCGCTACGTTGTTTACAAAAAAGGTAACAAGAAGAAGAAGAAGAAGCACAAGAACATTTTCTGAAAATTCCGTTTTTGCTCATTTTCAGCAACTCTTTTTCTCAAAATCTATTAGATCTGGGTTGTTACAAAAAAATTAGTTATAAAGGAGGATTTGCTCTATATTATAAAGAAAATTTGGGAATTTTATCTTTTATAGAAAAAGAGAAAAATATTGTGGAAGTTGAGTGTTTTTCAACGTGCAGTTTTTGACGATCAACGCTTATACAACTGTCAGTTTTAATTATATAGAAAGGCGCAATGGGATAAACCTGCTAGCAACCCAAACGTTAGTCTCTGCACTAGGTCGTTACAAAATATTTATACTATTTACGATTTAATAATATTTGTTAATTGTAATGTAAATACTAAAAATGCTCATTCTTGTTGCATTACTTAAAAGGAGATTGTCACATTTTTGAAATTCCTCTGTTGTTTAGAGAAGACGTCACTTGTTTACATTTTTTTTTTCCATTTCAAACGCGAGCATGTTTGTGTTACCACATATCTTATTGTGTATAATCTTACTGTATTATTTTCCTTTCGTTTTGTATAATTATCTACATATTTTTCTTAAAGGAAAAAATTAATAACAGATCTCTGTAGGTAAAAACGTCAAAGGCTTCAGTTGATATACATTCACCTGTCTGTACTTTTTTGATTCAAGTAGTTTGAAAGGTTGATAAGTTAATTAAAGGGCGAAAGCTAGAAAGGTACTTTAGGCTGTACTTAAATGGTACTTAAAAGAAAGATTTATATTTAGTTTTTTGTTAGTTTTAAAGTACCAATAGGAAGTTTTTACTATTTGCTTTCTTTCTCTTTAAAATAAGGCTCTGCCTTAACTGCGTTATCCTTATAAATACATCTTTTTAATTCTCATTTTGTAAGAATCGTCCTTAGTTTTTTGACAAACGTTCTTTAAATATTATAATGTAAAAATCTTAACATTTCTCCTCTATATTATTGAATTTTAGTTTTCTAGTTTGTAAAGTGTTTTGTAAGGTTATTTTGTGAACATTTTAAAATTCAAATAGTTTGTCCAGTTAGGCTATCTCTGCAGGCATTATATTCATTTAAGGGTTGAGTGTAAGAAGTGAAAGCCTTGTTAGGCCCAAGTTGTTTCTATTGTTGCCATGTTCTGGTTACCTCCCATTTTGCTATAGTGTTTTTTTAAGAGTTCTAACAAAATATAAGCGAATATTTTAACTACGTAGTAAGGTTCCTTAGGCTATTAATAATTCCTAGTTCCTAACGAAAATAAAAGAATATTGCTTTGCAAAATATTTATATTTGTATTTAGACCATAAGAGAATATTTAGACTAAAAATAAAGATTGCCTATTAGATCTTTCGCTGTTTTTTAAACATCCCTCATTGTTATAATTTTAAAACTTTCAAGTCTAAATTGTAGAAATAAGACCCGTTTTCATTTTATTGAAACTTTGGTGATAAAAGATCACCTTAACCTCTGAGGATTAGTTTGTTTAATGCAGGAATCTGTCAAGAATCATGCATTGCCTAAATGAATCCCTGCTGGTCCAAATTATCCAAATTAATAGCAGCTTCAGGATTGGTCCCCAAACAGTGAATAAAATTAAACTTTAGTATAGTATAATTCAATATTCTATTATTTACTGGTATAATAGCTGTATTTAAAAGATGCAAGAATTATTAAATTTAAACTAGCGCGAGTAATTTAAGCGTAAGGAACTCACTTGGGAACAGTTAAGTTCCTACTTGCCACCAAATTTTAGGATCCCTTTAATTGCAAAGATTCCACTCCAAGTTTTTTTAAATAAGATAAAAATTTAATTACTAAATTTTTAGAGAATTAAATTTTCTCGATTATTTTGTTGAATGCATTTTTTAATTTTCTAATTTCTCTCATGTATTTTTTTTTTAATTAAAATATTAATTGATAATTAACTTACACAAAAAATAATTCTTAATTAATTTATTATTTTCTTGTACCCTTCATTTTTTTCCGGTTGTTTTTTAATAAAGGGTAGAAATCAAATTAGTTCGTGATCCTTTGTGCAGAAGTTGCTTTGATCGATTATTACTTTTCGTGGCATCAAAGTGTATTATTTTTATTTTTAATTAATCTATTTCTTTGATTTTTTTTTTTTTTACGTTTTATTATGAATAATAAGGTGGTACGTCATCTCCTCTTGTTTCTTCAGCTTTTTTCATTTCATTTTAATCAGAGGAACATTGTTAAGAGGAAATTTTGTCTGCTTAATTCTTGAGGAATTACAAATTTAAAATTACTAAAAGATGTGCTCTAAATTTAAATTACCTTTCCGATAAGAAAAATGCCAGGTTTAGTCATAAAATTCATTTTCTTAATTCAACTCTGGCAAAATGCTTTTAATTTCGGAAATAATTAATTTCAACAATTAATTTTTTTTTGTATTATTATTAAAATATATTTAATTGAAATTTTTCTGAACGGTGAAATCTGTAAAGAGTTGAGATAATTACAATATTTATATCAGATAAGTTTTTTTTTGTCAGCTTAACGATATATGTCATATGCTGATTATTTTATTCATCCTGTATAACCTTCCCTCTTCCTAGAATAACCTTGTTTTACGGAAGTCTATTTTTAGCCAGAACTTTTTTTAATTCTTTTTGAATTTTGTATTCGTCATATACGATATAATCTTTTAGACTCTTTTATTCCACAACCGACTACCGTCAAATTGCCTGATTAAAAGGATTAACCTATGATTGCGAGGTCGAACTAAGTCGCGGAATCGATTTACCCCTACACAGGGGATATCTTATTTCCAGTGTACTATAAACTAATTTCACATTAACCTTAAATCGTCAATAACTTGGTAACCAATTCGTTAACTTCGTGTTGTTGTACGTTTTGTGAATAAATGCCATAATAAAAGTCGCGTCACTTGAAAACTTAGTGTAGTTAATGGCCCCCTGTTCAAATATGAAATATTGGGTTTAGTTTATTCAGCATAAAGTGTTAAATACGCCCATTTTGGTTGCCTCAAGTGCAGCAAGTGTTAGTTAGTGACTTATTAATGACCCTTACTGGGCTTAGCAGCATCTGAAAATGATGTCAAGGATTAACTGTACTCTATATGGCTATATTTTATCAACTCTGAACGTCCATAATAATATGAGATGGAGAATAAAATGTTAAAAATATTCATATATTCTACTCTCCCAATAAATTTCTATTAAATCATCAAAAATATTTCTGTAAAATTAAGTTTTCCATCTGGTACTTGGGAAATTTAAAAGACTCTTGCTTTGCTTTCATTCGCTCAATTGCTAATGGGTACCCCTGATTTCAAATGTAAATGAAAATTTGGGAATTTTATTTAATAATTAAGATCGCATTTTATTTTGCTCTTTACAAGACAAATATTCTTTACTTTTAGGTGCTGTGGTAGCCGAGCGATTAGAGGCGAGACCTGCAAAGCTAAGATGTATTGTTGGTTAGTGGGTTCGATTCCCCGGTCTAGGTCTTGGATTTTATTTAATGTTTAATATGAGAACTTTGTCGTATAGATGATCTTTGCTAGTCGCTTCCGTCTACGGACACCTAATTTGGTAATTGGACGTAAAGCGTGCCTGAAATTATAGGCAATTACTTATTTATACTTCACTTTAGAAATGAACTTTTAAATGGATACATATATTTTTTGCTTTGATTTTTTTGAGAAAGATGAAAATTTCCGTGATTACTTTTATCTCGCTATATTTTATAAAAATGATTTATGATATTGCCAAGTTTCTTTTTTGCTTCGATGATCCGCTTGACAACTTTCATTGATCGAATGGTTGTTGAGGGCACGTTTCCTCCATCTCATTACCGTCTCAACAATGATCTCCTTGCTCCAGCTTTCTAGAGATTAGAGTTGGGGAGGCTGTGGGAAAATATTAGTTTATTATTATAATTTTCTCATTTTTTTTTTTTTATTAAAAAAAAAAGCTTGTTATTTTTTGTGGTCCAGGTGAATGAGTGACCTAATTTGTCTTCAGCCAGTCTACGCTCTTATACAGTTCGTTAAACATCATCTAGATGTTGAACGACCTCATCTAATAGAAGGATATTAATCATACGTTTACTGTGATCCTATTGCCAAAACAAATAAAGATGAATTTCACTTAATATAAATACTCATTTATAATGATTTTTCTTCTTCTAATCCTTTTTCATGAATCTTCTGAATTAATATCTGAATATGAATGAAAATACCGAGGCATGTGACGGAGAGGCAATGCTGTCGCAACAAATTCACTGAAATAGCATTGATTTTGATTATTTTATTTGCAAGACGTTTGATGGCTTTACGCTTATTTGTATTTGACTTATAATTCTCTTCCTTTACAAATATACAGTCTCATCTCTGACCTTACTCTTTGTGTAAGAATGTTGGTGGATGTCAGGTTTTGTTCGGCTGAGATATGCGCAAGGACTCAGAGTATCCTGAACTAGCGGTGATTTCTTTGACCTAAATTTAATAATAATTAACCAATAAAAAGGGAAGGAGATTAGCTATGCGGTTAGAGTACTGGACTCCCTACACGGAGGTCCAGGGTTCGAATCCAGCTGCTGACCCTTAGATTTTCTCTTCCTAGGAGCTTCTTACAGCTCACTGTCCGGTGATGGACAGTGTTGTCTGTAACGAGAGAATACTGTTCGGAGGCTGGCAGTGCACTGAAAAAAGCTCCGGGCGCCAATAACCTTAGATGTTGACGCGCCTTAAATGATTAAAAAAAAAAAATTAACCAATAAACAGTACTTTTTTTGGACACCCTCTGGTCAGTTATTGAACATCTCTTCTCTGATTGAGGCGAATCGTTATTTTATTTTTTTTAAAATACGTTTCATGAAGAGAATTGAGTGAAATATCACAATCTCTCGCAAAAAGTCATGTTAAACCTGTATTGAATTCAACTAATATTTGGTAAAAAATTCGAAGTTTTTGGGAATTCTTGAAAACATAAGTAAGAGATGGGACATGTGAGTCTCGACCATTTCTTTCCTCTTTTAGATAGTATCTTCTGGTAATTCTGGAACATTCTAGATAGGTGAGTATAAACCTATAGAAATGTAAAAAAAATATCTGAACAATTTTATGAAGCAGTAAGTTAGTTGAAGATCTTCCACTGTGCTTACAAAGCTTTCATTTCCTTTTCATACAGCCATGCTCTAAAGTAAGCTTAATTTAGGACGTACTAGCTTGGATTCCTCCTAATACCACCAAATGGAAAGAGCTTATTTTGTTTGACTTTTTTATTATGTTTTGTCTCTCGCCTTCCTTTTCCTACGTGTAAGATAAAATTTTATTCCTTCCCAGTTTTGTAATGGGCGCTCGTGACTTCATCTAGCTTTATTGCTTACCATTTCCGTCCTATTTAAACATAATTACTTACAGTTCTTGGTTTATTAAATTTAGATAGACCTTATTAACTTCTCTTTAAGCTACGGGAAAGATTTAAACATTTTAATCCGATTGTAGCAATTATTTTTAACATTGGATTAAATAAATGTGTATACTGTAATTTTTGCATTTTTTGTTTTATTTAACAGTTTGGTGGAAATTTCGCAACCGACAAAACTACGTTTTTAAAAATATTTTTCACTTTTTTAGGACTTTTTTGGCTATCATTTCCACGATTTTCTCTGCACTTCCTGTGTATTGCATACACGTACAAGAGTTTTTTTTTTTTTGAATAATTTTCTAAACGTACCGAACTAAACAAACGATACAAACTTCTAGCCAGACTACTCGACAAACGCTCAAAACTCTCACTACAGAACAAACGACGACTCTATACAGCTCTTCTCACACCAATATGGACTTACGGACTCGAACTTTACGGAACAGCTAAAAAATCCAATATCAATAGACTGCAAACCCTACAATCCAAAATTATCCGCCGCTTAGTAGACGCTCCATTCTATGTTAGCAACCACACAATAAACACAGATCTCCAAATTCCACTCATCTCCGAACTTGCCAAAATTCGGTATAAAAATTTTCACCAAAAGCTCTCACTTCATCCCAACCCTCTAGCTGTAAACTTGACTTCAACTACGCTACCCTCCAATCCTCGAAGACGGCTGAGGCGCCGTTGGCCCCATGACCAACTGGGAGACTAATGGCGGTCATCACTTACTGCATTTACCTATTGTACCCTGTAGGTACAGGTGTAAATTACATTAAAAGGATAAATAAAAAAAAAGATTCGAAATTTGAAAAAATGTACAAGTTAGGGCCTCATGAATTGTTATTAGAGAAAGTGTTCTGGGTGTTCACACTAGATATATCAGCCAGCGTTGCTGCAGTGTGCTGCTTAAATTGCATTCAATTTGCATGTGCACGCTACTCGTGCTAATGCATTCTGAGAGAGAGAGAGAGAGAAAAGTTACCCAGCGGTAAAACTTCCCATACCCTGATCTAACTGGTTTCATCACTTGGGTGAAAAAGAGGGAAATCGGCGAGACCCATTGGTGCGTTAATCGCTTGGCAGAATTCAATCAGGTATGGGTGCGGGAATCCAGATTGCGGATTAAAGGTTTAAGGTTTTTTTTTTTTAAAGGGATTAATAGAGATATATTTTATTGTAGCGGTATCTGGCTGACGAATCTATTTGGATAGTTGAATTGGTAAGATAGAAAATTAAAGGGAAATTAATAATTATACTGGAGCTTTGTGGATTCAAAGGGTTGTTTTGTCTTTAGTGGTAGAAACGCTTGGTTGAACCACATAATAGTGTAACTTCGTATGCCCAGATTGGTTTTTAAATGCCCCTTAGTTGTTTAATAAACGATAGGGTATCGGATTTCAAGCAGTTTCTTCAGTACTAAGTAGCGTCTGTTTTGTTCAGTCCTTTTCAGTCGTTTGTGAGTGTCCCAGTTTAATTTTGGACTAGATAGTGGACATCAGTAGATGGGTGGTTGTTGGACTTAAATTCTAGTAAATTGGTGAGGGAGTGATGTGAGGAAGGGTAAAAGAAAGAGAAAATAAATTTATTATCCAGGAACTATTGTCCCCTTAGAATGAAAGGGTAGGAGCATGGCGGACAGATGAAGGTAAAGAGTTCCAGAAAGAGGTATCGCCTATTAGGAAGGATTTGTGAAAGGATGAAGTACGGTGTGAAGGAATATAGAGATCAGAGGCACAAGAGTCCAGTATTACGAGAATGGATCGAGGATTTAAACTTGTGAAGTTAAAAAAATATAAGATGGTCTTTGAGATTGGATAACTTGGAAAAGGAATGAAACCAAAACATACTGGCGGCGATAGGCAGGAAAAAAAACCACTTCAACTCACCGTAGTAGTGCGAAGTGTGAGTGTCTCTGGGGAATGCTGAAAATAAATCTTATGAAGCAGTTCATGAGGCGCTTGAGCATAAACTTCAATATCACCAGAAAGACCGGCCATACACTAAGCAACCATAGTCGAAATGGGGGGGGGGAAATAAGAGAGGAAACTAGGAGTTGTCGGCTATAAAAGTGATATTTTGAAAGTTTTGATTTCGTTAAATTCGGTGAGGAGGAAGAAGAATTGCATTATTGTTCGCCAAACTGGATATATAGGAATATACGCTTTGTTTACTGTAAATAAGATGGAGCCAAGGATATGCCCGTTTAGACTCTTAAGGAGAGAATGTTGTATCGTCTTGAACGCAATAGCCCCAGTCGTGAACAATTAGGACTTGAAGGATAAGGTAGTAGGTAAATGGAAGGATGTCCTTTAAGCGTCCTAAGGAAGACCCAGCCATTCTCTTTGAATTAGATGGCGTCCACAACGTGATGACCTGTTGTATAGTTTGGAACGATGACGTTTGTCGTTTAAAATTATATTAAATAAATATCAAAAGATGACGTTCAAAATGGCGGAAGGAAAGTTTGCCCATGTCGTCAATATTATTTCATTAAAGCCCACACCAGCAGTGCCTTCTTCACAAATTCCATTAATATTAGCTAAACTTATACTGGTTGGTATACCTGCTTTCATCTAAAACTTCCTTTTATGTATACCTCATCTTTATACAACCTAATTAAGTGGAATTTTCACCTGCATTCTAGGTGTATATCTCCCTCCACGTCTCACCTTCATTCATTCACTAATCATAACTTCTTTGGCTTTATTTATAACTCTACTTTCTTATCGATGTTTGTACTCCATTAAAGCTTCTATTAGCTGTTCTTTTTAGACTGGTGCTGTTAATTATCATTCATTAGTTGAGGTACGTTGTTTATTGAATTATAAGCCTGAACGCTGGCATCGTTATTGTATTGTAAATTCATGCGTGTACAGACTCATTAAAGCCATTTTATGATGTTAGATTTCCCATTAAAAATTTCGAAGAAGTGCCCACTCTTTCTCTTAATTGAAATTTTCGAAAGTTAATGCTAAAAAATTTCTTTCGAACTTTACATTTTTTTAAATAAATGGTTGCTTCACTTAAGAAATCGTTGAATGCAGAAGAAAGAATCTTCCCGGAAACCTCCTCAAATCTTAAGTTCTCCGAAATGAATACTGCCTTACATCACATCCTGCTGAAAGAACTTCTAAAGCTGTTCTTTCCGGTTATATGGAAGTTATGGACGTTAAGTTGCCAAAAATATAAATCCCATTGATGATAGATGTGTAGACTGTTAAGGTATCATGCAAGAAAGCCAATAAATACTTACTGTCTCAAGATTTTTTTTTTCATCTTTCTAAAATTACATCTGAAATGCTTCGAACTCGACAAGAGTTGGTCATCAATTTACGGCTTTCAGTTTTTCTTTATTCAATTATTTCCCGATATTTCGAGTATCTTCGCACATTTCAAAATCGTCTTTCGTCACGATAAAAAAAGTGAAAATTGAGAATCAGACAATCAAGCTTCTTTATAACAAGGAATGTGAATTTATAACAATTAAAAGAAATATAACTTAGACCGAACCTGTTCAGTTGAATAATGATTTATAACCGACTAAGTCAAGAAATATGTTCATTGATAATAATTGTTCGACGAATAATAATTGCAAACATTAGATAAGCGAATAATGTAATATAATTTAATAATAATAATTATGATTATTAAATGATAGATTGCAAATAATGTATGACACTCATTATATATTATGTATAATTAATTTTGCCTTTTTATTGTTTCAGGTAAGTGTCATCACCTTTGTCTATCTTCCTATCTGTAGGTAAGATTAAATTTCTATTAATTTTTACTTCTAAATTGATTAAATACTTTAAGCAGCATTTGAGGTCCCTTCTTTTTTTTTATAGATTTTATTTCTTTTTATAAATCCATAAATAAAAACCATACATTTAATAATTAATTTGACAAAAGCCGTCTAATTGAATCCATCTGTCGTAAAAATATTTGAAAATGGGTATTGTTTGCTTTATTTGGTACTTCAGCGAATTGTCGAGCTTACCTAACCTCTTTTTTGTAACTATGATTTTGAAGTTTATAATTTTAATTAAAAATAAATTTTTCAATTTAAAAAAAGAATATATGAAGAACTGTTGTGCACCTTAGAAATATTTGTTAAATTTGTTCGTTTCGAGAGATTTCTTTTTGGATATTTTGGCGTAGTTCGCTAACACCTTCCGTTTTCCAAAGTTATCTTCATCTTTAGCATGTGGTTAGGGCCGTACTGATGGATTATATCGTCCATTTTATCCAAAAGCATTTAAATTTAACAATTTTTCTTTGTGATACAGAGCAAATCCTCCTTTATAACTGTAATTTTTTTGCCGATCAATTAGTTATTGAGAAATACGATACCACAATTGGGTGAAAAAGACTTTTTCAAATTTATTGTTCTTCTTCTTCTACTTCTTCATGTACTTGCAATGGAAGAGGAGTTAGTCCCATTTATGTGAGACCCCCCTATTAAAAATTTATTTAGTAATTACACGGCACTTCTTATCCCGATTTTGCATGGGGCGATGGCTTGGTGGGCAAAAACCTTGCAGGTGGGTGGAGTCCGGGCGCTCAGTGGTATTCAAAGGCTAGCTTGCCTGAGTGTCACTGGTGCCATGAGGACTTCCCCTACTGCGGCCTTGGAGGTTTTGTTAAATCTGCCCCCACTGCACATATACATTCAGGGCGTTGCAAGGGCCGTTGTCGTTAGGCTTATGGAAGGACAAGCTCCTATTACCGCTAGGCATGGAGGAGCATATCAAGAGTTATATGAGGAGCTGGAGGCTGATCTTATCTTGGGCCTGCCTTCGGATTCTGTGACTCCCAAATATAACTTCGACAAGCCTTTCAAAGTCTGTATTGGAGACCGGGAAGCTTGGAGACGTGTACCTCCAGTGGTGGGAGATTCAATGTGGTACACTGATGGCTCCAAGATGGAGGAGGGTGTGGGAGCGGGAGTGTACGGGGTGAAGCCGAAATGTAGCATTTCGGTTAGCCTAGGAAAACTAGCCACAGTTTTTCAGGCTGAGCTAGCTGCAATTAGGTTCTGCGCTACCTAGATTAAAGGGCGAGGAGTTATTAATTCCAAGGTCGTAATTTTCTCGGATAGTCAGGCTGCTCTACGGGCAATTAGTTCCTACCAGGTCAACTAAAGGCTGGTTTGGAACTGTCTGGGTACCCTGAAGGAAATTAGTGACCAAAATAAGGTCTTTCTGGTTTGGGTACCTGGTCATTCAGGACATAAGGGAAACGAAGCGGCAGATTTATTGGCCCGGGAAGGCTCTGCGGGACACTTCGTTGGCCCGGAGCCCTGTTTTGGGGTTCCGAAGTGCGTTAAGACTGCGACCATTAACTTATGGGTGCTGCAGGGTAGGTCTCAGGAGTGGTGGCTTGCTACCGCTGGGCAGAGACAGGCGAAGGAGTTTATTAAAGGTTATTCGCCGATGCTGACTGCAGAATTAATCCGTCAAGGCCGTGGGGCTATAAGGATAATTGTAGGCCTATTAACTGGCCACTGCAGGCTCAGGAAACACATGCATCGCGTAGGCCTGGCAGATGATAGCCTTTGTAGGTTCTGTCAGGAAGAGGAGGAAACGGCACTGCACGTGTTGTGTCAGTGTGAGGGGCTCGTGTGGCTAAGGATGTTACTTCTCGGGGAGGAAAAACCAAGGCCTGAGAGCTTTACCCAAGAGTCGCTCTCCAGCATTAAGAGTCTGATTAAAAGGACAGGTCTGGAGGGT
The DNA here is from genome assembly GCF_049639745.1 of Rhodnius prolixus. Taxonomy (NCBI): domain Eukaryota; kingdom Metazoa; phylum Arthropoda; class Insecta; order Hemiptera; family Reduviidae; genus Rhodnius; species Rhodnius prolixus. The sequence continues at coordinate 37,467,504 of NW_027411614.1, read as the reverse complement.
GAGCTTTAAAGTGAGGGGAGCCACAATAGATCCAAAGGGGTCGCAGTGGCATAGGCCTTGAGGCCGCCCTAGTCTAATCTAATCTAATCTAATCCCGATTTTGATAAAGTTTTGCAGGAAGATGAGGTTAGAGTTCTCCTACATAACATTAAAGCGTCCTGCTGTTACCTCTACTAACGGAAAATAGTGCAATCCTTTCAAATTATCGTCACGTGAACCAATTTTCATGAATCAATTGTCAGTCAGTTCGAAATTTTATGTAGATATGGTTTTTTGGGGTCTCGATGGTATACACTTTTGGGAGTCCGATTAAATAGTAAAGGTTTGAAAAATTTTAGAAAATCACTTGGGGAAAGAATGCTAATTTTGAACTATTAGTCCATTATAAAGATCATAATTCAAACAATTTCAAACAGGTTCAAACAATTCCAAAAAACAATTAGGGGAAAACAAAGAATGATTATTTTGTATTATTTGTAGTCGATTCAAAAAATAAATAAATAAAGAAAACATTAAAAAATTTGAGAAATTAATCCCAAAATACAATAGGCGTAACTATGATTGCTAATTTTGAACTTATAATCAAATAAAAATGATAGATTAAAAATCAGTTAGGTGATCAGCTGGTCAGCTGATAAATGAAGGTTATCTAAGCCGAGTGACCAACTTTTCTTTTTATTTGTTTATTTGCCAGTTACAATATACAAAAATGAAAAGTCATTAGTGACTTTTTTTTAAAAAATTTTAAACCAAAAGAAAGTTTAAATGGTGTGACTGTTCAGCCTAGATTTTTCTTTATTTACATTGGTAAAATTAAATTTGCCTTGATATTTTAAAGTCGACTTTAAAATAAATCGATTTAATAAAATCCCTAATTCACTAAATACATTTCATTGAAAGGAAAATAAATTTAAAAAAAAAGAAAGTTGGTCACCCTGCTTAAATAACCTTAATTTACCAGCTGATCTGCCTGGCCAGTTACCGGCGGACATCTTTCACTCGTTACTCGTGTCTCTTTGTTAACGTGATTTTTTAAGTGAATATTAGTGCGTGTTAAAGTGAAGTTCTATTTTATAATTTGTGTTTAAGTTATACTTAGTGCGTGATATACAGATTTAGTGCGAATAGTGTTGTGAATTATTTTAAAATGTGTCAAGTGTCAAGTGCTATTGGACTGGTGATCTATTGAGATGCTGGTGTAATTTTATATTATTTAAACATTTAAACAAGGTAAAACTTTATTATCAATTACCTATTTTATATTTTTATTATATTTCTATTATTCTTGCATGTTATCATTTAATTATTGCTTAGAAATTATTATTAGTGCTACGTCTTGACCATGTTCAGTGTTGGTTATTTCTTTAATTTTGAATACTACCAAAAAGTATTTAAATTGATTTCCAAACCTTTTTGATGAATTCTTTGATCTTTTCATTTTTGATCGATTATAAGTTCGAAATTAGCGTTCTTTGAATACACTACCTTAAAGTTTACAAGTGGATCAAGTCAGTTACTGCTAACTAAGTTACCAAATTATATCAGTTTCTTTTAAGTGTAATTCTTGTAAAATATAACAAAATTATATTTAGAAAAGTTTTTTATTATAATATTACATGAAATCCATTGCATTAATTTGATGAACGTAGAGACTAGCAGTGAATTATTTCTTGTAATGACTTCAGTTGTTTTGCCAGTCGTTTACTAGCTCTTCACCAAATTGACAGGGGTACGTCAAAATTAGCTTTGTTAGTGTCTTGTACGTTATTGTTAGTGTTTTTATGTTAATAAGCGGCTATAACTGTCCCATTCGGGTTGTGATTGTTGCAGTTTTGTGTAGATGAGTCTACGTCCGGAGTTACGTAGAGCTAGCACGCTCTTTGATCTTTCCGATTATAAGAGATTTCTCAATAGTTTATTGGAGATCTTAGGTCTTTATTTCGTAACCTTCTTAGAGGTAAGATTGTGCTTTCGTTTTCGATAGGCTTAAATTCAATTTTTTTTTTAACCAGCTATTATAAGATTAGTTGTCTATAAGTCGGTGATGGTTTTGTTAGTCTGTGATGTCTTTTGGTAATGAAATTGTGTCGTAATTAGCTCTGTCCATAGAGTGGAAATTGTGGAGTATAGGACTTATTACTCCCTGTGGTAGGCTCGCGAGAATCGTCGTCGAGTACTGTATTCAATGTTATTGAATCTTACCCTGAAAGTAAGGTCTTGTAAAAATGATCGTATGATTTGAATAAGGTAATTAAGAGAGTAAGTCTACCTAATTGTCTAAAGCAGTCCAGCGTGTCCAAATTGTCAAATTCATCAGCTAATTCAAGAAATATAGCTGCAGTGTACTTTCTGTTTTCTACTTTGTGCACGATATGTTCAGTTACTCTCTTAACTTGATGTTATTGATAAATGCTTTGGATCTGAACTCAAACAGGTAAGGTGGTATTTTGTAGGAGTCGGTTTAAGTTATGTATTAGTTGTTAACAGTTAAATTTGCCCAACCGTAATTATTTAAATTAATACATTAACAGTTACGGCTGATGACATTTGTCAGGAAAGTGCGATAGATGCAGTCTCTTATTTATGCAATTGGCTAAGATTAATTGCAGCATACTTGCATCTATAGAAAAATAATAAAATTATGTTATTACCCACATTGAACCACATACTTCATTTTGTTCAATTAAAAAACAACCTTGCCCTATTTAATTTAGCCAGGATCACTCCCTGGTAATTTGTCACAATAATTGCCTACCACTGATGTCTCTAATATATATATATTGATATACAGCCTAAATATCACTATTTGTTTTGATTATTAAGCGTGTAATTTGTGCTATATAGCAGTTTTCAGTTGGTTGCGGTCTGTAAAAGACATAGAGTTTCACGGGGCGCTAGGCCTAAATCATTCATCATCATTTAAGAAGCTCTCTAATTAGTAATGTCTGGCCAACCATTACAGAGGACATCTGTAAACCGCTACTTCTAATTTATTTGTTGTTGTTGTTGTTTTTTAATTGGGCGCGTAAATATATATGAGTAGTTGAAGCCCATAGCCATCTTAGTCTTGCTGTTAGCTTCCGCAGTGTTCTGTTATTACAGAGAGCTGTCCAAAGTAGAACAGTGAGCTTTAGTGGCTCCGAGGAAGAGATAAGTGCAGCGAATAGGAGTCACAATCTCTGCCCCGATCTGTCACTTTGTTTGCGATGTCAATTTCGGTTTGTCTGGCATCTGTGATTTGAAGCTTGAATCTTGATTAAAGTCTGCAAAGAGAAGAATTTTTTTAAACAAATATTTTAAGTTTAATGAGTGATTGTGTTGTTAGTGAAAGATAAACTCCTTGTAAGCAGCATTATATTTTCAAATTTATTAATGTCCATTAAAGTAGATTAGTTTTTTGAATCCTCTTTCAGAGAAATAGAGTCAACTGGGCGAGTCTTGTTTCATGCAATAGTTTTCAGTCATTTTGATTTGCTAAATTGAAATCATGGCCCTTGCTTCCAGTGCGGAGGTCGAGATTTATTCGTCCATGATATAATGAGAAGGAGATTTCAGTTCATAACGTAAATCTCTTTCTGTCCTCCTCCAGCGTGAATCATCAGGCTTCCTTATCATTTGATTGTCTCCGCAAATACTAGTCATCTTCCAGATCCTGTATTCACCGTCACTTGGGTCCTTATTCTTGGCCGCCAGCCATCCTGGTCACTCGCTTACCTAGGATTTCAATTCTCTGCAATTTACTATCCTTCTAAGTTTATGGTCTACGCAAAATCTGCATTATCCTAGTTAGTTTCTCAATTTACTCATTTTTGCGGATTTTATAGATTTCCCTAGTCTTCGCCGATCTCAAAATCGTCCTCACGCACATTCTTCTTCCAACAAATTAGCTTCATTTCTTCTAAGTCCAGTCTTTCGATTCATAGTGCACGAATGGTTTATTTTTTTTTACGTAGTGACTTAATACACTACTTATCAAATTCTTGTCATAATTAGTCGGACCACCCGGCTGCAAAAGCCTACTGTTTGCCACAATTCACGTCTAGATACATAATCTAGGTACTTAAATTCACTTGTGACTTTAAAACTATGCTCCCAAATCTTCAGATTCCTGAACCTTTTTTGGTCTTCTCGTTGTCACTATACACTGGGCCCTTTCTTCGTTAATCTGAACTCCTTCTAAATATTTGTATGCTTAGTTAAGCGCTGCTACAAACGTTTACTTTTACATTGTCGGTTGTTAACGTTTCCTCCCAAGTTCATGGATATTTTCCACACTGATGTCTTTAAGACCAAATTGACAGGTAAAAGCAAATCCTAAACCCTCTAGTACTGGGTTGAGAGACATCTTGTGGCACTACCACTCTTGTTGAAGTATGAGATTAGGTAATTCTTATTAATCATATCACTTGATGAGCCATACTCGGTTTACTGTATCTTAGACCAGATTATTTGTGTAAATTTTTTTAAGCATTAAATCACTGAGAATATGTATCTTTATGGCCTAAACTCTTATTTAGTCGCCCAATATTTGCTTGAATTAGGAAAAGGGTTGGAAAATCCCCTTTTCTTAGATCGATATTGAATTATTAGTTTTTCCCTAATCACCTGACACAATACAGTGAATTTAAATAGTTTCTAGCTTTTACTGTACTAATTTAAAAGGATATACGCACTGATGATGGTGTTGGTTATTTACTTGAAAGGTATATTATACTAATTTGTGCTAGACCGGATTGGCTGGGTTGGTGATATTGGAACCACAATGGAAGGGATGAAGTCTGAGGGCAAACAGATTGATGGACATACGGACCGGCTTAGTTAATAATGTAGGCGCCTGTTTGTAGCAAGTTGTAGTGTGCGGTTAGCCAACCACAGGCTCACAGTAGAGAGGAGAGATGTAGTGTATGAAGTTTGATGGTTTTGTCGAGGTTAACCTCTTCTCTCTCTGTAGGATCTCCTCTCCTGCGCCATCATGTTGCTGTTTGTGTTAGGGCCGCCACCAAC